>NC_065960.1:1868125-3181250 GCF_021464435.1 Cataglyphis hispanica | reverse complement strand
GACAAATACCTCACGGGGTTTACGATACCACGAGGCGCACCGCAAATATCGGCGCCACCTTTTCGTAAACGCACCGCGATGACGACTTATTTTCGTTTGGACGGAATGTTATAATTTCAGACGAGATCTAAAAATCGACGAAAATCGAATTATGCGGGAAATAAAATTAAGGACAATATTGTCAAGAGAGTATTAAAACATTATATATTACGTAATAAAATCAACGAAAATCGATGTGGGAATAAAATTTAAAAAAATATTGTCACGAGAGTATTAAAAAATTATATATGACATAATACAAAACACATACAAATACGATACGTATGAATTGTGCAATTGCTGGTTATTAATGACACTTTTAGTATTACATCTAGTCTTCATACGACTCATATATGTCACATTGAAAAATTTGTAATTAAAAAGATAGTACATCGCGTGATATATAGCGTCATAAGCTTTATGCAAAAATAGACTTTAATATGATTCTTTTCTGAAAAATTAAGTCGAGATGATAAAAAAAAAAAAAAAAAAAGTTTCTCATTTATTATCAGGCAGAACAGAGATGCAGCTTTAAATAAAATTGCTGGTCAACATTGCGGATTATAACATGTTTTGCAGCAATTATATTATTATGTTACAAATCGGCCTAAGTGCTTTGAGTTTACAATGTGATAGAAGCAAAATTAAATCCGCTATAGGAATAAAAGTTTGCTGCGGCAAAACTGGTTTTCCATCCGTTGAGTTTACTACTTGTTTAATCTAGTATTTTTATAATAATTACAAGATACAAGAAATTGATAATTTGCGTAATCCACAATAACTTGGTTAAAGACTATCCATAAAAAGTTTTAAAACGAAAAAGTTTATAATTGTATCGTGAATAATTAAAGCTCCCTTACTTGTATACATATTTTTTTTTTCAAAACTGTATTGTATCTTTGAAAATGTTTATTTCGAAAGATGCAACGCAAGAAAACGATACTTAAAATAAATTTGTCGTAATAAGGCCATATATTTACGCGATTGTAATCTGCACGCAGCAAAATTGCACAGGGCGGTATGTTTAGCCGTTAGACATTGGATCGATAATCGAGCAAAAAAGCAATTTACGTTGCTGCGGCTAGTAAGGCGGCGGCGAGTTTTGTGGCTGCACGCAGTGGTATAAATCGACGTTGGTCCGACAAATATTTTGATGTTTATAGTACGCGCGCATCCGCAAATATTCGCTATAGCTTTTTCACAAATATACAATTATTTTACTTGCGCAAGACTTTGCTATGTATTTTTTCCATTATTTCCTCGTGAAAAAATAAGCACAAATTATGGCGAATTCGCGACCACGATACAGAATTTATTATATACACATATTTATAAAATAAAGAATTAAGAGCAATTTAAAATTATTACGGTATAATAAATAATGCGATTTATTTTTCCAATTTACAAACAGAAAACGAGGATGCGTTTTTTAGTGAAGTTTCAAATAATAAAGAATTAAATGCGTGATCAGGCAAATTAATAGGCTTTTATTTATGGATTTTTCGTCGATGAAGATATAGCTGCTGGCGATTTATTAAAAATAAAATATTATCGTTTATATATTTTATGTCTGATGGAACGAAACGAATAAATTGAAGTTTATTTTTACGGAAATTTATGTTTACAATGCACGCACTGATTAAATGAATTATGTTTCGTGTTAACGCGATATTTTATTTTATTATTACTTTATATTTTAAAATAAATACCTGGGACCTGGATATTCAAATACTCTTCAAATATTATATGTACGTTTCCTTTCCTCCTATGCAAAGTATTACAGAAATAGGTCCGTTAAACCCATCGCATGGTGAACTGTATTAAGACTATTCCGCACGATAATAAAGACGGAGAGGGGTATTTTGTCGGAGTGATATGAAATTCCGCGTTGCAACGTCGCGCATGCGAGACGCTCGCATCACGCGACGATAGATGTGCACGTATGTATGAAAAGCGGTGCACGTTTATTTCCTTGATCCTCTCTGTCACTATCACCGCCACGCGCCGCCCACTTTGAGCAAAAATCGCGCGAGTCTGGTCGAAAGCTCTTTCCATCTCTTCTCTTACGGAATAGAGTTGTACATCATCGCGCGAGTAAAGGCTCGCGAGGACCCTCTTTTCACGATACATTGCGTTCCACGATGTCGAAAAGTGACGGTCGTTGCGTGTATCGCGGTGCTTTTACCGTCGGTTCCCCCCCAGAGCGTAGCTACGTAATTTTCTCAGGTTCGCGAAAGGGCGGTGCACTTTCCTCGATATGGGCCCCGAGAAAATCGCTTTTTATCGCGCGGGAAAGACTGCGATACGTTTTGCATGTCTCTTTCCCGCACGCACGCAGAAATATTATTCGCTTCCGCAGACTCGACACGAAGGGTAATCTAAGATTCGCAAAACACAATTCACGATTGCTCTCGTATCGGTCTGACGTGAGTGAGCACGCATCGCGATAATAAAAAGGATCGAAACTATTTATAAATAAAAAATTGTTTCGACTTTATCGTGTTTTAAAAGAGATTTTTCAGAGCTTTTTTTCACGCAATTCAATGGTAAAAATTTTATATGTAATGTAATATACGATTGACGCATATTGTTCGGCCGGAAAACAGAAACGCTTCAAATTTAAAGTGCAATAAAATACGATTGCGCACGTGAAATTAAAAGCAAAAACACTTCGAAGCCCAATAAAATACGATCGCATGTGTTTGATGCAAATGCTCTAAAATATATATAATCTGGAATCATGTGGTACGTATAATTTAAAAATAAAAATACTTTGAAACACGTACAATGATTGTATTTGATAAAACAAAAACGTTTCAACTAGAATACTTTTGTTACTCTGAAACATGATGCGATATATCTGTACGGTATTACATAGAGTCCAACGTTACTAAATTAAGCGAATTTTGTAACGCTGTTCTTATATATGCTAGAGAGATTCTTTTACTGTCTTCCTACTACACAGACTCGTATCTAAATAGAACAATACCTCCGGTTTACGTTTCTCATTCTCATCGTAGGCGCGCAACGAAGTCGCGTAGTTTCCAACTATCGTGACGCTGTCTGGATAAACTTGCCCGTTAACTACAATCGAGTTAAGCGCCCCGACGCAGTACTAAGGCACGTCGATTTGACTTGCCGAGAGTTATCGACGTCTTCCTACGTCAATTCCAGCCAACGAGGTAGGATTTGCATAGAACATGTCGCACCTTGTTTGTTCGCGGCCGACAGACTTGTATTGTTCCCTGATTAACGCGAGTTGTTGTTTGCTCTATTTACTCGTCTGCATCTATTTTTATGTATATATATATATATATTTATCTTATTATCTTTGTCATATTTTATCGTTGCATATATACATATATCATATCATGAGTATGTATAAAAAATTGTTGTGAAGAACTGCTCTGAGAGAGAATAATGATCTAAGCAATCATTCATGCATTCACGAAATATATGACATCAAACAATTTCATTCTAATTTTTTATGACAAAAGTATTAAAGAAAAAAAATAAGAAAATGCTAAGTGTTCTTAAATACGCCGCGACGTAAATTGCAGAAAGAAAAAAAATTCCACTCATTTTGATAGAGACATTTGAAAGAGGATAAAAGGCAAACGATAGTGGCGCCGCGAATCTACAGGATTTTCCTGAGAATGCCGATACAGGAAGCTCCACTGAGAATATTTCGGACATTCATTTGCATAAAGCGAATTCCTCCTCCCCCATTTTTATGTTGCTTCCCTTGCCCTTTACCTTTTTCTTCCCCCAACTGCTGTCTGTCTCTCCCCGACGCCCGTTTCCTTCCTATTCGCTATCTGAAAGCACTTCCACTTTCTGTTCCTTTCCCTCTATTCTCGACTCAGCATCGAGTATTCGAGTTTTGCTTTTATATATCCGTCTAACTCCTCTTCATTGTAACTTTCAACCCTCTTCCTCCTCCTCCTCCTCCGTTCTTTTCGCCACACTGCTTATCTACTCTTTGTATTTTTTCAAGAAACTCAAATGCTTCTTCTACACTCGAATATCTCTCCTTTGCTCTTAACTTTGTTCTTCAAGTTACTATTTTACCTCGTCGTTTTTCTTTGTGGCGTTTTTCTCACCGTTATTCAACACTTTTATTGTTTCTCATTAATGCCTGTGTTTGTTACCGAGTTTCTCTGACACTTTCTCTTTATTTTTCTGCATACGCGGTAGCTCTTATACCTGTTTGCTTTTATTTTTTTTCTTCCTTTATCTTTTATGTCCTGTCATATATCCACTTTCATGTATCAGCAACATTTTTATCGCCTGCTCATTCATATACTTTTTCTCACTTTTGACTTTTCCTTTATTTATCTAACTTTATTCATCCTCAACTCGCTTCAAACATTGTGTATATTTTTCCTTTCTTATTTTTGATATTATCAGCAAGGCCCTATTACAGAATGTATTCACATTGTTGCTAACTTATTCCCCTTATGATCCTTATTCTCCAAATACTTATATTTCCACCATAAAAGACTCTCAAAATTTTGTGCTCAAAAATTTCAGCGATTCTTAACCGCATGGATAGTACGGTCAATGATTCCCTAAGAGTTCCTAAAAGATGATACAAAAGTCTAGTTGAAAGTGTGGGACAGCAGAAATAACGAGTACATTTCTCTGCTACCGAATGTGAGTTTGATAAATTTTGCTGGCAGCTTCGATGAATGATAAAGAGAAAGCAATAAAATAATGTTTTAGGATTTCAGAGAGGAGGAAGAGACAAGATCTCATAATAATCAATAAATAATCCGTTTATATTGAAAGGAGTATAAATCAGGCTTTTTTCAAACTCTATGAATTTCAGTAAAATTATATACATATGTCGCCCTGCATCTTATTGCAACATTCAGCCGTTGTTTAACCTTGGACTCTAATTCGAAGCCGCAAACTCTTGTAAGAGAATTTCCGAAACCGTGCCATTGATTTCCGATTGAGGTGAACGATTTACGTGCACTACGCTAGGAAGAACGTATTGCGCAAGCCCGGATTATACACGGTTCGCGAGATTAAGCACATTCTCCTAACAAAGTTTCCTCGGCGATCGATTACTTTTTCATCGAGGATCCCTTCCGAGAGAAATGGTCAAGCGCAAGCGTCAAAATTTCCGTTACACGGATTTGCAATGTTGATTGATGACGCACATTAAATTTCCGATCGATATTAAATCACGACATCGTTCGAATCGCATCTGTTGTTCCCGCTGGTAAGGCTTGGCCGCAACTAAAATATCGATTTACAACGTGGTTTACACGTAGAGATGTAATTATAAATTCTGCGCTAGAGGCTATAAATACATCGTCTTCGTGGCACATTTTCCTCTCAACCGCTGACAAGTGCCGACAATTGCGCAATTGCCGCAAAACCAGGAATAGTTTCGCCAAAATTCTAGCCTTGCCAGATAAACTATATTATTCGCTTATAATAGCGGAGACACGATGGTTTATTGCAAGCGAGTGACCTCGGGTTCCTCGCTTTCATCACGAAATTCTAACGCCGATAGGGATCTTCTTAGTCTCGGGCGAACCTTGGCGGTAATAATTAACATCCTCATCATTGGTGCAGGAGGACGTTCAAATAGATTCCGCGACAGATAGATATACCGTAGAGCTGATATGCCCTGAAAAGCCTCGAGGCCGTGTCAGATGTACACACGCGTATACAAGATCATTCGTAAATGCCCTGCGGCGGATGTGCACGTTGAATCTAGAGGGATGGTGGAGAAGTTTGTGGAATATACTGGTGCTATATGTTGAGCGACGTAGATTTATCAAGCATCTGCGAAATTAGCCATGTTATAACATACGTACCTTTGCATCACTAATTACTCGACGCGTATTCGATAATGAGGTTTTCGTCGTGCGAAATCAATTTGTCATCAGTCACATTGATCGAAAGAATTACGTGTGCGATTGCTATCAAAGTTGTTCAAGTTAATAGAGGTAAAAGGAAAAAGAAAAATCGCGATTTCGTAATGCAACGCGAAAATAGCGAATGGCCGATGGCGAGAAAGCTCGCAAAAACGGTTAATGACAAAGTTGGCCCCCTCTGTCCCAAAGCAATTTAGAAAGTTATGTTTCCCGTCAAAAGAGATGACAATCCGCAGAAGTTGGACAACCGTGTAAAGGAACTTTTTAAAGAGTTTGGTCGTTTGTCATGGTACATGACAAACTCTTTTGAAAAGTTAGCGTGGATAATAATCAATGTAATTGTTATACAAATCAGAGATATCCGCGCGATGTAAAGTTGGTATGTTTTTATTTCACAAATTTTAATTTAAATGCTTGTCAAAATGCTTGAGGAAGGAAAAAAAGCATTAACGTAGAAACTTTGCAATTGACCGGGGCCATTTGGATTGTCGTTGAAATCGAATTGTTCAACTCGACGACCACACAGCGAAATTGGCCGTGAATATTCGGCGTAACAATTTTTTAAACGCGATTTACGCGGTCGAGAATATTTGCATCATTTTCAAATGCACAAAAAAGCGTGAACGAGAGGGGAGAGAGGGGAGAGGAACGTTTTATGCATTAGCATTTTGTTACGAATGAACACGCGAACGCACAAGCGGTGATTTAATTAAATTTTTCGCATCTTTTCATATCATTTTATCTTGCATCAATATAATTTCTGTGAGATTTACAATTTCAACAAAGCTTGGCGCGAATACGAATGCTCGGAACTTTGCATCCGGAATATGTTAAATGTAAGGCACGGATCTACATATATATATATATATATCATGGATACATAGATGGTACATGTATGCGCAAAGCAAACGAAGATCTATAGTCGAACTTCCGAGCTCATGCATAGTTGTTCCGGCTGAACAACGGAAGTTCGCGCGCGTCATCAGTGAAATTGGGCGAAAACTTTCGGCAATTTAGCGTACGCGTACGAGTAATTCACTCGCGGTCGGTCTGTATCGACTTCGGGAAACGTATGTCCAGTATCGCATACGTCGCAAAATGCAACGATGTCGACGTTGAAACGCATCGGCCGACGGGCGATACAAAACAAGGCCGAAAAATCGCCGCGATACATCGGTGCCGCGATGCCGACCCATACTTCCCCCCGCTTCCGGTTACCTCGACCGACACCGATAATGAATGAAGTCACATGGGACATGTAGTCCTGACACGAGCCAATTAACCGGCTGTTTCGTTTTGTCCCGAAATGACAGCACAGCGGATAGAATAGGCGAATTGCGTAAAGAAGAATTATGAAAAAAAACTCGTTCACCGAATGATTTGATGGGTTTCATGCTACTTTGCTTAGTATTTATCGTAAATATAATATTATAAAATGTTTGCATTTTATAAAAATAAAGATAAAAACAGCGTCAATTTTATGTTCAGAAACACAAATGTTTGCAATTATAAAAACAAAAATAAAAACGACGTCAATTTTATGTTCAAAAACAGTACGTCTCGAAATGTTCGATGTAAAAAATATTTGTTCTAGAGATAAAACGGATGCGATTTTAGCTGATTTCTTATGTTTACCCGTAGGAATTTCAGCTGTCGACACGTCCAGTGCTAAACTTCTCACGGTCGATTCGATTTATAGCCCAACCGAGTCTGATATCATATACGGGAGTCGTGCAGTAGTTAGATTGTATGGGTGGGAAAGGGATAACAGGATGAGAGAGAAAGCAAGGAGGGAGAGAGAGAGAGAGAGAGAGAGAGAGAGAGAGAAACTAGTCAGTCCCATCGGCTCGGTGCTAATAATCGGGAAACACGAAGACGAGTTATGACAACCGATGTCGCAACCCTTTGGTGGGACGCAATTGCGTGGATGACACGTACCATTGTTCAAACAGTATAGCCCTGCGCCTTTTATTAGTACTAGTACGATCCACTGGCATTCCCCTCTTCAGCCAAGGTAACAACTGAGTTAGATGTACTCTCGTTTGTACATTGCTCGCACACTCTCGATTTTGGAAATAATTCCAATTACAAAATAACTTTATTATGCGAACAATTTGTCGATATAATGTGGATTCTGGTCAAAAGGTCACTCGCTGTTCCACATTATTTAATCGATTTTGCAGTCACGTTCCGAGCTATTTAAATCCATATTTATAAGAAAGGCGATAAATATTCCCTCGCAAGCAAGCTGCTCCATTTTATACTATCGTCCAATCGATAAAATATATAATATATAATTAATCGAGAACCAACATTCACGTGTATAACATGTTGGAGAAAAATGAAAAAAAAAAAGAAGAATTCAGCTTTAATTACAAGATAATAACGAAAGTGACAGAATTTCTTCGTAATTATATTCTCCATTGAACTATTCGATTAAATCTGCAAACTGACTCGGAATCGCAGTTTTCACTACTCCAACCTCGGTCATGAAGGAAGAATCCACTATTATCCGAGAGTTAGGGTAGTTTGACGTTCGGTAATAAAACGTGACTTTACTCTGAGAATAATATCGGCTATAAAGTCAGGAATAGTAAGGTAATACCAATGTTATGTTGGAAATTTTATACATTTATTTGACAGAAAATACTTGCGACATTTGTGTGAAACAAATAAATTGTTAAACTCTGTTTCTGCAATGCTTAAACTATAAAGTACACAATGCTCTCTGCACTTGTATAAAATATAATTAACTATTTATTTTTATAAAACAACATTATTTAAATTCGAGAAAACGCCATAACTCTTACATATTATCCATCATATAAAACTTATATAATAAACTATACTTGTACAAGATGTAGAACACAGTACATGAAAAGAACGTTATTTGCAGTCGACAGTTGCGATGATGCACGTGCGAGAATTTAAATTCCACTCGCTCGTACGTAAATTCTTGAGGGAAGTGCGAGTCTAATCTGCCATCTGGCTTAGCACCAGAGTGAGTAACAACGCTTGATTGATGCTACAGCATTAGTAGCCGACGGTGATCATAAATAAGAGCACTGTAAGCTTACGGTATCGTGTAACTTTACCGCGGCATTCGCTCACGGATTACTGTAGAATACTACTACATTATTTATCCATTTAATGTACAAGAACAAATTTTATAGTTTTTTTTCTACAGCGCAAAGTGCGGTATTTATTAAATCAAGAGGATGTGATATGCATGCGCTTCTTTTTATTAATTAATTAATTATCGTAACAGCTCGACGCAAACTAATTTAATCTCTACAATATTTTGTGAGTCCGACATTTTGAGATTCTATTAATTCGTTTCATCGGGCACGTCTCTTATTCATTTCACACAGACTCGCGATCAACGAGCGTGAAAGTACAATACTTAGATTTAATACGCACTTGCTCTCTACATCTCTGCAGAAAGAACGATCATTACTAGCGCAGAATAGTCGTAATTCCCGTCAGAGTTAATATTACACGAAACGTGTTTCGAATGAGATGAAATCTTCATGCGTATTGACATACGATAAATAAGCCTCTCCCAACCTCCCCCTCCCCCCTCCCAGCCCGCGCATTATTTCGTGATCGTAATACATATATTGTATATACGCACATATCGTGATATAATTTGCATTAAATTTTCATCGTTTTTTTATGTGAAAGTTAAGCACTACAATATTAAATTTAATTGCTATTAATTTATTCAATTTATTCAATTAATTAATTCAATTACGTTACTCTCATAATCAGTGTATGGTATGTATTTATATGGAATTATTATATCGAAACATTTTTCAAATGTTGAAACAGTATTAAAAATTTGGATACATCTGGAAAAGCACGATTTTATTGAAAAAAAAAAAAATGGATATTGCATAAAAATAAATGTTAATTTATTGTATTGGATAAAATAAGCATTTACAATCGTCCGTAAAAGTGAAATATTAAAGACTTTAAATTGAATTCGATTGATATCATAGAATTCACGTCACATCTGCTTCAAGGATTAGAAATATTTAATTTCTTCCTTTCGGGATCATTTAATATTATTCGATCTTGGCTCCTGCCAGATCACGTGGCAGCTTCAGAACGTGATATAATTACCAGTTCATCGTCGGAGTGTCTACCTGCATCTAAGCATCGCTCGTAGGGGCTGGAACCCAAATTGAATCAATCAAGCTTGTATCTGAGCACGTATGTTGCTAATCGAATCGATTCATGTTTCGCCTATGCGGAATTTCAACTATCTACCAAAGGATTCGTTCGTCTGTACGTACACACCCGCACGGATGTGGATGTGTGTACGGATATATGTATTTGTTGTACAAAGTCATATCTCGAATGAAAAGCGATTGCGCAAGCGTATCTCGCGAGAGATAATAATAAGCTATTAGTCCACAACAATTGATATTATGCAATAAATATTTTTGCTGCGATATTATTTTTACTATCGAAAGAAGCGAGTAAAGATTTTTTACTTTGTTCCAAATATAGTGCTCCGCTGATGAATATTATTCTTTTGTGTTGTAGGTGATGAGAGCGACACGTTGCGGGAGTTGAAGCGGCTGGCGAAAAGGACGAGGAAGTGGCGAGGTTCGTGAAAATCGGCATCGGGGGCGTGCGATCCGGGCAGCGGTAGTAGTGGCGGAGCGGAAGGGGTGAGTGAGAGAATCTCAATTTATATTTAATAAAAACAAAATACGAGATAAATATAATAATATAATAAATTAGTAAATCTTGTTTAAAGTTTGCTTAAAACATTAATTATCCACTTTTGTCCCCATTTTCATGAAATGATGGGTTGATATAATTTTTTACTTTCATACACTCAACTTTTTTCTCTATTAATTTAAATTAATTTAACGTTTGGATGCCGAAAAATTTTAATAGATTTTATAACATCGAGTCTGAACGAGAATCATGTTTAATAATCGCGTCAGATAAATTAAAGTATATGCAAGTCAGATTTTATATGGTAAAGAAAATGTTTGCAATTATCTTCTTTTTTTATACAAAGATACGCAAATTTTTGAAAAATTATCACTCATAATTCGAGACATTTAACGTGCAGTGTATAAATTTGCAGCTATTACTTAATGTCATTTCGTATCCTAAGATCCACTATATATGTTCTTTACTCCTTATTCGCCGTCAGTACTTCTGGTTTATGTGACATATTGAGCGCCGTGTCATTTATCGGTCGTAGCTCACCTCGACCAACGATTGTTACTGCGCGTGCTATAGTTGTAACAGGCCTCGACCGCTTTCCGTAGGTACTATGGGAGCGGGGGTATGGGGGGCGGAGGAGGGCTACAAGCCACGGACCTCCCGCGACGGCTCGAGTTCCAGTGTAGGACCGGAGGAACTTGTTCGCAGGGTCTTCGGTCCCTAAGGCACGACAGCTACCATGCCATCGAGGAGAAGGCCGCGTGTGACGACCACGAGGACAGGTAAGCGATCGTGGATGTCACGTTGAAAAGATGCAATTTATTTGTATAGCCTTACATATAGCTTTGCATCGAGTCAGCTTTGCATATATTTTTTGCGCAGTTATCTTAGTACAACACGAAATGTGCGCGAAATAAAAAAAAAAAAATTACAAATTTTAAAACTCAAATAATCTATCCCTTTAATAACATTGATATGACATTTTGTGTAATAATAACATAATAAATTACATATGTAGAAAAAATAATAAAAAAGCATAAAAAGCTTTTTTAAAAATAAATCACGTGCTGATACAGATGTTGATTCATGAAAACAATTTGAATAGTTTTGCTAATCAACAAGATTTACATAAGTGATGAGGTAAAATCGCTTACCGTAAAAGAAGATTTTTTTCTTAGGAGGACTGACCACGAGGCGATCCTCGCTTCCGGTCAGCCCACCTGCACAGGCTGTCGACCGTATAGGCGTCAAGAGAACGAAGCGATTGAAAAAAAGGAGACTCTGAAGCGACGCATGCCCGAGTCAAATGGGATCGGTTCGGTTTTCGGTTACCGGAAGCTGCGGCTTTGTCTGGGCCTCTTCGAGCATGCGAATAGAAACGATGTGGAAGTGGAAGTGGACGACGAAGAAAAGACGCATCGGTTACGGTGGTGTCGCAGGGACTTTCGACGAATCGTGGAAGTGACGACGAGAGCTCTACTCCTTGGTATCGCGCTCCTCGTCACACCAGGTATTATTTTTGCTATCTCGTAGACAAGAATTCTTCGTTTTAAAAGAAAATATTTAAACTTTCTTAAAGCGAAAAACTCACTTCGGAAAATTCACGTATTTTATAAAGTGTACATATAATCAGAGTTCAGAGTCCAATCTGTTTTATTTAATAATTTAGTTTGCGCCAATATGTCGATATGAACTATTATCGTGTTATATTCTCGAAACTATGATAACGCTGCATCCTGTCGCATCCGGGAATCTCTTCATTTGTCCGCCGGTGCAATCTCGTATACGTTCCTCAATTAGCGAGAACCGCAAATTAGAGTTCACTAGTTGGCGGGACGTCCGAATGATCGCTAATGCCGTATCTCACGAAACGGGTCGTTGCTTCTCAAATCCGACGTGCCATGGGCGGACACCGGGATAGAGAGCTTGTGGCGTGTAATGGGACGTCAACCGAGATCGACAAATGAAGCGAAATAAGCTGGCCTAGCGCGATCAGATAATGGAGTATCGGACGAGAATGCCAAGTATGCTTAAGTAAAGATGAAACGAGCAATGACGAGAAAACTCGATTTTCGCGATTGTCGCAACTTGTGAAACTTTGAAAGATACAATTGCAAAAAAAAAGCTCCTATATCTTAATCACAGTCATATTTCTACCACGGGAAGAATTTATACGTTGCATAAACATTCATTATAAAAGCGTTTGTCGGTTAAAAATGTGAAAGTCAAT
Source organism: Cataglyphis hispanica (assembly GCF_021464435.1). NCBI lineage: Eukaryota > Metazoa > Arthropoda > Insecta > Hymenoptera > Formicidae > Cataglyphis > Cataglyphis hispanica. Next base: position 3,168,398 of record NC_065960.1, on the reverse strand, counting down.
ATATGCCTCGCCCCTTTATTAACGACTGACAGAACGCCGCTTTCATCGCGTGTTTGTGCGAATGCATAATTACGCGGACGAATTTGTTATAATTTTTATCTACGACAGAGTGAATTGTATGAGCCTCGTTCAAACTTCGCGATCGCAAAATATTCTCTTTTGGCACCGTGCGCGAGTTTCAATCTGAAAGAATTTTCCGTCACGAACCGAAGCGGCGTGAATGGCGGCACCGTGAAAAGAGACTGAGCCTTTTATCGATGCTTTGAATTCGTTTCGATATACGACAGCTTGGCTGTTCGACAATTCGAAAAATGCTCTTCTGTCAAATACGGGACATTGTCATATCCGCAACGCGAGAAACGGATAAATGCGATAAATATCAGTTTTCTATCAACGTTATACGAAATAATAATGTTTATATATTCTTTTTTTTGCAATCTCCGCAATATTTTATACTATTACATGCAATGATTGAATTCAAATTTCGAAAAGAATTAGAACACTGTAAATTGAAGTACTGCGAATATAATTTTATGCGACGGTCTCATACAAAAGTCATAATTGATTTAAATAAAACGAGTACGGTTTCTCAATTGGAACGTAGGAGAGGCGGTTTTACACTTTGTATCACGTTCTGTTTTTACAATTATTCCGGCTGAAGTGACACTCTAAACCACGAGAACCTTAATCACGCCGTCGCAACGAGATTACTGACAAAGAATAAAAAAAAAAAAAAAAGAAAGAAACAAATAGAAACGCGCACGACATGCTCGTGTTTTAAGAGTTCCTTTTTTTTTACATGGACGTTATACGAGGATCCTTATGATGCTCGTTACTCAGCGCAAACAATTTCATTAAAACTCCGACCTCTCTCGCGAAGTCTCATTCAAAATATATGCACAACTGCGTCAACAGCACGCGCATGCGTTGATAATAAATACGAAAACTCACATTACCTTACAATTAATATACGCATTGCCTCGCTTCTCCCTCTCTCTCTCTCTCTCTCTCTCTCTCTCTCTCTCTCTCTCTCTCTTTCTCTCTCTTTCTTTCCCGCGGAGATAGAAAATATAATTAATCGCAGCAACTTTATAATATATATATATATATATGATTGTTTACTCCGATTATAATTTCTCTTTCGTTTTTGCGATGTCGAATATTTGTCATCGTGTAACTTTACGACGGTTTATTTTGAATGAAACATTGCACACGCGGGAGACGACAAAAGGTACATGCCATATAAATACATGCCGAAATACTGAACGTAGTTGGAAATGCTTATCACAAATAAAGTAAATATTGGAACGGTTATATCTGCAAAGTGCTGTTCTTAATCAAAATCATAACGATCAAACGCTCCAATTAATAATGCTGCTGCGGTTATTCCACAGTGGGCTTCATTAATTTTCGCAATCGTGGTATAATATATTTACATACGTAAAATAAAATACACATAAAAGAGAGAAATACATAATATCGTAGTAAACAATTTAAAATATGTGAAATGAAAAAAAAAAAAAAATACATGTAGCCTTTGGGGAGGAAATAGAATACGCATTTTCGTATATATGGATTCTCCTAATTAAATTCTACTCCACTTTCGCGCTCATGTATATCACGTTAACGTTTCGATGTTTAATTGAGTTCCAACGTCATATAATCCCCGGCTACACGGAGAGATGTACATGTATGTATTTCATTATTTAAGAATAACACATTACAAAAAACACGCTTGCGAGAAACATTACCGGAAGAAACAGGAAACGCGAATACGAGACAGGCTGCTTTTTTTCAAGAGCTTCGCAACAAATTCAATGCTCAAGAATCGTCGATAAATTCCACGTGCTTTGCGACTGTACGTGACGGATGATTATAGGTTTCTTCCTCATAACGGCTATCGAAGCGTCGCAGATGGCGAACAAGTTGCAAACGACGTGATGCGCCAACTTGTAAGGTACATTGCCCTTGATAAATATGATTGCGCACCGCTGACGAATCTCAAGATAACACGCGACGATTTGATCCGCGATAGTCGATATTTCGCGATGTTGTTGTCGGAAGAGGTGAAGATCCCTGATTGTGAGGCATCTACACACATGTTTTTACGCGCACGATGAATATGATGTTAGACGGAGAGTTGCATCGTCATCAGAGATTACGTTTTCTTCGATCACGACCAAGCTTCATCTTTAAATCAGCAAGTTACGGCGCAGTCGTTAAGACTTGAGGAAAGATAAATAAGGATTTTTTTTTCTCCGTCTATTTCTAACAGGGCTCTCATGGCAAACGCACGTACAAACCTCGTAATAGTGCGGGTAAAATCGATATTGATGGGGCGAAGCTTTCGAGGTGACGGTTGGTTTCACGAAAAAGGATTTTCGTGTTTCATGTCGGGCCCAAGCTATATTTACCGGTTTCGTTTATTCGAAATAATTAAAAGCTATCTTTGAATCCTGAACTCATTAAGATAATAGTATACTCGTTATCCCCGCTTAATTGCTCTACCTTTCGCTTCATCCAGTCGGGTGCCTCGCGTGCGGTACCGTCTCAACACATATCTGGCTATTTAGCTTACACGAAGCATGGCGAGCTGATGGAACGGTTCGCCAATTTCACGCTTCGGTGGTATTTGAAAATTCGTTGGCAAAGATGAGAAGTTATCTCGTGAACTCGTTTTAATATTCTCATGTATTCGAATGAACGCGAATTCTTACAATGTACTCCAAAATACAATAAAAATATAATAAATTTAAAAATAAAAAACATCCTTTAATAAAATATTTCAGATTTAAATAAATTTTATATACATATATATATATATATATATATATATATATATATATAAATTAAATTAAAGAGAAATAGAGCATATAAATAAGTCTTATTTAATAAATAATTAAAAATTTTTACACGTATAAAATTTCGGTCACAAGTTTTCCACCGAGTAAGAACAAATTAAAAAACAGTTTTAATTCGATATTTGTTTTAGTTTCCAAAAAAACAGAGACCAAATATTTTATTTCAAAACACAATAAGAAAATAACGAAAATAAAATATTTCGTTTTTGTAGCATGTAGTGATAAGCTAAATTTTTTCGTGTTTTATCCGTACATCCAGCTGCATATACTCCCCACGAAACATTCAAATGAATTGCTCAATCTGTTTATCTCGCCGAAAAAACAACCGCGAAGTAAAAGGCGGTTTGCCAAAACGACGTGGAAGTGATTCCGTCTAACTCTCTCATCCTCCATCCCACCTCCTCTCCTCTCCGAGTTAACGGGCTGTGAAACGGAAAAGTCTTTTCCGCGCATAAAGAGAATTTCCGCGCCGGTTGCTCGCGCCTCCTTCAGATTTTCGATGATCAGATAATACGACTCAACCGGGTTTTCATTCGACTATAAAGTTGAAAAACAAATAATTCGTAGCGCGTTCTCGCGCATCAATTATTAGGGCGCAGCAAGATTTATCACGCGCAACAGATCGATGGATCCTATAGCGCATGCGATGTATGCCGATACTACCTCGAGAAACGCTCAATCATCATTGGATGAGATCGGCAATTTTCCACTATCACGAGACGTGACAACAGACATTTGCGTGTATCATTTCGCACGGTAACATGTTGCATAAATCCTGAACAAATAACTGCGTCTCTCAGCGTTTTAATATCCCAATATTTTAATATCCGTATTTATAGATAAAGATTATGTTAAATGTTGGATTTCACGGTACATAAGTCTCTTTCCAGGCAGTTGGTTCATTCAATGGACAAATTAGCGCACATAATGATGATTATAATTATCGCGGTACACTATACATGTATATAGACGAAAGGCGGGGAGGCTTTATTTTACGAGCTCGCTTTCCGGAGATAACGAGGTGTTCCCGTCGCGTACACGCGCCCGCACACGCTGCAGACAGACCGTTGAAAATTTAATAACAAGTAACAATAAAAACGGTTATTTGGATGCGGCGTTATCCCAAGAGAATCCCGGCAATGACGATAATGGCCGCGCAAATGCTGCGTCAGTTGCGCGTCCAAGTTGAAATTATTATTCGCGTCGCATACACCAGAAGGGCGGACTAAAATGGATTGTGTGTTGGACGATCAGAGGGCGTTAGGCCGGTTTCATCGTACGATATCAATAATATTGTCACGGTTCTCTTCCTGTTACGTTAACAACACACTGCCTGGTGCGCGATGAAAATGTCATATTCAATGCGAGAAAAAAATTTAATTTCAGATTAAATTAGAGACACGAAAGAAACTTTTAACAATTACAAAAAGAATGAAAGAGAATCTCGAATCAAGATATTAGTTGAAAAAAATCTCGAGGGATTATGTATCGCGACACTTGAATGTTTCGAAGCAATTTTCGATCCTCCAAAAGTTCTCAGAGTATCAGTCTCGTTATTTGGATTTATTACATTTAAACGATCGGAAACGTCGAGTATGATGTACGAGTTAGTGCGACTTTTCTCCTTCATGGCGTCGAATGTTCCCGGATGTCGCGATGCGCACATTTTTTATCGAGAAAAATGTGGCAAAGTATCGAACTTTCGATGGTTGGCACCAGAAGAAACCAGCATCCATGATATTACACAATGGATATGGCTTCGAAGCAATGTGTCCACATCTGTCTATATAAATATGGATGTGCATCGCGAGACATATCGTTCGCGAGAGAGAGAAATATTTGATTCAACAATATTAATATGACAACGGCGGAATTATTCAGGAATGTAAATGTTTTAATTCTGATTAATATTTGAAATTAAGAAAATTTGAAAATGCGTATTTCATGTGAAATATGATTAAAATAAAATTTTCACTCATTTGCTAAATTTGTTTAATAAATTTGATACAATTTTTCATTAAACATTGTGTCCTAGATTTTTATTATATAAAATGCGCGACATATAATATTACATTATAACGATTTTAATATATAATAAACATACGAGAAATAATGACACATGTCATAATCGAGACGGCGCATACAATATTCAATTCAATTTCATCCTGAAATCCCCTCGTACTTTTTCTGAACGATGAAAATATCTCCGATTTAGAACTCATCTGGCACCGTAGTCGTGAAACGCGTTTTGGAGGTTTGCATACGCCCGAGGAGAGATTTATTACGGTCCCCTTTGTCGTACGCGCATACGAGCGCCAAAAATGTGTCGTATTTGCAACATCGGGGGGATCTCAAAGGGGACAGCTATCAAAGTCGCGTCCATTATTTAAAATGGATGCCATTGTGCTTCGGGATCGCTGCCGCCTTTCGCGCGATTCTCTCCCCCTTGATGTTAGCGATTTTCTGCGAGTTTCAGTCGTCAGCTTTTCCGAGCAACCGACGTTGCAGCAGAGCCGCTTTGACGCAAGCTTGACTGTTCCTAAAGTTAGCTGGGCATTAAGCAACGTCGCTTCTGTAGATGCACAATCTACGCAAAGGTGAAACCCCCTTGCATAGTCGCAGTTGCAAAACTGTGTAATGGGAATTCGCACTTTGAGCGGACCATATAGTTGCATGTTCGTAAAAATTGAAGAATTTAATCGCGTATGTTAATTAATATAATAATTCATTATTATATAACTATTGTTAACATTTTGAAGCATTTAAAGTAAATTTTATAGTAATTTTATCGTAAAAACATTAGCAATATATTAGTAATATATTTTATGCTATTTTATGCAGCATTAGAAATATATTTTTTTTTAATTGCAGGATACATATCAATCAAATGTAAGTCGTTTCGTGACAAAATTTAGATCGTAATGGCAGTACTGCATTAAGAACTCGAAGAGAACAGTAGTTTGCAAAGTAGTAAAAAGTCCATGAAAATGCGGCAGCTGTTTACCGCAGTGAAACGTTAATCGCGACGGCCGTGACGCAGCAGCAAAAGGCCAGGATAAAACGAAAATGGAAGGTCCGCGACAGATTCGTCCCAAGTTTGCTTGTCAGCAGTCAAATCGATATTTCCTAGTCGCGAACTTTTCTCCGGACGCAAAGTAGATCGGCTGTCATTCCCGATTTGTGTTTTCTCGATCGATAGAGCTTCTTGCGACATAGAACTTCGCGATTACTTTTGCACGAATATAGCAGAGACTGCACTGATATATTTCGACGAATTAATCCAAGTATTTGGACTTTTTAGTTCTCGCCACAATAGACTTTCCCCTATATGTTTTGACAAACTCTGTCCATGTTTTTTACCATGCTTCCGCGATATTTTTCTTTCTCCAGCGATTATTTGAAAATAATATAAGTCTCTTTTAAAATAAACGTTTTAATTTTTGTATTGGTCTTTTTTTTTTTTGAAAGATAATTATGTCAGAGCCAATATGAGCTATTAGACTAAATATTCGTACGCTAAAAAAAACATAACATACATTGTTGAAAAATTTACTAAATAAATTTATTTTCGAAATAAACAGAGTTTTATAAATGTTTCATTAAAATATCGTGATTAGAACGTCCACGTTTAATGATAGGATGTACAGAGTGACTCAAATGTTTGGACCCATCCTGTATAAACAATTTTCATATTAAAAATCAAAAGTGCTTTGAATTTTGAGTATCAATTTACTGCGACAGTAATGCTCTTTAATTCATTGTGTTCCTTGTTTTCACTAAGAACATTAATTATTCCAAAGGAGTTTCTTCCCCTCAGACTCCCCTGTATTATTCTTTCCAACGTGTTTATCATCGTCGTTTCATCGCGTCACGGTATGCCGGCTACTTTTTTTCCCCATCGGTCCTGACATTCCCCGATATATAATTTATAGCGATATCTCCCCCATTCGTAAACAGGGTCTAAGACCGGCAAAAACGAACATATCGAGGTATGCTAACTATCCGTCGATATCGCCCTAGAAAGGATTCCGCCAACGGAACATCGTCGTTATCACGCGCGACACGCGAAGGGATTTTTCTGGCCGAGCGCGTTATCTCGAGCATACAAAATCGAGGTCGCACTCGATCTTACATAGCATAGAGGTTAATGCGAAGTTAATCTTACGCGGCCTCGACGTTATTCGCGTGCGGCGTCGGATTTCCCCGGTTCGCGGAAAAGAGAGCATACGACAACCATTGCCCCTGATTTACCTTTAATGGCTTTTAATGCCTTCCCGTTGGAGTACGAGCGACATTAGGTCTCTCGCAGTTTTCTTTCCGCGACAAAACTCTTGTGACAAAAATCATGAGCTTCCGCACGTTTTGTCGCGGACGCAAAATGTGAAAATTTTGAATGGCATTTGGAACGAGTGTTTCATCCTGTTTTTATCAGCTTTCATCATTTTTATAGCGCGATTTGACAGCTGACGTTTGCTTGTTTATCGTTCAATTGAAAAATAATCGCACTAATATTATTAATAGTAATAATATTATAATAAAAAAAAAAACCTATAGAAATGGGAAATAATGTCTTTTTCCTCTTTTAAAATTCCTGATAAATAATTTCGAAATATTCATTATTATATTACTAATGAGACGAGATGATCTTTGTTCCAGGACTCTGCCAACAAGACGCGGTGCACATCACGGCTATCCTCGGGGAGAGCGTTGTCTTCAACTGTCACGTAGAGTTCCCCGGTGAGCACCCAGTGCCCTACGTTCTCCAATGGGAGAAGAAGGTAGGCGACACGGTACGATATCGGACGATATCGCCTCTGCTCTCTATATCCGTGAGTTAAAAAAGACGGGGGCACTCCTCGAGTGCGCCACGCTTCTGGAATCAAGCAAGCTGCTAGTATACCATCGCGACGCGATTTTAAGCGATGTTTTAAACGAAGAGAATCGCTCAGCGTTATATCGAGCGAAGAGTCTCCTTTCACTTCGCTTCTTCCGGGCAATTGATGCACATAAAATCGCAAGCACGCCTTCCAACGCCATTAACACCCTCTACGCTTGTCAAGAATTATTGCAATAGCACGATATAATTTCGCATGATTAATACTGATACGGTAAGGTACAAAATAATGAAGACAGCGTGAGTAATGGAATATAAATATAATAATCGTCGGCAAGAGTAATGGAAAAATCGACGTTTCAATCGAGGCTTAATCGAGAGACATACTTCGCCGAGGTATCTTAAATTTCTTCGGATGGAAATCCACTGGAAATTATCGCAGTTCACTCGGCGCGCGCTCACTCCCGTGGAAAGAAATTTGCACTTCCGAGACTTCTTTTTTAATTCCCCGATTTAACGTTGCATAATCGTGAACTGGGGCGTGAAGAGGCAATATGGGAAAAAGAGAGAGAGAGAGAGAGAGCACACGGACGCGACTCAACTTGTCGTGCGTTCGAATAAATAGCTATTTTCCATGAATTCTACGAGTTAACTTTTCTCTTTGATTTATGAATTAAAATCTCATTTTCAAAATATAATTAATAGAATTGCAATTTTCTCAAAAGATTTCAAAGTTTTCCTAATACATTTCGAGTAATATATTTTGTAATAAAGTTTTTAAAGAGTTTTCAAAATTTTTCTGTGATTAATTTTATTATAAAATATATTACTCGAATCGATTTGGATTAAAATGAAAAAATTATGACCGATTTGTGTATTAAAATGTAAAGTTATATCTTTGGAATTTTGTATATTTTGTATTTAATCGCGCCAGGATTATCGTCACTTATCTTTCATTTTAGTGACAGTAATCAACAAATTTTTTTAATGTTTTAACAAAATATATCCAAGCAGAAATGCAATTACATACTAACCGAATATTTACGAAATGTTATGATTTTCGTTGAAGCAAGCTAGGTGGTATCAATGGCGCTGGAATGTCCTCCGGAATTTTTTCCAATATTCGCACAAAGTTATTTAACAATGAACGTTACATATGGTTCTGCTAGTAAGCTTATACGAGAGCTTGAACCAGTGAGGCAGAGCGCAACGGAGGGCACACGTTTTTGAAATGTTACTGCAACGTTATTGTTGAAAGACTTTAAATTGGCCGTATATTTTCAATGATTTGTTGGCTTTACGCGCTTATACGTTTTTCCGTTTATCGTTTTATACCTTGTTTGATTTAAATTGGTGGGATCGATAATGGCGAACGGGACACGCCTTCTCGTTCATGCGAACGAGCGAGCACCGCCGCAAGTTACTCGCTCCAGTAGAGTAAAAGTAACATACTTACGTTGTCACAAATGTATCTCATCCGGACCGGAGAGGGCAGAGCACATTATGTACGATCAACTAACGACGTCATCCGATCATTCAATCAATATCAACTATAAATTAACTCCGAATCATACGAATGCAAAAGACTTTCTTCATTCATACGCATCTCATGTGATAACCACATACCATCGCGATATACATGTGTACATGGAGCTGTCAATGCGGATGCGCGATGAAAATGAGCGCTCCATTGATTCGTACACGTAATTAAGGAACAAAAAAATTAAAAACTGCTAAAAAATATTATACATTCAGTTATAAAATGTTGATGTTCTGACAGTGCATCAAAAGCTTATTAGAGTATAAACTTGTGATAAAAATTATTAATTAAAAATCATTGACATCTGGCTTTATTGATATATCTTTGACATATAATTTATCAATTGAAACCAATCTATTTCGAATATACGATCTTTTACTCATAATACGATTACACGCAAAAAGTACGATGTTTTATATATCGTAGAATCACAAACTGTTTTCTGCGCGTCACGAATCAACGTGTTTCGCTCTTTTTCACGTGCGCCCGCACGAGCTCGACGACGATACTCGTGGTAGATTCTTCATGGAGAGTTCGTTGCACCGTTTCGAGAGAGAGAGCGGAAGAGCCAGTCCGGTTGTGACGCGTGTAACCTGGTATCCGGGAAACCCACGCCGGGCCGCCTACACGCTCGTAAAGTCGCACCACGACTCGTTGCTCGTCTCGTAAGAGAGAGATTTTCTTCCCGATTAAATATAAGTATCCTACGTTGCGCGCGTTCACGACTCGTCGCGGCTCTTTCGAACGACAAGCTCGCCGTTTCACGGATCTTTTTTTATCCCCGTGATATAAAAAAACGGAAGAATCCACTTTGACTATCGGAGTTTTACATGCTGCTCCGTGCATTTACCATATTTCATATGAACCTGTCATATAACGGATGTTCCTAAAAAATAATTTACTCAACGAATCTCATGGTATCTTGCAACAAAAAAAAAAAGAAGAAAAATGATAGATATATATTTATTTATTTTTTTTTTAATTACGTTAGAATATTTAGCATTTTAATTACTTCTCTTTGTAGTACTGATGAAATGATACGATATTTGACTCAGAATCAACAAACATATTCTGCTTATTGAAATTGACGTACAACTATGACTCTTCGTTTCTTTCAATGTTTCAATATCTATACTAGTATTTCGAATTACTCGCGCGGAACGCTCTGCCGCGAACGACGAGCTCGTCCATCACGAAACAATGCGGAGTAGTGCACTTTCCCACTTCTATTTCGGGAACGGAAAATTGAAAAATCATGTCTCTGTCTCTCTAACCTCTGGTGCCTTGCATGCGTTGTCGCTTGCGCACGTAGTGGTGATGGTGGCGGATTTAATCGGAGAGGGAGACGCGCGGCGTATGGCTCGAAACACGTGCGGTTGTCGCGTAAAAATATCTCGCCGATGCGGGGCCGCAATTAAATCGCGTAATTGTACGAATCGCGACGTCGAATCTAGCCGTAAATCGCACTGTGTGACCCGCTGCGATTCATATGCGATCTTGTCGCGAAAGTACGGTATAAAAGTTATCGCCCGATGGTGCAACGCACTCTTCCTGCGATCCGGACATTACCGCTGCGAGCGCACGATATGTCATGCGCGTGTGTAGATAATCTTGCCTGTTGTGCTAGTGTGTAATGTTATTATCTCCCGTATATTTCCTTATTATGTATTAGTTGCATGCACGTTAACGCGTCGCCACGAAATTGTACCGTCGCGTTGCACTTATCGGCCTGTCTCGCGATCAATATAATACAATATCCCGCTAATCTGGTGAGCCCACTAGCGCGAGATATCATCTCGCCGGTCGGTAATTGCCGGGAGAAATAAATTGATAAAATTAAAACACGATAGGATGCTGGTCGTGCGCGAGACCGACGTAATCCAACGAATTATAGCGCTCGCGTTATCGACGACGAACGGGCGACCAATGAAAATCGTATCGTGAAAAAAAATCGATCAGTGCTTTTAAATGTATAATTAAAATGCGGGCGAAATCGACGTCCAACTTGGAGATGTCCAGCGCCGGATGGCACTAACGACACTGGATCTCGAAAGCGCCTGCATCGCGTTGCCCGGAAACGCATATTAACCGTTGAATTCAATATTGACTACGCAAACTTGCCATCGTCCAGTAATTAATTAATTGATCGATCGGCCGTGCGGGACAACACTATGATCGCTCACGACTGGTTAATAATCTTAAGCCGCATTCATGCTTCATCACATACGCCTTCAAGAATGTAGTTATGACTTTATAACGATCAGTAGCAGCAGCCTTCTAATAAGTGTTGTGCGAGCGTATTTTGCACACGGAATCAATATGATAGAAATTAATCGTAAACATAATCGTGTCGTTGTATCGATGGTTATGGAACATCATGAATTCTATAAGCAAATCTTACACGTCGGAAGCCATGTAACGCGGTAAACAAGTCTTTTATTCGATGCTGACGTATCTGCATCGAATTTCGGTTGCGTGCATAGCTTGATTAAATCAAATGTCAATTTCCAATACAATTGGTTCATAATCGATATGAAATAATAAGGCTCAAATAGGAAAATATAATAGAAACCGTAATGTCTTTATCACAATAAAATATTTTTAAATATTTTAAAATACACATTATAAAAAAAGTGTATTCTTGATAGCAAGTCAAAAATTAAATATATATATAAGGATCATATTTATATGAAAAAAAAAAAAAAACAGAGACGTGTATATGCATTTTCAGAAGAAAAGTATTCTATCTCATCTCATTCCCGAGTGTCTATACTTTCGGCAAAAAAAAGTGTTCTCTATATATATCGCAAAAAAATTTCAGTACCGCTTTCTTCGCTTTCCAATCTACATTCAATCGTTTCAGCAATTTTTCTATTAGCATTAATTACCGTGTCTCGGCAAATCACTTCGGGAAGCGCGAGCCCGGCCGAGGTCAGTTCTTCGTGGTCGTTCTTTTTCCTGTCCCTCGGGAAAATGCTTCTGAAAGCGGGGAGATTTCCAGCAGCGGAGCGAGATGCGCCCCGGCCATTTCCATTTCCAGACGACTCGCGGCATGGAGAGGGAGTGACGGAGGGAGAAAGGGAAGGAGGGGGCATCGCGAGGTTCGGGGGTTGGCATACAGCGAGGGGCTGTTTTCTTTTTTACGCGCAGCATCGCTGGAATCTCGCATAAATCACGCGAGAAACCCGGGGCTTTTGAGCCGCTCTCCTTCATCGTCTCGACCACCTCGCCTCTCTCACGATTCGAACCCTCGCCCTTTCCCTCCTCCTTCCGCACCCGTTACCGACCACCCGTTCCCTCCCTCAAACCGTCGCTTTCACCCTCTCTCCTCTCCCCCTCTATCTATGGCGCTGCGGCTGACAACTAATTTCTCTTCCCGTCCGACTTTTTTTTGCACCCCCGCGTTCTCGTCCATGGCGCGAAACTAGCTTCCTCCGCGGGTACCATTTTTTCGTCGCACGCGGTTGACGCGACCGCGAGGTGCAATGGCTCGCACCGCAATTGCAATTAACGGCGATAATTAAAAGGCTACGATTCATAATTAAGAGACTCGAAAAAATTCTTAATGAGAAGAAGTGGAGAGAACGCGTTGTACAATGTCTTTCATGGAGTTTCGTTTGCAGAGCCATTTTTATTTTGCAAAAAAAAAAAAAAGTAGTTGACGCAGAATATTTGAATAAAAGAAACTTGTCGCGAATATTACTATCATCATAAAAGCGCAAAAATGCAAAGATATTTACCTGTAAACTCATATTTTTTTTTTGTATTGACACTATACCAACAAATTTTTTCCTGCAAGGCGAATCAAATTAGAATCGTTTATCAAGCGCATGTCATAGTTTGCTTTGCGAAACACGAGCGATTGTCAATACTCGAAATTCATATTCGCGTATTCGCGCACATTCGTCATAGATATAAATACGAACAAATACAGAAATATCTTCTAATTCGGGCGCCGCTAATTGATTCGATGAATAAAGAAAAAGCACTCTCGTAAATTGCGGCTGAGGTGCGTTTCTCTATATTGTACCTATGATTCGTATTCATGGAGAAAGAAAATACATTACCTTCGATTTTTCGTCCGAAACCGCAAAAAGATCGAAAAAGAAAGAAAAAAAGAACTTTTTTTCAAAACTTGTTTGAAAAAAATTGGATGAAAGTGCGCGTAAAAATCGCACTAGACGGCGGTAATTTCGATGGCTTTTTTATGAATCCAATGCACACACATAGGCGGGAAAGAGACGATATGTCGAAATGCATTTTATTTGCCCTTTGGCCGCTCTCTGAATCATGCGTGAGCGAATCCGCGGCGCATAAATCCGCATTAAAGCCGAAGTTTGTTTTGCAAACGCATGAGTCTACTCGCCAATGTCCCTTTTGCAACTAGAAAGCAGATTGCTAGCTATTCGCGACTAACGCTTCCATCGACTATCTCTCACGCGTTTCCATCTGCTTTGAATTTTACGTCACTCCTTTTCCGCGTGTATATTTTTCTTTTCAATTATTCCACGTATGCACGAAATGAGGTACTCTTGATTAAATTACCTTACGACAAACAGCATTAAACACACACGCGGAACATGAATTATATTAAAACCGAAAGAGAGAAGCTATATATATATATATATATATATATATATATATATATATATATATATGTATAATTGCGATGGGAATTTTTCAGAGACAGTTTTCACACAAGCCGCAAAAATATACTTCAAAATGAAGAAAAAACTTTATACGATTTATTCGATTTTATAATATGAATTACACGAGTTTTAACTTTAAATATCTGTCGATTGGTTTCACTCGGTAAGCGACTAAAGAATGATCATTCAAAACCATGTTATAAAATAATTCTCATTCACGTTAAAGTCATAGGACGGGGCGAGTTTTTGAACGTCCCTTGTAAAAGGCATTGTGTAAGAGAGCAGTAGTACGTGCTGGTAGAAACATGCATTTGCATACGCGACAATTTGCATTTATGTGCCCTCTAACTGGTTCGGTCGCGATGAAACAAAAGGGAAAAGAAAAAAGCGCAAATTCCCAGACCGTGCGAAATGGAGAAACAAAATTTCGCGGAGGATGGCTCGCGCTCGCATATTTGTAATCCGGGTTGCACCCGCACCCGGTTAAACTTACGTGCACGCACGCATTTATCTCGCGGCTTTCACGACACGGCATCCACACCAGGTGGCATCCCGTGATGAGATTATGCGGCGCGCCGCCAACGTACGTGGAAAATTAACGCGCGCTCTCTCGACAGAACGAAAGGTGGGGTTCTATTGCCGCTCTCGTTGGAAGGTTGACTCTACGAACTTGCCGGAAGAACAGGAGTCTTGCGCAGTCTGTATCTTGTTTCACCCGACGAATACCCGGAATATATATTGAGACTGACACAAAAGCACTCTGTGTGTGTGTGTGTGTGTGTGTGTGTGTGTGTATAATAATAACATGCGCTTACACGAAACCATTATTCACTCCGCAGCCACATTAATTGATGCGAAAGAAAAATATATGCTCGTGCAAAATATTCAAAAGCGCGCTTCATACCGTAATCGACTTAATTTCTGTGCTTCAGATGAAATATTTGCATTATCTGTCATTTCTTGCTACGTGAAAAATATGTATTCCGTAAATGATCGATCGATAATTGTACAATCCTACGAATTAATATCGTGTAAAGCTCAATTTTTTTTACATCCAATTATGAAAAATTACGACTTTCTAGAAATTCGCGTTATTCTCGTATTGAATTATTTTGATTATTTATGAGTATCTGCTTGCTCTCTTGTAGCTTTCGATGCCGCGGGTAACAAAGTTACCAGCGAGAGAGCAATCATTTCCGCCACGGAGGCGCGTAATAATAACGAATAATTCTTCGGTTATAGCTGCGGGCTTTTAAATATTTTTGTGGCGTTGCCATACGAAACACGGGCACTCCAATGGAATTACAGCGAAGCCGCGTAAATATAAGTGGAGAATGCAAATTAATGCGCGCACTTCGCGGCGAGAACGCTGACTCTCATTGTTTCACTCTCCGGCCGCCTTCACCTTTCCTACCAGCTACTGCTTCTTTTACCTTAACGAGCACTCTCCACGAGGGACGTATGTTTTTCCATAAAGCCGACCGGTAAATGCGCCCGTTCGCTAATACATCGGAGGGGGTTGCTTCTCACAGGAGAGAGCGAAAGAAAGAGAGAGAGAGAAAGAAGAATGGAAACAACGGGTGGCATTAAATTTGTAGGAAGGGTTGAAGGGTTAGATGAAGGTAATGGAGGCCTCTCCTTCTTGTTTCCCGCATTCCTTTATTTTGAAAGAAAAGTGCCGCGAGTGGCACCGGATGGGGGAATGCCGGTTAAGGACGGTGAGTAGATGGTGGATATATCTCATCACAGACGAAGGGATAGAAAGGGGTAGAAGGGAGCGCGACGTAATTTAATGAAACAAATGGAGACACGAGTCAACTGCGCAAACACTGGAAGGAAAGATGGGATGAATGGAAGGTAAAGAGGAAGGGGAGGTGGAGCGAAACTGGCGGAGCACGAGCGAGATAGCGGAAGCTGAGATAGAGCGAAAGCAAGATTGGGATATAGAGAAAGAGGGAGAGAGAGAGAGAGAGAGAAAGCATATGAGAAAGAGAAGGGGAGAGAGAAAGGGAGGACGAGACATAAGAGCGTGTTTGCGCGCGAGAAAGAGAAATAGAGTCTTCCTGCAATTCAATTTCACTGGCGCTTCCACTCGGGAGGCATTCACCTCCATCAGAGAGACCGACTTACCCGTCCTGCCGTCGCGTCCAACTTTGCTTCCCTTCCCTCCCCTTTCCTTTTTAGAAACCCCTCTGAGGTCTCTGAAAGTTACCCGCAACCTGGCAGGTTTCCCTCCCGAGTTTC
Organism: Cataglyphis hispanica; assembly: GCF_021464435.1. Taxonomy (NCBI): domain Eukaryota; kingdom Metazoa; phylum Arthropoda; class Insecta; order Hymenoptera; family Formicidae; genus Cataglyphis; species Cataglyphis hispanica. Next base: position 3,152,270 of record NC_065960.1, on the reverse strand, counting down.
GACTGAATATTATCCACCTCATAGACAAGCGGCGTCGTTCCCTCGCGGAAAGTAAGGTGAAACCCCTCTCGGCGTTCCAACTATCCATTTATTTTTTCTTTTCATTCCGTCGGCGAACGTAAACCACAAAGGTAATTATTTTTCTGTTCCCTCTCGGTGCGATCGTAATGAAAACAAAGCAACAAGGAGATTCTCTTAGACGGGGATTTCTCTGACTGACAGTTGAAGCATGTGGAAAACATTAATTTCCTGTAACATTAAATGCGCCTTACTTAAATTATTTTAATTTTCATCATGTCAATCTTTAATTATAAACAAGAATTATATAGAAATATTCGTGAAGAAAAAAATGAAAATGAATCATTTTTATCGATCATATGTCTTTTCATGACATCATACTCGATCGCTTGAGATACCTTCGAGACTACGCGTCAAGTATTAATTGTTAGTAATTTATTCCGCAGCGAATTATACCGTAATTTGCAATCGCGTCTCGTCGCGCTACAGGAACGCAAAACGGCATCGTCATGCAACATAGGCGACACTTTGCCGCGGCCAATGCAGACGAATCCGCGCGGGGTTAGGAGGTCTACATACATAATGCAGAATGCACGGAGGTCAAGCTGAACTGCTCAACTGTGTCAGGGTTACAGTTCCTCACTTGCGGTCGATCCCCACGTGCGGTTTCGAGCCATGACTTTCCGAGTCACAACTCGCTCCTCCTTTATCATTTTGACGTTTGTCTCTCGTTAGCTCCGCTAATTGGCGGTCTCGGCTTTTCCTTTTTCACATTGTTAATATTAATGCAATTCTCCTGACGCGGTTAACGAGATAATTAGCGGTCGCAAAATTCCAATATCCTGCTCAAAAGAATGAGTCTGTCAAAATCGCGATTAAAATCCGGAGTAATTTTCATGGGTTTATATAAATGTTTCGGGATAATATTCGCGCCTCGCATACAGAATATAAGAATTCCGATAAGGAAAAATAATTCTAAACGTACGATGGACGCGAGCTATCCATTTTTATTTCAATAACTAAAGCAATTTTATGAAAAACAACAGCATATAATAATTTATTAGGTATTTCGAGAAATGAGTAGTAAAGCCAAGTGATAAGAGCAGACGGGATGCGTTCACATATAAAACAAAAAATTTGAATTCGACATAAGAGCAAGCGATGTATCTCTAGTAGCTTAAATTTTGCGCGTATCTCACGAGTACATTTCATATAATATTACGAAAGTGTTTCGTAGAGATGTTATGTGGAAACCATCCTGTGTGCTTTCGTGAAATTAGACACGCGAGATTTAGCCAGACAAGCGCGAATCAGAGATCGCAAACGGTTATGATTTTCGAGTGAAACAATTCGTGATAGAAGCCGATGTAAGAAAATTAAGATCCTTATTATCCTGGACGCAAATGGCCCAGCAGGATCGAGAAGCGAAATTGTACATCGCATCGCGATATAAGAGCACACATACACGTTCGTATACATAAGACGACCGCAGACACACGCGTGGTATTTTCGTTCATCGGATATGCGAGAGAGGATTCCTCGGCGAAGATAAACAGTCGTCGAGTGTTTGCCCTGCCGAGACAATTTTCTCGCCACCGACGCGACTATGGAAAGTGGCACGAGATGTCTACCCTATCTATCCTTCTTTCTGCAGTCTGCCTTTTTCGCTCTGGAAATTCAATGAGTCATTCGAGAACTCGCGATTTTACGTACGACACCGACACACTTTCCACCAGGACACGTCTCCGCTGTTTGTCGCAAGAAGAAGCTCGCAAGTAGCAAACTCGTCGCACGTGTGTGTACAAGTGTGAGTAGATCTATACGAGATATCAGATCTATCTGTGTCATTATGTGTCGGGAATGATCCGCAAAATAGAAGAACGTTTGCTGAAGAAATAAGCAGAGAATATTGAAAGAAAAAGATGAAGAATGTAACCTCGCATTTTCTTAATAGATTACTCGCAATAATACAACTTGATGTGTTGAGATATACGTAATAGATATTATAGGATGAAAAATATGTGGCTCTTTTCGCGCGTAAAACTCATAAAACTCGCCGAGCTCTACAATCGAATAGCAGATGCTCGATCGATCTCGCGTTAAGTTAATCGCGCGTTAACAAGAGTTAAAGTCCGGAGGGACGAACTTTTAACTCTACCGATCTCCATCGGTCTAAGTCGGTGGCAGTTCCGCAAGAAGATACATAATTCATGCACGAATGCAACGTCGAAATTGGATTCAGTTAAAGAATGGCATTACGCCGTAATACTCTTCGTCAATTGCGAAGCGCATAAAGCCCCATGCGATACTTTTGCCAAGTTGCCTGATCGTCCTTTAAATTCGCAATTTGCGATCCCGAGAAGCACGGCTCGTTGCAACGACGTCGAAAACGTTGGCAGCGCGTTTACAGCGCGGAGCAGGTGCCACTTTCCCCTCGGTGGAATTAGTTCTCACCGAGAACTCGATTGCCATTTCCCAAAAGTGATATCCAGCCCTCGTAAGTTCCCGAACCGAGCGGTCCAACTTGTCGCGTATAAAGCAAGCGAGTTTCGTAAAGTGCCGGAGCACGGATCGCCTTCCCCCTGTCGTTCCAGACCTCTTCTAAATAAGCTCGTGAAAATGGCATCGATTTACAACGCGCTGCCCTCAAGGAGCTCAAGGGCTCGTTCGCGCAATCGTTTCCAAACCTATTAATAAACTCTGACTAACTCAACCGTGCAAAATTCGAAGAAACTCCCTTCAACAATTCAGCATAATGTTATAAAATCGTGATCGATTTTAAAACCCACAATCCCTCGTATTGTTTTGGATGTCGGGTTTTATAAATCGACCTAATTGAATGTTGATACAAGATATGTAAATATGTCGCAAACGTAAATATTGATTGTTTGTCTTAATGAAGCAGCGACGAAACGGTGGAAATATTCGAAAACAAAAATTGCAATATCGATAAATACGTACAAAAATGGGGAAAAGTGGCAATTGCAGCTTGGATTTCTGTGGAGAAACGCTTTAACGGCGAGAAACTTAATATGCTGAATATCTTGAAGGCAATGGTATGGAAAGACGTGAATGTAATATTAAACACTTCAAGAGAAATTCGTGGAAAGGCGTGGTTCAAAGCCAGACTGGCATCGTGTGAGAGAAGCGAAACGTATTTGCCTTAAGATCACGCCAAAAGTAGACGAGTTTTCCAGAACAAAGTTTCTGTGAAACTTGTACGTAAACTGAAAGAGTTCGATTAAATATTGATGCAAACATTGGGCAAAAGTACCGTAGCTAAGTGTTGCTTACTCAAAACAATTTGGCAAAACAAGTATCATCTTCCAAGAGTGTTTCAACGAAGAACTTGATATTACTTCCACCTTACACTGCTCTGGAATATTTAATAAATCCCTGCCTTAAAGGCGTCGTTCAAAAAGGTTGAGTAAATTAACTCGTCACATATATATATATATATATATAACGGTAGCTGCGTTAATATATAATCACGGGCTTTTCATTTTGTTACTAGAATAGAATTTTTTTTTAGTCAACACTTACGGAGAAAAATTCAATTGCATGCCCTAATAAGATACTAAATAAGATATAAAGTCGCGGCGGTATCTTTTTTTCGAACAATGTAAATAATGAATAAAACATAAATGTTTTATGTCATATCGATGGAAAATATCGTTCCGCATTTAGAAAGATATTCTGTCGAATGCGGCTTGCGACAGAAATAAATCGCGTGGCACAAGGCTATTGTAAGTCCTCTATCTTTTACTATCACGTTTTCGTTTTAAACAAACTTGCGCAAAAATAATATTGACATTTCAAAAGTTATCGATTAAAGCGGTCGTTGCCTTTAACTTGTCGCTTCTTGAGGAGGAATATTAATAAATGAAACTTTAAAAAAATTTGAATTTATATTTTACATTTAAATAATATAATGTCATCCATTGTTATCATAGTTCCATATTTGTGGAATTATAATTTCTCTCAATGTCAAAAAAAAAAAAAATAATAATAAAGCATTGCTAATGCATTTAATCTTAAATAGAATCTGGATTTTAGCCAAAATAGAACATATTCAAATCATTTTCTATTGTGTTGCAAGACTGCTACATGCTTTTCCCTTGTAACACGACTCACGCATATACATTGTGTTTCTTCATAGAGTTCCTTCAACTTTGCGCTAGTTACAATTCACGGAAATTATCGATCTTTAATAAGATTTCTGTAAAGAAAGAGAGAGAGAGAGAAAGAAAGAGAGAAACTAACCTGCTACTTAGTGATCCTCTGAAATATTCATTAACCGCTATAAAAGATGTAGTACTCATAATTCTATTGTGGCTTTAACTGAACTATTATTAGTCGATAATAACCCGCGATAAAATAGAAATGATAAATTCGATTCTACGAAAATCAAATCGAACATTTCAAGCATAATCTCGGCGAAGGTTCATGAATTTTCATGCAGACGACTTAAGTCGGCATGTCGATACGTTGCATAATAATTAGCATCACTGGAATATAAGGGTCGTAACCGCAGTTTATAATATAATAACACATTGCATATATTAATAACGCAATTAAATATAAATCTACCTAAAGCTTACATTAATCCTCATGTCAGCCAGCTTGCGGCATGTTATGTATAATAACTAGTATTATATCAACAAAATTTAATATTGAAAATGTTAATATATATATACGCACACATGTCTACGCGATTATATTATATTGGAAGAATAAATAAAATTGTTAAAAGTGCTTTTCTCAATCTTGATCGGGCCACACGTCAACCGTGTTGCGCTATTTCGAGAATACCAATCTCTTTCATTAACATTTAACTCGTTCGGCCAGCCTCGGGGCTCGATCTCCAGAGGATACAGCAGCCATCTTAAATATCAACCCTGTTACAGCGCGCCTAGCCTCGCTTCTCGATGTCGCTCGGGGAATGAATTATCAAAATTTCCGCAATAAACTCTGCAGCCGAGCATCCGATGACCTAAGCGGTAGTATCGTGATACGCATAAGAAACTAGGGGATGTGTTCATCCGACCCTCGCATGATTCTCGCTTACGCTTGTCGCGGTACTATTTTGTATTAGTCTCCCTATTATACGCCATTACGTTGCACAGCAAACGTTATGTCCTGAATTATTGAGTTCCATTTACCGAGGGTTGCTTCGACCAGAGAAATTTTTCATTACGTAGCTTGGAAAGAATGGTTTTCAACGGCTTAATTGATCTGTTTTCTCGTTACGAGAAAAGAGACAATTTGCATTTTCGCAATTTGAGAATATTGCGTTGCGTCAGCTGATTGTCAATACAGATATATATATATTTCGGGAAAAAGTTAATCGCATACTTTTGTTAAAACGTTCCGACACGACGCTCGGTAAAATGTCTTGATCAAGGATGAAAATAGACGCTGGAATGTTTACAGTGCTGGGGAAATAAGACAAACGAAGTTACGGCCGCATTTGAAGTTTATCGATACTTTGTTGCTCGCGCATGCGGACGTTCCACGGAGATTGAATTATCGATACGCGTTGCCTGACACGTTGAATCGAGGGAGGTAGCGCGCCGCATTCTCCTTTCAATAAAGTCACTTTATCGGCCAGATAAATATTATTAGCCAATAAGCATACTCACGTCGATACTCGGTATTTCATCGTATAAAGCGCTCTTGCTATTCGCGTTCTTTCAAAGGACACGATATCTCCCCTGATCCGAATATTATCTTTCTATAATATGAAAAGTTTATCATTCCGATATAAAAATATTTCGAAAGCGAATATCGTACTTTTCTCCGCACAATCTCTCTGTTCTACTTTATAGAAAGAGGTTCCACATTTTTATAATAGGATCATAAAAATGTAATTGAGAAATACGGTTTTTCTCCTTATTCAAAAAATTTGGGGCGCGTACAAGACCGATCGTGTTAAATTTTATCGGCGCGTCTACCTGATGGATGAAACAGAGAGAGAGAGAGAAAGAGAGAGAGAGAGAGAGAGAGAGAGAAAGTGTGGGCAGAGTCGCATGAATAAAGTACGGGAATGAAAAATAAAGCGAAGGCGAGTGACCCACATGACTGTCGCGCATACGTGTAAACGCTTGCACTCACGCGAAAGAGAACGACTTATACACTGAAAGCGCCTCTCGTCCAACGGTAATCCGGGGACATGTACACCACCCGTTGAAAAAATTCTTTTTTCTTTACCCTCCTCTCCTTTTTTTCCCTCATCGAATCTGTCTATCTTTCTCCATTCGCCGCTGCGCCTCGCTATCATTGTCCACCCAAATCATCCGGTCCACGTTAAGAAAAGGAAGCGAGAAAATAGGTTTCGCGCCCCTCCAAAGTGCCATTCAGTACGGTAATTTATTCCAGTTGTACACGAATCTCCCCTTTTGTCGGGCTCCTTTGCCACCCCCCCGGAGTACTGTTGCCTTTCATTTCTGCCGTTCTTTATCAAGAACTGCTCCACGTTGATCCGAGTTTCCTCTCTTTCTCGATTTCTCTCTCCGCCCCTCGTTTCTCTTTGGCCCCTTTTCTCTGCGCGTACTCTCTAATTTATCTTGTCAAGCTTTCATTTTATCCATTATGGGTTTCTTTCAAGTCGCAAATACTTGTTGCGCAGGTGCGATTGGTATTATGAATTTCGCGTTATGCTAGCTCTAAAAGCACTTGGTAAAGGGAAGATCTTTCAACGAAAGGATTTTTCAGCGAAAAACCATCCTTGCACCTAAAGGACATTACTAGGATGGAAGGAGCGAATGAGATCCAATGATCTTTTCTGAATACTTTTAGCACGGAGCGACGTAAATCTATCTAAATCGATATTCCGCCACCAGCCGGTACGGTAGACGCACAATAACTCTCGGCTTCGCAATATCGAACGTGGCCGCTCTTACGTGCTGCCACCCGGGGAGAATAATATTGAAATCACGGGAGTTGCACGTCGTCGTCATCGGGTCGTCGGTGGTCGTCGCCGTCGCAAGTAGGCCAGCAGCTCGAAATAGAAACCGTCAACTGGGGCAGCCAATGTCCAACGTAAGGCACATTCGTCGTCGCACGTTCGCGGTATTTTCTACGTTATATCCGACGTTTATGCCCTCGTCTCTCCTTATTTCCGTCTCTCTTTCCCGGTTTTTTCTCGTGAGATTGGACGACTCGAACCGCCAGCTGCCAAGTGCTCGAAATATCGCCACATTGTCCCCGCACGTGCCAAATACGGCGATCTACGTGCGTCGAAGCGATTTACCGTTGTATCGAGTAACGTCTCACCATGACTGCTGCAATTTACACACGGAGCTTTTCGAGCTTTTCGAGATCCAATCAATTCTGTGAGGGTTCACATGCGCTTTCGATGATCGAATCATTATTATAAAACCTTTCGCCAATCAACACGCCAATCGTGAAACGCAATCGATTCGCGCTGCATTCTATTGGAATTTTGTCAGTGATTAATATCGCTGTTTCCTCCTGGAAATTTTATTCCCACGACTTGGTCGATTAGAGGCAATTTTCCCGAATCATAATCATCCAATAAAGAATTTTATCGCGTCATGATCGACGCAAACTTGTTATCGATCACTTACCGTGCACGCAACGAGAACGCAACGAGAACGAAATATGAAATATAGTTTCACCAAGTCACAAAAACCATTTGAATTCACGTTGCTATCCATCCGTGTTGAATGCCGTTTTCAGGCGCGCATACATGAACAGTGAATTTATCTCGCTGGATCTTCCGCGCGTTGTTGCAGGGATTAAATGTCTTGAAGCAAATGCATTAATACGAGCGATAACGCAGCGGATTTTAATGCAGGCGTTTACACGGGCCGTTTTAGCTCGGGCTCGCTCAAATATACGTGCTTACCGGCAGTTTTAGCATCCGGCTTAACAGGACGTAATTTTCCGCAATGGTGGCGTAATGAGACGTGTATAAAACGACACTAACCCCGTACGCTCATCATATTTTCGTTCGTATATTTTCTTTATGATGAGGCGCGAGCTTCGCTAAGCCCGTGCTGCTAAAAATAAATGATGATACTCGGTCCCTTCGTAACCTAAATTCTAATTAAGGCTCAAATAAAATATCTAAATTAATATTTACAGCCAGCTATCGCTCTAGAGCCAATATTAATGCCATTGAAATTTATATCGCTTTGTTGGAATTATTGTTAATATTGTTAATTAAGATCTATTTATGCATGGAAAATTCTTTACAAAATCTTTAATAGAATAATTACGCTTTATTTCATTTACATAATTTTTCTCTCTTAATGTGTTTGAAACTTATCATATATATATATCTTGCACATACTCATCCTCAGAAGTGCCGATGGTCACCACCACATTTAAATATGAACAAACAAATATAATTCATACATAAAATATTAAAAATTTCAATGAATATATATGTTTTTAATGAACGTGTTGCATACTTAATTTTCTTTTTTAAGATCAAAAGCACGCGCGAATTTTGCACTATTTCTCGTCGCACATGGCGTGCATTTACTCGCAAAGCTATGAATAATTTTTCCCGCACATATCTCTGCACTCTTTATTCTAGATAAGATTCTTTAAAAGCACTGCAAATATACGAACCTCGTTAATATAATATCGTGAAACTAATGATTCTAATTATTTACTCTCAAAGTTGAACTTCGACACTTCGTGTAACTGTCATTCTTCCGCATTTTCCTACACAGCACGCAACTCCGCTAGTAAAGAATGCACGATTATTCGGTATGCGTTGAGTGCATGTGAGTTTCTTCCAACTTACGACGTCATCCATACGTACGACCACATTGAACCATTGCTTTTTCATTAATAAACTTTTAGACGCGTTAATACGTGGAGACGTCGTAGATCGTCTCCTTATTCTCGTCATGCCTTGCGCGTTTCCTTGCTCGGAAAACAAGCGATCCCCGGACGTACGCGCGGATAACGCCCGTAGGTCGTTTTACTCTCGTCAGACACGCTGCATCCCTTGTCTCATCATTTATCATCTCATGATTTACGGCCGGTGCGAGTGAGTAACGAGGTTTGATCGCGCGAGTAGAAAGAAGGAGAGAGAGAGAGAGAGAGATCTCTGAATAATGGAGCACGTCTGGACTCGCCCCGTTAAGCGAGATTAAAGCTTAATTTCGGTCACCTTGCAAAAATAATGAAATCGTTGGGAAAAACTTTTTGGAGCCCTACGAATGAAAATTTTATAATACATGTATAATCTATCCATTCTTTTTTGATCGAATGTCTTGCCGTAAAGATAAATCTCGAGTATCTTCAAACAGACGTGTAATATTAGTTATTAACTCTAATAAGTTTCATATTTTTTTATTAGAATTCAAAATCGTGAAAAATTCACATGCCCAGATAAAGTCGGACAAATGCTCGCACCGGCTTATACGCGTTCATTACGATCCCTCGTTTATGTTGAGTGTTGGTGTTGGTAAGGGGCAGGAGACACCGATATACATATGGTACGACACGTATCCAACCCACAGTGGCGAAGGATACGAAGGTCGTGTCTCGAGGGTGAGCGAGAATTCGCCGTACGGCCAGGCCAGCCTCAATCTGACGAACATCCGCGAGAGCGATCAAGGATGGTACAAGTGCAAGGTCGTCTTCCTCAACAGGTCACCCAACAGTCACAAGAACGGTACCTGGTTTCATCTAGACGTCCACGGTAAGTAATCTCGAGTTTTCACGCATCTCCTGTCATATTGGAGACAATTGTGACACTCTTGTGACAGTATGTCGTTAAGATACAGAATTAACGAAGCGAGTTTTCATCTAATCTTTTTTGTTACACGTCACATTTTGTTGTTTGCATCGGTGAGAAATACGCAAAGTTACTTTCAGGATATATGTTGTGGAACGTGTTGCAACAGAAAAAAAAAAAAGATACTTTACTTCGCGTAAAGTTGTCCGTTAGTAATAAAAGTTATGTCCGCTGTGCGCTAAACGCTCTTAGTCGAAGCTTTTATCCGGCTTATATAAGATGAAATTGCGTTATTTCTACTTCGAATAGTCCCGTTAATATTACTTTGTGAATTCAAGAAGATTTTACGATTCTAGCTCTAATATAGTTTTATAATACCTGCGGGAAAAGTTAATCGTGTAAGTTACATTTGTGTTTGAATAATTCTAGAAATTTGTATATATTTGTACTCAAATAATTCGTAATATATTGTGTTTTCATTCTCATATTTTGATTAAGGTTAACATTACATTTTTGCGCATTTTATTTATTATTAAATAAACTTTTCAATCGTGCTTTTTGAACATTGAAAATACATTTTTCACATTTACTCGAGCTCCTTCAAGAAATATTCGTATACGCGTGCCAACACATTTCATAATGAGAATAGAGATCTCGGAAAAATATATGCCAGTAGACGAGAAAGAAACGCGTTCGCGCATTGCTGGAGATTCGTGAAATTCCGGGATATTCTCCTTTCGCGCTTGGTTAAACATCGGCAAGTATAGTGTACGAAAATATTCCCCGTCGCATGCGTTTCTTTTCATCTCAACCGTCTTCGAGCTTTCCGTCGACGTGACTTCCTATCAGGAAAAGGAAAGCACGCGAATGATAAAAGGCGCTTCAAAAAGACGCCGCCGATTCTTCGATGTGGCTCTATGCGAATTCAGCAAACACTGCTTGCAAACCATGTCTCGTCGTGTTTCTCATCGTCTCTAACGTCTTAGCGAATTTCGCGCGGGACGAAGTTAGGTTTCTCGCTTGCTCAGCCCGCAGTTCGAAGCACGCCTTTTCCAAGGATTCTGTCATCGTGCCCTTCATTGCTTCGGCGAAATCTCCCGAGAAATGCGTCCCTGCTTACGACGAGTAAAATGGGAAGGAGGATCGCAAAAAGATCGCGTTACTGGACGGGGAAATGAGACACGGTGAAGGAAAAATAAAAAGAAAAAAGAAAGTGATGGAAGAACGGGGGAAAGAAACTTATTGCCGCATTTTGCTCGGCTATAAACGACGAGGGCCGGAGGGAAGAGAAACATTTGGATGGCTTAGGGAGAATGTTGCGTTGTCCTCTTTTTCCCTCGTCACACCTTCTCATCCCCCCTTTTCCCGTCACTCCACTCCGCTTATTCCCAATTTCCCCGTCGTTCTCCATCGAGCTCCTCGGTCGCACTCACCAACAACAACAACAACAACAACAGAGAGACGACGCCGTGTTACGCCGACATATACCCGCAAACGGCGTCAAAGGAAAAAATACTCGGGGCACCAGAAAGCGTTTAAGGTCCTTTTATACTTTGTAGTCGGCTCCATTCGGTCGCTTGCTCGCGCGTTAGGGTCATAAACCGCCGCGTCCTTTCGCGTCACTCCGTTTCTTTTCTTTTTTCTTCTTTTCTACTTCTTCCAGGAGTCTCACACCTACAGCTACGTTGTATCTCTCGCGGCGTCGCTCTCGAAATTAAAATTCCTTGTCTTTGAATAACAACGAACGTGAACAAACGGTGCATCGCAGCGGATGATATCTCGAAAAACGGAAGAGCTTTGTTCCGAATGGCAACAATTCGTAAGAAATTTCGCTGTGCAAAGCTTCTGCAGAAATATTTAATTGCGCCCTTTCTGCTTTCCTTACCGCAATATAATCGGATTTCTTGCGCGCGCGCGTACCCCAATGTCGATTAAAATTTTTCCAACGAAGTAACTCTCTATCTCTTCCCCGTCCCCGTCTCTCTGCTTACGCAGAGAACGCGCAATTCGAAGGGAATATCGCTCGAAGAACTGTTTTCTCAACTATTACAACGCAGAATTTGCATTAAATTCAACCGTTCGTTTTTCCTCCCTTTTTCTCTATCGTTATTTTACCCTTCATTCCGTCGCTCCGAATTGTCGATCTTACGAGGCTGTGCTAGGATAAAAAAACTCTTGTCGACTCTTTACATTACTTGCTCAGTCGCGAACGCTGGACGGTAAAGAACTATTGTGATTTCTCCGGGATGGAAAGAGGATGGATGATAAAAACACGAACTTCTCGAAGGAACGTTTTCCAAACGTCCATCGCATCTTCGCGGACTTGATTGTTCTTCTAACGTCAATTTACCCGCGGCCACTCTCTGTCATCAAAGTGACAAGAGCGCGTCGCCTCCGTCTTTTCTCGCAAAAAATAAACGACTTACATTTGTCGTAAAACTTTGAAAAGATGATGTTACCGAGTCGTAAAAATAATCTCTTACGCAAGACATGATTTCGTTCGCAAATATTCGATCAATTCGAAATAGTGAATCCGCGCCCGTTATACTCGCTTTAGAAATAAGATTATAATTATAATGCAACGGAAAATGTGATTATACTAAATTAAATCACGATCATTCGCTTCTGCTTCTGCTTTCAGCGCCACCCAGATTCAGCGTAACGCCGGAAGATATGATATATGTGAATCTGGGCGATGCGATAATACTCAACTGCCAGGCTGAGGGTACACCAACGCCAGAGATCCTTTGGTACAAGGACGCGAATCCCGTCGAGCCCAATGGCCGAGACGTTGGGATATTCAACGATGGCACCGAGCTCAGGCTCTCGACGATCAAGACCGAGGACATTGGCGATTACACCTGCATCGCCAGGAATGGGGAGGGCCAGATCAGCCACACCGCGCGCGTCATTATCGCGGGTGAGTGAAGTTTCAGCTTTTATCGGAGTGTCAAGGAAATCTTGGTGTCGGGGTCGTAATTTCGTTGCAAAGTTGAGCGATAAATTATCCGTTCACCTTTAGCGGAGCAAGAAGATACGATTACGTTCGACAGCAATCGGGCCTTATCGAGAGGGAGAGAGAGAGAGAGAGAGAGAGAGAGAGAAAGAGTGAAGGAAGGCGGGGGAAGAACGCGCTCCAGATAAAACTTTTTTAATTTAAATTTTATTGTCATTCAGAAATATTCACGAGCAAAGAGAGCATAATACGAGAAGATGAATATCGCAAGATTCTAAGAATTGTCAAGCTTTTGAGATGATCTAAACATGGTGTAATAAAATAGCAAATGCCCAGTTATCTATATGATGTATTTTCATAATATAATTAATTGTTATTTTTAATCTCCTGAAAATATTTCTGCTAAAGAAAGATACATACATACATAGTACATACATATATATGTATAAAGAGAGAGAGAGAGAGTAGAGTAGAGAAGTATAAACTTTTTTATTCGAGAAAATCTCTTAAAATTCACAGCGTGATTTTATTAATGCGGGTCACGGAATGGCGTCCATTCTACGATTTCGCCGTGACGGCACAAATAATGACTCCCTTTTTTCCGTCAGTCCCGGATAATATTTCGCAGAGAACCTTAGCATGCATGCGCTGTTAAGTATTCCTGTCTGACAGATGCCGCGTTACCGTCACTGCAGCAGTGCGGCCGCTTAAATCCACTTGGTACAGGGCGTGACACGTGGCTGCGACAAAAAGTGTCGTAGCACAATTTTCGTTTCAGGGTTTTGTGTTGAACAAACAAATAATAACATAGTGTCGCTTATCTATTCTCGAAGTTGATGGTGAAAGTTTAAGCTGTCCAGATCCTGGCGTCGATTTCCCTATGAATATCTTAATCAATCACCTGTCTATCACAGCCATCTATTTGATCGCTTACAAATATATTGGTTCAAAAAAATAGATGATATATATATATATATATATATATATATATGGCTACAAATACTTATCTTGATAATTAAATACCTCTTTTCTATAGTTAAGTTAGATACATAATTAAAATATAATTAAGGAATATTTCATAAAAGTTCCATCTTTACCCGGCGAACGAGAAAAGCGCAGAACTCGAGAGCGCCTTGAGTATAATGCTAGTAAACTAATTAAAGAAGAAGATACTTTGTACCGAAGGTAATAAGAGGTCTTTTTAGTCTTTTTTTCGTCGAACATAAATAGTGAAGTCGATTGATTAGTTAGTACCGGCAACTGTAGAGACTGCGCCCGGACCCTTTCCGAAACTAATTTAATATGAATCGCGCGATAGTAAACGCGCTTTAATACACTTCCGAAAATTGCCCCGACATGCCAGCGCGATTAATTATCCGTGATCGGCACCCGAAGAGAATAACGCAAAATACGGTTGCCTGCCAGACCGATAATTAATAAACAGCAAACTGCCGTGGTAATTATCGAACGCGCCGTTATCAGAAACAGATATCCCTCGATAATCAGCGTCGATCGGCCGAACACCGGTAATGCAATTCCAATAACCTGCATGCCAGAAAATATCTTAAAGCAGGCGCGTGGGGGTTGGTTCCGTCGGTTTTGTTATTTATCGATCGCGTACGAGTAAACCATCTTCTCTCTTTCTCTCTCTCTCTCTCTCTCTTCTGTCTCTATCCCACTCTTTTGCTCGCTGTGCAATCGGAAATGAATTTTCACGGGCAGGTGATCTCGGGATTCACCGCGCCCTTACGATACATACGATAAATTCGGCATTACAAACGGAATAAAAAACGATCCTTTTACAAGCGATTTCGCAAAAAGCTCTTCGAGGAGAAATTCCGTCGAGAGCTGAAATATTATTACTGCTGCTGTAAAAGCTTAGAATGCTCTAAATTTTTTTAATATCACCGATACAGCCCGCGACTTACTTTAAATAATATGTTTGAGATTCGCATTGTGTTAGAAACCATTCATTGTTCGCGAAAGTCAAGTTATCTGAAATAAGCCTTTGCTTTCAATAATTATGCGCGTGACAAATTAATTAAAGGTTTACGTATACATCTTATTACCTCCAGTTTAATTAACTCAACTCCTTTTATTCTTTTCCGTTTCTTCACCAGCATCTTGTGTCGTTCTTAATGGATATTATGGATAAGAAAATTTTTATCGCGCGACATGATGTATATTAGATATTACATACGATGTTTGGCTTTCTTTTTTTTTATGCTCGGCTTAAGTATTTATCCGCGATATCCATAATAGTGTCACAAATCATGAGACCTTCCCCTAACTTGATACTTTGCATTGTACGACTGGCGATATAAAAATAAGCATTCTTCATAATATTTCTGCTTCGTACGATAGAGAAACTAGATATAATAGACCGTTCGATTTTTGTAACTTTCTGGATAATCTTTATTTCCCAAATGGATATCGCGGTAGCGACAGGTGTGTACCATTCCAAGTCATCGCTTTGTGAGCGAGCTCGGAAAAAGATAAGAAATATCGCAATCTCGTCCGCATCATATAAACCATTTTAACGTCCATTTCCTTCAAACGGAAACGTTTTCCCGTGCTCGAAGGCGCAACATGCCGATGCATCCATAAAGTTCGGGTGCAGGGACGAGACATCGTAGGAGACGTATCACCTCCCTCCATCTCCGTAAATTTTACGAGCCGATACATTTACTCATATCGATACCTACACACCGTGATAAAACTCGCGTTAGGCAAAGTGGTTACAGCGGGGTTCCGGCCGTCGCTCGTTCCGCCGACCAATTAAGGCTATTTCCGTTTCCCAGAATTCCGGACGATGGGAAGGGAGAGGAGGAGGGAGAGGTTAAAAGGCGATTTGTCTTGTTTTTCCGGAGCCAACAGCCACTTTCCGTCTCCGAACCATCTTCTTGTTCTATTTCGCTTTTGCGCTTTCCACCCCATTCCCTCTCTCTTTTTTTTTTCCCCAACATCGTCGCCCGTTTCTGCCCCACAACCACTGCAAATTTGTAACCCCCGCCAATGGCAAAGCGCCGTCGGCACATCCGTCTTCATCATCGTATTGTCTTACCGTGTCGTCTCTTGTTTTCACGCCCGTTTACGGTCTTGGTCGCGAGATGGTTATTTAATGGATTGAGAAATGGCGCGAATGTCGCCTGTCTGAAACGACAACGAAGTCGTAAAATTCGCTCGCACGCGTGAAATAAAATTAGAGGAACGTTAACGGGAATTATTATTCTTATTAAAAAGATAAGCAATCAGAGAACATCCGGTGTGTTAAAATTTTACATTTTTCATTACTATACTTATTTTTCGTTTTTTTTTTTCATATATTTATTAAAATAGGAAATAAAGTAAAAAATTACACGTATAAATAGGAATAATAATCATACTAAATTTCTGGGTGCGTATGTGCATAATCTGAAAAGAAATTTATTTTAAAAAAGCCACGTGCGTTTATCTCTCGCATTTTAAAATGCAGAGAGAGACACACTTATTTTACATGGCACAATATAATGTGGCGTTTCAATATTAAACAAAATAGAGCATTTAAAGAAGATAAAAAATCACTGAAAAGTAAACATTATAGGAATAAATCATTCTAGAATTTATTCTGCATCTCGACTGCTCCATTTGCTAAACTACACTTCACGGTGCTCGTAGCACCACGTATTCGCAATGTACAACGTGATGCAGCGCGACGCAGTATCATGTCATAGCTATGTACTTGGCATAAAAGCCCATGCGCCGTTCTCCCTCCCTCTCTCTTTCTCTGAATTTCATTGCCCCGGTTTATCAAGATTTTCGTCTGGTTGGCAAACGCTGAAATTTGTCACCGTGACACTCTTCGCATCGAGAATGTGGCGCATAAATGCAACACGGTCGATGATGCAGCAGACGGCGGTAACTTAATAATCACTTTATAAAAGTGTTTTCGGTGTCCCACGATCTTCCACGAAGCTCTTGAATATTTCCGCGAATGAATACGCGACTGCGGTAAAAGGAGAGGAGCGATGTCTCGAAAAGCCGCCTTCGCGTAAATATCGACCGTACACATTGGTGGAGGAAATTGCTGCTTCAAGTTGATAAAAACAACGTTAACGATCGCGCGTAATGTGCGCCGCGCGGGGATAACTTTGTGGCGACAGCACGCTCGACGCATGATTCTACAAGCGACTCAGAATTCCATTCGCCTCATTCGCCGCGGAAAAACTTTGCAAACTTCCCCTTTCGTAAAGTATCCTTCCGAGTTTTCACGCCCGCAACGTAAAATGTATATCATCGTCGGGGCGCGAATAATTAAAATGTATCTCCTTGATCGCGCGCCGCGACGAGCCGCGCGAGAGTGAGACATATGCATCGTTCGCAAAGCTTCGTAAATACGAATAATAAAAGACGAGGGATTCTTAAGATATACCCGGGATAAGTTCGAATGAAGCGGCGGGTAATAAAAAGATTGACGTGATGGATCGACATGATGGATGGTTTGATTGAGTAAATCCTTGTGCGCGCGTGCTCGGATTTAGATGCAGCGAGCATGCAAGATTATGCGAGGAGATACGTTCTTCTTTCTTCTTCCTCCTTTTTTTTTTTTCCCTTTTCTCCGGGCAACAAGTTCTCATTCCGCGCTTCGTACGTTTATCAAGCTCGTAGATTCAAATTTATTCCTGTCGCGCTGGCTGCTGCAGCATGCACCGCCGGCGCGTATTGTGCCGCATCTTCGGAGGTGCGAGTGGGATATATTGAGACATTGGGCAGAGCTTAGAATATCGTTGCCCTCGTTTCTCGGGATTTCCCGTCTGCGGAACGAAACTGTGATATTTCTTACGCGGCTCGAAGCCCACCTCTCTTCTCTTGCCGTCCTTTCTTGGCCGGCGCGAGATCGAAACTTTCCGTTGAGCATTCGTAACCGAATGCGCACCAGCAGAAAGCTATTCCGCAACCTCGAATTTGATTATGCCGATAACAACGCAAGGACAACAAACACCGCAACAATCTGCCAAATGTTTAATTGTTCAAACGTTTGTCAATACATTTGCATCATGACATCAGCTGCGTTCGTTTGCACGTATAAATTTACAGATTGTTTGTGTGATATCTATATCCTCTGTTTACTTTGCCAACTAACAATCTCGAATTCGATTATATTTTGCACGGATTTTAAATATTGCGTATTTATGAAATTAAAACTCAAAAGCAGACATGCAGTGTAGATCGCAATAAACTATGTTTTATTAAAAATAAAAGAGAAAACTATGCGTTTGTTAAAATTCATAATTATAGAATTTAAAGTAAATATGATGTCTCAAATAAATGTTATTTAAAGTACGATAATCAATAAATATGAATCTTTTATGTGATGTTATAAGAATAAAGATACGTGTCACATGTGGCGATTTTAGCGTCTATCATCAAAGTACTTCTCGCAGTTCAATCAGTATCTTTCATCGTGGTTTCCAGTGTCACTAATTTCTTGACAATTCCGCGTACATTCCGCTCGATCCCATTCACAATCTAAGCTCCACTGTAGCACAGGCGGAGATGAAGGCGATCGTAATCCCGACGAATGACGACAGATCAGATTGCAAAAATGCCGTGAAATCGCGCGAAGCGGGGGTTGGGTCTTTTGTGCGACGAGAATCGATCTTTCGCTATAATACGGCGAGATATTCGTTTCTGAGGCGACGGGCAAAGCCACAAGTTTTGAAATTCTTCACAATGTGAATACGCGAGAGACGACTAAGGGCGTGGACGACGTTGGATATCGATGAAGATATAATGCACCTTGTTGAGCACCTTTATCGAAGGCGCAGAAATCGTGGCGAAAGGCAAATTCGAGAATACTCGCGCTCAGACGGCATACTTTCGTCTATCCGTCGTGGCTTTTTACTGACAAGCAAAAGAGACGTTATCGAGAATCGATGAAGACGACGCTATAGCATTCAATTTCTCTCTCTGTCTCTCCATATGACGGCGGGTTAGCATGCTATCCTCATGCTATCGTCTCTTCCGGGATATCTTTGACAGCAAGACAACCAATATCAGCAGTGAATCGTCACCGCAAATTCTGTATGTAATAGACAAACCACTATACGAGTATCGGTCAGATCGGTTAGATCTGATGACCACATGATCGATATCTCGCGTCTTTTCTCAATCTATGATAAAATTATATAATTAAAATCGTATCGTGTTATTGATCCATTGCAGGTGGAGCTGTTATTACGTTGCCGCCGACAAATCAAACGAAACTAGAAGGCGAGAAAGTGCAGTTCTCCTGCGAAGCAAAGGCTCTGCCGGGTAATGTAACGGTGCGCTGGTTTCGCGAAGGCGCTCCCGTCACGGAAGTCTCGGCCCTAGACACCCGAGTGTCCATCAAGATGGATGGCAGTCTGGTTATCAACCCCGTCAGTGCCGATGACTCCGGTCAATATTTATGCGAGGTCACCAACGGCATCGGCGATCCTCAAACTGCTAGCGCCTACTTGAACGTCGAGTGTAAGATTTATTTGAAAAGTTATAATTAGAAAATCAAGCGAATAATAAAAATTCCAAAATATAAAACATTGAAAAATATATGTTAAAAAAATCCAAATGACAAACTCAATGCAATCGATATTTGAAAATAATTTTGAATTTTCAGACCCGGCGAAGGTGACATTCACCCCCACTGTTCAATACCTGCCGTTCCGTCTGGCCGGTGTGGTCCAGTGTTACATAAAAGCCAACCCGCCCCTGCAATACGTGACCTGGACCAAGGACAAGCGCCTACTTGAGCCTTATCAAACGAAGGACATCGTTATTATGAACAATGGCTCCCTGCTCTTTACACGGGTCAATGAGAATCACCAAGGTAGATATACCTGCACGCCTTATAACGCCCAGGGCACGCAGGGCAGCTCGGGTCCGATGGAGGTCCTCGTGCGGAATCCGCCTGTCTTCACTCTTGAGCCAGAATCGGTATACACGAAAAAAGTCGGCGAGACGGTCGAGATGCACTGCGACGCTCAAGAGGCCGAGGGAACGCAGAAACCAACGATACAATGGCATCGGGTATAAATTTTAAAAAGATAATAAAAATAATAATAATAATAATCTTTATTGTGCAATAAAATGCATTATGTCGAAAATAAAACAATAATATTGATTGTATTTTAAATATTGCCAGCAAAACTCTCGCTATATTTCATATTTAATATCATTTTTAAACATATGTGTTTTAAAAATATATGTATATTATATATTATGTCTGCAACAGTAGAAAATAATCGGCATTGCTACTTACAGAGCTTATAACATAAAAAGCCGAAAGACATCGCAACAATAATATAATTTTTCAAATACTTTTGTATTGTTTGAGTAATAAATTTGCACGTTGACGAGCTGCCTCGTCGCGTTTTTTTAAATATCCTTATAATTATGTTAGAGGGACGGCGGACCTATCCAACGCAGCCGCGCGAAAATTGTCGGCGGCAATCTAACTATAGAGAGCCTACGACGCGCAGATTTTGGGTTTTATCAGTGCATCGCCTCCAACGAAGTCGCCACTATCTCGTCTTCGACGCAGTTGATAGTCGAAGGCACGCAACCCCATGCACCTTACAACGTGTCAGGCACTGCCACGCAATTTTCGGTAACGCTAACTTGGTTACCAGGCTATTCCGGTGGTCCTGATTACAAGCAAGATTATACAATCTGGTAGGTATACGTAGATAGGGATAGGCTGATAGGTATTGCAACCTCTTAAAGCTTCTCTTGTCGACGCAATAATCGCTTTACTCGAATAATAGAGACATTCGTATCGTAAAAATTATTTTACCTATATAATGTATACACTTATATTCTATCAATATTTTTATATTTATTATTTATGAATAAACGGGTATAATACTGATATAATAACAGATATAATACTAATATAATTATTTGTGCCAAAAATTTGAAGTTTTTAAAGTTTATTCAGATATCATTTTTTTTTCTTGTATTATACGCTCAGGTATAGAGAATCAGGAACTTCGGAATGGAAGACAATCCCCGTGACTCCATCGGGTAGCACGACAGTGACGATCAACACTCTCACGCCAAGCACGCTCTACGAGTTCCAAGTAATCGGAAAGAACGCTCTGGGCGAGGGAATGCTGAGCAAAGTCATCACAATCAGAACGCTCGGTAATGGAAACCGCATTACGCTACTTGAGTTATTTCGATTCTACTAAAGTTCTCGATACATTTTTCATAAGTCAGTGATACAGGTCTAAGCGAGCAATATTTGATAATCTAGTGATAAACACCATAGATTTATTTCATATGTAATTAATTATTATAGCCCCGCATAATTAAAACTATTTCTTATGAATCTTATTTTATTAATCTGACTAATCTGACAAATAGCGCCATTAACTTATTTAATAATTAACAAACTAATCTTTGCATCCGTACAAATTTCTTTTTCACTATTCACGTCTTTCGCTGCATTCTTTTCCAAGGCGTTGCTCTGACCCACTCGGCCACCCCTTCCACGGCTGATCAACCCGTCTCACCGGAAAGTGGTAAGATTCGAGTGATAAATTACTGTTTATATTTTAAATGTGTAACATTAGAGAACAAGATAAATTATTAAATGCTAAAATACCGAAAATCGTGAGAAAAAAATGTTTTAAAACGTGACGCGTTACGTATATAAACCATAAATTTGATTGCATAAAATGTCGGAGACAGCACACGTTGCAGTATGTTTGAGATGCTAAAACCGACAATTTTTCCTTACTGTTTTAAATCTGCAAGCTAGCGAAACGCGATCAGCTGCTGTAGTAGATATCTCGGAATATCTTGTGAGTCGCGCGACTTCGCAAGCTGAGAATGGCACCTCGATGACTGTCGAAAGGAAATTCATGCGTGTGGATGTCGTTCCCGCGATCCTCTCATCGGAGATATACATAGATCCGAGAGTCGAAAAATCGCGCGACTTTTTTTCTCGAGTAGAACCGTAGGGACAAAAAAAAAGGAGGAAGAAAGGAACAAGCGTGAAGGAAAAAAGGTGAGAAGGAGGCAAAAAGATAAGATAAGGGAAGGAAAAAAGGGAACGGATACGAATGTGGAATGAGGCAAGATGAGCGGAGAAAACCGAGAAAAAGAGACGAAGAAGGAACGGAGAGACTTCCGCGGCGACTTATCGTATCGGAAAACCCATCGAGCCGTTCATTCTGCTTCCGCTTTTATTTCCTTCCCTCGAATCCACCGGTTCATTGCCTTCCATTTGTACACACCGTACCTCGAGCATCCCTGATACCGGCGTCTAGGGATTTCTATCTGGTTACCCTTCAAGCGTTTCTTTCGCCTATCTCGCTTTCTTCTCGCGTTATATCTTTTTCTCGCTGTAGCGCTTCTTCGCTTTCGCCCATGCAAGCCCGCATCATCATTGGTTTCGCTTCTTAGTCTTGTGTCGACAAAGAGCCGGCTTCACTAACGCTGATTAACCACGGTTAACTTCTCTTTTTATATTTCTATTATTTTTTATATAGAAATATATTTCACGTGTCAAAACTTGTGTTTTATAGTGAAATCCTCTAAAGTATTTTTCTAGAATCAATTTTGTTCAATGAATATTTACTAATCGTTACAATTTTTTTTATCTTTAATTGTAGAGTTAAAATTTTGTATAAGTCGAGTCCAAAATTAATTAAGGAATAAAATATTAATAGAATAAGAACACAGTTTAATTCATCAAAATTCATTGTATCAATATATTCGTGAAAAAAAATTAAACTCTTGATTCGCAGAATATAGTTAAAGAATTCTGTTACATATAACATATAAGATAATTTTGGAAAATTTTGTAATACATTCCATGCTACAATTTAGAAAGATATTTTGGCTATAATTAGAACTAATTAACATTGATGAAACTGACCTTATCATGATTAGTAGAGTATTTAACAATATAGAATATTTAATAATGAGTTAACCTATGTTCCATTTAGAATCTTCGTAATAAAAGCCATAGCTTATTGTTCCTAAGTAAATTAATTTTATTTCTGATTTTATTATTGATTCTTGTTTAATTTTTAAGTTTTTTTTTCTCATTTCAGACATCCTTGATTATAATACACTCGTATTACCGACTGATTCCACAGGAAATCCCATACTTCCGATAATCATTCGACCGAAAGGTAGATATTTTCATTTTTTCATAAATATATTATAAAAAAAAAAGAGAGAAATTTTCATAGGTAAAATAAAAACGATTTCTTAATATTCTTACACATTGATAGTAATGAAACAACTATCATATTCTTCGGTTGAGATACGCGAAAGTGTTCCTCCTTACTTTCATCACTCACGCGTTTGACGGATTATTTACATTCGACATGCATGCATGATGACATATGCAATTGTCTGTCTCGTCGCGCATTTAATTAAAAATCCTCTGCTCTACAAAGAGATGGCAAGAGCTCAAAAATCCACCTTTTTAAGGTGGAAGCTCTCGCGCGAGAAGATTAACCATCATTATCTGCTATGGTGAACGTGAAAATAAGTGTCAAATGGCACGAATGAGAAAGAGGGCAATGAAAAAGAAACGCGTATGTTCACGCGCATCCACGCTCGCTCACGTATACCCAGTTCGCTGTACAACGATGCGAGAAAGATACAGAGGAAAATAAAAATGAAATCCTCTTAGCTGCGCCACACCGGAGAGAGCTACAACGAGGAGAGGTATTCCAAGAGGAAGAGCAGGAAATAACATCATACATTTTGCACGTACG
This sequence comes from Cataglyphis hispanica, assembly GCF_021464435.1. Classification (NCBI taxonomy): domain Eukaryota; kingdom Metazoa; phylum Arthropoda; class Insecta; order Hymenoptera; family Formicidae; genus Cataglyphis; species Cataglyphis hispanica. The sequence continues at coordinate 3,128,818 of NC_065960.1, read as the reverse complement.
AGACGGTTCCAAACAATCTACTCCGCTTTAGAGTTGAATAAACCCAAGAAAGTTCTAGTTGTACTTCTCTCGCGCGCGTCAAGTTTCAATCATATTTGAATTGCTGAGAAAGATGGGGTATAGTGATATAAATCAGATAAAAAAAAAAAATAAAATTTTGATTTAAAACAGTTGTATTTTATTTTTATATATATAATTATATCGACGTGATATAAAATTTTATATTGTAATTCGTATTTTTTTATAATAGAATTTTAACATCGCTTTATCTAATATTACATAACGTTTGTTTGTGTATTGAAATTTTTAACAAAGTTTTTATAAATAAAATCCCTGAAAATGTATACGCGCATTCCTCCACAGAAATAGCGCCCATGTTATTTTTACACAAAAATAATAAAATATAAAAAAGTTCGTTATAGATCGATAGAAGCGAGAGAAAGCGCTCGTAATGGGCAGTTTGTGGAAGAGCAGGGAAAAAGGGAATAAAAACAATACAAGAGCCGCTAATTTTGCAATCTCGTGGCCAAACCAACGAGCCGCCTATATTTTCCGGCTATATCCAATCTTCTCATATTGTCTATGCGGTGACGTGGCGAAAAACCATTAGGAAAAAAAATCTATTTAACTTTCGAAACTCTCTGCACTAGTGCGTTTACTTCGCAATATCTATTCAATCTATATAATAACGACGAATTTTTCGACGAGAATAACTTTGTCTCGACCTTGTCTTTTTTGTCACTGCGTTCGCAAATCGATTCACTATACTCTATATACACAATGTCCCACGAGAATTTCGAGCGCTTTCCTTTGATCTCGAAAGCATGGTTCAATCTTGTCAGCTTCACGGTATGTTGATCAATTTGAATGACGCTAAGAATTGCTTCGTTCAAATCGCCGATGTAGGATAAATACGCGGACTTTGATAAATTCGTCAGTGTTTTAAACGAACGTAAAACCATTCTCGATACTAGGCTATTCTGTCTGATTGTAAACCAAGGAAATTTACCGGCCTGTGCGGTTTGCGTAATCAACAAAGCAAACAATCCTGAAACAGTTTTTACGCTTTCCGACCGCGATTCGCAACACAACACCGAAGTAATCTCCGTCAATTTTGTAAATTCCACCGAGATATTTTCCAGAACTGTGGCCATTAGATCGATAAGGGGGAAACGAGAAAATAGAGTGGAATATTTGCTTTGCCGGAATAAACCCATGATTGGATGAATCAGAATATGACGATGCATCAGAAATAATACGGCGAGAGTTAAATAAAATATTCATACCTCTCCATGCGAATTATTTCGCGCTGTGCCAGTCGTTTTCTTGATAATATTTCCACATTTTTTTTACGAACAAGCTATTTTAATGCAAAGTCGCACTATTTATTACCTAGAAGAAATAGTGCCATGCTCGGAGAACATTAATAAGGTTAACGCGCGTACGCCGGAAGCAATTAGGTCGTAACATTATATGCGCGTAAGAAGTGATGAAAGAAGCTGACCTCATGTCTGGCTAATCCAATTAAGAAGTTGCACCAATAGTCGTTTCATTCCGACCTACTGGCTTTTCGTATTCAATTTAAAGAACACCGTATGATAAAGGATATATATATATATAAAGTTTTATTTTATTAAATTTATTCTTATTTTTTATGTATATTGCGAATATAATATTATACAGACATATTTTATTACTATAAATGCAACGTTGGCTTATCCGTTTCAAGAAATCTCGAAGCAACCTATCGATTTTAATTTATCAGGACATCCCTCATCATACTACGAAGATGCATACAAAAAGTGAGAAATATTTAATATTATTGCTATCTAAACATAGTTATGATTCATTCGTGCTTATATCAGCGTATTTGCAAGTATCAGTCAAAGCAAGGAATTTTTTTTTAAGCGATGTATCGCAGCTAACCCAGATACGCGATGATGAAAAAAGTCAGACGTACAACTCTCGATAGTGCGAATACCGATGGATTTGATAGATGCGAAAATGTCGCTGCGGTCGGAATGGCGTTAACGTTTCCATCAAAAAAGCTTTTCGCTGGCGTTGCAACCCGGTGCGTCACTGGAATTATTTCGGAATTACGACAGCAACATTTATTTACTGACGCCAAAGAGATTTTTCCTCCACGTCGATCTTTTATTTCGTGTATATGGCAGAGATTAATTTTTTTAATTCTTTATCCGTTTTATTGTTGAAAATTATTTCAATCGTGATATAGTATAAAATATATATTAAACAATAAAGTCATAAAATCACATTACAGGCAAATAACAAAAATAAGTTTAATGTGTACAATGTTATATTGTTTCCGATCGTTATGGCCAGGACCAAAGCCAGGTACTCCCCGGAACCTCACGGTGACGGAAATCAGCAACGGTTTCCTGATAACCTGGCAACCTCCTATGGAACGTAGCCATCTTATCCAATATTACACTATCAAGTACAAGACGGACGGACCTTGGAAAACGCTCAACAAGGGCCAAATACGACCCGAGGAGACCAGTTATTTAGGTGAGATACTATTGTGTCTTTCTCTTTTTCCCTCATTGATCGCAAAGCAATTATTTTGCATAAAGTTTTTTACTAGCGGGGCAGGCGTCAACGAAATACGAGTAATTCCGAATAATTCATAGACCAACATTTCAATTATCAATTTTCGAGTATATGGCTTTCATATAATTTTCCCGTTTAACATAAACGTCCACAGTGAAGAACCTGGTCGGTGGTAGGACCTACTATTTCCAAGTGTTCGCCAATTCGGCTACGAATTACGGTGCGAGCGAACAGGTGAAGTTTCCCGTGCCGGCTCGCGTCAAGCACAAAGCGATCACCGCGGGCGTCGTAGGCGGTATCCTCTTCTTCCTCGTCGCCATCATCCTTAGCATATGCGCGGTGAAGATATGCAATAAACGGAAGAGACGAAAACAGGAGAAAGGTATGAACGCCCCGTGGCGTTATCGTCGTATCGACACTATTTTGCCAGCAATTTGCCTGCACCTGTGCTCCTGGTTGTGTCGTCTCTGCGTCGACTGATAACGCACGAGAGACAACGCAAAGTCTAATATAATTAACGGCAAACATATAATTGAAATGTTTTGCGCGCGTTTATAATTTTACTGTATTAATTTATTCAACTACAGAAAAATTATAACTCGTACGCTACATGCTCCCGGAACGAAGTGGAATTTTCACAAAAACGTAAGTCATTTTGTGCAAATCATAAGTTATTTCTTAGATTTTTGATCCGTTCTGGGCCCGCTTATTCTTTAGATTTTACCGAAAATGTTCATATTATAATTGTGAACGTATCGTTTGCATATTAGTGCCCAGAACTGATCAACGAGACGGCTAACGATCTGGTAACGCAGGCGTCGGGCATGCACTTGTGAAACTGAACACATTGATATTTAACATAATTATGTAACATTGTAGAACTGCTTTCAGCGTATAATATGGTGGCCTGCCGGGTCACCGATGTTAGGAACGGCGCAGGGCAGGGGCCCCAGGGAACAGTGCCTTTGAAAAAGTGAGTGTCTACCATTCGAAACACCATTATCCTCTTAAATTCCACAGAATCTTGAATCACGATACTTTGGAGCTGTAAAAGCTCCGATCAAAAGACAAGTAGACCGAGGAGATCGCAGCTGCACTACAAACTTTGTTCCGCTAATTGCATAAAATTTGCAAAAATATATAAAATTCAAAATAAAATATTCCAAAAATTATGTAAGCATTTTCAGTTATAATAATATTTTCTAACAAGTTAATTTATCGTTATAACACACAGTTATCCATATAAAATTCGATAATCAGTAATTTTCCAAGAGACAATATTTTGATGGACAACGCGATTGGAAAACGATATCACGGTGTCGTCTTAATAAAGCATCGACGGTCCTCGTCTCTGATTAAGATAAAGCAGCTCGTTCAGACATCAAAGATCGACGAACGTGACACACAAAGTGCAGATGCGATTTCAAAGAAACATATATCACTTAGGCTTAGACAGAGCTAGCGATTAAGTCCACTCCACCCCTTTTTACGAGCAATAGGCGACCGAAGCACAGCAAGCATTTATGAAACCTCTCACGAGTAAAATCTCTTCTAGCCAACAGATACTCGAACATTTACGCGATATTCCGCATATATACATTTATATATTTATAATTGTGTCCCAGATATATCAAAATTTACATTTACTTCCTATCGCTCTTATGTCAACTATTACTTTTCAGCTAATTTTAATAACTTTTTTTTTTTTTCAAAATCGTCACTTCGATTATTTCTAAAATTAATGATAATTATTCGATTATTTTACGGACCAATTGGAAATAACAATGATGTACCGTTGTGTGTCGTACATCAACACATTTACAAAGATGTATGACCGTGATGAAACTTACGGAGAGACAGACAGTATGGAGAGAAATTCTCTCTCCTACCGTCAACTCGATCCGCCTTGACAAAGGACAAGCACTATCATTTGAAATAGGGGGATTAAGGAAATAAGAAACGACAGACCTCTTTTGATCTACTTGCGCCATACATAACACTATGAGCTTCTAGATGTATATCTCGTAGCAAATTAAACCGGCAGACTAAACCGCAGCAGCAGAGGTATTTTGGACGAGGTTGGAGAAATAATCTTTCGATAATCGATAAGTAATTTACGCACACTCCCACGCGTAACACCACGCGTGCGTGCATGCGTGCACGTATCCGTTAGGCATGAATGAAAGAATCGAGCTCGTTCTGTGCGATTCCGTTCCGATTCGGATCGAGTCAGATCTCGTTGTGGCTTGAATCAGCTGACGCCCGACGATTCGTTTGCGCGTGTGACAATCAATTCGTTTTCTGCATCGAAACTCGTTTTTCGAGCGATGCAGGAGATGTACGATACGAAGAATAACGAGAGAAAATGTCGCGCGTGTACACGATACGGTAAATATTCTCTACAATTATACGAACCGGGATCGAACAGCGATTTCAATTACAGTTTCAATTTAAAAAATTAAGTGATAAAAGTACTTAATAATTTATTAATTTTTTTCGAATGGAGGAGATATATTGGATTTTTTTAACACAATTGAAAAATCACGTAATTTGATTTTACGTGAGACACGAGCTGCTCGATTCGGATCGCCGTGATTCGTACGATTTATTATAGATATCTAGACACATCGAGAAAATTTACGAAAGGCAAGGTACTTGTGCGTACTTTACAACATACTTTTTCGACATATAAAAAGAAAAAAAAAAAAAAAACGAGCCACATGTCGTAACGTGTTTCGGCTCTTTGCGATTTCACGCCAAAACGGACTGCACGTGTAGTAGCGGATAAAGTACTCAGTTGTGACTATTATGATTTTCATCGCGGCATCCAAAAGTCCACAATACGACTGCAGTGATGCCTCTTCTGGATCGTAAGACCTTTAATTTTCCGGAATTTTTTGGTACATACTCGTTACTTATTTCTTTACTTATACGCGTCTCTTTTTTGCCTTTTGACTGATCCTGAGAATCCGCGTCGACTTTTTAGAACGATTCATTCGCAATCCAGTCATTTTCATTGTCATCATTTTATCAGCCGCACCGTTCAGTTTCTCTCGAGTATTACTGTAACTGTTGTATGTGTGTGTACCGAATTACACTACTTCCTATGTGTACCTGTATCGCAGCGCTTATCGTGAGGGTGCTAGCAAAAGTTCCATCGGTTAATCCAATCCTTTTTTACTCCGTAAATCATCCTTACACGCATAGGCAACGTGTCACATTCATTCTTTAATGAAGAAAGTCGCGGACTTTGCAAGCTACAAATTCTATGGAAACCGAGTTTAATCGTATCTAATATCTAATTCAGATTTTCTCGTAGGTTTGAAGCTGATTGCGAAGCCATTCCAAAATGAACCGCACACATATGTAATTATAAGCCAATACTTACGTCAATAATTATGCAACAATGACGCTCTGTTTTCAACTACCATATCATATTCTAATTTGCGATCGAGCATGCGCTTTTGTACTTGATATGTACGGGTATTAATCGTTGTCTTTTTTTGCGATCAGCAATTATACACTTATTAGCCCATTTTGTTTTGTTATAAATATATATTTAAATGTGTTTATGGAAACAACTGTCAATAATCTTTCTTAATATTGCCTTGCGTGTAACAGTTCTATCATCTCCAACAAACAATCCTTCGAAGTATCAACATCGCAATCATCATCCTCCGTCATCATCACCCTCATGATAAGCTGAACCATTGGTCGAATTTTTTTTTCTTCACTAAAAAAACGCGCGGGCGTATTTCTCGTGACTTATGCCGAGAGAGATCGATATTGCACGTTTATACCTACACGTATATATCCAGAACGGGCTGGACGGTTCAGCCACTGCCAAGAATTCTTTTTTTTTTTTTCTTTGCAAGGCCCGCATTCGTGGTCCAGACAGTGCGTCGAGTAGAAGCAACGATTGCAATTTCCTAATGCTTCGACAGCGTCGGAGTCACGAGACATTACACTAACTTTTACGGTATAACGAGAGTTTCGTTTAACCACGAAAAACTTAAGGAAGTTAAAGTAAGTTAAGGATTACAAGTAACGTAATTTTGTTCCATGTGCTGGTTCTGCGTTGTTTTTGCTCGTGATAATTGCACTCGCGTGCTTATCTCGACGGAGCTTATTGCCCAGTTCGATTGTCCGAAAGATCGACCACGAATACGGACTTGAAATAATTTCGGTGGTAAGCACCGAGATCGCGATCAGAGCAAGGATCAGAAGAGAGCCGACGGCAGCTAAAGAATGACATCAAGGGTCGAGAGAGTCTAGAGAGGAAGGGGGCGGGATGCCACTCCGCGAACGTTGTCGATCAAAAGGCAGGAGAGAAAAGAATTGAAAGGAAAAGGTACGACGGATAGTAGAGTCAATCGATCGTCGCATCATCAAAGAAGAAATTTTCCCCGCTACCTTTCTCTCTATCTCTCTTTGCTTCTTTCATTTTGTGTCTTCGACCCTAAAACAATTCTCGCGCGAAACGGTAACCGCTGACGGGACAAAGCCGAGGCAGTTATTGCGACAAAAAGAATAAAAAATAAAAAGAAAAAAAAAGAAAAAAAAACAAAGACGATAAGAAAAATCGTGGGCGTCTCTTGTCCTCCTCTCTCTCTGTGTTTTCTGTAGGTCGACAAATCTAAACGCGTGCGGCGAGTCAGTCTCGACGCTGACCCGTTGCAGCCCGTTGAATCCGCAACTACCACCACCACCACCACAACCTCTTCATCAATCACCACTTCCTACGCAAGTAACCACCCCCGCCACTGCCACCTCGGAGCCGGTCCACGAGCAGGCCCCCCCGAATCGTGATCGTGACCATCACGCACTCCACCTCGATAATCGAGATTACGAGAGCGTGTTTATCATAGAGAGGCGGAACAGTAAGCCTAACCTCCGCTAGCCACACAGAAAGAAATCAAGTACTACCACTACTACTATTTACTACTACTACTACTACTACTACTGCTACTACTACTACCACTACCTATTACCGCTACTATTACCGCTACTACCGCTATTACTACCATCACTACGTACCCGAGACCACGGTTGCTCCCGAAAACCACGAAAATAAGCTCCCGCCGACGGTATACGTATATGTGTTTGTGTGTGTATAAACACGTTGTACCGAGCGGTCCGTCGATCGATCGAACGAATCTGTCAGATCGATTTCACAATTCTCCATCAATCGTCGTCGATCCATCTCGGTCGATCGAGCGAGCGAACGCCAATTGCCGGTGGGACATGCCCATTACTACTAGTACTACCGCTACTCTACTACCACTACTGCTACTACTATGCGAGACTACAGCTCTGCAATGTTACCTGCTAGGACCTACTAATATACCACCTACTACTATCTACTACTACTTAGGATGATTGTCATGACTGTAGATGAGATCTGCAATACAGGCAAAACAGCTAGGAGTTCACACTAGTAACATCCAGTCAGTACCCTAATATCTTCGTTCGGCGGCCTTAGGGAGTACATAGATAAGGGATCAAGGCGGTATTATTTTTTCTTTTTCTTTTTCTTTTCATTTCTTTTCCGCCGATCTCTCCGCACAAAAGAGCCGCGACACCTCGTTCTATGCATACACTCACTATCACCTGCATATAAATAAATTTACGTTGTTTCTTTCACGTTTTGTTTTTCATGAGCTTCGAGATGAACCGGGAGTAACACGGTTATATATGCTTTTCCTTTACTTTTTTATTACACTTTAGTCGTTTCATCGCTCCTTTTTATTACGTGCATATATATTTCTTTATTTTATTCAGAATTTATTATTATTCGTGCGCGTAAATTATTACATTACTTATACTTTGACTCAATCTATTCCTCTGTTTTATTCTTTGCTTTATTGCTGCTCCGTGAATCGCATTTTATGATATCTTTGTGCAAAATTTCTTTCCTTTAAAAAATTATAAAGCGTTTAACTCATTATCTTTGTGCTTAATTTACTTTTTCATTATTAAACGGTAATTACTAATTTGCACATAAAGCGCAATATGTGTTTGAGAGTTACGTAATAACCATTCACGCGGCCATTCCGCAGAATAACTTTAATCTGTGAAATACTGTAATTATCCTATATTGCTCCCAATATTTTTTAAATGAAAAACATTTACATGAATTATTATTTCTGTACAAATACTGACATTTTCATATAGGTTGCGCCCATTGAATAATCCAAAGAATTTATCGTCGTTCCTTTTCGCGCCTGCAAAAAATTTCTAAACTTTTTTTATCTCATGTCACATGTGTGCTTAATATCTTTTTATATATCATTATTGTCATATTTTATCATATCATATTAATCTATCAATTTTATCATATTAATCTTTATCATATTTGTATTCATATTCTACAATTCTCAATAGCCAAACTTTTTAAATTTATATCTTTAGTAATATCTAAATTTAATCTCTCATTTGTATAATTTAATTTTTATAACAAAATTTGATATAACTGCAATATTTTTCAGAATATGTCACAAATTTCTGATTTCTCTTCTATACATTTTAATTGTTACTATCTTTCAGATTATTATTAAAAATATGATAGTAAAAGGTATACTATTCCGTTAATGCGTTCTGTTACTCATTCAGTACAAATCATTGGTGTATCGCTTGATTTTCACTAATGCTTTCACCTATCACTTTACCATTTTCAATTAATTATTAAATGGCAGATAAATTTACGGTGACTCGATGTGTTATACATTCAATAAATATTATTCAATTTTATCTCTCGAGCTACAATATTTCTCTCGAAATAATTTCTCTCTCAAAAGGAAAATTAATTTGTATTTATTTATAGAATAACCATCGAGTTTCCTTATAACAATTTGTATTATTATTTTACTATTTATATCGCAAAAATTTCTCTTTCTAATAAATATATCTTCTTAGCATTCATTAAAATTCATTTCATAAAAAAATAGTAGAAAGTTACTGGTGTATTCGCATTATTTCGCGTATCGTATAACTGTATAAATTTATTCAACTATCAAAATTTTCAAAAGTAACATTTATTGTTCAAAATATTTATTACAAAAATTATCCAGTAGCTTGCTATAAAAACTTCTAGACTATTTCATTCCGATTTAATGCATGTTGTTTAATGATGTTTGCAATGTCTTTTTAATTAAAGACACAAAAGCTATATTAACAATCGTTGAAAAATTTCTAAGTACACATTTCATTGATACCGGGCTTACCATAATATGCTATATCTCACATTATTAATCTTATTTCATCACATCACAATATTAATCAATCTTACATGCTACTTTCACAGTATTATCTAGTACAATGCTCTCTCTCTCTCTCTCTCTCTCTCTCTCTCTCTCTCTCTCCATACACAAATCGCATGCGACACAAGTATCACTTTTTCTCTGTCAAACACGAAAAGCAGTTTTTCAACAACAATTGGTCGTTACAAAGGAGAACATTTGTCAGAGGAATCGAACAAAAATTTCGATTCGTGCTGCACCAAGTTTTTCAGCGGCGCATAAACAGCGCGTAGAACCGCAACAATTATTGCGGCCGGCGTCGAAGCTCTAATTCAAGCTTCTTGTGTTATTTGATTGTTTCCAGTCTGTCGATTCTAGACGACCAATAAACAGACACGCTCACGCTTACACGCGAACACTCAGCAATAAGCAGGGCGGAGATAGGTAAGCCGCGCTCGTTGCGGCCGCGCGAAAACTCTTGCATCCGTCATATATACATCTACCATTGTCGTATCTACCTGTTAATCGTTCACGATAACGTCGTCCTTGCATTAACCTATTCGGTCCAACTCGAATCAATATATTTACACATTTTTAAATCCTCCCTTCCATAAATCTAATCTCTTATTATCACCTAATTTCTCTCAACACTTTTGAATTTATTTTGATATATCATATATTTTTCTTGCGTCTTTCTATTTTCTTCGCAAGGTCGAGAGCTTCCTCGAGAAACAAGAGTTGTATGACTTGAGAAAAACTTAATTGTTTCATTCAATCGATTTTTATTGCTCGCTGCGTTACTCTTGAGAATTATTTTATAAAAAAAAAAAATGATATTCTCATATTAATCTCTTTATTACGAAGCACTCGACTAGCCATTTATATATTTGTGTCATATCTTTCCACATATTTCATTGTATCTTTGTAATAAAATACCTTTTAAACAAAGAAAAAATATATGTATCGTGTAAGATTTTTTTCTACTTCTGGTATTGAATCCGATTAATCGGATGTGTGCCATAACAATGAAACCGCGTCTTCACTTATATCCATACGACACTATTTATCTATTTACTCCCTAACACCACCGCCTAGAAGTAACGTTCGGTTATTTAGCGTTATATTTCTTATTATTATCGCCACGATATATTGTTTTTTGTGAATGTAATCGTTGTGTTACAACATATTCTCTCTCCCCCATCTTTCCTTGCTGCCGGACCCGAAGGAGGAGAAAAGGTGACGAGTTTCGGAGCACCAAAATTCACAATTGCTACATATATATTCACTGATCAAAGTTTAAAAAAGTACAGAAAATCGTGCAAAAAAAAAAAGAGATCTATGATAAAGAAACAAAATTTTGTTCGAGTAAAAAGAGAAAAAATATATATACAAGAGAAGAATACATAAGATTCGTTTGATGCAAAAGTTAAAGAGAGAAAAAAAAAAGATCCACTCACTGCCGAAACCATCCACAACCCACGTCACGCCCGACCACTCGTGCACCGGAATGCGCATGAGCATGCCTTCCCTGCCTGCATCCGTTATTCGTTATTATACGTACAAGTATAATTAATTATATTGATAATTATCTTGCCATATATTTAACTTGAACATTGGCATTTACGTTACACTTGTTCTAATACTTTATTTAACTTTTGTTCGTTAACGTTGCGTGTTTTTTGTCGTTCATGTTGCACGTATTTGCTGTACCGAGCGGCCGATGGACTACGTCGGAGGAAGAATATTCTCAAAAGCATTTATCTCGATGAGATATTTAATTAAACAAGAATGCTTCCATGGAAAAACGATGCTTTATAAATAATATACATGTACAAAACAAATACTGAAATTTCCGAATGTCGCAGAAAACACCTGAATATATGTTGGATTAAATTAAATAAAGTTTCCATTTTTATATCAAACATAATATTCGCAATAATGTAACATGTAATAATCACTATTGTGTGTCTCTTTGCTTTCATACTATTTTATGCACGCTTAAATTTGCGAAAACTATAATATATTCATTGAGTGAAATTTCAGTATTCTATAAAATAGGCGACGAATCCTGTACGGATTTTGGGCCGAGATTTCCTCCGACGATCTCGATCGGACCGTATTTACCGACCTCCACCGCCGCGATCGCTCTAACGCTTCTTCTGTCCTACCCGTAGACCTAGAAAAAGCCGAGTACCAGGTTTAAGCCTCCTGAAGGAGATCCTGAGTCCGGATACGCCGGACTCGTGCCGCTGTCGTCCGTTGGGCAAGATCTCCCGGGCGGCCGACGGCCGCTTCGTCGTTGCGGACTCGGTTCTCAGCTCGGCCAATAACAGCATCCTGGATGTCTCCAGCAGCGACGATGGCGGTTTCCTACCGAAGCAACGGCTCAAGTCATCGTGGCGACGCCCGCTGGTCGGCATCAGCCAGCTCAGCTTGAGATCCGATGGCAGCGGCGTATCGATAGGTCCCCTACCGTCGGCTTATCATCACGGCGCGATCAACTCCCTGGCGAGGATACCGCCCGTTACCGCCTGCGCAATCGCGTCGCCCAGATTTCTAGCCAGTTCGCCGAGCGGAGCCCAGGTGCCCTGGACCCCGCTGTATTTCAGTGATCTCAGCTCCGTCAAGCAACCATCCTCCGGCGAACGTTCCTTCCCTACGCCGCCCGGCTATCTACAGCTCCGTAGCGTGCACCAGCGATACAGCCAAGAGTTACCGTCGCTTAAGGCGATTCACGCCGAATCTAGACGGTTCGTGCCGGTTCAACCATTGGCGACATCATCACCGCCGCAACCAGCCGGACGACCAAGAGCGAGGCTGCCACCGAGGCACGCCAGGCACGCTCGATCGGCGCCGGAGCTCGCGGCTTCGCCCGATCTGGAAACTTCGCCCGAGAGTAGGTCGAGCAGCTCGGGCTTCGGCAGTAAGAACACCTCGCAGCAGAACCAAAGCTCGAGGAGCGGCAGCACAGTTGCCGAGTGGCGACCGCCACCCTACAGGCCGCCCCCGCCGCCCCTGGTGGGTCGCTGGCTCGAGCTTCAGGATCATCAGGCCAAGGTGGGTCATACGCACATACAAAACGCCGTGGACGCCGGCAGCGTCGACGGCCATTACGAGTTCGATCCAGTGTCGTGTACGCCGACGCCAACGTCGGCCTCGACGCCTACGCGGGAGGAGAGACCGCCGATGCATCAGATCCACGCCATTCACGTTCCCCACATCCATCAGGCGCACACGGTACATCATCAAGCGCCGAGGTACAGCAGGGAAAACATTGAAGCCAGAGTGCAAGCGATGAAGGCGGAGTTTCATCAGTTTCGTCAGCGACAGGCGAGAAGAAAGCAGAGCGCGCATTTGGAAAGCGCGTGTTGAGGTAGTGAAGAAGTCGAAACAGATTTTTCATAATCAATCAATCTATGATCGAAATTGTCAATGAGCTAAAATGATCAGGATAGTAGCATTCGCGTAAGAGTTAAATACACGATGGAGACAACGTTACGTTAGCTTAATTCAAGCTGTACAATATAGTAGATATGATGGTGCCAGAGCAGTGGTCACTACGGAAGAAGAAACAATCTAAGACGTGATGTGAATGAGATGCGAGACAAGAGTAGACATGAGACGATGGTAACACTTTAAAAGTTGGATGAGAGAAAGCTAGATTAAAATCGAGAATGAACGCAGAAAGCTAGATTAAAATCGCGATTATAAAGATTTTGATACTGGCTTTTATCTACCATGACGACGATGTGATCATCACCGAAGACCAACCATCGCAGCACAACGAGGATCATCATCACACATGATTCCGCATGAGAGGAGTTTAAGTCAATTCTAGTAGCTGGACATCCATCTACGAAAGAAGGCTGTTATAAGCATCAGCTCAGGATACATAAGTTTCGCACGACCACGAGACAGGAGCGACGTAGTAGAATCGTACGTTATAAGACGATAATCCCTTCGGAGTCTCGCCCGTTTACCAATTAAGTGGACCGTCGAGCATATATATTCTTCGGGGGAAATAATCTCGATATCATTTACCCAGCGACGCTCCGCGACATCGATCGCGCTGGGACGATAATATATAAACGAAGTGCGTAAACGAAAACGTTCGCGAATCCGATTATTATTGGTCATATCCCGCGTACACCAACCGCGCCTACGTCCGGTTTAGAGGACCGTGATTTTTAACGTTACTATATAATAATGTAGAGAAACATACTGACAAGTTTACACAAGGACGAAAATAAAGGGAGAAAATTTCCTTTTCTTTTTTTTTTTTTTCTTTTTTTTTTATTCAGTGGAACTGTCCTAGAGCTAGGAAGAGTGCGCAGAAGATGAAAATACACTCCCGGCTGGCTCAAAGGGATGCTAATATATGTATGTATAACGAGACGTCGTCCGCATCGCGATCGGGACGAAAGATCGAAGAGAAGGGATAAACGCGGGAAAGGAAAGGAAAGAAAGCAAGAAAAGATAGTTACATGCGTCGGCATGATACTCCAAAGAAACTGTACCACTGTACATGCTCCGTATACCTTTTAAACGAAAATGTAAGGTTAAATTTAATCGTACACTTGTAAGTAATAATTAAAAACGAAAGAGAAAAAGAAAAAAGTAAGATAATCGAAGAATTACCACACAGATACACAACATACATAAACACACACATACACACGCACACACACACAAAATAAATAATTATATCGATGAGCAATGGACTCGAAACGTGATATTAGGCCGAAGCTTGCCTCGAGATTGCTTAAGGACTCACTCGTACTGCACTGCCTGTTTAGGGTTTCGCTAGCGACCCAACATATTATCGGCACAATAATTTTTCTTAAGCAACGTAAAACGAGAATAAGAATAACGTTCTATGAATCTATGCGCGTTCGGCCGACAATTGCACGCGCACGCTCACATCACGCGTGCTGTCACGCTGATTACCGCCTATTGGCATTCCGGAATCTACCGGTCGACCTTTTCGATTAGATTAGCGATGCGAACACGTTCGATGAACGACGTCTCGATCGGACACGAAAGAAGAAGAAAAAAAAAAAAAAAAAAAAAAAACTAAAGAAACTCATATACGAAAAAAAAGAAAAATCTTTCTCTCAACAAACTGCCAATAAAGAAAATCCGACCGTATGTTCGATTCATTTCGCGTGCGAAGCGTTGACGTTGAATATAAATAAGTAAAATTAAAATATTTAAGTGGAGAAGAGCGACCGATAGAGAGAGACACGCGACCATCGTTCAACCGGAAAGGGCGTGCGCGTGCACACACACGCGCCGATCACGCCGGAGTTCGTGTGTGTTATTAGAGAGAGAGAGAAAAAGGAGTTATATAAAACACACGCAAATGTGTACACACTCACTCACACACACACACACACACACACACACATGACAACAGCATATAAATATATGCACTTATACGTGCCAGCACACACTCATACATACATATATACATATACACACAAATACACACAAAATAATACGAGAGAGGCGTTCTTCGAGACCCACCTAATTCTCACCAAACGCATCAGATCATCTCGAGTCTCGTGAAATCGGGGGCCGGCGATCGCCGATCGAGGGGGTTTTCGGGCGAATCTACGGGCTAATCAATGTCGAGCTGCGCGACCTAACGCGAGAACGTGTCCCACGTGTTTGCGGACACGTCCACACGATGAGGAGGGACCGACGGCGCACTCGCGTTCCTCTTTCCCTTTTTTTCTAAACTCTCTATATACGGGCGACCGTGAAAGCTCCCCGCGTGGAATCGCGATCGGCCCGGCCCGCGACCCCAGACGTTTTACTTTCTTTATAGTACAAACACTTATTTATATACGTACGCATATTATACATATTTATTATAAATATTAGCAAGGGCCCTACACTCTCACGATTCAACTATACTTCGACGAACCATAATGGCGAGAGGAAGAAGAAGAAGATGAGTAAGAAAGAGTGGCGTGAATGCCACATCGAGGCTGGACGCTCTGTACAATTTCGTTAAAATACGCATATATGCATGCGTGCGTGCCTGCGTGAGAGAGAAGATGAATGTTGCAGAATGATGAGGCTGAATGAACGGAGTGCGAGCGACAGTGAGTTAGAACGCGAGCAAATGTGGTTGTTGAAACAAGACAAAGCATAATGTAACATACACACGGTCACGCAGAGATATAACAAAAGAATGAAAAAAAAAAAAAAAAAAAAAAAAAAATACGATAAAAAGTTACGAAATAACGGAGGTGACGCGAAAGAGTACCAATATTCTAAAGTAATTCTAATGGTTGAATTAATAATTTGATAATTAATTGATATTATAAATCGTAAACGATGTAGCGTGTAGCGTATTAATCAACGAGAGCGACGAACACGGCGAGTATTTATTAATTATTATATCCGCGCGGGAAAAATATTACGATAAAGCGGGGGAGGTGGTACATTGAAGGATTTCACATCATGGCGCTTTAAATCGCGAAAAATCGAAAAATCGTTATTAGCGATAAACGTATTGGGCGCGTGAGATGCATGTAATGCTGAAAGATATAAAGGGAATAAATAAAATTTTTCTCAGATCAATACGTCCACGCGCATCGTGGACACCGAGGAAACGCTTTCGGTAAAGTGGTGATAAAATAAAACGCTTTGTAATCGTACACGAAAGATACACCCTCTCCCCCTTCAACGAATGAATGGATGCAACAAAAGAAAGAATCGTGTATGAAAGAGAAAATCCAACCGATATATAGATGTATAAGTAACGTGTAGATATATCATAGTTGGATACAACGATCTCAAAAGGTCACATTGTGTGAACGATCGCGATAAATGTGCGAATGAATGAAAGGTATCGGAGAAAATGAAAGCGAGCGAGAAAAAAAATAAATGAAAAAAAGAGTGTAAGAAAAGCGAGATAGATCTAGGGAAAGAAACTTGGACGGATCCTCCGCGTTATCCTCGAGCCTATCATATGGCGAGAAAAATGGCTCGGCTCGTACGATAAGACGAATATGTTGGAAACATGTCCGATGACAGAGAAATGATTCTAGGGAAATCATGTAAGTGTATCGTGATTTTGCGAAAGAAAGATTAGAATGAAATGTGGCAGTTTCGCTTGAAAGGCGTGTTTATGGATAATATGGTTGAATCGTGAATCCGTTCGTGTAAAAAGAAAAGAACTTCGTCATCACCCGTCACACAATAGTTTCGTTCGTTCCAAATTCCTTTTTCACAACCGTTTCGTGTAGATTTACGTTTGCCGTCATCGCGCCCGTTTGCGTTCGCGATTACTCGTCCTCGTATCCTCGCCGGCGCTATCACCAACCACACGCGTGTAACTCGCGCGAGATTGCGAGCGAAACGTCGTGATCCGTGGATTAATTAATTCAAATGTTTCGTTCGTTATGTACCTGAAAGCCAGTCGGCCACATGATCCATTGTTCAAAATCGTGAGCGAAATTCGCGACCCCTCGAAGCAGAACGTTTGCCGGAGATTTTGGCAACGCGAATCGTGCAGCTTCCACTCGCAGCCGAAACGTGCGCTTATTTCGCTTATTAATGGGTTCGAGTAGAAATTCTATAGATAGTTATAAATATTCCGCCATCCCGCATAATACAATCGCGCAGTTATTATTACTATGCGAGAAACAAAACATTTGACAGATGGCGATAACTTGCAAACTTGTATTAGATAAGTACGTAAAAAATTAATAGTTTGTAGATCTCTCTCGCGATCACGCATGTTTAAATCATGATCGCTAATAAAATCTTGAAAATACTTAAAACCTTGAAAATACTCTAGCGCATCCGCAATAATAAATATTCAGCGTTTTTGATGACACATTTAAATTGTAAAAAAGTATAGCGATGATACTGCTTCGAGGTACGCGTCGAATGACATATAAGATATGATAATTTGACATGAAATATGCCAGTGACGTACATTACCAATTACCACAATATCATATCGGTCGAATAAAATCATGTCCGTCGACGCGAAACGCACGTTCATGTCAAATCCAACCAATGGCTCTCGGGTACTGCGTTTCGCTTGGATCTGCGATTATCCATACGCTTCGACTCTCTCGTTTGAGAATTTTATGAGATAGATCATATTTTCTTGCGATGTAATATTGTCGAATATTTTTTTTTTTTTTCGCGATTTAAGTGCGCTCTCTCGCAAAATTCCAAGATCGTCGCAGCTCCAAGCACGACATTTCGAGCGCTTATCCATCATCGTACATTGGTAATATCGTTAATAATATTTGTTGCGCCGAATTGAATTCGAAAAGATAGAGAAAGCAAAAATTTTTTTTATTCACCTATATATTTTTTCTATTACATACTTTTATTTTTCGCTGAGTCGTTTCAGAATATACTTCCACACTTGTAATCGTTAGCCTTCTCACGCCCTACATCGAATGCTTCTATACACACACATGTAACGTTCTTCTGTACCGTCTATCCTCACTTTCGCTTATATCACTCTCGACTATATCCGCCGTCAAACTTGTACACGGTGCGTTAAATCGTTTCGTTGTCACTTTTGTAAATGCTCGTTGTTCACCTCTTCATACCCATTTTAATTGAATGATCTATGCTTTCTCGCGAACCCCCCACGAGAACTCCAAGACGTACTAACTTAGGACAAATTGTAGACAATTTATTATTAAATAAAATGAAAAATAAATCGACATTTGAAACGAAACAAGCAACGTTTCCAGCACACTTGTATTGTGTTGATTAAATATACCCCGTCAAACATATATTTCGAACAATAAATTTCGATGCTGCATCCCGCGTCATGTCAAAAATTTTATTTTTAAATATTTCTGAAAATATATTTCGAAAAATTTAATGAGAGTGCACGATAAAACTTATTAAATTGTGACACAAATACTTTAAGAAATAATATCACCAATCATTGCTTACAAAATGTTCGAGTCAATATTTTTATATCACGTTATAAAAATAGATAAAAAAAAGAGATATTTATTATATTAATATAAAAATATGCATTTCACAAAACAATCCATTCGTTCGCAATTGCCTTTTATAAAAATTCTATTGCATTACAGGTACGTATGAAAAATATTACATTAATGAATATTAAATATTAAGTATAATTATATCGCAAACTAACATTAAACAGTTAAAATAAACATTAGTTGTACATCATTACTTGGCATGATATCGGTAGATCAATATATGAGATAATATTAAACTAGCAACAATTTTCTTTCTTAAAGATTCTTAGAAGATATGCACATTCTGATAAAAATAAAATAGAAGATAAAACTGAACTAGTCTAAGAACAATTGTGTGGATCATTGTCAGAATAAGAAGATCAAATTAATAGGCAATTATTGTATTTGTTTCAGCACTTAAATAATTAAAATATCCATAACATAATTTTAAAAAATGTCTATTACAAAATATGAAATGGTCTTTATGGGAGAATTTAACGCGAGATTTTAACGCCTGATAGGTAAAATGGTAAAATCACGTCGCGGTTGTAATTTCCTCGAGAAACTATATGGATGTTAACTGCCACAAAAAGTTACATTTACGCAAGGCGTAAATGTCGCAAGTCTACGACACTGATTACTGAAAATTGCCATCATTTCCATTATTCTCCTCGGCATGCGTCTCGCGATGCTGTACCAAAAACTAGAGCGCGATGTTTCATTGCAAAACATCTTTTATCAAAAAGATCCTCTCCTGTGCTTATTGATGCGTTTGTACGTAAATATCATTTTGATACAGTGTACAAATTTTTATAAAGTATCATAAATCGCGTTTCGTAAGAAAGAGTATATTGCAGAGATAAATTATTCCCTTCCGTTACTACCCATATCTATTCAGTATGATGTTTCCCTCGCAATATCATATATTGTATTTTTGTGATAAAGTACTAGAATAATCTCTGACAACAGTTCGATTACTTCTATCGAAAATATACTCGTAAATCATTTTACATCATATATCTACTCTAGATTTTCTTTTTGTAAATGGGAAAGAGGTATATAAATATGAATTTGTCTCAATTGAATATAGAAGCGATAAGGATCTGCATCTGTGATCAAGAGATCGCGCGATATGATATACTGGTGGACTATTTAAATAAATTATTCTCGTCAGCGATCAGTGAAAGAAGTATTTTGCAACGACAGACGACCGATTCTCTCGAATTACAGGACAGGTAAACCACGAACGAGCCCCGTTCCCTCTTCTGCTCGTCGACGATGAAATAATATGGTCGCTATCATTATGCACGCATTTATTTCCAGTGTCCCGGGCACGTCCAATCCTGGATAGTGATCCATGCGAATGGATCCATTATCTCAACAGCATGACAAGGCTGTGGGCAGTCTGATAATGCGGCAAGAGACGGATGTGACGTAATCTGAGGTCACCCACGCGCGCGCGACTGCTCCGATGCAGTTTCGTCGTGCGACTCCGGTGCAGGATCCGATTCCCTCATCGGGAATCGATCATCTCTCGTGCGCAAAAAGTATTTCGCCGTTTTGTCATTTCGTTTAAGCTATATTTTTACGATGGTAAAGAGAGCATTTTGCAACCACTTCTATAAATCGTAATATATTACAAAAGAAATCTTTTGATCATTATTTGTACAAATATTGCATGTGCAAGTATAACAGATCAATTCGAAATCTATGTATTAAAAGTAAAGAAGAAAGTATGTTTACTATTTCAAAATTCTTTATATTCTTATCCTCTTTACGATTGAAGAATATATATATCACAAGTAAATATAGTTTACTTTATCAATTGATAACGCGTCGATAAAAAGGAAGATTGATCAATTTTATAAACGTAGTAAATAAGTCGTAACCGGAAAGCAGCAGCGCCTTAGCTAAAAAGCTCCGTAAATGATAAATACGCGATGTATAAATAAAAAGATTCAAGGATCTTTCTCTGACGTGTACCGTAAGAGTTCAAATATTTCTTCTCTTTCATTTTTCTTATGTTTAAACACTTTTTATTTCCGATTTAAATATTACAATTTATATTTCGTATATTATTATTCATATACATAAAATTGATATGTTCAACCGAGAAGTCTATAATATCTGCAATAAATTTATAATAGCTTTCATTTTTTAATTTTTAATAAATAATTGTGCCTTTCAATGCGAAGAACGACTTACATGTGTACATCGCAACCATGTCGTTTAAAGAGATCAAAGAATTGTGTATGCAACCGAGTGTAGTGAACTTTTAATCTCCACTTGCGTTGCACGTGAGGCTCAATTCTCTTGAATCAGCTTTGACCAAGAAGGAACAGCACAATGAAAGAGCGCGAGTCAGCGACCAAAGATAAATTGTGAATACAGGTTAATTCTTTCGTTCTCGTTGTGAGAGCACGACTCCAGACGCTTCAACAACGACATTAAAGATCGTACATCCTAAAAGGTACTATACAAAACAAATGTTGCTCTAACTTAATTATATTTCTTTAACAAACATTATTATGTCAAATAATCATTTAAAATGTTTAAATTTCAAATATTATTTGAAAACTTTTATTAGAAATGAAGAATATTCGTTGTAATTATTGCCCCATCAAATTCAATAAATAAAATATTGAATTTCTATAAAACATACATTCTTATAAAAATACATTCTATAAAATGCTAAATATTTTCCATTAAATTCCTCAACCTACGACAACAATAATTACAACGTTACTGCCTCTATATCGAGCGATGTGCTCGTTCGAGGAAATGCATGGGCTCGGCCAAACGTTTCTTTTTTACGGGATCGAAATAATTGGACGTAATAGGTTACGTGTTTTTTTTTTTTTTTTTCTGTACAACGTCGTTCATTCGTGTCATCATGGGTGTGCCGAAGTTCGCATACGACGCAAACGGGAGCGCGCACACCGTGCCCGTAAACGTAGAATCGTGATGAATCCCTCGTATGTATTCCTCCCGCGCACATCACCGGTCCATCCACCCTCGCAGCCCCCTCCCGGTGCTCATTACTCCTAGCTCTTCGTATCCGCTTAGATTGAGCGAGAGCACGACGCGATTTAGTGTTGCCTCCGGAGCACTCCATGGTGGACCAATCTCGTCTCGGATCAAACTGTGCGTCGTTCCATTGAACGACACCGGCGCGCAGAATACCTGGTGCTCCTCCGACGCGTTTTCCAGAGTTAACGACCTCGACGATGTGACACCGGTATCCTAAACAAAGCTCTGAGCCCGAACAAGCTGGTGATCGATTACAATCCAATATTATTTGAACAGTAAAATCGACATTCGGAGAAAATCGCTGGGTATCGAGATAAAAGAAGGTGTGTAGAGTTTAGAAGAAAGTTTTGGAGCAGATTTGAAAGGAGAAAAACGAAAGAGATCGAGAACAATCAAAACGCACATTTATGGCGTGAGAGTGACCTGTGCTAATTAATTGAGCCCGAAGGTGGTGGCCCGATGTTCGATGAGTGCAGGTGATGACAGATGTGTCGATCGTTGTTACGGAGTGTAACCTATCGTCGTTTCTGCCAACGCGTCCTCACGATACCGTTGTCTTAACGCGATATAAGTGAAATCGTGAAATATAAAATCAATACACACGCAATAATGAATCGAGCCGCTAAAGTTTACAAGCTGCTGGCAGTCTTATTCTGCTACGAAGGTAAGAACCTCGAAAAGTGCAATATAAGAGAATCCATATATTTAATATATATTTAATTAGAAATATCATATATTTCTTATCATATCATCATCATGATTTGCGTTACACAAGACATTTCTGTAGGAAAAGGCAATTTTAGTGGCTTAAGAACGGAGTGCGCTATAATAAGTAGACATACAACCAACATTATAATCACAATAAGTGGCATAATTTGCTGATTGGGGTTTAATGCGATGCAAAGACGGACTAAATTCGAGACTAGCACCCAAAAGAGTTTAAATGAGCCTTTTGTTTATCCGAATAATCACAGTCATCGTCGACTCTGTTTAGGCGGAGGAACAGATAACAACAACATGTTTCATTCTGTTAACGTGCTCGATTGTCACGCATAATCCGGCGGAAAATTACGCAATCTCCGGAAATTAGTCCCAATGCGTAATATCACTTTACACGCGACGTTTTCTCGCAGGCATTTATCCATGATATTCCGTCGTCAAAATACGCAGATAAATAAAAATTGGTCAGAAATAATTGAGATGAGAAACTTTTTTTAATCGCCGGGTTTTTCAGCCTGCAGCTACAGCTTAGTACTAGAAGAGGATAAGGAACCGACTTATCTTAGTGCCGGGGTAGGAGAATACGCGGTATTTAATTGCGATCTTGACTTTCCACACGAAACACCGATTCCGTATGTGCTTCAATGGAACCGCCACGTAAGTATAATAACAAACTTGTAATCTTTTTACGGAATGCAGACTTGCGAGAAAAATATTTTGCATATTTTAAAATTCCAATGATTCTTTATATCTTTGACGTCGAATAAAACTTTATGAAATGCTAACATATAATCTAATAAAAACGATATAGATATTAAGATAAATGCCACTTCAAAACAGGTTGTAGTAACGAAACAAAAATAGTATTACACGTTACGTGATCTAAATAATGCATCGATTTATGACATAATATTACCTTGAATCAAACACATATTTGTTGTTATATAAGTATTTATTAAAATAATGTCAACATTATAAATCAATGTGATATTGATTTTCCAATGCAACACATTGATTGCAACACTATCTGGCATGGAAAAATTAATTTTATTGATATCTGGAAAGATAAAATATATATTGTTTAAAATTTGATACAGAAGTATTATGCATATTCTTTTTTCGAAAATGAAACGCAGTAATGAAAAATATGTGTGAGGAACACTTATTTCATTCAATCTAAAGTTGAGATTAAAGCAAAGGAATTCATTTATTAACGACGTACGCGTTTAATAACATACCGCACGTAACAATGGTAACACGACGACGTGCGATTGACTGATTGACGATTAAAGAGCGTTAAGGCTGGCTGTTATTCGGTTAATTTACATACGGACGTACTCGTCGCCTTCCGGCAGAGACGCGTAGAAAAAGCGTTCAAGGTAGGGTAGGTTATTCAATTTCTTCGAAATTATATCTGATTCCGTTGATGTGACAATCTACCTGAATATAGATTTTCAAGTCTCTCTTCTCGATTTCAAGTGGATATATAATACGCGAGAGAGCGTAGCATTGAATATCTTACGATATACGAAAAGATAGGAAAATATTGTAAATAAACGGTTGTAAATCGTTATTAAACCGATTAAAGAAAATAAAAAAAATAGCAGTCGCTTGGTATAATTGATATAATGTTGAAAAAAAATTCTTCCTAGCGTCAATTTTCGTAAAGCGACAAACAATAATGGCTAAACGATGAATTTGCCCGAATGGAAGGTTGCGGATGTCGCATCGTACGAGCGACATACGACGGAAACAGATTGCACGTGGCCATCGCATAAAATCAAGTGGAACTTAACCTGATTGGTCCCTGATGCGTATGTAAAACAGGTGCTTCTTCCCTCTTCGTCTGTCCGTCGTGGTAATTGGAATACGGGACGCAAGGCTGCATTATATTTAGTCACGTTCAGTCTGCAACATGAGGGGTCCAACTAGTGGGTCACTGTTAATGCATTGTCAGACGATTAGAAGTGATTAGCACCATTCTCGCTCCTCTTCTTCAGACGTATCTTTATTCGTAGATCGTAAATTTTTTTTTTTAATTGTCGATGAATATGAAGAAATTCGACTGATTGACAGGCAATTGAGAATTGCCGAAAATAACATGATCCTTATTCATTAAACTGCGTCTTCATTAACGTGAGACCTTGCGTGAATACAACTTGAGTTTAATACACATAATACTTTTTGCGTTGAGTTGCGTGAGTCTTGCATTCCGCGAAAGGATGATCCAATTAATGGTCATCGCAGCAGCTACGATCAGATTACGCGGTAATTCCCAAGGTTCATTTTCGATTATATTTAAAAATTGATCGCTCAAAGAGAAATATTTCTTGAATAAAAAAGAAAAAAACTTCAAGCGCTAAATAATGTTATTTATCATAAAATATACAATTTTTACAAAACTCAGAAGAGAGAACTAATTTTATAATTTATTAAAAATATGTATCCCAACAAGATCTTAATAATATTATTCTACAATGCTACAGAAACGTACAATATTTTCCTGGTACGATGGACATGTGACGGTGGACAATGCTTACAAAGGTCGCATACACTTGTTGGACGATATCGGACATCGCGGATACGGCCAGGGTAGCATAAACCTGACAAATATTCGTGAAAGCGATCAGGGCTGGTACGAGTGCAAGGTGATCTTTCCCAATAGAACGCCGAATTCTAGAAACAATGGCACGTGGTTCCACCTCGCCATCGATGGTAATTTTCATAATTTACAATTATTTATATTTGCATACAATAAGAAAACGTGTAATGGAATTAAATAACAGAAAAATTTATATATATATATATATATATATATATATATATATATACTAACATTTGTATATATCAATGATTACTAATTATTATATAATTTTTTACGGGATATAAAAATATATCCCTTAACATGTAAATACCAAATAACACAACAACAATTTCTCAAAAATTACTAAGTATCTGTCAATACTATCAATGATGCAATCAAGTCTAACATGTTAGTGCAATTTGATGCCAATTAACAAAGACTGACTATTAAATTTAATCCGATGTGTGCAAGCTAACCGAGCTTATAACTGTGAAATATGTGCCCTAATTTTTTTGGCAAGCAGAATATGAGTCTTCAAATTTAATCGTTCATTTAAGCACCTCCGACATTCTTGACTCTCTTAAAGTCCAGTAGGCAGAGAGAAACAGTTCATCTTGATTAAAAGGTCACTCGCGCTTCCTTTTTCTCATTTATATCATTGTGTTTATTATACGCAGCGATATTCAGATAAAATATTTCCTTAAATTACGCGGTTATTCCTTAATGAAATTTAGATTTAAATTGTTTATAAAATTAATTTCAAAAGATTTGATTATAAAATGGATTATAAAATTTAATAAAAAAAAATATATTTTTATTATATCCTTTAATGTATGTTAAATTTATTGATTGTACCAGTTCGAAAAAATTTATATAACGAGTAAAACAGCTCAGAGTTTTTTTCTACATTGAATTATATGACATAATGCGAGAGAAGATTGAGTCACTCATGTATTCGAACAACAGCGTATTTACCATTTTATTTAATATATTGCGGAAAACGACAATTTCTGTGCTAAAATTAATTCAAGGTTTCATCTTAAACTAAGCATTACATGATTCCCATGCATAATATTGCAAAAATATCGCTCTGAAATAATAATTCATATTATTTGAAACTACCATGCATTTATATATAATTTAAAATTAATTTTGATACTAACGGATTTGTTTAACGCGTTTGCCAGAGTGCAAAATTGAAAATGCAAGTAATTAATTGGTTGTCTCGTGCCGTTAATCCCGCTGACACAAAGCATAATAATGAAATGATATGATGAAAAAACATATTATGTAACCCGGCTGCTGCTTACTAACCTGAAGCTGAGCAGACTCGTTAAATCGTTCAACCTAGGTGCGTCGCCGTTCCCGACGACTGTTGCAGGCGATACTCTACTAACGATACCACCTGTCAATAAAACTGCCATGGAAGGCGAGACTGTCACCTTTGACTGTGTCGCTAAGGGCGAGAGTACGATTGTAACGTGGTTTCGTGAAGGGATACCGATCTCGGAAATACAAGTACAAAAATCTTTATTTTTTAAATTCAATTATATGTGTAATTTAGTTGCATTCTATCAATTTTATTTTAATATGATGTATTTCAATGTCTTAAAAATTACCGAACTCATTATCGCGGTAGGATCTCAGAAGAAGAGCGTCTGTCGATAACGGAACGTTGACTATAACTTCAGCTGCTATGGGTGATCTTGGGGAATACACCTGCGTAGTGACCGGGGAAAATGGAGATCAACAAAGCGCCTCGGCCTTTCTCAACGTTCAATGTGAGCATCGTAATGATCGCCAAGTGTCGACATTATTTAATTATTTCACGTCATCCCTTTATCGATAGTTGATATTTCCATTTTCTAGATAAGGCAAAAGTAATTTACGCACCCCGGGAAGTATATCTTCCATATGGCAAACCAGCCCTCTTAGACTGCCACTTCAGAGCGAATCCACCTCTCACGAATCTTCGTTGGGAAAAGGATGGATTCCTCTTTGATCCTTACAACGTGCAAGGGGTCTTCTATAGAAGGAACGGATCTCTCTATTTTAGTAAAGTGGACGAGACGCATTCGGGAAGTTATAGCTGCACTCCGTACAATGAACTAGGCACCGAAGGGCCTAGTCCTTCGATCACCGTAGTGAGTATCTATCATCGTTGCTCGATATATCGTAAAAATCGCTACAGATCGCGAAGAAAAAAAAATAAAGAGAGAAAGATTTCAGAAATAGATTTCTATAACAAAATCAAACAGACATTTCCTTTTACACTAGCTTCTCAAAACTAAATAGAGATATCATTCAATATTTATTATATCGAATATATTGTTCATTATTACAGATAGTTCAAAGACCACCGGTATTCACAGTTACACCGCAAAATTTATATATGCGAAAGCTGGGCGACGTTTTGGAAATTCCTTGCCAAGCCAGAGACGGCGATGACTCGCGTCAACCTACCATCGTGTGGTACAAAGTACGACGTAATTGTTAATTGTGTTAATGACGCGTTATTATGTTATATACATTTTACTTTGTAATAAAACGAATAATTTTCTGCGACAAAAGGACGGAATGCCTTTACCGCCTGACAGAACTATCATAACTGGTGGCAATCTCACGATAGAAAGGATCCAGGAACACGATCGAGGATTATATCAATGCGCAGCTAGCAATGAGGCAGCAACGGTCGTCGCGGATGCTGAATTAATGGTATTGAACGTTCCGCCTAGAGCACCGTACAATCTAAGCGCCAACAGCAGCAAAAATGCCGTCACTTTGACTTGGATACCTGGATACGTGAGACCCAAGATGGAATATTCAGTATGGTGAAGTATCTCGTTTATTCGAACAATAAAATATTAAATTCTGAGTCGTCGATTGCTGGAAAAAAGTGAGAAATTTTTTATAATTAATATACATACGTCTTGTATTCGCGCAGGTATAGACCAACGGACACGTCCGAATGGAGAACCATGAAAATTCTCTCGAGAAAAATTACGGAGGCGACAGTCAACAATCTTTATCCAGGACGAGAATACGAGTTTATGGTACTGAGTCAAGATAAGCACGGCGATGGAATGTTCAGTAAAGCGCTTCGAATATTCACTCAGCCGAGTAAGATTATCACCTTTCTGCAGAGTAAGATTGTCATGTCAGGCATGTTTAAACGAGCAGATATATGTGAAATAAATTAACACATAATATCCGTTTCTAGGTTCCATCGATGAGAACTCGGCATCGGAATATCACAGTCCGCTAGGTGAGTAAAAAAAAGTTTGATAATAAATTTTATTACATCTCAGTGTCGAATATCTCAAAGCTATAAATGTAAATCATTTCAGAAGAAAGCATGGGTCCGCCGACTAACGTAAAGGTTCAAGCGACGGTTGAGGGTTACTTGGTTACTTGGGAACCACCTGAATACGGAAAGAACCAAGTTAGGCTTTATACCGTAAGATGGTTTAGAGGACCGTCCGAGCATTTGTATGGAAGAGCAGAAACAACCGATACTTATTATCTAGGTAAACATCTTGTCATATAAAATCATTCTTTCTTAGGTAATAATTATTAATTAATAAGTTAATCGCGTTTGAAACTACTAATAATATTTGTAATCTATAATTAATATTATCCTAGTGAAAACTTTGGAGGAAGAAAGCTTTTATACTTTCGAAGTGGCAGCGATGTCCCTTACAGACGATATTGCAACCAGCGAACGAATCGGTTTAGAAGTGCCTGCTTACCGTCGCAATAGGGCGATTTCCATGGGAATCGTGGCCGGTATAGGTTTTTTGGCAGCCGCTCTAGCCGCTGTATGGTGGGCGAGAAAACGTTTTTGTCAGCCGTCTAACGAGAAATAGCCGACCGAACTTGTGGAAAACACATGTGGTGTACTCAAGCAAGATAGCTGTTCGTGCGCATAATTAATTACAAGTATCCACGTCACTCGTGCGATTACTAGCGAAACGAATCATTATAGAAAAGAACAACACTACGTTTCCTTCGTGAAATAATAAAGAAAGCGTATAATTTTATCCAAAACAAATTTGTGCGCCTTGAAAAAAAAGATATGAGTTTTTAAAGCTCGTTAAAGACATATAAAAATAAAAAAATAGTATCAAAAATTATATATATATATATATATATAGACGGAATGTGAAGAGCGAAATTGATATATTAGGGACATATAGATTCTTGAGTAACACTTGTGTAAGCAATTTTATTTACCGACCTCTAATATAGTATATAAATTTTTTTGAGTGTTCTTATATTACTAATTAAATCATACTTTGTGTATTATTTGACAGTTTCATTAAATAATTGCACGTTTACATAATTAGACTTCATGCATATTACAAGTTATCAACCGTCATGAGATTGTGTGTCAAGAGCAATCGTCACTTATAGTATTACATAGTTTTTCTCCTTTTTCTATTGTATATAAATTATGTCCATAAAAAATATATGCATAAACATCTTTTTCGTTTCTTATTGCTACTAGCAATGAGTTTTTTTCGGTACAGTATGATTATATATATCTGTACATCACAATAGTCGCAGTTAACAATAAAGAAAAATGAAAAAATATATCATTATGTCAATCAATAATATAGCTTGTTTTGTGAACATTAAATATGTAATCGATTTAATTATATGTTTTGTAAATTTTTTGAAAATTATATATATATATATATATATTTTGTGTGTGTGTGTGTGTGTTTATTCTCTATTCATCAATAAAAATAATTATTATAGATAAATTATTTTTGCATCACTGACAGGAACGCATCGCGTAAAAAAAAAAGAAAGCTTGTTATATAAAAATTATACTTCTGTTAATATATTTTCAATAATTCAGAAAAAAAATTATCATTCGTCAAAATTTTTCATTAAATTAAATTTTATTTATATATAAAATTTATATACACACACACACACACACACACACACACACACACACACACACACACACACACACACACACACACACACACTCGTATATATATTAGGTTGGATATGAAACATTTAGAAATATAAGTGGCGAGACATTTACGCGTAATTACGATCTATTCTCCGTGGATAAAGCAATTCCCGAAAATGTCAAATATATTTTTATCGTCTTTTATGTATGAGTTTATTGACATTCGACAGCGACATAGTTGTTATTGTTTGCGCTACATGTGACCGCTCATATTATATCGTCCTAGCGAGAAAGACACCTTCAGCATTCTATTTAGACACAAGATCACGTCTGATAATTGTCTTCGGCAATAGATGTATATTTATATCACGTCAATGTACGAGACGAGCATGACGAAATACCGAGTGTTATTACAAGTAAATGCACGAGCATTGACGGGCTTCGTAAGCGGTCGGCTGATACCTGATGATAATAACACAAGAAGATGTTTCTGCATAAGTGGATAGATGCGACGTAATGCTTGCCAGAATATAATGGCTTCTTTCAGAAGCACGCTATTGCAAAGGTGACGGTTGTCGCGAATGTAAACACGAGGCCGCTTACGAAATTTTCATTTCTACATACGCGAAATTATTGACATAAAATCATCGATTGGTGGAGCAGTCCATCGCAGCAAATATCAATAATCAAAGTCATTATTATTGTTGCAAAAACTTATCCATTTTTTGAAAAAAACTCGTAAATAGTTATGTTATTGCAGCTTAATTATTGATAATTTTACAAGTACATAAGTACTTAGTATATAATCGATATGTTTATTTAGCACTTATCTTAAAAACGGATGTGAAAAAAAGCAATACAACATTAATTAACATCAATTTACAATTCACATAACAGCTACTTTTTTGCGTATCATTCGATATATTAATTAATACTTTTGCGCGGTTTGTATTACATACATTTATTAAAATTATAACGTGTGCCAAAATGCATTGCGCAATACATAAATGTATATGTATATGTTGTTACAAAAAGTATAATACTTAAAAATTTTTTTTTTTTTTAATTTGTAATTTTCCTGTTGAAATAACTTTAATGTAGTGCTTTAAGTAGCATATTAAATACTCGTTCATAAATACTACACAAATAATACTCGTTCATAATACTATATATAAATTCTACTCTAATGAAACTTCTTTTCTGTAAGTCATAGATTAAATTAAAATCAATGAAAATTACAAATATATATATATATATATATATATATATATATATAAGATTCTATTAAATATAAATGAAGCTAGAATGGACGTTGCATTCAAATTATCGCAGTAAAATTGGATTTCTACCAAAAAAGCATTTTACCAAATGTCTGCAAATGTTCATGAACGCTTGTAAATATTTAAATATGCTTTCTCTGAATAAATTGCATATTTGCAAACAGTCGGATATTTACCAATTAAGTAAAGCTTACAAGCATTTTTTTATTATGCATACTCAACTTCACCTAAAATTTACTAAACATTTTTGCAAACGTTTTACAAACACTTCACAGACATTTTGCGCAGTTAATTAATATCCTTCAGCGACAAGTTTGACAACAGTTTGAGATATAACGTACCTACGTACTAAACATTATCATTATCATGGAATGCATTAGAATATCGAATTCGTTACTCATCAAAATTAGCGTAAATTTTATACAATGACATTGATAAATTGACTGAATTATGATTGCGGCTCGCTTCCATTCCATCATTTTTGAGCAGACTGTATCTCTAACGAGTTCTCCTTAATTCTTATCTTTTCAATGCTTACGCAAGTGGTCCCACGCTTAAGTCCTTCAGTGTCTCGGCATCAATGTCATCGTAATTAGTGAGACGTCATATTGCGGCAATTAGTCGGATTCCTTCCTCGGAACTGATTCCAACGGCCGATTACGCACTCGACCGACTTGCGTTAATGAGGTGAATGTTCATGGGCATTATCGGATCTAGTTTACCGGGCCAACGGAGTGACGATATAAAATTCGCGAGGACGCCAACTGCTACTGATGCACGCCGATAACTGAGGGACGACTAGCTCGTGGCAAAGGCTCAGGGAGAGGTGGTGGCACTTTAGAGGCTTGCTAACCGCTGGGAGAATACGATCGTTCTCTTGCCCGGATTGTATACCCACAGTCTCAAACGCGCGTTTTTAACGGATCGTAGGTTACTGCAACACCGGTTTGTTCATTTTCCCCTCCCACTCCTCTAACCAGACCTTGAAATAACCGGTAAAACGAGAAAGCATTTTTAGATGTACGAAAATATCAACGCAGCAATCGTGTAACTTTTCCCTTTTTCCGAGGACAAAAACGTGGAAAGTGAAAAATTTAACCATTAAAATTAATTGAATTTTACATGATACCCTGAAAGTATATTTGAAGTATAAAGAGAAAAGGATAGGAGCCTGTACGATACAAAGGAGAATGTGAAATTAAGACGGCTGACATCGAAAAGAGAGAAAGAGAGAAAAGGAAAAAGAAAGATACATAGGGAGAGAGAAGAGCAAGAAACACACGTCATAAATTCTGCAAGCACATTCCTTCAGGCATCAAAAACGCGTTTCATTGTCGTGCAAAATTTAAGAAAAGAGAGTCGAGATTAAGAATCGAAGATCGATCGAGGAATCGTCTCGATCGCAAGAGAGTTAAGAGTGATTAGATCGTGAGAAACATGTCGAGTAAGCAATAGTAAGTAAAAAAATTCTTATATATTATAATATATAATATATATAGTTTCAATTTTATCAGAAGTGTAGATGACTCACATTATTTTGATTTAATTGCTCCACTCGCATTTTAATAATTTTCCTTTATATTTTTCGATTAAAAGTAAATCTTTTGCTTAAAATATTACAATATATATTACGCACAATTTTTCCTCGTATAAAGTACAGTTTATACTTTTTCCGCAACATATATATTATTCTTGACAACTAACAATTATTCTTTAAACATGTGTATCATAAAAACATAATAAATTGACGAATTCAAGTGTGATTTATACATTTCCATTAAATAAATTTTCTCATTAATTCTAAACATAGACGAGGAAATGCCGACAGAGAGTGTGCGTACAAAGTACAAAATCGAATTATTTTCGTTTGATACACTGACGCGGTCCGACCATGCGATAATAATTTATTCATGCTTACGTAAGATGGTAACGAGGCCGACAACTATTTGTTTCTCATCATCTGTGGCAGAACACAAAAACTCTCTTTTTAGACTGTATTTCTGAATTAATCAGTCACAAGATTAACAGTCAAAAAATCCATATTTGCATAGTACAAAAACAATAATTATTTCCATATGTAAAAAATGCATGCTTTATATTTTTAGTTCTTCCATGACATCCTTTATAAAAAAAAATGTATTTATTATATATTCTCCTTGAAATACGAATATGATTAACAATCAAATGAGAAATTTGCTTTAATATTGGCTTAATTGGTGGAAGATAAAATAATGTCATAAGAGCATGTACAGAAAGTCATCGTGTCTTTCTATAATTCAGAAATTCAATAATTTTACTTATTTTTATACTTTAATAATATACATATATATATATATATATACAATTTTCCTAATAATAAAATTAAAATAATAGAAAAAATATATAAGTTCAATAATGAAACAATTAAAAAAACTTGAGCTAAAGAATGGCAAAAACAACAGAATGAGTAAAGCAACAGATGACTATGCGAGTGCGTGTGTTGAATAAAATAAATATTTATTTATATTAAATTATTTCATTCGACACACGCATTTACACATCGGTGCATGTGTTCGTCTACTGTTTTAATCATTCAATGATCATTTTTTAATTCAAATTTCCTAATAATGTAAGATACAGTGTTACAAAGAAATATTAGCATATAATCAAAAATTCATTAAAAAAAAATACATAATTTAAAAATCCAAATATGATAGCGTACAAGTAATTATTTATAATTTCATTCCACATATATTCATATTTCCCATAGATAACATTTATATAATTAGCATAATTTAGAGAAAAAATTGGGGAAAATATTGAAAGATAATAACATAATAAATATATAAATATATTCGTACATATAAATGTTCTTTATGCTTTTTCGTGACATTCTTTTGCAATAAAATAATATCATAAATCGAATAAATAATTATATGCGACTATTTATTAGCGAGATTTAATTTGTACCGCATTTATTGATCATTGTTGTACGAGCATCTGTGCATTAGTCTTTTTCATATACGTTTATCTTGCAAATATTTATATACATCATTTGATGCTGGATCATGAAAATGAAGAATAAGAAATAATAAGTCTGTCGTGAGAGAAGAATTTAAGCAGACGAGACAGTCTTCCCACGTGATCGCGTTTAATTCACGCAACGGTTAATTTATTGTGTTAAAATCACAAGGGGATTTTAAAGGGAACGTGGGGCGCGGTCGTGAGGGCGCAAAGGACAAAAAAATCTTCCCTAAGTGGAGGGGATACGAGGCTCTGCCTGTTGATTCTCTATACTCATCAGTAACATACGCGTCGTATAGAGAACCGGAGTACAAAGACACGGGAGTGGCAATCCTTGAGAATTCAGGGACTATTTATTTATCGTCTTTTTCAGTTAATATTTCGATGCTGCAAGAAGAAACAATAACTTTGGAATTTTGGATATCAAGTTTTCGTGACTGAAAAGTGAGTCTAAATGTAAAGAATCTCGATTTTTAAAGTCTACAAGTAAGCAAAAATAAAAAATTAATAACTTTGTCATTCGCATAATGAAATGACAGTTTCACTTATATAAATGAAAAAAACTGCAATCGAAGGAAATGATTTTAATTCATTATTACTCTGATTACTCTCGATATATATATATATATATATATATTATTTATTTATTAACCCTAAATAAAAAGCATTATTTAAACATTAGATCATTATATATAATAATATTGTATAATATTATATAATATTATTATATATAATGATCTAACATTTAAATAATGCTTTTTATCTAGGGTTAATAAATAAAACGAATTAAAACGATATCACTTAGGCAATATAAAATATCGTTATGATTGACGAGAATTGTGAACTTTAGATAACCTTGATTATCATTCATATATCATGGAAACAACATGCTAGAAGTTATCATAAAACATTAATAATATAGACCACGTGATTCACTATAATCACAATTGTCGTCGAAAAATAAGTGCTTTTAATTGCTCGATTTAAGGCTATGTATTTATGTAAATATATACAAAATTGAATTTGAAATTAATTTTATTCGTCGAATACGAATTATATGTATATTCATTATTCTTTTCCTTATATCTGATCGACAAGATATTTATACTTTACAAAAAGTTGTATTTTATAAAAATTAACTTTAAATTATTTTCAACTTTATATATCGATAAAATTATAAAAAATTTAACAACAACATATTTAAACATATTTAAACATATATCTGTTACATTAATATACAGGGAAAAAATAAAATAATCAAAGCTATACATTCAAAATATTCAATTAAAGAAATAAATATCTTAACTTGTTGGCAGTTATATAAGATGTTTATATATATGTAAGTATTATTTCTGTGAAAACCTCTATGTATTTATAGTAAAAAATATAATTTATAATGCATTTGATAAAGTTTACATCCTTACATCAATTACGTAAATAATAATTTCGGACCGTATCGATCAATTTTTTCAACATTTAAACGCCCATGTTAATAAAATACAATTGCGTGCATTTATTTTATTTTTCTATTATCTTTGATTTTAAATATTCAATACCGCCATTATATGTATAAAGAAATTGTGAGCAAAAAATAAGCCGATTAATATTACATCAATTCATCTCTAACATCACACATGTTAGATAACGAATCCAATATGTAATCGGAATATCATGCGATGATGTTGACACGATATTTTTTCAACAGACATATTGTGTTGAGAACTTTTAGACATGTATTTATTTCTCTGTAATCATTTTAATGTAAACTTGGACTCGTGATGCAAGTTATTATTATTAAGTAATATTAATTTTTCATTTCTAATATAAAGTTTTCATTAATAATTAATTTTTAATTAATAAAAAGTTTTTATTAAAGCTATACATTTGTTTTCATTAGACTTGCATTTACGTCATTAAATCGACAAATAGAGATAATGAAAGAAAAAGGAAAATAAAAAAATACTCATACAAAAATTACAATACAAGAAAAATCCTTAAATGTGATAAATTTATATTACTCTATTTTTATTTTAATATAATTTAATTTGTATAAAAAAAAAAAGAAAATTCTTAGATTGTTATTTTTTTTTTTCTGCAAAGCTTCGTCTTACGGGGGACAGAGTAAACATAGTTTTAAACCTATGAACTTCCTTCCCCAGTATCGCTTTGTCCAAAATATTCTCATACATTTTCAGAGGGTCTTCAGAATACTCACACAAATATCCGGCTATGTTAGCTGATACGCATGAAATGAAACGTGTCGTCTATTCGTGTCGCCGCCTACGCATTCTTGGTCGACTAAGATACGTCACCCAGCCTAACAAGCTGAAAGAAACGCGCCACGCACAGGCAACACGCGCGTGCATGCCTACATATACTATACGAGGCGTAAACTCGTCATCTCTCTCGACTGTATGATAGATTAGATACATTTTATCTTGCAGATTGTGCGAGGCGCGTAGATCGTTGGCCGGCAAGCCAAGGGAGTGAGAGAAGTGATCGACGAAGACGGCCACTGAGAGTTCACTGGTAGTGCACATGCTGCGAAGACCAGTGTTTACGGAGACACGCGCGACGCTATGAGACCGTGGACGAACAAGTCGCTCGGCCTTGGCATCTTGGGGCTCTTTCTGGTGGCCCTCGGCATCTCTCTCTGCTTCTTGTGGCCAATATTCTTCCATCATATACTTCAAAAAGTGAGTGATAATTGTATTATATTTTAATATAACCGTGATATTAATAAAAATCTATTTTTTTTTTCAAAATCGCAGAGCCTTTTTTCAAAATCGCAGAGCCTTATTTCATAAAATGATAAGTCTCATAACTCCAACGATTTCTATAACAGAATGATTATCTTTCTCTTTCGTTAGACGTTTCGCGCTACTGTGTTTACTTACTCGATATCCGCTCTTTAAAACATTTGATAAATTCAATTCGAAACGGATTCATGCGACGCATAACTCCGTGTGTAACAAATATCGATACTAAAAATTTAATCTCTGCTTATCTCTGTGATATTGATGTGACTTGCCACAATATCACCGTTAAATTGTACTAAATTTAAAGTAATTTTTGTGAAAAACATGGTTAAGTAATAGCTTGATAATGAAACATAGTATAATTATTGTTCAATCAAAAGATACTGAACGTCAACATTAAAGATAAGATTAATGTATTACAATTTAACAATCAACATTTTATATAAATATATTCATTATAAATTTTAATGAGTCATCATCAACGATAATACTGTATTTTTATCTTTAACATAGCTTTTAGTTCTAAAAAAAAATTTTTTTTTTCACATAACGTATTTTTCCTAAATATGCTAATTATATACATGATAATTACAATTATAAAATATGCTATAATGAGAATATCGTCTCGTTCATGAAAATTTTTCATATTCATTTTCATTCTATTTATATATCAGCGGATTGCCTCGCTTTGTTAGGTTATCATTCACAGCAATAACAACATTTTTAAAAATCCTGTTGTTACATTTTCTTAAAAAAGATGCAAGATGTAATGACACGTATTATCGACTTTCAAGCGACGATTAATCATGTTGACTACTCAAACTTTTCTAAATAAACAATTTGCGTTGTTTTTTATTCATGATCACGCAAAATGAATCACATCCATGCACATAACGATGCAGCAATCGATCATTATTGCCATGTGCAGAAAATCGTGTATAATAAGTATAAGATCATTCATTGAACTAATCCAGATACCGTGTGTGTATAGAGTCTGAAGTCGCTCTTGTCGGCGATAGTCATGGCCCGATTGGAAAAGTGGCTGATTGTCCCATCAATTGGCGCGTTTCTCTGTGAATTGCAACCTGTGCGTTGCAAAAGCGATTTCACACCATCGACAACATCGTCGTGCGCGAATTATTCCGATACCGATAAGGACAGGAGCCGCCGCGTATCTCGCCTCTCATTATCTCTATCGAATTATTTCCACGAATGCGAAGATTATTGACAGCTGCGCGAATAAATTCTTATTCGAGATTATCAGTCATCACATCTCATTGCACAATCGGTTTAATAATAATTAATCAACTTTCTGATCTTTAACAAGCCTCTTTAATCTCTTGGTTCGTTCATGGTTAACAATAGTGTTAGTGGCAATCTTTTATCGTTACATCACATCATAAACGCGAAGATTGTAAATGCAGCAGCTACATATTAGCAAATGATATAATGTTTTCCCGATAATTTTTCCGATAATTTTGAATATTTATTTTCGCGTTAACGCGCCGCACAAATGCATTAAATAAATAGACCAAGTATATTAACTGAGAAGTATCAATCGCAGAAATACGAATAGCTGCTTAACTACGCTGTTATTAAATAAAAAAGTCATATGCGTTATAAAATTATTGTATATAATCATCGTTAGAAAAAATTATTAAATCATTCAATAATAAAACAATCATCATTATTGTCCTCATACGATGTATTATTGTTCTGAATAATTTTATTCGAGCGTTTTTATTTATGTTGAACACATTTTTTAAACAATGTGTTTTGCTCATTATCGCGTCTCAAACTCATGATTCATCTTTTATGATCGATTGAATAAATTACATGATGTAATTTTCGAAAAAAAAGCGAAAAACTTTACAAAGAAAGCCTATCAGACAAAAACAATTTTTTTTAATTCCATAAATATCATATAATTAATATATTATAAATATATATAGTAATATTAATAGTAATATTATATAAATAATTGTAATAATATTATATATGTATAATAGAAAAATGTATATAGTATATATAATATATATGCATATAATAGAAAAAAAATGGAGAATTACAATTTTTATTCTCACACACAGGGATTGTTTTTATCGCCGACTTCCAATACCTTCGAATTATGGAATGATACTAGCAAATTACCGCCGATACTCTTCAAGGTATACCTCTTTAATTGGACCAATCCGCAGGAGCTCGGTATAAAGAAACCGCATTTCGATCAGCTTGGTCCTTACTGCTTCAGGTAAGAATGACCTTCATCAATATAAACGATTATTGCGCTCGATCATAAATCAATATCGCGATATTCGAAACAAATATAAAATAAAAAAGTGCTTTCTTATACATATATTAACGAGGCTTAAAATTATCTTTCACTTGTGCATCAATCCGTTTTAAAAATATCGATACAGGGTCCATTTTTATTTAGAGAATTAAAAAAAATTGACAAAAAATATTGTTATTAATTCAGTTTATAATGAGCTAGATCTACAATGCGTAATATATTTTATAAATTTAAATAATCGCGGACTAGTAAAAGCTAGACGCGAATGATCAGTTTCATAGCATAGAAAAATGCACATAATCAAATTTCATAAAAAACTTATTTTTTTTTTTATGAAATTCACGCACATCCGCGTCTAGCTCTTACTAGCAATTATTTAAATTTATGATTTCATAAAACTTAAAAAAATGCTTCGTAGTCAATATCATCTCATAAATGCAATGAGTACATGAATATTCGATTTTTAAATTTTAATACATGATATTAATAAATAAAAAAAAATTGGAAACACTAAATGTCATATTTATAAATGTGCCATACTAAAAATTAAAAATCAATATCTCATAGTTAAATATCCTTATTTTCAAAATTTTTAATTTTATCTCTTGTATATAATTTTTACCAGAATTAACCTTAACATTTTTTCTGACTGGGTTGTTTATTATTTATTATAAAATAATGTAATTATTTCGAATAAACAATGTGTAATAAATAATAGATAAAATTATAGATCTTTACAATATAAGATTGAAATATTAATAATCAGTGGAAGAGCAAAACTTACAATAATCGATACGATTTAAAGGAAAAATAGCATAAGATCTAATATGTGTCGTAAACATGAACATAATGTTATGCTAATCAGATCATCGCGAAGTAATAATGTGATAATCAACTTAATAATGACGAATTAAGAAGAAATAGTTAACCTCGCTGTATTGACATTTTAATGAACAATTAAAACATTCTGGTCCAATTGTAAGACACGCGTTGGCGAGATTATATGAAGTAATTGACTATAAAATTACTTTCTTCTTGGTCGTGTACTTAATAACAACAAGTGTCGCGCAGATGCACTTTACCAGTTTGTGGCTTTCGTTTGACTGATTAATACAATTCTAAGAATACGCCAAATATTAATAAATATATGTAAAACATCGACTTGTAAAAGTTTGATAATGTCAATATGTCTGTAATATTTTGTATTTTGCATATAGTAAAAATATCGTTTCGTCATGAATCAACAGTCCATAAATATATCGTTCTTTAAAGAATAATAAATTCGTGATAATTCCAATTCTGTTTTTTTGATAATTTGCGATAGAAATGTATATTTTTTTAATGCCAAAGTCATCAACTCGTGCGCAAATAACCAAACTGATTCTCGATCTTTTTATGTGAATGTGTTATCGCTGAAAATAGAATTCTTTCTTTCAAATTTTTCCTTCTAACAATATATTTCCATTCCTGATCGTGTGCTAGTTACACAATAAAGATTGCGTCTTTGTCAATAAGAGAACATTAGGCATAAGGTCGTCGTTATTACACACGTACGTCCTGTAAGGTTGCACAGCAATTGGCCCGTTAAAACCAATAAGCAAAATATATATAGGTCAGATGTCTAAATTATGGTCAGATAATCGACTTTAAGTCCAGCAAACGATGTCGAATGTGATCGCGTGATAAGTACAATATTCATCAATTTTAATATACTATTTAAAAACTATTATATAATATATATTTTTTAATTAAAAACTAATTTCAATTTTAAATTTTCTTTCGCGTAAATATTTTTTCACAATAAATTATTAAGTAATTCATGGTAATTCAAAGTTTTATTCTTTTTAATTTATACATTTATAAATAATACTTGACAAAAAAAATACATTTATAATTAATGTTTGATAAAAAAATTCATTAATCAAGATCAGATAATAAAACAAAAGAAAAAGAAAATGATCATAATAAATTATAAATTACAGAGAGGTAAGGCAAAAGGATAATGTTACTTTTCATCATGAAAATAAAACTGTTAGCTACTTTCAACGACGGTTATGGTATTTCGATGAAGAACA
Source organism: Cataglyphis hispanica (assembly GCF_021464435.1). Taxonomy (NCBI): domain Eukaryota; kingdom Metazoa; phylum Arthropoda; class Insecta; order Hymenoptera; family Formicidae; genus Cataglyphis; species Cataglyphis hispanica. Next base: position 3,087,360 of record NC_065960.1, on the reverse strand, counting down.
TACCAATGGAAGTCTCAGCGACATTGTCAGCCAGTTGGACGTGGTTGCTATAGTAAGACTACATTTTTTGTTGTATAATTAGTATAATAAATTGCATTCTTGATATATCAATTGATTCGATATTAATAACTCTGAAGAACAGAAAAAAAATAATTATATGTTTTTAATAAAAGAAACTTGGATATGACAATGTATATAACAAAAGATATTCAAGTACTTCTCGCAACTTCTCCTAACTCTAATTCTATCGCTATGTAAAAATAGAATAGTGTCAAAAAAAGCAAAGGTTCTCATTCTCGCGTTAATACTGTCAACCTCATTTTTTGTAGTCGGCAGCGCACAAAATTCGATATTGGGAATACGAGTGGCAAACCTCCTTATCCTACTTCTTAAGCAACAGGCAAATCCACATGCGCCGAACGGTGGACGAACTATTATTTACAGGTTACACGGATAGCATACTTGCCATGGGCAAGATAATGGCAAGTGATTCCGACATACCGACTTTTGACCGTTTCGGCTGGTTCTACATGGTAGGTCGTTAATACAGTTGGTTATCTTTTCTTTCTCAGTTATATCCGTGGACGAAAAATTACCTCGCAAGCAAATGCATTAATATATTCGTGTTTGTTTTAATGATCGTTTATTCGTTTAACTTCTCGTACTTATGCGTTTAACTGCGCTATGAAATTTACTTATTCGCCTCGAGTAAGTATTGCACAACCGCTCGCTCCGCTATTCTAAATTTTGGGAAGTCAGACACAATATTTTTTTCTTCATCGCTTCATCATAAACTATTCACTCTTTCGGAAACATCTTAACATAAAAAAAAAATATTTTAAACTGCTAGCATTAAAGATAAAGATTCCAATAGCAGTGAGAATTGTTACGAGAACTATTATCAGATTAAATTATACGTCTATTAACATACACGAAGCATATTGTGTGTGGAATTTGAATTGCATGTCACTGGACAATAGCGTCACGGTCGATGGTAGTAGACTATTTACAACTGAGCTTAAATTGACAATGAATGGAAAAGATCATACATATATAGATTGCCACATAGCAAATAAAATGTCATGGAGATATCTATTATGTGTTGCATATATATTGCTACTCTCACTCTCTCTCACTCACTCACTCTCTCTCTCTCTCTCTCTCTCTCTCTCTCTCTCTCTCTCTCTCTCTCTCTCTCTCTCTCTCTCTCCTCTAAAAATTATATATATATATATATATATATGATAAAAAAATAAATATTTTAACTACTTTAAAAGAATAGCAAAGCAATAGCATTATTGAAACAGCTGATCCTTGTAGAGATAATAATAGGCGGCTCGTTCTCTTGTAAATCCGATTGCTATTGTATTATCTTCGATAAAAAAAAATTAAAAATTAAATAAAAAAGCAATGTTTCTTAGTAGCAATAATATCAATTTTCATGTACAGCCGCGTTGATGTAACTATTTACGCGAGTATCTTTTTCTGAATCCTAGTATAATTATCAAAAAGTTTATAGTTGCAAAAAAATCGAAGACCGTCATAATTCATAATCCGTGCGAACTTGTTACACGTACAGAGAAATGGCAGCACCATGTTCGAGGGACACTTCAATATGGAGACAGGCGAGGATGATATCAGTCAGTTGGGAATTCTGAGAAAATGGAATTATAAAGATACGACGAAATATAACAAGAGTCCTTGCAATGTGATTGAAGGTAGTGCAGGTGAATTCTGGCCGCCTGGTAGAACGAAAGATGACATCAGTCTGTTTAGCGCAGATATATGTCGGTTAGTGAAAACTATTATTAGGTTTACAAAATGAAGAATACAAAATATGACATTTACAATAAATATCAAGCGGTATTTATAATGAAAGCTCAAGTTACGCGCGCATTTATCTTCAAGTTATCGCTATCAGAATAATCTGTTTAACTTGTCATTTATCTCCTCAATATAAGCATTATAATAGTTTTTCCAAGAAACAGCTCAATGTTCGCCGACACATTGCATATTATAATTTCTTGATCTTATATTTATTATTTTTTTTAGTCCACTATTCTACGAATACGAAAGAACGACTTCTCACTTTGGTATCGAAGGTTATCGATACACTATTGACAAAAAAACCCTAGGTAATGCCACGAGGCGCCGTTTCCCTCACGATCAAGCGAAGTTTTTCGAACCGACCTCGACCACCGAGGACTTCTTCGAGGCCGAGCATACGACCATCTCTGATGTGACGGGATTTACGGAAAGAGCCTTCAACAATAAGCATTCATCCGAAAATACGGACGAATATTCCGATAATGATCCAGACGTTATTAACATGGGTAATTGCTACTGTAATGGCGAGTGCACGCCATCGGGTCTGCTAAACATAACATCGTGTCGTTACGGCGCGCCGGTCTTCATGAGCTTACCTCACTTTTACAAGGCTGATCCGGCCATTCTCGACGCGGTCGAGGGGTTGAGACCCAACGCCATGGACCACAGCTTCTCTATCACTCTAGAACCCGTAAGTAACTATTCTCGCGAATTGTTAAAACGCGAACATTAAATTAGCCACGATAGAAATAACGATAATGGTCAGTTAACTCTCCACGTGCTTTATTATCAAGATACTAATTTTACTATCGTCTTTCATCCGGGCTATTCACAACATGCAATGGTTGCGATAATATACGCACGCTATTGAGAAAGCAATCGCGTGTATTGTTCGCAGTAATTTCGTGTTTCATTGTTAAATGAATATATAGTATAGTAATTAGGCAATGTTAATGACTGTAATAAATATAAAAATCATACAAATGGAGATGCATTTGATATTTCAGACAACTGGAATTCCTTTGGAAGTATCAGCTGCATTGCAAGCTAATGTTTATCTACATTCATCGGACGTTGTGAAGTGAGTAGTACGGTTTTTCGAATAATACGAAACATTGAAATTACAAATACGTTGAAATTATAAAAATATAAACCTCGTAAAAAAAAAACGGCATGTTTGTACAGACTCTTCAACGGCGTACCAAACATCTACATGCCAATGATGTGGTTCACATTAAAAGCAGGAATTACCGAGGAAATGGCTTCTAATTTAAGAATATTACTAGCATTGCCAACCGTGATGCTATGCAGCGGTATAGCTATGACAATCGTTGGATTATGTTTAATTGTCGGCGTGGCGCTTCTTTATCTTGGAAGGAAACAACCTATGACCTCAACGGTACGTACATTCAGACTGATTCGTAAAACTCCTTACTTCTATTCGTGGCCAAAAGAGGAATATTTTCCGAAATCGACGCGCGTTTTACAGGATGATACAATAGAAAAGATGGTCGACAATCCTGAGAAGAAAACGGAAATGGTGTATATGGATAAAATGAGTAGCAAAGAAGATGATAACGTCAGAAACGAACGTCGTTTGTACGCGAGACACTAATAAATGTTTCTTCAGAGAACCATACCTCTGGAATGGATACGTAAACGGTGTAGGAGATACCGATGTGCAATCGTGAGAAAACTCATGTGAAATTATAATTGTGTTTATTTAAGTGAATTTACATGTTTTTAGCCTGTTTTTATAACGACTGAACACACATTGTTCCAAGATATAAATTTTTATTTAACGGAGTGTAAGTAATACACAACACCAATAGAATATTTGCATACGCGATATTGCAATTTGCAATTCGCGATATATTAATGATCTGCGAAAATTAATAACAAAAAAAAATCGCAGAAAATTTAGTAAAATAAATTTTTATAATTATATCGTGCATAATTGATATTAACGTAAACAAGTTACACCTCGAATCAATATTCTTTAGCTCGATTATGATAAATTTATGCGATATTAAAATAGCGTCAATCTTCTAATTACGAGCTAAATTATTTTCGATCGGAGTGTAATCTCGTATATATGTTAGATAAAGTGTTAAAGCAAATGTGTTGAGGGGTACACACATTTAAGATGTTTTGTCGAACAATGCTTACGCATCTCATAATCCTTATAAAAAGAAAGAAATGCGGACAAATTTTTCTTTTAATTCGCTTTGAGATCGTATTCGCTTTACGAATATTGAATTCATCATGATTGTTACATTCCTGGGTGCTATGGATATAGATATAGCATGAAAAATATATGTGGAATATTATCGTCTTGATAAATGTTTGATAGGCTAAAACTGACAACGAAGTCCACGATCGTTTAAAAACTTTAATTATATTGTTTCAATCTATTAATTGAAAACACATGTTTGATTAAAATGCGCGGCTGATTCGAATTGCAAAGTATATTTAAATCCGATTATTCTAGTTCATAATATCGTGATGTAAAATGAAAATTGCCTCAATCATATAAATAATCTATAATTATTTATAAGTTAATCTGTGCGATAGATAACTAGACTAGATTATTCCAATCATCGGCATTAAAAACAGAGTTAATGTTACAGATAAAGATCGAACACAGATAAATCAAAGATAAAAGAGCTTTAGAATAACAAACACACATGACACTGCAACGAAACCGAATTTATCTCTTGCTCGAATTCAGATGAAATATGAACTATTATTCTTTTAAGTTTTTTAAACTTTTAGATATTAATAGAGAGTACGAAAGATATTGTGTACAACGAATTCTGTCAGTAAATTAAGCAAATAGATATAAAGATATAGGAAATATAGAATATATAAAATATTTTATTGCAAATAGATGATATACAATGTCCTATTCTTGTATGACAGAGTATCTGTGACGTGCCTTGGTATTATAATTGTAACTGTCCTCCTACAAATTTTCGGCACTCTATTTATACAAGTATTTAGACATTGATCATAATCTCAAAATAACATTGCGATTTCTTCGCGAAGCATACTACCAATGTAAATGACTTATCTCTCTCTTAATCCGTTGATATAGAATTAGTAAAAATTCACACACACACACACACATACTAAACATTTCTTTCTTAACAATATTTCTTTTGACATGTTACCATTTAGCGTGTAATGTAATACACATAGCGTAATGTGCGCTGCCCAAGGTTAAGTTATTGTGCCAATCTTTTGTTACAATATACATCTTTAAGATAAGTTTTATATGACAGAATTTGTGTGATACTCTCTTGGAATTATTTGTATTTGTAAAAGAACAGCCATTTTTACAAGTGCCAATGACATTTAAACTTTAATTGTAAGCATTATGTATCCAACGATGGATACGCGACAAATGTTACCAATTTTAGCATGATTTTATAGCATAAGTGCACTCGGTGGAATATGAAAATATATATGCATTATATCAAAATACAGATACGTTGGTCATGATTACAATTGGACAAAGATAATTTTATATTTTAATAAAAATTACCATTTTTATATGATTACCAGTTTTATTATTATTTTTATTGCATTTTAATAAATTTTACTCTCTATTAAATCGTTGCTCTCATATGATTAATAATACATCTCGCATAATGGAAAATTTTAATACAGTATTTTATTTTTTAAATATTATAAATTGATATAATCAAACTTTTATCTTCTACATTTTATTTTCTCAGCGACATTTCCATTTTTCTAAACTGTCGTATCATTGATAGATAACACACTCATGTCCTATTCACCACTATCAGAAATTGCTAACGCGGATTACTGCATTGCCAATAAAAGTTATCTTCCATTTCGAATACTTTTAATTATACAAATTTATTATTAATAATTATATCTACACAAAATATGGGGATACGTTTATTTTAATTTTTATACAAAAACTTTTGTTTTGAACATGAAAAATGCATAAAACTTATTTATCATGCGTAGCACTCGTTCCACAACGCCATTCACGGTGAGAAACGTTATTAAAATTGCGAATGAGTTTGCAAAAATAGTTTCGATCGAACTGGCGAATCTACTGTATATCATACTCAAGTAAGAATATATTAATTTATCTCATCGCATATTGTATACAGATGTAATACAAATAAGAAAAAGATCTAAATATAACGGAAATCAGATGCTACATCCCTCGAAATGCCAAGCCGATAAAGAACTCGTGAAGCATTATTGTGCCTACTATCGATCATCACAAGTCTCGTAGTTGCGAGTACGTCGTTTGTCTTCTAAGGTCAGATCTAAAGAAGAGCTGCTATAAAATTTATTTATGCACGATCGCATCTGAGCAAAAGTCGGAATGTGCAATTGCGCTTCATATATAAGACGTACATATTGCAATTCTTTGTATTTTATAGTGCTTTCAAAAATTTTACAAAATAATAAAGCATCATTTAAATATTGAACAAAATATAAAGTATTTAAAACTGTATAATTAAATTAAAGCTCATAACAAATTTATATATTTATAGAAGCCGTGGCATGTGCATAAATAATGTTACTTGATCCTGTTAATAGCCCTTACAACTTTCTTTATATTGTATAACATAATAATTATTATTGTAATAATTATTTTATTGCTTGCCCTCCGTGACACAAATGCTTCAATAAAAATTATTAGGATTAAGAATATTTCTTACATTTATATTCTATATAAATATTGCTTAAAAAGACATACAAATTAGTCATATTTTTAATTGTAAAAATTATTATACATTTCTGAAAAATGTTAGAGAAATAAAAAATTTTTTTAGACTTGTATTACATATTACATGTATAAACTACATTTATACTTTTACTTTTTACATGGAAAACATGTAACGAGATGGGAGACAATAGGAAAACATCTTTGACATCGATATTCAATTTCCGATACAACGCGCAACAAAATACACACGTGCGTAAAACAAAACGGAGCCAAGAAGAGACGATAACGACAGAATATAGCGTGGCGAACATAAAGTGCAATATTCACACGTGCGGATCTTTTTTTCTTTTTTTTTTTTTCTTTTCTTTTTACGCGTTGCGCTAAGCTGTTTATCATACGAATCGCACGCGCATAACTCGAGCGAAGTAAAATCACATATTTAAAGCGGCACGCATTTGTTGATTTTGAATGTTGAATATACGGAGGCATGAATACGCAAACAAGCCCCTAAACAAACACGCCGAAAGTTACAACAAGCGAGGCGAGCAGAAGAATTTTAAGAGAATAAATAAGAATCAGATTCGCGATCTAGCGCAATGCGAAAGATATCAATAACGATTACCGCAAGTAAATCATCGAGAAGTGAAAACAATTTTTGTCAAATATCTTTCAGCGTGTCTCAAAAGATAAATCCATTAATAATTGTTTCTTGCATTTCCGGGTGATAAAGCAATATAAAATAATTTTACATTCATACACTTGAAATATTATCTTATCGTATTATCGAGACCGCGATAATGTATCACTTGCGCAATCGTTAAAAACATGACATTACTCTACATTTATGTAAGTATATGTCCCATTAATCATCAGTGAATTAAAGCCTCGTTCATTGCAAAAAAAAAAAGAAAAAAAAAAAATCATAAAATGCTCCATTTTTTTAAATGTGTTTATCGAACATCGGATTTTTATTGATAAATTCTATCTGATCTATCGCCAATGAAGCCTGCAAAAAAGATTGCCCATAAAACGTAGATGGAGATTTGCTGTCGAGGAAGCACTCGGATTCACCCGGATTCAGCTTCGTTCTTTGTTTTTCCGCACCGGCGAGTGAAATTTGCGACGGTATTAGCATATGGGTGAAAATTGGAACGTCTAATTGTCACATCTGCATGTCGTGCCCGAGCGTGTAACGTTTTTTAAAGCAGATGTACCTGAGCGAGCTTGACAGGGAATTTCGATTCTGAGCAAGGGATAGCGTCTGCCATTGTCTCGTGGAGACACTTATTTCCCTATCGTATCTTATCTCAATGTGGCGGGACTAAAAAAATTTGGAAAATGCACGAGGAATATATCGGCAAAATCGATCCTTATCGAAAACAAAATGCGCAAATGATTTAAAAACATCTTCTTGCACTTTATTTCTGTAAGTCGAAAATTTTCATGGTTTCCAGGTTTTCTTTAAAAATCGTTTTAGGAAACTCTGAAAAAGTTCGATACGTCCCGCGAAGATATCGTCGAGAAGACGAAGAATGCAATAGTTACGCTAAGGATACTTCTTATAATAAAAATCGAATGTTTCTTATAATTGAAAGCGTCCATCGGCTCGAGATGGCCATCGCGAATATTAAAAGAGCTCTCGCAGTGATGTTCTCAACTACGCTAGAAATAAAATTACATAAATCATATTGCGCGTCGTGCGTCTCTAATTTTTTTCATTCAATATTAACGGCGCCATCGCGAGTGCGCTATCAGATATAAAATGAGAGTATAATCAATGACGCATAATGGCTTAATGTATCATGGACACGAACTTTGAGCAAATATTATCTATGCGCAACAACAAGATTGTTAAAGAGGAAAGTTTTCCGAGGAACGAGTCAATTTTAAGAAGCACAAAAGAATCGCAAAATTCCAGTGTTAAATATAATATAAATCGCCCTTCTCTCCGCAAAAATAACGTGACGTTTATTAGTGAAATTAACTAATTAACACCGTTGACCCGTCATCACAGCTTATACAGTAAACGATAATTATATTTGTGCCTCTTACAAACCTCATTACAAACAGACATCGTTAAGATGCCGAACAAGATACAACCAATCTTAATTATAAACATATAACCGATATAAATTATATTAAAAAAAAAGAATAAAAATTATATTGATAAATATTGAAAAAAAAGAGTAAACCAAAGATGCATAAAATACGTGAATGCATATAGAATGCAATTGAATTAATTAATTAAATTTAATTTATAGTCTTGTAACATATATCATCTCTCTCGTTAGAGATAATATAATCGCGAATAATAGTAGTACGGTTTCCTTCTTCTTGAAAATAATATATGCATGCACAGAAATTTATTGTAACATATCATCTCTCTCGTTAGAGGTAATATAATCGCGAATAATATTAGTACGGCTTCTCTTTCTTCTTGAAAATAATATATGCATGCACAGAAATTGTAGCATTTAATGATTTAAATATGCGAATGTTTCAAGAATTTGATACTGGATAAAAAAATAATTATTCATAAGTTCTTGCTAAAAAATGTCACCGTGTAAATTGCTCTTGTTAGTGTAGACAAAGCGATAAGACGCATCGTTTTTTTTCCACAAAATATTCCGCGTCTGACACGTCGTGTAAATTTGTCCCATAATACGACCGGGTGACTCACTAGATAAAGAGATAGTAACAATTCAGCAATATCCTAATACCAAGAAATGCAATGTTTAATAGTCACGCTTAAAAGCGATGACATTCGCAGACCTAAATATGATTTCGTTGAATTTTATTAATCTACTAAAGTTACATTTTCCCGGTCGCAAAAGTTTCTTTAAAAAAATGTCACAGTTGAGAAAATTTTTAAAATAATTAAAATTTTTCATTTGCGAAAACAAACATAATGATTTACTTAAAAGATGACTTATTGCCATCACGTTCCGTGAATGAAAATGTTAAATTCTATTTTTTCTCTCGAGCAAGACCATGTGTTTTGTTAGGAAAAAAAATTTTTCGCGTTGTAAAAAGAAGAACGGTAAATGTGTTTTACCAAATATAAAAGTTTTGCGAAATTGGTGCTTAGCGCTCGCCCTACGGTCGTGAACCCTCGGCAGATGTTTCACCCCGTCGTGCCACGCCGAGAGTCACGAAAACGACCCCTGTCGCCCACATTTATGGTTCGTTTGGGGATCCTGTAGCGAACACATGTCGAGCAAAGTCACGATGAACTTTGAGTAAAACAACGTACGATAACTACACAAATTCATTTAATCGTGCTTATGGCGCGTGCATCGTCAACCTCCTTGTCCTTTCAGAAAACCCCATCAAAGCCTAGCTTCAATCGATTAAGTCCCGTAAGGGTGTCGCCTTTAACCGCCGAAATAATTGAATGTAATATTGATAAAACATTATATCGTGAGTCGACTAATTAAAGCTTTTATTGTTTGATAGATTTATCTTTTTCAAAGTTGCCATAAAAATCTAACAAACATAACGTGTAAAAATTGCTTATCATAACAACTTATAAAAGTATTGTTGTGTAAAAATATAATACAATTATTCCGATAATAACCGCGAAGTAAATACACGACCATCTACTTTAGATTGCGCATCAGACATTCAAGGATATTTTTTTCAGATATATCTGTAGAATAGATTAATATAATCGTTTATATCTTGTTGTCCATTTAATAATATTTTCTTCGCAAAATATATTATGATATAAGCATGTAATACATTTGCGCATTTTATTCGCTAATGTACTTATAACTTCCTACCCATATAAGAGATAGAACCGTATTTTAAACGTACGGTTCAATGAGGGGTGAAAAAACCGGAAAATCTCGTTTCATTTTTTTTTGCTCAATACAAATTTTCCAATCCCCAGGCGTGGCTTCTGTGCGACGATCAATCTACCTGTTCGTGCCGATATTTCCACGATCGCGCGTCCTTCCTTCCGGTAGCGCAAGTACATATGTCACAGTCTATCGCGAATGTCCCACGCGGAAATCCCGTGTCGACCGAAGCTACGATAAGCTGTGACAGCGACAGATCCTTTCTAATTCTTACATCTCGAAACAACTTTCAATTCAATCCACGCATCGTCCTTCCGCTCCCTCTCTCTTTCTTTTTCTTTCTCCCCTAAGTCCTACCGATCGTTTGCGACCCCACGTTTTGTGATTCGTGCTGGGGTCCCCCTCTCGTCCCCGAGCGGGGAAGTGGTGAAAGAGCACGTGTGTACCGGCGCGGCATTGCGGCGCCGCGAAATATGACCGGCTGCCTGTACGTGCTATTATGTACGAGCCTGGATTTCGACGATCGGCCGACCAACCGCTCCTCTCGTCGAGACAGCCAGTCGTTTCGAGGCCGTCGAGTTGACCGGGCGTCTTACGGAAGAGTCGTGGAAGAGCCGCGTCGGTTCATGCTGTGTGTCTTTTTCTCTCCCCATCGCTTTCGCTTCTCTCTCACGCCTCGATCCGTCCCTTCTTTTGTCGGGCCACCCCATTGCGATTTCAGTACATCCGGCATCGAGGACCATGGCGAGTACCATGATCACGACGATCGCGATACTGCTAACGGTGATCCGTAAGTTTGACATAACGCAATTTAGAATGTTTGAAACGGAATAGTCTAAACGACACTTGATGTTTCGATGTATATGAACGGTATAATATATATTGTATCTTTATTTGTGCGTGCTCCAAAAATAAATGACAGATTTATGCAGGCAAATTCATTGAATGATTTCTTTTATTACACAACAACAGTGGCTTCTTAAAATCAGTGTGTTGTTTATGAATGACTTGAATCTTAAATGCGATTTATTTTTTAATTGAAAACATTTGAGTAACGATCTATCAAATTAATATTTTACTCCAAAATCGCCTCATTATTCCAACAAAGAAGTGAATCATAAAAATCAATGCTACTTTTATAAGAATATTATAGAGATCTCATTCTTTTCGCCTCTTCATCAGTAATATACGTGGCGCGAACCAAACGACAGTTTTTGTTGACAGCTCGATATAATGTTAGATTCGAGGACATAAATCACCGCTGTGAGAGTAATAGCCGTGTTCGTTTGCAAACAATTTGAAACCGAGAAACTCCGCAAGAGAAACTAGCCGTTGTGTATTCAATTCTATTTTAAAGCCACATTCTGCAAAGCAATTTCGATTCTGACAATTAGCAGATCATGAAATCCGTGTCTGAAATATCTTTCTCGAACGTCGTAAAACCGTAGGGGCGCGCCTCGCGCATTGAAAAGCCTCCTCTCATAGACTTATCGATTTTCTTTTTTTGTCGTCGTTTCTCCGCTTGGCATCGCCAAAGGTAAGATATCTTCTCCGAGTCGCGCGTTAAGTTGTGAGTAAAGTTTACATTAAGTTTAACGGATGAAGCCTTCAAAACCGAGGCTCGACGATATAGTTGCGTCCGCGGAATTTTCCACGCGATGCCGCAAATGGAAATCAAGGGAAGTTTAAAAACTTTTCTTACAACGGAGACAATAAAATCGACGTACCGCCAACTTGGACGAACGGACTGTTCAACGAATAGTGATTTTACGACTCGAGACATTTTATAGATCACGTCGATTCAGATATCCTGGCATGTTCGATGTCGCGATGAACAAGTAAACGATTTCGACGAAGAAAGGCATTTCTCCACACTGAAAGTTCCGTAATTTAATTCAATTCACCACGTGCCCCAGATAAGGAAGATAAAGGTGAGAAACGGAAAATACGAGATAACGAGGCTTAAAATCCGTGCGTCAGAGAGACAAATTAAATACTGAATATAATCATTAAATATCCTCATAATCAAATCATAATTAAATATCCTCATTAATCCTCAATTTTCGCTCTTTGTTAATGCATAATAAATTTTTCCGAAGTATTAATTCGATCGCCAGTAAAATTTTCAAACCGAGAGAGATAGATTGCGGGATGATACGGTCTGGAGACCGCGATGACATGTAATAAATCCTCGTCTCGATCCGTCCCCCAATCGATCGCTAATAATAATCTCACGGGTGACGCACGCCGGTCGGACGTACACAGGTACGTTGGCGCACTCGTTGAGGTGTCTCTTTAACGTCTTACATTAAATTAGCCCTTAATTTTAATCAGCGCCGCCGCTCGATGTATATAGCGGAAACACAATTAAGCCCGTGACACGCGGGGATATTTATCATGCATGACCGACGCGCGTCTCTTTCTTTTTTCTTCCTCTTCCTACTTCCGGTCTAACGCAGCACATTCCTTCAATTCCTTCGCTTTCAACGTGAACATTCTTTTCTGACGACATATGAATAATATAAAGTAATTGATTCTGACCGAAATAATTTATGTAATTGTTTGCCAAATCTAGAAAAATAAATAAACACAAATATTTTTCAAATGCATTTTTTTCAACATTGTCATAATACTCGTTGCTGAAAAGAAAGTTGGTCAAAGATACGCTACGATCCGATACCTCCCGCGATGTTCGCATGGTTGCTTATAAACGAAAGCGAAAATAGATTAACGCCGTGACCGTGACGATACCGATGGCATATAAGTTACAGCATACCGCACGAAAATAGTACGAAAATAAACTGTTTTTAGCACTCCTTTGCCCGTTCCGATGTGGATGTTAGTATCAATATACGATATCTTTCTCCGAGGCTAGGATAAAGGACAGACACGTAAACAATTAGCGTAAAAAGGGTTAAAACTCTCGGGAATGAGATCTCATGACGTAAATGATTCTCGTTACGAAAATGAATGGGATAGGCAGCGTAATTGCCAAGAGGCAATTAATTAATGATGTATATCAGTTCAGCAGTAACTGCGCGTAAATTTGGAATTTATGATTCACGAGAATTAATGAGACGATGCATATGTCAACAATAATCTTCGTTAATAACTTGTATTTTTATTGTAAAAAAAAAAATGTTTTAATATTAAATTATAATTCGCGATCAACATTATCATATTATTTCATGTCGCAAGTCACCATGACGTATATTGTCAGACAGATACCAACATCCACATGACAATGAAAAGTAAATCGTGCATCGCATTTCGCTGCAAAAGCAAAACACTAATAGCAATGAGAAGCAGAATCGCATCAATCGCGCGAACATCCAGACGGAGTACAATGACTCGTCATGAATAATTCGTATCGAGAAGCGTTATAAACGCGATGAAAACAAGTGTGCGAGGTTGGATCGCAATGTTATTACGCAGCGCGTCACAAGGTTATTTCAATACGATATTGAAACGTCTGTAAAATCCTGTGTTGCAAATAAATTATCGACAAGTATTTATTCGAAAAGACAGAATCATTCCGACGCCACATGACCGTGCCGTAATCTCGCTTTACAGTAATAAACTGGTTTTTATCGTATTTCGACAAAGAGAATACATTATATGCGTAGAGAAAGCGGTAACACAATGCAATTTCAATCTTATCTGTATCGAAGAGTCACGACTGGACAGACGCTGATCATTTTTATTTGACGACATCACCTGAATGGAACTCGCCAGATATAACGTCGTTTATATGAAATGGAAAAAAACTATCGAGCCGATAACGGCATGTTTATCCATGATAAGCAGAACAAATTCTGTTGTACGCTGAAATATGCACGTATATTAAGTGCGCTTGATATACCTAAAGATTATGCCCGAATAAGTTCGAGATTTAGAAATCGGAAATTCCCGTAGATACGGTCGTTGACTTTAAAAGACGCTTGCGAATCGATTATGTGAATCATGGTTTGCGATCTACACTCGAGCATCAACAGTCGAAGCAAAATCGTCATTGCGGAAAAAACGACAATCTTTCTCGATGCTTAAATCGGCGATTAATATTTCTAAATAAAAAATTTTAGTCTATAAATTCTAAATAAATGATCAAACGAGAAAACATTTATTTTTAACAGGTAACCGCATTTTTGTTTTATTAAGACAATTAATATCAAATTATATTATCTCAATCCAGATCGAAACTCTCGAAAAAGAAATTTAGAGAACACTTTTAAAAACTTTTATTACGAGTTATAACTTTTAACGTCTGAATTTGTCAGGTAGCCATATATTCATAATTAATCACAATAAGTCCAAATAGCAAATTTCAATATTAAATTCGAAATTAATATTCTTATACGTGAGATCTGCGAGGTCGAATTCTGTAAAATCTTTAACTTGGTTAAACTTTTAGACTCGAATGTAATGCATGATACATGTCTGTAATTGTACCTTAAGCTCCGTTAATTTAATGGAAGATTTTTTCATAAAATAGCAATGTATAATAAACAGCAAAAAAATTGTTTTCAGAAGTTAATGTTTTAGTAAAATTGAACAGATTTTGTTGCATATATTAATGGATCAATCCTTTATATTGTAACGATGCACTCCTATCAGAGGTAGTCCGACATGGCCGACTATCTCCTGATGAGTGCCACTTCTGTCACTATTAAAACTTGAGTGAAACTTCTCTCAGCAAACATTGAAGTAATTGATTTAGAAAAACACGATATCGTACTTTACTTAAAAATATGTGTATGAGATATATACTCGCAGTTTGAACAGCTCGGGACAAGTGTGACAGCATGGCTCATCAACTGTTTATCAGACTGCCTGCACATTATTCTTTATCATCGACATTTTACACTTGATGACACAACACATTAATCATTTCGTGATTGCGCAGTTATACAAAATTAATAACGTTACGGTTACAATTCGTGATACTTGTAATCTGATTCCTCGTCTTGAAAGATGATCGAATATATAATCATACATCATTAGCATTGCATGAATTTGAAGTATTTAAAATCGATAAAATTTAATAACATCTCTCTCTCTCTCGCGGAAGGCGCATTATACTTCAAATACATATAATGTAATATATAAAACAAACAAAAAATTAAATATAATTTTTTTACATTTTGCCCAAATCTTTCAAGTTTATCAAGACTAAAATATCGATTACGTCAAACATGTTTCTAATTCCTGAATAAGTATCTAAGACAGTCAAAGATTTGTCCTACATTTCCATAGAACTAGTTTGAATAACATGAAATACCGTCAGATAAATCCGCAAGATATCAAATTCCGATTAGAGTTCCAAATTTTAGCTCTTGAACGATTCCTGCTTTAATCAAAACTCAAATTTGTTGGTAATAGATGCGGTAAAGTCACACTTTGTCAATTGGCTGACTAAGATAAAATCTGCCGAAACGAGGTGCCGCCTCGCCGGCGAGACGACCTGAGCCTTCAGAAGCACATTCTAAGCGGAAGAGAACGGCGGTAGTCGCGGTTATTTGCAAACTATACGCGACGCAGTGATGCGTGAAAGATGCTTTTATCAGCCCACGAGGGCATCGGAATTCTTTTGTATATCGCGAGAGAAGCAGCTAGGCCGCCGACGCGGCGGTGCTGTTCACGGAGCTGGAAGCCTGATTCGATTTCACCGTTGCATCCTTGTTGTATCCACAACACAACGTCACGTACGAGCTAAGAAAATACGGATCGCAATAAAGTGCCTGTAATTCGAGACATTGTATAGCTGGAAAACCGATATGAAATTCGTGACATTTGACATTTTATGGTGAAACGGCAATACAAAAAAAATTGACGCTCGGCTTAGAAGTATCGAAATTTGTTAAAACGAAATTTTACACGAGATTAACAGTGAATGCGGCATATCGGTGTTATTTTCCCGTACATCTCAAGTATGCAAATTTATATACGTCCATACATATATATATATTTTTTTTATCATAATTTATCTTCTTATATATTTGATATTATAGGATTATATTTACATTGAAGATATATTGTATTATTTCAGAGATCGTAACAAACATTATTTCTTCTTAATTAAATTTTTTAATATGATTTCTTTTTTTTTCTCCTGTGTGTGCTACATTTTCATCTCTTTAAGTGAGTTGTATGCAAATTATTATTGTCTTAAGAAGAGCTTTCTAGTCGCAAAGTCAAATTCATTAATCAATCAATCAATTAATCAAGCAATGAAACTTCTATTTCTAACTTTAATTAGTTCTTCACTTTATTCGCGTGCACGAAGTGAATATTTCAATTTATAAAGGACTTCGTTGCGACACTATGTTATACAATAGGTACATGTGGAAGACGTCGCGCTTACGTTTTTTAAATTAGACATTTCCGGATCAGTAAAACCATACATTGACTGTTGAAGGCGCATCACCGCGCTATGCGTTTCGAAAAATAAATGTTTACCTTTGCCGAGTCGTGTGACGCGGCGAGAATTTCGTAACTTATTCCAACCGCAATAATAAAATCATCAGAATACGCGATGCAACGGCACGTCGTATTGTCGGAAAACCACGAGAGAACAGACGATCGGTTGTCCAGCCAATTAGTTCGCCTGAACTCGACCAGTTCAATCTCCTCGATCTCATAGCGTTCGATCGCGCACACAAACGGACCTTGTAACAAAAAAGGAGGACCGCTCTCACGGTTTTCCTCGTGGTTGGACCGGTTTGAGTACAGTATGGTCTTTGTATACGAGATTGCCGTACAAGAAACGGCCGTTTCGTAAATACTGTAGCGATAATACGTCCGGTAAAATGCGGGGAAAGCTCGAATTTTTGGCAAGGACAACGTGCGCGAGGACGTATATAAACACTGATCTTGAGCAATTCCAAGAAAAAAGATTTTCAAAAAATACTTAAAAACTTGCCACATATGAAACGTCTCACGTGTGATGAGACTCAAAATGAATTTAATATGGCGTGACTCAATTACTATTTGCTGACTCACCCCCTTGCTAAGGGGGGTGTGTCTAAGTACAAGAACGAGCTTTAGCTCTTCGTAGGAATGTCATTAAATTAACCCGGGAGTGGTCGCGCTAAAGTTTGTCATCACTCGCATTGCTCGGCAAATGCAATTTGCTCACGACGGTTGTTTCATCTAGCTATAAGTAAATTTCTCTTATGCAACAATGTATTCTCTCCCAAGTGACACAAATATTTTGTATCTCTGTATATATGGCCTTCATAAAAGATTTAAAATTTCCAGAAAATATTCGCACAGATCGAAAGGTATTTTATTTTATAAACTGCAACGGAAATGTACGGATAGAAGGCTACTATCAATGTTTAAAAAAAAAAAAGCTGATTCAGCATCTTTCCATTGACCGACCACATTTAGTCCGTGACCACTGGACCGAAAACGGGTCAATCGGAATCATTGGCACGGCTAGCTATCAATTTCTCGTACGAGGAATTTTTCAGTAAATAAAAAATATTTTACAAAAAATTAATGATAAATTCCGAATAATTTAATGAGTGTAGTAATTTATTCCGGCCAATCTGCGGTCTCTACGCGGTAAAAAGATTCTCCGTACAGTCTTTTTTGCACTCTGGTTACAAACTGGTAGTAGACAAGGAACAAACATTGGCTGCGGGTCTGAAGTTGATTAGTCACAAACTTTTTTATCATCACAGTCGATATTAAACTTTAAGTGACACACCCGCATTGTCCAACGTAGCGTGCCTATAAAACCGCTACCATTTCCTCTTTTAGAGAAAAAGAAAAAAAAAAGGAAGGAATTTTTAATTAAGAGAAACATTTGCCTTGATATTTGCCGTCTTGCTACGAAATTTTGCTTACTTCTGTAAAAATCGAATTTAATTTTAAAGATTAAAGCAAGTTTTTAATGGACTTGGCTCCGCTGTTGGCCATTCATAAAAAGACGTAGTCGAAATAGAGACCAATCGCCCTCGTAATCTGTTCGAAGGGGTCATTCGACGCGCGAAGTTTGTTCACCACATGGCTCAGAATGTACCGGAAATGGTCTAACCCGCCGGAGAAAAAGAATCGAGCACATCGTGGAATTTTCCGACGCAATCCTGTTATTAATTCACTAGATGCGTCCCCAAGCGAGCGCCGGTTTATTTTCCCGATTACGTACGGCTCTGTGACATATGTAATTCATTTCTATCGATATTTACGCTGACGAGTAAAAAAATAAATAAATAAATAAATAAATAAAGGTAGATCTTCCGCGTCGCGCCGAGAAGAGCAATATATATATATATATATATATATATATATATATATATATATATATATATATAATATCGGCGAGATGACACCTGGATTCGCGGTCGCTTGCCGGCCACGGTAGTGGAAACCCCTCGTGACAAATGAATGTGATTATATCGATCGAAGGAGACAATAGAAGGAGAGAGCGAACAAGGCTCTCTGCGTCGCGTCGTCTCCGAGAGAACAGTTGGTTACCGCGAGAAATTCTCGAGTCCTCGTTCAATTATGAAGCAAATATTAGGTCATGGTTCGCGCGGTCTCAGGAATACTGATGAAGAGAAGGTCAAGTCCGTGCACGTTACTGATGCAAATGCGAAATATGTAGCCTGATAAAATATGATAACTTGGGTGGCTTTCCGTGTTTCAGAGGCTGCCATGTGCAACAACAACAGCCATGTTTCGCCGGATCCGACTAAGTTCTTCCCCAACGTCAAAGGCAATCTCACGAAGATTGTCTGGGCGCACGCCGTCAATAGCTTGGCGGAATTGGAGAGGGCACTTTCGTCAGGTAGGTCGATCGCGAAGATCGCAGCCTAAGTTTCCTTCGTTCTTCCGTTTATTGCACTCGAGAGAGATGGAGAGGAGAGCGACGGCACACTGATTATTCTCGCATGCTCTCGGATATCGCCGGTATTATCGGAAAAGCGAGGATTGCTTTGAAGGTATTTTACGCGGCTTTAATAAGCATCCCATTGTTTTTGTAAATAGAAAAAATTTTTAATTATTACATTAGGATGCTTCCTTTCATGTAAAATCATGACATCGTTAAAATGTTGACAGACTTTCGAATTAACATATTTTTAATATTAAAGCCTGAACATGGCCATAACGGTTTTTATTTAAGATAATATTTTGACAATATTTCAATGAAAATAATAAAGTTATATTATCGAAACGTGACCGCTTAAAGATGCTGATGTTAACGCTATTGCGCCATTAAGATTGTAAAAGATAATAATTACGTAATAAGATTATCTCTAAATGATTCATGTCAGCAGAAAATGAATTGATAAATCTGATAAAATAATAATCGATGAGAATGTATAATATTAAATTATAAATAATTGAGATGTATCTATCTGCGACGCGGCACCTTGAATTATCTTACAAATATACAACAGTCATGGTAAATATTTAATGTTGAAAAATCGGAAATAACCTCGACAAAAATTTCGCCCCGAGACGAGATACTAATTTACTATAATTTCGTTCGCGATTTTCATCGATCGTCATTACTAATTAAATGGGTTTCGGTGGCATTTTATAACATTACTTTTCAATGCCGACGCTTTTTTGCATTTGTCTCACTCTCATGGATATCCCATATCGGGTTCAATTGCGCGTGTCTTTGTGTCAGCCCGCATGATGACATGTATTTTTACATCGGCGCGCTTTAAATAATGGTGTGGGACGTCCTTGAAAAGTGCGCTCTCAGAAATATCGACAGCAAGGGAGAAAGCTTTATGCAGTATCCGCGTTCCAAGATTTATCTCACACGCCTTCACAAAACAAGTTTATATAAAATATAAGTGAAACTGATTAAGTCTCGTATTTTCAGGCATCTTTCCCTTGATATACACGTACATTTCGTATCTCGACACGTATCAATACACGTCAATTTTGAACGAGAAACTTTCCTCAACTTTGCGCTTCAATTTTGAAGAAAATTCAAGTCTTCGTATTTAAATTTTCTATCTCCGTATACGATTGAATTCGATAGATAAGTCGTTTATACGCAGTCACGTCACGATGCAAAGTTTTCGAAAAGTACATTCATGCTTCCTTTGAATCTCAAAAAAGTACCAAGGTGCAAAGTAATCGCAAAGATTAAACTTGAAATTTTTGACTTTCGTAATTTAATTCCGCGACTATGCATCTTTCAATGACAAAGATATTATTGAGGATCAGAATTCTAAATTTCTTCTTCCTTTCCCGGTCGATTATACATTTTCTTGCGTATTTCTCTATCACACACTTCTAACAAATTATCATAATCTCTATTATATAAAAAGAACGTTTATCTTTTTTTATAATCCCTCGCAAAGCTCGCTGAAAGTGTGCAATGATCGCTTTAATATCTACAAGAAAGAAATGTCGTAGCTGTAGCTGGTCAAAACTATTCATTTCTTTTCAAAAACTTGACAATTTGACGTCAGTCTGTATGGCCCTCATCACGAAAAAGCCGAGATTTTTATTCATTTGAGCGTCAACACTGACAAATGTGTGCATCCGGCAGTCTTCCAGCCTCTTTAGGGAGTGATCGATATTCACTGCACGTATATGCACATGCGAGAACTCTCCTCCCGCCCAGCCGATCGTCTCAAGCTACCTCACACGCTTGCACATATACACACACATATATACATACGAACGAACATCAACCGACTTTCCTTTTTAAAGAGGACATCATGATGCTGGAAGCTGACGTTGTTATGGGAAAACTAAATACTACCAATCAGACTGATATCCCGATAATGGCGCATCCACCGGCCGTTGAGAGCGATCTGTCGCTCGAGAATTTCCTCGAGATCAACATTCACAGTAACAACACCAAGGGCATCAAGCTGGACTTTAAATCCAATTCAGCATTCGAGAGTAGCAAGCCCATTCTCACAAAATTGCGAGCAAACGTGCGTATATATATATATATATATATATATATATATATATATATATATATGTGTATATATTTAAATATATAAAACGTATTTTTTTTGAAAAATAAAACATAAATAAAATTTTATTTGTTGACAGTTGACGTTCCCGGTAATTCTCAACGCGGACATTCTTTCTGGACCTGTAAACGCTACTATTACTCCGCTTAATGCAAAAGATTTTCTGAAAGGGGCTAACGAAACTATGCCAGAGAGCATCCTCTCCGTCGGCTGGACAACCAGGTAAATAACTATCGAGAAACACTTGTGTGAACAGAGTAACAGCAGTTTCTAACATATAACCTTGCAATTAATTAACCGTATAAGCAAAGAAATATATATCGTGACCATGGAACAATCTCTTATAAAAAAAAGAGTTATAAATATAAAGTCCCTGAGAAGAGGTAATCAACTTAGCTCTTCAATAAAATACGTATGACACCATGTCGGATACACGCCAATGTCAAAGACGTATATTAATAAAAAATGTTTAAAGAATCAACCGATAAATAATAAGATAGATATTTAGAGATTGCTCGAAAAAAATTGTCATTATTTGCAGAAAATAGAATTTTAGTCGAATTGCTTGATACTTAAATAAAAATATTGATGGATACATGGATGGATATTAAATTGCATTTTTAGATTCTAGTTTTTGTATCCGACTTGTATTATATTAATAAAATAATAGAAAAAGAAATTTTTATCTAGCCGTATATTATGCAATTGAAAGGTTTAACTATCTGTCAATATTTTAGATATGGAAAGGAGTTCAACATCACCGAGGGTCGATATAGCTTGAAGCAGATTCAAACCATGATTGAAGCTCTGAAGGAAAATCAAGTTACCCAACCGGTAACTTATCCCGTACGAGCCGGCCTCGTGGCAAATGATGTCGATGTCATAAAGACATTGTTGAAGAACACGACGTTCACTAATGCCACATTGACGATCTGGTCGTCGGAGGGCGATTCCGTCGACGCCGAGAAGCTCTCGAAATTGATCAGAGACGTGGGAGTCGATAAGGTCTACGTGGACGTGCCGGAAGCTTTAAAAAGCAAACTCCAACTCTCGGCCGCATCCGCGATGAGCGCCGCGATGATAAACCTGGCCGCGTCGATGGCGCTCCTGGTTCTCTCGAGGATGCTGTGAGGTCGTAACGTAGACGTCGAATGTAGGACTTGTGACGAGATTCGAGAATAGAGGAGTCTCAATCTCCTTTCGTACGAGTCTCTTAATAAAGAAAGTATGAACAAACGATAAAGTCCGATAACGATCGCATGTCGTGAATATTGTTTGATTACCATCGCGATCGTTCGATCGGATTTTTGTTCGATTCATTGCGGCTACACTTCCTAAAATGTACCTCTGAAGATACTCGATTCGTCGCAACAATTTCCATAATATATAGAATATTGTCCACGCGAAATTTTAAGTTGCTGATAACAATTTATATTTAAAATCCGATTATTCAAACGACAAAAAAAGTCCGTTGAACTACATCCTCTTATGATATATTGGACGCAATATAAATCATAACGTAAAGAAGTATCTATATAAGGACGGACATGTTTCGAATATTCACATATCGCGAGAGTAATTTTAATACCGTTAAAAAAAATATTGTAACGCTATGTACCTATTATCAATTAATGTCGACAAGATTTCTTAATATAGCATTACGCTTTGTTAAAGAAATACCTCTATGTATGAAGCGATTATAGAATGACAATCGCACATTTAAAAAAATCGTCGTGTAAAGAACAAGTACTCGTAAAAAATGCGCATTTAATAAATTTCTTTCATCTATTTTCTTAAAGTGTTATAAAGAAAAGCGTATTTTATGTGTAACTTTATATTCTAAGTGCTACCGTGTATCGTACTTGCCGCGCACATTCATCCTGTTTAATGTCCTTTCACTGTATTATTCTCTATACCTATGTTAAACATATCTCCGATCTAGGTGCAGCGGATGATAATATTTAGTCTCTACATAAGTTACATATCTAAACCAAAGGATTAAAAATGCAGTATACGATACGAGTGCATTGCGTTTGATAACGAGTCAATAAAATAATATGTAAAAAATTATTCGAAAAACTTCTCCAATATTATTTATCCCGAGTATTTCATTTTTAAAATAAAATATTTTCAGCCTCAAGGAAAAACGTAGATATTCACAAATTGTTAAATCAAAGACCCACCCTTTTAAATCAATGAAAATCTAAAAATTAAAGATTATAATCTCAAAATGGAATGCCATCTCATCAAAATCCATGCTATCGTAAAAAAATTACAATAAAATAATAGATATTGTTTGGTCATTCAATAGGAACTCTATTGTCATACATAATTATTATACGTGAAAATGAAATGCAAACGTCTGATACGCATAGTGACTATGAATGAGGTAATCTAATTTTGTCAGAAGAAAATAATGGTGTATTGTACGCTGCAGCCTCTCTATTATGTTGATGCGTAATTTTTTCTTAGCGTTGGCAGACTTATGACATTGGACGCCAGTAAACCATCATACCCGTGATAACAAAGGTTAGCATCTTTTAAACAGACTACTTTCATTTTCTTTCAAAGCTGTAAAGATTACAAAGACCCGCCCTGTTTATCGACTACCAGCTGCAAGTTGTTCCGGTTAACTGGAAGAAGTTAAAAAAGGTCGGAGGACTAAAAGGTTCTCATCAGCAATGTTTGCATTTAAAATACGGAGTATAGGATTCACCCTGTTTGCTTTCCTCGTGTTTGTCGTCTAGTTATCGCCGAAGCCCTTCCGGCGTAAAAGTAGTTTCAATGGCCGTGAGTTTGCCGGTCGGGGAAATTATGAAATAATGTTACCCTCATCCACAGAATTTATCAAACGTACTGCTGATATTTCAGAAAAGAAGAGAAAGACCAACGAGCGTCCTTCGTGTGTGACTCGACAAACGCACCGTAGCGGAAACGTATTCCTCTCCGCCGGAATGTCGAGCCTCTCGCCAAGTGACAAAACCAGCGCTTTCCCTCACACGGGGGGAGATGCCACGTCTCAAGGTAAACGTGGTGAAAGAAGAGCCGGATCGGAGGCGAACGTACCGTGGAAGGTGTCGTCGTTCGAGCGCGCGAGATGTCAAAGGTCGAGCAGCGATGTATCCTCGCGACCTTGAGGAATACACAAGACGACGCTTATTCCGGTTATCGCAATCCGGACGTGCGTTCTTCGTCATTCCTTTCGCACGTTGCCACTCAGCAGGTGCACCGTGCAAAATGGGATTCTCTACGTGCGCGAAAGTGCGGCGATCATCAGACGAAAGTGTATCTCGGAGATTGCGGCCGCGACGGGTGTTCCGCGAGCTGACATTTTTTTGGTTCGTTCCGACCAGTCTACCTCTCCTACCTCTGCACCCTCGCAACTGTTTTTAGAATGTTGGGAGTGATTTATTTCTGTAACTAAGAAAGTCGAGAGTACCTTACCGTAAATGTGTGCCTCAAACATTTATGACAGACTGCTATCATATTCACGAACGTTAATTAAATATGTTACAAACAACAGATTAAAAAAAAATTTAATTAAAAGTTTTTCAAGTCGCATTTTAAATGTAATCTTAAAAGATGCAAGCCCGTTAAAGTTAACTATCGCAAACGGAAAGTGATGTATTTCTTTGAAATGGCAAAGTGACCCAAAAGCTTAATCTCCACCGATAACCCGGGTGAACTTGATTAAAAATGCGAAATCGAAAGATAACGAAAGTAAACGTGTGATGTTGTACATATACGTCGATGAACAAACCGCACGATTTAATTTTTGTTTCTAATTTACGATATTGATACTTAACCAGTTTTTTAAATACGTTCATCATTATATTTCATAATTTGCGATATTATAAATTATACTATCTGCACGTCAATGCATGAAATACAAATTAAATCCAAATAAGCTAATAGAATATTGATCCTCCCACTTATTAATTTCCTGAAATTATAGTATATCATACGGTTATAGACGATAGATAGCCTTAAATAATTATTTAAGGATATGATAAAAGAATGAGAGCATGACTTCAATAAATTAGAAATATATATAATTTTTCTTCTGCAAAGAAATAATCATTCTTTCGAATATTTTCAAAAGAAAAGAGTTTGTGAATCTTGTTCACGTGTTTCTTTTTCGAGAAATTCTTATAAAAAACGATATTTGTTTATATTTTTAAGAAAAAAAATATTAAACTTCTAAGGCCGATATTCATAATCACTAGTTATATTTTCAATCAGAAAATTCAAAAAACGCGTAATTATTTCCAACTCCAAATATTAGTAATATTAGAAAAAAATGTAAAAGATTCTCGTGCATGAGAAATTGAGCAAACAAGATATCGCCCGGTATACAAACGGCGAACGTCACAGATCTTTAAGTCGATGACTTATGGAAAACTACATGTGTGCATTCGAAGCGGGCCCACGCGCTTGTTTTGTAAGTAGAACAAATCGGTACCTCCGCGTCTGTCTGTCTTGGCACGAAAGCCGCGCGCTCAAATCCGCGTGACTAATCTCGTTTCGTGTCTATGAAAATCTTGATGAAACTCCACGTGATCGCATGTCCTATCCTGTGAACGTTCCGTATCTCGATGATCGCACAGGTCGTGAATGTGTTAGAATCACGGAACAAAATCTTTGTAAACGTATACATATACTTATTACCCGTTCGTGTAACGCGGAAATACTTCGACTTATTTGCAGCAAAAAATACGTATTCTTTTAAATAAAATCATATCATGATTGATTATGAGACTGCTTTTCAGCAAATAGTCACTGGTGGTTTCAGTTGCAAGTATAACATGCAAATCTTATTGAAAGAAAGTAAGTGGTAATAGATGTCTCAATTTGTTGATATTTTAAAATACATCTTTAATGTTATATATTAAATAAATTTTCAACGCGATATATTTTATAAGAAAAATATCTGAGTTTGATCAAGATTCTTGTTTCTTTTTTGTAAATTAATTACATTTTGAGAGTAAAAAAGTATCTATTTCTAAATTTGAAAAAGGAGGAACTTTTTTTCTCTCTCCATCCACGCCCCAGTTATTTAACCGGACGCACCTGGTGTCTCGTAGCTCGTTTATCCGTCAGCGTGCACGATTGTATGCATTGCGCAAGGCACACAATTTTGTCGGGCGCGAATGCGATTTAATCGTTATTTTACGTCGACGCGCTAACGAGAATCCGTTTGTCCACCCGGCGAATCCTGACAAATGGTTACAATTAACGCGTACGAGAGTCGACGAGGCGTGAAAGCAAAATAATTAGAGAAATCCGTCGACGCAACTGTTAAACGCCGCGCGCCATGACCAATAGATTCCACGTTGTAAAATCAATTTTACAACGCCCTCGTGCCGTGGTCAACAACGCTATTGCATAATCCACTCTCGACATTTAGGAAAATAAGCCTGGCGTGAAACATTTTAATGATCGTACAACGCAAGAGTAATTTTGATTCCTTCGCATCTCATGTTTCGTAAGATAATGCATGTAAAATGAAAATTCTGATTCTCGTCATCACGATGGCGTCATAATAACTACGTAAGGTTCGGCGTAAGGTGAGGTTTCTTCCCTCAAAAAAACCCAACGTTAAAATAACGTTGCTTTCATACTGATATTTCTTACAATTTATCGGCAAATTATTAAACGCGAGTGTCTAGGATCAGTCAGATGATTGAGCCACATGATTCTATTTCCCCTGACAGATCCGACCAACTTCAATAATTTTAGATGCTCGACACATCTCGCAAAATATTTTCCTCTCCAGCTTCCTAGCGCGTCGGAAAAAGTCCGGGTGACATGCCGGCGATGTTTCTTCGTCGACAGATCGCGCGTTACATCAGTCGATCGATCGGATCAGAGGAACGCAATGCGGTAGCCGAGAGGGGAGGGGGATAGGGAGGCCGCCGTGTTTATTTATCATCGTAAGCACCGCGGTCGGCTTAAAGGGGCGACAAAAACCGACCTCCGCGAGCAACGAAAAAGCAGTTCTCGTTGTACCGGTTGCAAGATCGGCATCAACGATCGTATCTTCCTCTCTTCGCATTATCCCTCGCGGTTTCCTCCGATCTTTCTTCTTCACATCTCTCTCTCTCTCGCAATATGTGATTTCCTCTTCTTTTTATACATGCGATTTCTTTCTCTCTTGCTCCCATTTCGATTCCGGATTTTGCGGTATCGTCGTCTACTCCAGCATTTCTGAATGGCGGCGCGAAAGTGAATGGAACGCCCGGCGAAAAGACCAGCCGGTCGACTGTCGTTCGACTCGGACGATCGTAAAATCGAGAGACAGGCTTACGGTGTCACAGAAACGTACGTCCCGCGCGTTACATCGTAAACGTGAACGAAGACCGGAGAAAGAAAGATTCCCGAGAGGGATTAAAATCAGAGCGTTCTTTTTAGCACTCGCCTGATATCTCCTTTGACTAAAAGCCTCGATGACGGTTGGATAATCGCTTGCAAAAAAAAAATACTTTCGCGCAACAGCCTAAGATAAACGGCGCATTTAACATCGGCCATCCATTAGCTTTAAACTATATCCTGTGTAAAAAAAGATACATCTCTGTGCTGTTCGTTACCTGTACGTTTATAGCATCGTCTCTCGAAATATATTTTTCATTTTTTAAATTTATTATATGAACATTTTAATGCATAATGTTTTATACATAATTTATTATCGCGATTTATATAAAAGTCTTTTCCTCCCGATGGATATAAAAGATTCAATATAATTATATATATTTAGTTTCGTTGTATATAATCGCTGTGTGTGTGCGCATTCAAATAATATGTGACTCGTTAGTTAAGAGTTTCGTGCCTCCTATAAAAATAATGAATCAATACTTATTTTCTAAATGAATCTCTGCTAAGGGATAAATGTCGTTCTTATCTAAATTCTTTAAGACTAATCGTGATTAAGATACATTGAGATAAAACGACACGCGCGTTGGTGTACCACTTCATTCCATATTAAATCAATTTAATGCCTTTTATCGCGGACAAGAAGCGATCTCCACGAGAGTCTAATGCGGATAATATCGTGTCTATTCGAAATAAATTGAAAACCGGTTTGGACAAACACACGTGACACCAAGGACCATGAAAGTCTTGCCATATAGATCCGTATCTACAATTTTCTCAGCTTCAATTTTTCCGATTCTCTAATCAGCACTACATAAAGTAACACCACCGAAGCAATGATATCTACATTTAAAAAAATATACTTGAATCGAGAAGTAGTTATCTTACGCCATTTATACATACATTCCGATGCATGACCACACCTGTGCTCACAGTTCTCGCTTGGCAAAGCGTGACAAGGCTAAGCACATCATCTTTTTTTTCAGCTCTCACAATTAATATTAAATTTGTCTTGTAATAAATATAACAATCAAATAAATTTCAATTTATTTTACAAAAAAAAAATACTATTTTTTGAAGAGATTTATACCCTGAAATCGCTTGGCTATTAAAAAGGAACGATTCCATCGAACAATCGGAAGTGGCAATTTTTGAGAAGTGCATCTCATACCGATCGTATGTACATCCGGCGGAGATACGGCCCACTGCGTTCGCGGACTTGTCTGTCTCGCCCCCTTCGTCCATGCCTATTGTTTCACGGTGCATCATCGCGGAGTCCGTGAAATGCCGTGTGCGGAGAGATTTCTTGCGGAGGTAAAGGCGAAGGACGAAGGGACGAAGGTAGAGGCGGTGGCGGCGGCGGACGATCCCGGGCTGATGCGGCACGAGGGGCGGTGGGGGCGAATATCGTCCGCACGCATGCGCGGTGCGTGCCGCGATCTCTCAGGCCGCCGGTTGCTCCGGCGGAGCTGGTCTCAGGTCTCAGTCGTCCGCGACGTTCTGTCCGCGATACAATTCGGCGTGAACTTATCGTACTCTACGCTGGACTCCACTAGTTGCAGCAGATCGACACGCGCCGGTCGTATAATCACCCCCTCCCGAGAAAACCGATGATTAATGATACAGACTCGTGTCGGACAGTGACATTGTGCTCCGAAAAATCATTAGATTAATAATTTACGAATATATGACAGATAAATTTAGGACACCGTAACATGAAAGCAGTACTTGAAAATTGATATATCAATGTAGTGAACAAATCATTTTAACCGATGACTTAGATTTTAAGTTCGTGAGGAGCAAGCGCGGAAAATTTTAATCAAGGATAGATATTAAGGGTAAACTTTTATTTCGAACTATCGACTTGTGAAACAGAGCAGTTTGACAGGATTACCTCGAATCATCTTCACGAATATTCTCCCGATGTCTTTCGTGACGTTTAAATGGTTCAATAATTAGTGACAAGCATCTCTCCGTTGCAGCGGACTCTTACCGTACTGGAGCCGCGCCAAAAAAAATCACGTTGCATCATCGATTCAGGTTCCGCGGTCACCACATGGTCATCACAATCCGGCCGTGACGTGCGGTTAAATTTTAAGAGACTGCTGTCAGAGAAAATTGACGGTTCCCGGATTGAGCTATCAACTGTGATCGACAAACGCTCGAGAAAGCCATCAGGTGCGAGCTCGTCTTGCCTCGTGGAATGATCGACGCGATATCAATCGTGCGCGAGTGCTGCTACTCGATAATCGAGCCGGCTCGATGCGCAACTAAGAAAATCGTGACCGGCGAGGTATCAAGAGGTAATCGATCAAGGTGCTATCGCGCGAAAGTTGCGGTCACGGGATACATGATGATGTAAGGTATCTACGAACGGTGCTGCGAAGACCGAAATGACACGCGATAGAAGGCTGCTGCTTCTGGGCCTGCTGATGGTCTACGGCCTCTTCGTGGCCGAATGCCGATACCATCAGCGCGACGACGCGGCGATGACGACGACAGAGGCGAGACATCGACATAGGCACAAGCACGAATCCTTGAATCGAAAGAATCATCACGAGCTCGACAGGAGATCCTGGCAGAAAGTTGATTACGAATACGACGGAGACTCCGAGGATCCGGTCGACGAAGACGATTATGAAGTGCAATCGTACTACGATCATCCCAGATCGCATCATCGATCCGCGCAGAGAGCTTATCACGGCCGAATGTTTGAGCCGCGTTATCCGCCCAGATACCACGATGGCGGACATCGCGGAAACTGGTACGACGAGGACAACGACAGGCGTAGAATTCCGTCGCGATATAATTCGAAGAATTATCGATACAAACCCGGCAGAACTTATTATAGGCCCGCGTATTCGCGCAATCGCGACGTGTCGGATTTCGAGGATGTTTCGGAGGAGAATTACGATTATGAGAAGCCGCACAGATCATACATCGAAAGCGGCGAAGCCGATACGCATCGCGAGTGGTGGAGAAATTCTAGGCGACACACATCCTTCAAGAAAGATATAAAGAATAGAATGAACGGTTATCGTAACGCGAGGAGGCATCGCCTGGAAGATCGTGCAGGTGTCATCGATCGTGCCGATACGTTGAGATTGACGGATGATTGGAAAGTAAGATCGAACATCTCGGAGACAAAATATCATTTCACGAAAAATGATAAGAAGATGGAAGAGGATGAGGATTACGAGGATCAAGGTGGACTCGAGGAAGACGACAAAGATGAAGAAGAGGATGATATTTGGAAAAATATCGATGACGAAGACAACGAAGATAATGAAGAAGAGGAAATTGATAATGATTTTAACGACAGCAAGACCAAATCATCCTTGAAGACTTATGAAGATATCATCAGGAGACTCACGTCCGACGACCCGACCACTCCTCCGAAGGCCACCGTCAAGAGGGATTACCGGAACATCGAATCGAGAAAGCATGCGAAACGCGACGGCTACAAAAATTTCAACGAACCGAGAAATGTCTCCAGACCGGTGGATCTTCTCAGATTCACGAACAGGCGGATCGCGGAGAGCTCGACTGTCAAATTCATTGGTTCGATCGGACATAAGCTCCCGAAGAACGCGACCGATGTAACGGATAGTGGCAATCGGCAGGAAAGAAAAATCGCGGTCAGTACTAAAACCAAGAGCCTTGAGCAGGATTACGATGAGTATCTGAACGCTCCGGATAACGAGAAGGAGGACGACCTCGCTAAAGGTGGCGCCGAGGACGATTCGGCCATGCAAGCGGATGTTAATAATAATGTGAGTAGTGATTCGTATATACAGAATTGATTTCTTAAATCGAGGAACATTCATTTGGCGGCCGAGGCCAACTACAAATCTTGTTAGAAATTTTCAATATTTTTTTTAGCTTGCGAATTATGACGTAATAAGGACGCGCTCAATTATGATAATGATAAGAAATTGCAACGATCGAATATATACCCGCCGTGATTACTCTTGCTCTGCGAGAATTACGATTGAGAAATTGCTATTGAACGAGATATGGAAAATTGTATAATTCGATCGAGTATCATTGCATCACGATAGCCAGGGCTGCAAGCGAAGCAAATGCAATTCGGTTTCCGAGAAATCACGAAGAGAGAAAAGAATGTATATATGTGCTTTCGATGCCATCGCAGTAGCTGAAAATCGTAAAGTCAGTTACTGTCGAGCTCCTCCTCGTATCGACCTTGCCTCGGCAGAGATTAGGATCAAGTTGAGAGCTCTCTCGGTCCACGTACAGTCGCAAACGTGAATCCGTTCGATACTTCCCATCGATCCCCTTTCTTCTCGCGAATGCCGCTCCATTTGCATAAACACCCGAGGAAGTGCACGCGATATAAACGACACGTGGCGCAATGCGCGAAAGAAATCCTCCGTAACTGTGCCGAGAGAAAAATCTCAGATCTCCCGACCATTCTCACAGTTTCGATAATCATCTTTCGTACTTGCCTGGTATTGTCAGAATCGTAAGGTCTCGATCGCAATTCTCCTCGAACGTGAGATCGAATCGGAGACTCGCGATTAATTTAACATAATGGCGCTACCGTTATGATGATTACCGTGAGCTTCGTTACGTCACGATTTATGTTCTTTCGCGTGATTCTGATGAGATCGAATTATAAATTCACGATATAGACATAGTTTTTGTCAACAAACATTTATTTCGGCAAATTAGATTTCCGAATGTTGTCGCAGTAAACATAGGCGACATAGTAAGCCGTGATTTATTATGACAACAAATGTTGGCAATAAAATTTATTTGACACATTTGTTTTTATTAGCCATACATACAGACACACACGTGTATCTTTATCCGCGTAAAACTAATTTCGTCAAAGGTTGATTTCGCAATTTTACACCCGCGAGCACGGGCCGAAGATTGAGAATCGATCGCTTTTATGTCTGCGCGTCGACAGACATAACAAGATTAGCGGGATAGAACACATTAAATTTACCAGTCATTCACGTAATATACGGGCCAGAACATTCCGGATTGCTCGTTCCGCGCTGTCGAACTCGAGATTAACTTTCACGAGATGCATCGGCACACGTTGATGGTAGCGCTAGTTCACCTTGAAATATTATTTCGACAACCCTCATAATGCAAGGAAATAATGTAAAATATCTATTCACTATAACTGTCATACTCGAATAAAAATTATTTTACTTTGTAATATGTTTTATTTGATTTATCAATATCTATTATCATCAAAATTATTTCCATTTTTTTTTTTATGTTATAAAATTGAAATTATTAGCAGAAATGTTTATAATTAAATTATGATTTGTAATTATTAAAAAATATATAAATAATATCTGAACTTATATTTTTACCGATTAATCAGTAAGTGACTTTTATCCTATAATTTCATGTTCGAAGAATAGATTAATAAAATTTTTCATACATTAAAATCTCTAATCGCAATGTTGGTTATTCTTATCGACATTGCGAAGCTTCTCAAGATTGTTCAAGTACTTTGTTTCCAAAAACCATTTTGGATACGTTCTATCGCGGACGCTTGATGTTATTAACGACCGATGTATGCGTCTCGAGAGACGTTGGGGTGGTTCCCCTTACCTACACAAGACCAAGATTAGATTGACCTTGGCAATGCGCACCGCCGGCAAATCGTTTTATCCGCCGTCAAAACTTCTCTAACTGACGTACGTAGGACTGACCTCGCCATCTGCTAGGCGCCAATCGTCTGCCAGACGATTGAATATGCTTTATCGTCAACGGAAGCTCAATGCAACAGTGTGTGAAAATATATTTAGAATTTGGAGTGTGCCAAGAGAAAATATTTTCAAATAGTTTGGCAAATATAAAATATCCTATAGATCGTTATATATATATATATATATATATATTGAAAATAAGAAACAAAAATTATATAAGAAATTTATTAGATACGTTCCTCTTCTCACACACATATTTTAAAAAACAGTACATGAAATTAATCCTCAGTGGATCGAGAAAAGCTCAAATTGTTTTTTTAGAATACATATTTGACAATGAGCTCATCGCTCTTAGTTTTGCGTGTTTTGGGCGCCAAACGCGAATCTTAATTTCGCGGTAGCTCGCGGCAACAACGGTCTCGACGAACAAAACGACGGGCACGTCTAAGGCGGCTGTCGTCACGATCGTGCTTTGCCCTTTTTGCGCCAATTTACAAAGGTAAACCCGCCACGTTCCATCGACAATTTACCTCTGCATGCCGGTCGGAGCGGAATTGCCGCGCCGGGATAATTGAGCAATTCCGCCACGTGTTGCAGTTACCCATCATAGTTTTCCGTCGTAAATTCACGTGCATCGATGCCGGATGATCAAAGGAAACTTCCCGTCACTGACAATGAGTGGGGCCAATCGTGCTTTTTAATTTGGATTAAACGATTGCAAATTCCGTCGCATAATCGCGGAAACGAGACATATCAGATCTTGTTGTGCATGCATATTCAGTTCATGATTAATTCGGTAGCCTAAATATGATGAAATCTACAATTAATATTTGGTAAATTCTGATAAAATTAAATTAGGCGCGAATAATTTGACGCAGCATTTCGCACAAAGACGACTTGAAAGAGCCATAATTTTCCCGCATTACAATTTATTGCGCATCTTCAAAAGCCGCACAACTCGTAACTTGCGCGAAATTAAATAATATTTAATTCCATTACGTTAAATCCTCGAAAGATAAAAGCATTACGTATAAAATTATGTCATCAAATACGAAATAAAGCACGGTAATATCTCAGAACAGAACAAATTATGTCTTCCTCTAATAATTGTGTACGTAAAAAGAGAGAAATGTATTATATCGCGAAAATCGTCGTTTTGCATCGAGATCATAAAATAGAAATGCTGGTCCTTAGTTCTTTCGAATATATCTTCATAGAACGTTACTATTTCCTACAAATGGCACGCGCATACATCAAACCTTAATCGTCGATATAGCGTTTTCTTTATTTCGCTTCACGTGTTTATCCATACGACAGTGTTAATTTGCAATTGACCTACCTCTCGACAAAAACATCTTGTGCAACTTTAAAGTGTCAGTTCTATCCAGACGCTAATATAGTAATAAATGCACGTTAACCAGCTTATCTTGCTTGCTTCTTAAGATCCTCGTTAAAGCCCCGGGAGCTCTTTAGACCCCTCGAGCGTTCTTTATAAAAACTGGGAAAACCCATAAAATCGAGCGGAATTCTACGATTATCTAACTATGCGCCGCAGTATTGCAAGTTAATGCGTTCGCGCGAACAAATTGCAAATCATCGTTCCTCGAATATTGGAATTATCTACTATGCAAATAATAAAATGCAAAATACGAAAATTATCAAATTATCAAATAGCCATCTTCCATTTATTTCGAAATATATTACGTATATTGCTAAAATATATTTTTCGAGTTTTAAAAAATACTTTTCGCTTTTAGATACAAGCCCAAAAGTAGATGCATTAAGAAATAATTATATTTTAATTTAAAATTATTTCAAATCAAATTCACAAAAATATTTGCATACGATTTTAAAAAATTAATCATTATACTTTGTACTAATATTTCATGCAAAACAATTTCATTTCTAATAATTACGTCATATCAAGTGTTGGTATGTCCTTACTCAAGCGATTTCATTCTTAGAAGTACCTCACCCCTAACGTATGATGCATTCTCTGAAAAGATCTATGTATAAGAGAATGGCGCCTGGCGAGCAAAATGCGATTTGTTTTAGCAAGTATTCCATCCCTCGATAAACAGCTGATAGACTTCGCGGAAATGTTGTTTATACGAAGCTCTTTCGGTTCTCTCTTCTTCAGTTCATCCTTATAATCCAGACCGTAGTTGTGCTGCATCCGTTTTTGTCTCTATTTCACGCATGCATTCTCCCTCCTTCTCTCTCTCTCTCTCTCTCTATCTCTTTATCTACCTTTTTCTCGAGTGTGTTTCGCCGAAACAGAACCCTCGGCTCGTCTGCTACGAGCATTAAAAAACAATTTTACCACCTGACCAACGGCGAAGAGCATACATAAATCCGCCGTAAAGCTCGCCGCGGAAGCTCGTTACCACGGCGCATAAAATCGGGCCGGCCGTGCATCCGCGAGTGATTCGGCAGCAACGATCTCACGTGAGAGCGTGGATTTACGGGCGACACATAATGCAACGAGGTATGAATTAAAAGGGTTTTCTCTCGCGCCGCAAACTCCCCCTCATTTTCGGCGACCGTAAAGCGCGCCACGAAGCTATTTTCGTAAGCGAGTAAATTACATCGATGCTTATGCAGCGATCGATGTGCGAAAGGATCTCGCGAATGGATGCGTAAATCGACAACGCAGCGCAACATTTAAGGGCTGATTTAAGATACGGTGTTCGTAGAATCGTTAAACGCGACGTATAACGCGCAGGCGTGATTACGGTATTACTTCCTTATCTTTTGCAACTTAACTGCAAGCACTTCGATGATTCGCGACCGTGTGATTTTAATATATATATTTCACATTCTTTCTGTTATCGGTCATGTCATATTTTATGAGTAATCTGCATGTGATTAAAAGACATTTCTTTCTCCTCAATATGATATTGCGCATCAAACGATAATTGCATATACTTATTCTTTCTAAAAATATGATACAATCATCGGATGACGACAAACGATGACAAACATTTAAAAAAATTGACCATTATCAATGATACACACTAACGATCAAGACAAATCATTGACCTGTCAAGTCGATGACTCATTAAGTCGTCTTCAAGTCTAACGCATAACTGAAGGAATAATCCATAAGTATATCCATTTAATTGGCGAATTCATGCAATTGAGTAAGATTCTGACGTAATTAGCAATCAAATTCATTTTCCGTCATGCTTTCACCAATTTAGATTCTAATTCAGATTATACTCGGTGTAATTAATTAATTCATAATAGCAAAATTTAGAATTTCATCATACAAGATGATGTAAACAAATTTGTTATCTGACATCACATTCAGATAGTGAAAGCATAAATGAAGATTACTTGTCGTGACAGCTCATTTTATAAATCATTAAAAATTTATAGCTCTCTGTCAAACTCATCGCGCTATTTTTCTTTCCCTGATATCTAATGAGCAGAACATTAATTGAAGAATAACATTAATTAAAATGCGCGTTTATTATATAAAAGGTCTTAAAATTAATTACGAAACAGTAACTTACTAAAATGATGATTCATTGTCGTCGCAATGATTCAGACAGTTATTACGATGCATGAAGGATTTTTCAAGTTCGAACTTGTACGCTCGAAAGAGACGTATTTTAAGCCTGGCACTCACGTTATATCACTCGAGCGGCGTGTGAGCATGCCATTAGTCTCCTTCATTGAGCACTTGTAAAGTGATCTATCAAAGAAGCTCTCACATAATGCAGAGGTTCGAGGAACGCTCGAGGAAAATAATCAAGTGCGAAAGGAAGGCATCTAGTATCACGAAAATTGTTTTTTCTATAATAAGGTCTCTCATCCTGGACGTCGAACGTCAAACATAAATGAAAAAAGAATTTAAATCGGAGTTAAATTTTATTTGTTTTGAACGCGCATTGATACAATACATCTGAGCAATTCAAAACATTAGAAATTCTGTCTGATTATCGTGTTGCCGTAATTTTTCGAAATAATCTGAATCGTTACCGCGGTAGAAATAGAAATGCACTTAGTTGTATAAACAACGGGCTCACATCCAAGTGCATTTATTCTCGGAAAGTAAGAAATGAGGAAACTATATCATAGTACAATATTGCTTATTTCTCTTTTTCCTTTCGTTGCAATTGATGAATCGCATTAAATTTCGTAAAATTTTATATTGCGCACTATGGCATAAACAGGAAAACGAGTGAAATGACATAACTACTCGGAATCATTATTTTATTAATAGCAATCGCTTTGACTCGTTCATGCGTTTTCGAAACATTCGTGGAATCTCCGGCAACTTATACACATTTCCGTTACTAAAAAAATCGATGATATTAATATACTATTCTTATTTCACGCGATCATTATTAAACAAATCAAAAGTACAATAAAGATATGAGTTATTTGACGCGATTATTACGCGTCTCATCTTATATTAATTCGAATTAAATGGTGACTCACGATTTTCGGCATTCGTTTCATTTCGGCTCGCGAAACACTTGTCTGCGCACTAACTCGTCGGGATACCGACTAATTAATTCCTGGAATCACGTCTACAACGAGAATTGTCCCGCAGACATGGAATCCGAAATTACATCAGTCTGGATTTACGTCACGTTTCCTGGCCGATCTCCAAGATCAAATACACTTGATAAAATGAAATGTTCATTAACCCCTTAATGTCCTCAAATATAAAGTTTATTTTCGGCATCTTGTATTTGAAGAGATTTAAGATTCCAGAATATCTATGCAAGCTCCTACGCAAAACTCCTCTTATCTTCTTCTCTTTCAAGACAGCCTGCTGTCAGCCGGCAATTATGACAATGCATTATCCTATTTAACGGAATACCAAGAGATCTTTCGAATCAACTCGATGTCAACATTTAGTTAAAAATACTGATACGATAACTTTCACGCCGTCAGCTACTAGAAAGTTAATTTCCGTGATGATAGTTGACGTGGGATACATCGTGCTACCTCGCCAACGGCAAACGCCATCGATTATTATGTCGGAAATGTTTACTCTCATCCTAAATCCGTTTCGATATTTTTTTGACGGCGCGTCTGGCAATTTTCCAAATGTGCCGAGTGCGGTAGGTTCCGTCTTCCTGTGCGACCAGGTGCAATTCAGTCGGGCATATCTTGGCGAGCGTCCAGGTCGATTCAATCGTGTTATATCCAACGAGATATATCAATCGTTATTCATCGCAGGACGATGCGATCGATTTAGGATGCGAGACGCGGCGCGCCATCGAATTTTCAAGTCGAGTTTTAGGTCAAAGCAAAGCGCATTTGGAAAATTTCCAAACACTACCCATCCGCGCCAATGCGAATTGCATCTTAATCCAAAAATATTTCCTCAGCGTTTTCTAACTAGATAAAAGTCGTTTGAATTAAAAGAAAATTTAACGAGTTAAAAAATTCAAACAAACAGCCGTGACTACTCTAGCTCTTGGCACACATCTCTCTCAACCATCATTATCGAACAAATTATGATGGAAAAATTATTTCTATTTTTTACATAATATTTCGCGCTATGTATTGATTCCCAATAAAATTAATCCCCAATAAATTAATCGACAAAAAAAGAAAAAAAAAGGAAAATATAATAAAAATATCATTAAATGACTCATATCAAGTCTCAATTATGGCACGATATAATTAATAATTTCGATCGGCAATTTTGGGCGGCACGGAATGTGAGACTCGTGTCTTCCTGGGAGAGACCAATAATCGGGATACTCATCAGGGCGTTAATTATGTTTACACTGTCGATAAAAGGGGATGTACCACGAATCGGGACGCGCCACATCTCGATCATTTCCATTAGACCCTTCAGAGAAACGGGAAGGGAAAGCAATTTCGCCCGACAGACGCGATCGGTTAAATAACACGTTACTACCTTCGATTTAAGTTAACGCTCATACACGGATAATAAAGCCATTATAAAAAGTCCGATAAATATTGGAATGAAAAATGAAAAAAAAAAAACCGGAAAGTTTGTTTGCCTTACAGTAATCGAGCACATGTGGCTTTAATAAAGTTTGTTTTATCGGAATTACATCCTTCAAGTTCCGGTATGATGCTTGTACGTTTTCATTTAATATATTTATCACGTTTTCATTATCATTAATCGAATGTAGAAAAACATCACATCGGATCGTAATCGATTAGATTCTCTTTAGACGATCCTGAATCGAAGATTATCTTCAAATTGCGTTATATAATGTCATTTCTTACTCAGCTGATAGTTAATGACAAATCGTTTTAACAACTTTCCAGTTTAATGATGAGAAAATGAAGAATGCAACTCTAACGTGCATCAGTACGATTTCGCATCGAAGCGCGAAACGTAGATCAAAGGCGTTCTTCTTTTCAAAGCAAAAAAAAAAAAAGGAGCAGGTAAAACGATTTGTAAGAAAGAATATGGTCGCTCACGCATAAACGAATGAGATTGCATCTCGGACAGAGAGCTTGACGTGCTGCGTCGTTTCTTTCGCGGATTAGGTACACAAATAAAAGTACAAATTTCCTTTGGGATCGAAATTGACCGTAGCGATCGATTCCCATCGCTTTGATACGAAAGGTTTGTCGAATTTCTGCATGGGATTCTTTCCGCACGGGAATTCTTATGGCGCTCACGTTTTAATGGCGGCACCGCGTGAGGCAGCACACGTTCCATGGATAGCGTTAACGTTCATAAAAACACGATCGTAAAAGGCAAATACGAAATTCTGTCGCGGAACGAATTGGAAATTTAATCAATGGAATTGCATGTAATATTCAATAGGCGATATATGAAACTCCAACTTCGTAAATTATTTTCATCTGCGTGCTACAACGCGATCTGTTTTCTAAATTCATGATTTGATTATTAATTATTTATGGATTAATTTTTACTAATATAATTTGCCGATTCTCAAAAATAAATATATTAAAAAAAAAAAATATTAATATCGACTGGAGCAAACAAAGGAATATTAGTGAATAAACGCTTACGGTGCGAAATGGCGTCGCTCATCGTCATTCATAAATGACGACAATGCAAACTCGTTGCACAATCAACAGAATATGTATTATGAAACCGCATGAGCAAGAGGAGAGATAAGATGTGTCCCAGCGCGGGCAGAATTCTGGCGCCAAGATCCGCGATATATGTAAGCATCGGTTTCGCGTTACGCGAAAGATCGTTAATCGACGGAGAAATTCTCGCGATAGCGGAAGGACAATCGATGCGGCGTCTTAATTAACACCGTCTGGCGAGTGAGCAACGATAATCACTCATTAAGACGTCGGTAAGCTTTCCCATACGCTCGTCCCAGGCTTACGTCGTAAAACTCACTTTTAATTCGTTTTATGGTCATTCCAATTCCTGGCTTATTTTACTTATGCCATATGGATATTATTACTCTCTGCCATTATTATGCCGCTATTTTATATCATTTTTTTTTAATTGCAATGGTAAATAGAGAATTAACTTTCCTGAAATGGATTGTTTGACGTTGAATAATATAATCGAAGATTTAATTATCGCGCGAAGAGAAATAGTCACGTGAATACAATACAATAATTAG
This sequence comes from Cataglyphis hispanica, assembly GCF_021464435.1. Lineage (NCBI taxonomy): Eukaryota > Metazoa > Arthropoda > Insecta > Hymenoptera > Formicidae > Cataglyphis > Cataglyphis hispanica. The sequence goes on along the minus strand of NC_065960.1, from coordinate 3,046,431 downwards.
AATAAAAATTTGCAATAATCTCCGCGCGAAATTACGAGTAATTACGAGTGATTTTCTTGCGATCCACCAGATTCTTCGGAGAAACGAAGAATAAAGTACGCTTATTAACCGCAATTTCTTAATCGGCAGGATCAAAGGCCTCGTATCCCATTAAAGCGCATTATTACAATCGTACTGTTAGTGATATGCGCTGCATATACTAAACGCGATCAATTAACCGCAATTTCTTACGTAATTCATCCCGATGATCGAATAAAATCTCGCACGGCCAATGCACTGTTAAAATCTCACTAATCGTCACTCCTCCGTCTTTATTAATGCGTAGAATAATAAATGCATCAATAAAATAAAACAAATTAATCTCACACATTCGAACAATTAACCGCTTAATTATTACATAAAACTCATTCGTCGATGACTATCGAATCTTGCGTAATTGATGATTTCTAATCTAATTCCCTAATGCAAACCCAATACGTTGACTCCTCATGCATACAAATACGATGCCACGCCGCCGGTATTAATTTTATTAATCAATGCCGGACCGAGTCTTTGCGCATCCTTATAAATCGTCCACGATCCTGGGTGGCCCAGAAAGACGCACTCGAGGCACGAAAGCTCGTTCTTCCCGCACATAGCAGTTATAAAAAAAAGCCTTATGTTCGCGGCACGACCGTGAGAGAGGCTTGTGTTTCGGTCGTTACCATAAAATTAATTGCTCAATTCGCTCGTTCAATTTGCCCCGATAAGGACCGGCTACTTGTTCGCTATCCGGTTACGACGCGATGTCGCGTGATTCATTACGTTCCACATAATTTCGTCTGCATCATTATGTGTCATGAATGACACATGTTTGGCGAATTCAGGCTTCTTTGATTCCTTAAAAATAGTCTGTGAGTTTATTTAGCGATAATACGTAATTATAAAGTTGCTCTTAAAAGATATTTAAGACGAATAACTTAAAAGTTGTACGATCGATTTATCGGAACCGCCGGGTATGATATCCCTGCTTCTTTGTAAATTAAAGAAAGAAGCCAAAAACCATGAAAGTGAGCTGTGCTTCATGCGTTGTCACAATAAGATTAGTGCGCATAATTCGCTCAGATCGCTCTTGATCTCGCAACATCTCGTTAACTCTAGAAAAACGCTCCTAAAACGAGAACGGGACGATCTCAAACTGGCGATCCACACAAGCGCACATGGATGCCTTTAAAGTTTACGAACTTACGATCGTTTTCATTGGCCCTCGCTATTGCGTGGAGACCTATCGAGAGGAGACGACTGAAAGACTCGACGGATTTAAATCGTCGTCGCTGAACGAAATTTTAATAGCCCTACTGGCTTTCAACATTGCTTTTAGATCGATGATATGTTTCAACGGCGTGTGCAGTGCGCCGTTTTCAAGAAATTACGTTGACGCCAACACAAATATTATTCGTTCCATGTTGCGATTACTAACATTTCTTTTGTACCGTCCTGGAGCTACGATAATTATACGTACTGCTTATAGCTAATATTGATTTATTTACGCAACGTCGAAAAGCTCACGCCACAATGACAAATGCAGATAATTATATGACCGAAATTATTTTAAATTTTGATAGGAAAAAAGATATACAGGCATTTAACTTTTTAACTATAAATTATTTCTATTAATCGTGTAGTTAGAAAAATTCTTTCAACAAAAGTTTCAAGAGAAAAAATATATAATGCATATATAATATATACGTACATACAGGGAGGGAAATAAAAAATTTATTTTTTAATTTATTCATTTTCTCAAACAATACAGGCGAGAAATCCACCGTTAATATCGCCGACCGTCAGCCGCGGATGAAAGAGACGTCGCCAGCACTTAATTTACAGTGCGCGCTGCCCGTTGTTGCGGAAAAGCATTTTATGCTGCATTTAATAATACGCCGCCGCGCGAAAACGCGTACGTGTCACCGCGATCCCGGTTTGCTGCAGCGTCGTAAAGTATGATTTATTCCGCTCGCACACATGCACACGCATTGCCGGTCGCCGTCGTCGGTAATTATTCCGGATAGTACAATATATATAAGCCAATTTATCTCTAAGATGCAACTCCACGTGCATCTCATCGTAATTCGCGCTCGTTTTGATTAATCGCCCTTGTTGTTTTTAATACGAATAATTACAATACGATTCGGTCCATCAGCATCGAACGATAATTGTCGCCGACTCGATATCATAAGTGCACACAAATATATATGCTGAAAAATAATTTCGTACTAATAATAAATAATGTAATCGAAAGATTAGATTTCATCCTGCGGCGTTGAATAAATTTATCGTGTGTACTGGCTATGAATTTTGGTGATATAGATCAAATTTAGCTTCTATTCTGAAACACGATTGTCTTTAAAAATCGTTTAATCTGTGCCGCACTCAGGGGAGTCGATTAACATACACAATGACCAACGTACGAGTGCGAGTTGCTGATTGCATACCCGACAAGCCTACGCTTCGTTCTGGCGGCTGAATAATTAATATATCCAGTCGAGAATTTGCATGGTCAAATAAGCATTAACGCAAATATCCTGCAGGCACAGCTAAGTGTATCTATTGCAGGGTTACATACAATGCGCCGTCAAAGATATATATATATATATATATATATATATATATATATATATATATATATATATACGCGACATTTATTCATAATTAATTCCCTCGCGCACGTTCGCTTCGTTTTCTTTGTTATTTGATAAAATATGTATTAACATATGTTTTAAAGCACCGCTCCTAAACACGTGTAAAAAAATTATTATTTTCTATTAGACGGATTTATAAAATCTATGCAAATGATCGATAATTATTATGTCGCCTTACATATTTACACGGAGAAAAGTAAATGTCATTTTAAATATGCCGATAACATATCGCGCATGAGATCACGAACGTCAAGTCGTTCGATTCCAAGTTGATTAATCGGGCCTCTTATCAAAAGTCCTGATTAACGTATCATTACCGTCACGCTTTAGCGATATATAAATAATTAATACATCACACATCTCGGACGTGCATCAAAGAGCGTAGGTATTTTCGTAATGCCGCTTCGCCTTTCGACGTTGCGTCAGGTGGCAGATTTAATTAACATGTAACTTGACCACATATCGCGGATTGGTATTACGCTTTCAAACGTTTCATTTATCAATCCTTTATCGGTATCATTAGCATTTTATTACCATGCCAATGAAAGATTATTCAAATTTCTTCACGCTTGTCTTAAAATTTATTACAAAGCGATTTTGTGCAATTATGTAATATTCTTTTTTTTTATAATTTCGATGTCACTAATAAAGTTTTGCTTCTGTTCTAAAATATTTTTGATTTCTGGCACTCGAAATAATAGGAACAAAAAATAAATAAAAAAATTTTATGATAAAGTTTCGAAAGTTACATTTCTTTTCCATTAAAAGATATAATATTTTGAAATATGTGCACGCGCGTCTTTTCTCTGATGCAACCCGTTGATGCAAGTGAATGCGAGGGATGCGAGTCGCCGTGCCAAGTGCATAAGTATCCCCCGGCCATCGCCTTTCGATCTCGCACGCGACAAGTCTTTTGAGAAAACACGTGCTTCTTTCACACACTCGGTAGGCCCGACATATGTTTACCCTAGATGTTCCGGCAACAGTGTTTACTCTGCATATCTCTCGCATCTACTTTACGATACTTATACATTATGTGCTCTCACGTATAACCAATATTTACAGCTCGACGCGGCAACAAGCCGCGCAGGTTTTACGTTACATCGTAGGTGTAAACGAGTGACCCAATAACTTTGCCACCATGGTCTGCTTGTTTATTGCTACGTTTGTTGCGCCTGTTTCTTTTCTTCACGATTATCCTAGTCTTTTATCGCAAATAAAAAAATTATTTCATTTTTTTATATTTAATACTTACATCTCTTAATGCTATCGTTATTAGTAGTCATTATCAATTGTACTCTAAACCGTGACCGCTGGTGGCATTGCAGCAATTTAATGACTGAATATATATAAATCATGACGCAATAAAGAATAAAGAAAATGTAAAATGGAAATTATGTAAAGTGCATCTATTCATCTTTGTAATTTTTGTCTTCTCTGTAAGACATGTTTCGTGTAGGCGTCAATCGGCAGTCGACTATGATAATAGCATTCTCTTATAAAGCACGTGCGTATCTCGACAAATCTCGTCTAATGAGAACTTTATTATAATATATGTAAATATACATGTTGTTTAAACACAACAATTACAGAATCATTTTGCATACATATAACACATTGGCCATCGTGGATGATCGATTTGATTTCCGGGATTGCGCGGTGATATCAACCCATGATTTATACGAACGATATATAAATTATAGTTCGCAAAATTAAATATTATTTTTAATTAATTTTTTGAATCCATTTTTATACGATTCATTCATTTTTCACACGATGCTCATAATTGCGCTAGTGACGATTCAAGGGAATTCTGCGACGTATCGTCCATCGTCCCATCGGGCCGGCACGTAAATCGAGCGCGTTGTCCTGCTCCTTTCCGAAGGATAATTGAACGCGCCGGTCACGATGATCGCGTAATATACGAGACGGGGACTCGCGGCGGGCTCCCTTCGAGCTTTCGCAACGGAAAGAATTGAATTCCCGCGCGGGTAACGTAAAGGCTTAGGGTCGCCACGAGGGGAAAACGCGCGCGACAAGACTATTAACCGGCTATAAACATTGCAAGGAGGTAATTAAGCGGCGCGCGCAAAGGCACGCGCATTTTTTTTCTTCTTTTTTCACGCGAGCCGATCTGTATTGAAGAGTTGCGCAAAAAGGAGAACGTGTGACCTCATCACGATTGAACTTGACGAATCCTTTGAGAAAAAGAAGCGGCATCCCGTTATTTCTTAATCACTCCAGCGATATTATGATCGCCAATGACGCTCATCGCTTACCATACGCGATATTCATTACTCCGTTGTATAGTAATTAAAATTTCATAAAACTTAAATACTTGAATCCTGTACGCTCATATAAAGTCAGTAAAATTTAATATGCAATCATCGAGTGCGTAGGGTGTTCATATTGAATTATCCACCAAATCCTTGTACGATCTAAACGTGTGACCCGCGAAGAAATAACGACGCAGATGACGTCTCGACCATTGTTGCGCTCAATTAAAATGCACGCAAGAAATTGTGTGCGTGAAACCCGATACATCTAAACACCGCGAGCGTTTCTAAAGATTTAAATTCGCTTGTTACATGGCAATCAGACGGACGCTCATCTCCGGAGACGACGTCTTGTTCCTCCCACGCGTTTGTAACGTTCATAAATACGCTCTCGGTCTCGCGAATAAATGTCGCGCCCTCGTTATGGAAATTCTCGCCTGCAAATGTCGCGCAGAAAAGTGACTACCGCGAGCAATAGTCGCTTTTCCTTCGACGTGAGAGACGTATACGAAAAATGTACGCGTTAATTCAAGAAGAATGATATGTATGACATTCCACGATAATTATCAAGTGACAGCTGCCAAACGAAATCCTTTTTCTCCCCGACGCGGCGCGTAATGCGGCGTGAAATTAATTTTCTCTCGTTTTACACACAGTAATGTGTGTCGCTCCGTAAGCCTTCGCAACAGAATTATTATTAGCGACAGCGGAAAAAAAAGTCAACTGCCGCCAATGGACCGCGATATTTCTATCTTGCAATAATCCTCACGATATTACTCCATGCTTCACATTTCTCGTCCGCCGTAAGGTTGCTCTCATTACCTACGTCCGCCTTTTACATTTTTTTATTACCAACGTTACACATTACGTTGCTCATATTATTGTCAATATTGTTCATGTTACCTACATAGTAACAGAATCCATAACGACTATTGAGATCATTTAATGGTAATCCTATAACAAGAAGCTCTTCGCGATGCAAGCCGCGGTGCATTCCGTCGCGACAAGAATATCGCGCCGGTGATCGTCCAGATTTACGGCACGGATAATTCCAACATCGCCAAGTTCTCGCGTGTGTTTCCGTCCGGAATTTATATATCGTCTTATGCAAATAATAATTGTCGTAATAATTCCGCGCGAGTTTCTAAGCGTTCGCGTGTCACCTCGGATTTACCGAGTTACATTAAAATCGTCGATGTATATGATAGATTAATCATCGTGGAATATTTCCCAATACTTCTCGGCGACATTCTGCCGTGTAATTTAATTCCAGTAAAATAGTGAACGCTTACTATAAATCATCATTTATTTCTTTTGTGCAGCCATATAAATTCTTATATAATCACATATTTTTGATCAATGAATTATGTTTGCAAGCGTATGGAGAGTCGTCGATTGGATAACGCTTTTTTAATTGCATAATGTTAATATCTTACGTTCGTTAGAATCACATGGACTTCAAAAAAAAAAAAAAAATAAAATCATGATGAAATGATCTAGACACACCTACCGTGTACAAGGAAGTCATTGCCATGCATCGTAGGTAAAATATCGGTGTGGTGAAATAATGATTACATTCAATTAACGATACGCTAGTAATTCTTATGCGAACATGGCAGGAGAATGTGAAAAATCGACGGGATTTCTACACGGCGGAGATTTCAATCGAAGCTGTAGAGTAGTTGCAATAAATTGTGTATTATGCTACTGATATATTTTCGTTTACGTGATATATAACTTTGCTCGTCGTTTAAAACACATATTTTAGCATCTCAAAAATCATCGACGACATGTCAGCTAAGATTTATTATATCCGCGGTCATTACTGTTTCATCGTGTAATTATCATCCGCTGATTTGCTTATGAATAGAGTCTTATCGGTACCGACACCATGTATAATCAACATAATGTTCCGTATAGTCATTAATAGTATAGTAAAGAGCACAGGCACGCTAATTAAAATGATTGATCTCCATCTGAATTTAAATGGCGTTAATACATTGTTGAAGGATATTCGTAATGATGTAATAACATTAATGATAAACAAGATTTAATTTAAGTTTCTGCGTTTTTCTCGATTAAATCTCAGAAATCATTAAAATAATAAAAATTTATTCAAAGATAATAAAAAAAAAAAACAACAAACATTTAATACGATTCAAAACAATAATTTCTCGTATAAATTAATATATATTTATTATAAAATAGATGAAATTATTTTTTAATAAAAAATACGAGAGATTTGCACAAATAACGAGCGTGACTTTTAGAAACTATACAACGATTTTCGCGGAAACAGACCCAAATAGGATCTTGGCAAAAGCTTCACGTGCAAAACGATCCGAATCGAGCCGAGTTTATCATAGACGCGTACGTGCGTACGTGCGTGCGCGCATTTAATGCACCTCTCCGTGAGCATGCATTGCTATAATGTTACATGCTTCTCGGAAGAGTATTACCATTCAATTATGTCTAGCACGGCGCAAAATAATCCGCACTGCCGAAACGCATTAATATTTTTGTCTGTCTTTCATTCTGTCTCTCGATTATTAATTATGACGAAACATGTGCATTATATAATGAAAAAAAGTTTGTTAATAAGCTTGAGACACGGGTAAAGCTCGAGAAATTATTAGCCTTATCAAAATATATTCTCCATTCTCGCGAATAAGATATCACGTGCACACAGACACGGTGGAAGGTTAACCTTCTATTTTAATGATCACCGTCTTTCCTCGCATGGCTAAGTTTAGTACTTATCACAATAAAGGACTATCATTGCGCGACGATAATATAGTATAGTATCTGAGTAATAGAGAGGGCAAGGCTATCAGCGATATAAGCAGCGATACTGGTACTACCGAAAAAAATGGCCGTGTGCTCGGCGGAGCGACTCGATTGCACGTGTGAGACGCACTGCGTGCGTAGAAAATAGGAAACCATGCGATCAAATTTATAGCCGCCAAATGCGCATGAGAATTATCGCGATACTATGGTTAGGACGCTGTTACGTTAATTATTGCACTCTGTCAGCTTCCTCCCGCAGAAATATGAACGCCGATCCGCTAATCCCGATCGTCCCGTCTGCGTTTTTTCGCTACCATATAAAGATCACTACCACACCTAACCCGGCAACTTCTTGTCGAATGTCGTGGAATTTTTATGAACGTCGCTCTTGACTCTGGCATTTTAATAATGTATGATAACTTTGACATTTCAACGGTTATCGAGCGAAAACAACATTTTTTTCTGCCCCAGTTTGGGATTATCTGGATAAATCACAGTCAGATATTTATTCATATAAAATCATCAAATCAAACGTAACATGATTTTGCATTAGAAACATCATCATCATAATCGATATATATGCAAATTGAACAGAATAAAACACTAAATGTGATGCATCATTAACATTTTATCTTGTGTCGCGAACTGCGAGCATTGCCGAGTCGGTTTTCCCACATTTATAAATGATACAACTTCGACGTCATCGAGGTCACTCATTGGCAACGCGTCAGTACGCAGCAATGATTTCGCGTCAGTACAAAGTAATGATTTCGCAATATTATTAAACGTTTATCTTGCCGCGCGAATTATATTAATGGCATGGTAAGGCAAATTTGTCAGTGTTCATCGATCGTTCGTATAAATGATTCAAAGGCGGCAGGTGTATTGTTAGTTTCGCCAAGTCATATATATGCGTGCGTAATTCAATTGCCATTCGCATATATTCGCAGCTCACATAGGACGATAAAAATATGTACAAATAAAATAATTTATCATTATATCTACAAAGTGATCTATCATTATATAATATCTACACCTATGTAAAGAGTAAAATTGAATTTCATTTCGCAAACTCTGTTTTAATCTTAAATACGCACATTAAGATAACACTTTCGATTATGTCTAATTTGCATAAGTAAAAATTCGTGTTTTCGCATTCCCGTGCTACCAGATAATGGCACGTATTTCGAGTGTTGATTCGTTCATTTACGGTGACATTTATGTCATGGATAAACCGCATAAATTAGCATAGAAAGTTTAGCGACTAATTATCTCTTTCGTTATTTCTTTACCTTACCGATGCATCTATAATATCGCACGTACTTGAAAGTCGCAGTAAAGATAAACCATGCATTATTGAAAACCAACTAACACGAAGAATTATAATCAACAAAAAAAAAAAAAAAAACAAAGAGATCAGTGTGATCAAGGCATGTCAGTTATCGCACGGCGGGTCATTCTAAAACGGAATTACGGATGTAGGTTCTATTCGAACCTGTCCAGAAGAGCAACGACCCGCTCGCGGCACAGACTCCAACGCGGTTTACATTCGCCTGCTAGACACCGGCGCGCGAGAGACGTCTATCTTCAGTTGCTGCTATTTCGGCGCGAAAAAGACGCGTCTCCTCGGACGCATACTTGCGACCCCAGGCACCTCCATGCGCGATATAATATCGAACGATCTAGTGACATACGAATGGGAATTCTTGACGAGAAAGCTTCGAGAGTCCGCAAGAGAGAGAACGAACGTTATGCGTGGGTGGCGAAGCTCGTTGGCATTAAAGCATCGACACAATTTGTCAGTTTGCTAAGATACGAGACTTCTCGCAGCCAAGTTTGTTAGAATTTCACCATCGGCGATCTCCGTGGAAGAACTTTGCGAGCGAGTAAATTCTCCGATCGCGTAGTCGACGAAAAATCGGAATAATATATGGAGAATTAGTCACGTTTCCTTCTAATCCGTGAGACGATATCCGATCGAGGAAGGGTTAAATCCCATTTTAGAAACCGGTCCCTGAAGCGCTTACACGTCTGGCTTGAGCGAGCACACAAGCGCGAACGGTGCGCGAAGATATTCTGTTTATTTGCCCGGATGCGACCGGGAGAGACTCGCCGGGAGTAAGCGAAGCACGCTGTCATCACATTCACTTCGCAGGAAACCGCTCTTGACCGAGACGATGATCGAGATGCGAGTCGACGAGGTGCGTCTCGCGTCACCTGATAACGGCGCGTCCGAGAACGAAACACCGAATGCCTGCGAGAAGTGCGTTTCCATTAGCGATGCAGAGTTAATTACCTACGCCTACGCTCTGTCCTTCTCTGCTCCTTCTCGCCGAGGGGGGTCCCACGTGGGTCGCTCTAATCACTTTTTAATCTGTCTACGAAGGTTGAGTATGTGTGACTGTCGTACAGCGGATCCCTCAACGGCTTCTCTCGTATTGAAAAGGAAACGCGTCGTCATTGTTGTCGTATTGCTTCGATCTTATGATTGCACAACAATATAGTACTTTCGTCGACATGTTGCAATGTTGGAATATAATTATTTTGTAAAATTTTGAAAAAAAAAAAAAAAATCAATAACAGAATACGAAAAATAATCGTCGTTGCATTAAGCCCTTTATTTATCAATCGCGAACGCGACGCGAGGATAGGTTGGCATAACAAATTCTCAATATTACTAATTCTCGATATTGCTTCTTGATTAATGACGGATGATCAATTAGGTCACGTCTGTCGTCCGTCTAGAATGGAGATGTAACCCGTGAAACCTTGGCTAAGCATTTTGTCACCGTGACGTTTCAACGAGCGGCGTGACTTTAAAAGCATCTTTTGTTGCGTCACGGCTTCACGCTCACGATTAGTCACAGAATATCTCGAGTCGTTGAAAATCACTCGTTTGTATCAGCGGGTATCGGGTTAAGGCCGCGACTCTCAATGAGACCTCGCGTTTTGAAGCGCGACAGTGGCAGCCGGTATTTACACAAAGGTGGCGGTCAAGTGGCTCTCCGAATATGACTAGAATCTCGTAGGCAGTCCAATACCTACGGAATACATTGTCACGATAAGGGAACTAGTCCTAAGTGTTGTCAAGTACAGGATATTGAATGGAAACTTGTGAGAGCCGAGACATTGGTACTCCTTTCATAAAAGTCCGTAATAATCGCCGCATTTAAATGCGCTCATGATTAAATAACGGCGCGAGTAGCGAGTGTGATAAAATAAAGGTAAAGATGCGTAAAGGTCAAAGATGATTGGTGCTTCCTGATTCCCTACAGGAAAAAAAATTGACGCGCTTTCTCCAAGTAAGCTTAATGTTCGAGATATTTCGTAACGCTAAACTCTCTAATATGCAATAAGAGAAAAAGCAAAGAAAGTTACATTCCCAACGCAAAATCTCATTAGTAATATCGTAAAAAATGCCGAATCGTTATGGATGATTTACTTCGTCGTGGCGCAACGTTCCTCGTATCTCTGCCCTCAATTCTGAAAACTTTGCCACTTGAGGTTAATAGAAAATGCCGGACAACTCATTGTCGCGAAGTTTAAGACTTGGCGACGACCACCGTGTTTGCGCAAACAACTACAAATCAACCCGAGGGAGCAAAGGAAAATATCCCGAGTTCTCTCTTTCGACATTTTCATCTGACGGTGAAAAAGATCGGAAGAGAGGAAGGTATATATGATGCACAAAGTCGCCACGTAACGAGGAATTATTTTCGCGTAATATTGCAGCGATACTGATTGTCGTAATAAGCGCGTAATAAGTCGCCGGTTATTGAAGGAAGTGGCAATTAAAAAGATACGTGCAACAAAACGTCTTATCACCGGTTAATTTCTTAATTAGCGTCCCCGCCTTCCCTCAGTCGCACCGCGATACTTTAGGTAATACCTTATTAACACCGTGGCGGAGACTGCACGTGTTCGACGTAACGGTCAGGCAATAGATATAAATATAAAAGCGATAAGTGTCAAAAATATTCAACGACACAATAAGACAACATTTCACGAGGAGAGAAATCATGCATATTCCATATTTGTTGTATACTAATGAAGAGTATAAATCAAATAGACTGTTAGTAACGTTTTTCCTCTTTCACCGAAAGCGTGTTCAAGCATGATCAGGCGTGACGCGATCGGACAAGTAATTTATGCGCCGCGTGTACGCGGGTGTATCTGATCTCCCGTTACTTATCCTCGACTTGAAAGACATTCTCGAAAGAACGTGCGGTATCGCAGTTGCAGACATGACCGAGTAATTAAAAATTCAAATGCGTCAAATCGTGATTTTCGCCTAAATCGCGCGATCCCGAAAGGAGCAATCATGCATATTCCATATTTGTTGTATACTCGTGACATTATAGTGTCGCGTAACATAATGAATACCAACTAATGCATTAGGGTACCATTTATCGATAAATCGAGCGTGATTGATTACGACGCACCGGTCGACGAGCTTTCGACTTATATAGTGTCTGTGCGTACGCATCGCCGACTTGTGCGCGACAAATGTCAATAAATTACATCTTCCAGAGTCGGTCGAGCGCGTCCGGCCGGTTTAACCGCTAATTCGAAACTGGTTTAGTAACACAAAATATAAAGCGTATAGAAAACCTGCCATTAATAACGTAATAGCCTAATAACCGTTGAGCATCAACGCGAAAGAGGTCGCGTAGTAGATCATGCTGACAGTCGCATTAGAAGAAAGCATGTCATGCAAGATTAACCGTTTCTAAGATCTTCGAAGATTTATTCTGATATATTATTTAAGAACGTAATATTAAATTTAAAACGCACTTGGGTTGATAATAAAATCCAATGCATTTACGCATCGCCAGCTGGAAACTGCTCCACAAGTGTAAAAGTCATTCTGAAGAAAGTCGAAGGGGACATCGCGCGGATAACGGTGCTGTGTGTTATCTATGCATCGTTCGACATTGTCTTACAGTTAAAACGACACGCGAACGAGATGTATTATACGTGCGTAGCTTCATTTATTTAACAATAGAATGATACGCGGTCTTACTCTTGTACTGTCATGACAAGAGAACCTAATGCATATTTATGTTTACCTAACGGTACTTTTCACGAAATCCGTTTCTATGCACCATACACCACTGATATCCATTTATTTTCTAGGAACAGATCTCATTTATTATTATCTCGTTAAATAAAGCATCTATTGTAATTTTAAAAATAATATGCAAGATAAAAAATAATATACGAGATAAAAGCATAATAAATTAAAAAATAAAGAAAAAAATTATAAATATATATGCAATACTAACAAAATATGTGTACTTTGTAAGACAATTTGCATCGGAGTTAAGTTTCTCTCTTCTGAATGAAGACGTGAGAAGTAATTAGAATATAAACATAACGTATCGGTGATAAATTACGACTTATAAGTTGTTGCACACTTCGATCCCTTATCGATTACACTTTCTACCGACTTAACTACACTTAACTACACAGGAGCCGCGGCTCAAAAAAGTTCGAAAAAAGCGAAAAATGGCAAAAAAAAATCTTGAACGATTGCGAACGCAAAGTTACTCGGGATAAAATGATAGCGTCGATGATGATGCGCGGCACGATTAAATCTCGCTAATTGCTTGTTCCTCCGCGGTAGGGGGTGTCCGTAAATTACCTATCTAGTAACTCATTACCTGACACGCACAATATCATGGGAAACGGTTCGCGATTCTATGCAGCGTCGTGCAATTACACCAGATGTTTTTTAATTCGCAACGCGGATGCGTTCTGCATATAATCACGAGTCTTAGGCATGACACCGCCATAAAGTATCTCGAGTGCAAATAGCACGACAAGAATTGCAGTTGTGTGAGTCACTCCGCCGCTCCTTAATTTTCTTAATATCGCCGTTGACTTTTTTGGAAGACGCATTATTCTTGTATTACAAGTTGTCTTCTGAGAAAAACGCCGATCTCCCTAGCGACCTAGCTATTCTCGACTTTCCGCATATTTTTCGACCACGTAGATCGCGTCGCATGTAAGTTTGCATAATTCGCTCATTCCTTTGCCTTAATTACGCGATCTGGCAATGCACGAGTGTGGTGGTATACGTACAAGGTAATCGTGCGAAACATACGAGACCGAGCCTGAATATTAATATTCATTCGCGGAATGACGGTGAAGCGCACGCGCGCCAACAATGCCGTGCCGAGACGCATTGCGCAAAAATATTATAATAGACCTGATTACCGTCGCGACGCGCGACAGTCTGACTGTGCGAGTTAAATGAAGACTCTCTGGCCGATCATTTTCATGCGGGTCAGCTATTTTTATCTCGCCGCGAAACTGCCCGGCCGTTGTCCATGTGTGACGTTCCTATCTCCGTCTCTCTTTCTTTCTCGTTTCTTCCTTATGTACGCTTGCTTCTGCACGCGAGATCAAATCTGCATATTTTGGAGCCTGAAATAAGGTGATTAAATCGGACTCGCCTCATCCTGTTCTCTGGCGCGAAACGAGTATTTGTCGCGAAACTGAAACCTTGACGGCTCGACTCGCTCGGTGTTTAATTATATATAATATTTGATCGTTGATTTTTTTTTTCTCGCCGCACTTCGCGTAAGCGGTGTCCGCAAAGACAACCGTTATATTGTTGCTAATAACCCACCATAGTTGATTCATCGCTCCAGGTAATAACGATGATTTTGTTGAACCCATTACCGGTCAATTAGCATAGCAGGTAACGGGTCTACCAAGAGGGTAGATTTTACTTGGAAGATGAAACGACCGTGCCCAAGGCGAGTCGTTAGTCTACACGGTTTGTGACCCTCGTGTAGGATGAACCGCATCTAGAGCTGACCGAATGTAGAATGTTTCTCAGCATCGCCGTACGCGTTTTAACATTGTAAAAAATACACGCTCTCAAACTCGTAAATTAGCTGGCTTATTCAAGTCAAAAATCTTTTTATAATGTGCAAAAAAAAGAAAAAAATATTAATTAAATTATCAATTTGATGAAAAATTTCGCAAGATTTTTATTCTTATCAACTTTCAAAATAAATAATAACTTTTATAAGAAAACAGATATCGCGCTATAAAACACGTTAAGCTTTATGAATACGTTCGCCATTAATTATTGACAATCGTTACTTAAAATGTGTCCGTAATGATTGCATATCAAGCCAATGATACACTGCACGGTTCATTTATTGCCACCGGTATGATAGTGATCTAAATCCATTTGATTAAATCGTTGTGGAGAATTATTTAGATTTTAGATCATTATTCTACTTAATATAACGCATAAATTATTGCGCTGATTTATATCTTTTTAGAAACTTATATGAAAACTTTCGTGTTTGTGTGCAACAAAGATTGCACGTTTAGCGAACAATATTCTCTCTGATATTCTTACACATTCAGAAAATCATCGGATATAACAATAAAGGTTGATTATGCTTATAGAAAGTTTTCTGTAAGCAACATTTGCAGCTTAAAATCTAGCAAGAATAAACATGTCACGGCTGATGATGGAGAAGCTGATGATAAATGAATTATCTCAGTATGATGGATGACTTTATAAGCGCTCTAGGATAGAAATACTATCTCCGAATTCGCTTAACACTCGCTTGTTAATCTTTCACGTTGCGCGCGGTTTTTCTTCCCGGATTATCGTTTGATGCGCGCAACAAGGGTACGAAAGATTTATTGTTCTTAGCGGGGCTGAATGCGAATAAATAAATTTTCCGACATTTGTTTACCCGCAAGACTTTCTAAGGAGTGTCTAACGCGCCGCGTTCTCCTAGGCGTGAATGCGAGATGATGTCATACAGGCGTTGCACCTTCTCTCCATTTACTAGCCGACAATTATGCGTTTAAGCAACTCTTCTGGATGATCTCGTTGGATCATGCGCGAAGATGAGCGATGTCAAAGGCTACTTGAGTCATCTTACAAACGTTTATTATTCTCAAACATATTCGAAGAAGAAAATGCACGAAGAAAACTCGATACACATTACACAAAAAAATTAAAAAATCTTATATGAGAATGATACAAAATTCTATGCGATAAAAAAAAAACATAATAAAAAAGCTATTGGTATTTAGAAAAAGTAAAATAAGTCGCTTGGATCGAGATTTATTACGGCCGAAGATGTACGAGTGGACTTCGCCGGTCGGGGAATGTTGGCCGCAGACAACGTCGCATACGAAATGCCTTTTCAGCATGTTACGACCTATGACCTACGGTCGCACAAGTTTCGAATAACTCGAGGGACCGACGTTTTTCAAAAAATTTCTAAGGATTAGAAATTATTCTTCGTGGAAACAAGGTTTCTATTATTTCCAACATTTTAGTATGTTGTGCGTTAGGTCGAGCAAATGTGAACGATGCGTTCACGATAGCCCGAATTACGTCCTCGTTGACTTGATTGACGTTCACGTCATTTTGTCCGTCGTAAATCAATTAACCGTTGAAGCGTTGCTGGAGACAGCCGGGCACCGCAAACGAGGATCATTGAGTGAATCATCGAAAGTGGCTCGGTTTCACTGGTCACGTACTCGTAAGCCATTCCGCGGTCTGGCATGTGGACCACCCGTGAAAGAGCGACCGGTGGGGATGGCTCGAGAAGAATCTGGTCATTTGATTCATTGCTTCTAAAAATGTCAGTGTATACACGAGCAAACAACAGTATTGTATCGATCGCGAGTTTTATTACGAATGCGTAAACGGACATCTGCGGATCCTCACGCCCGAGAAAAGCTCTAAATAATACGATAAACGCCTCATAAAATCGGTCAACGAGGCACTGCCTCTTTCTGATAGTGAGATCCGAAGTTACGCGTCGCATGTGCCGCGTTGTCTCGCTCGGTGACACGCCTGTCTGAATCGTAAAGGAGATCCGAGTGACAAGCGCATCCGACATTTTTCCCTTGGATATCGTGTTTCGCTGTTTATTCCACATCGTCGGAACACATGTACTCCCACTCGCCGCTTTGACTGGATTTTTTATTCGACATCGATTTTTATTCGTAGAATTCCTGTCGGCTTAAGTAAAATCCGTCGATAAATTTAAAATTGAAGCTTTTTTTCAGCAAAAAAGTATCGAGTATAATATAAATTAAATATAAATTAAATCCAACGCATCTTGTTCAGCTCTGTGATTTATACGAATCGTACATTAAGAAATCAAAAATTATCGATTACAAATTTAGCTTATTAAAGTTCAGCTAATGTAGCCATCGCGCTAAATTAACAGAAAGTTTGTTATAAGTTTGACAGATTTCCTGAAATCCTTGGATATTTCTTCGATAAAATAAACCATGTACGTATTCATACATACAAACATATACATAGAATGCGTCATTCAACTGGATATAGTTCAAAAGGAAACACGAAATGTTTTATTAACGCATGTCAGACATTCTTTCGTCGTGTCATTTTTACACAAAGTTCAATTTCTATCTTATATCGCTAAGGCAAACCAGTATCGGATCGTTAGCCGGTCGTCCAATTCGCATTGTATAAATTTTACTTTCAATTTTAATTGAAAGCAGCTAGCAAAACCAGATTTATCCTTTAGATGTATATACAATGACTATCAAATAAATTGCAATACTTCGATGGGATCAAGGGTCAAAAATATCAAGCCGCGCGAAATATCTCTTGCTACTATTAAATAATTTTAGTCTAAAGTTTATTTCAGATTAGCTACGTTTAATAATATTTTCAGCAAAATTAATATAATGATTTATTCCGCGACTAAAATCCGTGTATTACTGGCAAAATAGATGGCTTAAATAGCAACAATATTTTTTTTTTTTTTCGCGAAATGACAATCAGATTGAAAAAATTTTGAGATTCTCATATAATAACGACATTATTTATACAACGCTTCAGTCGGAACTTTATTTCACAATGTTTTGACCGTGAGACATGTCGACGTCTCTCACGAGACGGATAGCACTCTTTCGAGTACTTTCATCTTGAGAATTTCGTTTGGGCCGTTGCCAATTTCTGCGATAGAAAGAACTTTATTTTCGGTGTGGCGCGACCTCGATAAAAATATTCTTAAAAGTCTCCGAAGCAAGACCAACTCTCTTGTACTTCGGTCAGAACAATAAAATAACTTCGATTTCGATCGTTTCCATCATCGAATGTTTCCATTAAATGCCACCGAATTGGATTTACACCTAAACGAATAAAGCGATATTTCAACATAATCGCCTAAATATCGTTTGATGGAGAAAGCGCGATCAGAATGCTAATAAATCGTTCAGCTTGAAAAGGCCAAGAAATTATTGCTTCAACGGAATTTTACCCAATACCGATGCAATAAACGCAATTAATATGTCTCACGTGAAAGGCAAAATATTAATTACGGAAGCAGATATTATCAACTTTGTTCGTTTTTTATTTTTATTGCATTATAAAAGCATAAGTTGTAATCCCTCTCATCTGGATTGTAAAAGTGATGATATGAGTATCTGTATTAATGTTTACGATCGCGAGATGCCATCATCGTTATTTATTTTATAATTTATCGCAATTTTATTTTCACGTGTCACGATATCGTAATTATACCAGCGTCAATTTTAGTTATTTAAATGTTTAAGAAAATTAGAACATATACGTCAACATTGTCTTTATATATAAATATTAAAATATATCATTAAATCAATCGCAATTATATATAAGATTTTTTTTTCTATTTCTAATATAACTGGTAACTATGTTTGAAGTAACAACTCTCTATATATTTAATTAATCAATTTATCTTTCAAAATTTTATTCACAAGCATAGTAATACTTTAACAATATAGAATAATGCACTCTGATGTAATGTAATAGATATCTCGATGATATTAAGAAATATATATTAAATATATGTTAAATCATTGTGTCGAGTAATCGGCAGTCGTATCGATTAAACCGATGGGCGAGCAGTCATTCTTATAAATAGCTTTAAGCCATTGCGATGGGAATCATGATTCGTCTATGGCCGTCCATGTTTAATGTCACCGACTCGCGGTAGCAGACAGCCTGGCAGCGACTCGATTCCTTTCTCGGAACGATCGAGACTACATTTTGTATGACAATCACATAGCGTCGGCGTGCCATGCCTCCTATACTACACTTTTGTCCTGCATTTTTTTGTTGCGTTCAAGAGTAGTAGCACGGAAACAATAGAATTGGTCGACGTTATCGTAATTAATGTATCTAAGATACAAGATATTGAAATTTTTTATTTCAACTTCACAATGACATAATATTAGAATGTCGACAAGTTTAGTTATATAAAGACATTTAAACGGAATTCAAGACATTTTAAATACGTTAATGACGTTTGTCGTTGATAAAAAATATAATTTAATCATAGTTAAAATTTCTTTTTGTTACACATTAGAATTATGACTTTAATGTAGAAAAAAGATTAATCACTTTATCAATATAAACAGAACGAAATATCTGTCGATCGTATCCATATATCAATGTAACCGTCCTTACTTCGATGTGGGTGGTCGTTTTATCATTTGCTTTGTTTATTTATTTAGCGCGGAGATCGGCTATCTAAAATATGATCGATTTGCCTCGAGTCTTATTGTATTGTCTTCCAGCGCGCTATCTGATGCACGGATATTAATTCAATCGGATATGCACGCCGTGGGCACGTTACACACTCTCTTGGGAGTACATCAGAAAAAGAAAAGGAAACTATGAGAGTACTCGAAACTCGTCCATTGGAGGCTATGATACATTGTCGTAATTATCGCCGCAAGACTAAATCAAAATCTAAGATAAATGATTCTATTAGCGTACATATATATTAATTTTTGTAAAATTATTCGATTACGAAAATTCACGCAAAACAATTTTATTTACCACTACTTCGCGCTTGAAAATTCTCTCTGTGAATTTTCTTCTCAAAATTTTGACGTACACTGATCGCGTATCGCGTCGATCGCGAAGCGATCGCTTAAGCTATGCAAATCCGATGATACGGAGCGGATCTCCGTAAGAAAAATTATTGCGACATCGTCTGGTTGCGCGCGGATCCTCGCAAGATTTTTGGGTGGTCGCTGGGCGAACCTAATATTTAATAACAGGAGATGCTCGAATTATGCACTAATACTTCTTAATATTCGACACGCCGCTGCGAGCTACGTTTTTTCAGGGCGCCCCAAGAACCGCCTTCTCTTACACCCTCCCCTCTTAGATTTTTTACACTTCTAGACATTCTTTGCTCAATCTAATTTCTAACCACATTCGTCGTACGTCGACTGGCTGGAAATACCAGCGTTCCGTTCGGTTGCTTTTTCTTTTTTGCCGGCATTTAACCGCCGTCTCGATGCAAGAGGTAAACCCGCTTTACCGCGATCGCAAACATTGTACGTATATTACCTGATTACCTTGCAATTGTGCTCAGCCAGTATAATAATTAACACGTATTAGCGTAATGAATAATGCGGTAGATGAAGCGCGAATTATGTGAATTTACGAGTCCTTTCGCTTTTCTCCATATGTATACGCGAGATATGACGTTATCGTATTTGCGTACGTAAAGCATTTTTTTTTCTTTCTAACACTATTCTATCGCTTTATCATAGAAAAATTCCGGATAAATTACTCGGTAGTATCTCTAAAAGATATGGCGTGAATATAATCGCATGGCCAGTCGCTTTTTATGTACATACGTGGGCTTTGCGACACTACCGCATCTCTTGATAATATATGACCGCGCGAAAATTCCTGCAACATATTTATTGATTTATACGCGTATTCAATCGCGAGTAGCCTCGTAAAGTTATGTAAAGTGTCGAAAGCGTCGTCAATAAAACGCTAACCCGTAAAATATGTTGACTATTTTTATACGCAAACTTTTCAGAATGCATGTTTTAAACGTGTCATCTTTTTCAATCCACAATATCGCATCATCCGTAAATAACGATTCACGTCGAATCTCATCATGTTTTTATTGCAATAAGAATAACAACGATAATGCCTGCAATGAGAAAGTTTCTTTTTATGTTTCAGTCCACGTATAAAAAAAATTTTTATCTTTTTAAGAATTATATTTTATTAATGATGTTCAAATATAATAACATAAAAATTCGACAAGTAATATTAATCAATATTTCGTTGCAAGATAAAGAGATCAGAATGTGCACGACTATATAATTTATCAAATCATTCGCAGAAGTTATTAAGGTTTTGGAAACGGGGACGACAAAACGTGAAACATGTCGATCGTACCAAATTCAATTATCAGTCGCGTAAGTAGAGCGATTACTCGTCAACGCGGGGCGCAGAGAGGAATAGAAAAAAATTTCCTACGTTATCGCACACAGAAGCGATTTGTGTGGTCTAGTTTACAATAGCCGAACGAACGGTTATCAGTTACGAACGTCGTTACAAGCACAATCCTTGAGCACGAGTTGTCTGAAAATAGAATAAACAACAGTGTCGATGACCCCAGATTTTTATCGTGAATTTTCACAACCTCGTTAACTCGCGGACGTGCAGCACGCGGACAGACGAATTCTCGGCAGCAATCAGAAACGTCGGCGACCTTTGATCCCAGATCGCTCGTAAAATCCTGCCACTCGATTCCGAGAATCATTGACAGCGATCGTGTATGCTCCGTACGTGTAACAAGTGTATCCCGACTCGCTCTAACATCCTGCCAAGGTTATCTTTATCGTGCCATAAATACGATTCGTGCACTTTAATGCAGAGTAATGATCGTTACAAACGATCGCGACTCAGTGATTCTTCGCTTTAGCGAATCGATGCTTTCACGGGTGCATCTGGCGCGTGATTCAATATATAATTAGATAAATAATTTAAAATATAGATATAAGACGGAAAGAGTACTATAAATATTAAAAAAAAATTGATAGAAAAGGGAGAATAAATAAATATTGGCGCGAAAGAGATTTACAAATTAAAGATTTGATTGTTTTATTTGTCCGAACATAGATGGTACCGGTCATATATCTAAACTCGAGATTCAGAAGAGTAGCGAACTCAGTTTTAAAGCCGAGAGGTTGTCTGATCCTTCACTTGATTATTTTAGGATCGTTAACGATAACGCACATCGAGATACATTTGATACACTTAAATAATATATATTATCTTAATAGACTTAAATTTATCGACCGTCTAATCCGCTTTCTGCGAGCGGAGATCAAAATGTCTGGCAGATATTTTATGGTAAATCTCCGAGTTCCGAGTCTTTCTCTCTCCCATTGAAGCTTTTTATTCTGACGTCTCGTAAAAGGCGGATTTAAATAAGCCGCCATCGTTTGGCTTTCACGATGTTGTCCTCGACAGATTTTTAAATAATTAAATAGAATAAAAATTTTTTTCATATATTGCAATTCAACGTTTAAAAAAAAAAATTAACATTGACAAATATTAACTGCAATCTCAAAACTTACAGAATAATTATTAATCTCATATGATGCAAATGTGTAACACTTATGGATCACTTCACATGTTAATTTTTTATGCCATAGAGTGTACATATGTACTAGAAGTTTCAGAACAATTGACCTTGGTCGTTAGAGGCCACATGTTACACAACGTGTGCGATTGTCAGAAACAAAGGAGCTTTTGTCAAATCCTGTACCACCGTCTACGAGTTCAATAACTCAAGAGCACAATATAAGGCTCTCGTCTCGTTCGCAGAAACTATTCTTCATTAAGAAAATAAATCCTTTTGTACAAGTCGACATCTCAATCAATGATAGAGGAGCGGCCCGATCACGATGGAAACGCGATAAACATGGTAAACGTTTGCGCAATTCGATTCATCGACGAGTGCCTGTTTTGCACCAACTATTCATTCAAGAGATCGATTAATTTATTCCCGTTAAAATCTCATTTCACAATTCGTACTTTACTGTCCGCGGAAAAGTTGTAACATCGATTGCTCATAAAATACTAGATAAATCGGCATTCAATCTTTTCTTCTTTACAATGGCAAGTTTAAATTTTTCTCGCGGCTCTAAACTATAACATGAGTGTGAGACTTTTTCCCTCTATAAAATGATAAAAGTATTCCTTAAATTTTTATCATTGCTACGTCCACAAATATCACCAATACATATAGATCTCTGCAAATAAAACGGGAAACGCATGCGGAATTGAAAGGACGTGACAATCCCCAAGAAAGTCTGCCTAGATTTAGCGCATACAGTCGCGTGTTTCTACTAAGCGGCTCAACATCAAAGACTCCAGATGTTGCAGACGACGATTAAGTAGGTCCCCGCTCTCTTTGAGCTCGCGGATCGGCTATCGTGAAGGGGAGGGGAAAAGCAGAGGTGCATAGAGAGAGCGAAGAGAGAGATGCAAATTCGCCTATAAAACTTATCTCGGAGAAAAAATCTACCAAAGGTTCACGGAGACGTGTTGACCACCCACGATCAAAAGGAATCGCCTCGCGGATAAATGTACGTCTTGCATGCGCGTCGACTGCGAATAGGGTTACATAGTTTTTCATCTTCCATCATTTTGTAGTCAGTTTTTTTTCATTTATTATACATGAAAATAAAAAAATAAAAAAATTAAAGCTGCGGAGAGTTTATCACGCGTTGGTTTCAGAAAGTCTTCAATTGAAAGATTAATTTTAATTGTTTCTTATTTTTTTATTATATTTGTTTATTTCTCATATGTTTATATATATATATATATGTTATCGTGCAAATAATTATAATATTATCAATTATATCATGTAATTCTTAAAAAAAAATTTTCCAATATATTACTTGCGCAGGATTACACGGACGATGACAACGGCGACGAGGACGAGACCCTCGCCACGTCGACGACCACCACGACCACGACGACCACGACGACTACGACGACTACGCCGAAACCATCGATCAATCAGCACTACGATTACAGGGACCAGAGAGCCTACGATAGTGGTACCGGGGCTCAGTATAACGGATACCAAGCGAAAAACGACTATCCGCCGATGTCTGCGCATAGCATTCACAAGTGGCAGTCGCTAGGCACTCGCGAGGGTGTCAAAGAAACCAGGAGTAACATGCAGCAATACAACAAAAACGGTAAGAGCGATCGTATTTCAGTCATTGAGTACAAATCAACGACCCTCAATATTTTTCTTTCGTAATAGTATCTTCATTGATGAATAAAATGTGCGGGAGATTGGGGCGCGTAAGTTAAAAGAGCAATTTGTAAGCGATCGCGATTCGCGCCGTGATCGGTTTATGCAAATGCGCGCGTAACATCATTTTGCATTTTCATCGTTGATCTGACTCAATTAATTTTAACGGCCCACCAAAGATGCTCCGAATTAGTTATAAATCGTTATTAAAAAACCACGCGGGTGGTCCGTTCTTAATGGCGATGCTGGTTCAACATAATAACACAGCTATATTTCTCGAATGTCGCGGTAATTGTCCACATGTACTTTTGTATCCATGTACTTACATGTTCGTGCAAAAACTCACGGCGCACTTATCCGCCTATCTAATACCTTGCGCGAAATTGCTTCGCGGATGTACGAGGATGTTCGTGTTTGCAGCAGTCAGGAGCGAACACGAGAGACAGTAATCTCTTTCAATTATGAAAGCCGTGCATAAATCAATCGCCAACCGAACAATGTATGCATGTCCGCGATTCGACGCGAAAACTCGAGCGTGTACCTTGAGATCCGCAACATTTCATTGTAATCGCAGTGTAATATATCGCACGCAATTGACTGTCTAGTTAGTGTAATAGACGTTTTTATAATTACCTGCCACACACAACACGCAATATAAATTTGCCCGTGCTATATTATTCCGATTGCAATGTAACTCGCAGCGCATGGCTGTATTTATAGCTCGAAGCGTTGCACCTTCTCGATTGATGCAATTGCGCAATTGCCATTCACATCTATTTTCGAAAGAATAAAAGAGAGAGGGAGAGCTGCTTTTCTCACAGATGTTCCCTTCTAACGAGCAGACGTTATTGTGTCAAAATATATTTTTGTACTTTTTGCGAAGAAAGCAAAATATTTACATTCGTCTCTATTCAATGTTTCTATTTTGACATTTCCCCAGTTTTATTTCTTTATTAATACACACATCCTATAAATCTTATACTTGAATCTTTTGAAATCTGGTTTTATCCTTGCAATACTTTTTACCATCAATTACATTTAATATGGAGCGGTAACTTCTTACTGTGTGATTAGTCTTTCATAATGAATCGCGAGGTAACATTTCCGATTGCATCGTGAACGGAATTCTACGAAAGATGTATCCAAAAAATTCGCAGGCTATTAATATGCAAATTAATAATAATAATCGTTTGTGTACTCGCGCACGTGCGCGCCACACACGAGATTGGAGATTTTGATTCATATCTCGGTTGATTAAAATCGATTTATTATCATCCGCCATCTCGCTCGAAAGATTGCGCCTTTCTTTTTTTTTAAACAAATTATTTTTCGTCTATATTTAAAATAATTTGTTTTTTCCTCAAAAAAAAAAAAATCTTTAATTATCTTATAATTTTAACAAAAAAAGAATGATTGTAAATAATGTATAAGCGATAAGCAAATGCAGAATGCATACAGCTTTCGTGAAAAACATTCGCGTAGTTGTCATGGATGATATCACATTCCGTTAAGTCGCATAATCCTGCATATTTGTAGCGTGATTTATTCATTGGATATGCTACTACACCCTGACTACAGAACCAGTAGTCACCGTTGATCGAATACTTTTACGTTGACTCAGAGAAAAATAAAAAAAAATAAAAAGACGACGTAAGTTTGTACGTGCAAGACTAAACCAGTTAAAGAAAAATGAAAATACATATATAAAGAGTTTTAGCTTCATATTTATAGTTTCCTAATAATTTAAATAAATAATTTCGACCATTTTCAACCGTAAAAAAAAATTGCATCAAGACAAACTGAAATAATTTATTCAAATATAATCAAAATTACGTTCAAAGAACAAAATGCGCTAATATCAATAACTGGATTTTGTAAGTTTCTTCCTGTATCGATAATAAATGTACATGGGATTAAAGAAATTTATATGTATAATGCACATACCACATGACATTCTCCCGGGCGTATTGAAAAAATTATAAAATAGTGAAAGCGACCGAATCTAATCCTTTTCTCCCATAATATATTCCGGAATACCTTTGAGTAGAGGATGCGCGCGGTGAGAGCACATACTTCAGAATTTCCGATGCTCGTGCCTCTATTGTGAACGCGCCGATATAATCTTGTGTCAGTCCCGAGAGTAACGCCGACGTCGGGGATTAGCATAGCGAGATCGTCCCTCGAGATTAGGTCGGCGTGAACAATTCCGCGCGTATACTTCCGAAATCTCTTCCAAAATAATATAGTCGAGTGAGCGCGCAATGTTTAAAAACGTTTTTCAAATCAGCAAAGCCGCGCCGTTCAATTTGGATATTTTAGCAACTACAATAATATCTATCGATAATTATATCAGTCACATTCGGTCATTAAAACAAGCAAGTTTTGTAACAAAACATTAATCCATGTTTCTCGGATATCCGGATTGTAAATTAACATATATAATAATAATAATAATAATAATAATAATAATAATATCTTCCATGCGTGGCCAATTCTACGATGATCAATAAATTAATTCGCGGTCCGACGCGACAAACGACATTTTGATGAGAGATAATTCGCCGCCGCGCATAAATCGTTGGAATTCACCGCTTCGCAATAATTTTCGATTAAAAACGACATGGTACCTCGGCGCGGTATTCATGAAACGCGCGCAGCCGGCGAACTTGATCCGATTAACATCGTTAATCGGACGCACAATCGAGTTGCGTTTCATCACAAGTGATCGTAAATTTGCAATTTAAAGTTGTCATTTTCATTTGAAAACACAACACTTATCCCGAGCTTCTTCAATTAGAATAATCCCGATCGCAAAAATGAAAAATATTAAATGACAAGAAACGTGCTTTCTCTTCACTGATCATATAGCAAGTCGATCTCGTGACTCGCGATCACCACGTGATGGATCTCTATTCGCTATTCCTCAAATGGCATGTACCGTCTTTAAATTCCTTTCCGTTGACATTTGCCCGCTGTTATTATTTGTACTAGAATTTACCGATTTGCCGCTACAATGCGGTTTCTCTGCGCGCTCAAACGAATTATACGGAGTGACAGCGTCGCCGTAATTATCGATGATACGTGAAACGCGTGTAGAAAGCGATTAGTTATCTCCGCGCTGAATCAATAGAAAGCTCTCGTGACTTATGTCACTTAAATGTTGAATGCATCTGCGCTCGCGAAGCAAACTACTCGCCATGATCTTTCGGTCCCGCCTGATGTCTCGATCTTGATCATAGAGCCTCTCGCCTCTCTTTTTTTCCTTTTTCTATCTCTTTCTCCGTATATTACTGGTAACTAAAAGTGCCTCTCGAAATGGATGAATTTGATGAACGAGGATTCGTTGCGATAAGACAAACTTCTCTTCTAATCTGACCTATTCGCTCCCATCTCTTTTCGTTTTCTTTCGTTTTATTGCCGTGGATGTTTACTACGATGTGACACTAATTAATGAGTTATATATACGAAAGTATGGTAATACTGGCTTGTTACAACATGCAGAATGTTTTCTTTAACGTTTTTTAAAGATCTTGTATGAAAAGCAATAATTCAAGTTGAATTAAAAAATTTGAACGTTTTCAAAATCCTAAGATTTACGAAAGAGTTGTAGGATTAAAAGAATCATGAAGAGAAACGCATTACAAATCACACGTCATCGTCGCAAATAGATGTATCTCGACTTTCTAATAATATAAACGCAATTGTGTCACGCACCGAGAACGAGGCTGTAGCATGTACTTTTTATTCTTATTAGACTTGGAAAGTTCAGTCACAATCTGCTACCCTTTCACAATTATTGCTTTAATGACCGTGCGAGAAATTAACTTTATCGATCCAATTTGCCCTAGGTGCTGAAATGAGAGAGGCCATTCAGCACGCGATGCAAGTCAACAGGGAAGGCAGCTGTCAGTGGCCACGTGCGCGAGTCATTCCGGTACGTGACGTTTATCCGAGTCCATCAACCACCTACGTTCCACACTGCGCTATCTTGCACAGGTGTTCGGACGACACCGGATGTTGCAGATCGGAAGCGCTCACCTGCGTGCCGAAGCACTCTCATCGCGTCGAGCTTTTTTTCTACGTAAGTCTAGCATATATTTTTTCTCTCTTTTTTTTAACAGCGTTATTGTTTTCTATTTATATAATTTTTATACAATACATGTATATTGAAATTCAATGATATAAAATCAAAATTAAAAAATTTGCATTTTATCTTTCACAATTTATATAAATAGAAAATCCAGATCAGGATTAATAATGCCATAAATATTATCGATGATTCGATATAAATTTATTCGCATCGACATACGCGACAAATTTCCCACTCACTCCGAGCCGCACAATTCAACATGCCTCATCATAGAAACACGCGAATCCGTAATAAGTGTTAACTGCCGCGACGCATAATTTGTCGGGATAACATATTAAGCGAATTAACGGCGCGGCGTAGAGTGCGAACCAGATCGATTGAACGATAAACGCTCTTGTAAATGCCGGCTCGCTGCGTGCCGGATAAATCTCGCCGGGAGAAAGAGGCGCTCGCGCGTGATGTCGGACGCATCGAGAGATGGATGCACCGATGTAAAGAGAAAGACTTTATTCGCACATGGCGGATGAAAATATCATTAATCGAGTAAACCGTATTGCGGACGATTTATTAATAGCATATCAAGAGAGAAGCCAACAATATGCGAGCATGATTTACGGACCCTCATCGCGATATCGAAATTGCAAATCGCCGATGAATTCTTTCACGATTCTAGTGTTAAACAGATGCATTGTACAAACGATTATACATGCAACTTTAAACATGCAATCGTTGTGTGCATCCTAAAACATTTTTTTTTTTCTAACAGAAATGCAGGCAGCGCGTTATCTTGTGAAATTAAATGCCCGCATATGAAATGTCTCTTATCTACGTAAAAATAATTACGGTAATTGGTCTGATTTCAAGTGGACGTATTAATGTCACAGAAAATAAGTAGCATTATGAAATAGCTCGACGTGTATTGGCTAATTAAATTATTTCGTTTTTATGTGACTATTAAATCAGATAGAGTCTATCGCAAAGTAATAAATAATCCTACAATTTCACGCTTGATGATCCCCAATAATCTTCATAATAATACTCGTGTGAATCTATAAAAAAAATCATAATTTATAAAATAAAGTAAAGCTAGAAAAACAAATCTCAAGGAAAGTATAATACTCTTTTTGCTTATAATATTTCTCAACTTTCGCATCATTATCATTAAAACGTAATAAAGATCGCGGCAAGACGAATAAATATGATTGTGGCGTGTGTGTCAATATAACGTCAACTTTCGAACGTAGATCGCGTTCTCGGGAACGTTGCGGTAATTTGACGGATGACACGCGCCATCGTGGTTGGTGGTCCATCGCGTCTCGCTTTAACAGGGCAAGTTGTACTTACACGCGCTACGTATATGCCACGCGATGGAAGATTATTCTCGGAAAATTATTAGTCGTCATGCGTGACTCGTCGTCGATATATGCGATATTAATGCCTGCTCACAATCTGCTGTGTTAATAACGACCCCAGGTGATCGCATGATGAGCAAAATTTATAAAAGCGAGAAAATCGAGTTGTTTTTTTTTTGTTCGACATTCGGATTTCCATTCGGATTGATATACCTATAATTCGGTAGAATATTTCCGGCAGAAATTTTTTTCACTGCGGTACACGATGCGATAAAAAAGTAAAGAGGCCAAATGCCGACAAAGGATGCAGTTTCGGCCTTAAGCCTTCATTTAACGAATCGATAGTCGTGATTGTACAACCGATCGCGTTTACGGGTTAGGGATTAAGACCACCGCGGCTTCTCTCGCAACCTGATATTTTACTGCATCGTTTCATCACGCGATTACGGAGGGCTCCGCGATTGATTCTTACCGTTCCTGAAAAGCCAGCATGACTTAACCCAATTTCAATTATACAACGATGTGTATAAATTAATTGTTTTTAAAGTATAAATACATTTATAATTTATGAAACACAAATATAATAAATATCAATAATTATCAATTAATTAAAATACTTTTTAATATGCCCAAACATAAACGCTGACAGATTTTATTTCAAGATTATTATATCTCACATTATAAATAAATTATCTATTTATTTTGCGCAAATTCAATTTTAAACGCGACTCATACAACCGCACATTATATTACTGCGAGGTACGGCGACCACATAAGGCATATACATCATAAATATGTAATTAAAAACAAATACGGCGAATCCGTTCCTCCCTCATTATACTTATCGCCAGCCACATCGGATTAATTACTTGCCGAAGCTTTTGTCGCAATTGCCGAGCCGAGTCTTACCACTGGTGTATTATTATCCCGACGTAATGAATACGTAATGTCATAACTGCATGTATAGGGTGTACTATAAGTCACGAATCTGCACGATCGAACGAATCGAGGAGAGAGGCAATTAACGGTTTAATTTTATTAAAAAAAAAAAAAAAACGTAATGTTTTTTAATAAAAATTTATATGCCTGATTGCGCGTAATAAGAACGATAAAGTTGACTTGCATGAAATATCGTATCGCTGATTAGTCTGGTTTTTTCGCGCGCAGTATACATATAACAATCGATGTTATTTATGCTTAAGTAATTATGCTCCATGAACTCCCGCATAAATCGTGTCGAATCGGAATGCGAAGGAAAATTGAAAGTGAATAAGAGACTCTGACTCACGAAGAATATTGACCCTTGATCTTTGTTTCGATTAATTGCAAGCAGACGTTCCTTCAACTTTCTCTGGAAACTAGTGATTTGTTGAATATGTTAATCTGTACACTCTCATTATTTTTGCATTAAGTTGTTGCGAGAGTAATTTGTAGTCTATAAATGACTGCAATTGCCCGATATGTTTTTATCAATATTCATTATGGCGATTTTAAAAGCGATTACAGAAATCATTACATATTGCACGACTTATTCGGAACTTCATCGAACTCACATCAACGTTTCAATGACCCGGCATGAAATTCGAATCCTCCGATACTGGATGCTTAATGAATTGATCCAGTGATAAATGATGCACCCTTATACTGCAGAACCGATAAGCACGTCAAAATTCGCCGACAATCGTATCTTATCATTACGAGAAATTTTTGATAATTAAAAAAGGACGCCTATCTAAAAAAAAATAACGATCGATTATTTTAATGACGAATAGTCTCGTCTTTTAGTTATCTCTCATACTCATCAAACAACAATGGCCACATATAACGTCCTGCGAGAACGACGACGAAGGTTGTGGTCAATTGCCATCGATCATCGCTCCGAGAGAGTTTAACGCTCGCCACAGCCCATACTAATTTCCTCCTCGTAAAAATTAAGCTGTGAAACGATCGTGCGAAATTACATGGGCGCGCATTGGGGCGGTTAAAGCATAAGTCATCAAATTGCAGAAGTAATTTCTAACTAAAAATTACCAAACTGCAAAAGTGCTAATCTGATTGCACGAAAAAAATTTATCTCATCCATTTTTATAAAAATTTTTGAATTGTGCGATTAAAAGAGGAATTAATAATAATGAAATATATCGACGTATCTCTTGACTTGACGAAACTTTGTAAAAAACGCTGTATCACGCTAACAAAACAGACGAGCCCTGTTGAGCAGAAATAGGAATATCGAATGTCCCTCGTTAGAGGTGAGCTCTTAAGGTTTTTAACGATGCTCTCTCGCTTGAGAACAAAAATAGGCGCGATATAAATTCCAATAAGCGCCCGTATAACTGCCAATACCGAGATGTGCAATAATGCCGCGGGTATAATTTGCATTTTACCGCGATCATCGTCCGGTTTTGCCACGTAGCATTAGCATAAGCCGACTATTGTGGGAAACGGTAGTGGATTAAACGTGAGAAAACGCTTGTTAGGAGGGCAACATGTGCTTTTTAGAAATATCCAAAGCGAGGATAATCTTTGCGCGTATAATTTAGCTGGACATAGGGGGCTTGAAGACGTGACTAAAAAAAAATCAATTAAATTTCATCTTATTCGATATATAAATAATATAATTTATAATTAATAATTAATTTGCTTTTTTTCTTTTATTTTATTTTTTTATCTCATCTCGCGTCCCTCTGGAGAACATTCCACGTTGTTTCAATCAATGGACACTTACAGTGACGGATCCTATCACGTCATTCGCGACTCTAAAAGTGTATCTCTGAATGCGGGAGTCTGTATTCAAGGGTTGCAGATCTCGCGACGACGTGCGTACAAAAAAGTCGCAATGGATATGCAAGGAGGAAGAGCAAGCCGCGGCAAGTGACAAGATACGACGGGATAAATTTACGTTGCAAAATCGATAAGCATGAATATATCCGCTCTTACAAGCAGAAACGGATTAAGAGTGTCTCTGAGACTCCGTCGTCTCTTCTCGACGAAAGGCATGAGAAAGAAGAAAGACACCCTGGACATCTCGTCCTTAATCGAGCAAAAAACCGGCGAATTCCGATTCGTACTCTCGAGCAAAGCCGCGTGAACAGAATTGATGGAGTTATAAAACTGTGCGTTTTCGACTTGCAGTTATCCTTGTATAATCAGCGTTCCTCCGAATGCTTCAATTACTAATTGTATCGATATTTATAAATTGAAACAATGGATAAATAATTTTAAGCCAATTATGCCTGATAAAATATAAAGTCGCTACGCGTTTATACGACAAGCAAACAATACACGAGTTATCGAGCTCGGAATTTTATAAGATGCGAAAACCGTAACTATACGACTGAGCAGGCGACATGTAGCTTTCTTCGGTATTCTTTATCTCGCCGGAGATTGTCCGATATCTCCGCACAACCCACGTCCGATCGACCGGCCAATTGAGAGCACTGATTGTGATAAATGTCCAGGTTGGGGGAACTATTAGGGGTCACGCAGTTTGGAATGCGATAAATTCAATGGAATATATCGCCTTTTTTATCCGCGATACTGAATGTCAAAGTATTGTAGAATGCGTGCAATTCCGTTGCCGATTACGACATCGAAAATACGTCCGCCATAAATACTCGGCCGCGTATATCTTTGTCAATATATTATCGAAGAAATTAATATCCGCGCCTTTATAACAACACAAGTTGCAAACTTGTCGATATCTCTTGCTAATTTATCGTATGCAACCGATCTCTAAGGCGTGAAACGTGTGATACCGCTAGCGTGATTTAATAGTGCAAACAGTTGTTAATAATATGTAACGTCGTTAATATTTATATTAATATTAATATTTATTAAAATTGTATTTCAATATAGAGAAAACATGGATTTTTAATTTATTTCTTTTTCACACGTTTTAAGATGTTATCAATATTTTATCATCAATATTTTATATTTTCATGATGTAACAATGGTATATTTCATGATATAATAACAATAGTATAACAATAAGATGTTAAATTAAGTTGTATTAGTGTCAACTAATAATCTCTATAATATGAAGCTTTTCTCGAGTTAGAGACAACTGTATTTATGGCGGCTTCATAAACAATATCAAATGCGAAACACTGTAAGTTTAGACACAAGACGCTCCACAAGAGACGCTTCTTGGTTTCACTTAGAGACGAAAGACGAAGAGGTGAAAAAGCATCATCTCGCTTCACATCACTCAAGAACAGTTGTCGCGACGACATGCTCCAGTTATCCGCTCTATTATTATACCGCGCAACCCCTTTCAATGGTTGTTTGTCGATCAGACCGCGCTCGGTTTCGCGTACTTTTCATCTTTCTCTTTAAATCCTCTCCCTTCCCACGGAATTCTCTTCAAAGTCGCTTAATCCTGGCCGATCCTATACCGGGCTATTAACTTCCAACTTCCAAGTTGGTCCACAATGCGAGCCGAATGAGTCAGTTTCAAGCCGAGCCACACTTGGCCGGGTATCAAATTCGTCGCAGACTAACGTGCAGCAAGCATCACGACAAGTGTGATATGGCGTGAGTTGGATACCCGGACACAAAGTGCGCGGTCTTAGAGTTGTATAAATACAGTGACTTCCGCGATACCAAAATACGCTGATTTATGAAGTCCCTCTGGATCGTCAAACCGCTTCTTCTCGCATCAATTCAACATCACACGCGCAAACAACTGGGTTAACCATCGATCGTTAAAGTTCTTTAGAGGAAGATCCGTTTGACGCATGATGGGCTCGTCAACAGAACCGTCTTTATGAGTATATATGAAAAGCGGTATGTCGAGAACACAAGAGTGGACTAATCGAAATTACTAATGGTCGGTAAAATTTGACGTATTTATAAACGTGTCGAGTTTACACGCTTTACGGAAAATCCTTCCGTCTCATCAGCAACGTAAACATCAGTCGATATTTTCGTTCAAATTAAAATTTCAACTCCCTTTTCGTCAATCCCGTTTTTCGTTTTTCTTTTCGCAGAGGAGAAAAAATTTTGAAACGGTCGTTAATAGATACCTGCGCGCGATGGTCGGCGCATTCGAAATTAAAGAAGCCGCCGCTAAGACCCTCGTATTTCACGAGGTTTAATAATGCCTAACACTCTCGACAATCCCAGACAATCTTCACAATTCGCAACCGGCTCGTACAAGAATAAAGCGCGCTTCCCCAAAGTTCGGGCTGCGTAGATTTTCTACGAGGATAATCCCACGCTAATGCGCTCTCCTTCCTGGAACTCCTCGTGTGCTTTGCTGCGGCAACCGTCCGACAAAAAGAGACGCGGTACGACCATCGTCACATTGCGAAGTTTCTCTTGATATTCCGGTAGAAGCGCGAACATGAATAATAAGTTAAGCACGTAGTAATATATCATACATGAAAACGTGGAATTTCGTCGAATTTCCATTCGCGTGCGACATATGCTATGGCAAACACATCAAACAGTAGAAGTAAAAAACAAGATCGAAACGACTATGGTGATCAAGTAATAAAATTATAATTATTAAAAAAATTATATATTTCATAAAAAAAATTTTATATCAAAAATTTAATTGAGAGAAATTTATTATTTTTCAAAAACATTAAGAATTTTTAATAATTAATTTAAAAAAATTAAAAATATTAGATTAGTATTTGATTTTCTTTTACGATAACGTACGTTCCTTCGTTAAACAAATTATAATTCAAAGCATAATGCAATGAATGCAGCTTAAAAGGTACATTTAGGGATCTGGGACGACCTGAATCTTTCGATATCGGCCTGCTATTTATGCGCCCGTACCATTAGTTATCGCAAAAGCGTTCCAAGTGCTGCATAGATCCGAGATGCCTTTTCATAGAGGCCTTTTTCCAGAGTGTCTTGAAATGTTTCTACGTTCAAAGAAAGAAGCGAACCGAAGTTATTTTTAGTAATCCCGGATTTTACCAGGCTAAGCATTTCCGAGCATAATATTCACTCTTCTCTACTTATAAACTATGAGTATCCGAAACCGTGCAAATTTTGATACAGATGTCATATGATAGTCAAGCTATCGATCATCGACACAAATGGAGGTTTTACGGTTCTCTCAAGTAACCTAACGAGAGTGTGCAAAGGGATAGACAATCGGATTGGACTTTGACGAAGGTAACAGCTGCAGCGAAAAAGGCCGCAGCGAGCCTGTGCCAAGAATTATAATGCCGGCCAATGGTGACACGCTCGCCGAAATGAGCAAGACGAAAACGAGTACACTCTACTATTTTCATTGTTTTGTGTTTCCTTATATTTATGTATGTGTCCACGCGATTGCTGGATGACGTGGCGTCGCCGAAAATGTACGCGCGCAATGGCGCGAAACTGAGTTGAGACTGATTAAACCGCGCCGGCGATACGCGTGCAAATAATGGCGGCAAACGCAAAAGTGATAACAAAGATAATCGCGCAACATGATAGAGAGACGCATCGTGCCGAATTTTCTTTGTAGCCGAATTCTAAAATTCACCGCCACGTGAAGTATATTTTCCCGATTTAACATGCTTCGCATTACCATGTTTAACAATAAATTATCGTGACACATAGAATAAGACATAGATATCATATGTTGAATATAGTCGAACTATGCCTGATTCTTATAAATAATTATTGAAAGATAAAAACGGGTATTCGTGAAAATTTGCGAAAAAAAAAATTGCTCCATTTTTCTTCAAATTCTCTTCCACTCAGAAAAACAAATGGACATCTTGTTCGGAGATATTTTCTGACACGCGCACCTGCGCCGGCGGTCGACGCGCCGGAAGGTAAGAAGAAGAAGGATGTTACATTCTCACGGAATGTAGTAGATCCCAATCTGGGACGGGAGAGAGTGCCGGTTATCGTTTTTAATGGTTTTCTCGAGTCGCCACTTTCGTAGACCGCCCCAGCAGAATCGCCCCGACCATCCTCGTTATGTTTCTGAGTAGCCGGAAAAAAGGACCTCACGCAAGATTAATGACACTCCCGGGCTTGCAATATGAATGGGACAGTTGCGTCAGCGTGGACATGCACCCATCATTTTAATGGGACCGTCACATCGACGTGGGTCCTCCTGTTTCGAGATTACACGCTGACTGAGCGGCCTGTCTCGCACTGACAGGTGCCGCCGAAAACGTCAATCGGATATGCACTCTTATCGCGTTCTAAACCGCTTAGTAAAATTACCTGAAAACTGTTTCAGCGCTCGAGCAATTAACGTAATCTCTAGCAAAATTATATTAAATGCAGCAGCTGAGTAAAAAGGCGAATATTACTTGCGCGTTTTTGCGGAATCCTTTTACTGTAATTTACCGAGCTGATGATTGCAATTAAAATCTCTCGAGATGTCAGCGACGTCGCTGAACTCTTGATGCAGAATAAATTTTACGTGTGATAGTAACAATTTTAATCATAATCTTTAATCTGCGCGCAAACGTTGTAATTATTCGTTATCTCATTAATATAAACTTATTTTAATCGAATAAACATCGTTAGTAATGTGAGTAGTCGACTTGAGTTTTCCGGGAAACAAGTTTTCGAATTGCTCTTATTTCGTATAATCCATCTGATTATTAAGACGCTTTGAAATAATGTGTACGTGGCAAAAGAGAGAATCACATACGAGAAATTGATCTGGATCTCGCGACTCGCATGATGAAAACCGAGCAAAAGATAGACGGAAGGGAGAAGAAACGGAGTCACGACTTCCTTTTCCGTTGGATCGTAGCGCCTCGCCTACTCGCGCTGACCTCCGTAAGGGTCAGCTGTCAGGTATCGATAGTCCCGCCTCGTACATGCCAGACATGCTCTCTCATGCTAAGCATCGTGTTATTTCTATTTTTGCGTCCAGACGTACTCGGAGAACGTGCCTTCTCCATCGCCGTCGTATAAGCGCGTGCATATATGTGCGAACGCGTATATATTCTTACATAGAAAACATCTGACACATCTTTTAGATTGCAAACGAGCGCAATGGCGCTGGTCCCATCAGATATGCTCTTTCTACGCCAGTCAATGAAAACGATCGCTTTCTATAGCGTACGAGAGAGAGAGAGAGAGAAACTCGCGATCAAAATTAACTTGGCACAATTTAATCCGATAAGCCGACGCGTACAAAATACTGTTGAAACATCGTGATATATTAACTCAAACATATTTCTTGTACTCGATAACAAATACGACAAAAATATTTTCCAACAAAACTGATAACAGATTTCATATAGAATTTTATCTCGCGTTACATCGTCTTAATCGATGGTTTAATATATAATACAGTTGCTGACACAATGTCATATTAGTCTTCATTGTCGTACAATCTTCACGTACTAAGGCAATATACGATCTGTTGCCACAAGAGATCGAATATAAAACTATTTCCCACAATTGACTTCAATATAAATCTATATCGAAAAAATTATTGGCTTAACACGAATAGGAAAATGACACGAGACCGTCATTTAAATCCACGATATCCTACATTTAACTCTCGCCCAATCACTAAATTATCATAAAAGAAATAATCCTTGTGCATTAAGATAATACAAAAATGTTCGATTTAATGAAGAATATCTCTCTAATAAATGCAATAATAATAATATGCGACGGAGTGCGCTTAAAGAACATGTACGGGAAACGCAAAAAATACATATGTTCACATCAAGAGGGTTAAAACATTGACAAATTTTATGCGTGAAATAGCGGAAAAAGAAACGACGTTCAATGTTTTGCGAGCTTCTATTAACAGATTTTATGAGTAATATCTCATAAGCGGACGAAGTAACTTCTAACTGACATTTATTTCTTACGGGATCTCTCTTTTTGTCCCGGCTATTCCATGAGAAACTTCGTTAAGTTTCTTACATCTAATGTCAGAATAAAAATAGAAAATTACTTACAACTGTAAATATTACACTTTTGTTTCGTAGATTTCATAATATACAACATAACAAATTTATTAAGAAAAGATTTAAATATTATTATAATTTTTATAACATTATAAAATATAGATATTTATATTATCATTTATTCTTAAGGTATTTCTGCGACTTGATATCTTCGTGCAATTAAAAAGAATTAAAAAAAAAATGAACCTCTGTATATTTTATAAATGTGTCTAAGATTCAATTGATAAAAAATCTGCAGAAATTATATTGAGAATAACAAATCATCAATTAACTTTAATAGCTAGAAGTGATACGTAGTCTGTTGCTTTTTCTGATTCAGTTTACGAAACGGCATATAAATCATGCAGCTCGATAACTAGTCACGTCACATCAAAATAAATAATAAAACGTAAAGCGCAAATTTATATTCGAATTTAATATTTCTATAGGTATTTTAAAAATAAATATGAAAAAAGATATATATATATATATATTTGCAAGAGATACCGTGACATTTCAAGAATAGAAACTCATAGCAATAATATTTTGGAACGTGTAAAAATATAGTGGCGAGATCAATATTTTACATTATACTTTTTAGGTTAACAGAGTATCCTGTGAATTATGTCAATTTAATTTAAAGATAAAAGAAATTACGCTCAACTCTCGCGAAAAATCTTTTCTTGTGCATTACCGGTTGTTATGGACAAGTTGGCGGAAAAATAATTTCGCTGTGACGCACGAATTGACTTTGACATACAGATCGGTTGCTTCTTGCTCTTGCATTACAGGATTCGTTATCGAAACGGGAGAAAAATTGACTGATTGTCTCTTGTAATTTCCTCGCGTACATCCTTTCTCGGACGTCCAACCGTTGGCCGACCACCTGCGCAGATTGGACATCCTGTGTAGGTACTCGTGTAGCTCGTAATTTACCGTCAGATTCCTACCTTACAGTGATTCTCAGCGCGAGCCGTATCATCGTACACGGTTTATTATTTATATTTTACGACTCGATTTGTTAATAGAGTTGGGAAAAATATAATATTTGCAATGATGCGCGAATATATTTTTCACGATCTTAAGAATAAATTTCATTGAGGAAGAACGTAATCATATCTTTATGAAATCGCCTTTATATAATAAAAGATGTTTATTTAAAGGACGAAGAAAAAATATTTAGTTACACAAAATGGCAAATGGCAATGGTAGAATTTCTTTTGCAAAGAAATTCTCGAGTTAAACGCGCCTGCAAAATCATCGTAACAGCCATTTTCTCAGGTTTTTTTTTTTTCAAAGGTGCGTGCACGTGAAGTGTTTTATGAATAAAGCATAATGAATGAAGCCATACGAGCCGACCGTATGAGATACCTCGAACGCACTAAACGACCATTTCAAGATGACCTCTGCCCAGTTGCATTATTTACATGAGTTGATGTGCATCAATGAAGCATCATAAATCTTGCCAATGATCATTGAAAAACGTGTCTGTCTCTTAAATGTTCGGCGGATGGTTTTTCATTGATCCGCCCCACTCCCTTATGGGAATTCTCCCTGATCTGATAAGTTCCTCAATCTTCGGCGACACTTACCTCCCTCCCTGCTTTTACACTTGCGAAATATATTTCGAGAACAAAGGCATATACATGATGAGCTTCCTTATATAATCCTAGAATTACTTAGCAATCTCGACTATATAAGTTCAATAAAAAATATAACTTGACTCTAAGAGTTCATCAAAATCACATTATAATCATCATGATTTCCAAGAAAAATATGATTAAATCTGTGTATAAAATTTCATTTGTGTTTACCTATCTCGTATATCATTATTAAGATAAATTGTAGACGGTTAATTTTTTTGCTGCTTAAAATATATAAAAATATAAAATATATAAAATAATATATTTGCTATATGTATATCATATATAGAAATGTATTTATATAGCGTAAGAAAAGTTTGCTTTACTCTCACCGAAGTATTTCGACGCCACCGATCATATTACGAGACTTATTTATTCAATAATGAAATTTCGCAAAGAGCATCGCGAGAACGAATAGAAAGAAGACGTGTGGTCCTCCGGCAGGACTTCAAGACGTGAATCTGCATACAATGAGAGAGAATATATCCGAGCTTCTCGCAAGTATATATGCGTTGTCATCTTGTCAGAGAACGCGAAAGCAATAATAAATATAAGAGCGGCGAGGGACGATAAATTTTGGATTATTTTAAAACGTACGCGTCGTCCGTCATCGTTTGTTGCAGTTGTTCGAACCTCAAAACAGGAGAAAATGCGCGCCTGGCAGCTTTATTTGGGGTGTCTCCATAATTCAGGGGGAACATCCGCGGAATAATTCGTGTGTCATATCTTACGAGAGCCGAAGAAAGCCATTCCGTAAACCCTCCCCTTCCTTCCTCTCTCGTTTAAAGAGCTGGACAAGCTGCTCCCCGGGGCAATTTAAATTGGGATCTTTAGCAGTGGTGCAGTTGCAATTACCTTAGGACCGGTTACACCGATGTCGTTTATAGTTAACTTTATTTCGGCGAATAAACATCTTTTCCTGTCACAGATATATATATATATATATATATATATATATATATATATATATATATATATATGATCGGCATAATAATTTAATTTTGTTTATTTATTCGGCATTTAATTTTGTTTATTCGAACAGTTACTTAAAATTAATTTTAATCGAACGAAAAGCGAAAAGGTAACCGTATCAAAATTAATCACACGGATACGAGGTGCACTCGTCGAATTGTACTCGATCGACCGGATGCTTTCTCGCACGGATCCTCGGTTCAGGACCCGCATATGCGAGCGTTTACACGTAACATCTAACTAACCGCCGGTCAATCGGAGAACTAACCTCGTGTAACCTCCGCTTACGTTAACCGCGTTCGTTAAGGCTTGATTATTCCTCGAGTTAAGTTGCCACTCGAGCGGTTGCATTATAGGCCCGTGTATCTCGGCCGAGGAAGTCCTACGCCTTTCGTTCTCGTGTCGGCAACACAATATTCGACCCGACACACGCGCGTTTTACATAATAGCGAAGTAACAACAGCAACCGCGGAGATGATCATAAAATCGCGCTGCGAAATGAAGGACGTAATACATGTATCAAGAGAAAAATAATTTAATACTCTAATAAAAAGTTTGAAAAATCTTAATTAAATGATGTAGTATAAAAATATTTGATGTTATCAGAAATTTTCTTTTTTTTATATGTACATCCTCTTGATATTTCTGAATCTTCAAAAAAGCTATTTAATAAAAGGTATTTATTATAAAAAAAAATACAAATTTCGTCAATTTAATTTTGAAGATACGATATCAGGTGATAAAGTGCTTTGATACACGACGATCACAAATGCAATGCGAATTAGAATCTAAAAATTATCGGATAATAGCGAGAGCTCACGACGGATGTCTACCGGGCGCGAAACCGCAGATGCCAACCGCGAAAGGTAAAACTTTCGTGCCGGCGGCTCACGTAATGTCGCGTGCACCACAATCTTAAGATCCGCGCAAATGCATCGGTCGCCGTACGAAACGTGCCGTGACGCGAAGTAGGAAGTCGGTAGCTCCTCGTTTC
This sequence comes from Cataglyphis hispanica, assembly GCF_021464435.1. NCBI lineage: Eukaryota > Metazoa > Arthropoda > Insecta > Hymenoptera > Formicidae > Cataglyphis > Cataglyphis hispanica. The sequence goes on along the minus strand of NC_065960.1, from coordinate 3,004,657 downwards.
GCCGCGTCACCTAGACCGCGCGATACGCTTCTTTTTTCTTCACGTCATTCCTCATTGGCGAACTTTTGCAAAGGCGGTCGATACGACTCTTGCATTTTAAACGCATCGTCAGTGTTCCCTGGAAAGCGGCGCTTCCGCCTCCTTTCGACGTCTGCATATTTATCTATCCCATTACCACATGACTATCTATCCGGTTCGACAACCATGTTAGAAAGAAAAAAAAAAAGACAGCCAGAATAAAATTTCCGGTCTGTATCGTACGCGTCGCGCATTTCTCTCTCTCTCTCTCATAAAACTTTTCGAGCACAAGCAACGAGTACAAACTCTCTCGATTTTTAATGCTTCGCAATTCAGGACAGTTGAGGTAAATATCGTCATTCGATTCTCGAGTATGTATATCTAACCGTTGTAGATTTCCTCAACTGGTAACGGTTCAAACTACAAAGTATTATTTACCGTATCATAAGATGTGCGTACGTGCGTACGCATCAAATTGCGGTGATTGAATCGATTAACCCGGCAATTATGCGGTAGCTGCAACAGCAGGTGTTTGACTAATCGCAACGATCGCTTCATCTAATCCTCCATCGATTAATTCTAATTCAGCTGAGTGGTCCAGCGACCATCGCGTTGAAGCTAATTAGATCGATCACTTCTTCAATTAAACTCTCGTTTTTAGCTAATTACACGCCAGCCCGCCGACGCCGCAGTCGCCTTAATCTGCGTCCTTAATCGGGTACGATCCGAATGTTAATGGATTCGCGGAAGTCGGTTTCGGACAGCCGCCCCCCATCCTCGTTTCTTCTTATTGGCCTTTCGCTCCTTGTGTTAATGCGAGATTGGCCGGCCGGTGCACGTGCTCGCGATTCATTCTCGCGCTCGTTCGTTCCGTTCAACGCCTTCTCTCGTTCTTTTCTCCCCGCGCGAAGCCTTTCAACACTACTCAATTTAAAAATCTCATTTATCTTTTTATTCCCGATATTAATTTCACTCATGTTCGACGCCCGCTTTATGAATTTCTATCACCTCACTACTATTACACTCCCCCGTCCCCGCCTTTGTCTCACGATTGTCAGATGTTTTTGTTCTGACTGATATAGTTCGGAACGAAATTTCGTCTGACAGATTCGTTCATATTCCCGTCAAGGAATTTCAATTCCATTACTGCGCGCGTTAACCGCCTTGGATCATGATTAAATTTTTAATTTTGTAAGAAAACGATCAAATGAAATTAGCGATGAATAATAACATTGGACTTTCTTAGGAGAATCGCATCGAAGATGGAATGGCATTATTTAAGCTGGCATTTTACGCGAACGCTTGATTGCTGTTTCCGCGATTAGCCGATCTCTTCCAGAAATTGCTCGTTTTAAAGGATCTAATTTTAATCATCGGGACAATAATAATGCGTATGGGGTGATAATAATGCGTAGCAATGCTTGATTATCATCGGAACGAGATGTCTTAATCGATTCCGATAAAAAGATATCTGCAGAATCGCTACGAAGATATCTAAAGAGTTTTTTCTCATTCAAAATATTTAAATAAAAACTTTATTCGTAAAAAAATAAAAGAAGAAGAGACCACATTGCGCGCGTGATCGATCGCAGTTTCTTGCTTGATGCAAGACACGGCGTTATGCAGATGAGTGACGGCGACACGCCGGGACAGACTAATTTATAGCGACGTTCACCATAAAATTATTCACTTGTCGCCGTATAATAATGTCTACATCCGCATCACGTCGCCGTGCACGCCTTCTTTTTATTTCTATTAGCGACGATTTCACGAGCGAGTCATTATGGATTCGAGAACACATCTTCCGCGTAAATCCCCGTATCTATCGATCACTTGCAAAAAAAATTTGTACGATATCACGTAACGAGTAGAGTCTGATAAAAAAAAAAGAAAAATATTTACAAGAGTGACTTAAATCGTGTCTCGAAAAATTTCCGCAAATTTCGCAATACGAAATTAATTTTGATGGGCTCGAGAATATTTAGGAAAAATATCTACATCGAATTATGAATGAATTATGTACTAATTTATAAGAGAGAATAATACTAGATCTTCTTAGCAATGGCTGCGAGAATATCCTCCTGTAACGATGCGTTATAGTAACCGCTCATTTGAATGCCGCATAATTGTATGCGCATCGTCTTGAGTGTTACTCAAAGTTGACTTTAGGCGATTAATCACTCGCTAAGAAGGATATCGCTCGCGATAACTTTTCCCGCCAAGAAAGTGGATCAAGGAGTACATGCGTTCGCGCAATGTCCGATTGACAGATTAACATTCGCAGATAGAGCAGAGAATGGAATTTGTTTCGAAATGATAGATGTTCGACGAATGAAACGTGACGCCATTATTCATATGCTCGTGCTACTTCATTTTTACTATTTTTGGAAATGCAAAAGCGTGACCATTTGCGAACCGTTACCCCGATAACGCTTTCCTTCGGAGAGTATCAATAATAAGCAATCATTAATCATCACATTTATTTATTGTTATTTCTATCATTATCTCATTCTAAATTTCACGGATCTTTTATAATAAAGTAATAGTATAATAAAACATATCTGCGCTTCGATTCTGATAGTAATTTAAGATTGCTGCATATATGCCGACTAATCTCGACATGATGCCATTAATTTCCAAGGACGATTCGCTGATCCCGGAGATGCACGAAGAATTGAGAGAACGCAAAGCTGGATTATATCTCGAACAATAGTAGATTCAACGGCAAAAGTTTTTACCAACTATATAGTGCAATTTAAAAGAGTGACGATGCTAAACAAGGACAATAGACGCGACACTAAATAAAACAGTATCGACAAATCGAGTGTCGACAAACAGATTCATTGTAGAAGCGAGAATGACGAATCATTCTCGATCGCTTGTATCCACAATTGTTTGCATTTCGACGCATCAACTAATAACAGCCAGTTATATGAATTTAAAACTTTTATACATATTAAAATAATAAAGGCACTGTTGATGTTATCTCACTGATACAATGTGTCAACTGCTCGTTACATTTCCGATATATATCATCGTCCTTGTAGTTAATTAAAAAGCTTGCTCAATCTCGAAGTGCCTATATTGATCAAATGATGATCAATGGAATCACCAATTGAAACCAATCATCTCTATAGATAAATCTTCCTCAGGGTCGTTAACACGAACGCGTAAGAAGGCAAAATTTCATACTTTGCTACATGACGGTGACCATTTTTTGAGTTATGATAAATTGATTAGGTTTTTTTAACCCGCGGAGATTACCATTGTTATGTAGTGCGCAAGTCAAAAGTGAATCACACAAGTGTCAATAATCGCATAAACTTCACGAGTACGTATGCGCAACGTCCAACCATTATGCAAATGACCGTGCAATGATGGAAAAAAGGTGACGAGTCAAATTTCGCAATTCTGTAGGTCACGATATTACACGGACATTGATGTATTACACAAGCGCGAACATTATTTTCCAGTTCCATGTCACACGCGACTAGATTCGTCGACAAATGGGACTTACTCTTATAGCGTGACGTAACAAATACCGGAAAGTAAAACGAAACGTCTTCAGATAGCGAAAGGTTGTCGACAATCACATTGTTCTAAATTTTGCAATCAATGACCTCTACGCTGCAGTCAACCGATCGGTCCAGCGCCCACGCCCGATTTTATCCAATTGCGTTCTCTCCTCTTCCTTTTTCCACTACCGATTCCTGCGAAACTCACGCGAGCTTGTCACGATGTCAGGTACATAATGGCCGGAACGCCCACGCTTTCGCTCCGCACCTACGATCCGAAACACGCACGTATGCACATACATGTGCAGGCAGTTTCGCGCGTTTTACAACGCTCGATAAAACCTAGTCCTCGATCTAAGCGACTTGAAGAAAAGGAGGGTAGTCGTTTGACTTAGGTAAATGTCAAGACTGATCACGCACATTGCGCGTCACTGTATTTTTAATAATAAAAGAAAATTATCGTCGACCTCCACATGACTCTCGAAACTCTTCGCAATTTATATTCTTTGAAAAGAATTGCATTGACATATATATGTATTTTTACTAATGATGAATATCATCGATAACCGTCAAGGATATACAGAATTTCTAAGCAAACAGATATGATGAGATTGATGTACGGTGACATTTGAAGCGCGCAAAGTGCATGTCTCTAAGAAGCGTGTCCGCTACCAGGGATTTAATTTCATCCTCTGTAGTATTTACTGCAGTGATGCACGTTAAATTTATGCCAGTAGAAAAAAATGAATATAGTTATGAATGCAGAGGATATAAAATTACGAAGAGAACTTTATCCGTAACACGATCGTTATTATATTCCGTATTGCAGTTTCTAAACATACCAGTTTAAATTACAGAACTCCCCGCGGTTTTTCGAGCTGATAAGATAAGCAACCGAAGCTTTTGCTCACATCACATTTTGCGCTGACCGACACTTGATAACATAAAACCGTTAACGCACAAAAATCCCAACGACTTTCCTTCACTTTATATATAATATATAAAATATTTTTCTTTATTTATATTTCTAATCAAATTAATAAAAAATGCACATATCAACAATAATTTCAAATATTTTAAAATCTGAATCTATCTTAGAGATTTAAAATCATAATGTAGGAGGATGCTTTTCCGGTTAAAAGATCGCACGGTGCGTCTCTTAGCTTGAATATCATTAATAATCGCCTTCGGCAATTTTTTTTGTCTACCGCGCACGGACAAGCCTGAGATGTATCGCGTCGCGTTGAAAGACGACAGTTCCGATTGTGGGCGAACTCTGTATTGGCGTCACAGGGTATGCAAGCCCCGGAGGACGCGAAAGAAGGATTCAATTGCGCGTGCAGTTAGCGTGCCGTGCACGTGGGCGATAATAATGCCGCATGCGTTCGTACGCAAAGAAATGCTGATGTTCCCCCTCCTTTTTGGTCCCTTTGCCATAGTATCCCTTCGCGTACGTCAGGGCCGTGCCCATGTTCGACTCGCCGACGAGTCTCTCTCCTGCTGGCCGCTCACTTACGAGCCGCCGAGAAGCAACGTACGTTTTTTTTTCCGCACGATCCATTGTCGCGAGGTGAGAAAAAATAAAGACCTGAAATGAGGTCAGCCGCTTGCTTATAATCGTTGGCGACTGAGAATACGATTAGCCGATAGCAGATGTCAGTCGCGTGTTTCATAATGATCGGGACGTCGCTTTTCTTGCGAGGCACACGTGAGAAACGGCGGGAATTTTTCTACGCACGAGATATGATACCCCCTAGCGTGATCGTATGATTAGAAAGTAAAATCTAACGTAAATTTATTATTCATTATTTTGTTGATACTATATCCGGCATTGTTCTCATCGTAGTAAATTTTTTTAATTGACGCAAACAAATAATATTTAATACAATTATTTTGTAAGAAAAATTTATATATACTTTATATTATCGCGGAAGATATTTATTTCTTCTTACTTTCCTATACGATAAACATTAAGAATTGTAATTTTTTGTCGATACGATTTACTATAAGTTTTTCTAATTAGAAACGCACAATTTTAATTTTCAAAGTATGTAATATCAAGATATACAACCTGATAGATCGCAATCATAAAAATTCTCGCAGAAAGTGAATGTACTTTCGTTATGCTTATCGTCAGTCGTTATTATATGCATATATTCTCGGTCTCTTGAATTCATCTTTTCCTCGCCTCTCACATCCATTCATGCGATTTCACTTATGTCATTTAATTCGCGCGTCATCGCGCTCACCTGTCTCGTTTATTAAGCCACTTAGCTTCGCGTGTACATGAGTCGCGTGTGATTTATCATCCGTATTATAGTATTCTTCGTATTGTTAATTGTAGGCATATTATTTTTACATTTCACTTTGATTCGACTCGTAGAGACGGTAATTTCTCGCTCATATAGCATTAAACATTCTTCGGTTCGATGAAGCAGAAAGAAAGTCGCAAAATGCCCGTATCGCGAAATTAATTAGATTGACTTTCTAAACGCGAGGTTCCCGATCGTTAAGAGCAATTCCATTTGATATCGCCGGAATTTGTGGAACGATCCATTGAACAGAGCGCGAATAGGGTTTAGAAGTGAATTAACTGGACTCATTATCGGGCGCAATTAGCAGTCCACTTACATCCGCGTACACTTCTGGATTATTACCATGTAAATTACCGACCCAGCATATTTTTATGATACGTAAAAAAAACATTTTTTGAAATAGGCGTTTTAAAAATAAAAAATTCAAAAGTATCTAAACCTCTCATAAAGATTGACTCAAAATATCTGAAAAAAATTATGTGTCCAAGAGACATCTAATTCGATCGTTGAATCGGAAGCGAGTCAGTCTGATGGATCGAGTCTTTTAGACAATCCGGCGCGATTCTGAAAACTACGGCATAACGCGCCTCGAGGGCAATGCTAAGGATCTTCGCGCCGTGGGACGTCGACGGGAATTGCTGCATCGTAGGTAGATAGATAGGTAACTACCTTGCACCCGCGAGTTTCTAAAGTAACCTTCCGCTGTCTCTCGACCGTGAGGGACCCGAAGGCGAAGGTGGTTACGCGCGAGAGCTCGCCCTCAGGTATCGTGCACATCATAGCCGGTTCCGTTAACTTTAACTACGACTTTTTTTTTCGCCGATGCTTATATACGAAATAAACTAAAATTAAAAATAAAAAGAAAGATGAATTATATGATTTCGCGGTTTCTGAATAAATTAACGTTACTAGAATTACGTCTCTACGGATTAGCATTGAACTCTATGTGAACGGTACTTGAAGATTGGTTTACGGATGAAACAACTCGACGTTATCGGACGTTTAATCTCCGCTCGTGTGTCTTTTTACACACGCCCGCGGAAATTGGAGGCGGACGAAGACGCCGTCGACGTAAAGACTGAGGAGTGACGACTTAAGAATAGAGCGATATGCAATGCTGCAAGTGCAATTAGCCGTGGATGTCTAGAATTTCCGATCGTTATCGCGATCGTTATTACGGGATGTTTTGATTAACGCGGACGGATATAGCCGAGTTGTTTTTCGTTATTTTTTGTATCTCACGTATGAGAAGATTTAACGAGATTGTCATCGTCGTAATTACAGGCGCGAACTCACGACGTGCCATCAGTTAAACTCCCACCGGCACTTGTCTTACCACACAAGTTTTTGTTTTTGTTCACACATATATTTTAGATATAAGACATGCAAACGACAACAGAATTCCTGATTTAGTCTATCTCTATTCATCAAAAATATTTCTACAATAAAAAAACCTTTCTAAAAAATAAAAAATAAAAAATACCAAGTATATAAAGTATCCGAACTTATATGCAACAACCAGAAATTAAAAAAAAAAAAAAAAATTAATATACTTGTATATACTTGGCATTTTTTATTATAAAATAAAAATTGACTCACCGATCGATGCGCAATAGAGTTGATCACATGGACTAGGCTTCCATCTTCTCTCCTTACTTAAGGTTATCTTCGTTGCACTCGCGAAAATACATTAATCGATCGCGTGCAAATCGTTTGCGGCTGAAAAAACAGACACTTATACGCGCGATACTTTACACGGCACTCCCGAAAATTAATTAAGTACGATAGATCCATCCGCGGCGCGACGGAGAACAAAGAATACGCGCGATACTTTACACGGCACTCCTGAAAATAAGATTAATTAAAAGAATTACGATGTGACGGATCGTCCACGAATCAAAGATACACGCACGACAGTTGACACGATACTACTGAAAATAAAATCAAATATTACATTACAAGGTGAACATAAACATAAATTTGTGATCATAGCAGTAAATGTAAACAAACGCCAAGGCCGTGTGTCCCGACTGATTTTTATCTCATTCTAAAAGTTCTTATTTTTATTTCACGCCAAATATGTTGAAAGTTGTTTATAAAAGAAATTCATACTGAATATTATATATTTTGTTTCTCGCATTATATTCTGATTACGAATCGGTAGATAACTGTTTTGTATTATACCTAAATTATTCGATTCGGCGATTCGTGTATTGCGTTCTTTTAATCCACATAAACATGATAACAATATTATATCGATGAGAAAAATTTAAAGCGCGATGCAAAATATAATCGCAGTTAATGAGCATTAAAGAAATAATTGCTATCCGTATAAAAATATCGGTACCATAAATTAAAATTCTTTTTTTCGTTTTCTTATCTCCTATATTTCTCTGTCTCCTATATTTCAAATAATCATTAAGACAAAAATTATTTGCGAAATAAATAGAAATCTGCCAGCTCGAGTCTCTCGCCACGAGATTTATTAAATATTTTAATATTATATTTCATTAACTGGTCAACTCCAGAATAATTAAAATAAAAATGATCCACTCACATTACGAGATTACTGGAAAATTTGTAAAGTTGCATTGAAAAAAATGTTTTCGCAGATTTCGCAGGACAACACATCGCGCAATGATACATTTATTATCCGCTTAAAGGATATTAAATTATCGGCATTCAGATCAAGGTGCTAGATCAGCTGATTACAAGCACATTTTATGATCTTCTTTCGTGGCGTTACAAAGACGGTTAAATTCACGCGATGCGTTTATCGTCCAGGCACGTTTAACACGCCGCGCGATCGTGATCCTCGTGATCTCTCCTTCTCTTTCCCGAGCCGGCTACATCGTTTCGCGACAGGATCGCAAAGATTAACGAGCGCGACGACGCCGAGGAAGGCGATGGTTCGTCGATCCCGACCGATCGTCGGTCGCAACAACCGGATGATGCACGCGTAATAAATCACGGTATTTAACAATGCGGATGGATATCGTAACGCGCGAACGGTTGCGCAATGATCGATGACACAAACTGATAGCGCGACGTGTTCATCTACAAACGGACGCGCGCTTTTTACTTGCAGGTGACTGGGGAATATATGTGTTACCGGTGCTTTATACTCGGCCGATTGCGACGATCGGCGCTAACTATTATATATCCTCGCGTGAGAATACAATTCTATTCACCGTTGTTTATAATATCGTTGCGATTGCATAATCGAATACGATCGATCTTTGATAATTCCTTTACGGAAATTGTTTGTGAGCCGATAAAACATTTAAATTTGCGAATTTTTTTTACGTTTGTGTAATAAAATTTTAAAATGTTATTAATTTATAAATATCTATCATATGCATATCTAAATATATTTTCTATTGAATTAGAAAAAAAATAATTCAATAAGTTGTGGGTTTCGCAAAAAAATTATATAAAGATGACTAATTTTTCTACAAATATTTCAGCAAATATTAATTAATATAAAGAATAAATTTATCCTAATTTTCCTTTCATACCGTATTAATTAGACATAACCATAAAGTTGATAGATTATTCTTATCGATCGTAGACACTAACGATATGTGATTCTGCGAAGAGTTAGTTGACTCGCAAGTCCTCGCTGCAGGAGCACATCTTTATGCAGTCCGTACAAGACAATGAAACCATTGTCGCTTATGGTACAAAGGCACAAAGTTAACCGGAAACTCATTGTTCCCATCTCGTATTTCAAGCGATCGGTCCGTCCGGACGGATTCCCGCTAATATTAACACCATGTTACTAGGCGACCGAGGAGAAGATTCCACTGGCCACTTTCTAAGTATTCTCGAGGATGCAAGCAGCTTTTACAAATCGCGAATGAAAGAGTATCCTTGGAAGAGGATTTATGATTCTTTTGAAAAAAATGGTGTCTCTCTCTCTCTCTCTCTCTTTTTTTTCTCTGGAAATCTTTCTCCCAACTTCTTGAAAGTTTCCGATTCGCAACGCAAATAATTTCGATCAATATTATAATTTTACAAATCTACAAGATTATAATATTAATACATAGTAAATAATTTCACTCGACGTAGAAGAAAAGCAACGACTCATCTAGCGGCATCCAAGATCATGAAAAACAAACATTGCTCCCGCCGAGCAAACGAATGCGGAGGTTCAAGCTTCAATCCGACATAAATCTTCCGGATTGTACCGATTAATTACTGGAGGAAACAGGACCCTGTAATTAGAGCCTCTCCTTGATAGGTTGCGCGGCCATCTCGCACGGACAGATCTCGACCTACCTCGTCTTTACCGCGATGTACCACGTGGAGAAAATCTACGGGCGAAAGACGAACACGTCGTTTCCGTTACAGGACTTATAACAGATCATCGATTGCCATATTTTTAATCAATTAATTTTGCTTTTATACTTTCGTTGACAGGAAGACATTATTTCATTTTTATCCATGTCTTGTTTGCAATCTTCGCGCGTCTCGTTATAGTATCCTGTTTCTTAATTGTGGACCTTCATAATTAAATCTCTTTTTGCTTGCAATTTATATCTTAAAGACGGCTATTCAACGATAATTCCTGAATTTACTTGAATTTATCAGCCCGCAAACTCCGAAAGATATGAAAGAACCTTACATTCCGTGACTGCTTTTTTCTGAACTTTTCAATCTTTAACTTTCACATCATTACGCGATTTATGAGAGAAAATACAATATAACAATAACTCGAATTAAACTCCAAATTAAGTCAAATCTCGAATTTCGTTCTTCTTTAAATTCACAGAATGTTTTACGATAAGCGACAATTTTGTCAAATTGAAAACTTAGATATACTTATATAATTCAGTTCAAAACGTAGTTAAATTTCTTATCAATCGATATCAACGATATTGACGATTCTCGCGTCACAAAATTTTCGCATTAAGTTTTCTTTAATTTTATTATATTTGAATAAAAATATAATGCGTGCATTATCGAAGATACTAAAATCTCGAGCTATTTGAACGCGATCGTTTAACTCGCCTCAGACAAAATTAATAAGTCACGCGATTAATAACCATTATCTGTCTGCAGTTGAGATCAATTACACCGTGCGTAATGTAGACGTATAGCTCTTAAAATGCGCTCGCTTAATAGAACCATTTGCAATTAGACGGGCGTCAAACCCGCGTCACAAATGAAACATATCGGGAGGGAAGGGGGAAATCAAATTATCTCGCGTTCGCAAAAACGTATATTGCCGTCAGGTATCGCTATTCAGTCGCATAAATTCGCGCAAAAGTCCCGCCGTGCGGATAATAGAGAGATCGAAACCGTTTCCGAACAAACTGCCGCCGACGGCGCGCTATCGCTTAAATCGAAACATGAAATAGCCGTCGTGGGAGAAAATAATAGCTACGGAGTATAACGTGAATGTCCGTAAAATGGATTTATGAATTTTTCGTTTCGCGCGATGATCAATCCTCATTCGGATCGATCGGACCCGATCTCGCGCGGAGTTTCACCTGTAAACCAGCACCACCTGCAACCCGCGGGCGCGCGCACTCGTAAACTTTCCACCGTAATTCTCGGAGGTGGGTCCGTGATATTAAGCTGACTTCATCCGCTGGTATTAAGATAGATTTATTGATGGCTGCACCCGATTCCGGCTACTTTAAAACCCGCCTGTAACTACTAATCCGCCGAAAGTTAATGCGCGGCCTCCGTGTAACAATATACTTACTTCAGTGAAAAATAATAATGAAAAAAATACTACATCAATAATATCGGGTTGACTAGATTGAACAAAACCTTTCGAGAAAATGGAAAATAGGAGAAGCTAAAAGCGCTAATCAATATAAAAATATATATATATATATATATATATATATATATATATAAACAATTATAATAATTTAGCTGTAATAATATATCATCTTTAAAAAATTGAGTATTTCTCCAACACCGCACAGATAGAACATAATGGAAAAGTTAGTGAGATAATTCTTGTGAGAGCGACAATAAAAATGGAAAATTTAACTCAAGTTAGCTGTCAAACAATCAGAGATCACATTTTGATGAATAAAAGCACGGCACGATCCTCGCGATGCACTTTGTGCGGTGTCGATCGAAATTTACATCGGCGCTCCCGCCGCTTTGACTCACAGATGAGACACGCGGAAGAAATGCCGACACTTTGGCATCGAAAGTAATTCTATGTGATATCTTTGTATGACATTTGAAACATCCTAGTATCTCTAAGAGAACACGCTAAATCGTCCGTAAATCATGACGAGCTACCAATGTATAAATTATGCGACTATGTCAGGGAACGATGCTCAAACGACTTCCTTCTTCGAGTTTAATCTCTCATCTCGTTGACCCTCGTCCCTGGACGATCATGCTACGCGCGCAGCTTCCATTATTCCGTCCATTCACTAAGAGGACCATCGATCGGAGCTTGTTTTTTCACCGGTTCCGTTTTCTCCCTCACTCTCACCGTTTCTTCGCTTTCAATCTAAAACCTATCCGCGGTCGACACAAGAACTGGTTCCGCCGCCGACACATCGATTGACTTTTAAATTTTGATACCCCGCTCGCGTCGGTCAATTTCGGAGACAAGTTGGCGATCGAGAGCGGAATTGTAAAACGTAATTGCGACACTTTTGCAATTCACCGGAGGTATCTGTTACACGCTTTCGTTTCTCTCCATTTTCTCCGTTGCATTCTTTCTTATTGTTAGCCAAAGCGCACGCGATTCAATATAAACTCGAATTATTGGAAAGAACCTCCTCCTCCTCCCTTAGGCCAAATATATCATTTAATGATCTGATATTATTATTACAAACGATGCAGACTGATATGCGATATGCAAGATTAATAATTGAATGCTATTGATAAATGTCACTGATAATCTGCTTCTTTCAACTTTCGCCGAAGACAAAGAGAGAACCCTCAAATTTTCACGATTCAATTGGCAGTCACGCTCTACGAAGTCGATCGACTACGAAATTGCGAAGCTTCGGTAAAATCGAAGCCGAGATTCCAAGGACGACTACAAGCGAGATCTCTCGAGCGAACGAAACACGGGTCGCCACTAATTTCTACGCTTCTTATCGAAAACGACCGGCCGGCTGGCGTTACACGTGCGCAACGCATCGCATCGCATCGCTGCTGCATCATGCACGTCTGGTCCTGCATTCCACGGACACGAGCAAAAAGGGCGAAATGCTCCCGCGCTTAACTTCCTCTCGTTGCACGCGCGATCCCGACGCGGTCAACGGCGGAAAGTTTTGCGAGAATCTACGTTCGGGCAATGCGGATAAATTAATCGGCTGTCAATCAATGTTAATTAAGCGAACGATCGATAAAATTTTGTATTATCTACGCAATCGTAAGAATACATTATGTGCAATTTTAAAGATAAAAATTTTAACCAACTGCAATAATATAGAACCTAATGTAATTCATATAGAATTCTCTAATAGAATCTAACAGAATTCAAAATGTCAAGTGTGATTTTTTATTGTTTTAATGTATAATACGCTTCTTAAATATTTGCCCGTCTTACTTAGTTTTTATAGAAAATATACTCGAAATTATATATATATTCTTAAGATAACTTGTGATAGGAAATTCTTATACGCTTTCTCTTCATCTTTTATATTTCTCGTCTCTTCTATGTGAAGTTATATAAAAGCTTTTTTGAAGGCTATCGAGATATATGTACGTTTGCTTAACGCGTCGACAGGACGTATGCCACTGGCAATATACGAGTGAACCGGTCAGCCGTATACGTTAATTAATATACACGCCGAAGAATTATAGAACTGACGTGACTCGGACTGATCGTTATCCAACGAGAGACACGGCAGATAGATATCGTTAATCAATATTCAAGGAATCCTCGTAGTCGAAGCCGTTGTTTCATGTATACACGAACGAACGTTATCGAAGAAAGGTTTATTTAAATGACCGACGATGTTAATCGATTCTTATGTTCAATTATTGCATTCATGTATTTTATCGATGCTTTAAACTCACTGCGAATGAAGAAACAAATTCTTCCGTTCATTGTATAAAAAAATAAACATTAAAACTAATAATAAATTTTAATGACGGAACGCCTTCTTAATGACGGATCTCCTAGAGGAAAAAATAATATTCGATCCTTCAAAGTTGCAAAATACTTGGAATGCGATAAGATCGATGGCGCGGTTTGATGACGTTTATCAAATGATTAGAAGTCGCGGAACTCGATAGAAACCTGTATTTAACGACGCGCGAGGGGACAACCTGTTTACATTGACAGAGTCATTTAGCTGCCACTACAACCCCGTAGTTTCGCCGGCGGTGATTCGGATCTGGTTCAAAACAGGTTGAACGCGAACTGCGCTGACCCAAACGCGCATTGATTTACGGCGGCTTTATCGCGAAACAACCGAAATTACCGGAATTATATAGTCGCGCATCTAAAGTCACTGAAAAAAAAAAAATACCCTTTCGCAAAATGCAATTACGATTAATTACGATCGCATCAAACTTTCTCTGTCGTTAAATGAATTTACGATGCGATACAAAACAAACTTGATTTGCTTATCTAAAGTAACTAAGTGGATAAGGTAATCGGTTTATCGGTTTATATAGCAAGACCGGAGCTCGCTTATATAAATGCGCTCACGATAGCGTGCAAACTCGATTTTCCATCCGCGCAATTAGGAATCGATGCGCGGTCTAGTTCCGATAGATATCCGCCACAGCTAATTCCCGTGTAATCTCCACGCCGAAGGGGACTCGACGTTACAGTAAGGCGATAAAGATCGATCATCGATGTAGGAACGCCCACCAATAATCACATGCAAGTCGGCCTTAACACTTACTGCGCGCGTGCCCGTGAAAATCCGATGCACGCGAAATGAAGTCGTGCTCAAATATATTGCGACAAATTTCTCGCGACAAAGAATATGAATAGAAGAAATTATATCAGAGAAAAAAAGGAAGGGAAGAAGATAAGTAATCTTTTTTCATCGCTAATACATTTGAAGTATCGGAAAAAGTTTTTGAATAAGACGATGATGCGAGATAAAACGTAGACGGAAATCCATAGCAAGTTTCTAGCTCTGAGCATCAAAAGGGAAGGCGGAGATGAAGAAAGTGCTGATAAGTACGAACGAGCCACAACGTAAGTTGATATCGTTCAAAGACATCATGTATCAAAGATCGAGACTGCCTGACAGACATTGGATACACCATATCTTTCGTCCCTCATCTGCTTCATGAAAGCAGCAATCGTAGACCAGCATACGATTTGCATTCCGCGTTTATCTATACGTTTCGTCCCGTTAGTAAATTATGCTAACAAAGCATAACACACCTCTCTTAACAAACTACTGCAGCTACTGAAATTCAATTTCAAAGATTAAACTCGGCTTTTACATCCTTGCAGAAACGCGAAATATATTTTCGAATATATTGCTATTATCAATTAATTAAGAAGGATAACATAACTCGTACAAATGTTTCTCTAACGGCTTACATTTACGATGTAAGGAACCCACTTGCGATAATGGTACTTAACGGATTAATATTTCCAAGCCGTCCTTAAGTACTGAATATCTTGATCCTTTCCCTTTCTCTCTCTCTCTCTCTCTCTCCCCCTCTCTTTGAGAAACGGACCTCCCTGCTCCAAGAATATTGTATGTTAATTACACGAGCGCGAGCACACAAAAGCCACATTGTAATCCCGCGCACCCGTGCCTTTCTGCCGCGCGATGCCGACCGTGTGGGTGCGATGACGAAGCGGGCCCGTCCCTTAATTACTGTCGGACGCCGGGAATTAATTATCGTTGCCGGGAGGCCGCGTCGGTTTGCCTAACCGAACGAGTCGATTAATCGAGGATTCGTTACGTTTCGGAGAGACCGGAAGGGCTTTATCTGTCTGACGTATTTCGATATCGCTTATTGCAACATACGTCGTCATGGTCCATTAATTGCACCGCAGCGTACATTAAGCTTTAACCGAAAGCAAGTACCCAGAAATCGTCGTCATAAAAATGTCGATTGTCTAAAAACATTATTTATAAATGTATAAAATTTTTTGAGCATACACTAATATTTCTATATTGTTTATCGAAGAGGGTCAAAGCTCGCACTGAAGCAAGAATTTTATTCATCAATGTTGTTTAGTCTGAACTCTTTACGATACAACAATCCTCCGCGACACTCGAGACACCTGATAACTTTGTATAAGAAATGATCATGTAGTGTGTCACATGTGGCATCTGTTGCCGTCGTCTGTTCGATAGACATTTTTATTACAATAACAACGTTTTTCAAGCGATTAGCAAATAGTATTAACGGAATTCGCGCCAATATTCTCTTTTCGATAAGGCTATAAACATTTACAATATGTAAAGTAATATCTTTGATATCAGTCATGAAAAATATCATCCGCTATGAAAATGTCATGGAAAATAGCATAAGCGATGATTCATGGTTTATTTTGCTCTCTTGTATTTTAAAGCAAAGTTGAAAAAGGTCTAGAAAGATTATACAAATGGATGCATCCTAATGCCTGTGTGTGCGTACATTGTTTACGATTTTAATCGATCGAATAAATAAAAAAAGAATAAAATTGAAATCTAAATAACGGGGTTTTAATATGATCTAAAATAAATAAAATAAAAGGATATAAAAAAATTTTTTAATGCAAAATGCGAATTAAGAAATCGAATTATAAATCTATGAAATAAAACTTGGAAAGATTAACTCGGAACTATTTCTCTTAATAATAAAATAATTAATAATAAAATAAGTTTATAAAAAATTCGTTTATAAAATCGTCGTGGCGCAAGTTCGATGTATCGCGTAGCATAATATTGTTACGATAAACACGGGATATTCATCCGAGAAACGGATCACCCCGGACACGGTTCACCGATCTCTTTCCAGAGAGGCGTTCGCCCGGTTTCGTGCCGGGTTCCTGTGTTTCATTCACGAACGAGCGCCCGGAGATACGGCGAATGTTAATGAGGCGGCCAGTCAGCTGCTCCGATCGGAGCGAGAAGGATAATCCTCGCGGAAATTAAATTCCGGAATTCGCCGTGGTCTACGGGATAAACTCACGGCGAGTCTTCGACGAAGAAACTCTCGCAAATCACCCATCGTGGCATTATGGAAATCACATGTGCCTCTCGTAACGTTCCTTACTTCCTACCTGATATTACAATTACGCGATCATCGTAACTGTGTGTATCGAAAAATTACGGTATCGAGAGATGTAAATCGGGACATTTCAGCGCTGTTCAAAATTACGTTATTACTCAAGATTGATAATAAATATAATGTAGTCGATATATCGTGTAATTTTCAGTCAATGTCGCGATTGATCGTCTCGATTGATCGTTAACGCCGTATTATTTACAGAGTTTAACGAACACGAGAAATGCTAAAATACTACTTCGATAAAATACTACTGTAAAACTTGCACATATGTGTACACTCGCCGTCGGCGACAACTCCAAACCGACTTTATAATACTGACTTTATGAGCGTGGAGTCGTAAGGGCCTAGCTGCACCCTATAAATATACCTATGCTGTTCCACGTCATCTTCCGACAAAAATCTTGAAACATGAGACCGACGGATCTTCGTGCCACGCTACCACTGATGCATCCCTTAGGAGGTGCATTATCCTCGTCCGTATATTAATGCTGATAACACGCAAAGAAATTCACGAAACTCGTAGACATGTCGATTGAAAAATTAGATAACTGAGTAATAATTACTGTTCTCTTAAAAAATCTCTAATCTTAATAATCTCTTTGTAATAATATCAGTTATTAAAATATGTAATATTTATTCATATATAATTAAAAAAAAATAAATAAATAAATTGGAAAAATAAAAAAAAAAATAAATAATAATAGGATGCGAGTCGCACAAAAATTAATCAATCGGATAATTGCAAATAAAGTAATCTCTGATAAGGCTGAAGGTAATCTCGAATATTTGAAATGCAATTGAAATAGTAAATAGGAAAAGTGATATTAAGCACAATTCCGAATACGTTCACCACAGGACGTCCTACGTACAGCACTGCGGCATGAAATTTATGACCACGATCTCTCGGCTTGGTTATTCGTCAGAGACGATCGCGAATCTCAATCCTCGTGTACCGACTTGACAGAGCTCGTCGGAGAAAGAAGGAGAATGCCCCGTGAATGCAGCTCGTATTACAAAGAGCCAGCACGATCCGTGTACTTTATTATGGGAAGAAGAAATCTCACGCAATTTTTCGATGCAATTTTGTCGCGTACACAAAAATTCGTATTCCCAGTTTAATAGTATCTTATGATGCATGTAGACGGATCTTAATAGGACATAACTACTTCTAAATCCAGTTAATTTGATTTTTTTCGCTGGAGAAAGTTTTTCGGGAAATTTTGATATAAGGAAAAATATCAATATCGATCATCGCGACGAGTAGAATTATATATCACGATTTTCCGATCGTTTTTCCGAGCCACCACAGGAAGTGACTGTCGCAATCCCGCTCCTTGGGTAATTTTAATAACGTCGCGAGAAATGTGTGACTGTCGCAATCGTATCTTCGTAGCGTTGCCCCCCGTTTGGCGAAAGGGCATTTTAATTGAACGACGTCGTGATCACCGCACTTTGCGACCGCAACAATCCGTTAAATAAAATCTTAACCGCAATTGATCGCCTACACACCGTCGACCGGACACACCGTACCGTAGTGTCGTTCATTATCATCGATCTCGGTGATCGAGTACTCGACCCATTTAACGCGAGTTACTTTCGCGTTCCAGCCGTGTTAAGAGAATGCTCGACTCCTAGATTTCACATAATAAAATAGATATTTGTTAAATGTCACGCGCGTAAAAAAATTCCCAGAAGCTCGACTTGTATTATACGAATCAGAAATTCGAAGATGATTATTTCCATATGACAACGTACTCCTAAGATATGAAATAAATTCTTTTCTTCTCACGATTTTGCGATTTTTTTCTTTCAATCGTCAATGCAAACGTTAATTAGCAAGAGTTGAACTTTTAATGCATTTCTCTTTTGCTTCCGTGTTCTGTCATTACGAAATTTCGCCGTTGCAGCGAACGTGCCCGTTGACTTTAAAACACGCCAGTAATAATACACGCCGTGAATCTTCGCTTCGCGGGGGTAATCCGTGAGTCACGTACAACGAGCTTTCTATCACGCACAATGAACATCAGCCAGCTGCCAATTACGAGAACAGTATAATTACGAGCGCTAGATGTGGTCGCTTACGATTCGACGCGTGTCACCGCCTTAGAATTTCTCTCGTGATTTTCCAACTTTCAACTAACCACGAAACTTTTATTTTTCACCTGGCCACGCGGACCTTTGTCGTTTTACATTACAATAAATTGAAAAAAAAAAATTGCAAAAAAATATGAAACATGTAAAAAGAGTGCGCGTGATATTTCAGATAAGGATTTCTTTGACGAAAATCTGAAATTAATTATTCTTCATCCAATCTATCATTTATATCTCGAGACTGCTTGCTAAGCGATGCAATATTGTATCGAATAATTGCGCGTCTATTTATATCGGATATTAATTCCACGTCAATTATTGAGACAACGACCGATTGGAATGCGCCAGACACGAGCAGAAATCGGGTACGAGTAGTGACTCAGAGCAATTAGAGCCGATTAAAGGCGGGCTAGCTAAATGCGGCCCGACGATACGGATAGCTCCCGCGCTCCAGCAGCATTCGTGTCAGTCGGTAAATGCCTAGTTTGTTGTACAGCGGACTCTCACAAAGTGTGAGTCAGGTTAATTGAACCCAATTAGAACCGGGTCGGATATATGAGCTGATCGTCTAGTTTTTTAACTATTGCCGTAATGTTATGCAGCCTCAGGTCTCGTTGCTCTCGTTAGATCACGGCTATGATAAGAATGCTCGATTGTTATGTCTAAAGGTTCACTTTTGCATCGGTACGAGTATAAGAATCCGGTTAATTGATACGACAATAATAAAAAATATGCGAAAAAATTTATTTGCATAAAACGTTGTGCAATATCATCGTTTCTTTCTAAAGAAAATAATACATTTCGATCTCTTAAAGAATCTGTGCGAAAGAAGATAACTTCGCCATACCTTGTAGTTATAAATAACGAACAGATAAGGCTGTGCCTGGCTTCTCGTGCAGCGTGTACTATTATTTACAAAGTTACTTCTGCATGTCGCGAATAGTCCTAACTTTGCACGGCGATATTTACTTATCGGCGAAACTTCCGTGTAAACGTTTCCGCAATGCGACGTGTGAATAAATATTAGTGTATAAATAACAAAATAAAGAATCCCATGGACGAGAGGAAAAGAGAGCTTCAAGCGCACTTCAGACTCTCTCGGAACATAATGTATCGTTTACGACGTTGATTATGCATATATCGCGCGCGTTTATGAAAGCGTGCGTCCCATGGTAATGTTTATTTTTGATTTTATTGTAGACGGCGAACGTAGCCGGCGGCACCGTAGTGGAGAAGCTATCGTTCTACAATCACACAGAATGCGAGTGTAGGGAGAGGTCCAAATACGAGGCCACGACGAACGAGAAACTTGGGGACCAGAGAGTGTATCGGCACTCCTCGTCGCCCCCGCAAAACATGAAGAAACCGCCATCGAGAAAACCGTGAGTTTGCTAAAGTATATATTTTTAAGTACGCGAGTAAAACTCTCTGATAAAAATTAAAATATTCCATTTTCTCTTATTTACGTACTTCTACTTCATCGCTTTGCATGAATAAAATGATTCTGAAAAGAAAAAATTCTTCGCTACCTCGTAATACCGATTGTTGTGTGGTAAAAAAAAAATTTACAGATGCCGATGCCCGTCGGAATTCACGCCGAGAATCACGCTGGAAGGCGCTTGTCAATGTAATTGCTACGACAGCAATCAGAATTGTATAAAGACCAAACGCGGAAAGGGATATTTTTCCCTCGCGGACAGAATGTAAGTATATTTAGATAGTCTTTAAAACAGCAATCTCGCGACACACTTTACCGCAAAGTATTTCGAGTTTAAAAATGCGACGGTAAAACCGCACTGTGGTGCTTACATACTAATCATCGGAATTTAAAAGATAAAATAGCAAACCTCGTTTATAGACGCCGTACGGAAAAGTTTCACCGTCACTACGCCTGAATTCAACTTAACTACACTCTAACATTTACATACAAATGTAATGTAAAATTTTTGATCTAGTAAACTTGTTCTCCCAAAGCTTTTGTCCGATAAAAATAATCGACTGTTTCTTTAGCAGGCTATGAACTCACAATATTATACAAAATTATTTTAACATTCAAATTAGAATAAGAAAAAAAAATATCAAAAAATTTATTTGTACTGCGATTAATCTATGATATATTTAATCTTTGATCGCAGATGCATTCAGAACAATGAATGTGCCCTGCCTAACTGCGAATTCGGTGAGTACATGAAACGACCAGGCAAATGTCCAGGAAAAAGGGACACCTTCAACGCAATGGCAGGTAGCGCATACCGTACGAATCTAAATCATCGATTCAGAAGCTAGAGGAATTAATATGCACGGATAACAAAAGAAGAAAGAATAACGGTTGCATAAAATATAATTCGTGTCGTGCCAATGAAGAGAAAGATAGCGTGATGAAGCGCACGAGAAATTGATGGTGCCATTTTCTTGTATTTTTTTAAGTGTGTCTTCATCAGAAAGAGAGAGAGAGAGAGAGAGAGAGAGAGAGAGAGAGAGAGAGAAAGAGAGACTCATTATATATGTATATGTGTACGTGTATCCCCATCATTATGTATAAATGTTACATCGCAATCCGGGCCCGTACGCGTATATCATCATCGCTTTTTCTTTTCTATCGTTCATCAACGAGAATACGATAGTAATAATGTGATCGTTGATTTTCAATACCAGTAATCGTCAGGGGAATAATAAAATATTTAATATTTCGATGTTTAAGAGAGTGAGACGAGGATCAATTTATAACGATATCGCGGCGGCTTGTCGGTGCGTTGAAAATAAAAAATAAATATCCAAGATTTTACGAACACGTGTCATTGAGATAGGAAAATAACATTCTATACAACTCTCAAGCGATTTTTAAAAGAATACGATATAATGTATACATTAATAATTACCCTGGAAAATTACCAGTGATGATAAAAAGTGCTTCTAGTTATAATTTTTAAACACAAATGATTAAAAAGAACTGCCTTTTTTGAGCAGCAATCTCGTCGGCGAGGAATCGCATCGCTAAAATTATATAGATCTAAGAGGATGCGATACGTGTCTTTTACGTTAATGGTAATTTTATGCGATAAACGATGTGTCGTAGTATCATAGTTTACGCTGAGAAGACCTCGGACGCGAGCCTAGTCTGAGATCCTGTTTCCGTTATGCGTGAAAAGAAACTTACATTTCTTACATCTCGCGATAAATGTTGAATCCCTCTCATTATCATTCCTTTCATTAAATATAACTATATATCATTTTTTTAATCTGAAATGTATTTACGAAAATAATTGCACCAAGTAAATAAAAATACCAAAGTCCGAATGGACGTTCACGCAGAATTGAAACAGATCATTAATGTATCCACATATTTTGTATGTTACATAATAGAATATCTTTATTGTATTTAATCGAGCATTAATGTATAACGGCATATTCGTTAATTTAATATTTAAATAGTGGATGTAAAACCGTACAGAGAGAGGAGAGCTGCGTGCTCTCTTCTCTTGCGTCTCTACGCAGGTGATGTAACACGACGAAGGCTCTTTATAATCGCTGTAAGCGATGCAGCCGCGTGTATTTGTAACTTTGTATTTTCTATGTTATTAAAAAAATAGCAAAATCACAAAGAATTAGAATAGGTCGATTGTGTGCATTGAATCGTAAATGCGTGCTTGGACTATGCGATTGTTTGCGAGAAAAATAGCCATTATAATGTTAATATCGCCGCTTCTTTACTACGTGATTATAATAATCTGAAAATATGAAAAATATATCGATTATATGCAATTTTGCCTATCTATTATTCTCCCCCTTTCAATTTCATTCTTAAAGAAGAAACATATTCTTCTATTAATTTTAATTTAATTTTTCTTATATTTTCAATTTTTTAATTTGTGTTCTTACACAATATCATTATTTTATACATTTCCGTAAATCTTTTTTATTAAATATAAATCTTTTCACGAAAATCGCGCATAGAATACACACGCGATACGAACTCACAATGAAAGTATCATATTTCTCGACGAAGCTACTGCAAGACCGTGATTCGTCTGGATTCGAAACTATAGAATCTTTATCTCAACGTATCATCTTTCAACGCAAGATCGAAATCGCGACCGAAACGTTTACGCACATCCTAAACTTTCCAAAAACTTTTCATGCTTTTATATATACCCACATATACCTTAGGCATATAAACATTCGTTCGCATGTACATATCTGTTAAGCGTACATATCAAATGTCATGCCGTCATAAGACATACTTTGTCCTTTTCTCTTTGCACGCGTTGAGATTGATCTTGTCCGTTTGTGTTCACGAAGGAAAGATTTATGTCGTACATTACGCCTTCGCTTATCTAACGAGATACCTAAACAAACTCACTTACCTAAGCCTATTATAAATCTGCTAGAGATATAATAATGATATACAGACAGAGAAAGAATCCGAATACATATACAAGTCGTATATATTCCTGTTATTAATTATGGCGGTTTTAAGTGCTGGATAAACGAAGCTGCAAAAAAGTATGGATGAAAAAATACTTGACTCACCGATCCAGCAACACATGTAAGCGGCGTACAGAAGAATAAGGATCTTTCAAGAAGCCAAATCTGAAACCAAATTGCATAAAACGTATTATTACAAGTTCGATAAAACAAAGAGTCCATTGTCGGCACGCTTCACTCACCTCGTCTTGAGAAATCGAATCGATCTTGTGTAAATGTGTAAATAATATTATCCCCGAGTTATCTAACCGTAAAAAAGTATCTTACTCTCAGATCTGCGTTATCAGATTTATGATTTATGCAAAAAATCAAGTTTCTGTGCGAAAATCTGACGAATAAACTCGCGGCATCACAACGTACGTTCGCGCTTCAACGTTCATAAGAACTATGAGAAATTACAAATGGTGGCGCAAAAGGCAAAAAAATTAACGGTTTTTCGATATTGGTGTTGCCATCTGGCAAGCAGAACCGAAATGTATGCTCAAAATTTTAATCCTCGGTTGATAAAATTACTGTTATCTTCAATTAATAGGATACATCTTTCAGTTACCAAGATGCATCAGCTGATGGCGCAGATGTACGAACTGTCAAACGCGATTGTATTAGTTTTCCTAACCTCGGTTGTCGTAGTTGTCAATCGCGGTTAAAAATTCCGTTTTTACAATCATTGTTTAAATGTATCATTAATATCTAAGGTTCTATAAAAGAATTTCATATCGATTAAGAAATATTGCGAACAATACATAATTAAAAGCTTTAAGAAATGTGTTTTATATCCGGAAAATCTACTTTCACACTAACAGTGATAAAACAATCTTAATAAACAAAGTGTATCTTGAAGAAAATAGCGATTATGGAGAGTACTCAATCATTGTACCTAAGCCTCTTTAACGAAGACAAAAGCAATGTCTTGAAAGAAGTTAGTAAAACAAAATAATATATTTTTGCTTTTGTCTAATCAATCTTATTACATAATAATTTTCTTTACATTAAGCTGTTACATGCATGCGTGGACGAAATCTGTGGTCGTCCAGGACCATCATATCATAAATTCATTAATAGCATGGATTGGAACAAAACAGAATACGAAGGAATTTATAAGCTAATATCATCATTGTTACGGAATCCTGCTTCTCTGTATATGATAGAGGAAAAAGTATGAAATTGTCAAAAAATTACTTTTACGAATATTGATATTAATAGACTCAAATCTTGTCAAATTTTATAATCTTGATATAACTCCAAGGATATTAAACTTCTTTGCATTTTTGTAAAATAACTTTTATTGGAAAAATGATTGTTTCAGATGCCACAAGAATATCATGAATTACCCGAGCAAGTGCAACAAAACATTCTTACTTGCTTAAAAGTACGCAGGGAACATTTAACAAATGCTTTATTAAGGAAACATTACAAAAGGAAGCTACCAACTGTAATTGATTTAGATTGGAGATTAAAGGTATATCAACAATCATTTTTTACTTATATTTATTTTTGGCTTTATTTGCTTCATCACATGTTTTTATAGTTGATAATGGGTTCGAGCAAGATGGCTTCATTACGGGAATTCCTTCTTCAGTTAGATCTAATAGTCGAAGATACAGAATCTCAACAAATCATAAATTTAGAACTGAACAAGGACGAACTAGATACAGTGATAAATGCTTTAGAAGCGATAGTGTAATATATTTTCTTTTTTTTTTTACAAATAAAAAAAGTGTCTATAAACTCTTAGGCATCAATATTATAATAATCATGGGATAGAGGTTCTGTGATGAAATAAATGCTTGCCGCTGATACACTTTGTTTCACAGTTTATTATAGGTTATAGATAAATGTAGAATAGTTTAGTTACCATTATAACTGCTGATCGAAGATATTGGGAGACTGTACTTTTGCATCTGAGGCGGCTTCGATCCAAAGGTCTCATTCACAATTTTGTAGTCTCCGGCGCAAAATAAATAAACGAGCGAGGTTTGCCTCGACGGCGCCTCAGAGTGATGACGATCACTAGAGAATGATGTGGATGCACAGATATCAATCTCGGGTCGCTCGCGAAGAATTTCGATAAAAAGTTCGCTCTCGTCGCCAAAACGTATCGTCGCCGCTCCAAGAAGATGATGAATAATTTTTTCGTTGTAAAGATCATTGCGGACAGATATACTTAATGAATGTATTGTTTTACTATACAACTTTTAATCTTACCTCCTTCCCGTCCTTACACGTTAATATGTATGTAACCGCTTAGAAATTAATGCCGATCACGGACACGAGTGAACGCTCGGTCCCATCCTTCCCTTACACTCGGCGATATTTCCAAATATCGGAGCGTGTCACACGTGTATAATGCGCTTCTCGTTTATAACACTTTAAGATCTACACTACAGTCTTAATAAAAAAAGCTTTTCGTAGACAATAATTATTTTTTTTTTTTTATCTTCTGGAGATCCGTATAAACGTAGAAACGTAGAAACATCGTATGAAAACTTGAAAAAGGTACCGTTTCCGGGTGGTAATTGTGCATGTCTCGTATGTAAATTGTAATTAGGCGATATTTTAATGATTATCATAAAAATTACGATAGGCTTTTTCGTGCTTTCTGCTTCTCTTTCCCTCCCTCTTTCTCTACGGAGAAGTTAGCATGTTCGAACAAACGCCGAATTTACACAAACGCATTCTCTATAGCCTAGATTAATATATCACTTACATCTCATTTCGACTTACTGTATATACCTTATCTCGTATGTTGCATGGTACGTATATACGTATACGCGGTATAAATGTCATTTTCGTGTTCGTGTGTAACGTGTCTCCTCGTGTGCTCGCAAGCGCCTTAGGATACGCGCCTATCAAAATCATATTGAAGATGTGCAAGTTCTTTGTTACAACGTAAAAACGTTTCGATTGTACAGATGTAAACGGAAAAAGGAAAATTAAGGAACGCGAAGGAAATACGAGCGAAACAATATATCGGGTGCCCTCAATAAAGTCGTCGACGCGGGTTTTTCTTTTTTCGTACGAACTTTATCGCGTGTCGCTCAATAATCTTCTTCCGCTATTTCTAGTTTTCCTCTCGCATATTTTCGTCCTTTTCCTATTCTCACCGTGGCAAAGATGCAGCCCCATCCTTCTTGTTTTGCGCACTTTTTTTTGTTCGTTATCCCTCTCACACATCGCTATCAATCACGCACAGCCTGCTCTCCTTCCTTGATTCCTTTCTCTATATTTTGACTTTCTCTCTCTCTCTCTCACTCTCTCTCTCTCGTTCTCTCTTTCTCGTTCACACTCTCTCGCTCTCATCAGAATATAATAGTTATGTAATTACGGGAGGGCGTTATCCAATGAGTATTTTCCTTGGAATGCGCGACGAATAATTCTCGCTCTATCTCGACGATCTTAATTAATCGCTCCTATCGCTTGTCCGTCGCGCGATGTTCGAGCATTAGACTTCAGTAACAATTAATGAAACTTTAAAAATTTCTACATAACAGGGCCGATATCGTTGTAACGATTGCGACACAGTCCGAAGGACACGTGCGCAACTTTATTCTATCTGCGCGCCACAAAGAATGAAACGAGTAATCGTTTAATCAGTGAAAGAAGACCGTGCATGAACAATCTATATCTGCTTCGCCGTAAACGAACATTCGCGCGATATACATATGACCTCGTAAACCCATTTTTAAATAATACGATTGCAGATTCATTCCTTCGCGCGTATTCCCGTTTGCCCTGTCGTCAAACGTTGTTTAATAATTAATAATAGGCCTACCATAGAGTCTATATGCTCTCACGATATCGCGGTCATCGTCGTCATCGTCCCGTTTTTCCCTTTTGCTGCTCGTAACGAAAGAACGTTATTTTCTGTTTAGTTGTAGGAATGGTCCAAATATACATATCTATATAATATACTTTTTTGGTTTTAACGAGAGAAAAGAACTTTTTTCTTTCCAAAATACAATTCGATTAATTGGCGCTTATTCGTTTATGTTGTTTTGGTGATGCGCATCAGCGATGATTTCCTAGAAAAAAAAAAAAGAAATTAATGATTCGATTATTTGATGAGTGCAGATTGATGTCGCATGCGAGAATATCTTATAAAAAAAAATCATTTACATTCGTGTTGCATTCGATAGCTTCGTTCACTGCCGCAGCGACCGCTTTATCGCTTATGTCGATCTCCTCGATGGCCTTTGAAAAGAAATAAAAAAACATTAATGGCGTTAATGATCGCTTAGTCATTATTAAAAAGGTGCAGTCGCAGTGTTAATAATCAGATGGCCCCTTCGCTCGTTAATCTTCGTCGGTCAATATACTCGATAATGACCTTCAGCCTCATTTAAGCTCATCAAGCATAAATGATTTCTTGGCGATCATCATGCAAAAATCTTATTATTTTTTATTAAGTATGTCATTGTTTAGATCAGCTGAGGGGTCTTCATCCAGTTATTATACAGATTCCGTCAAAATATATTGTTTTTATTATGGAAATTAAATGTGAATAAAATTACCAATAATAATTAAAAATTTTGAGAAATTGATGTATGAGTTTTTCTCAAGACAGAAATTTCGAATTGTTCCAGCTCTACTTCCTTTTATCTTCTTTAAAATATGATTCATAATTTACAGCGTAATGTTCTTACTACATTTTTCTCATATTTCGTTAAATTTTTTCAATAATGCATTTCGTAAAAATATGTATAAATAGATTCTTTATAGAAGATAAAACAAACAATAAAAAGCTAAGAAACAATCTCTTCACGCATATGTATTCGAAACGATCGATCGATGTTATCCGGACATCATCGACAATGACTCACTCCAAGCTAATAATAGCACGGACGTAGCATACGTGATTATAATCTTCAGACTGAGGCTAGACTGGGAATATACATATAAAAAAATATATATATGTATATATTACCTTGGTGACCGAGGCAACGTCCTCGGTGATAGCCGGCGCTGTTGGCGGGGAAGCGGGTGCTTCGGTCGGGATGGCCGGTGGTGCAATTTTAGGAGCCTCGTCAGCGCTTTCCGTCGTGCTGTCATCGTGGGCGATGTTATTTTCTACCGGCGCCTCGACCTCCGGAGCTTTCTGTAAAATATAATTCTGTTCGTTACGTTAACTTTTTCTATATCTTTCTTTATCTATCTGTCTCTTTCTTTAAATCCAAATCCCAGCATGCTGTAACGAGGACAAAAGACATAAGATCGATTCTGCCGAACAGTTCTCATTCAGGAAGAAAATCTCGAAAGAATTCTTTTTTTCTTCTTGTCAATCACAGGACATAAATGACTATTGAATCATCACGAAAAGCATATGTTGTGGCTTCAATAGAAGATGAAAACTGTCCTGAGATGACTCAGAAATAAAGATTCAAAATAGAATTTTTTATATATAATATACTTAATTTCTCTGTTATAAAGTAAAACTAATAAATAGAATAAAATTAAGCGAAATTCTTTTATATACAAATAAATAATATAATAATATAGATAAAAAAATGCATATATAGTTTTAAGTAACTATAAAAATATTTTATTAGAATATATCTGACTTTGGTCTGCATTACTGAACAGTATGACCGAACAATCGCAATTACCTTCTCGCTTGAAACGCACCGCATAACGACGAAATGTCTCGGCAGAATCGTTTCGTCATGCTTCGGGCAGCGTAAAGAATTGAAAATCCCGCTGACGAATCCCTTAGATATAAGAAAACTCGGCATGCGCAAGTACAAGATGCTTATACGACACAACAGATGCAATTACGAGAACAGCACGACAGTAAGTATCGAGATCTTCTAATGAGCATATCTATTAAAATCTAAAACGTCAGCTACCACGCGCGTGTCATTAGTCCAACTGCTTTTACGTCTATCAGTGAGATTCACACTAGAGGTACCTCTAACATTTGAGCACCTATGTTATATTAGTAAAGAGCGTTCGACATGAAAAAAAGGATAACAATTTTCTACGGAAATTAATTGGCGCGATAGCGTGATTGATCGCGCCATGAATAAAAAATATTCTACTATAGCGCATTAATTTTAATTGTATAAAAAAGTCATGTTAATACTGTGAGAAAACCAAGAGGCAAACAACACAAGTGATAATTGGTAATGATGGCAATAAATGGGGAAGAGAGGGGGACAGCTGGGTGGAAGCGTCGGAGGATATCGAGCAGCAGGGTAAGGCTTGTTAATCACGTTCGACAGAACGAAGGATGCACACGAGACGAGACCTTCAGGAACACAACAGGGAATGCATCGGGACAGAAAACATATTTTGCAGACTTTTTGAGGATCCGTCGGCTCCTCGATCGTGCATCACACCCGAACGACTGCCAAAATATAATTTTGTTCTCGAAAATTGTGCAAGACCTCTCGGACATTGCTGTCAGTCTCATTTAATGTTACCCTTCGTCGAGAGAACGGGGCGGAAAGGCGAGATTGTTTGATAGTTTGTTGGATATAAAAGAATTTTAGGGATTTGAAGTATCATGAATAATGATCGGAGTTCGGGTGTTGAAGGGAGATATGGGAATCGGAGAAGAGCCAATGTTTCTTTCAGGCGATAAGACCACAGAAACAGTAATGGTGCGGATCGTACGACGAAGATATATGTGGAACGAGGGACCCGCCAAAGAATTTTGGCCAGCCGCATTCATGCCAGGAGATTGTGTTGCATGTTAGTCACCTGGTGATGCTCCTTGGAGATAGTTGATGGGACGGTGTTTGACAATTCACACGACAACAAGGCCTCTTCCTGGCTTTCGGTCTTCGCTAGGCACTCGGCCGCCAGCCTCTGCTTCAATTCAATATCTGACTGATCGTACAAAATCATTGGTTCGCTCAATTGCTCGCGATTGTTGATATCGTCGTATGAGGAAATTTGCGAGCAATCTTTCGTGGAGGTTTCTGTCGCGATGCCGGATGTGATATTGGCATTGGATTGGAAGTTGGGACTTATAGGCGGTGTGAGGAGTGTCTCTGTCGGATCTCTCGGGCTAGCCGCGTGCTCGACGGGAGCTGGTGGTAACTCGTCTGCGGACACATTCGAAGTGACAATCAATGATAACGGACAAGAGAGCTCTTCCGGTGGTAAAGGATAATCGAAGGAATCTAAACTTTGCATCCCCGTGTCTTCGGGCGCCGGGGGAAGATCTTCCAACGAGATGGACACGCTTTCCGTTTCGGATGAAAGAATTTGTATCGGAGAATGTCTCTTTGAAACGAAAGACGTCGGAAAATCTGAAAACGCTATTTCCGGAGAATATTTCGGTGCCGAGTCTTGTAAAGAGCAGAATTCAGGCAATGTTGTACAATCTTTCGGTGAAACAGGACATTTTTCAACTTCTTTTTGTTCAATCTGCGATGGAGACGTTACAAATGTTTCAGCCTCAGTACCTGAAGCAGATATCGTGATTGAATCTTCTCTGTTAACGATATGTTCTATTTCATTTGCCATGTCTTGAAGCTCGCATATTTGTGAATTCGTTGAGACTTGCAAATTTTCAAGTGAAGCTGGTAGCGTGTCTTCTACATCGTTTATCTTTATTTCGTTTTTAATATTATTATCAGGCATGTTAATAATTTCGTTTAATGGTTCACTTGTGACATCTTCCGGAACAGACATGTCTTCTTCGGAGATCAAAGTCTCTTCCGTGGGTAATGCAATATCTGATTCTGCTTCGTTCTCGATTTTTTCTTCGTCAGTATCAGGAATCACCTTAATGGACTCGGTGGTATCGGAGAGCTCCTCCACGCTATCATCTTCTGGAATGATCATCGCCGGCTTAGCTTCTACTAGAATATCTTCTGAAACTGATAGCGGACCTTCTTCGGAATTTATGAATAATTCAGTCGGTGAAGTTATTGATGCAATTCTTTCTTCCTCAGGCGAATATTTCGCATAATCGTGTTCATATTCGATCGGTTTTTCGCACAAACTTCCTTTAACTTCCGCATCTGCCAAAGATTGCTTCAGTTCTTCTTTGGGTAAATTTTCGATTTTCGAGGGTGTAGAAATGGTTTTCGATGAGATCTCTGACTCAAGAACCACACATTTGTCAATTGAAGGAAGATTCGAGTCCAATAATTTCTCAATTGATTCTACGTTGCATTGTTGCATTGTTTCACTTGGAGGACACTTCATTTTTTCAATCTCAAGATTTTCAGATGATAAATGTTGTTCTACCGCCGGATATGCGTCTTTTGATTCAATTTCACTCGATGGTAATGTTTCAATCGCAACTTCGTTACTCTTATTGCTAGGTAGAACATTTATCTTCATATCACCACAGCTATTTATCTCGCTCTTTATTTGACAATCTATAACTAAAGGCTCATTCATAACTTTAGCCACAACAATATCAGAAACTTTTCCTACTGTTGGAAAAACCGTAACTTCTGGCAGTTTCTCGTTACTGATATTTATCGGACATTGATCCAAAGAATCGCTTTTCCTCACACTATTGATAAACGGATCTATCGCTTTAGGATTAAAGGGACATTCTTTGCTCTCTATCGCATCTTCGTTCTGTGCAGTTTTATTATCAAGCGGTTCAATCAATTGCTTCCTTGCATCACATTCCATTTCTGGTAACACTTCCTTTACTTTATTTGCCTCACTTTCTTGACACTCCTTCGTCATCGTGACGGGATTCTCTAACATGCTCTCTATCTTTGATTCCATCTCGACTTCTTTATTGTCACAACTACTAGCTACCGTCTTCGCAACATCTTGAGGTGCCTCGATATTGGCCTTTTCCACCGGATAGTGCTTTAGATTCATGAAGAAAATTTTCGTTGTTTGACGCGAATCGGAGGGCTCAAATGATGTCGGAGATGCGATAGCACGGACAACGGATTCGCGGATTTCTTGGGGAACATCGTCACAGGATGCGTCGAGCGGTGATGTCGGCGTCGATTCTTCCTTGTCAGCAGCCACGGCAGGCAATTTGAGTGCCTCGGCCAGGGCCGTGGCACTCGCTGCAGCCTGCCGAGCCTGTTGCAAGGGCGACGGGTCTATGGGGGTCGGCGGTGGACTGGACGGGAGCAGGGAGGGAAGGTCCTCACTGGTTTTCCTCTCAATGATAGACGGTGTCGCGACTGGCTGGACACGGACTGGGATCTCTATCGGGTCCGTTACGAACTGACCGCCGGCTGACTGACTGACCTCGACTACTTTTTTCTCGGCCTCGACTTTTTCGACCGTCTCCTCTTTCTTATCCTCGACGGACGGGACGGGAGTGGGGGCGGAGGGAGTGGGTTCTTCTTTCTTTTCCTCGACCGGGCTAGCAGCTGCTGCTGGCGATGCCGCGTTGGACTCTTCCTTCGGTTCAGTCGCTGCTACTGGGGCGGCTACCTGCTCGTCCGCCGATGGACTGCTCGCTGCTGATTTCTCCTCCGGACTACTCATGGCGGCCGTCGCGTTCTCCGCTTCCTCGCCACCCTGAAACAATCGAGAGCATACTATCTTAGATATTTTATATGATGCGATAAAGATCCACAAAGTCGAATTTTTATATTTTAAATATATGATCATTTTTAATTCTAATATATAACATTTACGTGAAAAATCTCATCTGTTGCTTCATAAAATTATATTGACATTGTAAAAAAAAATTAAGTACATCTAATCATAATTTTATATAGTTGATTTAATTATAATTCGAATTCATTAATTAAAATACGAAAAAAATTGTAGACAATTATATTTCACGTAGAAAAACAATTATTTAACTATTTTATCATTCGATCGGTCCTGCGTAAAATGAGAAAGGTCTCTACGCCACGTGGATGCAACACGATGAAGAAAAATGTTGGCTTGGCTTAGTCGAGCGCGATATTATTTTTTTGTTCGCTATGAGGGGGCCGCAGACGATTGTAACGTGCATACTACTGAAACAAGGGTGAGATTTCTCCGAGCAATTCGAATAAAAACGAGGGTGAACAGCTTAATGATACGTCGCAAAGCGAAAAAGAAAGAGAGAGAAAGTGCAGTGTGTAAAGAGGCGTTCGTACCCTTGCTATACGAGGGTACAAAGAGGGCGACGCACAGCAGGGCGCCGAGAGTTACCAAGGTTCTCACCCTTTAGGGACTGTAGCAATCGTGTCACTGTGTCAATAAGCGTTTTTTATTTATTTCTTTTTTTTGTCAAAACGCGACTATGTCAACGCGTGGAATAACACGAGAGATTTATTCGGCCAGCGAATTTATGGTTGCATAAAGAGCGATTGTGCCACGATTGTCGCGTAAATAATGACATTAGGCACGCTGTTGAAAGAAGAGAAGAACTCGGTTATATATGACGCAGCGACACAAGTGCCATATCGTTTGTTCGCATAATTCTGTTATCAGCATGGTAACGTAATATCCAGATAGAGATGAAGAAGTATATAGCGAAATAAAAATGCGGCACGTTCCATCAGTGGCGCGTGTCGATGCATTTGATTACGTTCTGATTACGTTCAGAAATGTTCATTGTTCTTGATACAGTAAATTTTATTTGTCGTAAATATCCGATTACACGATCGGTTAATCTCTGTTCGTTATAAATGAAGAGAACGCTGCAGAAATGTAAAATAATACCTATAAATATATCTTTAAGTAAATATACATTAAATATCTATAAATAAAGATTTAAATAAGTGTAAAACAATCAAAAGAAAATAAAATATAGCATAAGTATATAGTATATGTAAAAAATTTATATTTATTAATTTGTATAATTAGTTCTGTGCAACGCAGATTTCATTAGCAATCTTCACGTAATATTTCATTAGTCTTCACGTAATATAAGCGACAAAGAGAACTGCGACACAAAATCAATTCTTGAAATCCGAGAGGAAAACAGAAACCGGACGTGAGAAATGCGTCGTGAGCTTTATTGTGCTGCGTTCTATATCGATCGTTGATGCCACTTCTCTCAACTCTCTCTACAAATTTTTCTTAAGGGATATAAGCTTCTCCGGCTTAAAGAATTACAACTGTGCCCAACGAAATGGAACTTAAAAGGCATTTGCAGCCTTTATGTTTTGCTTGTATACAAAATCACAATTGTACCCCCCTTTTTATAAAGAAAACTTTTCTTGTGTAAGACAATGTTTCCGATATATGTATAATACAATGTAAGAGATTATAATATAATTCTCTGCAAGCACATAATTCTTATTTATAACAATGTTTTCTTTTTAAAAAAATATACTGTGGAGATATTTCATATTGTTAAACCTAATGGAGTTCTATGGTCACGGTCTTGGTAAAAGTTGAAAAGAAATTGTGTCTCATCTTTGATTGCAAAAACATTTTACATCTGTAAGAACGATATCAGCTGTCGAGAAAATTCGTTCTAAATTTTCTAGCTCTAAATTTCGCTCGGAACTTTTCATCCGAGATTCTTCCGCTTCCGTCCCGAGTCGCCACCGATATTTAATTACAAAGCATCGAGGTGAAAGCGACCGTAAATGGACGCTCGCGTCCCGAGAATTTGGCTTAATACCAAAAGGTAAAAAAGCACGACAAAAACTGGCCATCGGCCAGGGTCATGTACCGAGAGCATTGTCCGCAACGGAGGCGAATATACTAAGGTAATGAACTTCCGGTTGCTCGACGTTCTCTTACGACGAGAAATCGATCGAGAAATTACCCGCTTCCCTACATACGAATTATCATTGACCGAAAACCAATTCTGAATAGATTAACGGCAACTCTATTCAAAATGTGCCAAAAAAAGAGTTGCATATCAAATGCAGAATCTTCCTGCAACAAAAATAACGTGTGACTAATTTTTCTAACAAAGAAATTCTAATTTTCTTTATCACTTTTATAATTTCGTTTTACGAATATTTTGAAAACAAATAAATTATTAAGAAATAAAAAGCATTAAAAAGCATAATCTCATTGTTAAGTATAATAATTTCACAGAATTTCCGACTTAGGAAATATTATTAAGAAAAGTACATTTCATATTTAGGGTATGAATAGCAAATACATATTCATCACATAAGCATCAAAAGAGGGAAAAGCCTCTTCTTCTCTACACATAATATTTGTCGCTTCTAAATGACTTTATTTTGATTCTATACTTAAACGCGAAAGACGTAGTTTCCGACGTTTTTAGCTATTTGAAAGCTGGCCAAAGAAACCAAGTTATTTATGCCATGAGTTATTTATCATTCAATGTCGTCAGAAGATGTAATAACATCATATCAATTTACAACGATTTCACCGGTAATTGTACCGTTTGTAACTTGCCATTAACATTACAGGCTAAATGCCTTTCCGAGGAACGAAAGTGAGTAAGTTAATTTCGCGCTAACGGACGCTAAATTTTTGATCATCCCGTAAAACGGTCGTGAATGAACGGGCTGTCTCGAAAGAGCCGACCAAGTGCCTGTAACTTTTATATCCTCGCGAGGAACATTAGAAATGCATTAACTCTCGCTGGCGAATGCCTATCCCGTACAACCCTCGAACCGACATGCGATCCCTCACAACAAAATGTTCGCAAATCTTCACCCTTCGATTTCGATAAAATTCGGCAGATTTGCGGAGCAAATACTACGTCGCGATGTGAAATCTGTAAACGTTGATAAACCACCACTATTCGAAAACTCGTTTAACCATGTACTTTAAAAGAATCTTCAATCTTTGAATTATTTCTTTCTATTCTTTAAATTTTTCATTCCTCAAATTTAAGCATCAATCTAAATAGAAAATCAGGTCATGGTTATTTCTTTCTTTTGCAAATTTTTTCCACCAAAATCGTAAAAAAGAGTTGGTAAAATTCCTTTCGTAACATGCAACGTAACGTTGCAATATCGTGTCATGTTCATTCAATCGTGCGAATTATCCTATCTCCTATCGCCACCAGGACAGCTGGCACTCGCAGATACCGAAATCAATTTCCTGTTTGGAAAAAATTAGCTAAAGCAACGCGTTGAAATAATCGCATTAACGACTGTCACATCCTGTCACTACGATATACAGAGTCATATTTTAGCAACGGGTAAACTTTTTCGGGACGTCGTTGCTGCAGATCTATAATTTCATTACAAAAAATCTTTATCGAATTTTCATAAAAACAAATTGTGTATAATTCTAAATGTTATTTCCCAATAAATAAAATTTCCAAATAAATGTTATTTCGCAATGGAGTGCCTCTAGAACAAAATCTGATTTTATGGGACAAAAATAGCTACTGCACCATCGACATTCCGGAAGTAATCCCACGTATTTAACGAGCGTGACTTAGACAATGGCTACGCTAATTATTCGCAGGTGTTTCGCGGGAGAGACCCATTGATGTATCGACGATGTTCCGGCAAACGATATGTTCATCGAGCATGTTCGTAGTCTCGTCCCTTTTACTATCGATACACACCGTATATTAATGCCTGGAAAACGGTGCGAGATATACAGAGCAACAAACTATCGTTTGTTTTAACTCCTCTATTCTTTCGCTAGATAAATTATGGATATTTATCCGGTTCACCGGAGCATGTTCGCCGACAATATCGCCCAACCAACACAAACACGATCAATGAGAGAGAAAGAGAGAGAGAGAGAGAAACACGCGTATTCGATGTAGGCATAAATATCAAAAAACGCCGATATTCATCGAGAAAGAAAGAGAAAGAAAAATCGTCCATTGTTCGGCTGTATCTGCGCATCGATATAAAACGTTTCGAAATGCTCGTCGTACCATTTCCACCGCGTGCACGACAATTTCGCCATCGATTTAATGCGATTGTGAGATAAATCGACAATCGGTATCCGACGATCCACTCACGCTCGCTTCCCACCGAGTACTAATACCACGGCATAATTTACGAAAATGTTGGACATTTAAAGTGACAGCATTGATTTTTTTCGAAAGAATATATCTTACATTCAAAGTTAATTTTAATCATATATATGTATATAATTAAATTGTATTTCAATAAACTTCCGCAATTAAAGTCTCTCGTTTTAAATTAATATCCTTAGCGATGTGCTTATACATAATAAAGTTGCGATCGGCCTCCTCATCAAACGAGGAACGAAATCGCTAATTTCCTTGCCGAGGAGGCTTTAGGTTTTCGCGATACTTGGCACGCGACTCTCACGAGCCGGTTAATAATCCGCGCGTAGATAGAAATCTGACACGAAAGCCGACGCGAGAAGCCAGTTCGCAGCCGGCGTGTAAATGGTGGTTCTTTAGGTCGTGGCGAGCGTCTCGCGTGTTTCACGCTTTGCGGTGGCGAAAGAGGTTTTTTTAGCGTATCCGTTGGCCATGCATAGATCTACACCTCGTATCATCGTAATTGAAGCATTCCAAGTAAGAACAAGACACCGGTCCATAATTCACAAGATTCGCTTTACATAAGACTTCATATTCGAAGTGTATCTCATGAATTATAGAACAACGTACCTCATTCGAACGCTGGAACCGTTCAATTTGTACAACAAGAGAGTTATCAATGAAAATTGTTGTTGATTCAAGTTTTATTTGACAATTATCAATTTTTCTACAAATGTCTCTTTTTTTCCTTGTCTCTCGCAATATATATAAAAGAATTTCTAAGAATAGTTTGTCTCGAGAGATAACGTACATCCGGATAAAACGGCTCAGCGTAATAATTTAATCTCGCAGCACCTCGCCCGCGGCACGAATGAGCAACCGCTCGCCGCTTTCTGCCCGATAAACATGGTTGTAATAAATTTCGATAAATCTCGTTGGAAATTCATAACTAATCGGGACTTTAATGCGCGCTTTGAGCGCAGGCCGGGCATGAATTTTTCCTCGCGGGCTATAATAACACTGAAATTCGTCCTTAATGAAAACCGGTTATCCCAATTCGACACTGATAATAGCCAATACAGCCCAAAATGATATTGTTGAAATAGGTCAAACAAAATATATTAAACAAAAATTCTCGCTTCGAAAAGAGCAGAGAGATTGTATATCATAAATTGTTGTAATCGTAATAAAAAAGTTATAAAATTTAAATTAAGTTAAAAATAATTATTCCCGCTGATGCAATCTCATCGGGCGAAATAAAAAAAACTGTATTTCAAAGAAAGGATTAGTGATGATCTTTAGACTGAAATGACTCACTATCTCCATACGAGCATGGCACTGCTGACATTTTCGTCGATGAGAGCTTCGGTTCACGAAAGCATTCCCTGTCGCTGTCCTCTCGTGCCTTCGCGTTCCTCGCGCGAGCTATTTTCGTCGATTCATGTCTCACGCGAATGCAAGAGTGTCAGTTTACCGTGACAGATATTTGTCTATTTTAAATAAATACATTCGTCCCGATCCAAGTATTAAATTAACCGAGATTAATATTCCGAAAAAAATTGACTTTTCAGAGATCAGTAATCATCAGCGAATAAATTATTTTTTTTCTTTTGATGCATTAGGAAAATTTATACCATAAATGGCCCTGTTCTGAGCACCTACCGGAACAGCAGTAACGCCCAACAGTGGAACGTAAGTTAATATTCTTCGGGTACCGCGTGCGAGGGCACCCGCTGCCCTGCACACGCCACTGCCCAAATTGCGCCCCGCTTTTAGAACGTATTCCATCTTGGGATAAATCTTCGATTAATCCTGCACTCATAAACTTGCAACTTCGTCGCGAAATCTCTTTCTCTTCAATTGAAATAATTATAATGAACGATCGAGATTCTCGCAATATTTGTCCTAATAATTTTTAAAATTTTTAAATCTCTTTCACAACTAATCTTGGAGTAAAAAAATGAAATATAAAGTAATGGTTTGTTATAAATACGTAAATAATGCTTATCTGATATTAAGTAATTAAGCATCTAGTAATAATTTTTTTTTTTCGAAAATTGATGAAAATCTTAAATATAACTGAAAAAGTAAAATATCTATTAATAATGCAATTAAATGTAGCAAGAATAGCATAATTCTAAATAATATTCAACTACTGCTTTACCAAATACGCCGTACGAATATTTCAGTCTATATTTAGAATACTTGGAGATTGCTCCTATATATATTCTAAGACTTCAGCATTCTCTATTAATAGAATAGAATCATCAATTGCGAATAATTGATCTTATGTAGAAATCTAATTCGATCGGTACAAATCATTTAAAAAAAAATCACAATTTACATGTAACATAAAATTTCACTGCATTGCAAATAAAATAAAAAAAAAACAATTCTTATAATTTATATATATCACTCGTTAATATAATTATTTTAATGATAATATTTAATGACAATATTTGATGATCCTTTTTAAATATTAATCTTAAACATGTTGCAAAATTGCTGTGTCACACAAGCATGTATTGCAAAATATTCACAAGGAAATTCAGCACCGGAAGAAACTCGATCGTCCATAAATATGTATCTCAGAATATTATAATTGCGACACTACCTCTATCACACACGAGCACAGACACAAATGACAAGTACAGAGACAGATCCGTACGAACTGTTCGCCGTTGGCGAACTACTTGGGCCAGGCTACGGTTTCATGAGGGTTTATATAGAGGATCGTCCCACGTCTTGGCGTAGGAAAAGAGAGAGAGAGTCACACATGGAAAACTAGAAAGAGAACGAGAGAAACTCGCGCGAGACGAGTTAGTCACTAGTTACTAAAGCAAATAACTAAAGATACTAATTGTAAAAATGAAATTAAAAATAATGAAGATATTTCTAATGTTAAATATACATTTTATATATATATTTTTGTAAATAATTCTCTATAATATAAATCTTAATTTAGGTAAATATGTAATTTAAATGTGTCTCTAAACTATTTTGAGAATATATATGAGTATACATTATCTATATATTTATCCTATGTCGGAAAGTCAGACTCTATAAAGAAATAACAGACGAAAATGAGGAAAATTGACCCGCGTCTTTAACGGACAAACACAAAGCAAGACGACGGACTAGAAATAGAAGACTCAGTTGAAGAGAAAGGAAAGCCAAGGCGTGCAGTAACACACTACCTACGTAGAGAAGAAAATAGGAAGAGAAAGATCTTCCGAGACTGCATGTAGCGTCAATGTAAGAACAACAAAGTGCATTCTTCGCCAGGAAAGGCGAAGTAGACGCTGATTATCGTAGAGAAAAAAAAATGAGAGAGAGAAAGAGAGAGATAAAGAAACCTCCGATTTATCCTAGAAACGCACATCTGCTAACCAATACATTGCCACGGACAAAAATTTGCGCCGCAAACTACCGCTGGTTTCTATTCTTGGACGCATAAGATGAGAAGAGGAGAAACGAGAAGTGCTAAATGACAGAAGCGAATGGAACGATGGCGGAAATGCTCATTTCTTTTTTTTTTATCAACGATAAATTTATCCTTGTCAATATGATAAAGCATTTATATATATATATATATATATATATATATATATACATATATTTAAATTGCAAATAATATTTCTCGTATATATAAACCAATTTCTTTTTTTTTTTTTTGGAAAGGAGAAGGGGGAGAATTACCCCGCAAAATTTTTATATACAAATCATTGAAAGAATGTTTGCAATAAAATTTTTGTCTCACATTTATGTTATAAATTATTTTATTACATTTCATGAAGAAAAATGGAATTATCGCAAAGAGATAATGTGCTTGCAACAAATAACAATGTAATCTATTGCAGTGTA
Source organism: Cataglyphis hispanica (assembly GCF_021464435.1). Taxonomy (NCBI): domain Eukaryota; kingdom Metazoa; phylum Arthropoda; class Insecta; order Hymenoptera; family Formicidae; genus Cataglyphis; species Cataglyphis hispanica. The sequence continues at coordinate 2,963,387 of NC_065960.1, read as the reverse complement.
ATAAAACCGACGTTGCACGATAAATGACTGTGACGCATGTCTGACAAATATTTCTTGCACGTGATTTTCATACAAATAGCAGTGCACCTTCAAAATAACAAGCTTTCGTTTCTACTTTGAAATGTAATCGACGCACGCTTTTCGCAATTTATGGGAAAATGAATCGCGATAAGGTCGCAGTCGTAGAAATAGTTGGATAACGTCCAACTGAGTTTATCGTGGACTTTATTCTTCCGCTTTTGCCAAGTGAAAAATTCGAAAACGCAAGAAAGCACATTAGACAGCCGAAAATAATCGCGGATGTCGTAAAGAAAATTTTCGCAGTTAGCGACAAAACTGGCGATTCTCGCGGAAACGCGACAATTCATGCGCGCGCATCACTTATCTCTCGCCGCTGCGTTTCAACAGTCTTATCAAATCATCGTTAAAATAATCATCAACGGCTCAAATCAGAACTAAAATAACCGCGATACCGATACATGATGAAGTTCACAAAGTTCGGGGAAATCGTGCACATTTCCTCCAACAAAATATATATGTATATCCACACATCATGGAAATTTATTTCAATAGCTCTCCGGTCCAGATACTGAATAGTGAACGAAAATTCGAGCCAAGTATAAAAATAAACTACCATAAAATACAATCCAATATTATTACACGGAGTCTTTAGATTAAAAAATTAGGATTTTATTAGACAACCTTGAATAAACGTGAGATGGAAGCTCTTCCGGCGCAGCTTCCATGCAGAATCGTCGGCGGCAGCATCGACTGCGGCTCCCAGAATTATTCTTAGACGAGACAAAGAGGAAGCTTACCAACGGATATACCCCATGCAACGCGTATCAAGCGGCATTTAGACAGATGGAGTCGCTACTATAATGATTCCTTATTATGAACAACTTAATAATTAACGTTAACGAAGAAAGACGTATGTGTTAATAAGATCAGAGGCGCTGGGGGACTTTCTTTTCGAAAGAAAAAGAAAACGCTATTTTTACATTACTTTATATAAACTCCTTAAGAAAATTTTCTGAATCAAAATCTTAAGAACGTGAATTGTTACAAATAATGTTTTTAAAAGCATATATATAAACTCGATTTTTTAAAGTTTGCTATAAAAAAATATTTATATTTCATTTCACGCGATATGTTACGCTTCTATTATTGTATTGCTGCTATTGAACACTGAAATATTTCGAAGCTGAAATTTTTCAAGAATGCACACGCGCAAACAGTTATCGCGGATCGAAAGAGCATATTTCCGAAATAATAGCGAGGTGAATTGTTTCCTGTAACACAACCCGAGGGGAATGCAAAATACATAAATCTTCTTCCAATTTCACTCGTTAATTCAGCTTGCTCGTCCGTCTCTCTCCATCGCGTTATATCGATCATGCCCGGCAGTACGTATTCGTAACAAATATGTCAGTAGTGCGATTCATTTTACTTGCTATAATCCGATAATCGAAGATCAACGGTTATTCTTCACTTTACTCTCTATCCTTACTCTCAATGCAATAAAAAAACGACAAACAGAAATTTTCTTAATTTCATCGAAGACATCGTTATGTTTCGACACAAATGTAAAGCTCTCGATAATAAAATCTGATAGTGCATTAAAATATTCAATTCTCTATTATATGATTGTATGTATGCGCTATGGATATTAAATGTGACTCTATCAAAGATATTTTTCGTGATGCAATTGCAACGGCGATGTCGTCGCGGCGTCAATGATATGAGTAGACAGGTCATATGCATTCTCATATATTCACCCCTTCATCCACCCTCTTCAGCTGTTCGAGAGGGTTGCGAAAGGCAACAAGGGTGCGTACGACAAGATAGATAAATAGCGAGTCATTCTGCGAAATTCTACCCGTGGAATCGTGTGACAGTCGAGAAAGATTAAACGCAGATATAACAAACATGTGCTAAAATCAACTTTTCCAAAAAATCATCTCTCAGAGAAATTTAAAAGTTATTAAAACTTTTTTCTTAAGAGTGAGTGAGTTAATCATAATCTCTCTTTTAATATTTATATATTTTTATAATTACTTATTTCTTCATGAAATATAATACAATTTCATAAAATATTTCTTCTGTTTAAAGAAACATAATAAAATAATGAAGCAATGACTATTTTGTACTCCTCTTATGTACAATATCCGGAATGAAATCGCGTCCTTTAGGAGAAGGACTTACAAGAATCACAAATAATACGATCATTGCAGCACGTGCGAAATCTCGGTTACGTGCAGTCGAGGCCAGCTACCTTGCATAATTGAGAATCACTATTGCATCGCCCGAGCACGTTTCCCTGGCAACGCTATATCAACTGGAAGCTGTATGTACCTCGATAAATATAGTGAACAAGCCAACTCATTTATGACCTATCCTTTTTTCATAGATGTTATATCACTCCCGCGTTTCTCGAGGAAAAAAGAACTCTCTTAACCCAAATTACTTGACAATCAATATTCCGCGAGAGTATTCTGCTAAATGGTGTTTTAAATTATCGTCGTAAATGGAAAATATTCCATTATATTTCATTATAAATTGCAAGAAAAAACTCTGCGCATGAAGTGTACAATGATGCAGAAGCAATCGCATCGTAGGTCAACATTTATTTCGCGTTCACATAAGGATTCTATCGTCTATCGAGAAAAGGGTTCGATTTGCGGTTGTGGAAAATCAGGAAATCTCGTTCGGCTGATATTCCGGCGATGCGAAACTCAGCGTAACGACCGGCAATCTCGGGGGAGGATTCGCTCCCGAGAACAGAAATGGGTTCATCGATTCGAGTATAGAAACTGCAGCGAAAAAGCCGCGACGGCGATTTGACACGAAGAAGAAAACAGAGAAAAGAGAAAGAGACGCGAGGACGGATATAAAGCGCAAACTGGAGCGAAAGATGATTGTCGTGATCTACCGACATAAATTCGCAATTCGCCGAGTTTCCCTCGGTCTTCGAACGAGCAAAAACGAACAAAGAAGGGAGAAGATTGCGACAACTAAAAGCTCCGTCTGTAATCTCCAAACGTGAGGTCAGCGATACAGTTCTCTCAAAGGGAGTACGATATTTTCGAGAAAACGACGAAACGTCAAACTGTTCTTTCGACATGTTCTTACTTGATTAAACATTGCCAAGCCACTATCATAAAGAATAAATATTAAAACAATGTGGACAGTTTCCAATAAAATTCGAAATCTCGACTCTCGTAAAAACAACAATTTCCCCGTTTTAATAAATCCATGCGAAAGAGAGCTACACTCGTTTGTTTCCTCTTAAAAAGAAACACTCGTTTACGAGTACGTGAATATTTGCAACCGAGATGTTTATCTTGAATGATCTGTCATAAAAAAAGGAAGACAAAAAAAAGCTAAAGATTTCGTAAACTTCTGTCCGCAATCTCGAAACGTAATCTCAGTCGTGGGAGAAAATTAAAGGGAAACGACCAAAGTTTTTCTCGCGGCAGTTAATTACTGTTCGGTGAAAAGTTCTCCAATCTTCATTCCGATTTAATATAAAGAAAAGAAAAACGGGAAAATATTAATAAAAACAAAATAAATTTGGAAAACGAACCATCATCATCACCTTCGCTTTCCATAAAAATCCATAATTTCTTATAACAAAAAAGAATAGACCACTTCGTGATAAAAATAAAATAAAATAAAGAGAGAGAGAGAAAGAATAATGACAAAAAACCACCAGAGTTTCCGAAAATCTCGCTGGGCCAGTACGATCAGAATCAAATTTCAAAGTTGTTGATACTTGGCAATTTCGAGAGGAAGGGGACGAATCACTCAAGCAAACGCGAGTTTCCGAGAGTGTCGACCTTCGCAGTTTCGACCTTCACCGATGTGGCATGTCCGAGAGTGTTCTTGTCCGCGCGAGAGGAAAAGAAAATAATTCGAATGGAAAACTCGTTATCAAGTGTCGCTTGCTACGTGCGACTGTCGCGCGGCTTTTATGAGAGAAGGCTTCAGAGGCCATCAGAGGCTTTCAGACGAGATAGAGAATTCCACCTGGGAAATCACACGATGCCAAGGACGGCGTATCCAATCACAATTAACAGACGAACTTTTAATGAGACCAAACGTTCGATCCACGAGCGCGTTTTTTTTTTGTCACCATAGCACCAACTGCGGAAACTGCGCCTGGGAATTTATCACCGCGTGTTTTATAGTAGCGCGACAGTACAATTCAATACTGTCACCCTATACGATGGAGGAAAATTAATTAACAGTAATTAAGAGCGTATCTTCTAAATTGTGGTTATTGTCAATATCACTGTCGTTATGACATTCATTGCGTGCGAGATCGCTTTCAAACTGCGCGCGTGTAATATCCTGTTTACGTATGGGCAGGTGTCGAACTGTAATACTGATCACAGTTAAGCCTATTACCGCGACATTCGCGGAATATATAACTGATTATGTCGATCGATAATTATTGCGCAGCGCAGATATTGCGAGAAATATCGCGTGCGATATAATTGCGCTTTATTTCACTAACATAAAGAAGACGTAAAGACCTTTATTAGGACGTTATGATAGAGCTGAATCGCAGACACATAACAGCCGTATAATAAAGGCCATTCCCATTACTGCTTCTTCCGCGTTTACAAATAAATAGCGAAATCTCGTATGACGATATCTTTCACGAACGTGCATTTTCCACGGGCTTCGAGTTGCAAAAATACCTCACGCCTCACGTTTCTCGTAACAACGCTCGTAAAACGCAGCGCAGTAACGCCGGCTTAGCTCGCGCACTCGCTTGCCATCCTTAAATCAGACCGCATACTACGTTTATATGACGCTTAAAAGGAAATTTGGTCGCAAAAATATAGAATACTCACGATCTTATATCACTTGTCCCTTACATGCAAAAAAAAAAAATCTAAAGAAAAATATTTGATCATATTAAACAATATAGAGAAAAGATTTTTTAATACCTAGAACAAATAAATATATCGTCACGATCTCTTTCAAAATATAATTCCGAAAATTTTGTTGCTCTCTCTCATAATTTAATATGTCAGCGGACACAAAGCGGTTCGGCTCTCGATCGACTCTCTTGTTCATACACGAGAGCAGATCGAACCTCGCGTCGACACGGCCCGCGAATGCGAAAAGCCCCGGTAGCCCCGTCGGTCGGCATGGCAACAGCTCCGAGCGTCCCGGCGTCGGGACGCTCGATACTAGACGACGGCGGCGGTGGCGGTGGCGGTGGCGGCGACGACGACGCCCAAATCTGAAGGGACGAGTGGGCGTCACAAACTGGGTGCGGAAATTCGCCACCGCGGATTTCAGATCGCGATTCGCACGCGATCGCCCGGTGGAGAGTCCCCCCCTCGTGAAACATGCACACGCGAAAATGAGTGCGTGGGCGCCGCGGGGTCTCGCAACGATGGCAACGACACGCTACAAAACAATATTGTGCAAAATGATAGCCGAGTTCTCGATTCTCTCGCTTTTCAATAATGTGATATAATTTTTTTAAAAATGGAGGTCAAAATATAGTTAAGGAGGTAAAATATAATTAGATAAAAATCATATTTCCTATAAATGGCACACTATAATTTTCTAACTTACTCTTATCTCTCAACCTGAAAAGTGGAGAAACAAGAGAAATTATTATTAAAAAATGCCAATGCTGATAAGAAAGTACACAACATAAAAAGCATAAATAAGAGGGATACTCGAAAAGTAAAGACGGATAAGAGAGAGAGAGAACCGTGAGTTTTAAATTAACGCACATATCGACGAACGCTCTCCTTCATAATAAATGAGAACTGTCGAGATCTTTAAACTGACACACTTTGGTTAAATTTAAATTGCGATTAATAATAAATGAGAGACGAAATGGCACAATGGAGCGCATCCCCGTTTTCTTCCACTCATTATATATTTTGACGAATAATACGAAAGCTAGTGACAACGAACGGTGCATTTTTCATCGTGCTCGGCGCGATATCAATCTATTATATTTATGAATACAGGTATGTCTCTCTCGCACATTTGCGAAATTAGTTTTCCTGGTTTACACCGGCGCGCATTTATTTCCTCGTTTCTCGCCCCCCTCGATCCCCATCCCATCTTCCGGTATCGTTACGAGAGTAAATTGGAGTCACCGGCAAGAGAAATGTCGGTTCTTTCATCAAAATATGAAGCTCCTTCGTGGCTTATGGTGAGAGCAGTTTCTTTTTCTTTTTTTCTCTCCAATGCTCTAGGAAAGATGCACTTGATTACCTTCTCTAAAGGAAATCCATCTTTTACAACCGCCTGCTTTCGATCGCCTCATTTACATGTGTTTCAAGAGGCCTCCGATAAGGTATAAGATGAAAAGATGTGGCCGTATTTATTTTCAAGTCGTTCAATTATTTTAGAAAAGAAGTTTCGAAAATTCGGAAAAGCAACAGTTTAGCGTAAATTTTCAATCTAATATGTTTAACATATTGATTTATATTATCTATATAACGAGTTTCTGTATCAAAATAAATTTTTAATAAAAGTTCAAAAGTGAATTTTTCGTTCTCTTCGATTTTGAATGACGAGCAAGACTCGGAATTTTTCCTCTGTTGATCGTCCGTCTCGTTATCGGACATGCCACGACGAAAAGAGTGCAACTAGACCAATATTTGACAGGAAGACTGGCCGTAAGATTACAGCCATCGATGAACGCGTCTTGTCGCGCCATCGAGAATGCCACAGAAAATTCGCGGAAACATCCTGTTTCAAACGGAAATTAATATTCTCTATATACAATAATCATTGAAGTATTAATTATAAAAAAAAAACTAAGGCTAAAGAAATTTTACACGAATTTTTACAAACACCAAAAAATTAAAACATTATATATTTCTATTATGTGCATTTGATAAAAACTTGATAATCTAACAAGATTATTATCTTTCGTCATGCTTGTAATGTGTTTTCTTGATAATAATTTTTCTTTTTTACAGACGCGCAACAGATTTTTCCAATTAGAATGCGAGGAACGATCGAAAATATAAAGAAAATAGCAAAACGAAATGTTCGCCGTCGATAACAGGTTCTCCAGATAATCCGTTTAATCCGAACAACCTCTGGATGGCTTTTAGACACGTACAAGAGAGGAGCCTTCGACAGTTCTGGCAGTTCGCCCAGCACTTCTCGAGTCTGATTAGTTTGTAATTGCGTATTATTTTCTTCGTTAGTGAAATAAGACAGTATAGAATAACAAACCAAAAAGCAGAATACAGAAAGAAACGAGATAATGTCAAGATTCGATATTTTAAAATCGCGAAAGATTGCTCTTTTCTGAATGAAGCCTCTCGAAACTTTTTGCTTTGATGATGATAATAAAGACATGCGAAATAACAAGATAATACGACATTACTTGATTAGCAAAATTAAAATTATTTAGCAACATTACATTATTTTCTATATAAAATTTTGTCAAACTGACAATTTAAATTCTGAGACTATTTCAGTGGACAATAAAAATATTACGTCATACATCATTTCGAAATATTTTTTATCAATTCAGATTTTTAAAATTTAATGCATTAAGAATTTACAGAATCAAATATCAAAGGATACTTTTCGAATTTACTCGATCGTCCTGACTTTGCAACGTGATCCTACGCGCAAAAACTTTTTCGAGGGACGAAAAATGTCGAACATGGAAAAGGCGACCATTGACGTACGTCTTTCACGCGCGTATCATCGAAAGGGTCGAGAACCTATAGGTGTCCTTTGAACACGGTCGTGGACCTCTTTTGTGTCCCGTCACAATATAAAAAGCCGCCGACCCTTCTTAAAGTTCCTTTTCCGTTTCTCCTCTACATCAGGGTTTTTTAACGGAATTTCAATCAAGTACGCGCCACGTTCGTTCCTGAGCGTTGAAAAGTGATCGTTAAAGAGGAGAGGGTCCTGCTACCTTGTTAACTTTCCATCTTTCCCCATTCGTTAAGCATCTCTTGAAATTCGTTGAGTGCGTAGATGCGTGTTCGTAATATCAGCGTCGTATCTTTTCGCTCGGTATTCAATCAATTTACGGATATGATGAGCGGAACATTAAGCAGTTTCCGCGAGGAAAAACTTTCCTTCATTGCCAAACGAGAAAACACAGTTTGCTCGCTTAATTTCCACGATGAAAAGTTGAGACGCCGCGGTTGCAAGAATTTACCCAGCAAACTTTTCTCCGTTCAACGCCGAGAAGTCTTTAGATAGAAAGTAGAATTTAAATACTTGAACAATTTTTCACGAAGTTTGACGGAATTGGCGGCCCGGATATTATCATGAATAATGGTCGAAAGGCAACTCTCAGCAAAAAAAATTTGAAAGAATGTAAGAAATCCGTACCGTTACTATGAACGTTTTTAAGATATCCGTGGAAGACACGAGAAAGAAAAAAGTTCGACACGTCGAATCGCCCTCTGTATTTCGTCTCCATCAAAGTGAATCTGCACGACAAAGTCTCCGGGCTCTTCATTCGAGTTCTTCATTCCACCTGTCGCATTGCGTCAGACTGTGCTTCCGAACGAGAGCGCGTAAAGCGCTAGAAAAGAAACGCGATTGGCGAAACGTAAGAACACCTTTCGGATGTCGGTGCTACACGTCGCGCGTCCTTATTGTCGCTATCGAATCCGAACAGGAACGAGGACCGAGTAAAGAGAATAAAAAAGTATATTTCAAACTCGATATTCGTATAGCATCCTTCTGCACCGTTCAACTTTTGTGTTTAATAATTAAAGAGATTATTTTAACTTTTAAATAATATATTCATAGAGGAGTTGCAGATATCGAGGAATGAGGAAGTGTAGTTTTTCAGAGGTGTGAGCATAAAATCGACCCGACAGATATACGCGCACAGCGAAACTCGAAGAGCCGTGGGATGAATTTCATCGGGGCCATTAGGAATGAAATCGAAGCGAGCGGGACACTACCGCAACGCATACGAAACCGGTTTTCAGCACTTGAATCGCGCCGCCATTCTCTGTCGCAACGGATTTACTCTCCCGGTATATCGACGAAACCGTGCACATGCAAGCATCGTTGCATGTGCAACGCTGTGACATTGACAGGTTTACAGGTACCGGACTCCGTGTAGTGTCGCCGTGTCGCGTATCGCGGCAAAATGTCTTACGCGATTGTCGCAATAAAACGAAATTATGATATGCATATTGAAAGCTTGTATTGCAGAGAAATTGTAGTCATTCTTTATCAAATAAAAATAAAAGATTCGTCGTGTTATCGTTCGCAATAATTAAAAAACTAATTAAATTTTCTTTTAAATATAAGCACATTTTTTTTATTAAATTGAAATCTAATATTCACGTTCTGTGGACTTCACAAAGAGAGGCGTGAATACGAACAAAGAACAAAGTTATTCTATTTAAAAAAGTGCACTGCAATTTTCAGCTTTGTTTCAGTTCAAAGAAATACGCGACACGACCGTCGACCTTTTATATTATTCTGTCTAGAAATGAAGTAAGTATACAATGCATCGAACTTGTATACTATATGCCCGTCCATTTCACGTGTATTACGAAGAAAAGAAAAGAAAAAAAATAAAAAGAAGAAAAGCTTTGTGTTCGCGAGCCGGAACGCAGACTGAAACAAGGTCTTTCCTTCGCTTGTATATTCGGACCTTAATCTTCGCACAGGTGTTTTTTCTCTTCCGAAGGGAGAATCACGCAAAGCCAATCTTAACTCACGAAATATCGACCTCTCCTGTACTTTCTGATCCATCATACCCTCCTTCTATTAGTCTATACATCGCGCACTAATTAATATCTCAGTCGCCCCACAACAAAGTCACATAGTTGGTCATAGCTCGGGGAACGAACGAAGAATAAATCGTGCGACCGCACCCTAGCGATAGCAAGGGTGTCAAAGACAATGTCACATTCACGAGACCTCGTAAAAGAGGATCGTCTCACGAGAACTAAAGGAGTATCCGAAGTATCTATACGAATCGTCCCACCGATAGAAACTACTGCTGAAAATTGCAAGTTCTTTCGGATGCATGACGATGAGAGGATAATGGCTCCGTAGACGATATAAATTCGAATCGAATACTGCATAGAAAAAAAATCTCAAGTTCTTTGTAAAAAGCGGATAAGATGAGAAATCAATCAATTAATTGACATCAAAACGAGTAAAATAATATTTAATTCATTTTATTTATAGATGTTGTTTTACGATGTTCAAAAAATCATTTTTATTATAGGATTTATTTTAGATTAATACATATCGTCGTTGGCTAATAATGACAAGAGCTGCATTTTTCAATAACCCAAAACAAGATCGTATTTATACGAATGATAATAGCCGGAGATTAATTGTCCGCAAACGCGAGTCTCATCGCGAGAGTTGGATTAATGAATTCAATCGAGCGCTCGTCCACTTCAACACGTCCAATTCGTTAACGTCGTTATCCACATAATCGCAATGCGACCGCGATAAGGGCGCGGTCCGGCTAAAAATACATGGGCACGATATTTATCATCCGCCCAGCGTTGTAATTCACACGATACAAATTTGTTTAATCGAGTTCTCTCTTCGACACCGTGCGCTTTTATTCCCTCGTTTTTCTCTCTCTCTTGTCACATTCGCCTCTAAGGTCGTTTTTACGATCGTAAATAAGTACGTAACGACGAGCAAAAGACCGCGTGGGAGGAAATCGACGAAGAAAAACAAAAAAAAACAAAAAAAAAACGTGCGTATATTTTTCTGCAATTATACACGCGATAAATTTTTTAATTCGCCGAACATTTCTTAATCCTGTACAAGTCTTTGTCACATAAATTTTTTGTCTCTCTCGATTCTAATACATCGGACACGTCCCGACACGGTTCTTTTTCCGCGACGAAAGTAGCGCGTCGCAGGTAAGTATATCCGGGAAGTTTGGGCCATTGAACCGTGCTGCTGTTACAAACACAATGAGCGACAGAAGCGTAGACACGCTTACCGACCGGTTCGTGCGTACCGGCTCTCGATTTCCCCATCGCGTAGGAAATCGACCGTAGGAAATTGGCCCGAGGGTCGTGACCGAATATCGACATTAACGTCAAATACGAGCAGTTCCGATCGTACTATCGATATTATGATATAATTAACGACGTTACGTCTGCTGAAACATAGCGCAAGAACGCGATACGATCGATCAGAAAACGCTTTTATCCTATCGCCATGATATTCCCCAAGGTTCATATGAGGGTATCCTTCGGAACACGCACACACCACTCCCATTTCCATTTCGCGTCACGAGGCGCGCACAGCCGCCTCGTGTCTGCAAAAAAGCGCCGCACACGCAAGTCCGAGTCGCGACGTCGCGTTTGAGAAGGGGAAGAAGACGAGGTAGTCGACCGCGAGAAACATCAAGAAGACAAATTTATCGGACAAATATTAATTAAATTCTATGAAGCAAAGATAATTTAAATAATTAACAAGACTGCGTAAGTAAAAGCGTCCACACTGTATACGTATATACAATTTTAGTTTAAATATTTAATTAAAAATCATTTTGCTAAATGTGGGTCTGGCTACTGGGAAAAAGTCGAAACAAAATCATTTTCTCCAATTGAAGATGTCAATGGAATATTGCTTGTCAATAAATCGATTGATTAAACAGTTAGTCTCTTGTTAAATGAAGACGGGATGTTTTTCGCGATTACTCCTCCATCGACTCGCTATTTAACTCGCTATAATCTCTAATTGCATTATTTTTATCTTGACATTCCGTTAGTGACAGATGTACTTCGTTTTAAATTAATTTTTGTGGAACGTTAAGTAATCTTATTACATTCCCTCGACCCGCTTTTTTTTCACCACGAGCGATGAAGATGTGACAAATACCAGAGAAGGTTTAGACGCCTCGCCGACATAAGAATGCGTGAGGAGACAATTTAGGGGAATTAAGAGTTAATTGTCTTGAATTGAAAAATTCGCCGCCAACTGAGAGGAAACAAACATAGTACAAATAGACGGAAAAACATGTAATTCTTCATAATTAAAACTATGCAATGAAAAGAATTTAATCTCGAATAATTATGCATCGCGAAAAGCGATTAAGAAAGCTTATCTTTATCATCGTATTAATCGTAATAGCGGATATCAGCAAGAAATGTTTCACGTTATTAGTCGTAAAAATGCGACGATTATTAAAACGCCTGCGACGTTTCGAAATGACATTTCTCTAGGAAGATTGCAAAAATTTTTTTTTTCATTAATTACTCGAGAAAAATTCTCATTTACGCACTCCGCGTGCTGCTTGAACGTGGAAATAACGTGGATAAAAGAGTCGGCAAAAACAATAAGACTGCATCGATGCACGGTCGTCCGTGTCATAACACGCTCGACAATGACATCTCGCTATTACGAGGCGCATACACACTATCACTCGTAAATCTTTAATGACTCCGGAATGCCGGGACGTTCGAGGGGAGTGAAAGTCGCGGCTGAATGCGAAGCTCGGCGGCCTGCCTGGCTCGATGATTCGAAGGTTGTACGATGATAAGATTCTTTCTATACGTGTGTCGCAATATCGGTATCAAAAATTATCATCCCGAATAAAATTCATCGAATAATTATTTTGTCTAATTATTAACCAGAGGATAAGAGTTCGCTGAACTCGCAGACGATAAGTATAACGAATAGGGGCAGCAGCTGCGCTCGGTTCATCAAGGTTACGTTAGTAACGTAAGCAACAAAACGATACTTAAATATCTATAAATATCTGAAATTCTTTTGTAAGAACGCGCGAGACCGTCCCAGATCATCTCGCGCTATGGAGAATGCGTGTTTTCAACTGTCCAAGTGATACGACCGCATCCATCACTCGCGATGATAAATGAGCGCGGGAACGGACGTAAAAATGATACGCCGATAGTTTGTCGATAAAGCGAAAAAGTACAAGATAGGGTCTATAAATAACGCAACAACGCTAATGAAGTCCCATCGTTACTACACCCTGACTCGATCGAGGAATTTTTAATGATTCAAAATTCCTGCTTTCATCAAATCAATTGATAACGTGGGGAAATGACAGTGATTTTATAATAAAGCTACATTAGGCAACGATTGCATGGATTTTGTTGAACAACTCTACAAAATTGCTATTGATTAGAATCGGCGTTGATGAAATAAAAAAGCTGAGATTCGCGTAATATCGAGTCATTGTCAATGATTTATTGGATAAATGGTCGATACACGCACGACGGAGACAGGTATCGCGAAACGCACGAGATTCAAAGCCAGAGGCTGCGACGAGAAACCAGGCAGACACAGCTGGCGGGGGATAATTTAGCCACGCGCGACGAGGAGAGCCGGTTTTCCACGGCGGCCTCTCACAAAACTCGCGGACGCGCGTATGGAGAGGTACGACGAACCGGAGAGAGAGATGAGTCACACGCGGCTGTTCTCCTCTCATCCAACTCTCTTTCTGTCGCGCCGAGGTCGCGCTGACGGAGGAGGGAAAGGTGCCCACGTCAAGCAAGCGAGTGCAGCCGTACTATTGCAAGCAGGCAGGCAGAGGAAAACGAGGAGAACGGATGATGGTGAAGGAAATGAGGGAATCAGCCGTCGCAAGATTTCGCCTACGCGCGGCCACCTCTTGAAAGCGAGATAAGACGAGGAGTTACATAGAGAGAGAGAGAGAGAGAAAGAGATAGAGAAATCAAGGAAGAGATTCGCGAAAAAAAAAAGCGGGAGAGAAAGGCAAGAGAGCTTGGCATCGCTACTTATTATATATCCGCCGGCAAGTGGATTTATTACGAACGACTGCAACGGTCGGTCCGTGGCCGGAAAGACAATGAGATTCATTGCCGCCTCGGGATAATTAAGCCCCCGGTGAGCTTTCTACACAGATCCAGCAGCTTGATGCATCGCAATACCCCATCGTTATCGATGATGCTTTCTAAATACGCAACATCTGATCTTTAGTTACGCGAGATCTTCATTTTAATTTTTGTCAAATAAAATTCTTTGTTATTTATTTTTTGTTTAAATTGAATAAAAAATAAAATCTTTATACGCTACGTTCATATCTACTGTATTGTGTATAACATACTCGTTATATTCCTAATTTCTATTCGTGAAATGATCGCAATCCAATTAAGCTCCCGATAAAGTCTTGATGTATTCCTGCGCGATCATCGGCAATCTATATAACCCGATATAATCGAGCTGATCGAGGTATAAAGCGCATGTAACGTGAAATAGCTTGTTAAGCCGCGCGCTCGACGAAGATTAATAATAACGTCTACAAAGTGAGCTCCATCATTCACGGAGCTCGTGAAAAGCCCGTCTCGCGCCGTTGTAACAGCCGTGCCGAGCTAGCATCACGAGGCACATATAAGGTGCACACAATCACTGTATAATACTTCATCATTTCCACGCGCGACAATAATGTGATACGGGAATATCGAAGAGCTTATCCTCCCCTTCTTCTTCCTTCCCGGTCCGCTAAACACGCAGAGCGAGGAAAATCTCGACCGATATTAACAAATAACTTTGTTAACGCGGACCCTCTCCAACGCGCGCAGTCCATCATTTTTACCGAATAAACCTCCGATAAATCGCGCGAATGCCTTCGAGATTTATCGGACGTCTTTTAAGACGCCAATTAAGCACCGTCCGAGAGCCCTCGATCCGTGACGGCAATCGCGTGGTCGTTCGCGATTATCTCCCCGCGTAGCACGAACCTCAAGGGAAGCACGAAACATTGATGCTTGACCAAACACGGGCCGTTATTGGACCGCGACTTTTTCGACATAGCCGGCTATAGATCGATTATTCGATCGTCGGGGAAACGATGGAGGAAGCCGGAATGGGGTCACGGCGAGAGATTCATTGCCGCTTGTAAAGTCGTTTTTCTCGCGTTCCGATCGCGCACGTACACATACACTTACACTTTATGCTACCTTGTTCTGAAACTTGTACCAGTATGTGTGTGATATTTGTTTCACGAGGATCAATCGAAGCGAAACGTTTTATTCCCAACGGCAACGGGCCGTAACGCTATTGAAGCGTGTTACGTAACTATGTATCGCGCAAAATAATTCATCGTCACATGATAACAAGGGGCGACGATACGTATATTGGCCGAAATTGAAAGCGATGACTTTGTTTTTCGAGAATAAACGCGAAGCGTCATGACATAATAAAAAGAGGCGTAATTAGCTCGAGCAAAATTGAATTCGATGCGTGTATGATAATTATTTGCGTGAAAATATGCGAACGCACAGAAATTTACGAGAGAAGCAAAATTATCCAATGTATATTATAATACGAGAGCTAAATGCAGAATCTTTCTTCAAATAATGTTTCAATTTCGTATATTCGAGATAAATGTTGTTACATAAAAAAAAAAAGGCAAATTCGTAAATATATTCTCCCTATCGCGAAAACAAAAATAACGAGTTTTGCAATATCTCGCAGCACTAGAGTAATAACATTTTAAAAATAATTCCTCCGTTTATTTTTGAGGAGCCGTCTGTATTTTTGCAAATATGTCTAGTCTATAATCGTGCAAATGTATAAATCTTGACTCACCTCTGCAAGCGGCTCCTCCTTGGTGACATCTCCATTCTTGGGCGCCTCTTCGCGGCTCGGCTTAGTCTTATCCTTCTTGCTAAAGCTGATCGACCTGAAGGACCACTTTTTCTTCTACACAGAAAATGAAAGAGGGAAAAAAAAATTGTTAGTAATCGACAGACTTGTCGCACGTAATTACGCGTCTTTATTTCGCGGAAACAAAAATTTTTAAATCTTTAGATTAATATAAATAATACACTAATGTTCAAAAACATGACGCACAAAGATTTATTTATTATTAAAATACGGATAATTAAATTTCGATTAATAAACACTGTACGGATTACATGACGCAGATCGCCTTACCTTATCCTTCTTTTTGGCTTCCTTATTGTCTGGAGTTGCAGTGTTCGGACTGGCAGGGGTGGCCTCTGTGGGCGTCGTGACCTCCGCAACCTCCGCGGAAGAGTCTCCGGACGATTCTTGCTTCGTCTCCTCGGTTTTTATCTCTTCCTGCTGCGGTTGCTGAAAAACGATAAATCCACCTTCGAATTTCGTTTGCCAAAATATACAAATGTTAATAGCACGTTAACGAGTACCTATGAGCGATAAATATTTCCAATGCTTAATAAGTATGAGAAGAAATAATGATGCGTGAATGTTTCATAATCACAATAAATGTGAATCATCGGAATTATCAACAGAATCGATCAACAGAAATAGTATATGAATCATCAGAGATTTTTTTCATGCTTGAAAAACAAACAAAGATGAGGGGAAAAGATATACAATACCCTATACAAAATATATTTCATGTCGTAAATCCTAGGTTGTAAATCGATATACAGTGTAAACTCCACAATGTATTTCCAACAAGGATAAGAGTACTTCCGAATTCTTACGAAACAATAGTGCTCAAGTATCACAATTCAATATAGTTTGCTTTCAACGCATTTCTTTAATCTTTTTTTATATTATGTATATATTAAAGTCCTTTTTTTTGCAAAATCAAGGTATTTTCTATATTAATAAAACAAACATAAACATAAACATAAATTAGATTATCAGTGGCTTTAATAAGAATATATAATTATGCTTAAACATGAGAAAGTTGATTTAAAAAAATGAAAAGTTAATATTTTATAATGGAAAAAAATTATAATATAAACGAAAACAAACTTATTTCGAAACTTAAACATTGTTAATTTATATCAAAATTTAGAAGCTATCGAAAATCTCGTTTCCTTCCATTTTTAACAAACTACAGTTAAGTAAAACTGATTACAGGTTTTAATGCCCCAAAGCGTATACGTTTCCGTGATGATACTTGTATACTTCTTGAAAGTTTCTCTTGCGTCCGGAAGTGTCGCAGCCACTCCGGAATGAAGTCGTTTAACTGTTTCCCCATCGTGCCCCGAGGTCCATTCACTTATAAATAATATCAAACTTTCGTGAAACGCGCTAGTTTTCCCGGAAAGTGCAACGGGGCCTCTTTGTTTCGGTCTTTTGAAAAGCCCTCGACAAGCTCTCTTGCCTTACCGGCCAAGTGCGCAGCTTACCAAAGAAAAAAAAATGCTAGTCGACGTGGAGCACCTCGTCGACTCTCCTTTACACGCTAAGTCAGACCTGATTAGATTTCGGGCGACCAAGCTCTCGGGACCTTTAAACTTTATTATCAACAGAACTCTATATATTGTAATTGTTAACTCGGCGGCATAAAGTTATCCCTACATTATTTAAAACAAACATTGTGGCAAACAAAAATCTTCGTGCAAATCCGTAAGAAAAATTTTAAGGAAAAAGGCTCTTTAGTTGTTAACCAAAGAGCACCGTGACAATGCGATGATTCATTAACTTGACAGATGTAATTACGATCCGTTTGTAACTTAAATAGACAAAATACTTCGTTAAGAACACTTCTTAGAAACTAGCTGAAAAAGCAAATCTCTCTCTCGTCATTGTCTCCTTAAATCTATGACTCGTCTCTTTTATCTACATTTTTACAGTTTAAAGTTATTTCGTAACACAAAATGATTTTCTCAAGTTTCATCATGCCATTAAGGAATGGAGTCTTTCTTAAAACTTCTCAAAATTAAAAAAGATTTCTTATTACGAAATTTCATTTTCATTATTTAGCTATCTCTGTATGTCTCTCATTTTCAATTTTAATCGATAAAATCGATCGCATCAATAAATACTGTCAACTGAAACAATTTGTTTCGTCAATCCGGACAAGTGATTGGTCGATTTCATAAACTTCGAGCTACTTTATTATCGATACAAAATACGCGAGAACAATTCCACATGTTTATCCGATATGACACGCACGTACATACATGCACATCGCAGTGTGATAAAACGCGACGACCAATCGAGCGACATCACAGCGTCGCGTTTAAGAACGATATGAATCCAACGTGGGCGTTAGATGGCGGATTTCCTGATTTATACAATGGACCAAGCGAGGCGCGACGCGCCGTCACATTCGATTACAAGTAACGCGCCGCATCTCTGCACAATGTCATTTTCTCTCTCATCTCATTTCTTCGTCGCTGTCGGTAAAACGAGGCGAATCTCGACACATTTTGTACGCATTATATTATGTAAATATCGGCTTATTTTAGCATTCGCGAGACGAGCAAAAAGCCTCGCAATATCTAGCGAGATACGAGCGAAGGCAAGAGAAAAGGAACAATGAGAGAGAAGCACGTGCATGGTGCAAACGAAATATTCTTCGGCATAAATGTTTCTGCACGAGTATGATGGCACCGCACAAATACGAAATATTTTATCGAGTGACAACAATCCGAAGATAAAAAGTGGTTATACAAATCGTCAAAGTTTTGGATTAAAAGGTACAATAATAATAAACATTGTTTCTCTCTCTTGCTATATAAACGGTAAAAGTTAAAATCGCGCTGGAACATATAATATCATAACCAAACATGTCACATGATTATTTTTCAATTATTTCAAACATTTTTTTAGTATGAATATCCAGCACAAAACCAAATAATGAGTTAAAATTCCGCGCGCGGTGGGAGACGCGAGAAAATAATAATGGAAACCTCGTCCAGAAAGGCTGATATATCAGGTAATTCAGAGGCCATGCGAGTCTACCATTAATTAATATTCAAAGATACGGCACGAGCAGAGATATGATCATGGAGGAGACAACCTTGTGAATAAATACGCTCGATATTGCGGTGCAACCGATCGCACAATATTGAGATACGAAGATATTCACGGAAATGCAGCGGATTTTTAAATGAAGGTTAACCACGTACGAGATTTTCCACAATAAATTCCTTTGCGTCGTGTACATCAACATCTGCATGTGTACACCTGTTCTGCGTCTTAGTTTCCACAACAAATTCCCGAGCGTTGAGTAATCATTATCGCGATCGACGCTCAAATTTGCGTTTAATTTCAACTGGGCCGATATACTGTCGCCTAAAAAACTCACGCAATCGCAAGAGGCGTGAAAAATTACACGCGCTACAAGACGCTTCTACGAAGAAACCGGTATTTAAAAACCGTAAAATTCAATTGAGAATTTAATCGAAATTGTGTTCATCAGTGAAGAAGATAGCGATTTTATCCGCGATAATATTACACAAAGGAAATTCATAGGAATTCAGATAACGGATAACAGAAGTCTGAAATTAAATGGCAGCGAAACGGACGAATCGTGTTAATTAATAAAGCGTTCGCATCTTCGAGCTATGCGAGTTATACACGATGATTCATCGACAAAACGCGTGATGCTAAAATATTCGTGTATCTACGCGCAGTATATTAATTATATTCATAATGAAATAACTTCGCTTCATTTCCATATGATATCGTTCAGCTGATTCATCGTTCGGAAAGAGGGCCGATAGGTTCGATCACATCTTACTGCGATCCATGATAATCGCATATATATAAAATCTCGATATCTCATATCTCGATATATTATATGAAAAATAGAAAAAATTTGCAAAGTTGAATTTAAAACATCTTATAATTTTCATAAACTTTAAAGCAATTACTTATTAATAAAATTTCAATCTATTAATGTCTATTAATATCTTGTACAATGTGACAAAATAAATAAAAAATTATTACAGTTGCCTTATTTTTCAAAAAATATTTTTAATAAAAAACGAAATATAAACTTTTCTTTTCTGCGTGAAAAGCTTCCATCGCGCTTTCAAATGATCCATTTGTATATCATGATTAAGGTGATTCACACAAGTTTTGCTTGTTACGCCTTTTAATGGTTCCAAAAGTGTGTCCAGCTATACTTCGTTAAGAGAATAATACGCAGAAAAAAAAATTCAGCAACATTGTGCTTGATCCATTGTTATCAGCGTAATATATTAAAGACAGGTGTCGGATTAACTCTTAAGTATTTAGATCGCACGCGCACCTGCCTACGAAGATTTCGTAAGATCGCGGATAAAGGCGTTGCCAGACGGACACCAGGGAACAGCCGATGAATATTCATGAGAGACTCAAGTATAATCTCGGATATCAAACAAACGTACCACTCGGCAAACTTGCGTGAGCCGCAAGAATTGTAATGCAGCATGTAAGAGTGTCCTTTAGCGCAATCGATGGAAGACGCGATAAGCGTCTGCGAGTTAGTTATCGATGAATCGAGGTAAACGTAATGACATATGTTAATACAACTGACATATTTAAATCCAAATGTGGGTTAAAGGAGCGCGCCAAGACGAGAAAACTGAAAGGTGAAACTTGTCGAGTCGCGCGATAGTATTTAACTTATAACGGATCAGATTTTTATCAGCATTGTCTTAACGGTATTATGTAAACATTTTCATTAACGGGGCTTGTGATTCGCAAAATCACAAGATGAGAAAGTTTACTCAAGCGACGTAAAGATAAGGATCGTTGATATCGATCGTATATCCGATATGATCGAGATATGTGCGAAATAGAAACGTGAAGAGGAAAAGGGGGACATAGAAAAGATTTATTCGTCTGGGACACAGTTAGGTATGCCCCGTAAGAAGTCAGTACACGAGACACGTACAGTTAGTCGCGGAAACAGACGAGTCAACCGATGTGTACACACTTACACATTGATGCGAAGTCAAACGGTATCTTCTCGTTTTTTGTCAAAAAATCAGTGGACATCGCCACGCGCGACCTACCTCATTCTTGGTCTCGTGTCGCGGCGCAATCTTTGCTGTTTTATCACAGGCTTTATAATATTCAAGCGATTATTTGAAAATTCGCGCTTAGAAAACGATAGATTATAGCGCAATGAAATTTTGATTATTGAGCCAATAATAGAAGCATTCGTTATCATTCTAGGAACAATCGACTCGATACGCATGACACAAATGAATTCTTGCTCGATGAAACGATAATAGGAAAACATGACTCAACGTACTCAACACGAAGCAATGCGATATGCCCGCGATCTCTACAAAATGTAGAAAATGACATTTTATTTTATTTTTATTTTTATTTTATTTTTTTTATTTTATTTTATTATTTTATTATATTTTATTTTATTATTTTATTTTATTTTTAAATTTAATATTGATTATTTATTAAAATAAAAAAACATAACTGACTTCAGAGGTTTTTGGGCGCTAAGTTTTTAAAGAAGTATTTCGATCCATATTTATAGGAAATTTTTTGTTCAGAATTAAATTTTTTATAAAATCTCAAAGTCTGGCCGGAATGTTTGTGCCCATCCTATATATCGAGATAAAATATTGCCACGAAATTATTGATCAACGTAGAGAAACTGATTTGAACCAAAATTCCTACGCTCTTCTTTCAAGTTGAAACGTTTATGACGAGGGAGAAATGTTCGCTCGGATTGTCGAAGTAAATGACGCCTTTAAACCTTCGTGAATCGCAGAGAACGAGGGAACGAAAGAGGAACAGAAATGACTTGTCGAAGGGAAATGAAAAGGAAGGAGCGGAAGGGGTGGTAAGGTACGCTCGTGTGTCGTATCTAGTGCGTGACAGCTGCCGCCGGGCTTACTCAATCGGGGAAATATCAAGTTTCATCAAAGCGAGGAAGTATTTCGAGATATAAACCGCCGCGCACACTTATGAGATTCGACTCGAGAAGAGTGATCCGAAAACTTGCCACGAGGTAATTGATACTCCACGAAACGCGCTAAGTTTTCTCGATTTTTTCGAGTTGTACTTGAAAAATATAAGTTGAAAAATATAAATTGAACATTGAAACCAATCATTTCTTCGGCAAAAACTTCAGAATATAAATAACTTAAAAATGTTTTTTTTCCTTTTCTTTAATACGAGTCATATGTAAAATGTAAAGTTTATAATAATCGATTATGTCAATCGAATGTGTAAATATATTCGCATTATCTAATCATAATAAAATCCAATATAATCAAAAAAATAATTTAACAGATTAGACACGTCGAATAAAAATCAAACATGTACACCAACAGAGATTACCTATGTTATTTATCTGGCCTCTACGATGTAAATAAAATGAACTTTAAGCGCTAATCTGTTGACGCGTGATGCGCAATAAATCATGGCTCGATAAGCGTACCAGCTTTCCGTTTACATCGCATCTTATGTAATGCCATAATGATTATCATGCCATCAAAGCCGCACGCTTGAACGATCATTGAAACGATCGCGACGTAATGATCATGCGAGGAGGGTTCAGTGAGCTGAGTTTCGCGTTCATGAGTTATGCCTTCGTACGAATAGGAAATCGATCATTATCGAAGGTTTGCTCTCGGTAGCAAACGAAGCAGAGCATTTTCTCTCCTAGGTCAGAATACTCTCAAATATCATAAACGCGACATTTGAATTCATATGCCAAATAAAGTTTCGTACCTTTCAGCGGATGCTAGATATAATTTCTTTATAGCGATATGACAAAGAATTATAGTATTAAAGAACTCTTCTAAATAAATGCACGTTCCAATAACGTCACCAACAATTTATTATAATGATAATGTTTATTTATAATATTAAGATATTTTATTCGCTATTTTCATTTATATTTATATCTTAAATTATTAAGGAAAATGTCTCGATAATAATATTTTAAAAGCAGACACACAGAAACATATATATATATAACTTTTTATTATTTTATGCACACGATGTTTTTGGTTCTTAAGGCTGATAAAAATATCGCTAACGCGAAAAGAAACCGATGCGTCGTCGCTTTCGACGAATCGATTAAGATTAATGATTCGCTGTCTACGTCGGATGAATCGTCGGCGAGATAAACTTCGGAGTACCTATGAGACCTTTATGAGCGAACGAGTGATTCAGCACGCGTCTGTTGGCAACCGTTCGCGTAACTTGAGAGAACGAGATCATTCAAGATTTTGATCGACAATTGAGCGAATGACTCACCGAAACGCGATTCGAAAATGTCAATCCGCGGAGAGAGAGAGCGAAAACGTGTTATTCGACGTGTCGTTATCTAGACACGTCAAATTTGCCTCGCATATGGGAAGCATAATTATACAACGAAATAAAAATGCAACACTACGCTTACACGTATATGAAAATAATTGGAAAAATAAATATATATCTCGTTGTCAGTCCGATGATCGGCCTTCGTATATAATCATCAAAGCCGGAAACTCGAGTCAACGTATAGTCACCTCGAGCAAACTTGCTCATTAATAATGAGAACGTGTGCTAATAAAGCATCAATATACGCTTCGTAATGGAAAACCATCGGTCTGAGCAGAACTCGGAACACAAATATGATTATATCGCCCAGACTGAAATCGAGGTAATCACCTGTGCAAACACTTGACCCTAATATGGCTGACATGATTTTAAGATAATATGTACAAGAATCGGTGGCTTTCAAGTCAGCAAAACAAACTTCATTCATTTTAATCGTCGATATTAATTTTTAAACCGAAAAAATGACTAATTGGAAATATACGCAATCTTGTTTTCTTTTTCTCAATGAATTTTTACTATTATTTAAAAAATATATAAACATGGAATTATATATATTTTACTAAAATTCATATAGTCTACAAAAATATAAATTATTGTAGAATCTCTGAGACTGATATTTCGGTTTAAAAGATTTTGAAAAATCGACGAATTGTGAGGAATTGTTAAATAGTACTCACTTGCTCCTTGTCCTTCTCGGTAGCCTCATCTTTGTCCTCTTTGTCGTCAGGGCTGTCCGTGTGCGGTGCTATGCCGTTGGTAGTGGGCTTCGTGTCAGCCTCCTCGATCCTTTCCAGCTTACCGTCGCCAGGTGCGGCCGCATCGCCGACGACGCCTCCCTCGACGGGTATTCCCTCCTTCTTCGGCGTCGTCGTTATGTCCACGGACCTCTTGCTCTGTCTCGCACCCATGATTTCTTCTTACTTTCTCGTGCCACCTGTCTTTATCTCACTTGCCTTCTGGGTACCAGATGGTGTCCAGCTAAATTCGTTTCTGCAATCAAAAAGATGGAGTAGATTAAAATATTTTGTCACATTTTCTTAAGCATATGAGTTGTAGAATAAAGCTAATACGAATTCCTATACTAGAATAAAATTAATGAAGAGGGAGAAAGCTTAAAATTGATAATACGAGTTCGTTCAAATCTTATGCAGTCGCATCGATTCGCAACAATTTCGCCGCGGATAAGATCATATGATCTGTTTCCCGATGCGCGAATAAATCGCGACTCGCGAAGTTATGTCGAAGAGCGGGAGCAACTTTCACCGTAACAGATACATCGGAGATCCGCGAGAGGATACGCGCTCGAATCCCTCGACACGAAACCGTTTCGTGTCGGCAAATCTGGTTCATAAGGGCAAGCGAATCTGAAAAGCAACGATCGCGATTTGACGTAAAAATGACACGATATACGATTCACCTGCGCCAGATTGATCTGATAAGCGAAATTTATGTTTATCGATGCACATGGGCGTGCCTCTCGTGCTTTTTGCACGGATTTACGCGCAGGTGCAACGAAGGAGGTTCTACCTGTCGATGATCGTTCTCTTTTTCAAAAATATTTTTTATTAAAAACTCGTTCGTAAATATACAGCATCGAGATGGCGATAATAAACTAGACGAAAGACATTCACAATCTGAAAAAAAAACAAAGAACAACAGCACAACGGAAACGCTCTTTCATTGGAAAACAACTAAGTATTGTCCTACTCAAGGATTTGCTTGGTATTCGTTTCCGTTATGTGTGCTCAGTTAAAACGTGGAAAAAAAGAGCATGGAAAAACACCAATAAACGCGTGAAAGCTCTTTTGTATACAATATCGAAGCTATTATTTATAGGAAGCATTATATACCCACAATACAACTGTTATACCGCAAATTAAATTCTATACTGTTACCACGCTTAAATATCCGATGCTAATTTCAAACTATAAATCATGTCGTTCGAGGATATTCGTAGAGAGATCCTAAATTCGAAACATATTGTTGATGTAAAAAAAGTCTAGATTGTCTTGATTGTATTGACAATATAATGACAAAGCGAACAGAAACGTACATCGCACGTTGGGGTCTTAATTATTCTCGGAAGAAGAAAGAAAACGCTAGCAGTCTCTCATCGAGAAGCGCGCAAACTTGTGAATAACGGTACGACTTTGCTCGCGAACGAAAGCGGAAACGACCGCAGTACCAAGGGGACGACTACGAAAAATTAGCACGACATGACTAAGAAAAGCGCGTTAAAAGCCAAGCCAACTAAGACTGCTCATTTGCCGTGCGCGTATTTAAACGACCACGTGGCTTACGACGTATATGAGCGTATACACACACATCTACGTGCGCGAGCAGCTGACGTCCGCGATGCGTAACGCATCTGCAGTGGCGATGGTTGTAGTTACTACGTTCTTTGTGTGCCGATCGAAGAAGCTTGAAAGAGAAACGATCGAAAACTATAAACCACTAGGATTTCTCCTATAAACATAAATATATGTAGGACAAATCTATTGTAGTTTTTCTCTATTAAAAATATTAATGCTTTATAAGAATATTAACTTGCATACTTTCATGAATAAAAATTAATTAAATGTACTTTTTTTTATCTTTTCTCACGGTAAAATCTAATTATATATCCATACCTCATATACTGGAATATTTTTTAAAAATAAATAAGGCTATGATAAGCAGTTCGATACAACTATGATAAAATTAAAGCAATAAACGCTATCTATATTACATTATATTTTTATCTTTAAAGTAAGGTAAACCGTGTGCAGTCTTTTATATCTTGTAATGCACTCGTATTACAAGATATAAAATTACTTACTATATAGAAATATATCTCGTGACCCCGCATATATAACGATCTTATAAATGTTTCTCATTTATCCGACATTTCATGTTAATGTTTAAGATAGAAATCAACAACTCTCCAGCATTGGATATAAGCGACTTTCGTATCGCAGATATCGTCAAGTTTTCTCGTGGCATATATTTCATCGTTATTATTTATTTCTTTCTATACTTATTTTTATTTATAGATATATCCATTGATCAGTTTAGAGTTTTGATTGCGAAAATATCTTGGAAATGCGATAACAACATCTTTAATTTTCACATCGCAAATATATATGTATATATGTATATTCCGAATTTTCATTGAAAAAAATTTCCATTAATGAGTGAGAAATTCTCGTGGAAGCAATTTTTATCACAGAAACAAAAATAATTTTCTGCTTTCTAGCAGCGGCAATTCGTTTCCCGAATGAATGCGCATTCGTTGCGTTACACGTCATAGTTAAATCACGCGAATGGTAGTCAATGCAAACGCAAACGAACATTCGGCGCTAATTGAGGGACGAGAATACGGAATACGTGGTAAGTTAATTCTTGTAACGATCGAGTCTCGCGAGGACAAAACAAAACTACACGCGTCGAAGTCGGAACCGCGAAGCGGCTGTATCACTGTCACTACATAATGACATTTGTTTCTAGGCAGTCTATTCACGGTACATTGCACTTTGCCGAGTACACCGACTGTCACGCATGCGCCTAGCTGTGTACCGGGTGACGGATCTCGAGCCGGAAACACGGTGACACAATATTGTCACTTCCACGAGAGAAATCCTCGCTTCGCTCACGTGATTTTCGATACAGTCAGCGCATTTCCAGTGACAAAGTCTGAAATGTACGAAACTCGAGTGACGAACAAAAGATGATGGGCGCGATAGTTCGATTCGTTATATGTACATTTGTACAAAATATAATAAAATAAGTAGATAGCGATCTCTCGAAATAAATTATTCTAGACAGAATTCTGCAATGGA
Organism: Cataglyphis hispanica; assembly: GCF_021464435.1. Taxonomy (NCBI): domain Eukaryota; kingdom Metazoa; phylum Arthropoda; class Insecta; order Hymenoptera; family Formicidae; genus Cataglyphis; species Cataglyphis hispanica. The sequence continues at coordinate 2,936,595 of NC_065960.1, read as the reverse complement.
GGAACGCTATTATTGCATGTCGGCTTGGCTCCCGAATTAATGGGGCACAATGCCACCCTTATGGACTAACGAACAATCCCCCTCCGCCATAGCCAAATTTCAGAACAAATTGTAATAGGTTCCGCACAAAGGAAGCGCGAGCCACGTTTTCGTCGAGAGGGAGAGCGCTCGGCTTTGCGCGTTCTGCTTCGTTTCATCCCTATTTCCTCCTGGATTATCGAATCAGCGGAATAATTCGTAACTTTAGCAGCTAACAAGAATAATGGAAGATACGAAATCGTATCGCTCTCTCTCTCTCCTTCTCCTCTGCGATCAATTTATTCGAGTGGCTTTCTGAAAATCTTACATGTCAGAAGAATTAACGTCGAGGCACTGCTATTTTTTTTTTAATAGAAAAAAGGAGTATAATTAGCGTCTAATATATTAGGTAGCTCGGCAGGAAGGGTTTCGACAAATATTTATTTTATTCCATATCGCTCGTGTACACCACGTGGGTTCCTCGTGCATCTCGTAATGCGTCATTATGGTGAAAAATAGCTCTCTCTAGAATGTATACGAGAAACGCGCCGAGTAGAGAGAACTGATCACACATGTCGATCTACAAGGGGAAAAACGTGGGAAGTGACATCCGGAAAATCCAGCCTACCGTAACAATACTCTTCTCTGTCTTTCTTTCTATCTACATCACGTTTATTATTATGATTGAATTGCGAATTTCCGGAGGAGGAAGGTCACGAAGGCATATCGCGCTGCGACATTATATTTAACAAACATGTGACATTGTAAGATAAAACGCGATGCGTAGTAGCCGCACAGGCGCGACACGTTTCCGGAAAACGTAAAGGCCGTACATCGTAAAAGAAGTACTCGTATAATTCGACATGTTCTCTTGGCTCAAAGTTCCCTGCGATAAAAATAGGGATGGAGAAAGAGAATTCATCACCGTAGATATACTTTCGAGGCGATTCATGGCGAAGAGACTCGGTGATGTGCAACATGAAATACGCCTGTGTATATGTGTATTTTTTCCTCGTTGTTATTTGTTTTCATATTTGGAATCTTTTCTCTCTTTATCTCCAGCGCGTCTGATTTTTCATATTTACGATCTCACACGCGCAGTTCTATTATCGAGCAAATCGTTCATATCGTCCTCGAGAGGAACTACGTCGCAAGAATTATAATGCAAGATGTCTTGCGTAAGAGTAATGATAATTGAACATATATTTTAAAACTTTTTGCCGTGCAGTATTTTCTGATGTATTCGATAAATGAGTGTATAAATAACATTAAATATAATTAAAATATTGTACAAAGTTAAATTTTGAAAACACAACAAACATTCTGTTGTTGATTCACAGAACCAATAACATCGAAACCCCGTCATTCGAAACGATGTTACAGCGTTGCTAGAAATATTCATCATTACATTAAAATATTTTAAGTTCAATATTTACGTAATACTACTTAATAACGCGATAAAATAAATAATAAATATATATAAAAAATATGAAAATTATACTTTACAATGGATTAAGTGATGCAACAAAACAGCGATAATTTTTATAATCTTTTCCCTCAAGTTATCAGTTATCAAGTTTTCTCCGTGCATTGCGGAATAGTGTTGCTCGAGGCCGCGAGAATGGAAATGCACACGCGAGGAGGCGTATTGGATACGCAGTAAAAGTTGTCGCTAGCGCATCATCAGCAAGTAACACGGTGATATATACTCGGAGAGTATATTCGCGATCTTTCCGATGCAGCTGTCGCGATTTCGCGGCAAAAGAAAGACCGAGAAAAAATTCGCGAAAGGCATTTGCGAAACAAAATATATGAAAGATAATATAAAACGTCTCCTTTTTTTTCTCTTCTCATATTATCCGTTTCGATTCGTGCGAACAACGGTGCGCGGAGAGACATATAATGAGCGCCTAGATTTCTTTCGGTCGTATTGTTCAATTGATTAATAAGTGCATTCAGAGGTCGATGCCATCTATTAAGGCGTTAACGCGGACAGAACGATCGCCGTCTGACGGTGACGTGTGAGAGAATTCCGTTGCGGCGATAACGCGTACGATAAGTATATACCGAAGAGAGAACGTCGGACGGGCTATTATGGTATCATAGTGAAACTACGAGATGACGAGAAGCAACCGGAAAATTGAATATCTTGCGGCGATTTCAAGGCTATGCAGGTGCATAAATAGACATTGATGACTCGCTTGTTTATGCACGGCGTGTCCGATCGGAGTGTTCTTCCTTCGAATTCGTGCTTGTAATTTTTTTTTTCCTCAGTAAGCATTGTATAAATTAACTTGTGTAATTTTTTTTTTCTCTTATTTACACAAACCAAGTATTGACTTTTATATAAAGCGACAGTTAATAGCACAGTACGTATATAATTTTAATATTAATCGCATTTGCAAGAATACTAATGCGAATATAGATACTCTATCTTTAAAGATGATAATAAACTCGAGATCGATGTTTGTCCCCGCAACCTGACTCAACACTTCGTCAAGTCGATGTCACATCCGCTGACTCATCCGGTGATCCAAATGACACACGCACTCTCCACGATAAACAAAAAAATTCTTTTTCCACGACATTGCACGAGAGTACGCCTGTCCCCTAATTCCCACGGGCACGAAGTGTACGTATATATACATGTGTCGCTGTGTAACTGTGTGCCCAATCAATCAGCCATTATTTTCCTGCGCTTGACGCGTCTAATTCGACAGTTTGGCCCGATATAGGGGCTAGCATACATTAAGATACAGATATAGCTAATAAAGAGAAAGAAAAAGGAACAAATATAACCACGAAAAATAAGATAATGACTCGAAGAAGCTACATCAATCGCGGGAGACATATGTCATAAAGGGATAAAACGGACGAGCCTCCGTCTATTGAAACAACACTTTGACATTGTGATTAGTTAGGAATATAGACATACTACTACTGCGCGGGTTGTATTCTTACGCTTCGTTTTTGTTCCTCGTCTCTCATTCTTTCATCTCATTGTATTGACCCTATTTCGATCCCGAAAAAAAAAAGACATCTGCTCTTTCTCTCGCAGCCGTTGTCAAAATTGAGAATAACCGTAGTGGAAGCGTGTAGAAGAATAGATGTCGAACTACTACTACCACCACCATCACCACCACCATCATCACCATTATTATCATCACCATCACACCGCGAATCCGTGAATATGAATGTGTGTCTCGCGTCTCGCATGCGTGAACAGATACGCGCGCGCACGTGTCGCACTCGTTCTGTTATTGAAAGCCGGCGGCCGTCATAAGGGTAAACGAGGAAAGTTAGTAGACTTGAAAAATGCGCGCGCATATATATATCCGAGACCGCTATATAGATCTATTTTCGACCCGGTGTTGCGGCGCGTGCAACCCCTCCTCCCTTCCTAGACCCGTGTAAACACGCGACCAGAACGCGACCAAGAAGAGCGAAAGTTCCAGGAAACGTATCGTAAAAAGTGCTCGTAAACGACAAAATAGGAAGATTCGCCCCAGCGGCGAAAAAAGAATGAATTAATGGGTTAAAGTTATAATTAGCGATTAAAATAGCAACGTGTAAAAACGATGCCGACAAAATTTTATCCTCGACACTTTTCCGCGTACAAAGGATAAAAAAAAATCACAAAAAAATATTCGGCACGATTATAAACATTCTCTTACGTTTACGTTCCATCGAACGAAGGCTATTGGATGAATAAATGCGATTTCGAATAAAATGATCACGTTCATCATTAAAAAGACATATATCTCCGTGCCTCTAATGCGAAGATCGCGTTCGAGATCGTAACCGGGAAATCGCGTGGAGCGTTGAAAATGCGCGATGGAGGATAAGCCGCCTCCTCTCTTCCTCGGAGAGCCTGTGCGCCGAGAGAAAGGCAGATGTGGGCATGTTAACGACCCGTTATCGCGTGGACGGCGAAGTCGCCGGCGCTGCTATTGCTGAAACTAGTTGCTGCCGATTGCAAGAAGAGGGGAAGGGGGGCGCGCGCGCGCAGATCGACGGGGTCCGCGGCTGAGAGGGTTCGCGTGTAAAGAGCCTCCGAGGCTGCAACAAGGAGCGGCGATGCATTCGCGCGAGAGGAACATTTGACGAGGCCGCTTGATTTTGAGCGAACACCGGTCAACGTATGCACGCGGCGCAGGTGCAGGTGCGTCGATGCAGGTCGAGCGCAAATGCCGTGCGTTAATCCTTCCCTCCCTATTTTCTTGTCTGTCTGAGAGGAGACGCATGGCGCAACATCCTCGTCGCGTATAAATCTTCGCGAATTTCCCCATTTAATCCTGGATTTCTAACACTGGATGAAAATTCACTCGGGAATAAATTCAAATAATAATGTATACTTCTTTCAGATATTCTGTCAAAAAATTTTTTTATCTTTCTATCGATTTGTACTTTTTTATTTTCAAAATAAAAAATCTCGTTTTCAAAAGGATCATGCTTTAAATTTTTATATGGAAATATAAGAGAGCTTCTAGGCAAGCACTTAGGATATATACTGATAAGGCATTTTAAAATATTCATGACTTTTTTCAGATTATCTTGAAAATATATCTGACAATGAGTAAAAAATATATCTGAGTAAAAATTTACCCATGTTAGTGTTAATGATTTTTATTCCAAAATGATTATGGAAATATAAGAAATGTAACAAACTATCAAACGTGTGATTTCATACGATGATACAGGATAAAATAGTATCAGCAATGAATAATCAAAATATATTAATCTTTTATCATGGAAAGGCACGATTTTTTTGAGAAAATCAATAAAAATATGTCAAAAATTTTTTTGCAAAAAATATTTAAAACACGCTTTTAAAAAGGATCAACAGGCCGGCGCATTTTCTCGAGCTTTTCTCCGTTTGAAACCGGTCCTTTCTCGAGCAAGACAACAATCGCTTCCATGGAAGTCTCGACTGCATTAAGTACGCGTCAGGGTCAAGTCAGGTCAGGTAGAAATTTGCTATGCAAAATCGACACAAAGGCGAAAAAGAAAAAAAAGAAAGGGGAACGAACGCATCGTGTCGAAGACACCAAGATTTGCAAGAATATATTATTACTTCTTTGTTTCTCTTTCTCCTCCTTTCTTCTTCATTGCTCAATTTTATCAATCGCAAAGAACAGATCAACGAACGAAAAATTTATCGAGTTTACGAAAATCATTTCACACAATGAATAAATAATTATAAATAATAGATAATCAATGATAAATAAACAGATAATTATTTAAATAAACATTTCTTATTGTTTCTCTCTCTCTCTCTCTCTCTCTCTCTCTCTCTCTCTCGATGATAATTATTTTATTTTAAATATTTAAAGTGAAAACTCTGAAAATATTTATTCTTAATCCTCTGCATCATTAATCCTTATATGTCACACATATTTTCTGCTTTATTCCTAATTACATATGAATATATGTAATTATGTGTGTATGTGTAATATCATGATTATAACACTGCGATAAAATAATGAGATTTCCCGGAATTTCTATTAAGCAATGTCGAAAAGTTTGTTCTTTGTTTCAGAGAAAAGGATGGGAGATACGAGGATGACTTATACCATTCTTCTCCCAACGATTCGAAATGTCGGTAAAGCGATAAAGTATATTGGCACAGGTATGCGCGATTGCGCGATTTCAAGCGCGGAAAAGGTCGGCTGAAAATCGCGCGTACCGTATGTAAGGTTCGATCGTTCGGGGATTAAGTGTGAGACCACCATCGAGCAGATGGTGGGGCATGGAATCAAGATGGCGTAACAACCGGTCGGTTCGTTCTAAAGGATTTTTTGCTCACGCACAGGGGCTTGCGAATTCCGCAAAAGTTATGCCGATTCGACTCGGCTCGATTTCGGAGCAACTCGAGGAGCGCGAAGGCTCGGGAAGGACGCGCCTCTCGAGGACAAGCGGGAACGCCGTTGTCCTCGAGGTTCCTTCTCGCTCGATGCGGCTGGCGCCGTCCGCTATATCGATTGCCGTTCCGGCAGCCCATTTTCAAAATGGCGCGGGGGGGTAAATCCGGTCGAAATCCGGACGACTCCAGCCACATCCCGGCATGAACCTCGCTTCCTTCGGCGTTTCGTCGCGCGAGAGCCGCATCAATTATCCTTCTCCCTGATGAGACGACAGAACAAACGACGAACTAACTATATATAGCACGCGCGAACGTAAAGACTTTTGTGGACGCGCAACAGTTATTCCCTCCAAAAAAAAAAAACCTGGCTTCTTTCGTCGATAACGAAACAAAAGAACACGACCTTGAGGATCGTAAACGAGACACTCGTCACTTTTTGGAATACTCACCGAAACTTTAAGCGGGGAAATTTTTCTCACAGCGAAGATGCGAGGAGATTATCTGATGACGTGCACTTCGCGATGGCACCTTATAATCCCTTTTGAAATTCGCCGGGCACACAAAGTACGACGGCGGTATCTCTCTTTTTCTCTCTCTCTCTCTTTCACAGGTTACGCAGCAGCGTGTATAAATAATACAAAGGACGAAACGCGGCGCGCGTGTTTACCACAAAGATAACACCGTAAATGCGTACGTAGGAAGAGAGGCTTCTCTTTCCTTCTCTCGTACGGCGTGACGAACAGGCAGGGGAAACTTTTCAACGGGAGCGCGTTCCCAACCCATCCACTCAGCTCGGTAACGCGCGACTGACTGGCGCGAGTGCGAGAACGGAGGGGAAGCGGCGTCCGTCTGTCCATCCGTCCGTCCGTCTTTCTGCCACCAATGTGCTCGCTCGCACTGCTTCCCCCTTCCCAATTGCTTCTCTCTCTCTTTCTCTCTCTCTCTCTCTCTCGCGCGCGCGCGCGCGTTCTCCGTCCTTTTAGGATATCTCTCTTTCTCTCTCCTTCACTCGTTCCTTCTTGTACTTTTCTATCTCTCCGTCTCTCGTTATCTCTCTATCTTCTTTCTACGCTTTCTTTCTCTCTCTTACTTTGTGTCGCTGTTGGACTTTTTTTTCTTTCTTTTCTCTCTCGCTCTCTCGGTACGCACACCCCGCATTGGCCTCTCTATCTCCCGACGGCGTCTTCTCTCCCGTATCCCATGTGCAGCTCGTAAATCGCAGGTACGTCGATACCCCAATCGAGGATCATGAAAGGACGCACCGCGGAACGGTGGTGACCGTATCTCTCTCTTTCCTCCTGTTCATCTCTCGTTTTCGGCAAAGATGTGCGAAAGCGCACGTCGATCGACGACGACGACGAAGTACACACGCGGGGCGAATCACGAGATGGCCCGGGCTCTACGGTCGGGTTAATGATCGATCGGTTCTTCTCTCGGCGGCGCGACGTGTAGCAGTAGCGGCAACAGGAGAGAAAGAGATCACCGTCGCGCGAGAGATGTTCCTTTGTTCTGCTTAGCCTCCGTTTCGACCTGCGTTTTGCGCGTCCTACACGCGTATACGAGGCGATGCAGCAACGTCTTTCCTTTGTCTACCGAAGAGATTCGAATTCAAATCTCGCGAAACTCTAACTCTAACTCTTTCATTTCTAATCTCGCGCCGCAGCTCTAGCAGCTTTCTCTTTCTACGAGATATTTCGACACGCGAAAGATTTTAACGCCCTCCTTTTTCTCTCCCTCGCACGATTCTGCGGTCCCGTATGCGATCCGTACCGCTCGATTGAAGAAGAAAGAATGAACACAGCGAGAATGATAACGGGGAAAAAAGTGGAGAGCATGGTAGGGATATAAGACATATATCCTAGCACCCTAGGATATCGTTCGCGTTATGACAGCGGCTCTTAACTCCAGGAGCGAGAGGAGAACGGGGTATTCACGAGGCAACCAACCTGACATAGGGGGCGGGGTCCTATATGTTACGGAGGATTATTTATTTCAGGACATCTATTGGTTCCGGCGAACGTCGAGGAAAGTAGCGGTCTTCAGAATCGATTATCTCGTCCGTTAGGTTTAAATTTTGCAAGTTATTACGCGCAATATGATACAATTGTCATAGAATCTTCGAAAAATAAATATTAAAATATATGAGATAATTGTTTTCTATGTATTTAAAAATAAATTTACTTTTACTCTTAAAAATAAATTGACCTTTACTCCTCCTCTTTCCCATTTTAATACTTAAAATTATTTCTGGCAGATGAGAAAGTCCTTTTATAAGAGCTTTTATAAGACACATCTTGTAGGAATTTATAATTTATAATGTTTAATATCATATGAGATTCCAATGGAGCACATTATTCATTCATATCAATCCAATCATTTTCAGAGTATCGTACTAAAATAGAATCTTTTTGATGGACATTTCATGTCTTACAAAAGCAAAAGAGAGATTAAGTCACGTTCCTCTAAATCGAACAAGTTCCCTTCTGCTTCGGATTGTTTGACTCCCACCCAAACTGGTTCCCGGCTAAATTTCTGTTAAGGACCGTAGATAACGATCCCCTTAAGCTCAAGTTATCCTCGGTAACGACGCAAATAGCTGGCAATCTCCCCACATAACGACTTTTTTTATCGCCCCGCATAATTCTCGCAATCGCTTGATAGGATCACGTCTTAGACTACTGCGAAATTTTCTTGGAAAACTTTCGCTACAAAGAGTGCCGCGCCTTATTACTCAAACATGCAATGTATAATGTATGTCACTCTGAGAAGTATGAAACGTTCAAATTGTTATCGTACAATTTTTCTTATATTTCAACAAAATAGATCGTGATATAATGAGGTTTTTATTTCTACTGATATAATATAGTTCACCGAAACGAGGATGATTAAAATAGCAATCATCGTCGATCGCCATCTCGGATAATCTATGTCGATTGCGCTTTGGCATTACCTGCAAAATCAGCGATTCCTTTACCTGGAAATTGTTTGGGCAACTACGGTGATCGCTCGAGCGAAACAAAACACGCGTTTTATATCTGCTCGCAGTTAGTTGGACTATATCACGAATCGCCTTTCGCTTTTGGTAGTCACCAGGAAGCCGATGACTAATGCGAAAAACGGCGACAGCGAGGAACGCTTGCGCGACGGAATTAGATAACGCTTTGATACGAACGGAATTTCGGGTCTGGGATCATCGTAAATGCCGACAGGACTTCCGCGTGCGAGAAGAGTACGATGCGAGAGAAAAAACACTTTCGAAATCCGAGGTCGTCTAATGGTTATCTCTATCCGCGATAAAGAAAGATAAATCGTAAAAAGATATACAGAAAACGCCTTGCACACACGATGTACGCACTGAAGCGGAAAGCAACAGATAGTATTTCCATTGAAAAATATCGTAAATCTCAAGGATATTGTAAATCAAGGATTTGTGTTTACTTATAATCATTATCAAGCGTAAACATTTCGAAAAATTTATGCTCGGCCTTTTTTTATCGATAATATTAGTCGAGAGAAAAGTCGGAACTTCACTGCAGCTGTTGTGAATAGAGATGTTGTAATTTTTAGTCGACTGAGAATTAATCTATCATCTCCATTTCTCAGAGCGTTTTCTCGCTATATTACGATGCATGGTGCGGCTGCTGCTGCTGCTGCTGCTTCTCGCTGCCACGCCCATGGAAGCGATCGTTTCGGTTCTCTCGCGAAAGAGTGAGATATCTACGCGGCGTACTTAATGCAGAACTGCAAATACTTGTGGCCTGTTCTCGACCGGCCGCGAAACGGAGAAGTGAGAATTGCACGTGCGAGGGGATTTCATCTTCGATTCCTATTTATCTCCGACACGATGACGCGGCTTTAAAGGAACCCACGGCCTCCTTTCGTCCTCCCTCACGATACAACCTTTCGCTACGAATCCGTTCTGTCACGATCTCGTGGTCGGCTATGCTAATCTGCGGCCCTACGTGCAGCAGCAACAATCTCTTTCTCTCTCTCTCTCTCTCTTTCCCGTTCGTCTAAGTAATTAGACGGAAGACATAATTTCTGATTCGCGCACGAGACGGCTTACTATTTAAATGTAATTATCTGTTGGCAAACAAGTTTGAATCCCGCGTGATTTGCTATTCATAAAGCGAAACATTTATTAATTTCTCGCCGATCTCACATTGTGTTAGATATTCTTGGATTTAAAAATCATGGAATAAATTTAATTAAAATGAGGTAAATGTGGAAGGTTTTTTTAATAATCTAACTAATAACAAGTATTATAAAAAAATTCATTAAAGAATGTAATCCGGTTTTCATTTTATATTATTAGACTTGTTAAATTTAAATTATTTATAGTTAGTTTAAGTTAAGTTTAAATTATTTAGAGAAAAAAGAAATATATACATTTTTGTCAAAAAGAGAAATATATATAATCACAATTATTAAGTTACAAGCGACTAGAAATAACAGTAAAATAAATTAAATAATAATTCTTTATGTTTTATTTTTAATTTCAATGCATTTTAATGAAATCTTAATTTTTTTAGCTATATATATATCATAATTTTTAGCATTGCAGATTATATTATAATGAAGGATATCTTCCCAATATTTTTAATCTTTTCCTCACCTTCAAAAATAAGAAATCTCTGCTTTTAACAATTCATAAAATAATTACGGATCATTATATATTGTAGTTAATATTATTGTGTATTGTATTATTGTATATATCAAATCATCACTAAAATATCCGCGCGATTTGTTGTGCACCCGTCGCACAAATCAAAGATATCAATATTTATCAATGGCTTTGTCACAGCTATGCAAAACTGCTTACGCATCGTTTAAATGCAAGACGTCGTATGGTAATTCGTCTGGAATGTGCAAGCTCTATTCGTCGTCTTGATTCACGGTAATCAATCCTGCGACGCACTTGGCAGCTGAGATCGCTTATGTGGTTCATGTGCCACCGGAAATCGACTATCAGGACGCACCGGAGGAAGATTGAAGATCAGTTTCTCGGTATCTGCCAAATCTATATATATATATATATATATACATATATATAAGCGCATGTTGCACTTTGCTAAGCTGCACCAGCGCATTCCATGTCGAGGACATTCTCTCGTACGTAAGTAAAATGTCCGGATAAGATCTTTCCACGAAGGGAAATCTACTCTACGTGTAGGATCCCGACCTCCCACAACTAAAATTATCGCTAAGAAAAAAAAAAAAAATGTCGAAAACATAAATTTCGAGAATATTTATGTGCTCGATTATACAAATGTCTGAATAATCCAATAAAAGAATTGTTAACTAAATATTATAGAATTAAATGGACAATGTCTTTAAAGATACACATTTAAAATCGCGAATTTTAAAAAGTTGCATTCATATATTTTATTTTACATTTTACTTGAAATTTTAGCGAATAAAGCACGTTTTCGATGTTTTAATGTTTAAAAATCCGATTATACATAGAGTCGCAGTTCTTCATTTAAATTCAAGAGTTTTATGCAATTATATTTCTGTTCTCTTTCGTACAAACGGTCGAACAATTTCTTTTCGTCGCTTCGCGAAGAAACGAAATTACCCGAGGTATTCTAACATGAGACTTTAAGGAAGTTCGAATCAACTTCGAACTTTGGTCAAACTTTCCGAATTTGAGCAAAGCGTTCTTTCTCGGACGTCAAGAATCATGATAGCGCGTCTTTGTTCTCTACAGATTGAAGATTTAACGAAACCGAATCATAAAACTGACGGCATTCTCTCTCCGAAGCGTAGTGAAGAAAGGAGAGGCCGTCAAAATTCCACATACTGTATGATACCGGATTACTCACTTGGGATGACGACGATGAGCGATGCCAATGACAACGATGATGACGACGTAACGCAAATTACTCATAACGTCGATGTCGATTGCCAAGGATTGACTTACACAGCAGCGAACACGATCGCTCGATTTCGTTAATATAATCCCAAAGTGGCCGCGTTAACGAGTATCCGATTTGCATGCGGTGTCTTAAAGGTCGTACGTTTTATTCGAACTAGTATCGCAGATATCAAATGTCAACGGAGGAGAATGCTCGACTGTCTCAATAGATAGACTCCAGCGATACTTTTTACTTTTATGAGAGAAACTGAACTTCATAAAATTAAGTTTTGTGATTCTTGATAATTAGCGTTAATTTCTCTGCCTTAATTGATTTTTAAGAAAGAATCTATTCTAAGAATTCGCCGTAGAATTTATAAGCGAGAGAAAGTGCACGATTTTCGTCATGCACTTTCAAACGTGTACATCAAACGCGCTGGTGATACAAACAGCTTCCCCCGCAAATTAATGGAAATCGATTTTAGAGACGCCCGCTCTCTTATAGATTCAATTTATCAGTTATAAAGCAATCCTCTCTCTCTCTCTATCTAACGCGTTTGGCGCGGTTCTGCCCTGCTTGCCCCGCGCTCCGCGTCCTATAATCGAAATCTATCTCCTAGATAGATTTCCAATTACCGGGTGGTGTTACAGAAGCGCGCAGTAAAAGTAATTCGATTAAACCGCCGTGGCGTCCGAGAGACGCGTACTGTTTCGACAATGAATCGCTGCCATTTCCACATAATTTTCAGAGTTGACTTCCTCACGATATCGAGCTGACGAAGAATCACCGTCATCAGCCAGGATTAAAAAGCAAAATCAAATCAGACGCTAAATTAACGAATGATATTTCGGATTTCTTTTGGCTTTCCTTATCAATTACATAAAATAAGGCAAATGTCAAAATTGCAAACGACTTGTGTTTCTTTTAAATTAATAATTAAACAAATAAAATCGAATAAAAATATACTAGATATAATAAAAATTAATGTGTCATCTGATATTTTAATTTTTAATACGTTTTTCACTTTCGTTCTCATCGCATTGTCTATTGCCGATTTCTATGTAATCGCTTTCCTTCAACTAAACGAAGCCGCGCGTACTCGATGGCGAAACAGTCAACAGAGAGCGAAGATTGTCATGACTCGACATCTCGATAATTGACATTATTCCGCGACTGGAAAAGGCTCTCGCGTAGCTCGGAGCGTTAACTCAATTAGACGCGACAATGAGAGCGATCACTGTGCTTCCACAGAACCGCGGTCGTTATCAATAGACAATAGCCACAGCGACGTAGCGGTAGCTAGTCGGTGTAATTTCTTTGTGCCTTGTGCGCGCCGTGCTGACGATGCTTTTCAGGGTTTCCCCATATGCGCATCGTCACTAGTTGATTACGTAGAAGGAACGTAAAAAAAAAAAGAACGAAGCGCGTCCGCCTCTTTTATCGCGCTGCTCTCCTTTATGCCGTCCCGCTTTCCTATGCAAAGAGCATAATATACCGCAGCATTTCCGCTCGGAATGTCGCCCGATGTCGCGTCGGGGAGCAGCTTTTGCGCAAAAACTGCAACTCTCGCGACGGCGTGCGATTTGTATATCGCGTAGAGATTTCTCCGTCCAAAGCGAATTTCGCCTCCTGCAGGCTGATTCCTGCCGTTGCGTTGAAAAACAAGTTTACGCGATAGTTGTTATTGTGCAACGCGCATAGTACATTGTAATAATGTTGCTGTAACTCAAAATTTTTTCAAATTGCAGCGCTCCATATGAACATGCAGCAATATTTTAATTACTTAATCTTAGAACGGTGAAGAAAATTACCGGAGTGGCGATTTAATTAATTACTTTAGAAATTGAAAATAATTAAGAGATCAAAAATTACATTTTCTGTATATTATATATTCTTTTTGATAAGAATTTCGCGAAGTATTATCGTTTCGGAAAATGATCAGCGCGAAGATGGATTTAGTAGAAATGCGGAATGATAGACTCAAAGCATTTAACGATATTCAATTATGTACCAAATGAGAGGATGTGCCGTTTAAGTTCCGCCCTCTTCGAATGTCCGTTAATGAAGACGGGTCTGGAGAAACGCATCGGCAGGAAACTGATTCTCTCTCCTTCTCTCTCTCTCTCTTTCTAAAGAAAGACTGCTCATCAACGGTACCGAGAGCAGCAAATATATGGCAAACGCGCGGAGGCGATCTCTGCGATACACGGAGATAAGACGGACGCACGCATTGGTACGCGAGCGAGTGCGCTCGCACTCAGCTGATTTGCACGGATCGTGATTTAGCCCGGCGGCGCAACTGAGCAAGAGCGTTACATCGCAATTACGAGATTAAAGGATTAAAGATTCAATGAGATTTTAACTTAGAGATGCTAGATTTGCAGCTGAGGAAGTTCTCCTTTACTTTAGCATGAAGTGCGCCAAGATAAAATTTTGCAAGCGTAAAAATAATTAAAGTGTTGAAGCGATAATGTACGATACGATACATTTAAATGTATAAATCAACAAAATGAATCAGATATATTTAGCATTTTCTATGTCGAAAAGTAATTTATCTCTCTCTCTCTCTCTCTCTCACACTGAATTTTATTGATTAAAAATAGTATCGTGTATCTTTTTTCTTTTTTTCTTGACGGGATATCTTTGTGCAAAATTAAACAAGTTTGGCGAAAATAAATAAGAGGAATGCACCTCGGGATAACAAAGGTGCGGAAGAAACATTAACCTTTGAATGTCTTTTGACCCGCTGCATTATACGTCGTAAATTAATAAAGTGGTTAACGACGAAAGATAAAAAGGTTCTTCGTGACTTCGAGATCGCCCTTTCTGAAAAGGATCAACGGAGAGATTGATGTACGCGAGTATACGTCGGTGCAGGAGAAACTAATCGCGAGGTTAATGCATCACGAAGCGTGGTGAGTCAGAAAAGGTATGTACAAGATCGAGGGATCGAGCCTCGATAAGATAATATTATCATGCGCTGATCAAATTAACTGAATCATGGAAAATCCTTGTATGTGTGCGTTAATTAATCGTTTAAAAGAGAGAAAACTATCTTATTCAAGACCTGTGTATTTCTCTTTTCGTCATAAATATTATTTGCTAAATTTTTATAAAATCCTTCAATTAAAAATTGACTTCGAGAAAAAAATTGATTTCGAGAGAACAAATCTTTTCAAATCTACTTGGAACGAGCAATTCGATTAGCTACGCGCTGATATATGCGAGTAATAAAGACAATGTCAATCATGCACATTCTTCGGCACGTTCAATGCCGGAAACGGAAGCTCCACCTTAGTCGACAGCCATCGAGACTGACCATCGTTTATGTGAACGCGCTAGAAGAATGTCATAGCGATTGTAAGACGGATATCTAATCAACGTTTGTAGTGTACACGCGCGACATCCCGTTATGATTAAAAAAAAAAAACGCCGCTGATACCTCAAGTATTTCGATCATCAAAATTGTTCGATCCTATCAATAATAAATTAGAAATGGATACACGAATCTAATGGTTGAAATCGTATGTAGGTATACTGTGGCTAATCGTATTTCAAATTGAATTACCGCAACATCCGTCCGTTCAGCTACTAATTGATCGACTAAATTAGATATAAGATCCGGCTGGCTAAATATAATTTAAAGGAATTAGTTTCAATTAAGCGAGATTAAATGGCAGACACATGCAAGTTTCTACCTAAATTATTTCAAGAAAAGCGTACGCAAAATTCGTGTGTAAATTTATTACTAAATTTATTATTATTAAATTCAATTTGAATAATTTCTCTCTCTCTCTCTCTCTCTCTCTCTCTCTCTCTCTCTCTACGTTTGTCATATTTATTTTATACACGACAATAATATCAAATAATGAGAGAGAGAGATTTGATTACAGCAATTATCATTATTTAAAAATTAACGGCTTAATTTATAAATGATCGATGGCTTTAGTTTGTGATGGATCGATTCATTACGAATATACGGGATGTGCCCTGCCAAGTGACGTCGAGAGTACGTGTAGTAGTCATGGCCTTCTTACTCAAACGATGAATGAACACCCACGTGTCGCGCGTAAAGGCGGGAAGGTCGACGGCCAGATGTCGAGAGGGAATATCACGGATCTCGCAGAACACGCGGTTCGACGAAAACGCGATCGAGTGCAAGGCCATGCGCGGCACATTGATTCGCTGCCAAGAAGGTGACGCGCTCGCACGTCAGTTTCCGTCGTGCTATTAGACTCGGAGGAAGCTTCCGCGGCGAAAAGCTGCACGACACACGGCAATTTGCCCGACACGCGTCGATTTGTCAATGTCAACGTAGGTGGCCTCGAACGTGCTGCACCTCTCCGTCTTCCTTTTTACCGTTCGCGGAATGGAATTGGCTCGCGCAGCGTCCACCGCATCGGTCCATGAATCACTATTGAGATTGGAAAAGGTTATTCCTTCCTTTCCGTTTCGCCAGATTTGTCGTCGTTATTCATTGTTACCAATCGTCACGATTTACCGTTAATCGCACCATTTGATTAAAGTGATAATTAAAACGATAACATATTTTAATGATAATTATAAACTTCAAATTATTTTTCTTTTTTTCTCAATTTTACATCGTTTCAATATTAAACATTTGTTTTTTTCGTGACAGCAAAGGAGATGGCGTAGACTGTTTGTAAATTATAATAATCCAGTGACGTATCTCATTATGATTTCAGCACGTGTACGCGGCATTACGCTGCTTTCGAACCGTAGCGCTTTACTTGTACATCCGATTAGCATGTGCGTGCATCTATGCGCCGTGTAACGAGCTGTTAGAAATTAAATGAACATTTTCCGTAAACTTCACTCAGCTCGAAAAGAGGGAAGGAGAGAGCGAGAGAACTTACAGTAAGTACAAATATTTACCCGTGTCACGGTGAACTGTTGAGTGCTATACTATTCGTGCAAATCACTTTATCGCATCATTTTATCGCGACATAACTCGATCACAAAGACCGTGCCTAGCGAAATTTTTTGTGGCACATCTCAATTGCTTTTTGTCGCAAGTTCCTATAACGGGCAAAGCATTACGTGCATCACGATCTGCATATCATTCGCAAGCTAATCTCGAGGCCCCTTTAAGTATAACTATGTGCATACTTTGTATAACAATACCGTCGTTTTCTAAATATTCTTTTGTAAACGTCAACATTTTGAGAGTGTATTTAAATATTATATATATATATATATATATATATATATATATATATATATGCGTTAATATAAATAAGATTCTTATTTGTTGCCTCGTAATAATCTTATATTTTCTATGAGATATTGTTCTACAGTTTGACATTTTTTCACGCAGGAAAGTTCCGCTATATGCGGATATAATAATTCTCACGAACAAATCTCCGAATCCCCTCGAGCACGCGGGAGAGCGACTTCAAAGCGTCCAATGACCGCTAATGTCACATTATTCGACGCCGGTTCCGGCGACCTTATAAACTGTCCACAAATCATACCGCACCGCCGACTGTGACCTGCCATTTTAATACGGTTAAACTTCCATTTCCGAATAAGATTTTATCAGCCTGCCTGCCCCCACAAATCTCTTCGCATCCGTCGGAACTGTGGACGGCTGGCGCCCAAAATCGCTCGTCTGTATACGTCACGTTCGCAACAAACAGAAATCTCACGCATACATGCGCCCATCAACCACGTGTTCACGCCCTATATCGCGTTAATGCGAATGCACTACCGAGATATATGCGGATGCACTTCCCGTGAAACCTTTGTTTCCCTTCACCTCCCCCGATCCTTGATCATAAAGAACCGACCATTGATATCTCCCCTTCCTTGCAAAATATCGGGTTTTTATTCCTGTTGTTCGACGGTTGCATTTGTTCGCGAACAGACGTCGAGAAAATGCATCAGATATCGTTGAAAAGTCGGAAAATTATGATGTTATGTGACAGGGCATTAAATGAAATTTTCACAAAATCAAAATGCATTCAAACTTTAGATATATATTTATACACCCGATAAAATTTTTTTTTCAAACGTTTTATAGCAGTATGAAAATAAATATTTTTGAAAAATAAAAATAATAAACATTTTCCGCAAAAAATCCTTCATTATGCACCCTGTACAGCACGCACGATGAATTATTTACGTTTCGTGATTCACAATGCACGGTTCCTATAACGGATATAATTGTCTCTCGCGTATAATTGGGTAAACAGCATGTCGGTCGTGTTATTAGAGAAACGCCAACCGAAAAATTCCGCGCATTCATAAATTTACGTCACGATAACGAACAACACGAGAGCGCGATAATGATAATAATTTCTACATAAATGACGCAAGGCCACCTCCTTTTCAGGAAGTCACGTCAACGGAGCGTGAATCTTCTTCCATCTTTCATGATTTCCAAAACTATATAGCTCCCGTAATACTCACGGAATAATAAGTGTGTAATTTATAAATATGATCGAAACAATCGTCTCAATTTAAATTCTGTACATTCTATGAAAACGAGGAATAAAATAAAAAATAATCATTGAAAATATATAATGTTGTTATTCAAATAAAAATTAACATAAATTTTGTAATGTTTGATTTCTTTAGCAAAAACCTTCAAAGTAAATAAACAAAGTAAAACTTTATAGACTTAGATCTTTTTTTTGCTGTTTAAATTTCCTACATAAAGAAAAATGATACGAAATCAAACGCCGGCGAACGACAAATATGCTAAATCGCGGCAACAAATTGTAAATATATATACCACGTGGTTCGTATCGAAAATGACAGAGCGAACGACGAGCGAAAAAAAGGCAATCGTTTAGCATATCGATATCTCGGTGAGAATAATTCATCTGCGTTCATGGCCGAGTAAACGGCGATTGACAAGCGAAAAGGAAGCCGATTTGTCATGTGCAACGGATAGCCGGCGAATTTTTTATGCGCTATAATTCGAGTTCTTTTGAGTCGCGTACGCCGAGCACGCGCGTACAACGGAACGCATACCGTACACGTGCACGCATAATTAAGGCTCCTCTGTCCCCATTGCAGCCATATTTTCGTTGAAAATGAACTTTATTACAATTGATCAAGATTTATAACTCTATCTGATTAATTTACTCATAAGAAATAATATATGCTGTACATCATTTATCGAGATGTAATTTATGATATATCCTAGAATATTATTTTTATATATATTTCATTGTTCATTATTCCGTATTTTTTTTCGGTGTTATAAATATGTAATAAATATATATTATAAAAGACATTTATAAATATTCATTGTAACATTCATTGCAGCGAAATGTAGCCATCGTATAGTCCAACATCAGCATATCCCGTTATGTCAAAGAGAAAATTTGCAATAACGAAATACATCTGCTTTGTACTTGTCGTACAAGGCCCGACGACGTCATCCGTCGTGCCGTACGCGGACAATAATGAAGCGCGATTTGCCTAAAACACTAATGGCGTATCGTGAGCCTCGGTGGATTCTCTTTTCATTGTTCTTACGAGATGGTATATCATCGCCAGCAGCGATGCAATTAAGATCTAATTAAGCATCATGTAAGAAGTATGACGCTGAATTCATTCATAAGGTCATGTACGTGTGAGTTTGCAGATATCTACTACACAACATGTCTATAATAAACCGATGAAAACTCGATTAAGCGCCGTATCTTTTTAATTTATGTTATATTAAATATTTATAAATATAATTATAAATTGAACGGTGATTAAGTTTCAAATAAAAATTGATTTTAAGATTAAAACTCGCGTGCAAAGAACTTTTAGTTATCAATTCCTTATTTTAAATTTTTATCTTAATAGAATAAAGAATTATACACTTCTTATCCATTTATGTCAAAAACACCCTATACGCGTACGAAAAACGAGACTGTCTCACGAGACGTAATCTCATTTCTATATAAAATGTACCTGCCGCCACGAATCGAAGTCGACTCACGTACTCGCCTTCTTCAGCGGCTAGGAACAAATGAGGTAAAGGGGTAAACCGACGGAACACTGTCTCGAAGATCGAATTAAATACACTTCTACAAGAATGCGGCTCTTATACGTGTGCACTGTAACGGTCTCGAGAACTATCATAGCTGTAAGATCGCGACGATTACGTGACTCATAGTTCCAGAACCGTGTAAATCCTACAAGACTGAATAAAAAAAATAAAATCATTTCTCAAAGGCACATATAAATCAACATTTTATATTGTCTGTAAAAAAGTTTGATTAGAAAAAAATATGTTTTCATGCAAATGTGATAACTTATCAGGACAATCAATCCAGACAAGATTAATCTAATTTTACTTTAAGGAGAAAAAAAAAATATTTCGCGCAATAGAAGTTAAAAGGACAGATGGGAAACTTGAATATAAGCCAATACACGCAAGTAGCGTATTCAACATGACTGATACCATAGAAACGCACGATGTCGCTTTTATTTGGATCGTAAGTGACATTGAATAGACCGAGAAACTGCGTTTTGTCGTACCATTTGCGTAGTCTATTCTACAGCGCTCAGCGACAACGACGAGACGATTAATGACACCGTGTGACACCACGGACGTACAAAGAACCTATGACACTTTCTACATCGCCGCGCGTGTCTCGATAGAGACACTTGCTTGTCCGTAAAAAAAAAAGAAAAGAGGAAGTACTGATTAATGTCATATTTTTACCAGCGGCGCAATTAATCAACCGAAAAGAAGTAATATCGAATAAATTGATTCAGAAGAAGATTTATACGAGTTTCGTGCGAAACGAGAAAACTTTTTCGATAACAATCTCTTCTTGTAAAGTAAAATTGGATATTAAAGTTCCGGTAAAGTTACATAAAAAAAAAAAATTCCGTCTAAAAATCACAATTATTGATATTCATCAATATAGATAGTACGTAAGTTTACTTAGCAGGGATAATTAAAGTCAGTTGTTGTCGAATGACACGAAGAGATTCGAGAATACAATTCTATCCACTTCTCTCTAGACGTACGTAGTTATCGGACTGGTTTTCGAGGACTACCGAAAGTTCTCGAGGCAATAAAATGGCAGACGGAGACTCAGTCCGACGGCTTTACTTTATCCTGCGGGACCGTTTGAAAAAGTGCAATAAAACGACTCAGCTGTTCGCTAAATATTCTCTCTTGAGAAAGCTCGAAAGTTCGATTTTTTTCTCATCAAGCGCGATAAAATTTGTTCAACGATTGACGAATAACTAAATTTCTAATATCCTATGGATAAATTGTATCATAAATGATAATTTATGGATGCCAGAAAATATGCAAAAGGAGATCAGTATAATTTCTCGCATAAAAAAAAAAAAAATATTTCAATAGAATAGATTTTTATAATTTTCTCATCTAGACTTATTTTTTATGGATATACCCTATTTTTATATTTTAAATCCATTTGTAAACGATTGCGCATACATCGACTCTTATTAATTTCGCTGCAAAGGGAAGACTCCTTCTGAACCAGACCGCCATGTCGACTGAATAACGATCCGCTCTGTGAGACTCGAAAATTTGCCTAAATAGGAAGAGCCGACCCCCGTTTGCATTCGCGCATCTTCGTAGCAAAATTAAAGTAGCAAACATACTAACTAAATAGTAGAAATAAGGTAAGTAACAAAATCAGCTATGCTATTTCGGAATTTAATATTTTGACGCTACTAATGAAAAATAAAAAAAAATTCTTTTAGCAGTATCTTATTCTATAACAATAATTAACTGCTAAATAAACGTTAATTATATAACCCAAGGTACTTTCATAATTAAAATATGAATCGTTTCTCAAGCGTTTTCAAAAATGTTATCAACATTTTAAGAATAAAGAATACCCTAAAATTCTTCGTATTTTTGTATCAAATTTCGCTTTTTATTCGGCAAATTTCGAGATGAAGGGTTTTCGTATTATAGAGAATTCTGCATTTTCTGGCAACGCTGGAAAGGACGACGGATGCTCCCTCCACGAACTCGACCGGCCCCCGACGGTGTGCCACGAGGGTTGCCGCTTTCGTATTGATTGTATGTCGGATGATTCATGGGGCACTCTGGTGCGGTGACCACCCCCGCAATATTCTAAGCAGTCGCTCTACCAACCCTATAACGCGGAGCTTATCCCCAGCACCGAGACGGAAGAACACTGACTGGAAACTACTACATGTTCCACTGAGATACCGCGAATGAATGGCATTATGCAGCCCTGCTAAGTGCAGACAAAGGTCCACTGCGAATTAGAGGAAAAACGAGAGATAACGTCACGTCGGAAATTCTAAAGTATGCAGTTACCATTGGAGCATTTTAGTAATATTTGCTACCGAGTTAACAATTTAAATTCTGTGCAAACCTCACGTCCGTTTTCAAGAAATATTATCTTATAATTGAGCAAGCACACAAAAGAGAAAATAAGATCAGTAATTAGGTACTGCACGAAAGGAGAAGTTGTAATTTTCAGTGCCAAAATAAAGCAAACAATTTAGATATATATATAGTTCTCAGGCGATTCTCGTGCAGGTGCAAGCAATACATAGCCAATGAACCGTGAAGAAAAAAAAAAGAAAAAAAATTCTCATAAAAAAAATAAAAGCTTAGGAGAAGTAGTATACGATATTAGCGTCTGGAACGTGAATTCATTAGCAGCGAATCCCTATAGCAACCAGATAGTAAAAATATCTTCATCACATAAGTGCCACACCTGCCGTTCAAAGTTTTCAAAGTATCTCTGGTACAGGTGTGTATCGAAGCGAACGCTGCAATAAAATGCGCAAGAACTCGGCTACCAAATAAGATAATGAAGAATCTTGTAGGTTGCTAATGATTCATCGAATTTTGGTAAGATGATATTTCTTTCGTTATCTTTATCACATCTATTCGTTTTCTATTAATTATTAAATATATGTCACTCCCTCGCCCTTTTCATAAAAACATTTATTTTGCACATGTGCTACATCCATGCATACGTAATTGCGACTATAAGCTGATTCCGAGAAAGAGATATGCAGTAAAAAGCAGGACAAAGGCTATACTCGTCGTCAGACAGTTATAAGTTCACAGAAAAAGTTATTAATAATTAATCGCACATGCTACTTGTCACTATTTCTGTGTGATCAATTTTCATTGTTACGTCAATGTGAAATAAAAAAAAAAAAAAAATATTAAAAATTTAATTCGACAGCGAAATAAAATATAACGAAAGATATTTCAAACAATTAATACAGGTTTAATAAAAAATTAAAAAATTACATAGAGCGATGGCAAGCGAAAACTGCGAAAACTTTATTTTTAAGTGTAACATTTGTTTTTAAAACAAAATCAAACATGCCGTCTCAATTCTTTCACGGGATATAAAAATTCGTCCACTTCCTTCGGGCAATATCGTACAATCAATCTTCTCCTCAAGCCACCCTTACTCCCTTTGGGCACTCGCAAAGAAAATATTAAAGTTTCTCGTGGCCAATGGAGGAAGGAAGACGCACAGAACTTAAGGGACAGCGGTACTCACGAGAGAGATCTATTTTTACAATTTTCGAAACGTAGCAAAACTGCGACACAACGAGCGCATTCTTCTTTCTTCTCAAAACCTTTCACTGCGCAAAGAAAGGCTAAAGTCTCACGATTTTGACGAAGTACTCTCCTCTTTGCATATTCTATGTCGACATAATTTCGATAAATTCAGAATTCTCTTATCAAATTGCTCCAATATTTTTTTCCAAAATATTACAAAAATCTATTCTTTATTCAATTAGTTATCATACAAATACAATGACATTTCATCGAATATAATTCTCTGATCTTTAATTTAATGCCCCCGTTCGCGTTTGTATGCGAATACAGGAGCACGTACGGCCACGCGACATCCCGGCACTTTCACTCGCTCGCCTCTTTTCCCGGATTTTTGCAATGTGAAACTAACGGCGTCCGAAGTATATGGCACTACGGATATTTGGCACAGACCTGAAAGATGAGAAAGAGAGAGAGAGAGAGTGTACGTGTATGTGTGTACGCTCCCTCTCACGACGTGTTACACACGTGCAAGCTGCTGGTCGTGGCATATCTGGCCCGCACATTCAAGGCCGGACAATCAACTTTGCGTAAAACCTCGTATACTGTATGGGGTGTGTCGCCGACTAACCCGAAAATCCTGATAACGACTCTAAACGACTCTGCGCTTCAAACGAGAGGATAATAACAATTTGATGATGTGAATTTTTTCGTTTTTATCATAAAGTTCGTGATTCTAAAATTTTTCAGCATTTTTCTCTTTAAAAGATATTTTTGCAACATTGAAAAAGAAAAAAAGAGAAAACATTTTTTCGAATCTTAGTTTTATATTTTTATATAAAAATTATTTACAATTTTTAAATTTTTGCAATTGATTGTGAATTTTTTTCTCTCTAAATAAATTTGAATATTATCATGGCATAAAATTGTGGTCATAAATTCTCAATTTTATCATAATTCAAAATCCAATTTTTGGAATGCATAATACTTATAATGATAAATGCGTTACAGCCAATATGAACGAGGCGATATCTAACCACGTACAGTGCCCAAGGACAGCCGTTCCTCTTCTCGATGGCGTTATTTATATCTTTATATCGCGCCGAGGTCCAAAGACAAGCATATGGAAAGAAAGGCCGAGGGTGTAGTCGCAAAAATTCGCGCAAGGTCGTGTCTCGGCGTAAGCGTCATAGAATTTCTACCGTCCTCGAATTTATCGTCGTTTAACGAAAGAGGAGAACAATGTTATCAAAATGCACCGATTATTCTGTATCGGGCACTGAAAATGCCTATGGCTTCTAATATTACGCCGTATTAGCCGAGAATATCAATCGATATTATCAATATAATAACTTTGGATACTCGAACGTATCATCTCCGGTAGAAAACTAGATAGAGATCAAATTTACACACGTTCCACTCGTGACTGCCGAAGGCTACCGATAATGATTACTCCAACGAGCGATGTGTGATCGTCGCGAAAAATCTGTCGGGAAAACAAGTTTCTCGACAAAGAACGTCGTTGGATGATGACAACGCGTTTACGTAGAATCGTGCGACGAATGCGAGATGCGCGGTAAGAAGCTAGTGTGGAAAACAAAGCGAGGAAATAGCGTGAATACGCTTTGAATACGCTTAGAGAGCGCCTCTCTGATAGCTCTGCGACTCTTTCGCGACGATTTTTTCACGCGTCAAAAGCAAACGATGAATGACTATTATATACACAAACGGCATGTATGAATAATTAAAAATTTCCATCGCTCATATTTTCGAATTATAAATTGAAGCGCGAATCTTTTTCGATCAGATTTCCAGCGTTAAAATGTTTCGGAACATCTCGCATGTACTGAAAATTTATCGCAGATAATTAGAAATTCTCGAGATAGGTTCTCGATCGGCAGTTGTATAATATTGTTACGACTACAGCGATTTGCGTCAGTGCTTCATTATATACGAAAAAAATTGCGCAACACCTATCGAAGGCCGTCAATTTTTCGCGCGTATATATTCGCGTTACATTTTCGCGGCAGCAGTATCGCGCGTCACGAATCATTAGACTTGCAAAAGCCGCACGTCGGGGTGCTAACGTCATGTATCGACTTGTCGTTATCGCGTCGGAAAACGCGATGGTATAATTCTCTCGAACTGTTCAAGCGGCGATATCAAATACGGGCCGAGCGCGTGTTTGTAAATCGAACAAAACTACAGAGTTTCGAAACTATCAGCAACGTCACGGTTAAGCCGTTGATATGAGGAAAGAGCTCGATCGGACGTTAAATCCTTCGACATTCCGACTCTCGATACATTGCGGTTCCACCAGCGTGACTCTGGCTTCGGTATAACGTTACCTAAAAGGTCATCGTACATACGCAAACAAGGGTTCAGCCCTTTTATTATAGTCTATCCGTTTAATTTGAGAACGTGAATCATGCTCTGTATGTATGGAGCTACGCAAACCTTATAAAGCCTCATATCTTCCGCGGCCTATTTCGAGAACGTAACCGCTTCGAAGAAATAACTAATTATCGATCGATAAATCGATATGATGTTACTTACCCTGTAATCTATAACAACAGAAATGAAGAATATTTTTAAAAAGTTCTACCGTCGAAAAAACATTTTTTTTGTATTTTTTCTACTTATTTATACTAAATTTTCTATAAAATCTCAAAGAAGAAATCTCTGACCGGAACGTTTGGGCCCACCCTGTATATTTTACAAGTTTTTATTAGTTTTTGCGTCAGCAGAATATAATTCTACGGATTCAGTATCTCTATACTCGGGATTCGCGAATGCAGATTTAAACCGCGAGCATTAATCACTTAATGTGATTTTATTAACGAATTTATCTCAACTAGAGCGCGCTATAAATATAATCGGATGAAAACGAATCAACCGAGTCGTTCATCAGAGTCGAATCGATCGAGTATTATCGTTCGTGAGAGCTGTCTGATTTTGTCGCGTCGAATTTATGTGCATCCGCGAGAGGGAAAGAATACTGACCCACGACAAGAACCTGTCGACTAGTCTTTTTATCCATCGCTCTCGACTTGCCTCGTTCACCCGTAAACGTAAGCCGTAAAGTATAACGCTATGTCTGTGTCGTAAGTGTGCGAAAGAACAAGCAATATGGTTTTAAGGGTTAAGCCGGTCTTTGGACTACGAGCGTCTTCTTCAGGGACGAAGAACGGACGAAGACGGGTTAAGGCGTTAATTCGATACTTCCTGCACGGTTGAGACCGAGATTTTACCGCGACAAGACATTCAGCTTGCCCGATATTACGCGAGAACATATTACGTTGCGGGATATGCCACCTCATTTACTTTCGCGTATATATTTGCAAGTTTCTTCGTTTTATCTCGAAATATCTGCTAATTAATCCCTGCATATAATTTAATTTTTTATATTCTGTACAAAAATTTTTTATAACACCAAACATGTGCGTATACATATAATTAATTGCTGTTAATTCTTCAATATAAAATAGCTTCTAAACAATATAATTATCAAATTAGAAATATTTCTCGATGTATATTAAAATATAATATAATATATAATAAAAAAAAATCTGTAATATATAACAAATTTCTAAAATATAATACATTTATAATATAATATATAACACATTTTCTAAATATTTTTTTTTTCAAAATTTATTTACAAATGCTATTTCCTCATAGTATCTCTTTAATTAAATAGTACATAATACGTATAAATTAAAAAAATAGAGAAAGTTTTTCACTACGCCATGAGCGAGGAAGTTTTTAATGGTTCAAATTCAATTATACGTATATGCATACATATTCTGGTGGAAGTTTCAAGCATCATTCGAGATGGCAAACTGCCAACGACGTTCACAAGTTGGGGACAAAATTCCAACCGCGCAACATTGCACCAACGCGAAAAGCGAGTCTTTTCCTTCTCTCTCTCTCTCTCTCTCTCTCTCTCTCTCTCTCTCTCGCTCTGAGAGCCTGTGGCATGTAGGATTACGCATATTTGCTGGGCTCAAAGGATCGTCGGAGAAGCAATCGAATCGACAAACCTACAGGTTTACTATCAACAGGTATACACGAACCGTCGCCACGAGTATAACCGGTTTTTGCGCTATACATTTGTCGAAACGCCTTAATTACCAGGACCGCCGCAAACATCCTTCGTTCCTTCGTCCAACCTTTTTCACAGACAAAAAAAAAAATCGACAGGGATCAATTAATATCGCGACAGTCAAAGATATCGGTTAAATGAAAATTGAACGCCACACGCTTGTAAATCACTGTACTCTCGGTAAACCATTTAGATGCGAAAACAAAACCTACCGTCAAATATGTGAGCTGAGAGCGCGTTAAATTATGCTTTCGGTCCCTATACTAATCTGTCGTAACGCGCGATACCATTAATAAAACCGTATGAGTGATGAAAATGCTCGAGGCGCTGCACATATCTCGATATAAAGGAGCAAACGGTACTTAAGCTGCTACACAACTCTGGCTACAACTTCGCGAAGCGTAATCTCGCGCTTATAAACTCGCTGCCTGACTGTTTTTTCTTCCCGCGGAATTAATTAATAATTAATTGTTGGCAACTGTTAATTAGTTGCGGCGGTAACTAAGTATTAACTTTTTGTTATCTAGATTTGGCGCGTGAATTCCCAATTTTGCTTATCGCCTTCCAAGTAACATAAGTCGCAAATAGATAATAACAGTAATTTACGAGTGATTTTCGCGAGCTTCAAAACATGTAATTAGATATAATTACATAAAACAGAGTGTTGCAAATTTTATGTTTTTATTGATATTTTATCGCTGATAACAGCGTGCGTTTTAACACATGCAAATGGAAACGAACGAATGTGTATATATAGAGATATTGTAATTAAATAAATGTATGGATATTGCACATTAAACAGATCTGTAATTATAATAGGTATGTTGTTTATAATTCATCGCGCGTTACTTAATTGTTTTGATCTCCTCTCGGATTTTAATTCGCGTTCACAATTCCCAATGGTCTAACATAATTGCAAAATATAATATGTAAAATAATATAGGGTAATTAAAATTATTAAATAAAAATGGAACAATGTGATAATTTATCGGCGTAAAATTATATAATTATTATACAACATCGATAAGAGACGGTGATATATTACTCGTTTCATAATCATTTAACACTGATAATTAATTCTTGAAAAATTATTGCACACAATATTGTATATCAAAAATATCAGTATTATTCATTCTATTCTAGGTGAAAATAATATGCAATTTTTCTCGTGCAAAAAAAGATAATGTATATTTTTAAAAAGCATATAAATATTAATGTAGATCTCTAGATTTAATTTTTTTTAAGAGTAGGATTTAGTAAGCTTTTGGACATAATCTCTAGTACATTAACTAAATGTTTTGCAAATTTTAAAAGTTGAACGTGGCCCGTGTTTTAGTGTAATCTCCTGAAAGATGCACTATTGTACAAACTATCATAGAAAATTCTCTTTCGTCAACTCCGCGCGCTTGCTTCTCTGCATCTAAAATTTATTAGGGTATGTCGAGCGTGTTTCACCACCTTTAATCCCGTAAAGTGCAATCTATGGAAGAAAAGTCCGACAAAACCGTACAAATAAATGAGTTCGCTGTAATCAGGGCGAATTGTGTAGATACGTCGAGCATTCGATTATTTTCATCGTCATACTTTTGAGATTTTATGCAAGGGAAGCAATTCTATTTGTTGCGTGTTAATTATCTAATGAGATTTCGTAACCGTTTTCTATCGATCGCAATAAGCTAAAAACAATTTATTATTCGCGCGAGAAATGTACTACAAATTTTATGCGACTATCGAAGAAAATTTATTTTTAAAATAATTAAGTCCAAAAATGTGTCTAGAAGTGTCACGAGTGTATTATTTTGACTAAAGCTAAAAGATTATTAATGGTGTTCATAATTATTTGGCAGTTTGAAAAATATCGCGAAGATATTTCAAGAAAAAATGAGAGCGAGAATTCTCACTCGATAAAGTTTCTGCAAGAAATCACTTCCAGACACGAGGTCAAAGATCGATACGATTTAGTTGGTTGACACGGTAATCAGAGGAACGACAAAGTCACAGAGACTTCATGTACGTTGATTCAAGTTACGACAACGTCCACGAGGTTCATGATGCAGTGAACGATTTACCGTTTCTTGCCGAGAGCTTGTCATCTGTCTCTCTCGCTCTTTCTCTCTCTCTCTCTCTCTCTCTCTCTCTCTCTTGTGCCGTTCCTTGTTTCTTTGTCCGACCTCCCGCTCACACTACACTTACACTTACATTGTAGTTGAGAGCGCCATAATACACCGTAGGAGACGATACGTTCTGCCCTCTCGCTTGGATTTATACTCTAGCCCGACTCTCTCAGCTGGCCGCGCTCTATTCACGTGTTTTACTGAGAGACGAGAAGATTATCGGGCTGTGTGTGACTCATCCGAGTAGCGCACACCATGGAGGAAGCCATGATAATCCGCTCGAGCCTCTCTGGCCCAGTGTTGCCGGATCAATGAAATTCTAGAATGTACGCCGAAGTTTCGTGTACCCCAATCAAAATCAGAAATCTCCAATAACATGAATATAAATGAAAGCCCTGCTTTGAAGAGCATATTCAAAATTTAAATGATTTATATCCAAAATAATTTTATTCTATAGATTTTAAATAAGAAAGAAAAAGTAGAATTTTTCAAGTTAAAATAAAGTGTGTTTCGCTTCTCCTCGATCTGATGCGTGAAATAAAAGCGTGTTACGTAAAATAATTGATGTTATTTCCTCGTGTTGGTTTCAGGAATGCGCTTGAAACCGTTTGAAGCGAACGGATTCCGCGATTTTCTCTTATTCACGAGACTAGCCTGTTCCTCAACAGTACCTCCCTCCTTTTAACGGACATATCTTAACGACGTAGGTCACGGAGGCCAAAGAAGCAGTCCATTACTCCGTATCTCCGTGAAGGAATTACTTGCTTGGAAAAAACATGCCGTCTCTTATTCATGACGACGTGATGAACGACATTCAACATCATCCGTAATCTCGAAGCAATGCGATAGGAAACCCGTAGAGTCAAGAATCAGTCAAAAATCGATGATTTCCTTTTTCAAGAAAACTAGGAATACAAATTTATTATCTTCAAAAATTTGAAGATTCTGATATCCTTTCTGGTATTTCCTTCCTATCTTCATAGAAAAAAATATGATACTCCAAATTGATCAAAGATTTCGTAAATAAAAAAGGACTCGATAGAACTCTAATTCTATGTATAAAAATTCTCGGGACTTGTAAATATGCTGAGAAGTTAATCTCAAGTCCGTCGTTGCAACTTAAGCCAGTACGCGCGAGCTATCGCGAAACTTTATTTAGACGGTAGGGGCAAGCTCGAACGCGTTATTTATCTGCGCTTGGCAGATAACGCATGGCGCGCGTCTTAACTCCGCGTGGCTCGCGATAAAAATTTCTATTCCGCGCGGAACTGTGTAAACACGCAGCGATAACCAAAGACGCAAACGACGACGGTTTTGATATACAAATATCAAAACAGAAAATGTATCGGATAACGATAGATGGAACGAAAATAAGCGCGATTAATATATTTATAAATGCCGAGAATTTTTTATTACCTCCCCAGTGTCACGAAACACTGTTGTGTCATTCGTAATGCATATCACGCGTTAGACGCAATGATGTATATTTGAAACGTCGGTGCATCATATCGCGAAATATTCCATTTCAACCAAAAAATTTTCTCTACTTGAGAAAACAATCGATGATTCGACGTAAAAGAGATCGATGGGTCAAGAATATCGCGATTTTTCGTTAGAAGATCTATTTCCGAGTCTTCAAGTTCAAGTTCATCATAATAACGTTATATGTTTACAACTCAATAATTAATTTCATGACAAAATAAATGATATGAATAATTAAAGTTAATAGCATCTAAATTTTTGGATCTGTTATCCAGCCATAAACTATTAAAAATATTTGAGCAATTTGAAACCTCAATATAAAAACTGAATATAATTTTAGATTATCTATCCATTCTTAAATATTAGAAATGAAAACATTAATTTACATAAGATTTGCTAGACGGGATGCAACCCGTTGGATGCAACTCTACGATATCTCGTTTACTAATGCAACATTATAACTGTACTCACGCATATTGCATATAACAAGTAATTAAGAAATTAAAAAAAAAATCGTTAAACTGCACCCTGCGTTTTAACTGGTACACTTTCACGTGCGCCTGACGCGGTGACGAGGATACGCGGTACACATTAGGCGTGTCCCCCCTGAACCCCATATTCAACCGAGCATGTCGAAACCGGAACCTGAATATATCAACTCAGGCCCATTTAGTTTCCATCTCGCTTCCGAGCCCGTTCGAACGTGTAGCCGCCGTGAAATGGAAATCCGCCCGCAGGAGTCAGGGGAGTGTCAAGCGATTTTCTTTCCGCTCGTTCATTGTACGTATATCATAATCGCGAATCTTAATCAAAATTTTAAAAAATTTATTTATAGAAAGAGACTAAAGTAAAAAAAATAAATAGAGTAATTATATATGTAATTAACATAGTAAAAGCAAATATTAATAGTTAATTATAATGTAATTAATGGCAATAACTAATTTTATAAGATTTATAATTTTTTTTTAAATCTAGATTAAATAAATTCTGATAATTTTTTTTTTTTAATCTGGATTAAATAAATTCTTGCCCGTGATAAATGATGGAAAAATACGAGTTTCGATTATTTTTGCTGTCAAAAAAATTAATTTGTTGTAGAAATCTATAACTGCATTCACGTTCATCGTGTATATTTACAACTGTCGTGTTAGGGCTTCCGCGCGAATGACAGGATCCGTCTACGATTGCGATTAAATCGCCCTCACACGAGTACGCACGCCCCCGCCATGTGTGCTGCCGGCCATTTAATCCGTCATCGCATCGCCCGGGCGTCGAACGCGGCTTTAACCTTCACCTTGAACACGCCCTCCGTGCACGAAAACTATTTTGGGGTCGTCCGGCCACCCCAAGATAGAGAGACGTAGGCATAAGCGCTGCATTCTAATCTCGACGCTGCATCGCGCCGTTTGCTCCATCGAATTATATCTCCCTCGCGTTCTACGATTTCACGCACACGTGCCACTACTATAGTACACTTCAGAAATTTTCGTGAAATTGCACGATCTAAGATAGATAACCGACGACACGTGCTGCCGAGAGCCGTTGCTAAGATCGATCATGCGCCATGTAAAACCTGCCCTGCCCTAATTCATGTGCGATTCTTGCACGTGCAATTGCAACTTAATCGCGACCGCCGCAAGAAAAATATGATAATTTTGACTTCGTTGAGATGTTATCGGCAAAATGATAATTTACATCCTGCCATTCACCGATAGACAGAACAGTCAAATAAACAGTGGAATAAAATTATAATCAGTAAGTTGCGAGTGCATATTGCGGAAATTACACAACGCAAACGGGATATAAAATTGATAATAAACCGCGCGCGACGATTTGCCAGTCATTCTACTCGCGTTCAATGCTCTGGCCATTTATTCACTCGCGAGAACGTCGGAAAAAGTAACGACGTCCCACACGATCGCGTGGCAATAATTTTCAGTGAATTAGCGTGGGTGTCCGACAGTGCGAGTCAGGAAGAATCAGATGCGCAATGTCAAAATAGCTATCGCGTGCAGTATCTCAGTCATGTGTATGTGTGTGTGTGTGTGTAATCCAGCATATAATTGTAACTACATGATTTGAAACTTTTCACGATAACTCAAAATTAAAAAAATAAAAACGTCTCGCTTCTCTCGTTCAAATATTTTCAAAGAAACATACGGTAGCAATGTAATAAAGCCCTCAGAATTTTATTGCACGTTGTTTTCCGCTTCCACCATGTAAGGAAAGTAGCGAATAGTATGGCGAGCATCTGCGAGAATACGTACAATAGAACGGTGTACCTACCGTCAAATATTTACAGAACCCAAACAGAGCGCAAAAAAGATGCCGAGTTAAAGACGCGCACACACTCGGTGAGCAATAAATGATAAACCCTGGGCACGTGTAAGAGAGATAAACATATTTATATATAAAACAAGATTTCGATACTAATCATAAATAATTCAATAAAGTGTGTACACATTCGATGATGAGTGTTATAATCAAGAAAAATTGAGTCTTCTTACGAAACTAAATACGATGATGGAAAATGATTCATAGTGCATTTCGGGACAATGTTTAGCCGATATATAAGTATCACGTGAAAGAGAGAGACAGATGGGAGGGGAGTTAAGGTTGGTATTTATTTATGTGAAACAGTTCTAGCCATTATCTGAGGCCCTTCAATTATCGGATGGACGTTGACATCCCGCTCAAGCGTATTCGCTCCATTTGTACACGCCTGCTAGATCTTAAATTTCGAGTTCGATGCACTATTCGGAATTCACCCCAACAACAGCGCAGCCGCTAAGTATGGAACGGCGCAAAAACACATGTCGCCCCAGGATGCATTCTGGAAAACAAATAGGGGTTCTAGGACACTATCTCTCGGGAGAATCCCGGAACATCGTCGGCGAATTGTCTGTTCCCTGCGAAACTCGATGCCGTGGATTCTACACGATCCATCCTATCCGAAGCAATTCGTTTTCATTTTCACAGCGGAAAAAGGATCGAAAATCCACAAATCTCGTAGCGTAACATTTTATTTACCGGGTACTCATTTTTTTTTCAACTTAAAGGTCCTAGGAGTTCGACCAATCGGAGATATATTAATGTTAAATATTAATAATGGATTATTCATCTGTGCTGGGAGAAAAGAGAAAACCAAAAATCCAAATTCTCATATTATTACTAACACAATTGTCATTTAATGAGTTTAAAAGATATAATGAAAAAATATATATATATATATATATATATACATATATAAAATTAAGTAGCTCGTAAAACGTTTTGTATAAAACGCGAAACGCGACGAATGACATGCGATAAAGAGGAATATAGCGCCGTAGAAAATGACGCGATGAGAGATTAGTTGCGCTAATTAATGTGTAGCTAATGAATTAACTACAATTAATTAGAAGCAAGGGAGAGACCGTTTGAGACTTTCGTGGAAATTCGTTCTACAATTGATTGGATGAAAGCTCGCTCGAATCCGGCCGGCAATGCGGATTTTAGAAACCGCCGAGAAACTGTCACGTGAAAATTTAACTTAAAAAGATCTAATTAGGGAAATCATTATCTGCGAATCAAGTCCGCACGTAATCACTTCTAGCTCGCACATTATGTGTGTGGCTGTTTTATATTGCTTGTGCGTGAGATTATTATCATATGAGCTTTCGGAGTAATTGCCTCATAAAAATCTTCCAAAAGTATAACTATGATAACAAAAAGCGTTAATATTTTATTTGCCAAAAAAAAAAGCGGCTATTTATACATAAAAAAACATTTATGATGTAAAACGAACAATATTACGAAATGTTCTCTTTAATACAAATATATGTGTATATGTTCGTGTGAGGAAAAAATTTAATAAAAATAATTTAAAATTATTAGATATTTAAAGTACACAATTTTACTCAACTTGTTTAGAGAGTTGCATTATCTCAAGGAAAGATTGACATTGAAGAAAGAAAAAAAAAAAAACTCAAGTGGATATACAACTTAAGATCATGACTGTCCTTTTTCAATCATCTCGACGATGATCGTGACTATATACATGCATTCATCATTCTAGAATATATTAACCTCCTTAATCAGCTATCGTATCGATCGATCAGCAAATTCTGAGAGAAATAAAATATAGTAAGATAAGCGTCTAAGTTTAGGAGACTCATATTGAACTTTTACATTGAATCTCTTCCTCCTCTTGATTTTCCTTGTCCCTAAGGACAAGAGAACGAGGAACAAAGAAAAAAAGGGACCTTCATAATCACATTATCACAGATTTTCTGCCGAATCGTGATTTGTCAATGGTGACATGGCCTAATCCATTATGCAGACGTTATTTGCTTTTCGAAAGCGGTTCTTCGGACACATACTTGTATTTTCGCAATGTGTATAGAGTGAGATACGATCATAGTGAAACACGATAAAAAAAAAAATAGAAAATGATAGAAATAGACCTTTTAAGGAAATTTATTGCAATAGATAGTATTATACGATATATACTTATTCTAAATCTTTATTTAATTGTATTAATTAAATAAAAGGTCTCGTATAATTTCAACTAGTAATAAGAAAGCCAAGAAATATTAAAATCGCTAAAATCAATGCTGACATTGCTCATCAACATTCGTCGATCTGCATATAGTCATAAAGTTATATGAATTTCGCGCAAAAGCACATTTACCGGAATATTGCGCGTGTTACGGTTCGCGAAACGAGAATAGAGATTGAATAGAGGGCTAGCTCTCTCGTGGATGCCACTTCTCTATCCCACAATACACGAGATACCGGAGGCGATTCTACATGCGTCTTGACGCGAAAGAATGCGAGGGCTCGTTGAGAGAAGAGAACGTTTTGGAGATGCAATATACCGCGCATTATTCAGCCTCTTGAGCAAATGCTTTCGGTAACGAAAGTAGTAAGCTCTATTCAGATCCTTTATTCATTATTAAAATTAATATAAATCTCGTTCCCGATACAGAATGTTATACTCGTAAAATACGTAATCTAAAAAATAGCAAAATATACTTTCCGATATATTTTTCGATACCGATAGGCCACCCAGTACGCATCTCAATTTGTTTTTGTATGGATACATATATGAATAAATCGTCTCACAAAATTCTTGGAAAATTGGCGGTGCGCCCTCGCACAATTTAGTAACAACGCAAGGCAACGTTGAAAAGAGATAGCAAGCATGCAGAAGCAACGAACATGAAAAAGATGAAGTTTTAAACCACAACCCGTCAATCATACGAGAATTCTTACAATGTGCACAAAGAAAGAATCTCCCGTTGTTCATCTACCTCGAGGCTGCAGAACGGACGAGAGATTTATGTCCATTTCAACGTGAGAAACTTTCTAATATTTTGACCACGTGTGTACAAAATATTGCGTAATATTAACTGTTTTTGCATGGATATGCTTGTATTTTCTGCCTCTTAGAATTTCTCTGGTCAATACGATTTTATGATATCTAAATATTAAATATGATTATTCTTAAATTATTTTATTGTTAGTTTATATAAAATTCAATTCACAAAAATTTCCTTCTTTCCAATCAGTAGTTACTCGATAACGCATGAATATATTTAAGAAAAATTCATCTTGCTAAAAAAAAATTCTATTAATTTAATAGTGATGGGAAATTTCTGATCAACGAAAAATCAAATTCGCATAAAATTCATGTAACTAAATTTGCAGCAAAATAACAGGATAATGTATGACAAAAAATTTTTTATTGTCTAAAAAAAATACTGATAAAATACGTCGCGTCATAAAAAAGTAGTCGTTCCTACGAAATTTCCGTTATGATTGATCGAGGATCGAGAGAGAAGAACGAGAAAGAGAGCGAACGGACACAGAAGCTTCGTATTTTTTCTATAAGCAGCCTGGGGGCAGCAGGAAAAAAGAGGAGGGGAGCTAGTGCGAGCGGGGGAGGAAGGGCGAGGTTAAGCCGAAGCTAAGAATGCGGGGGAAGAAGAGGGAGGGGAGGGAAGGAGCAAGCGTGGAGAGTAGGGCACGGATGGTGAACAGCTGCCGGTGTCTGTGGTGGCCGTTTTGTGTGAACGTGCCCCCATAACCCTCATACGTTCCCCTTCCGTCTGGGTCCACTGTTCGTCCGTTCGTTCGTCCGTCCATCCGTCCCTCCTTTCTGACTCCGCCATCCGACGGGTATAAAGGCGCGTTTGCGACTAATATGCGCGTACACGCACGATCCAATCCGCGTGTTCAATCGAGGAACTGAAAATCCTTCGACATGGAGAAGGTCGCGACACGCACCCTATACGAGCTATCGAAAGAACGAAACAATTTTGTCCAAGGATTTCGGAATTTTCGACGATGAGAAAACAAACTTTTCTACACGCAACAAAAGCTCACAAAGAAACGTTTCATAAGATTTACAAAAAAGCGAAACGTTTGACACAAGACACAGACTTGTGTTCACTATATTTCTAGAAAAAAAAAAAATATATATATATATATACGTATCTATATTTTGTCGATATAATATACATATAAAAAATAATAAAAATTTCAATCAGAATTTTCATCACAATGATATTCCGCTTGTTATGTCAACTTTACACAACAGGTTTAAAAATCTCCAATTTATGAGAAAAACATTATCGCGTAGGGAGATAGAAACGAGACATTACACGATACACAAGTTGCATAATCATAATACCGAGCTAGAGTTCGCGCCTTTCCGTGGCATGTTTGTATCACGTCTATGATTTATTCCCAAAGAATTTCCTATCGCGTTCAGTGGCCCATGAAAAGAACCAATCTTACGCAATAATTAACACGATCCGCGCCACAACCGATACATGAAATGATACGATACCAGACTCTAGACAAGAATCGCGGCCGACGTGATAACGGTACATCAACGTACGCATTCATCTATAAGCTTTCGTCTTATTAAGGTAACGTAACGCGTCACTCCATGCATCCGATATTTGACGATGACTTACATGATAATACGGGATTAAGCCGAAGGATAGAGTATAATAAAAAATAATAAAAGTTAAGTTACTTGTAATTCTTAAAAAGAGAATTAAATTCTTTTGCGCTTTTTTCATAAATTATTAAAATTAATTTTGTGATATTTTCGTATATACGCAAATATTGTTAATATAAATCACACACAATATAAAACAAAATACGCATATTTAATTGTTAAATCACGTATTGCAAATATGTGGGACTAAGGCAAATTTTCAAAAACCGTGAAAATACTTGCAAAAAAAAGATGTTTTTTAATAAGAAGAAACATGTCTAATCATCATGAGTCTGTTGCAAAAGATTGTAATAAAAACGATTGAAATAAAAATCAGTGAATTCAAGAAAAAAAGAGGCGAAGGGAGAGTAAGAAGAAAAAGCACAGGAAACCATTTAAAAACCTTCCTTTTTATCGAGAGAGAGAGATGCGCACATCGTTTTTACATGGCGTAGAACGGCGCTTCATTGCTATGCATCGCGCATAAACATCTCCGTAGATACGGGAGTTTTTAATCATACGACGTCCGCACGACATCGTCGTGCCACGTGCATAGGTATACGCGCGCGTATATGCGTAAAAGATTGCAGTTTAGTTTACTACGATAAAAAGCGACTCGTCGAGTTTGCACTCAGCAATCCGCGAGAAATAATTTTATCTTTAATTGAAGATGAATAAATATTTTTTTGTTAAAAATTCTCATCGATTCCGTATAAAATGTAATGAAAAATGCGTTAAAATTTTCACATTTACATTATTTACATTACATATTAAATTACATGTTAAGTTATATATTAAGTTTACGTTACATATTAAGTTCTTTACGTCTCTATGAGAATTTAATATTCCGGTGGAAGATTATCAATTTGCCGGCCGCGCGTTGCCGCGAGATAATCGAAAATGGCGGATATGCCAATGGACGTTAAGGCTTGACCGGGCCCCTTTTTAATATATACGGCCGCATGTGGTATCCTGCCGCACGGACCGCGTATCGGGCAGGGATTCTCATTCGGGTCCGGCCGGCCAATTAGGCCCGAGATGAGACGACGGCAGCGAGGCCGTAATGCGTGAGAACCGTGCCGGCGGTTTAAGGCGCGAGAACTGGTTCTAGGCCTCTGATCGCGCGCGGGTATCTCTTTCCAAGGCCCCCGTGTGTCCCGACGTTAAACACGGCGTAGATGTTGCGAGAACTCCTCGCAGGACTGCCTGAAATTAAACGTCGGGGACAAGAAGCCCCGGCGAGAGAGAGAGAGAGAGAGAGAGAGAGAGAGAGCTCGTCTTTTCTTGGGGCCCCAAGCTCTCGCCCATTCGAAACGCGGGCCCTCTACCAATCTCCTTCCTCCCTCTCGCGCACCCCCTCACTCACCACCAATCGACCCGCCACCACCCTCGGCTGCTGTCTTTTGCTTTATTTTTTTCCTCTTCTCCTTCGTCTTTCCCTCCTTCGACTCCACGAGTCCCCGCCTGCCTTTACCTGGCTAACATTACGAAACGCATCCTCGGATCCTCGTAGATTCGAGAGCTCGGAATTCCGTGAAAAAAAGGCGCCGTGCGAAGGGAACGTTTGAGATCGATTGGTCGAGATGAGGTACGCTTTATGATCGCGGATAGGATTTACTTATTACTAATAATTATTAAGATACTTAATTCTACGAGCATTAACTGAGCTAGCTAAATCGAATATTATTTATCGTTTCTGATAAGGTATATTATATACTGTGGAAAGATAATACTTCGAAATGCTCCTTTTTAAAGAATAAATTCCATTATCGTAACATAATTATTAAACATAATAATTATTGAAAGCTTAGGAGATATATTTCACGAGATTACTTTTGAGAGAGAGAAAAAAATCGTTGCACATGTGTTTTAAAAATTATATCCCACCAAAAGATAAAAAATCTTGAATAAAATCCATAAAATTTAACAAATGTCAAATTTCAATTCAATCTCAAAGAGAATTAAACTTGGCATATTTATCGGAGAGAGGAATGCAGGCTCGTATGATATACGTTTGATATATAACGAAAGAACAGCCTGGAATGAAGCATCACGTGCATGAAGAGTGCGCCTCTTCGTTCACGCGGTGGTTCTCCGTTGTCAAGCGGACAATATCTTCTCGTGTTACGACGACATTACCGCTGTCGAACAAAACGAACGACGCACACACACAGACGTGCTCCGGGTTCTCTCCACTGACACATACATGTCCGCGAGATATCGCGTTATAATTTGTTGTTACTGCCGGCGACGTAACGTTGAGAAACATTCATGCGCGTCTCGTCTTTCTTTATACTCTCCCTTCCCGCTAAGAACGTCCTGATATACGCGTAAATCGATATTGGTCGTTAACTAAAAGTCAAAAAGTACATTCCCTTCTTTCTGCATATAATATATTTAAATGATAAATCACATAATTTTTCTTATTTTTCTTATATTACGTATATCTCGTTAGAATTTAGCACACGTGCACATTAATTGTCTTTTCAAAAAATTATATAAAAATAGTAGAAATCCAGAAATACGTATGTAGTTGTTTTTATACGATTAGAAGATTTTCGCCCAGAACGATTTTAATTAAAAGTTGGAGAATATTGACTCGCGTTAATCGAATAAAAGCGAAAACCGAATACCGCTCTCTCTCTTCCTCGGGATCCAAACATTTGCCGCGGAAAAGGAAAACTGTTGAAGTGTTTCTCGCGTGTGTTTACACCTTCCCCGCGATCCCTGACTCTAGCCCAGCAAATCCGAAGGTTTACGCGCGGAACAAAGAAACTCACAATGCCGCAATGCCCTCGCGCCGTTTTTATGGTTTACTCCAAATCCCGTTAGAGGATTTCACCTCGGCGGCATTAAAAAGAAACGACAAAGCGTATCGGGCGGGGTCGACAACCGCAGGTTTCGATATCTCGAATCCGAGGAGTACTCGCGTACACACAGTATATACGGATCGAAGGAAATGCGATATTTATTTTCCTTCCTCGGAATGCCATAACGCGACGCGAATGGCTACTCGGTGCAATCAATGATAAGAGAGCGAACGCAACAAGAGCAAACAAATCACGGAACTGTTTCAAACATTTATCGATCGCATTATTCCCTCCTCTATCCTTATCATATATTGTATCATAATCATCGAGAGAGGTCGGATTCAATTTAATTTATAACTTCCATTGTAATAACTTGACGATTCAACATTATAGAATATTTTGCTGGCGTTAATTTAACCGCAATTAAATGCTCGTTAGCGTCGTCTCGAGTTTTATCAACATCATCTCTCTGTCGACGCGGGAACAAAAGGAATTAATTTGCCGCGGAGAATAAATAGATCGGAAAAAGAGAAATAATGAATGGAAGCGGGATATAATTGAAATTTGTGTAGTGTGGCCTGTTATAAAAATCCGTAATTTCTTTGAACAACGTAATATAATGAAAGGCACTCGTGTGGAACGGATAAAAAATATATCAGCCACATCCAAGCGAATTGAGGGAGATCAGAGCAAAATAAAATTCACGCGCGGCAATATGTACACGGGAAGAAGAACAGGAGGATGAAAACGAGTGGTATATTCGTCGGGATGCGGAGGATGCTACTTGAATAGGAACCGGAACTCGCGATCCGTGCTCGGAATCGACTACACGATCGCGCGCGCACAAGCCGCGCATATGAATCAGATAAAAGACAGGCCGGAGGATTTTCTACCGCAAAGAGGAGTAGGCAAAAGAGGCGGGGGAGGGGAAGGGGGAAGAGAAGGAGAGGAAGAGAAAAGGTTATTGTCATTGATTTCTTCGACGTACGAAAATAAATCTAACCTATGTATATATATGTGTAGTGCACACGTACGAGGAGAATGCGCCGTGCGAATGACACATTGTCGGCTGGACGATCGCGAAACCGCAGGAACGAATTGAAAACCGCGCGACCAATACTGACTGCATGCCTCTCTTACGGTTTACGAAAAGTGAGATGACCCCGCGATTGCGACTATCGAAATCGCGAAATTAACGACAGGATGTTTTCTCGACCGCGGAAGGAGAGAGACGCTCCCGACAATGACTCTGCATGTGTAGTCTACATAAAATAAATGCACCAGATGTATCAGTGAACGACCGATTTTCTCCGAAGAACGGCTGATAAATTTCAATTATTTTACATACGAAGAATAT
Organism: Cataglyphis hispanica; assembly: GCF_021464435.1. Classification (NCBI taxonomy): domain Eukaryota; kingdom Metazoa; phylum Arthropoda; class Insecta; order Hymenoptera; family Formicidae; genus Cataglyphis; species Cataglyphis hispanica. The sequence continues at coordinate 2,894,485 of NC_065960.1, read as the reverse complement.
AATTTATATAAATATTATAAGAATTTATATAAGTATAGTGTAATTTAGATATATAAGTAATAATTCACATATAAAATGTGAACAAGTAATGACTATATAATCATATAGATAATATAATTGAATTATTCAAGGCAAGAATTAATTTCGAAATTTGTAAAATTGAATTTAAGCATAACTTTATATTTAAAAAAGGCTTCACAAATTATATCAAGTCCTTCAATTGTATATACGTTATTCCATTTTACGATTAAAAATCGATTATGTTGATATACTTCGAGCAGCAAAATAATCTTTAACGTATTCATTTAATGCATTCATTTTTGTATTTAATATATAATTTCTCGTATGTACTTAATTCGCGCCAGAATTAAGTACATACGATGCTAATATTATTTCTTACATATATATATAGCATATTGCTTCATTATTTATGAAAAATATTAAGTACAAGAGAGAGACTAATATTCCAAAATTATACATCTGGTAGATGATAAAAATATATAAATTACGATTTGAAAAATTTCTTCATATCGCGGAACAAAATTAAAAGTGTACTCTTAGAAACTAACTATCCTTTATGCATTTTTCAAAAAAAAAAAAAAAAGAAGAAGAAGAAGAGAGTAAGAAATGTGATTATTGTCAGACAAGTCCGTAATTCCCTTTGACCTTGCTAACCTTGAATCGAGCACGACACGTTGCTTAAATGCCATCGCGTAAATATGAAAAAGCTAACATCCTCATAAATAAGGAACAGTAATAAATATCTCACGCAATTACACACGTGATAAAGTCGGCATTTTTATTGCTTTAGTCTTTAGTCCATAAAGAACCTAGAGATATCTCCAGTAGTTATATTCCATATAATTTTTCTCATTCTTAATTATGCGTATCGATTGCCGCCGCGTTGAATAAATGTGTTTTAATACGAAAATAGTTTGCACATTTTGTTGAATATTTCAAATAATTGTCACAATAATCATAATTCTTACGCCGTAAAATTTCGAAAAATGCGTTATATATATTTTCAGGAAACTTTCCTGAATACAATACTCGTAATCAGAATTGACGAAAGGACCGAAGATTGCCCCAACGCCAGGTAACGGTTAATTTGCGCACGAACAGCAGCAATATTCACATCGCCTGTCATCGGCCGAGGGGGGAAGGAAGGGACTTCGAGTATGTATCTCAACCGGAAACATTCCGGACACATCAATCGATATTCTCCTTGCATACAACGAGATCCGAGCTCTATTCAAATCAACGAAATTCTCTCAAAATTACCACGTGTCGGAAAGCGAAGCTGGCTTGCCGGCCGGTCGGACGCGTCCCGCTTCAAGAGCTTACTTCGCGTTCGAAAAGGAAAATTACGACGCAATAACAGGCGATAATATTCGCGATGCGTTTGCTGCGCAATTACTTGCTAGCACTCACCGTGCGCGGCGAAATATTGTCGTCGGATCCACAGAGAGAGCACAGGTCGTTCCTTGGAATCACTCGCAATTAACGCAACACTTCACTAGAGGAGACGCCGGTCACTACGTTCGACTCCGTTGCTCGACTGCGCTTGTGCGTCGTCCCCGGCCGGTTACATGCGCGAACGTCGCAACGCTGGCGCGCGCCATCTAGCAGCAACCACGCGCGATACAAGGCTAGGAAAGCGCGCGAAAGTCGCGACCGTTTGAAGCGCCTGTACTGTCCGCTCGAGCGAAAAGATGCGATGTATATTCTTCGATCCTGAAATTTTCAAATCTCTATTTTTAGATGCTGATGCACAAAATGCAATGCGCGATAGTTTTATGTTGTATTATTTCTCTTATGCGTAATTTTATATTACATTCATCTCGTTTCATCTATTTTTTATTGTTATTTGAATTAATTTTAACGCGTGTCTCGATATACTTTTAAATTATTCTTAAATTATTGTCGTTGGAACTCAAAAATAAACGCTCCATTATATGTGGATGATACTATTGGAATATCATTGTGATACTATAGCGTCTAATAACGAAATTTATTTTTCGGTTTTAATATCTGATTCAATTAGTTCAATGTTAATCATATTTTATTTCCTTTTACGAGCGATATAAAATTCATGACTTACGTGCGATTATGGATATCCGGCGCATTTCTCGGAGTTCATTTCCTCGCGATTCAAACCATTTTTTGCAGTTATACAGGTTTGATTTCGTAGAATCCTGAATTTCAGACTGACGCGAGAATGCACGCGTTCCGCAGGAAGCACGAAATTTAATGTTGTCGCAAATTTGAAAGTTATCAAGCGCGAATGCGAATGAGAATACGGATGGACAATGGATTTTCGTGACGGGAACCGGACGTTACGAACAATGGCGGTTGGAATTATTTCGTCGCACGTATCGATTACTCGTTTCGACTGAACATGTCGTTCGTGCACACTTTTTGTAGAATACTTCATACACTGTAGGTAGACAATTTCATGCGTCACGCTCGATACGTTTGAAACATATCATGCTTTTATTAATTTCATGGTTGAAATTCAAATTATTTAAATTTAAATTAAACTCATTCCTAGCTTTACAATTTTGCATAGTTATTTTTGTATTTCATATTAGTACATGAATGGAAGATCTAGATTCTTTTTTCCATGCCCGATGTATAAAAATCCATAATGCGGAGAATTTAATTTATGAAAGAAAATCATTCCGTGCCAATATAAGCTATGTAAAATGACCAGGCGACCGCCCAAAAGAAATTGCATATCCCAACATTCTGTGAAAGTAAATAATTGGACTTTAATATATAATCGATCGGAGCTAAATGATATATTAAAATAACACGGCATTAACTTTAATATGATGATAAAATAAAGTCATTGCATACTTGCTGTAATTTAATTCCTAATTAACTCTATCACTCTACTTGTATATCGATACCTTGAGGAACATCCATGTCTATGCTGTCAAGAAAGTCCAACGCGTAATTATAATCGGGTCGAGACAGTAAATTAGTGTTCCATTTTTCTTTCGGTAAACGAGCGTGCAAATAAGACTTTAAATGCGAGGCATCCGAGGCGCAGAGACCCTCGAAGCCCGGATTCTCGATCACATCGCCGTTCGGGCATTTAAACCAGGCCCCACGCGGAATGATCATCGCATCTTCCGTGATCAATTCCACGACAGCGGCAAGACGATCCTCCTCCTTAAGCTCCTTTGGCAGAGGACCCTGTACTCATCGTTTTTTCGGCTTTTATTACATAAACTATCTAAATAGCAAAGTGATGTTTGGGTCGTTTGGACGTCAATAATTGAATGATTTAATTTTAACGAATTTTTGAATTTCGATTATTCTTAAAAAAATCTGAAGAAACATATATTTCTAATAGCGATCTTACATCGTAATAAATTTTGGGATCCTCGTTTGGTGGAAACGGTGGATTGACGTTATAAACATTCGTGACAATGGACGGATCACCATCGAATCTATTAATAGCCAAAGGACTTAAGAATCGTCCGCACCTTGTCGCTTTTGGCAATAACAGCCAATTGATGCCATCTGTGCTATATTATAAAAGGGTAGAAGCTAAAATAAATTTCCATCTAATCCAAAGATATAAATGCATCAAAAAGAAAACTGAGAAAAAATCTTTTCTACAATGAAATGGAAACAATACATAGGTTTAGGATTAGTGCGATTAGTTTTATAATTTAAGCGCACATTAATTTCGAAAATTGCATAACTTCCTAAAATAAAAATTACATTTTAATACACATATTAATCAAATTACCTATAATAATATACTCGGCCGTTCAGGCAATCCTTTTCATAACCGTACGCGATATGGTAATCATTTTGTAGTCCATTAATTCGACCCCAATAATAACATTTTCGAAAATGATTTTCCGTCTGCAAAATAAGTAGCGAATTCTGTAGCAGCTGTGAATTCTCAGTACTTATGCAAATACCCGCTGAACCGAGCACGTCCAAAGTTTCCAATAATTTCAAGCAGTCCATTTTATGCAACTTATGGTGATTGCAATAAATTTGAGAAGCAGAGAAGCTCGAATTTGCTTTTCTCAAATGTCACGTTTTGAAATGTGTCAAATGTTTTGATTGTACGTATACATTATTACATATAAATTGTATGCGCTTTCACATATCGAGGAGTAGCTAGCCAGTGTTGATTGCCAAATATTACGACGAAACATGTCATCAGAAGAGGAAGATGATGAATTACAAGATTTAGAGGCAATACGAGATAAAATACTTAGTACACCACGTAGTGAACGTATGCAAGTAAGCGCTTGGGAAGACGACGATGATGGTGTGGAACCAGAGCGTAATGCAAGAGGTTAGAATTCTGAGTAATTTCATATCGAATCAAAAGATCAATCTCATTTATAAAGAATAAAATATCGGAAAGAATAAAAATGTGTTTGTATGATCTCTCCGAATAATTTTTTATTGAAATTGTCTGTTTTTATATCGGATTTATAATCATGTTTTTTTTTTAAAGGTGATGCGAAAGCTATGTTGACTGCTGCTGAAGAGGGAAATCTAGAAAAAATTAAGAAACTAGTAAGCAAGAATCGCCTCTTGCTGGAATGTACTGATAAGGATGGCTATACTCCACTTCATAGAGCATGTTATGGCAATAATATAGAAGTAGTAGAGGTGACTTAAAAAAAGTCTTTTCTTTAATGTTTATAAAAATCTTCTAAAAGTTTTAAACACGTTATGATCTTATTACTTTTCAACAGTATCTACTAGAAGCAGGAGCAAAAATAGATGCTAAAACTCAGGATGAATGGCAGCCTTTGCATTCTGCATGCTGTTGGAACAATGTGGAGTGCGCTGAAGCATTGATCGGATATGGAGCAGAAATAAATGCTAAAAGTAAAGGAGATCAAACACCTTTACATCTGGTTTCCGCTACTTCTCACAATTCCCCTGCTCTTCAGCTTCTTTTGTTACACATGGATACAAATCCTTACATAGTAAACTCAAGTGGAGATACAGCAGACCAGATTGCAAGAAGGACAACAAAATACTATCCTATGTTTGAAATAATTGAACCTTGCTTGAATGAAATTTGAGGTAAGCATATAGTAGGCATATATATTAAATAAATAAAGCGAGTGTTTAATGCAGTAAAAATATTTACTTTATATACATATGTCAAAAATATGAGCAAACATTATTGAAAAAATGAATAGTTTCCATTAATATGTCTTTGTTATTGCAATATTTTATAAAAATTTATATATGTATATATGTGTATATATATATATATATATATATATAAATTATATTATTAAAAACAAAAAAAGAGACATAATGAATGAATATATATATATATAACTAGGGATAATCATTGTATCAGAATCACTAAGATAATTTGATACATTATTCATTTTGTCATCAATGTCATGATCGTGACTCAAAATAAAAAAAGATCGAGTGTAATTAATTATTTGAACATTAATTCTTAAATAATAATGCAGAAATAATCACATATTAAATAATGTTAAAAATAATAAACAAAACAAAAAAGATAATAAAAATATGATAAACGTAATATAGAAAATAACATCACTTTTATGTTCCCAATCTAATTCTCTTTCTCTATATATAAGCTTTGTTCTTAGTTCATACATTTGTCCTTGCAACAGTTTTTAATTGTTCAAATTACGATTGTACAGATTAGAATGATGTTAAGTTGACGAATTTTGGAGTACCGTTACTGAGACGCTTGGATCCCTCCCAAATTAATACAGTAGAGTCTTCCGTGACCGCGTATAAATGGTGTTGATCCAGGGACCATACTACAGCAACTATTGCACAACAATTTTTCACATTAGTCGAAATTTCTCTAACTAACTGCAGATCCCAACTGCTCCATAATCTGTATTCAAAAATACTTTCGTTTAATACTTGTTCTCATAGATTTAACAAAATACAATATAAGCATACCTTATTATTCCATTGTCTAAACCAGTTGCAATAACATTTACAGAAACTCCTTCTGGTGCGCTGCTGTAACAAAGCGCTGTTACACGTCGTTTGGATGAAATGGAGCCGACAGCTCTTGCATTTATAGTATAAACACTCAACTCGGATCGATCGGCGGTCACGTTGACTTCTGATCTAGGAATCTCGAAAGTAACTGCTACATCACCAAGTGTTTCACTGATACATAGAAGATGTATAGTATAACCTTGATCGCAGACTATTGACCTCACATATGTTAAACTGTTTCAAAATAAAGAATATATATATATATAATATAACGGATAACTAAACATAAAAATATTTATTTTTGTATCATGTACCTGTTTAAATCCCAAATAGCAATGACCCCATTAGCATCGCCGGAGCAAGCAATGCTAAACGCACGTGACAAAGATATTGTTGTCACCCGACTTCTATGAGCTAAAAGTATTGTTGCAGGTGCTAAACTGAATTCGATTTTGCCTGTAGCCCCAATAGTGTACGTATGCACTATAATTCTGCCTGATAAATGTCCGATCCAGAGTTGTCCACAATCTGGAGTAGATCCCAATGTCATGATCTAAATAGTAATTAGGTGATTTACATTCAACATTCCATTTTAGATGCAATAACTTTAATAATCTTTATATAAAGTTAGTTGAGTGTTTCTCTTTGTTTTATTATTGAACTCTTAATAGTGTGTCTTATGTTTATCATGAGAGATGTGTATTACAAGATACTTACAGGATCGAGGCCTGAAGATTTAATTAAAGGCCTTGGTGGTTGTTCCTTTTTACATTTTAATCTAGCAATTCCATCTGTTCCACTCCATGATGCTAACGCAGCACCTAAGACAGACATACCACTTACCATACTACCACCTGCAACAAACAAGTGATTTCTAAAATATCATACTTGTATATAAAATTTCGCGAATTGTGAAAAGAGTACAATAGTATGCAAAAATTACAATTTAAATCAATAACCTTTCTCTTTAGTATAAGCCAGAAGAAGCGTCGTGTAATTAGGTAAACCGAAAACATCACCGGTTGCCAGAGGAATTAGAGAAGCTAATGGAGTTTTGTGTTTCAAGTTCCAACATAATACAGGCTTATTGCCAGGCGCACCTACATAATTTCCCCATTTTATACCTGCAATTGTATCAACATTGCATCGTTTAATTTTGTGCTATCGATATTCATGGTATCAGTGAATAGTTTAAATCAACAAAAGAAAAATTACCGCTGACTCCTTCAATAACTTGCAATGTTTGATTAGAGAGCGTTACATTGCTAAGATTCTGAATCAATGGATGAGGAGCTCTAAATAATTGTGCAGGCGTTTGACCATAAGTTCGTACCATCGTTTCCCAAGCTTGACGTTCTAAGGGATCGGCTATTTGTTCTACATCGAATCCGTAATAAGTCTAAATACAAGAAGTGAATTATTAATAAATATTCATTCTCGCTTATTAATATATTTGTAAATAAATTACGTAAATTACAATCTGTAATATAGAATCAACGTACAGCAGGATGAAAGACATTTATAGCTTCTATCGCCGGTTTTCCCGTCTGTCTGAATCCAAAAACGAGATCGATCCAATATGGTAATACTTCTCTCACGATGTCTGATTCCAACGCGGCTCTATGCGCCAATATGAATAGACGTGCGTCATCGCCACACCATTTTGGCAATTCAACGTCTCCAACTTTGTTACCATTTTGTCGCACGCCAAAATTGAATCCTGCAATATGAATGTATTTGTAAATGTACGCTGTTTTTTACATTCGTTATTTTTTTCAAAAATAATTGTGATGTTAATTTACCTTCAAAATTTAATAAAAATTCAGGTAAATAGAAAAATTCTGGTATCAGTTCCTTCACATCCGTTGTGGAATCGCAACTAGTTAATCTCCATGTGGTAGCTAAGGCATGGAATGTTCGATCAGGAATATCAAAATTATTATCTGCAAATAGACATATAATTTTAATAGAAATTAATTTTTTTATTAATATTATTGTAAAGAAAAAATAATTTCATAATTACCTTGATAACATAGGAACATGCTAGTGAACGGTGGAAGCCGCACCAAAAAGTGTAACACTGTTCCAGAATTACTATAATGAGATCCATAATGGAATGGTCCTTGATTTAAGGCAATCAGATTTAATCCTTCTGTTAAAGTTTGCTTCAAGTACTGTATCAAAATATAGTTATTAATTATTCTACAAGAGAAATATCAAATAATAGTGATGAATGTGTAATTATTTAAAAGTTATATTATAATTTAAAGTTACTTACATTATAATTATTTATGTAATGTTGTTCATTCTTTTTATCTTGCACAGCCATCGGTCGTTTAAAATTTCTGTAAGATACATAAATGTATTTAAAAAATCTATTTATATATTTATGCCCCATATATTTTCCATATTATTTACCGATAAATTTTCGGATTGTTCAAGTCGATCTTGTCGCTGATGTAATCCGCCAAAACAAAAGGGAATACGGGATATTGCATCAAGTCGTTATACGAACGACCCGCCAGTTTGTTCAAGCAAATGATATATTCCCAATTAGTGAGCGCGCCATTTTTCCATAAGGTCAGAGCCTCTCCCAAATCATCACCAGGGATTCGCCTGGGTAAATTGCAAGCTGATAACTCGGTCGTAAATTCGTCCCTTTCCTTGGATGAATTGAACGCTAATAAATACGTTCTGCCAGTAATGAGAAAGATCTCGATAGCTCTCTCTTGTAATTGATATCTTCTTCTATGCAATTCGCGAATATCTTCGAGACGCCAAGCAGTACCACCGGTTACAGCCAAATCGAAACCGCCCAATGCTATCTACAATTAAGAATGGTTAATTGATGTCAGTGAATTATAATTGCAAGAGACACAGAGAGAAATTGCTTACGTCCGTATGTAACGGCATATCGGGATTGTCCGGAACGAAATACACGCATGTCTCACCAATGAGAACTTCTCCCGCTAATTCGGCCCTAGGTGTTACAACTTTCGCTTGAGACATCTTACGTATTTTCTCAGTCGTGTAATCGTTCGATTAAAGCTGCAGTGTTGGCATCTTCACGAGTACTCGTAAATAAATACGACAACGGCATTTCGATATTGGAAGATTCTATGAAATAAAATTTAAGATTAAAACATAAAATGCATCTGTTAAGATAAACTATTCGTTTTATGATATTTATCCTTACATACTTAAATTGTCTTGATGTTCAGGTAAGAAGAATTTTTTATCAATATTCAAATGACATCTCTGAAGCCTAATTCTAACTCTCGCGGGGCCTTCAGTCGGATCCAATTCCCAACTTTTCGGATAGCTGTCGGAAAAATGCCATGGCGCCCATTCATGTGTTAATCGCTTGGCTATATCTCTCCACCTGGCCACTGCCTGAGCCTCTAATGCTCGCATGTGTTTCAACTGTTCCATTAACACCTTACGCTCACGGTTTTGTTCTTCCACAACCAAACGCGTTATATTCATGGCACTTTCGATTAATTGCTTCGCCAATGCATCGAATCTTTTGCCAATTCTAACATAAAATTATATATCATTCCACATTAAATTCTTTACGAAACATACATTAATTTTATATGATATATACGCATCTACCTTAAAACTGCAGGGTAATTATCAATACAAATATCTCGATCTAGAAGCAAATCTCGACGTAACAGAGCTAATTCGTCGTTCCACACTTCTGGATTGGCTTGCTCTATCCCTTTCGCGAGATTCCACACACGTAGAGCTTCTCTCAGTTCGGCGCATACTCTAGCATCGGCACTGGGTATTTCGTCCCGTTTTTGCAATAAATCCCAAAAAAACACGGTAAACTTTTGTTCTATCTAGACATAATATTCTACATAATATCGGATTTCGTGTGCTAATGCGTAAAGTATAAATATTAGTTGCTCAAACTAAAAATAGTGCAAATACCTGTGGATGAACCTCCAAAATGCATGATAGGATTTCGCGAGCTCTTGGTTCTTCCATTAAAGACCTAATGGCGTACATTCTCGTATTGATACTTTGATGTGGCTCCAACAGCCATATCATAATTCTAGCCGTATATTTTCTCAACGCTGGTTTAATGGACCACGTACTGCTCCAATGATTTTTTTTCTCCAGTGGATTGCACAAACCGTGCAAAAGGACGGAAAATAATCTCTTCGTTAGCTGCAATTCGTTGACGGACGGTGACATATCGATCGCCGTTATAAATTCAACCGCGCGTGTTACGATGATACGAAAACGATCGTTCAATTCTCCTTTACCGGGTTCACGCAGCACCGGGGGCGAGCTCGCATGGAAGCTACTATAGCTAGAGGAATGGGATCCATGATCACTTTGCTCGCTAGACGTCGTAAGAACTAGAGAAATATTTTTCAAATGTGAATATCGAATGAGTGTTTAAAACTTTTACACACGCCATAATTACCTGAAGTGAAGTAAGATGCCGAAGCCAAGTAAGAAGCCGTGCTACGTAGACGGAATCCTGAGGGATTCGATAATTTTGTCACGAGCGCGTCCAATTCTCCATCAAACAACGCGACTTGGGCATCTCTCACGATCGTGCGAATCGAACTCGTGCAGCGTCGTAACTTTTCCGATATTTCCATATAATCAAGTATTACATGTAGATCTAATACCGCTTGTATCTGATGACTACCAGGTAATTCTAGAAGTTTAGTCGCAATTGTCACAAACAGCACATGAATGTCTCGATGAAGGGACATCGAGTTATTTTTTTTTTGCGTAGCCCCGACTAAACCTTGTACCAATGATTCAATTAAGCCTTGCTCTAAAAGTATTTTCAGTGCATTCGTATTCTGAAAAATGGCAAAAATTAATTTGTTTGTGTTTATCAAATCTATTAAATTAAATTAAATTAAAAAAATGTATTTTATTCATGTACCTTTGCTATTACATCAGTTATAAACAATATTAATGGTCTGATTATACTTGAATCAGAGTTTGAAGTCTTTGCAATTATAGCCATTAACATTGGCATTGCTGCTAAAGTCGGACTTCGTACAGCTAAGTTCTCTAAAGCGATGACCAACGAATCACTTGCGGGATATAAAGCTATCTGATTTGCTAGATGCATGAAATATTTTTGCTTTATAAACTTATTAACTTCCTCATCGCTAGCACGTTGTAGATAGGTTTGTATCACCTAAAAGATGCCATTCAAAATATAAAATATATATTTATTAATAATATATTTATTTTCTCTTGGTCTCAATATGGAAATTATACAATATACTGCGTAAAGAAATTATTTACCTTGATCAATGCTGTACGTACACGGTTATCAGGATCATTGGCTAAAACTAATAACAGTTCAGCTCTTAAAACATGCTTTAGCACTGATCCAACTTGGCAGTCTGGTAATACTCTTACAGCATCTCTTAACAGTAACAACAACCCTTCGCAGACTAAGCCTTGACAAGCTCTTTTCTCGTCTGCATATGTTGATGGTCTTTCCTAAATGATAACGTACACACGTTCAAATGAGTAAAATATTATAAAGATTATATTATATAGACTTTTTATTTTTTTATTTTTTTTGCTACTTACATTGCTCTGTGGAATAGATCCATCGCTAGCGGCAATTCCAGAGTCTTCTCCACCGCTAATATTATCCGTCAATAATGCACTTTTACGATCTTTCTTTTTGGGACTTCGAATATTTTGAATCTACAAAAGAGTGAACAATCAAATATAATATTTGTGTAATTTTTGCAATCAAGGAAATTTCACATACATCTGATCAAAAGCTCACACCTGTTCATTTCTTAATGCCTTGTCCAATTTACTATTTTCCATCAAGTTTATCGAATCATTGGAAGAAATAGAAACGTTGTCACTTCTTTTCAGATTTGTTTTCGTCTCCCTGAGTTGCGGCAACATAAAATAGATATTTTGACGCGAGTGAGTAACATAAGTCTCCGAAGCTTGATGAACAAGAACTAAATAATCAGTGATGGCGACCAAATGAGCAAACTCCGGCGGTGCGCCCATCAAGGCGCGTATCAGTTCCACAATAGCGATTCCAGCATTCGAATCCAATGCGGTATTTACCTCTTCATTTATTTCGTACATAAAATGCTCCTAGAAAAACAAGATATCACTATAAAATATATATATCACATAGCGTTACATTAAACAGAATATTTTATACAATACCTTACACAAGGTAAGGATTGTATCCACAATTCCAACTCTGTTTAATTGAGATGCATTAAATTCACGCTGCGAATGTTGATCTCGGAGTAAAAGTAACAGCGTTTGCAGCAGTAAATTTAAAGTATCATATTTCGCCCATGCTCTCCATGCAGTAAGCGCGGCCTTGATCAATTCTGGATCCGTGATAACAGCCTCGCAATTTTGAGAAATTGGATGATTAGCACTGTCAACGTCTCTGATGATGATCGAGCTGTCACACGCCGCATCCAGCATCGCCTTCAGAATGTGTCTACCTGTGTGGCACCGAGATGACTCTAGAACGCGAAGAACCAGTAATGTCCCGCCATTCGATCGGTATTGGTTTAAGAGTTCTGAATCACTACGAACAAGATGCAGGACTATGGAGAGAGCTAGAGCTTGTTCCTCTTCAGTAGAGTTTAATTCAACCACCTATAAGCAGTCATAAATCTTTAGATGTGTGAAAATATAATATGCATTTCATTTACCTTCTTTTTTTCGATTTTTATGTAAAAAATAGAAATTCTTAAAAAGAGATACTTACCCTCGCAAAAAGATATAAAAATACTGGTACACCACCTACTAAAATCGCTGCAGGTATAAGCCCTCGATATTGTTGGTTTTCTAAACGAGTAGATATAATCGGAGGTATCGATAAAGGCGGTTGCTGTGATACTCTATGTTCTGGGGCTGAGATGATTCTAAAACTTGGTTGGCCCGGAAAGATATTTTTCACAATAACTAAAAATATATTACTAAATGTATAATTGATCAATATGATAAGATTAATAACATATTGTGTGACGTGTCATTTACCAGCAGGATTAGTGATAGCTTGAGGATACAGATGTACGATGTAAGGATTTTGAGCCTCGTAACTGAGAAGCAAATTATCTTGCAACTCGCCAAGATGCGAATTTGTTGCATCCATAACAGCGTCCCAGTCAATTTTCGATTCTGACATCACTTTCTCAACAGCATGTCTCAAATAAGTACCACCGTAAGATTTTCGTCGGCTTGAATCGAAGTTTCCTCCTTCTACAATGCATAAAAATAAAGTATTAAATTTTTCATAGAAATATAAATTTATATTTGGTATAATAATATTATGTATTTTGTATTAACCATATTTCACTTCGCAAACACCATTCAGTGCGCCAGATGCAATAAGAGGCGCAAAATCAGGTTTCACAGTGTTTAAAATACAATCCGCCAAGTTGGTGTAATTTGGTCCAAGACCTGTTAGATACAACGCACGTTCTTTCGTGAATACTGGACATCTATAAATGACAATCAAATTAGACGTATAATTCTGTGTTATACTTGAATTATTAATGTAAAATAATGTACCTGAAAATCATTAAATTTCCGAAGTACCATGCGCCAATACTGCTCGACCCGATTTGACCTAATAAAATGCACGTAGTACCCGGTTTTCTCATCAATAAACCGTCAAACGGTAGATGAGCATTGACCTCTTTCCAACCGTCTACCCAGAGCGTAACTTCAACTACAGCACTATGCTTATTCAAGACAGTATCTTTAAAGTTTAACGTTAAGTGATGCCAATGTCCCGAAGGAAGCATATCATTTATTGAAGTTTCAGAGATCGTTCGATTCATCTTATCGTCCGGACGAGTAAGTCGTAAAATTAATTTATCTAGAAACAATTAAATTAATGAAATTAAATTAATCAGTATTAATTTCTGATTGATTAATATTTTGTGAATTTTAAAAGCAAATATTTTACCTGATTTTAGATCAAGCCACAATTCTAGAACCAACGATTCGAAACCAATCGACATCAAATGTATTATTGATGTTGGTGTGGGGGGCGACACAGAATCTGCTACGACTAATGATCCCGAGAAAAGATCAGATATCAAATCTAATTTTTCTATGACAATTTGAAATGTGCATGCATTCATATAAGAAATAACAAACTTATTGCTATTAATAAAAATAAAATATCTCTCTTCGCATATTAATATTAAGTAAATGACAACGTACATACAATTATGAATATTGTTAGAGAAATTTTAAACGAATCGCATTCAATAATGTTTTCTACTAACCTTCCCGATTCCAATTGTCAGAAAGAAGTCCCCAATCGGATAGACTCTCGTTGTCCGAGTCGAGCAATGGTGAAGTGTTATAAACTGTCGCACGACTACTGATTGACATTCCTCTTTCTACCCTTAGCCACATAGAAGCGGAGCAACCGTGCAACCATACTGGCCAGGTAAGTTCCGGACCGACGGGTAGACACGTCGCATGTACAGACCACGGACTGCAAATTCCCGCCGCGAGATGTTTATTTCTGAAATTTTTCACGAGATTCTCAGCCTTCTCCAGATTTTTATGTTGCTCCGTCTTCGATGATGCTTTTATATCAGAATGCACGGGAAACGACAAGATAAAATTAGGTTGAGGTCGTGCCACCAGTACTAAGTGATACAATGGTTCCAGCAATGGTAACAACGGCGGTCTTTCCGCTTTGAAGAAAGACAGATATTCGACTAATTCGGTCGATGAGATTGATTGTGTCGTCAACAATGTAAAAACTTCCAACGCGGCGTGTTGCAAATCTAAAAAAATTCATCATATAGGATCCTAATACTTATCAAATATAAATAAGTATACTTTCCACACGAGTGCTAAAACTACCTCGATATCGTGGATCATTATTAATGAATACATTTTTAAAGCCATTCAATATCTTCATAATAGTTCCTGAAGCTGCGAGAGCAGCGCAACTTGAAGCACTTTCTCGACATGTACCAGCGATTCTTCGCAATCCACCAATTATTATCGAGCCTCTTTCTAAATCTAAACCTCTGTAAAAAAAAGTTTCATAAAATAAAGTGATAATAATACGTTGATAATAATAACATGTATCAAAGCTGGGAATCTTACTGTTCGCTGAAGTGAATTAAAAGATCTATCGCCAAGGAACATAGAGCAGGATGTGCATTAGCATGACCTCTCGGTTCTACTACAAGCCCAAGAGGACTACTCTTCTTAGAGATACTCTTGTTGGGACTCTTTTCAGGTACTTCGACATCCGCCTCATATCCATCATCAGCGGTTACGTATTCACATGTGCTACTATCTTCAGCGCTGTACTCCGGTGGATTCTCTAACGACAAAGTTGGTAACTGTAATAAAAAAAAGTAACTGTAATAAAAACACATATATCATCAATATAAAAATATTTAAAATTTATTAATTTTTCACAACTAAAAAAATTGATAACACTTACCCTAGGACGCGGTTGTTGAGGTATGCTATTTTCCTGTGTTGGCTTCAACATAGAAACTTTTAATATCGTATCCACTATCACAGCTATTCCACGACCGAGCTTTATCCCGGTACTCGTCAATATTTTTCTTAATTCCATGACTATGTCACAATCATCTGCAATGCAGAACATTCTCGTTATATAAAATCGATAAAAGTAATAAAATAACTTATTCAGCAAATAATAAATAATTTCACATGTATAATTAGACAACCGCGATTTTAGGAATGACGTTTACTATCTGTCTACGTTCTCTGAACTGTTTTTCTATCAAGCAAACACGCGAAACATCTTTGGATTATAATCCCGCAGCTGCATCAGCGACGATATATACACACACACACACACACACACACACACACATATATATATATATATATATATATATATATATATATATATACATGTACACAATGGACATGTATATTATATATGTATGCTTATTAATCACATCCATAATATGAACAAAACACTTACACAACGGAGATATCATACAACACGTAATCAGGGCCTCGAAGAGTTTATGTGCCGATTTGCCAGTATCTAAAAGAGCATGATATATTTTTAATATGTATTAATTCTTTTAGATAATTATTATCGTTCCACAATCATATTGTATAACTACCTTCAATACTGTCTGTGGCGAGGCCTATAGTTAACAGCCTAAATAAATGTAGCAATTTTCTAGATACAGGATGCGCGGACAATTCGGTGCGAAATTTCGGACTGCACAACGCTACACCCGCAGCAGCTCTCCACGCTATGCTAGCTTGATATAAGCTAAATTTCTCAAACGATATATCCGTATCGTCGCACATTTCAATAACTTGGTCTATAAAAGTATAAAACTTTTTGAACGAATTCGAGATTATTACGGTATCTATCGTATCAGTCTTGTTCTCTAATTGTTTGCAATGAGTATCGCTTTCAGGCAGTTGCGGTAAAATTGTTGTATCAAGATTTTTAATTGCCTCATCAGTTTTTAAATTTTTTGCAGGAGATAAATCAATTTTCTCATTGTCAAAACCCATGTTGGATGTATCTCTATTTTTATCTCGCTGATCCGCCTTTTCTTCTATCCTTAATTTCTCGAAACATCGTAAGCAACTCAATAATTCGTTCGTCTCTCTATCAAGAGATTCAAAAAGAGCTCTAGTCGCGACCGGCATCTCGATGCTTTCTAAATTATCAAATTTCTCATCACGCATCTTCCAAATCTCCATAGCTACGGTGACTTCCAAAAGACCATAAACGCTTCTAGTGAATGCCACATTTGCCATCAAGGGTAATATCTCACGCAATCCGTTTATCTCCATAAATCTCTCACACATGTGCGCGTTTACGATTAAACATGACATAACGGACATACAAGACTGCAAGAGAAACTTTGCCGTTACATCGCTGTTATCGATTATGTAACATTCTTTAGCTCGCAAAAAAGCCGGATAGAAAACTCTGAGCAGAAGTTGTTCCCTTACGTGAAATCGAGAACCGGATGTAACTTGCAGCAGATGCGCCATGATGACGTAACAAAGTTTCGGATCGCTAGGACACAGTAAATCGACGTACATTTCCAGAAAATCCCACGAATAATTCGCCGGCCTGACACAGGTATTGCACGCGTCTGTCACTGGATAAGCGCCCAATTCTTTAAACAAAATACGTTCGAGAAATGCTACAGCTGGCGCGTAAGTCGAGAAATCGCGTTTTTTGAGAAAGGCGACAACACTCGAAATAAGTAGCTTGGGCGGGAAACAACAACACGTACCCGCGGCGGTAGTGATCTTGATCAATCTCACTTGTAGTTCGCTCGCAAACAGATGAGACTTTTTCAATAAACTTATGAGCGTCGCGAATAGTGAGGAAATACAGCACATTTGTTTATCAGCTACACCAACAATCGATTGGGAGTACGGTACTCCGAGTACGTCTGAATGATGATAACTTTGAATGTTGTCGATGCAGGATCTATGTTTAGTCCTGTGGCATTGCATGACGTGAGAGAGATCGCGGCGAACACGCTTCAATCCGCTGGTCAGCGCGCCTATCATATCGATTATCTTCTTGGCGCGTACTATCGATTTCGTCGCATCAACGCTGGGTAGATCGACGATTGCGAATATTGTTCTCTCGACGAGCTTACCATCTTGACTCTCAACAAAAAGTCGAAACAGTTCAAGAAAATCTGATAGCTTGTCGATGTTGCCGCCGCGTTGATGTAATAGACAATAAAGAAAAGTAACGATCCCGTAGATGGTGGCAAAAATGAATTCCTGCAATAATGAACCTTCCTCCGGCTCCAATATGTTTATCGGTTTGCTGCAGGCATCTTCCAACAATCTCAGAGTCATTGGCAATAGGCCATTGTGAATCACCGCTGTGGTAGGTTCATCGGCTCTCAAAGCGCGTTCCAGAGCTGTTAACATCAATCTGGCGGCTGCCGCTTTTAGAGTAACGCAATCTATACCACTCAAATTGTTACCATCTATGCCAAATTGTAGCGACCACAGCGTGTCTAGAGCAAATTTCAGAACCTGTACTGCTGGTGTTTGCTCGGCGGGCGTATCGTAGTCGCGCAAACCCTGTAGCAGCTGTATGATGAGCAAACTAATTTCAAAGTTACTGATCTCGGCATTCAATACGTCCTGGATTCTTTCGTCGATATAATCACGCGGTGTTTTTCTCACAGGACGAGGTGGCAGCTCATACAACTCGGCCTGCCATTTCTGCTCTTCATCGCTTCTAACGACCGACGTGAAATATTCGAAATCCATCGGATTCAGACGGATCTTCAGAGTGAGGGAACGCGCTGGATCGATGCCATCCGTTAATAGCTCAGACTCGCTGCTCGTCGCGTTCTCGGGTATATTATGTCGAGATTTTAAAATCGATAACGATTTCATCTGGTTGTGATTAATGGATTTACGGGATTTTGCAGCGTTAGTGACGGATCGTCTGCGAGCTGATTTCCCACCCGAAGGTGCATCGCTCTCGTGAGAGAAGCCCTTAATGGTCTTGCGTTTCGCGTGCAGAACGATGTCTACCATATCGACGACATTGTCGTTACAGTGAAACTTCACGTATTGATTGCGTGTTGATGATCCAACAACGATAGATTCGCCATCGGACTGCGATATGGTGGATAAGTTAGCTTTCGAATCGGCAACTCCCTCTTGGAACGCAACTGGATAGAGAGCGACCAACAACGTGACCAATTCGCGACCGCAAGACAAACCGCGTACACCCAATAGATGTAGCACCGCCAGATAACGCCAACCACGATCCTGGACCAAATACTTTCGTAGACTAACCAACTCACTGCCATTGTTCTTCTTCCCGCATAGGTCATGCACGTCCGATAGTAATTCGCAAGCCACGAGAGTCGATACGCCGCCGCCACCAGCCGAACTAAAATTAGTACAAAGATATAAATATTTGATATATATATATATCTTTTTATATTCTTAGTCAACAGTGAAGATATGCGAGTTATCTGATACGAATTATCAATGAGATACAATGATTATGGCTCACGTGTATCTATTATTTCTAGCAACTCACGTGCTATTCGTATTGCCATTCACGCGTGTAATAGTGTCTTTTATGTTAAACACGTGTATACATTGTAATCAGTTATTCAATTTAATCAGATATTTAAAGTATTCAAATAATTTTAAATTTGAGATCAGAATAGAATAAACTATTAAATAAAACGTCAATGAAACTAGCTGCTGTACAAAAAAAAATTTCATTTCAACCGCAAAGATGTAATCGAATATTCATACTGTGGTTGAGATGAAGACGATAAAAATAAGCATATAATCGGATATGCTTTCAGGAAAGTATCGACGATACTATGTATCGACGGAAATATCTTTACGAGATTTTATAATTTGTACATAAAATAATAAGTAAATTAATATACGATAATATGAAAGATATATTTACCAGAAAGATAAAACATCTTTTACGTCTTTGCCTTCCTTAATCTGCGCGAGAAATTCCGCCAGAAATATATCAAGCCAAGATGATTTCTGAAACAACATATTGAGATTATCGCCGATGAGCGTAATCAATGTCAACATATTCCGAAGATTAGTACCGAAGCGAGCAGATATCATTCGTCAAATAAAAAGCATGCGCACATAACTCGTAGAAGCACTTATGTGTGTAAAATTCAAAAATATAATATTCTCGCTAATTACCGTAATCAATAAATACGAATTCATTAACGTTTGTGATAACGCTTGTAAGAAAAAACAAGCTACGTTGAAATATCATAAAGAGGAAGCCGATGAATACGCAACCATGCTCGAGATAAAATGGAACAGATATATTTTTGCTCTTCACTTGCCAAAGTTGAAGATAATTTGCTCGCATGCGATACACTAATCAATATTGGTGGATATAAAATAAAAAATATTGTGATTATAATAAGTATTGCAAAATGATATACTTGTAGCGCATTTACTGCTTATATTTGCACATAATACAATTTATTATAATAAGAAGCATTAGATATATAAAGCTAAAGCTATAAATTTTTAATATTTTTTATTAACAAAAATATGATTATCTAAAAGTTCCTTTAATATGTGATAACTAAATAAACTGTTTGCTATCGCATATAATCGTGCAATTGAGCACCGATTTATTGTAAAAATAACTTACAATAAAACATACATGCTTATTATTAAAAATTAAAGTTAAGAAATTTATAATTAATTCCATTAGACAAAGCATGAAAAATTCACAAAATTAATTTTAAGCCATGAAACAATTTCTTAATGACAACAATAAGCGTATATGTATATTATCATATGTATATTATCTCAACTTCCCCCTACGAAATATTGACAGGCAAAGCGCAGATAACTTGTAAGGCATCCGTTCCGTCCGTAAACTATAATGCAGCGGTTTATGGAAACAATCCAATTATAATGGAAAGTAATAGGCTTCAAACTGCAGTTAATGTTAAATTTAAATAACAATTTATTACTGCTACATATAATCATATCGCATAAAATGATATGCACATACAAGAAAATTCCCGTCAGAAAAAATTTATTGTAAATAAACAGTCAAATCTTGTTTTACTAAAGTGATAACAAGAAAATTTTATAAAATTTTTTTATAAAAAAATAGAGAGAGGAAGAAATAAAAATCACAATGAAAAACATTAGAAAAAGCATTAATTTCAAAAATTATACCTCGTAACTCTGGGGTTCAGCATGAATAAAGTAATCCCATAAAATCTGCAATTTATTGATTGACACCGTAGACATCCCTGGACCCCGTCGTTCGTCACGCTCCTTCTCGTCCTCCTCTTCTAGATCCTCGGTCTTCAACTGCGCATCTTCTTCATAAATCGCAACTTCATCAAAACTCAACCACGCACATAAGGTATCTTCATATTGCTTTCGAAGTACATCCTTCGACGAAGTAATTTGATCATCTGAAACATCAAGATTTCCTAGTAAACCGATCATGCTTAGTAAGCCGACACGTGTTGATATGCTTGGTTGCTGATATGTTGTCTCATACGTTATTTGAAAATTAAAAACTGGGTCCAGACTCTGAAAATTAGTTCTTCTTTTAACAAATCGTAAATTTTCGATGCACCGAATACATATATCAGCATCACCATCAGTAAATACATGGTATACAAATAAGAAACAATCGAACATTTTATGGAAACTAGGAGAGAAAGACCGTGTCAACATTCTCACAATCAGAGAAAAAATATTGATATCTTAGTCAATTCCATCTGACTATATCTATTTTTTGATATATAGAGAATATATCGACTTTGACGTACATTACAGCACGTTGCAAATTCTAATTCTGAATATCGAACATGTTTGTCGAACAACTATGGCTTACATAACATTCCCACGTGTTCCCCGCAATTATAATCACTAATTTGCAGCTTTCCGCGGGAAACTCGAAAACTTCATCGAATCTTCACGCAATAAAGAATAATAACTTCGGTTTCATAGATTCTTCAATAACATCTCTGTCGTCACTATTACCAGCACTGCCAAGAAACTCGCCACTACCATCGTTACCACCACCCGTTCCACGAGCGACACGAGCCATATGAGAAATCACTACAAGCACGATCCAGACACGACCTGGTCTACCACTACCAGAGGATTCTTATCTGCCGATTTGCTTTCGTGCCGACGATGTTGTCGTTATGGCTTGTTGGAACATGTGACAATCCGCTCGTAAATTCGATCAAACGATGATCTGAAAAGGCGAAACTATTCCTTTTTGAGAAATTTTTTTTCTCGATTCAGATCCGTGCTAAACAGCTCGATGAAACATCATATGTGTTGTCTCTTCAATCGGTAGGATTCAACTTGTTTTGATATTTTTCGAAATAGAAAATGAATGATAATTGCAGAAAAGATAATTTGAGCATCTTTGCATTGTTTTAAAACAATGACAAAGTTTTCTTCAATTACTATTCGTTCGAGTGTGGGAATTGAAAAATAAATCCTAAACATTTTAGATATACATATATGTAAAAAAAATGCAACTGCTATCTATGGTATATTAAAGAATAATAATCGCAATCTTATTGCGGTATATTTTGGAATCATAATATAGTTCAACAATAGAAACATGCGATCTTTTTGGCCAAATGATACGGTTATAAAAAATATTTTAGAATACACAAATAAAAATGTGCTAAAAAAAAGATAAAGTAAGTTTGGATAAACGTTTTGTAGTTTCTTCTTGGCTTACAATTTTATCTATTAATGGGTATATAAAAAAATCAAGTCTAATCTTAATGATCCCTTGATAAAAAAGTTAAAGTCAATTTGTTGTTTAATAAAATAAAATCAAATGAGATTATTATTCATGATTTTGTTATTTATTAACTTTTTTTAAATTAGTTTGCGAAAAAACTCTCTATATTTAACTATTGCTGCAAAAAAATCTATTTTTATATATATTTGAATCATTCATTCAGGACCACCATATGAAGCTTTTATATCGTTATATTACAAATATAGTGAAATTTACTTGATCAAATTCAGTGTTAAGTTATTCGTCAGTGCGTGTAGTTTTAATACAATCAATCCGCGTGTCGACGAACAAATGCACACTCTTTCTGCTTCTTCAACTCCGTGTCTCCGACTCAAATCTCCTCAGCTTGGGGTGGTGTCGCGCACTAACTATTACTATCCACAACGAGGAAGGGGAAATCCACAGTCGAGCCTCCGGCGTCTCCAATCGGTTTTCCTCTATGACGAAAAAGTTGTGAACTGCATAGCGTGATGATCCCACTCCAATCTATCGAGAAATAATGAGATTGCTACATAAATGTGGTAAATATATGATACAGACGATAACAGGCAATTGATCTCGGAGACAATAGTAATATACTTAATCATTTGCGATATATGTAACGCTCGCTAATGACGATACATTTCGAATTGTTAAACAATTGTCACATTCAAAAATGTTATTCAAAATGTTAATAGAAGAATGAATTATAGGAAAAAAAGATATGATATTTATCTTTTATCATTAATCATATCAATTATTTGCTGAACATAATAGATAAAGTTGAATATAATTAATCATTAATCTCTTTTTTCACAATTATTCAGATTCAATTTCGTCAATGGTGATTAGCATTATAAATTAAAAATTTCTTCCTAATTTTATTGTATCATCGAAATAGAAGCAATAACTGAATTAAGATTATATAATTCAACGCCCTCTGTTTTTCTTTTTCCCAGTATATAATATGTATAACAATATCTAGAATATAATAAATTTATGAATATGTTCTTGTGGGGCTTCATTATCGCGAATTATATTTTTTCACAGCTATAGATAATATTAGCATCTTTAAGACACGATGCACGCAGGCAAAGATGCAACCCTTTCCTCTTGCAACAATTCCCGTAAGCGCGGCAAACAATGCGATAATTGCCAGTATGTGCGAACAATCGAGAATACAGTTCAGTGGACAACAGCCGCGCGACGTGATCGTCGATCAATCTTTAACTCGCACAGCTCGATTATTATGGTGACCGATTATCTTAATGGAATTCTACACTCAGTCGTGCTTTAATTAGTCCCTCGTCCATCGACAATGCGATAATAATTAAAGACGCAAGCAATTTTTCAATGTCCATCTAACTGAAATAAAATTATCACAGGCCGGTGAGATAAGATATTTCTCTGAAAGAAGGAAGATTATTGTCGCCTCTCAATGATTTATGAGAAACCGGAGATAGTGAGAAACATATATCAACATATAGTAGTTTGGTTTAATTAAACGGGATAATTTTAGTGCATTCGATTTTCGAATATATCGAATTTATCTTTCAATATAGAAAAATTAATCTTATGTATCGATTGTCATACGTCCATTGTCACGAATAAACATAAAAATTCCAATCAAAATTTTCACGTATTCGCGCATCGAATTCAAATAAGCTCATACAAGTTATTATATTAATTCTAATACAATTTAATCGTGTTGACGAGCCTCACTTTTCTTATATTCTATAATTACTATCACGCGAATTTTTTCGTAATCGAGCGCGCGACGTTGATAAACAAGTGAATCGTTGACGATGATAACGACTGACCTTCGTTACTCTCATCACAAAGTTGATAATTAAGAGGACACATTTATTATTCGTATTATTTTTTTCTTGGGGTGTGTTTGCCTTCTCCATGCGTCAAGCGTATTTTCAACTTACATCATCTTCCCGCCATCCGTTTCTCATTCGCGCGAAGTCGATCGAATCTTCATTTCTCGGTCTTAATTTTCAAAGTTTGCTCATATTTTTTTTCATTTTGTTTTGTATTCTTTTATATTGTAAAGCTCAAACATGCAATCAATTCCATTTAAAATACAAGAAAGTGCGAAAAGCTAAAATCAACATATCTTTTATATTTTTAGTCACTTTCTTTAAATTAAATTTTTTTCTACTTAGACTTTATTGTTTATACAATTTCAAAGTACTACTGTCGTACATTAATTGTCATACAGAAATTATATATGCAACAAATGTTAAGAAAATTGGAATACCTCTGCCTTGCGATTTCCGCTGCATACAGATGATGAAAAACAAATCAAGAAATCAAGATTAAGAGGTCAAAAAATAACCTGTTTAGTTCAGTAATCTCGTTTCTCATTCCTGCTGTTTTCTAAAACATGAATATTTGTGTGTATATATCCCATTCAACATGCACAAAAATATATAAGTATAAGGAAGTACAATTATAGAACAGAAGCCTATGTGTGAAATTCAATCCTCAGTATTTTTTTCCATTGCGTTTTCTCTTTCTGTATTTTTTTGCAGTTTATTATTCCTTATTCCCGCGAATATTTCACTTCAAGTGCAGAAAGTGTAACAGTACAACTAAATAAGAAACAGACTTCTCATGAAGGCGGAGATCGATGATTTTCAGGGTAATAACTGTCGGAACGGTGGGAGAAATTCTACGGGAGTGACGAGTGATCTGTCAGTCGTCGATCATGCGACGTACCTCGTTTAATGCGACATTACTCGCGCCAGGTTGGGTCCACCGCAACTGTCAACAATTGTCAAGCACACGGAACACCAACTTCATCGTTTCTCCAAAAACAGCGCCACCGTCCGATCTTATAGCGGGGAGCATACACTTTTGCATAAGCGCATAATTATAAGCATAAGGAAATTGATTGGTTCATTTCCTTATGCATATATTTGTGGACCAATCAATTTCTTTATGTTTATGGTTATGCGCTTATGCAAAAGTGTATGCTCCCCGCTTATGAGTTCTTGCGCGAGATTCAAAAATACTTCATTTCATACCTTAGGGTGTGTTCGGAAATCCTATCCATAGGAATAGTACATTAATTGACCAATCAGGTCGAAAGGAGCAAATATTTATTTGTCCTGATTGGTCAATTAAAAGCTAATTTATCCCATGGGTAGGATTTTCGAATGCACCTTTAGTGTGACGTTTTTTAAAATCGGAATCATGAATTTTTATAGACTTTACGCTTGGCTTTGCGCTTGATTTTTTTGAGGAAAGTACAAGAAGTCTTAGATAAGTATATTTTTTTGTAAACGGAGTATAGCGATTAATATAATGCTATTACCTGTTACTGTTCCACGATCTTTTCAATCGTTGCTCCATGTTGTCGACCCTGTCGAGTAGGAAAACGTAAACGTCGAGGCGCGGTGCGCAAAGACGAGGGCCGGTTGCCGGTTTTCGCGTACGTATGTCAGTGTAAAAAGCTGTTCCGTCGATGACGAAGTATGACCGTCTGGGAGAGGCTGCGTAATCCGTGCGGCTGGCGCGCGGGTGCCAAACAGATCTCCGTGGACGCGATGCTGCCGTTACTGGTTGTGCCGATCCTGGCGGTGGTCGCCGCTCAGGCCGTCCTCTGCACGATCGTCGTCTTCCTGGCGACGCCGATCCTCGTTTATTATCTACATCACAATTTCCTTAGGTTCCTGCTACGCACCAAATTCTTCCTCATGTGGACGATCACGAGCGTGTTGATGCTGATGCTGGTGTTCGAACTGAGCGTTGTGCCGCTACTGGAGATCCTGCCCGAGGAAAATCTCTTGTTCATGGTGTGCGTGGTCGGTGGCATATGGTGCGGCTACAGAGCCAAACTGAACGCGGATTACGCGGCGCAGGAAGGCGTTGTCACCATGCAGGGCCTGGAGCTGGGTGAGGGTAGCGGTGAGCTCTGTGCTACATGCAGAAGAAGAGCGCCGCCCAAAGCCCATCACTGCCGCTTGTGCCAGACCTGTATACTTAATAGGGAATATCATTGTAAATGGTATAATATATCTTCTCTCTTTTTTAAATATTTTGAATTATATAATTAGTCTCTTACAATTTTGTATATGAACTATCTTGACTTCCTATATTTTTCAGGTTGGATTGCTGTATAGGTTCCAATAATCTAAGATGGTACTTAGGTTGTTTATTCTTTTCTGCGATTGCTTTCATCTATGGTTCCAATTTGACTATGACCAGTGTTTGTCATCCATTTATACTCATTGGAACCATACTTCTACCAGATGACTGCAGCGATGTATATCATCAATTAGAGTATGTATTACTTTACTAGCTACATATTTTAATACACACTGATAATTTTAAACATATACAAATGTTAAACATAACTCTTGAAATTATTCCATGACAAAATTAGAAGCAAACATTTATATCACAAATGCAAGAAATACAATTGAGAATCACTGATATATCAAGGGGTTTGCTGAAGTAAGCTGGAAAGATACAGAGGCTCTATAAAGTTAATAATCATAAGATAACAATAATTGTCGAGTCTGCAAGAATCAGTATTATAAATATTGTAATATCTCTTATTTTTTTGCTTTTTGATATATAAAAGTTCGACAGATAACTTGTCACACAACTGTTCCCTCATGCTACCCGAGTTGGTTGATATGTAATAATGTGTATATTGTTTTAGTATCGCCCTTTGCTTCGTCTCCGCTCTCTATAGCCTTCTCGTCGGCCTAGTGCTCTTCTCTTATCTCGTATATCATCTATGGCTGCTTTCTCGGCACAACATCGAATGAACGACGATTAGATGCCAGAAGTCAGTATGATCATGGAATTTTAAAGAATGTATCTCGATTATTTTGCTGCAAAACTTAAAGATATTTGTAAGTCAGGTAACTTTTTGAATGTATTTTGCACAGTGTATGTATTATACTCTATACAAAGGATGTAATGAAATTAAGTTCAACAAATTAGAGAAAAATAAGGCTAAAAAATCTATCATGGCGCTAAGACATACGTCGATATTGATACATTCATGTAAAATAGAGGATCGGAATACAGCCATTCATATCAGTTCAATCGCACAATTCATCTATTTATTAATATTTACATCAAATATTAACATCTTTGCAACAATTCATAACTGATGCGAAGTACAATATGTATATTCCTGTTGTATGTAAAATCATTTTTGGCATATCATGAAGCACCAATTCTCATGAGACTCATTATTACCTTAATGTATGAATGTGCATATGTATATTTATTGTAACTGTGATAAAGTGGCCATTGAGTAATATAATGAATTATACTAATCGATTATGATCCAAAATAAAAAGAAAGGATCTAAATACAAATGTATAGAGTGTAACAATTTATATTTTATTCTGTGTAAAAGATGCTTTATCTTAGGTGTATTTAGAAATAAGACTACTCTCATCCAGATACGAGGCCAACGATTGTCGTACAGTATTAAAAATCTATATTATCTTTAAATCTATATTAAAAATTGTATTATCTTTAAATCTATATTATCTCGGTGCTAATCTTCTAACATTACACCTCTTTGTCTGGGGTCGAAGTCCGGAACTACTTGTTGCACTATTTCCCGCCATGTGTTTTTTATTCGTTCACTTTCTAGGATATCTGGCACTATTTTTAGATATTTTTTCCACATATTGAAGTATCTTGTTTTCAATTTTTCTTCGTAATGTTCTAAAGCTAAACGTTCAATCTTTAACCGTTCAACTTTATATTCCATAGTTTTTATTTTCCATAGTTTGAAACATTTGTTTTGTAATTTCATGTCAAAGAAGTCTTTAGCCACTTGTTTTTTTCGTCTCTCCTCTGTCGCCATTTCCTTCCACTTTTGTAATGCATACCACGATAAATTTTTGTTGTATAATAATATAGCTAACTCTGTTTTAATTTGACTTTGACGTTCTGTTTCTATTTTCCATCTCACGAATGCTTTTTGCAGTAAGCACCGTTTGTAGTGGTCCTCAGCTTTGTTTATATAATTGTTCTTTATTTCAATAAGTGCGATAAATGGTTTCATTACATATCGTCGCAACAAATGCTTGCGATAAAATTCTTCTGCCATGGCATTCAGTTTCCTATATCTTTCCATTTCGCAAGTTCGTTGCTGTTCTCGCTCTTCACGCATTCTTTTCGCTTCACGCAAAGCCTGAGGATAAAATCTTATATAATTAAATGCGGGTACATTTCTAAAATGTATAAGCGATATAAATGAAAATAAAAAGTACTTTATAAAGTATAAAATATATAAAGTATTGTATCAGTATGTAGTTTATTATTATACAATATAACATTTACTAGAAACGCGTATCCCTCACAAGAGATATAATTTTGTCTGCAAGGTGAAATTGTGTGAGAGTTAAATGTATACGATATTAATATAGTTTGACCTCTCATATTATCTGACCTCTTGTTGCGATCTTCTCCTCTCTTGCTCCTCCTCTCTCCTGACGGCTTCTACTTTCCTCTTCTCGTCTTCTAATTTCTTCTGCCGTGCTTCTTCACGTAATTTTATTCTGTTTCTCCTCGCTTCCGCCCGCGCTTCCATCCTTACTAGAAATCTAGGTGGACTTGGCACCCGTAGCGGCGCAGTTAAAGACTTGTCTCTATTAATTAAAGGAAAATATGTAAAGAAATATCAAAGTATGTTTGTGTAACTTGCTTCGAAATAATTGTGATGTTAAAAATTAGATTCGAACGTACATCTTTTTAAGATATGTTTAAGATTATATTTTACAAATCATTGAAACCAGATAATAATCAACGGATTCATTTAAATATTGCAATAGTAGCTAATATCCGTATCTTTATGTTTCAAGATAAAGAAACATTGTATATTTTACATAAAATGTAAAGTTAATTTAAATAGATATAATTTAAGCCTTAGGAATTTTATAATTGGTTCTGCAATTATATCTTTTTGAGATAAAGAATTTATAGATGTTTCTTAAATTGTGTTTTCATGAAATTTATAATTACAGGACTACCTGTAGCCTGCTTGTCTCATTAATTGTATTAGAGTTCTTCTAGTTTGCTGACCACAATGCGTCAAGGTCTCCTTAGCTGCATTCATTGTTTCTTCACCAGCTTTCATTATTTCCTCTTGCATTTGTTTCAGCTTCAGTTCCTCGATTATCTTGCTCTGCTCAGCCAATCTCATTCTCTGCTTGTGGATGATTTCTTTCTGAGCGTTTAGTTGATTCTTTGCTGGCGATTTGATGATGAACGGCCTAGCAGGAATTTTTTTTCTTACTTCAGCGTCCCTCGTATTCGGAAGAAATCCCTTGGATTTTGTTCTTTGGACCTTTGTCATTTCCTTTTGCGTTTTTGTGATGGTATCAATGAGTGTCTCGATTTTACGGACGTCGGAATTTTCCGCCTCGTGTTTTCGTCGAGTCTTCGCTTTCTCCACATGCGTCCTCCATACGCGGATACATGATTTTAAATTTCTTCGGGACGCGATGTTTCGAATATTGATCTTGATCTCGCGAAGACGTCGTTTATTCCGTGCATTCTCACGAAAAGCCTCGAAGCATGATCTCAGAATATTTAATCGATAATCTTCTGATTCATAATTTGATTTATCCCGTATAGTCACCTTGATGTTACTGAAAGATACTCCCTCGATCTTGTTTAAACTCGAACATTGCTTAGCATCTTTCGATTCAACGGAGGAAACTTCCGCGAATGCCTGTTTGATTTTCTTTCCAACCGATTTTCTTTCCATCTTCTGCTCGGCTGTTTTGTTTTTCCTTTTATTAATAAGGACCCGCTAAAAATTGTTTTACGCGTTTATTAATATATTCTTAACTTGAATAATTAAGCATAAGATAAAAATTGACGAACAAATAAAATTATGAAGACAAATTATGTCTATTATATAAAACGCTTAATTTATCAACTCTTTACCTCAACTCTAGATGTTCTCCAAAAGTTTTCGTCATTTGAGCTAGCTATAGTCTTTCTACTGCACGGTCCGCAAAATTTAGGACGAGATTTTTGCAAATTTTGCTCAAATTTATGTAATTCTCTTTCTATAAAAGCCTGTTCTTTCTTCAGTTTCAATTCCTTCATTTTTTCCTCGGTTAATAATCTGCAACGAGCATATTAATATCCGTTTGATTTATTAATAAATTATGTGAATATATTTATATACATATTATGTACATAATTTTATTTGTCTATGATAATAAAATTGAATAAAGCGCGATAAAATCATTAAAAAAAAAATTAGAAATATTTATAAATTGTATATTAAATTGAAAAGCACGCACACATACTTTCGAGCCTCTGCTAGTATAGAAGACTTTGTTTGAAAACTGGTGAAATTCTCGCGAAATATTCGATGTCTTGCATCCATAATTAAATTTGGATCTGGAAAAGCTTTTCTGTCGTCTTCCAGCATTCGACGTTTTTCGGACGACTTGAAAATCGTCACTTTCATCATCTCGTCCATTATCTTATTCACTTCGTCAAATTGCACCATGTTTGTCAAATGATCTTGAAATGATTTTTACTATTAATATAATAATTATCATGCAAGTCTACATCGATCAATTCATACGTGAACTGTGCTAGCGTCTTGTTTATGCGTGTCTGTTTCTGTTGTTAAGGTAAGTTTCAGTTCCCCAACCCCAAGTGTGAATGTCCCAACCCCCATTCATGAGTTTGACGATAACGAAAGACAAGTAAAAATGAGAGTTAGGGAGAACAAAATGCTACTATATGAATATTATTAATGTACACAATGCAACATTATTTTTGTTGCAATAAATAAAATAATCTAAATTATTTTTTTAAATTAGCAATATACTCAAACATTATATTATGCATGTTGTAACTTTAAGTTTTAACATAAAAATATTAAATTTCATAACTTGTTATTTTAAAAAATAAAACAAATTTATATAAGTAATATTGACTTTTTAGTTATTCAATATTTGCAATGTAATAATAACATAATGCATAAATATATATATATAACTTACATATTTGTAAAATAATTATACAATCTAAAAGTTTCAATTGGAATTTTAAAATTTCCCGCTGTTTTAACGGTAGTCAATCGTGATTCGAGAATTGACATCGTCGATTGTTGACGGACCAGTGTTAGTGCTGCTGCAGCAGCTGGCAGCAGCAGGTGCATCACAAAGTGAGAGGTGCATCGACTTTGCAACCTGTATATTGAGGCTGGTAAGTCTTCCCGAAGACTTTAAATCAATGGAGACGCGTCCCACGAACACCTGTTTCTCGCGTGATGATTTCGTCCCCTCCTCGCGTTAATTTCGAAATACCGAATTGCAGTGTGGCAGTTAACACAGTTTGGTCTTCTAGTCTGTCAATCTCTCATACAGATATGTCAAATGTCATTTTAATATAGGCACAGGCGACAAAATATCAGACTTCTCTGGTGCGATACAAGACGTAAAATGGATCCAAGGGGCCCTCCTGAGGGGGCCCCTGCCGAGTCTTTCGAGATATCCAGCATCGACAAGGGAGCTGACACCTCAGTGAATTGGCCTATTGATCACGCTTTCGCTTCATCCTTGTGTGAACAACCGAAAAAATTGAATAACAGGCTTTTGTTTTTGACAGTGAGTAATCTTTGGTGACGAGTTATAATGTCGATATGAATTCCTATAAAATTGTTCCTATAAAATATCATTTTATTATCAGGTGGAATATGTGGAAGATCAATCCCGTCTATTTCCCACATACGAACAAATTTCTCTCTCTCCAAGAGCAGCCTCACCTCTATCCGAGTTCGAGCATCGCGTCAGTCCACTTGATCCAAATATGAGTTCTGCCGCTAGGTACTCTCCTACACCAGTCCAACTACCTTCTTCTCCTTTCCACAACTCTGTTGTTGTGCTTCAAGGTCCATCCTCTCCCTTAATATCCCAGCCTGAACCAAATATAAGAACGAGTATCAATTATGTGACTCAGTTGACCCATCCGATCGATGCTCAAGTTGTACCTCAAACAGATGCTACCACAGACTTTGTTGGCAATGGAAATGAAGAGGAGCTGGTATCAAGTGTTAGTAGCGAATTGATATTAATGCAAGGTAGGAAATAATCTATTTATAGAATAAAATAATTGTAGATATTTTCATGGTTATTTGATTATTTTATAATACTTACAGAAACTACATCTGAGTTGGAATCTTCAGCAACTCCCTTAATGCTAACAGGAATATCAGGTGCAGATTTTACTCTGACTAGAGATTTCTTAGTCATGCAAGATGATCAAATAAATGTTATCAACACATTTAAAAATCAAAATATGGAGATAGAAAACAGTCATGTTGCTTTATCATCTGTAATAGAAGATGCAAACAAAGAAAATAACAATCTTATTATGCCAGAGTGTGATAAAGAAATTCAACAAATCACTAGGAACATATCACCTAGCGAGAAGAAGAAACCAATTGAGAAGAAAGATGTAAGAAGATCAAAACGGCATATAACAGATAAAAAGAATTTGTGTAAGTATCATATAAATTATTTAAGATTATTTTAATTACACATATATACTTGTATTAATAGATAGTTTTGATCTTTTTATTTCATTATACTTTTCATTATATTTTTTATTTAATGGACATCCATTTTTATAGGGTGCGACGAGTATGACAATAATTGCACCAAAGACGACAGTTGTAATTTAAATGATGTGTGCACAATCGCAGATCAACCAGTACCATCGCGTGCTGTAGCAACACTGCCAGGATCATATCTTTCATTAAATAAATTATCTACTTCACAAGCTACAGCAGATGGTGTAACCTATGGAGTCTTTGCAAAACGTAATATTCGAAGGCGCACACAATTTGGACCTATAGAAGGTGTATTGTGCGCTTATGACGGCTCACCCTTCAAAAATGCTTTACCGCTACTCTATGAAACTCAGAGTGGTGAATTGTTGCAAGTAGATGTTTCAAACGAAAGTAAGTAATAATCTATTGCATCTGTTGATAAGATAGTGAATTTTTGAATTGTTATTGTATTTTTTCAGATACTTCAAACTGGATGCGGTTTGTGCGGCCTGCCCTAACATATAAAGAGCAAAATTTAATCATTTGTCAGCAAAAGGACGGAATAATATTTTTGACTAATAGAAATATTTCGCCAAAAGAAGAATTAAAGGCAGGCCCTAGTACAGACTATGCAAGTCGCAGAAATTTGCCAATACTTAAACCAGATGAAAAAGGTATACAAGATTGTGAATATAGAAATATTATATATTACATTATTCTAAAATATTAATTAATGCAAATCTTTTTTTTTATAGAGGTTACTAACCAAGTTTCTATATGGCCGCGTTTGGATGGCAGTTCTTGTAACAATCGACGTGTAAAAATGTTTTGTGGCAGAAATATGAAAGAAAAGGAAAATTCACGGCAGGACAACAAGTATAACAAGGAATGGAAATGTTCTGTGTGTAACCTGATTTTCAGAAAACCGAATCTGCTTAACTTACACACAGTTGTTCATTCTTCCAATGATATTAAAGTAGAGAATCAAACGACCATATGTCCACAATGTGGATTGGAATTCCAGAAGCAAAGTGAATTGGTGAATCACGTATCTCAACATGGACGATCGGCACCACCCAAAACGAAAAGATTAACTCCTCTAAGTACATACAAGTGTTCAATGTGTTATAAACGTTTTGCTACAAAGATACGATTACAACAGCACTGCTTGGCGCATGGTGCTGAGGACCAAAAGCCACTGCCATGCAGTATCTGCTTGAAACGATTTATGAATAACTCTGCGTTGTCTGGTCATTTGAAAACACATAAAGGTAATAAATCTATTATCTCCATAAGTTTATTATCTAAGTAATAAGTTATTCTAAATAAGTTATTTAATGGGGATTTAATTAAGAATTGTATTATAACGGTTTGAATTTGCAGAAAATAAGCAAGTCTTTGAGTGCCCAATGTGCAGACAGCTTTTTCGCCAAGGTACAATGTTGAAGGATCATGTTGAGACACATAGAAATCAAGATGGTATATTCAGCTGTCTCCACTGCCAGCGAACATTTATCAAGTATTCAGTTATTCGCAAACACATTCGGGCACATCATTGCGAAAGAAAACACAAATGTCAGCATTGTGCAAAACGTTTTCCGACGGTTGATAAATTGCGAATGCATTTGCTGAAACATTCTGATCATAGGTACAACACTTCTATAATTTTTTCATTTTACGTCAATTATATTAATAGCATTAATAAAAATCTGATTAATTTTTATTTACACAGAGAATTTCATTGTGCCAACTGTGGTAAGCGTTTCAAAAGAAAAGATAAATTGAAGGAACATATGACTAAAATACACCACTCTCAAACAGTTAATGGAGAACAAATGACACAGAACAACCAGACAAAGAAATTTGTGCCAAAGGTATGTCAAAGCAAAAATGTGATAATATGTGTGTATATTTTCTTCATTGTTTATTTGTACAATTTTTTGCTTGGCAGGTAAATCCGAACGATTACAATCGCTTCATTTATAAATGCCATCAATGTCTAGTGGGTTTCAAACGAAGAGGAATGCTGGTAAATCATTTAGCGAAACGGCATCCCGACGTCGCTCCAGAATCTGTACCAGAATTGAACTTACCTATTCTACGGCAAACCAGAGACTATTACTGCCAGTATTGCGACAAGGTTTAATCACACAAATTCGTATTTTTGCGTGTAAAAATAAAATTATCATTTTAAATAAATATTACGTATTTTTCTTTCAAGGTTTACAAAAGTAGCAGTAAGCGTAAAGCGCATATTATGAAGAATCATCCAGGTGCGGCTTTACCACCTAGTAACCGACAAAAGGAATCGGAATTCTCGGGACTGCCGAATCCGAGCTTTAGCCAAACAGTGGGCAGTGTCACAACTAGTCCTCAAGGTTGTCAATGGTGTCACAAACAGTACGCCAGTAAGGTAAGTTTTTTCACTGTATATTTGCTAATTGATAAAATCGGGAAAAAATTAGAATATGTAAATTGTAATTCAAGGCGAAACTCTTGCAACATCAACGCAAGAAACATGCCCATTTAATGGAACCGGCGGATCAAATACCGCGATCGCGGAACCGGCCACCGCAAAATCAAAATCAACCACCCGCGCTAAACGATAACAACTTTGTAATATCCAATTACATACAAGGATGCGACATAAACGGGGATTTTCTCAAACAAAAAATAATTAAAATCACGAACGACGTTGATCTGATAGGTAATGGTGGTCTGGAGATGGTCGGCCAACAATTTGTGCGTATGCGGGATATACGTTGAGGAGAAGCGTAGCATCCTCAATACGGAGGATGAGCGTTGTCAATTTAATGAGATATGAATCTCGCGATCTTTGTATGCAGCCGAGGCAGGCTGTTTTTTTTGGTACCGTTACCAAATCGGGATCGATGCTGCCCGATAATGAAGCGGTGAGGCATGTCGCCCGAAAAGATTTTGGGCTTTGTCAGCGTCGGTGCGAAACACTCGGCGCTGTTTTGTTGGTTGTACGTTGATCGGTTGACATTAACGACAGTTACCGATGATAAATAGCAGATTTGTTGGAAAGAGCACGCAGTTTTAAGAATACCGAACCTCTCGGGAAAAAAAACTGCCTAAAAACGTTGACTGGAAACCAATGAGTGTATTGTGACGGAGAACATTGTAGTCTCATACAATTGTTGAGAGATTTCTTCTTGAAATATTAAGAATATCATAAAGAAAAAAAGAGAAAAAAAAAGGTAGAACAAGTCCTGGTACTATCGACACGTCCTTTACACTAGGCCTGGTAGTTTTACTTTTAAAATCTTATACCAAGCTTATAAAATCCGATGTCATTCGAGTGTGAATTAGATGGACCAAATTTAAGCGTCAAGTTTAAGAAAACGATATTTAAGCCCGGCTTAAATTTGGCAGCGAACGAGACCACTGTGTTTTAGATCAGCGTGATTTCTTCCGTACGATTGTACGGATGAGTAATATTAAAAATCATTGTTCGCAACGTATTTGGCTTCATTAATGGCGAGCGATTGTCTGTAGATTACGTGAAAACTTGCAAATCTCTGCAAGAAATCGTCCATTTCACTTTTGCTCTTTCTCTCGTAATTCCAATTTCATCGTAAATGCTTACGTCCACGTTCTCATTTTAGAATAATGTACAAGTAAAATACGCGCTTTAGATCTCTTCACCGAAACATACTATTTTCACGTAATCATTTCGTAATCGCCAATTTCATCCACATATAAATCTAGCATCATAACTGAGCCTGTTTGAGAATGGCCGGCTCGAGATGTCGGTTTATCAACACACGGTACTGTAGTTACGTAGCCAAAGGAACTTTCGTTCTCGTAATTTTACGAGCAACAGAAGTAACGTACGTATATTTTAAGCTGTGTATACCTGGCCACGCGTTACGCATACGTAAGCACACTACAGGTATTTGCAACGATTGTTCAAGATTGTGTATTCCGCAACGTCTGAGTTCGGATAATTGTGTCTTTTCATACAACCTGTGGTAAACCTATCTGGTTGATGTATGTCGTAAATAAAATCCGCACGAATGATTTTCACACTCGGAAAAATTTATCGATGAGAAACGACGATGTTGAATTTATTTTACACGATGTATACATACGGCATACATTATCGCAATTACAAGGAAACAGAAGATTGCATGTTGTCGATGTCGTTGAGTACATGGAGGATTGTACTATAAACATGACTTAAATAAAATTATTCGATGAGCGATACAACGAATGCATCATTTATTACGATTACGTTGGACATCTATGAGTTCTGCGACACCGTAAAACCACCCAAAGATTGGATGTAAAGAAATTATTGGAACAAATATTCAAAATATCAAAAATAACCAAAAACAACATTAATTTATATATTAATAATTTTGAGGCATTAACAAATACTTGATATCGACAAATTTCTTATAAGAAATCTTAATATTGGGACTTTATATAATGTTACTAATTATTTTTTATTATGTTATATTTTGCTATAATCAGCACACTATCATTGCTCTCAAAATTATTAATTGCCAAACACATTGTGAAAAATATATTTGATACAGGTATGCGTTATCATATACGTATGTATTTGTACAGGATGTCTTATATATAGATTGGATATAGACCGATATTATCATTCCTCTAAAACACAAGCTTTAAGAAGAAATACAATAATATCATTCTGTATCTTACATAGGACACCTTGTATATACATTTTTATAGCCATTACTTTTTTGTCACGATTATACCTATCTATTTATCGTGCTTTTACTTTCAAATTTTTCACTGGCGATTGCGAGTGGACCCACCGCACCAGGTCTCAGCATCTGATGATTTGGCGTAGTGGCGAGCGATCCGGCGCCTCTTTGCTTCTGCGCGGCGTCGTAAAGCTGTTTTTGCATAACAGCTAGGGAGACTTTATTGGCGGACAGGAAATCCTTCATGGAGATCAATTCGCCGGACATTCTGCGAGGCGTCTCCGAATTATCCTCTGCTCTGATTGAATCCCTGCCAACGAATCTTGTCGTCGGCCTCCTCTTCGAGTAGTATATGGTCGATACTGAAGACTGTCGTCTTGGTAGATACGGTGCCGCCACGTCCCGATTACCATATTGCAACTTGTGTATCACATAATTCAGGCCCTGTTTTATCACGATTGACGTGACATTCAACAGGGAATATATGCAGCAACATCCCACCACTAGGAAGATGAAGTTCGCAAATCTGTACCTGCGTAAATGCGCGTAAAAAAGAATAAAATTTGTTTACACGCATAGAACTTTATTGACAAAAATCTTCTTATTTTTAATAATTTGCAATTTTCTTTCAAGAACTAATAATATCTTTAAAATTTTATTAGGAAAAAATCTAACATTTATGCAAAATTTTAATTGCGCGCCACAATAAATTCATACAAAATTGATCTTATTAATTCGACGAGAAAGTTTCACAACGTACCAATGTACGTGAGGATAGTTTGGTTTTTGCGTGCTAACGAAATCGCCGAACCCGATGGTGGTGAAGCTGATGAAAGCAAAGTACAATGCATCAAAGTAATCCCAGTCTTCCAGCGATGCATAAAGCGCGGCGGCGCAACTGGCGATGATGCAGGAAACCGCGGACAAATAGAGCATGACCCCATATACACTCGGTTTCCATTGATCCAGATCCACGTGATTGTCGTCGTCGTCGAGAATGTCCGGTAAAGATGATCTTTTTGGAGTGTTCATTGACTTAGAAATCCGTCGAGACGCTAATATAGTCTTGCGAAGACGTCTCCTCAATCGACGTACGTGCCAGCTGCGTAAAATCCACGCCAGGAAAGTG
The DNA here is from genome assembly GCF_021464435.1 of Cataglyphis hispanica. NCBI lineage: Eukaryota > Metazoa > Arthropoda > Insecta > Hymenoptera > Formicidae > Cataglyphis > Cataglyphis hispanica. The sequence goes on along the minus strand of NC_065960.1, from coordinate 2,855,786 downwards.
ATGATTCTTTCCAGGAAGAGATTGAAGAACAGTATGCCACCTAAATTATTCATATTTATAATTTTATAATTAAATAACTTTCAGATTTTCAAAATTTATTTTTTGCACGATAGAAAATGTTTTAAAGTCTTATTTTAATGTTAAGAGTAGAATTTATCTGCCAATTTTCCCCTTTATTAAGAGTAGAGATTACTTTTTTAATGAATTTGATTGTTGAATTTTTTTTTTTAATATTTTACGTTAAATATTTTTATCACTTGATATATATTTGTATTATTACCGGAACAACCGAAGAAACCATAAAGAACGACTGCCGCTTTGCCGGCCGTCGTCTGGGGCGCAGTGCTTCCGTATCCTGCAAAATTACTTTAGTATCATCAACTTCTTTCATTTTAGAAACGGGACTATATGAGACATGTGTGGATATGTATAGAGAGATCGGAACGACCAAGGGACAACCAGGCCTGTGGAGAGTGCGAGACTAGGTCGCGAGATATTAGCATTCCGGAATTCACAGAAGTACATTCTCATGCATACGCCGGCCGACGACCTTTATCCCTTTATTTAACATCATTATCAAGAGTTTTACTGAAGAATGCGATCATCTCGACAATTTTTCTTTATTTTATATAAATACTTATATACATCGCAAAATCATCTTTGCACTCGAAGAATTTAAATTTGCTTTAATAAAAAAAAAATAAAAAATTATACGGATTAATAATAATAATTCTAATATAAAAAATTTTGCTTTTACAGATGTTAAAATCTAGAATGTAAAATTAAATCACTGAAATAGATATCGTTCTCATTAAAAACGATCTTTTCATGCAATTTCTTAGAACAGGGAACCGAAAGAATGCAAAGCGCAGGACACACGCGACACAAATCCTAGTGACCCCGATATCTCAGTCACAGATGTGGATGCGGATGACTAGTGGTAGTATTCCAAACACGATATATTATGTATGTTTCATTTCTTACCGATCGTAGAGACTATGGTGCCTACGAAATGAAAACTGCCAGGAAAGTCCCAGCGGCGTCTCTTGTTGATGATGCCGGTGGCGGAAGCGTTGCCGTAAGCGTACAACAATTCGTGCAATCTCTGCAGGGCCAAGGGACTACCTCGCAAGTGGTGCCTTCGAAATGCGTGATATACCCGCCAAAATTCTGCCGCCTATACCCCCGCCCCGAAAATATCGATAGAAAAATTAAAATAAACAGATGATTCATCGTAAATTTGACAAATTTGATAAAAGTATATCTCCACACATTGATCAGATGTTACAAAAATACACACACAATTCATTGATTCGCGTCTGGTATGAATTAATATTAAATAAAGTCTCTGCTGTATCTTTAAATCGCTAATTCATATTTTGAACATAAAAAGAAAAAAAGGCTTATATTAATATCTTTTTATCTAAAAAATAAAGAACGCATATTTTTTCAACCTGTAATTGTTCCTCATAAAAAAATATTATAACGAGCAAATAAGAATAATTTTTTTGCGAAGATACACATGTACAACACAACAATTCTATACCTGCCGTATCTCAAGATCACTCTCTAGCCTTTGAAAGAGAGCCGCGCCTGCGAGCATGTACGCTGCCAGGACAACAGCGAGGAGGATGATCCTGGCGTTGTCCTCCGCGAGGCCTCCGCACAAGCACATCACCGGCGACTCTCATCTTTCCGACAGCCGGCGGCTGCTGCACGCGATCCCCACCGCTGTTCTTCATCCGAAGTGGGTGGCGCAAGCTCAGGGGCCGAGAAGAATTTACGAATAAATACAAGAATGTGTGAGAGAAGCACAATCTGAGAGAACATCTTCTCTTTAAAATGTACGTATATAGATAATGTATTTGATGAAAAAAAATTTGATATTAGATAATTTGATTTTTTCGTGTTAAATATAAAATATTAATATCATTTCTTTGACGAATTACGTAAAATTTGAATTCCAAGATGGTTTTAAGTTTACACGATACTAACAATAAATAGTAATAAAATTGATCGGAGCTAGATTGGAGAATATCCTAATTGCCTTGCATTGATGCGGCGGTATAGAGTAGCATAGCGAAAAGCAGGGATGTGAATGTAGGGCAATCTCCATCGCCAGTACCATTGAGAGGACAAATCCTTTGACGAGATAAAAATAGAAATATACAAACACTCGCTCTTGCGTATTCAACTTGCGTGAACTCTGTCAAGGGGATGTCTTTTCGTGAAAAGCGTCTTTAAGCAAACGCTATCTGACGAATGTAAAAAAGATGGATGCTAAATTGACCTTACGCCTTATCGATATCTCTGTCAATTCCGAAGTTACGCATAAAATAGATATTTCGAAAATGCTGTAAACCTAATTTTGAAACTAAATTTTGCTCTTTATAATTAAAAGAGGAAAGGAAAAAGGGCAAGGGGAGGAGGGGGATAATGTAGAGAATAAATCGTAAACGTTGTATAATAAAAATATTTTATTAACAGTCAATCTGGACAAGTTAACGACACGCTACGTTTGTATAAATATAATAGATACTATCATATTTTCATACTGAGATTGTACACACACATACAAAAATCTACACATAAATATTATATTTGTTATATAATATTTGTCCTTTACTAACTATAATACTAATGTTACGTCTCAGACGTGTTAGATCTTATCGCTTTGTATTAGTAATATTCGAAAGTTAACAGTTAATCGTCTTATCGATAGGATCATTAATGCCTTGCTTGCGGACCCTCCTCCAATTTTCGCCATACAACCTGAAGAGTAAAGATTAATCATAAATATCGTAATACATCGTAACGAACGTATCACGCGGAAGATTCTTTCGGACAAATTCTAGAATATAAAAATCGTACAAAATAATTAGATTTTAAAGAAGAGAGAGATTTTAATTTTAATTCTCTTAATATTTTTTCAAAGATTTTTTTCTAGAAATATAAAATTAAAGATTAGGTCTTGAAAATTATGCGTTCATTGAAGTCAATTCAGTGGTCCCATGATATTTACTTACATTGCACATTTCTCTAACTAGCGCTTTCTCTCCATCATGACCTTCTTCTCTTTCCAGTTGTTCTCTGACTTCAAGAACCTGAAGAGCGCGTACTACGGCTTCCGGTCGGCTTCCTAAGCCGTGAGTATTGTCGTTCGGGCTCGCAGAACTGTCCCAAACTTCACCAGGTGGTATTTCCCAACCTTGCGCACGAGCTTGGAGAACACTCTTGTCTTCCTCCAACTGCTTCACTCGTTGCTCTAAACTCCTTACATATTGCATCGTTTGGTCTGCAAGAAATTCGCAATCATTCCAGAATGCAAGAAAATTGTCGAATCATATCTTCCACATACAGTATGTACAAAATATCATATTATTTGACGATTATAAGTACATTTAATATTTAAATTTCACTTACGTATAATGTATATTTATAATGTCAAATTAATATTATGACGCAAAACCAATGATTTTCTTTCCCATAATACATATATAATTTTATAGAAATTATATAATTATATAATTTATAGAAATTATATAATTGTGCAACAAAATTATTATGTTTTTTATTTGAGCGTAGACTTTCGCGTTAAAAATGGTTTTCGCTTATTTACGAGAGAGAAAGAGAGAGGTCAGTTATTTCTTTTTACTATATTTTACCGTTAAATGTGGAAGTATGCCTTGGCCTCGGCAGCGCGGTCTCCTCGGCGTTTGTGCTCGAACTCGATCCATCGCCGTCATCCCTTTGACCTCCACCGCGTTCTTCATCGAGATATAGGCACAACTCTTTGAGTTCCAAATTGTCCTTAATCAACTCCTGCTGTTTGTTATCCAGTTGACGCAACTTGTTCTGATAGGCCGAGACCTCTTGTCGCATAACGCTTACTGTATATCGGCCGAACCTCTGCCACTCTCTCGCTAGCTTACGACCCTTTTGTCGATCGTCGTCTAAAAAGCAACAGAGATCGCGCAGTTCCTGATTATCATCGTTCAGTCTTTGGTTGGCCTCCTTGAGCGCCCGCAGCTCGTTCAACTGAAAAGTAGATAGCATTATCAAGCCACGCTCGCTTTATATTCCTTAAAGTCAGAATTTTCGATAAATCCGATGGTAAAATTTTATTTTCACGAACAATGTGTAAGTAAAAAAATAGATTTATATAAATTCAAATATACAAAAACTCTGTTGCAATATTCCCATTTTTTATTAGGAATAAACAATAACTTCAAATTGCATAAAAATGTATAGATAAACTCTAATCATAAATTTTGAACTATTTGAATACAATTAACAAGTTCTCTATATTTATAAATTATTTTATTTATATATATAATAAAATCAAAAAAATGTAATAATAAATACAAAATAAAATTAAAAAAAAAATATATATGTATATATATATATATATATTTTTTTGTTCACATAATATTGATACATCTTTTAATTCAGCCGAATATCTTTTGTATTATTAGTCGATGTGTCTGTTGCCAGAAAAATAACGGAGTCAATGATCTCACGCGGATGACGTATTCGCGCTGCGGTATGTACCGATTGTGTCGAAAAAAGTCTTTCACGTGTGTATGAGCAATGCGTGACCAATTCCGATTACGCATTTCGATAAAGCCAATATTTTACCGGCTAAAGGAAACCGATTGTCCCTACGATTATTTACGGCTTATCTCACATACGCGTGACTGCTTGAAATTATGTCGTTTCGATCTGCATGACCTACAAGAGCCTCTCAAAAACTTCCATATGACGCGCTAACGATTTCAAGGTCAGCGAACCACATTTCGCATCCGGAAAATATAACGAAATGTTACGGTATATCGTGATTTTATTGATGTAATGATTTGTGGTGATAACAAGATATAAAAAAGTAAAAAAGATTTAGTTGCATCATCAGTTATCTACAAAGTTAATAGAACTGGATTCATCTCATTCAACTTATTACTAATTTATTACTAATTTTATTATTTATAACAATTTATTACTAATTAAAAAATATTAATAGAAAAACGAGGTTCTGAAATAACAATAAAATAAGTGAAATTAATAATTAATAATTATTTAGCCTGCGTTATCTATTTGTATCAAACTATATTTTTATAATAGATTTTTTGACCAAATTAAATTTTCTTGTTTAGCACGACTCGTTAACTTTCCAATTGTGATTTGATTAATTCAATCATTTACGCTACCAGAAAATTTGGCAAAAGAACTCACCAAGCTTTGTATCTGGCGATTCTGCTCGGCAGCGAGCCTAGCGATGTCACTCTCAGTCTTTCGTACAAACTTGAGCATCTCCACAGGGCCAAGTCGCAGAAATTCGTCGTCGCTGATTCTCTGCCTAATCGGCGCACTCTGGCCACTGTTCACCGCGGGATATTGACTACTAGGTGGCAAGTATGAGCTTTGACCAAGCTTAGTTTGTTGGAAGTAAGTTGGAGGCTGCTGTTGTTGCTGCTGGCTCTTAGACGTTGCCACCGATGCAGCAGCAATTAGTGCATTACCCGGTTGCGAATGATGATGATGATGCTCTATCCTCGGCGAGTACTTGCTCTGTGCATCTTTCGGCGCTTGCTGTTGTACTTGTTGTTGTGATTGCGTCAGTTGTTGTGGTTGATGCTGCTGCTGTTGCGGATGATGTTGCAAGGTCGATGGTGGCGGTAACGTGCGTAGTTGCGTGCTCTGTTGATGGTTCAAGGCCGCGCCCGGACCTTGACTGCTGCCGACCTGGGCCGAGTTTGGCGCCGACGTAATTCCGTTGGCGAAATGAAGATGATTCTTCAGGATGCCGCTGGTGGGTTGCGGCGGGGGTTGATAGCGCGGCGGCAACTGGTCCACTGACTTAATCACGTGCGAAGGATGATGCTGCTGCTGCTGCTGGTGTTGCGGCTGTTGCTGCTGCTGCGGCTGGGACTTACTCTTATTGGACATCGCGGCTAATTTAGCTCCAGGCTGCGCCGTGTCCCATTTCAGAAAGTCCGTCGCAGTCTCTTCGCGCCGGTTCGACCCGCCAAAATCTGGGTCAGCGCGCGATCTCTCACGAGCAACGGCGGGCCCGGTCTGCGCGACCGGCCCCGCGCGATACATACGTTGTTCCCTCCACGTCTTCCGGGCCTCGCTTTATCGCCGTAGGTGGCCCTACGCGCGCTATTCTCTCAACGGCCGATTTTCTGGGTTCTTCTTCTTCGTTTCTTTGGCCTTCTCTTTGCCTTCTTCTCGTCTTCTTTCCCGCGCTTCTTGTTCCAAGTGCACCTGCCAATAGCGCCTAACTGTTGCGTGCTTGCGACGCAACAGAGAATTCTCTCACGAAGGATTCTTTCATCTTCCGTAATTCTAGTCTAGCGAGATCCGTTATGACTTACAATCAGTTATATCCAATTTCTCTTGGCGTCAGTTAGCAAACATTAGCTTTCTATCCGCAATAGAGACAGTCTCGTAATCCAAGAAAAGGCAGAGAAGCAATTATTTCCCAAATAACTTTATCCGACAATTAACTGGAGATGAAAAAAATTGACACTATTCGCTTTTGCGAATTTACGGGATTACGCCATCACTCATCCATATTTTACAAAAAATTAACTAATTATGAGTTTTTCACCATTCATTTTAGAAAAATGTTATTAGGAAAAATTATATAAAATCACATTATCTCAGAATTATTTATCGCACAAATCAAACGAAATTATCATCTGTCTTAGATATTTTAAAGTGAAACGATTTAAAAGATCGAACGATATATTTGATGTGAATACATTTACCCTATTTATTTTGAAAACTATTCACTTTTGAATCTACTCTCGTCTTACGATATACAATCCATGCGTCAGCGTCACTCTCGTCACAATCACGGCCTTCACGTTCAACTTAAGCTTATGCTGCTTACAATCGACATACCAGTCTCTCGTACACTAATCCCCAGCGCAATGCCACGAGTAACACCGATTCTCCTCTATTACATGTCCCCTTCACGTCTCTCTCCGACTTCGATGCCCTTCGCTTTAGTAGATCTCAGGCGCGAGACACAGATTTTATATCAATTCTCTCTTCTTGTAATATTCACATGTCTCTCCTCTATTTTCTTTTCTTGAATTTATAAATTTCCATAAAGCACGAATTAAACCAATTCACGTGTTTTCCGTCAAAAGAAATATATTTCTCAGTGTATACTAAAAGAAAAGGCAAGGAATTAAATTAATTTTCGTCTATTAGCATAACATTTTTCTTTATCTCTGCTTTGATATATAACATCGCAAAGAAATATAAGATTATATTAATTTTTTTTTATCAGCATGATCACATGTCACAAATATTTCGCCTTGGCTCGCGAAAAGAACAAACACGCCTTATCTTGTCAATCGATTCAAATGTGCCACTCTAACTTCGACAGACGCTAATTGTTGAGTTCAAACCCACGTAGCTGTCATTCTGGCGGCGCCGAGAGTAGATGGCGGGAAGCCCGCTAACTCACGACGTGTCCTCGACTTGTAGTCGTCGTCATTTCACCTGGCTTCCCGCCTGTGCTCCCCTACACTTCCAGATTCGTAATCTCTCAGAAAATGCGCATTCCGCATTGTCAGTCGTTCGCACTGTCAACTATGCACCGCCCGAGTTTAAGTTTTAGGTGTGTCTGGGGCCTCAAGTCCAATCGTCGTGATGTTTTACGTTCTCCAAAAGAGTCTTACCGATCGCCACGAGACGACTGCCGTCACTGTACTCCGAACACCGGACTGGTAATGCCCAGTGATGCTTTCGCTCGCTCGACGGCCAACACGGGCCGGATCCCCGTTTTTCTCGCCGCTGGGCCGCATTTCACGGGATGCCCAGTGCCGTACTCATTCGACTGGACCAACGTGAAACTCGTAGATGTATGCAACTTGCGAATGCATACAATGTCTCTTCTTGTTATGTCTAAAATTTAAATTAAATTTTTAAATTTCTTTTTCTCTCTTCATTTTTTCACTCTTAATGTTTATCGCAAATGTCAGATAATAGATATTTTTCTTTCTTCACTCTTAATCCTTTTGATTATGATTGTATAACTTTCGAGTATCTGGAAATCACATTAGAATTAGTTGTTAAATCTTGTTCGATTTAAGATTCACGATTTTTGTTGCGAATTTATAAATATCAATTCTCTCATTTCGTATGAATTATTGAGCCAATGTTTCAACATTTATCGCTTATCACGTGAACCCCGATATGTGTAACTCGTATCAAAATCGCATACTAACAATATGGCGTTCCCTCGTGGAACATGAAGCGATTGTAGACGATATCGGGTCCGGTAAGACCCTGACGCGGGAACGTGCAACGATCTTCCGATTGGTTCGCTCGAGCAGCAAAGGGAAAGGGTTGAAACGAAAGTTTCGAAGTCGTGGGAGGTTGCGAGACCAGAGGTCGACAGGTAGGGTCCCGCGATTTAATAGCTACGTTGAAAAGGATCGATGCTGATAGATATCATGTTATATTATGCTACGGATTTGTATAATTGTATAACTTTTATTTAGAAAATATGAATTTCGAAGCTAGATTATAGTTCATTCTTGCGTGTGTATTCTATCGCTTATTTATTAGAGCATACAAGTTTCAAAGCAAATAGAAGTAAAAATTAAAAGAAATCAATATAAATTTATATTATACTAAAGTTTTTTTTTGATAAGATTCCGGGAGATTACGAGTGTTTCAGAATTGTAATAAATTTTTTTAATAGTTACCCATTCTTATATTATCTGATGATGGATTTTCTAATTCTTTTTTCGCCAGTACGTGTTTAACATGCGACCTCGGTCTTTACAACTAGTTCGCAGTAATTAATCGTAGTTTCCCATGGGACTTTCCGGTCGTCTGAGAGACTTTTCAGCGGAAAACACTGATCTCTCAACGAATGAGAGAACATTAGCATGCAAGTAGAAACACGATACACGTAATTTCCATCAATGCATTTTGTGTCGATGAAAAGAAAAGTCATTTCCTTCGCTCGTTACTAACACACCTATAATCGCACATACAGTAAATGATTATTCAGTAATATATATATATATATATATATATATATATATATATATATATATATATATATATATTAGAACATGTAACAGCACAAATCAATAACTTTTCTCACGTTTTTCTTTTTTTGCGATAAGAAGCTATTTGGAGTAAACGATTTGAAATGAAAATTACAAGAGTTTGCAAGTTTAAATTTTTCAAATCAATCTGCCTTATCAAAGCTTACATCTTTTCTTTGTAATTTTTTTTAAGATATGTAAATAATTGACGCTCGTCAATTTCACAGACTGTACCGCGCGGCAGGTGTTACTTCTTTATGCTTGTTCGCCAGAGGTGATCTTTAAAAATATTCTACCTGTACAGATACAACGGGGATGCACCTGCGTTCCAGTGCCGTCTATGCGCGATTTACGTTAGACACCGGATGAGCAATGAAGGGATCAGGTAAAATTTCAAAGCGTCCCTTTAAATCCGGTTTGTCGAGACTTCGGAATGCCGGAAAATATTTCCATCTCAGGTCAGATGTCTATTGTACTTTCATAGAAAAGCTTTCATATGCAAAGATATGCGCCGGACTTTTGATTGAAATATCGTTGATGGATCGAATGCATTGTCTTGAGAGAAATATGAAATCAAGATTAGTCAAGATTCTTTACCTTGCTAAGTATGAAAACTCATAAAGAAATTTAAAGGAATACATATATAAAGATACTCGTATATGAAGATAAATGTACCTTATTCCAAGTATATGCACCAAGTTGTTACATATATATATATATATATATATATATATATATATATATATATATGTGTGTATGTGTGTATTCATTCTTCATAATTGACTGAATATCAAAATGACATTAACTTCTTCAAAATAAGGGGGAATTTCACATGCACTAAAAATAGAAAATTTTCCATGAGTAATCAACTTATCGAGAAACAATTCCAACTATTCTTCATCAACAAGCGTAAAAAAACACTCGACCGAATTCACAGGAGACAATTTGAAGAATTTAGGTTTATTACTGTGCGATGTAAATCGAACCTGCATGAACATGAAACTTCTGTTTTATCCACGATGTGGGTAAAACAGAACAGGACTAAAAAGTATTAAATTCCATCGGTAGATGTAGATGAGTGCGCGAAGACTGAGCCGACCGATGGCAAGCGGCGCTTGCGGCTACATTCAAGCCGCATCGCCGCATCTAGTAGTATGTACATATCGGGGATGAGAGGCGCGTAATCCGCAGCGGAATAAAGGAAAATCGATGGCCGGGACGAGGTGTGTCGGCGACGACAGTCTCGGAATATAAACCCTCTCGTTGCTTCGAGTACAGAAACAACGTTGGTCGCGTGATTTCGCGAGAAGATTCAGAGAGATTATACTTTGATCTCTCAAACGGCCGAGTGCCGAGTCGCCGCTGCCGCCACCGCGTGAAGTTAATTGCGACCACGCGCGTTCACCAGGTGAATATTACAACCTTCGCCTCGCGAGTGATTGACTGTCCTTTATCATCATGATACGCGAAAACATCCCTCGGTTTGGCAATCGCACCGAAAATGTTTGCGGCACGAATGTCCAATGGAACTCCCGCGCGACGTATCGGATCAGAGTCTGCAATCCGGATTAGACGCGATGATGCGACATGCTGGACAGATCAGGTAATTCATCACAATGTTTTATAATAAATCTTTTAATATCATTAAGTATGATATTTCCATAGTGCTCAATAACTATGATATAACTTGCATAATTAATAATATATATACATATTAATAACATATTATTATTGGAGCAAGTAATATAATTATTAGCAATACAAATTAATATGAAACGAATGAGAATTTAAAGCTAAGATAATCCGATTTTTCTTGTTTTCGTAGCGATGAATCGATTCTCGTGTAATTCGATTCCACGAGAAATATGATATATACGATTTACTCGGATTTATTTCATCGCAGTTTTAAGTCTAAAATACTTAACAATATATTATGTAGATTATATTTCTAATTTTTTTTTTTCCTACCTGATATTTATTTTTTAGATAAAAAAAAGTAATAGAAAACATTCTTATAAATTACATCTTAATATTATATTTTTATATGTGTATACATATAAAGACATAAAGACATAATCAAATATCAAAGTCCATAATGCAATCAAGTGTGAATATTTTCTTGCGCATGTTATTTCAAATTTTTTGTTCATTTTTTATTGCCTGAAATGTATCATGGTCTTTTTTTTTTATAATTTTACATGTGCGTGATGATATTAACTAATAGACGTCAGAGTGAGCACGCGATATAATTATATCGCACACTATTTTAACAAGCAGTTATCACGTAAAATTATCAGTACGTAGCTAAAAAATAAATAAAAAATTAAACAGTATCTGTCTATATCTGTTTATGCGATATTTGTATATATAATATTTATTTCATTAAAGTTTTATTACATACATATCTCTCAGACTTCATTAAACATGTTATTTGCAATAAATTACGAATAAAAAGCGTCTGATGCATTAAAGAAAACTTAATTTAACGATAACAGAAAAATGCGAATCATCTACTAATGATAATTGCATGAATATTTTACTGCGCGCGCGTTTGAATGTATGATATATATGCGTAGTTATGTTCTAATTTTGGAATATAGACGGCTTTTCCACGACGGTCTAGTATTACATCACATAATTTTTCATAATATCTGAAAATAATTCATTAGTTACGACACGAGAACGATTTTGCTGTCGTAAGCATTATTTATATATTATGTGCAAAATGAACATATTTTATGTTTATTGCATAGTTAGCACAGAGTAAGTTAGACACAAATAGATCATAAGAAAAATATACTGAGTTACTAAATTGATCAATTAAATTTAGCAACTAAATAATGGTTGCTAGAAATTATACATGAAAAAAATATTTATTTTTATTTTTTATTTATAGCTCGCGTGAAATTAATATTTTTTTTTCAAGATATTTTTGTTAACGAATGATTGTTAAATTTCTATAGTGCTATCAATTTGTGTCGAATCATTTCCATTAATTCGGCTAGATATTATTTGTCTAAATTTTTTAGGTTCCTCGATCGACGTTATTTAGTGATCAATAATCGATATTAATGTCACATATTATATTTATCATGTAGATCGAGAATTATAATGGAATTATGGTTGCAATTTTGTTGTTCAAATACTTGGTCATTAAAATGGTAAACCGAAACTTTGCTCTATATTAAACGAAACATTATTAGTCATCACTTCAAAGTACATTTCCATTTGCGTTAGTTATGAAAATATGCTCGCTGCAACCGCAGTGATAATGACATACTCTTTCTCTCTTTCTCTTTCTTTAGACATTTTTTTCTAATTCCACAATTTGGTTAATTCGCTCGTTAATGCTAGAAGATATACTTAAACATTGTCCTAATTTGATAATCTTGCGATCGAATATATACTTGAAAACACGACGCGATAAAAATATTCCGACATTTGCCTGACTTCCGAAGAGAAGCGAAACTCATTGAATTTTATTATAATCTTTTCGAAATTTATATTATTGATGTGCAAAATAATATTTTTTTTTATTCCAATAACTTTGATTTACATTTATTTTATTTTTTATAAAATTGACGAATTTTGTTTACGCATGTATTTTATATATTATTTTCTATGATAGAATATAAAATTTTAATTCAATTTAAATTAATTGTAAAAAAATACTTTAAAAAATAATTGTTAAAGTTTATTGTTGTGTGAGGCTTAAAGAGGCTTACAATATAAAGGAATGTATTTGTTGGAAAAAAACCACATTCTTATCTCTCGTGTAAGATATCGTTTTTTGAATGTAAATAGTTAACGCACTCTCATTTATGAATTATTTTTCATCAAATCGCTTTAATAGGTCTTCAGTTCACAAATTTAATTACAAAGAAATTCAATATTGAAAATTAAAGTTATAGCTGAAGCACAACTTTCCCTCTAGGTTACAGAAAAAAAATGGGGCGCTGTGTAAGGGTGATGCTATTTAACTTTTAACACCGTGTGTCTCGACTATCTTTTTATCGATGTCGTATATGGGTAGCTTGGATCGATAAGGAACGACCGATACATACGTTATGTACAAAAGACATTCTCGATCTAACATTGTGTAACTTGACAGAAATGTGATTGTCTTTGCAGAAATACATCGCAATAAGTTCTTTTCCCTTACATCTCATTAAAATTGCTCGGTCGGCATCAATTAGAAGTAATAATAGCAGACCGCGGTCAAGATATTGAATACATTAACTCTCATATCTTAGTAAAACTATGTCTCAATGAAAAAGAAAACGAATTTTGTTTTACTATGTAGTATGCATTAATCATCCATTACTTCTAAATGATGTTTTATCATTAATAATTGTCAGGCAAAAATTAATTATGAAAGATAAAACATTTATTCTCACGTGTTGATGTTTTTATTTACATAATTATTTACTTGCCAGTATATTTCGTTAGATTTACAAAGAATGTAATTAATATAAATTATTATATAATAATATTTATATCTTTATAATAACTGCAAAAGAGATCATTTCCTTCCCTTTATCTCGTATTTCTACATTTTTCTAAGAAAACTCTGATTCTAAAATGTAGGAAACTAATTGTAGGAAAGGCATCGCAAAGGCATCGTAGCATGACGGTCGTTATCGAGAGAATTAATATCTCGCGGCTGAAACTACTTCATGAAATCGCCATTCATCGCGTGGCCTTCGGTTACGCGTCCGCTTCCGCGGAAAAAGCGATCGCGCGTGGTGTGCACGCTTTAGTACGACAGTACGACGCCGACCGTCGCCGGGTGAGGAGTAATTTCGTTTCGCGTTTCGTGCTCCGGAAATCATTGTTGATCGGCAAGGTTGCGCGTTCTTCGTTGATCGACCACGGTATCGAGCAGGAAAATCGGCGGATAGAACAGACAGAAGTGGAACACCCTTTTTGGAAGGAAAAAGTGTGGTAATCATATTTTTTCAAAGATTTTTTTGTTTTTTTTCTATTTTTTTTAAAGAGCTTTATATATGTACGATTTCCTTTGACATTCCCATGTGAAATCGGCTACATTGTGGATAGCAATTTGCTTGTTTTATCGATCCGCAATTATATCCATCTGAATATCGAAGAAGATATAAAGTGACAGTGTGATTGACGGTCGGAAAATAAAAAGAAAATGAGAAAAACGTGTTGCGCAAAACTTTCTAAGATCTACCTTGCGATTTGCAAATTGTATCACATGAATATCGAAATTTGTCGAATTTAATCTTAAAAAGTGTGATAGAAAAAAATCGAAATTTTACAAACTTGAAAATTTATTAAATATTAATTTTACATTTATGAGCAAAAAAAATTAAAAATTTTTTCTTTAATGGAATATTTTGGAAAATAATCTTATAATTTTTATAAATTTTTATTTAATTAAAAATTTTTTTTATACAGGTTTTTTACATTGCGCATTTATGTTACAAATTTACTTTTCCCTTTTAGGATTAATATCGTAATAGCAATAACTGCCGCTCCAGTAATTCGTTATTTGTTTATTTATGTCATATCGTGCAGACATTATTGTATAACAATATACAATATGATAGGTTGAAGAATATCCTTAGGATAGATCATCATTAAAAAATTCATTTCCGATAGATTCAGAGAAATTCCGTACTTGCAACGTAATTTTGATCACGTGCGTTTTTCAATATAACATAGGTGACGTAATTGTCAGTGCACTGAACAGAGCACGCGATAACATTTAATTCATCAATTATCTATCTAAGAATTTTTTTAGAGTGGGAAAATTTCCATATTTTGTGAAGCGGATGCGCTTATCTGGCTATAAAGAAAACTGAGAATTAATGTAATCAATATAATTAAATTTTTAATCGTACATCTGACATCTATTGACAAGATATTTCAATATTAACATTAAATATTCGATCTTTGTCACATAATCATATACATCATGATGTATTCTTTTTTTTGGAATTTGCAAAAATTGCGGAATTGCATCTGATCGTTATTTTATCTTCATAAGATTTCATTACAAAAGCCAATGACCGATGGGTATAAATTTATCACCTAGACAGTATAATTTAATTGCGCGCGTATTTTAGTCGTCAAGATTGGCGAATATTCGGTGATAAAGATGCGGTTCGCATAAGATCTTCATCAAAAAATTAACTGTAAATACTTTCAATATGAATATTTACAATTTTTTTATTTATATTAAAACTCTTTTTTTATACTTTGTATTAAATTGCATTAGTCTTTACAAAATTATGATTGCATATATATTCTGTATTTTTAGATGCGGGAACAAACGGTGACTTGCAAGAAAGAATCAATCTCAATTCGAGATTTATCGGATTTGTTTGTTACGCAATAATATTATCAAATTATTGAAACTTTCTTTGAATTCATTTTTTAATGCATTTTGATTTATGTTTGTGTTAAGTATACGCAGTCTTAAATATTTCGGAGTACTTATAAATAACAATCGAATGGCATAAGGCATAATTTAATAAGAGCAAGACATTGTCTAGAATAAAAAAAAAATGAGGACCAATTTTCCAAGTATTGTAAAAAAATCTTTTAAATATATGATATATATATGATATATATCGTATTAATATATGATATATAATATTATATTTGACATCTATAAAATAAAACAAATAAATTTTTAATAATTATTATTTTATCATTTATCGCGAGACTATTGAAATTAACTAAATCTTTTCAAGTTGATAAGTCAGAAATAATCAAAAACAGATAGACATACGATATAAAAGAGATAATGAAGATAACAATCTGCATCTTTTCAACTGAAGTACGAATTTTAATAATATATTCACAATACGGCGAGACACGAGTATTTTACGAATTACGCTGAATCATTGCGAAATTATAACGACATAATAAAACTTGTATGCTGTAAAAGACGGACACGTTATATAACTATCGATCTCTGTAGCAAAAGCGCAACTGCATATGCTGCGCAAATTTATGCAAAGTATGTATTATTTACTATTGTTTAAAATTCGAAATGATATCTTTGGAATTTGCACGTGTAAAGAAAGATTGAATAACTTTTCTGCTCTCCGAGAAAAAGATTCATAAAATACATAAAATGGAAAATAGTATGGAACTCGAGAAGTGAATTTGTACAAATTTAATATCAGATGGATCAAACGAGGAAATCTAATGAACAAAATCTTTTTCTGCATTTTATGAATTGAAAAATACCGATTTACTAGATAAAATTACAATTTAACACAATTTTTGATATATATTATATTATTATATATTACGAAATTAATATGGAGATTATTGATCAATGCGCGATTCATTGATCGCCGGCTAATATTTAAACGCGAATAGCAAATATTATAATTATGTACAAAAATAGCGTAGACGTCATAGAGTCACATTTATATATATTAATATTGGGTTAATGAATGTAATAACATCACGTATAACATCACGATTATATAGCGCGAACGAAATTGTGAAAATTAACCCGTAATAACGCGGGTTAAATGAGATAATTGATGCGTAAAATAAGAGCCGTCGGTTCCCTTAGGTCATTTTTAGCGAACCGTTAAAATTGATTACAATTGATAATATTCGTCTACAACGCAATTCATAGATATCGACATAACCAGGTTTTTCACGATGCATCACGCGATATCAATCACGTTATTTCAGAAATACTGGTGCATTTGCATTTATTCATATATTTTTTCTTTTTTGTAATAAATATCATGCTATCATCGTCGACGATCGCGAAAAAACATTTTTCACCGACTTACGTTATTTATGTTTACATATATTTAAATTACAAATGAATTAAACAATTAAAAAAATCAAAGAAGAATTTTAATTTCCAATCATTTTTCCACGGCTCGGACAGTCTATACAAAGTTTTTTTTTTATACATCTGAAAATTATTTAAAAGGTTGCAATAAAATAAATAATTGCATTTAAAACTAACTTCACATTCAAAAGCATTGTAAATCTTGTTTTTTTCTATTCCGAGTATTGTTCATTGCACAAGATAAGAAAGATACGATCAAATTACATATCATCTGTGAAACGTCATCCAAAATAGATGAATAAAATTCTGCGAAATTATCCGAGTTGACGGCAGTTCTAAGATTATCATTCTGAAGACGATGGTCAAAAGTTGAAACTGGCGAAATATAGTTCGTGACTGACTTACCCAAGTTAAACCGCTGGACTTCAGGATGTATTCTTTCATTTGTTCTCTTTGGAATTCAAGGCATATGCGAGAAAAGAAGAAAGAGCAAGAGAGTCCGATAAAAACAAGAAAAAGATGGTGCAACAGACCGGTATACGCTGCGTGATATATTACTTTAGAGATAAAGATATACGACTTTAGAGATAAAGTGTATTCTAGCTTATATTTGGATATATGTGTAAGGAAAAATTCAATTTTCCATAAACTTATCGCACACAGAATACTTAGTAATCTCTAATGTGCTTGTCTTTCTCATTCGCGCTACAGAGCTAATGTAAATATAAATAAATATTGCAAAACATAAAGATTGATATTTGACATAGTATAAACAAAAGGTAAAGATTGATATTTGATATGATACAAACGAAGGTTCACCTGCTTATCTCGTGTTAAAGTTGACAACTCATCGATTGATCAGTTAAACATTTCGTGTTTGTCTTAACCGAATTCTATTCATCATACGTTTCAAATCCTCCTACTGCGAATAATCTTCGATTAAGAATAGAAGATACTGTGCGAAACATCGATATTGTTAGAATTGGGCTACAAAATATAAATATATGTATTTATAAACGTATCTGTAACATCGAGAAGATACGTGGATCGCGCTTGTTGCATTACAAAATCGTATATAATTGTATGTTATATAATGTCAGACATAATAAATTTACTGATTTTTAGCTGCGCGTGTATCTTTAATACTGTATATTGCCTTTTTACGATAACGCATGGTCCAATATTTATACAGCTTTTAATGTATATAGAAACGATATGTGATATCACAAAATTAAAAACGTAGATAAAATATTAAACATAACTAAAGTTTTATTTAGATATTAGAAATGCATCCCTATTGAATTAATTGCGGATTGATTTATATTCGAGTTCTAGTTTTCAAAACATTTATCAGATGTAAGATACGATGCATAAATATTTATATAATATAGATACAACATTGGGAGAAATAATTGAAACTTTAACTATTTTATAGAGATTCATATAAAGGTAGATTCTTTATAAATATAACATCGTGTGCACAAACTAGATATATATATATCGAGCATATATATATATCGAGCAAATTGTGACCAGTTGATCTCAACATGAAAAGACATCGTTTTGTATTTATATATATCTCACAAAAAGAGGCAGTCAGATATGTTATCGACTTAGTCAGCGATTGTTAATATAATACATAGCTTTCTTACATATTTCACCATTTTAACGGACTTTGAACGAGTTTTTTCTTTATTCTATTTCATTTTTTTTAACACATTTTCGATACTCTTAAGTAATAAATTAAAATGACAAACGCGAGAAAAAAAATTGTGAAAAATGTGTCTATTAAAAAAAAATTACATCTTTACTTTTGCGTCGCATACTATGATAACTTCTTTACTTATTCAATTTAATGAGATAATAACTACTCCATTATCAAAAATTGACATATATTAGATATCCAATTCTTTTGTGAATATTCTGGAAATGAAATTCTCACAAATGAGATAATACATAATTCTACTAATGTTCATTCAGATGATAAGAGAGATAACGATAATAATTTCTTTAATATTTTTTTTTATAATACTGTTTCTCGTATATATATTGTAAATTACATTGTCAATGTTCATTGATCTCCAGCTGTATCTCCACGTGGGATACAACAAACGATAAAATTGCTATCATTTCTACCTTGATGATATGCAAGAGTATGTAAATCGATCGCGAATGTTTGTACACGCTATGAATAATGGCTCATTGTCACCTAAGAAAATCCCTTACACTTAGTGTCAACTATATCGATCGATATCGATAGCACGCAATAATCAAGTCTTTGAGTTCTCCATATTTTTCTGAAAAATTTGATGGAAGTTTCCGTGATTCTTTCCCCCAATGGAATATGCACGTGAATCTGATAAATAAAAACAACAATGTTTTCTGCTGTCGTATATTCTTCATTTCTGTCATATATGTATACACTATTTCACTTTCATTTCTCACAATCTTTTTCTTACATCATCTCTCAAAAAGTTTTTTGATAAAAAAATTTATTTCAATAGTTCTAAGCTGTTTTTCGCGTAAAAATTTATTTAACAATACGATAATCTTACGGTAAAATCTATGTTGGATCATTGTCAATTCTTGTCTCGGTCGACGATCTTCACGAATACGTGATGCTGCTCTATTCTTAACCCATAAGCGTCATAATGAAAGTGGATCATGGTAGTACATGGTACAAATTAACGAGACGTTCCCTTCGTTTATTTGTGGAGCAGGTTATCTCGAGCAGAAGCGACAGGTAATGACGGGAATAAAATATGCACATAAATGGATCTTGATCGTATATATATATATATAATGTATATAGATCCTATTAACTACGCTCTTTTCAACAACGCTTTCTATATTGTCATACAGTGAATTGTCTGCAAATGTGCACGAATAAAAATTTAATTTTTCCTATATTTATTCTTTATTTTTTCAGTACATTATATTTATTATTCTTATTTTTAATATATTTTTATATCTATCCATTTTTATTTTTATTTGCTAATTTTTTTAATTTATTTTTTAGTATACCTTTATATTATACCCTTTTTTTTTAAACTCTTTATCGGGTAACCAGAATATTTTTAATGCTCGATCGGCGTAGAAGGTGTGCCGATTTATATCATCATAATTGTTCGGTGGACCGGTTAAACGTTAGAGAATAGGAAACACGCCGAGCGAAGGTCGTTTGCGAAAACGAAGGTCGCTTGCGAAAACGAAGATTAAGACTTTTACTTTATGACTTGATCGTTTATCTTTGAAATGTTTGAGATCTCATATTCTCGATGACCCGTAATAACATGAGACGCGATCGATACGTTCGAGACGATTCATAAATTCCTCATTATGACGTAACGATATTTTTATATCAATCACAGCGGGGATATTTCTGATCATCATTTATTACGACAATACATTTATAAACCGCAACGTCATTAAAAAAAAGAATGGTCTCGAGTTATCTTATCAATTTTTTTTACACGCAGTACAACAGATTATTGCGCAACATATCTCATAACATTCATATATATCTTTTTCAATTATTAACACAATTGAAAATGTATATATACGTATATAATACAACTTATACGTAATTGAGAAAAGTAATTGAGAAAAGATTTGATTATGATTCATGGATTCGTGACTTACTACTTTGAAAGGATTACTGCAAATATTTTTTTTATATTACATTGCATACTTTATTTGTAATATTTATTGTTTTATCATTAATTTATTGTAATATGGGAGTCATTATAAAAATATCATATGTTTTTTTTATTATATACTTTATTATATATGTATGCAAAATTGTGCGAGATTATCTATGTGCGAGAAAAATAATCGACGCCGCCATAACGATAAGCGTCTCTCTTGTTACTTACAAGAATGATAAATGTTGAAATTTCTGTCGCAATTACAGATTAGTTGCGGTGTCAAGGAAAATGCTAGACTCGACTATCTCATTACTCTGCAATTTTGTGCTGATGTGCTATTAAAATGCCATGCATCCAATATTATGCAATTATGTTCGTAACAAAATAATCTTCGTTCTGTAACTCTTTGCAGCACTCGAGTAGACCGACGAGTGTGAATCGCTGCGAATCCGTTTACATCGGAGATGCAAGAAAGAAGAAAAATGCAGAACGGATTTAAGATTGACGATGATGTCATTTATAAAGATGTTGTAATCATAGGTAAATTTATGAAATATCTTAAAATCTTGTTTTTTTTTGTGACACAATGGATGATTTAACGGTTTGATTAATAAAAGCATTACAAAAATAGCAATGGAATAAGAAATATATTTTTCTAGAATATCACTTCTTATATCTTGATTTTTTGTAGATTGAGCGAAAAAACAGAAAATTCTTTAATTTTTAAACATTTTGACAATTTTTTAATATACATGTCTTTATATGCAATTTGATGTTAGATTTGATGTTAGATCAATGAATTTTTTGTCTCTATCGCCGATGTTTAAAATTAATATTCACTGTGAAATTCTTTATTGTAAGATTGACAGCGCGTAAACTCATGAATTCATGAAATAAGTAAAGAAGATATCTTTGAAATGTAAATCGATTAAAACAATTTGCTAGGCTTTTTGCTAGGAAAGAGCATACGATTTTACACGATCTTTTTGGATTCTCAGGAAACGGACCCAGTGGAATATGCCTATCATATATGCTTGCGGGCAATTGGCCTTACTATACTGGCAAACCTCATCCTAGTGATGATATGCTGACGGCGCGACTGCAGTTCTGCATGACAAATACCGGCAGCGAGGACTATGGCGACGCGCATTCGGATGATGCGATCGTCAACAATCGACATCAATGCGGCAAGTCTGGCGTCGGCAGAATACAGGGAGGCAGTCTGGCGCGCAGCACACGTTGCAAACTCGAGTGCCTGTCATCTGGCATCGAAGGCAGGGGCGGTGGCCGACCGTTGGCCCTTCTTATGGATCATCTGCAGCATCCATGCGTCGATGCCGGCCTCGATGTGCCCTCGCTTCTCGATTGGCGATCCGCCGATGAATATCCCGAACACAAAATCGTGGATCACGTTGTCCTTGGCAAGGGCCAACCCGGTGGCTCCTGGCAGGTATGTGCTATCAAATATGACATTGCTTTTTACATATAAGAAGACAAAGATTTTTTCCTGCGCGAAGTAAAATATAAATAAATCAAGATTTATTTATATTTTATTGATAGATAAGAATTTTACTTGATAGATAAAAAATGATAAAACTAAAAATATAATTAAGTTCAAGCAATATCTTTAGCTTTATTCTTAGTATACTTATTTAGTTTCTTTAACATAATTATTTCTAGTTTATGGACCCTAATGTGCTGACTCTCAGTCTGAGCCGATGGATGTCTCTTCCCGATTTGGATTTGAGACACTGGGAGAAACTTGTTGAGGCTGAACAATTACAAGAGTCGGTTTTAACCACGGCGAGTGATGTATATACACGGCCAGAAAAATTAAGTGTTTGCAAGGCGTCCAGCCGGATTTCCGTAGGCACCGTAGCTGCTTATTATAAGGACTACGTGCGCAGAAAAGGCTTGAAACAATATTTTCGATGGTGCGTATTTAAAGTATTTGTAAGACGAAATCATTATTATGTGACGTTATGAAATTTCACGAAAACGATCCGCGTTGTAGCGGGACTACAGTTACTTCAGTAAGATCGGACTCGAACTCACCTGAGAGTGAGGGAGGATACAATTGGATCGTGGACGGATACGAGAATAAAAGCGGAAAACGATTTCGGTATCGGTGCAGAAGAGCGGTCCTCGCAACCGGCACGACCGATTTGTCTAACCATTTAGGCATTCCGGGAGAAGACACGCATCCTGACTGGGTGACGCATGATCTCAACGATCTTGAGACACGATTGGGACGTTTGGTCAATGAACGTGGTATGTAATCAATGATTATAGATTATTCTTCTTTTCACGATTATTATAATCGATTTATTTATCCGCGAATTGTATAATTCATTTTTGATTTGTTGTCATTTGAAAAATTATTAATCATAGGTTCAACTGACGAGCAGATGCAACCGGTGTTAGTAATTGGAGCTGGTCTTAGTGCAGCTGATGCAATTATGGCGGCACGTTTTCGAGGAATACCTGTACTGCATGCGTTCCGCAATTCATCGAGCGAATGGGGCAAAGAAACTGCCGAGAGAATAACTACTAGTTACGATCGATTGCAATGGCTGCCGAATTCCATATATCCGGAATATCACAAGGTATACCAAATGATGGCTGACGGAGGTACAAATTATCCTCTATACAAATCTTTGCCGGGATATACGCTCGTCAGTCTCAGTGAGAATCGCGAGGACGAAAACATGAATATGAGAAGGACAGTTATTTTTTCCGCTCCGGATGGTCAACTACACACGTTCGAAGTATCTGTTGCGGCTATACTTATCGGTAAGCATATATAAAATATCCCATCAGAAACTGGACTCCTAATTATTTCTTTATTTCTGACAATATGGAAAAATATTATAAACGCAATTTAAATGGTTTTGAAGGGCGTATATAGTGCAAAGAAATTTTTTTGTCTAAAGTCATGTTTTTCAGAGTTTTCAGCGTTCTCATTACTTTTTTTAAAGGAAAAATCTTTTCTTGTATATCATAGTTAACATTAATATATATTGAACCATGACTAATGATATAACTTTGAAATGACTTTCAACTTCAAAATTTGGACTTAAAACATAAAATGCTAAATTACTTTTTATAATTGTTATTATAAATGATTATATAATTAATTATAAGTAAATCAAAAAACTTTCTAGATAAGAGTAAGAGATGAAATGGGGAAATTGTTGAAAACAATAATAGGCAGGGCGGAGAAAATTTATAGAAGGAAATGAGTAAAGGGATCATTTTCTCTACATGTTAGTAGAGCTATAGATTTAAAACTATCAATATAAGATATAATGTTACATTAATGAAAAGATTATGGTGTCCATAGGATATATTGAATAATTTCATTTTAGGATATAAACCAGATTTATCTTACTTGGAAGGTAACGGTGTAGGGTTGGGTAAGCTAGCGGATAAGCCGATTGATAGCAAGTCAAATCCGATTGAAATTGACGATTTCACATACGAGGTGATCAAGGCACCGATAAAGGGACTTTACGCCTTGGGACCTCTAACCGGTAACAACTTTGTTCGCTTTGTTTTGGGTGGTGCGCTTGGAATTCTTGCGCATATCTTGTGTACCACAACATCTGAGAAATCTGTTAGTCATTCATGCGAACCAATTGTGTCTTAGCAAAGTTGTTTTATATACAAGCATATTGAAATAATAGAATTGTGTAACTTCTACTGCTCAATTCGTGTGAATGCTGAAGAACTTAATTTACACACAGTTTTAAACATTTAGAAGATTAATTTAGGTAAATCGGTTTATATACAAATTATTAAAATTATTTTTGTATAATATTTTTTTGCATACATTAGTCCTTTGTAAGAAATTTAATTGATATTTAAATGTATCTATCATAACTATTTAATTGTTTCATCGAAATATCTCATAGCAGTCAAGATAAAGAACAAAGAGATCAATGTTTATTTGTTAGGATAGCATAAATATAAAAAAAGATAACAATTCAGATGCTATCTTAGATCTTGTTTTAGATTTACTTGCATTTCCCAACATTCCATTTGATAAGAGAATTATTTATAGAAGACAGTAACAACAATATAGTTTACATAATTCAACATTTATAATTGAAAATTATTATTGATAAATGTCATTTGAAAATTATTATTGACAAATGTCATTTGTCATGACCAACAAATCCATACACAGAGATAGCCTTTGTACAAATATGCGATTTTTCATAGAGTAAATAAAAATATAATCTGTATCATAATTAGTTTTATAAAAATTGGATAATATACAACGAAACTCTTGACATATATTCTTCCTGAATATGTTTAGGATTATTCTTTTAATAGATAATTAAAGATAAATTTTATAGAATTTAATAGATAAATTAAATATCTTTTTATGCACATCTACTTATATATATGTTACATGTATATGAATACTTTTAATCAATTTTATTTTTATGTGTGGAATTATATATTTAATGCAACAGTTTAATTGCTCTTATAAGAGTAATCAAATTGTTGTGTTAAACATATAAGTGCATTTCTACATTTTGCATTATTATTTTCTAACAATTTGTGAATGAGAACAAACTTTGTAAAGTGAATTCAGTAATTATTGTATATTAATTTTTACATAACATCTTTAATGTGATGTAACATGTCTCTCTTATTAATAAGCTGTGATTACTCTTTAGTATAATAGGCTAATGTCCTATTATTAATGTATCTTATACATCTTAGTAATATCACCTATTTAGTACAAAATATTATCATTATTGTTATTACTTAATATTATTTTTATCTCA
Organism: Cataglyphis hispanica; assembly: GCF_021464435.1. Classification (NCBI taxonomy): domain Eukaryota; kingdom Metazoa; phylum Arthropoda; class Insecta; order Hymenoptera; family Formicidae; genus Cataglyphis; species Cataglyphis hispanica. Next base: position 2,830,468 of record NC_065960.1, on the reverse strand, counting down.
TCACTCATCTCATTACTTCTTATTTTTTATTACTTAATAGTGCTTATTTATACTTAATTTACATGCTTGTTATATGCAGTTTATATAGTTTTGTTTACGATATGTTTTGTTTACGGTATATATATGTTACATTAAGTTTATTTTATTTAAAGATATATATTAAAGAAAAAGAAAAACATTCTACTTCTTATATTCTTATTATAATTATTATATAGTTAATGATAAAATGCAGTATATATATTCTTTTTTCATATCAAAAAAACGTACAATGTATATAAACTCATATGACACATTATATGTACTGTAATAATAAGCCTAATATATTTAACATAACAATGTTACAACAAATTTGTAATTAGGAGCAAAACAAAGTTATAATGTACACAAAAAAAGTGAACATTGAGGAACTTATTGATTTATATAGCGTAGTAACATATGCGTAAAATTTTTAGAAATCTTATTGATACAAGAATTGTGTGTGATATACTGATTAGCTAAACAATAAGACAGGGAAATAAGACATATGTATAAATATAACGAAAATATTTATAATACACAATCTGTGATAGGAGGTGCAATGTTCAAAAAGTTGCAATGAAATAGAAAAAATTAAATAGAACAAATCTTGAGCGCATTATATTTAGTTATAAATACATATTTTTACACAGAAGATTTATATATATATATAAATCTATATATATATATATAAAGATTTGGTTCTGTTAAAAAAAAAAAAAAAAAATGCCCCTGTTCCTTAGAGAATTTGATAGAGTACCCGTTTATCCTTCAAAAAGGTTCCAACAGATTTTAAAATATCTATCCCTGATAATTTTCAAAAACATAATTTATAATATTTTATGTATGGGCCATCCTATATATATAAGAAGAATAAGTACCATATATATAACCAGTCATTTTTTTATTATCATGGAATGATCTTATTTAACAATTGTAGACATCTACACAATCTAGAACAGTTTACAATACAGATATAAAAAATCGTACTGCAGTATTTTCTATCGATATATCACATGTAAATAAAAATAATTTATGACTTTACACTATAAAAATATAGAGTTAAGTGTGAGGTAAATAAATTATTCTATTTATTATATAAGTTTCTACAATCATTTTTAACATGCATTGTAAAAATTAAAAATGGCTACTTAAAATAATGATACTGTTTTAAAATTGGTTTATACAAACGGGGATCAATATTAATTAAAATGATTAATATAATTTATAGTTAAATATTTCTAATAGATTAATTCGGAAATAAATAAAATAAACAAAGATCTGGCATAATTTTTGAATACGTTGTCTTTTTGTTGGTATAATATCTGAGAAAAGACTGCATATACTATCTTCATAAAATAACTTTCCATCATTACAACAGATTCTATAAAGTTAATTTTATGGAACACAATGATAAACACCAACAAATGTATCATCTATATTTTTACATTTATTTTAATTATAAATACTTCTATGTCTTAAATATGATAAACAGAAAGCTAAGCAATATAATAGCAGCCGCGAGAACAACGATGCAGTACAATTTTTTATTAGCCTTTTGATATGAGTCGGCTTTCTTTAATTGTTTATAACCCTCCTGTACTTGCACCTGCGTTTGCTCGATGTTATAATCAATCCGATCTAAAATAGTACCCTGATCCTCTACCATTATTGCAAGATCCTGCATAATAAAAACCCAGAATTTCATCCAAAACTTTATCAATATTGTTATCATTGACAATAAATGAAATAAATATCAAAAAAATATATTCTTCAAATGAAAAACTATATTTGCAATATATTTTGCTTATATATTAAAATTATTATCAATTATAAATATTTATAATGATCTTGTATATAATTTACCTTGAAAATGTGTTTTAAATCTGCTACACTTTGAACTATACTTCCAATCTGTTCTTCTCTTTCCAATGCTAATTTTATTCTATCTTCAGATTCCTCCAACTGCAATAAAACCGAATCCTGTCTTTGCTCATTTTTCTGCCAATAATCAGCAGTTGCCTCATTTGATTCTATCAACCAAGAATCGGTTGCTACATTATCTAAAAGAGACTGATCTTCCGCGAAGAACTGATTATTCCTCTCTTCTCTCGATTTCACCTCTGCAAGTATTTATTATAATTGAATATAATGCAAAAAAATATTGCAGTTTATTAAGATATTAAATATTCATTTTTATTAGCTATGCAAAGAGGACGTACGTGTCAAGTAATGATTCTGTGCTGATCTATATCGAAGACCTAATTCTTGTAAGGCAGTTGAAAGGGCCATTACTGCACTAGCAGCTAGCCGACGTTCAGCAGGCTTAGTTTCATGCCTGCCAGCTGACTTAATTGTTTGTACTTGTCTATAGCCATTAGAGAATGCACGTCCAATCTCTCGTGTCAATTGTTCCATTTGTCTTTCTTCCTATGTTTATAATGTTATACTTTATAAATTTTTGCATTACATAAGCGTTATACGAAAGAAACGAAAATTTTTCTCTTGATACATTTTTTTACAAGCCATGCCGATAGGTTTCTTCTAAATTCAACTATATTGTTTACAACTGACAATCCTGAGAATTCAAACAAACCTGAGACGTATCGTCCAAAGTAGGTCTGGTGAGCTGCTTGGACTGCAGCTCCACCAAGCTATCTATTTTCACACGTAATTTGTTCAAGATGTACTGTGTCTCTTCCAAGGCGTCCGCCCAGACAGGCGGTGCACTGCTATTCGCGCTCACGCCTTTTAACTCGACATTGTCGGATCCACCGGAGTCCGATTCCACCAGTGCCACTCGATCAGTAAGATTCTGGAAAAGTATATCGAATGATTCGTGTGAAAATTACAAAACGCAAACAGCACAATTTTGTACAGGTATTGAATAGGTTAAGTAAGTATATACTTGTTCGGCATAGATGTGCCTGGTCTGCAAGGCATTATTTCGCATCAGAACGAAAGGTTCCGTCAAATTTCTTGTAGCCATTCTTCAACAACAATTATTGTTCTCTATCGTAACACGCGCACTTACAAACACAGTCCCGTAACTATTACATCGCGAGCCGCGTCTGCAGCGCACTAGATCAGCTGTCATCTTAAAACAGCTGATCAGCAGTCCTACTCTTTTCGTCTCTTTTTACTTTTCTGTATGTTCCCAGAGTGCTTGGTAGTACTGAAAAATCATTCATATTCATATACGTATACTCTCATTCATATTATATTGCCAGTTAAAACGAAATAGAGTTATTATTCTGCACTTTTTGTATTAAAATAATATGAAAGTATAATTGTAAATATAATTGTTCGGAAGAGAGAATGAAAAAAGAGGGTGTATAGTTAAATAGAAATTTTACATAGGATGCCAGAAATACTTTTCCATATAAATGTTATATATAGGTACACATTTTTTAATACAGAATATGTCTAAAGGGAAACATTTCTGACACCTAGTATGCACATGGAATGTAAAATTCAATATATTTTTATTGTTTGATTTAACACATTGTATTATTTTTAAGGTATTTTTCAAGATATTTTATGTATATGAAAAATATCTCTCCTAATAATTTTTTTTACAGAAATAATTTTCATATGATCTTGTTCGATTATTTGTAATACACAAAAGTCAATTGTTAAATTATCAATCTTGTGGAATACCCAGATTCATGTAGTATGAACAGTATTAACAAAATTATTTAATTTCTTAACAATTTGAAGAAATATATTTACAATATATAATTTTATACATACATATATAAATAGAAAAACATTTCAGCATATGTAACATAGTGATGAAAAATGAAGTGTCTTTACATAAATAATTACAGAATTTGTTTTATGAAGACATGAATAAGTAATCACAGAGTTCTCCTTCATAATTAAATAACTAATTATTATTACATCTCTTTAACCATGAATGTAATTTTAAGCAAATTTTGCATAAAGATGTTCATTGACACGATGATATTGAATTAAGAATGTGCTGTACTTGAGAAATTTCGAATTTGAAAATTTGAAGTTATGTGACTTAAAACACTCCCTCTTTACAAATTTTAATGAGATGTATGTATCTATAGTACAGTTTTAAGTAGTAAAATTATTTTATATTCTAAGTCGCTGTATCACGTAACTTGTTTTTTGTTTCAATAACTAATGGCCTAGTATTGTAAAGACTGCCTAGTATGACCTGTCTCTTGATCATATCCAGTGTCTCTTGTCCTTTTGTGTAACATTGTTTAATTTGTTCCTTGTCAGTTAACATTTTGCTCTCCTTGAATTCATGACGTATCTTTCGTAGAGTGTACATTCTGAAAAGTAGAATTACTAAATAAATAATTTATATTTGTATACATATTGTTACATCATATAAATTTGCATGATAAATGTTTCATAAGATTCATATCGCATTTATTTGAAAAAACAATTATTCTCTCTATATTCTTAACCTAAATTTACATAGCTGCAATAATATATTTTCATAGATTCTTGAAACAGAACTGAATTATATCTTTTTCTCAAAAACATTATTTAAAAAAATGTAAAAAAAGCATTATTCACATTCTTCAATATTTAATAGATTTAATATAAAAATTATCGAGTAACAATAGTATATGTAATTAATATATTACCTGTAATTATATGAGCTCCATTTTTTGCTTTCTCGAATTAAATTTCGATAAAGGTTCAAAATCGCACTTCGACTAGGAATCATTATTTATAAAACACAATATCTATACTTTGAACTAATTTAAATAGAACTCCAGCAAACCATGCAATCTGACACAAATTTGCTGCGGCTATAAGCTGTAAGTGTAAAGCGAGGAGCACACACTTTTGCATAAGCGCATAAGCATAAACATAAAGAAATTGATTGGTTCACAAATGTATGCATAAGAAAATGAACCAATAAATTTCCTTATACTTATGGTTATGCGCTTATGCAAAAGTGTGTGTTCCCCGCTTAAGGTGTAAGCTGGACGTGGTTATGTTATATCGAGGCATCGATGTGCAGTTTGATAATTCTGATGTATTTATAATATCTAGGATAAGTTGTACTTTCTCGCTAATATCATTAATAAAATATTATTCGAAATATCAGCATATAATAAAATGAAATTTGCTTGATTACAGGTTCTATCTGTTTTAATTGTGTTTTATATAATATCGAATATCCGGCACTTTTTTATATAACCTCTGCATATTTTATTTATATATAATAGTGATTTGAATCTTTAGTTAAATTTTGAATTAACTTTTTGTTGATATGATGTGAATATATAGTAGTGTATGAAAATTAGTGAAAATCTATCCTTTGCAGTACAGAATGTACATAATTTTATATTGAAACAACAATATCAAGATATTAATGTGAATTGATACATGTAACACATATTTTCTTATGAAAATAAATTAATCAATTCAATAATGTGGTATGTAATATGATGTTATGTTTGAGCATATTTCATTCATCTATAACTAATATTTAAAATATATTCTTTTATTAGGTGTTATTTTTGCAAGAAAATACTTGTAAACAATGTTAATACAATCTGTAGAAGAACATCTACTGTTGCAAGTGTTGACAAAAACGCCAATGAACTTGTACTTTTGGGTCGAAAATATGTGACAGATGATTGGACAAATGTCACACCGAGCATTATAGCTAAATTAGAAAGAAACTTGCATGTTAAACAATATCATCCACTGTCACTCTTACGTCAGCGCATTGTAAACTATTTTTATGGACAGTTTCGCGGTAAGAGCGGAACACCGTCCTTTAGTATATATGACAATATATGTCCTATAGTGACAGTTGCTCAAAATTTTGACTCTCTTCTCGTACCGAAAGATCATCCAAGTAGGAAGAAAACTGATTGTTATTTCATAAATCAAGACACATTGCTGAGAGCGCACATGACTGCGCATCAAGCGGAATTAATTTCGATGGGATTGAATAATTTTCTTGTCATTGGAGACGTATACAGACGTGATGAAATTGATAGTACGCATTATCCAGTTTTTCACCAGATTGATGCAGTCAGATTGCGTACATCGGAAGAAATATTTTGCAACATGAACAATTCTGAAAGTGTCAAACTATTTGAGCATAGAGGAATAGAAAATGCTGAGAAGCAGGGTTGTCATACCTTAGAAGTGGTGAAAATAATGGAGCAGGAATTAAAAAATACCTTAGTTAGCTTAGCACAAATTATATTTGGCAAAGGTATTTATTTAATATTTCTGAACAGTATACAGATATACAGACAAGAGACAATATACACACATCTACTTAATTTTCAAATTAAAAATTGATACTTCTTTGCCATTACAATAAAAATAAGAGACTTGAAATTGAGATTTAAAAATATTTTTTATTAATAGAGGTGCGATGCCGATGGGTTGATCAATACTTTCCATTCACCCATCCATCATGGGAATTGGAAGTATTCTATAATGACAAATGGCTCGAAATATTAGGCTGTGGCATTATGCGCCAAGAGATTCTCCAAAAATCCGGTGCTGTAGATCGAATCGGATGGGCATTTGGTCTTGGTTTGGAACGTTTGGCCATGTGCTTGTATAATATTCCTGATATAAGATTATTTTGGAGTAATGATGCAGGTTTCTTGAATCAGTTTAAAGTAGACAATCCAAATGCACATATACAATACAAGGTAAAATAAATATTTAAGGAATATCTCGAATATTGTGGTGTATTATATCCATACTTTAAATAACTTATATGAATATGCAATTTTTTTTTATAGCCTATCAGCATATATCCTCCTTGTACAAACGATATAAGCTTCTGGTTACCACAAGATAGAAGTTACTCTTCCCAAGATTTCTATGACATAGTTAGAGAAATAGGTGGTGATGTCATTGAACAAATTTTACTGAAAGATGAATTCACCCATCCAAAGACTAAAAAGACTTCACATTGTTACACTATAGTATACAGACACATGGAACGTACTTTAACTCATAAGCAAGTCAATAAGATTCATGAGCAAATAGCAAAAACAGTAAATGATAAACTTAATGTAATTGTTAGATAAAGTTAAGAATAAATTTTTCCTAACAGAATAGTTTTTGTATTTAGAGGATGAACTCTTAATAATTTACTTCAAAAGATATTATCAATTTTAATAAAATATGGACATGAATTGTATGAGTAATAAAAATATCACAAATCAGGTTAAGGAATATATTATTTTATTTGCAAATAAATTAATCGTAAACGTATTATACATAGTAAATAATCTTCTAAAAACAGCTATTATATTATTTGTGGTATACTTCATCCACATTAGTGATAACAACGATTACAGGTATGTTCTACATGCTTGCAGTATATACATGAATATAAAACATATTACGTAATCTAGTATTATTTATGCGCGTCATACATGATTGAGAATATAAATAACAAAAGATATATGCTTCTCATAGAAAGGAAGAAATAAAGTGAAATTTTAAGAATAAGAGTAAGATGAAAAATAAAATCTCAGAAGCTTTCTTATATAACAATGTTAGTGCAAAAAATGCTGTTTAGACTTGTTTGCAAAAATCACAGTTTTGTTTCGGATACTAAAGTTCTATTATTTAATTACATTAACTCTCTAATAATTTTTTCAAGTAAAATGCATTTGTTTCTCATTATACAGATCAAGACTGCTTGATCTATATTTCCAAATTTGACTACATGAAACATACTATTGTGTTCAATTGGAAAATATTAAATTTGTATTTTAAGAATAAGCGATAAAGATCAAGTATATAAGTGCCGTATTATGTGTATGTATATATAAATACACTGAAATGGAAGATGAAAATTTGGCAATTCAAAAATATAAATAATATGAACAAAAAAGAAATGTAAAGAAAAAATTAATATAAAAGAAGTGATATAATAAACTTAAAGCCAAGATACGTAGTAAATAAGCTCGCAGGAAAAATTAACATTATATGTAACATTATGAAGTTGTCAGTTCCATTTATAACAACTTTTTTTTTTAATCCAATCCTTTTTTTGTTAAGTCAGTGAAATATAAAATAAAATTTTGATCTTATCTTGCAGTACAAGCATCTTCATTGGGACCAATGTTACAAAAATCGTTCGGTTATTACAAAAATAGTTGGTTGATATAAAAATGTGTTCACATATGATTTTTTTTATTTTATTAAAAATTAATTTAAGCGATATTATTAATTGGATTGGATTAGGAATATTATAACAAAAAAAATTTGTATATGTCCTCTCCGTTATTAATATGTCTGTTCTATTAATATCTCTGTTATTAAAAGTTGATTTTATCCTTTCTTGTCATTTATGCATCAATTGATCAATTTTCGCATAAACTTTAGGATAATTTAGTGTAACTAGGAGGCGAAAACTTCTTTCTCAAAAACTTCAAGATGTACAGCGGCATGCAAGAAACTAATGTTATCACCAATACTTTCCATAAGAAGTCTGTTGTCTTAATAAATTCAGCATCTAAGTCAAATAACAAAAAAAAAGTCATTAATGAAGTGAATTTATATTTAATTATCTTTTGTTATTAAATGCTATGAACTTACCAAAATAATCTTTGAGAACGACTAAAGACAATAAATAAAGTGCTAGAGAGAAGATTTCTGCGAGTATCATTATATGATGCCAGGTTCTAATGGTCAAAGCAACCATTATTAACTCTGTCAAAACTAATGCTGAAAAACTGATGGCTACTATATGAATAAATTCGTCCTCGAACATTATAAGTGCACCATACATAATTACTCCTCCTGAAATAAAACAAACGATATATATATATATATTTTTTTATGTATATATATATATATATATATATATATATATATATATATATATATATAATTTAGATTAAAGCTGCATACCTTGATATATACTTATCAAAACCCACATAAAAAATGTTTTATATGATAATGAACGGCCTTTACTAAGCTCTTTATAAAGTTCTGGATAGGTAAGCGCCATTTTTCCTGATACATCCTTGTCTAATACCAATGAAAAGACGGGAAACATTGTATATATTGTAGCATATCTATAAAAAAAAATTTATAAATTTTACATAACGGATTTTGATATACAGAATATTCCATTTTAATTAAAACAGCTGTATATTTCATAAATTTGATATCACATAAAAATTACTAATTTCCATTAAAATAGGAATATCCTATATATTAAAACAGTATAATATATAAATATATAATTATATAAATATTTAATTTATGTCTTATATATGAAAGATTATGTATTGAAAGGACATAATTAATAAGCTTTAAATTTAATTTTTAATATGTTTGCCAATATTACTTACCCTACCATAAGAAAACCTTGATATAAGGCAACTGAAGATAAATAAAAAACTGCAGAGAATACAGCCTGCATAGTTGAAATTATCAGACCACGGTGTATGACAAATTGACTTAATGCAGCCGATCGTTTGTAACTTCTTCTACCATGGACTAGTAATAAATTAGCAAGGTGATTAAACTGAGAAATTGAAAAATCTGCAGCTAGTGATGCTTGTCTTCCCTCAAGACCTTCAAGACCAATTCCTATAAGCGAATATATACAATAATAATTCATGGAAAGATGTAATATACATAATTGGATTATTTAAAAAAATTTAAATACAAGCACACATACGTACCAGCATCTGCAGCTTGTATCATGGAGACATCATTACCACCATCACCAACAGCCGCTGTTCTCTTACCAGTGTGTCTTTGTATAAGACTGACAACTTCGGCTTTCTGCGTAGGAGAACACCGGCAGCAAACGACAGCGGGTGAACCACAAGCAAGTTCAAGAAATTCCTGCTCATAATATTGCAAGCACACCTCCAGGGAATCACCGCTGATAACTAAGGCACAATCTTGCTTCTTGCGAAATGTATTCAATTCCAAATGGGCATCAGTACGTGTCACGACAGATTTGAAAACATGCAATCCTTGAGTGCGCGAAACTAAACACGATGATTTTGCTATACATGTTGCAGTTTCTAACTTGTCGCCGGTCAACATCCATATTTTGATTCCAGCGTTTCTCAAAAGTTCCAATGTAGGCCTCACTCTGTCTTGCAATCTGTCCTCAACGCCAGTTACGCACAACAGTTCCATTTCTCTTTCAAGACTCTCTACAACCGCGACAACCCTCGATACACGATCGCTGACACTCATTCTCGCCGCATTATATCTGTAATACATAATATCGATAATTGTGATAATTGTCATTTATATTTTCATTCTATCATAAATGTAATATTTGTAATATGCGTCTTACCTTGCTTCAAAATCAAGATACTGATCTTCGGTCAAATTTTTTTTGGCCACAACCAATGTTCTGAGACCCTCACGTGCCATGTTTTCGCATACTTCTTCCAGCCAATCGTTATATTGTACAATACCGGACATTACGACATCAGCACCCTTCAAGTAAAATACGATCTCGGAACTGGATTCTTCCTTTACAATTATTCCCATACGCTTAGTTTCCGACGTAAAAGGGAATATTTGCAATATGGTGTAATTCAATATTTGATCATTCAAAGACTTTAACTGCATCGAATTTAGGTCTCGTTTGATCAGAGCCAATCCTATTTCTTCTGTCCATTTCACCAGAGCCACTTCGTCTGGACTGGAAGCTTGGTAATTACGTTTCTGTTCAGGCGGATAGTAATGTTGATCGGCCTCTGTTTGACTAAAACATCAAAATTTCATTGCTGATCAAAAATATCTCAGAGCTTTCACATTTGCTAACGAGAGAGCAATACCTTTGAATGGAACCTGTATCTCCAGTTTCCACTGTATGCACGCTCACTGAATCCAGATTCAAAGATTTGCTTATCTCGTCATATACCGGAGTTACGTTGTGGCATAGTGCTAGAGCGTGCACGGCATCGTAGATTCGAGTATTCTCGGATCTTCGCACTTTTCCACTATGCAAGGATAGTGTTGGCTTCACCGGGGAATTCTCCGTATCGGTCGGATAATAAGTCTTCAATACCGATGTCACTTCATCAAATGTTTCTTGACTGTAAGATATAGTACCCAAATGCAACTTCTTGAACACCATTTTATTCTGTGTCAACGTTCCGGTCTTATCACTTAGCAAATACGATATGCGTCCCAGTTCTTCAGGAATAGTGGTTGTTCTCACCACTGTACCAGCAATATCCTTATCTCTTTGTATACACCAAGCATAAAACGCCTTGCCCATGTCCAGATTTACTCTTAAGCTGATTGGTATAATGTAAGAAAATAGCAGAACAAAACGAAACATATAACGGTACCATGGTCCGTTGAATCCCTTCAAACACATCATTACAAGTGCAAGTCCTATTACTGCGCAAAATAGTACCTGTCAAAATATAATCAATAGATATATCAATGTTAATTAATATATTAAATATTAATATTTTGATATATAATTTCTACATGTGCAATACCTTTGTCAACTGATTGATTTCTTGATCCAGCAAACCAACTTTTGATCTGATTTCTGAATGATTCATCAGAGATCGCGTTTCCTGACCAGTGTAAACAACAATACCAAGAGCAGAGCCTGATGCCACAGCTGTATTAGCCCATAATGTGTTGTCCACACCCAAGCTTTCTTCACTGCTATATCCATCGTACTAAAAATACAGTATAATGAAAAAAAAAAAAAAAATAAATAAATAAATAAAAATATTGAAACAGATTTTAATAAAAGATGCAAGAAAATTAAATTCTCACTCTTGAAAAAGTGCCAATAAAGCTATGTATATCTTTTTGAGGTTTTTCAACATATAAACTGGCTTTAATATCAAACAATTGAGAATTGTTTTCTAGTTTTTGCGTTGCAGGTACTGCTAATCTCAATTTCCAATCCGTCTCTCCATCCAATTGATCAGTTCGTACAAAACATGCGCCAGATTTTTCTGTTGTGCGTAATAATACCAAATCAGCTGGTACTCTCTGGCCCTTCTCTACTATTACCTTATAGAAAAGAAAAGTACAATTGTTTATTTATGTATAACTCTTATTATGTAAGAAAAAAAAATAAAATTAAGATAAGATTACTAAAAAGGAATATTTTGATGCAACTTACCAAGTCACCTACTCGTAATTTGGAACTTGGTACTAATTCTGGCGTATCAAAACCTTTTACTAATCTATAATACTTTTGTGCATTAACTTCTTTGTCTCTTTTATATCTTCTAAAATCATCGACAGCTTCGCGAAAAATTGTTACAGTTAAAACAAAGCACAATGGTCCCCAATATGTATACAAATATCCTATTCTTATATCTGGTATGAATTGAGATATAGCCATAAGCAGAAAATATAAATTCAAAAAGAATTTAAATTGCTGAAAAAGAACCTGTAAAATAGAAATATGATTATTATCAATTGTACTATTTTATCTAATTTTCAAAAAATACAAAGATTATCAATTTTCGTTTTTAACAAGAAAAACATACCAAAGGCAAAAAAGTAACAACATTGTATTTTTGATTTCTTATTACATTGGTGGGAAACTTTTCGTGCATAGGTTGCCCAATATGGATAACCCTGGCTCTTAATTCCCGTTCTCTACAACATCTCCTCCACATCCAAGTACAACATCTGCAATTGCGAGAAACAGTCCCAAATCAATAAAGCTATATCTAAAATTGACAAAATAAAATTTCTTTTTGAAAAAATTCCTCCTTAGCATATATTTATTATCTGTAATACTGCTTGCAAAATATTATATTCCAACTCAAAATTTTAATTTGCAATGTGATATAATTAATAAATCAGGCACACCACAACTATTTTAATTATTAAAGTTTGATGAGCATAAACAACTATGTATCGTCTGACGCATTGATCGAACCGAGCTGTATTCGCGCGCATCAAGTATGACATATATCTATCTAAGAAATCTGTTAGTGTAAATGGAAAATCTACAACAAAGCGAGGATTCTCGCATTGTGAAAGATGCAGCAGAACAACGGACTAAGAATGAAATCGACGCCTCGATTTTTAATTGAGATAAGGTATATGCGTCACCTTGACCAAGAACTGTCATTCCGTGGCTTGGATATTAACGGGATGTCCTCCTTGGACATCCTTATAACGTTGCTCTGCGTCTCCATTTAGATTATTTTCCTCATTAGAGAGCGAGATTGCATTGGCGCAATTTCGCACACTTTCTTCACACACGAAAATTATATTGTACAATAAGTCTCAATTTATTATCAAGACACTAACAATATTATGACATCACGAGTCGCGGAATACACAATTACAAGATGCGTCTAACGCAGAAATGTCAATACAAACTGGATCATTCGCGATTGGTTGAATTCTGTCGATAAAACAGTGCCCAGCCAATAAGCAATCGCGTAAAAATATTAGCTCGATCTTATAGCCCGCAAAACGTCAACGGCAACTTTCTATAGACATATATCTATGACCCTTGGCAAGGTGCGTAACGATGCAATTTGAAAAATATTAACGAGCATCGAGCATCGAGCATCAGAGTCTTTTTCATTGCATCAGATATCATCGTAGAAATTCTTCAAGTATGTGTATACATATACGAAATAATTATGTATAAGAAAAATAATTGTATGTAGCTAATGTTAAAATGTGAATTTAACAAGTTTTATATTGCTACTGAATAAGGAATTTATTAGAATATGTAACATTATCCTAGCCAGAAATGTTTCAAAAAAGCTGTGATAATCTATCGCAATTAAAAGAAGCAAAAAAAATATTGATTTGTCCAAAAAAAGATCCTCTTTGTAAAAAGACTTTTTTATTTACGAGACATCGAAAACTCACGAAATATTTTTACATAATTGAAAACGTAATTATACTATTTTCTTATTAAGAGGTTTCGAATATAATCAAAAGATTGAAATACGGTAGGCTCCATAACATTAAAAAATAATGTTATGTTTTTTTGTTTCCAATCTAATGTTAGTTAGGTAATACTTAATATATGCAATACGTTTATATAAATACTAACAAAAACAATGGGAAGCTTTATGAGCTGAAAATGAGCTTTTAGATTATATATGCAAATATTTCTTCGCCTCTTCTCTCATTTCAGAGCATTATTTCTCTTGTTTCAAGCAACATAAATGATGTGAGCTTAAATTCAATTAGAAATAAATTATATGCTATTTATAATTGATAAATGATAGAAACATGTGCCGCGCAAAATTTTATTAAACTAAAATTTGTTTCGAATCTTAAATGCCAATTAATCGCATGCCTTAATATTATAAATAATAATATAATTTTTTAATATAAATAAATGATAGATTTTTAAAAAATACGTGGCATACTGCACAGTATATTATATGCATCCAAATATATTAAATAATAAATACTTGTAGCCAATATACAAAAAAAATTTATTTATTATAGAATGCTTGAAACTATAAAAAATATAAAAATGTATATCTAATAAACAAAATTTCAAGGATATTTTTCCAATCTACAAGATAAAAAATGATAAAAAGATCTATCAATTTATATTTGGATAAAATATATTGTGCAGTATGTCATGTATTTTTTAAAAGTCTATTTATTTATGTTATTTAAAAATTGTATTATTTATAGTATTAAAGTACGCGATATTAATTAGCATTTAAAATTTATCGATTATTTCTAATTCTTATGGAATATGTGTTTTAGGTGTGCGATGTCACGCGTTCCAAAACACCCCCCAAGACAAGCCGCGACTCACCCGCAGAGGCAGTTTCCCAGGTACTTGGAGCAATCCTTGATGCGCCGTCGCCTCGACGTCAGTTGCCTGATGCTGTCCTCGGACGGCTGAAGCAAGTAATCCGTCTCGTCGTCGTCCATTTCAAAGTCCCGCTCGTCGGAGCTCAGCCGCAACGGCATCTCCTCCAGCCTCATGGCGGTGTCGAGGCGGCGGCGCGCTTTCGCGTTGTCCGTTTTTGTTTTTGTTTTTTTTTTTTCGTGGCACCCACAATCCACCCTTATCGATGGTCGCTTTCTCAACACTCTTTTTTTCTCTCTCTCTCTCTCTCTCTTTTTCTTTTTTTTAGTCTCGCGGCGGCAAGAGGATGAGACGCGCGGTTAACCGATGATGCAGATTAATCGTCGTCTCGCGCGACCAACCGCCGCCGCGGCACGATGTCCGCGGCACATATCTTATCATCCTCTCGATCCTCAGCTGAATCCGATGTCAGTGATCGCAATATCGAGATTACACTATCGTCCACCGTCAATGTTTTGGGTTGGCGTGATCACGACGACGACGGCGAGAGGTCGGCGAGAGCTCGTTTATTTACCACGCACATATATACACATGTATCACCAGGTTGTATGTGCGTCACAGCGGTTCCGTGAGACGTAACCGAAAAATATAGGGAAGAATATAAATGTTAAATATTTCCGAGGCATTTAACGCATTCTTGCACACGTAAGCGATAAGAACAAAGATCAATGTGTATTTTATTGTTATCGTATTGGCGTGAGAATCGCCGCATTCTTCCCGTTCGCGGCAAAGCGCCGCGTGTCGCCATCTTACTCGCTCAGCTGATCGTGCTGACATGATGGTATAGTTACATCATGCGCGACGCATTGCTACGACTTTCTGGGCGCGTTGATTAGAATGATCTCTAGAAATGTTTCGAATTATTATACGCATGCACAGAGTATTTCAAGTGCGTGGCTTTTAATTTAACAACATATTCTTTGATTAATTCTTTATTGATTTTAGACAGGTTATCTGACAATAGTCTTCAATTATTTATTTTATTTATTATTTTCTCTGATTATATTAATTATATTATTTATAGAAAGAATTATTATGTTATATTAATTAATCTTAATCTGATATTTTACGGCTAATGACTCAATTGCATTTTTCAACGATATGTCTTGTGATGTTGCTTTGAGTTGCAATTGTTGGAAAATTTGCTCGCATATAGAACGTTCATTTTTTGTCATAAAACATATCGTCAGATCGAATCTATTACATGTGCTTAGAATACTGAGGAGTTCTATAATCGATGTTACATCGTTTAAGTCTGATAAATATTGTAAACACACATCCATAAAGTCACTGAAAAAAGATGCAGGTATCTCAACTCGAAAAATATGATTCTGCAGATTGTTCCTGTAATAAAAACATTTTACTGTAACATTCATCATTATACATTCCATGGATTCTTACTTTAGATTCCATATATAAGTAAATTTTTCAGAGTGGTTTGTAATTGTTCTCCAGGATTGTACAAAATCTTCGTACGTTTCTGGAGATTTTTTTGTAATATTTTTGTCATTTTCTTGATTGCATTTCGATTTTCCTGCAGTAGATATAATCGAGTTATGAGATTCAGTAACATTAATCATGGGATTCCATTGCACTCCAATCTTAGGTTTCATATCATTACGATCCAAAGGTTTTAAGTGAGCACCATTCACCTTTTACATAATTATAATTTTAAGTAAAAAAGTAAACATATTTTTGTAAATTTTGATTATATATTTAAAAAAATAATAGGTTTAAAAAAACAATGAACAATCATATTAAATTAAAATTTTTTGATATTTATAAATTCTTAAAAATTATTTAGAGAAAACCATGTCTTTTTTTATTATGCATATAAGTAAAATTAATTACCATCTGTCTGAAATGCTCATATGTCGGTACTCCTTGTTCAACAGCTCGAATTTTAGCATCATTTTGTAATTTATATAATTCATCGGCTGCGAGAGCCGCTTGAAGTTCTTCTTCTAAACATTTATAATCTATTGGAATCTTTAATGCACTCATTGTCACTGTATGTATATTTTCTCATCTTCTAACACATTTTTCATCCGAGCTCATCTGAGCCTTAAATAATATGACATGATAACACAACTGTTTGTTGTCATAGAAACGCTAATATAGCTTGATTACTTTATTGATCAGAAATTAATTTGTACTGTAGGAATTTTTTTACGACAATCTTTTTATTTATTTATAATTCATAAAAAATTGCATAATTCTAACATAGCTAAAAATTAAATTAATCAATTAACACTCGTAAGAAAGTAAAATATGCAAACATACATCAATTAATAAATAAAAAATTTATTATTTATCTAGTAATAATAGCTTCCGTTTCAGATAAAACTTTTTCCTTTGACATTCTGTTTTGTCTTTTCTTTACTAATTTATCGTGGGTTCTTTTCATCTCGAGTATTTCTTTCATTTCCTCCTTGTCTTGCTCCTAAAATCGATATCGTTATCTTGTGAAAAATTTATTATTAAAACATATATTTTTATATACTCACAGTTTGATTTAACCGGAGAACCAACGCTTTACGACCGTCGGACATGGGCTGAGAATAATCCATCAATTTTTTTAATCTTTCAGCGGGACTTACGCCTCTTTCCACGACCAAGACTATACGCGCCCACTAACATGTACGAGACAAATTCAACGAATGAAGTTAATGTGACATCCTACTTTAATACATCGTATAAACGAGCGACGTACATACTTGTCTCTGCCACTCATTTCTGGTTTCAGCGATCTTCTGGTAAGTGTTGCCCATCATAGCAATCAACATGTTTACGAGCAGGATTGCCACGATTGCCATATATAACACAAACAGCAGCTGCAACAATAATAATTATTGCTGTAATATTATCCAATCAACCACTGAATGCATTTAACAGTCTTTTGCTTGGCGCATATGCATATATGAATCATTCATCACATGAAAAAATTAGGTGAATTATTTAATTGTTGAAACATTATACAATAAATGCAATAAATGATACATTACTACTAATAATATCAATTATCAGAATTAATGTATAAAATGAGGCAATCGATGGCAAGGATCGCAATTGTAAATATTTTATATATTTTTGAGAAATTTAATATTCCGTAACGAAGATACCTTGGCTTCGAATTCATGCTCGGTTCTATCAAACGCGCCAAAGTAATCGCCAAAATTCGTCATACTCATCAGAAACATCGCCATAACGCTTTCCATCGGCGATGGCATCGGATTCGTTATCGAATCGTCAACTCCTTCTGGAGTGTTCGGATTGTCAAATGATAAAAATATGATGTAATATGCTGTAAAAAAATTAATTTACTATTTATATATTGCTTATCTATGATATATAGGATATATGTAAAACGTTGTGTAAAGATATATAGGATGATATTTCGAATATCTATAGAATCTCGGCATTATATTAATCAATTGCTGCGAATGTGACGTATCGATCAAAATATTTTATTATGACGATAGATATTTCTATAAGTGAACAGGTGTTCCATTCAAGACGCGGCTGTGTTGTATCATGATTATCCATGATGATGAAAAGTGAAACACAATGGCACAGTATGTGGCCACGATATTCCGTTGCTGGTTGCATAACAACATGTCGCACCATTTTTCGTAACCTTCTCTATATCGTTTTTTTCTGTACGGCATTCTTCGCCATTGTATGAGAAACCTCCGGCGATGACGATATGTGTCAATGTCACGTTGCAGTGTGTCGTAAAATCGTCGATTAGATCATATATCGTACAGGTGTTGCGGTGCTATTATTTCTGCGATTAATTAATAATTGTTGGGAGTCAATAGAGAATCAGGCATTGAGATCTTAAGGGAATGGAACGTATCGGTGTATCGAATGTATTTATTCATTACACGTGCCATTATGTCTTTTTAACTTTGATTATCAATTGTGATAATTGACAACAAGGTTGGTCTCTTTTACTCTAGGCATCATTCATTCATGAAGGTAAAAGAATGCGACCGTCATATAAAACGTGAGATTAAAAGAATATTAAATCAGTATAAAATTTTCTTGCAACGCGCTGAGATCATTACCTTGAGAGAATCCCATTACGAAGACGAGATAGATAGAGACGAATCTGAGGAGATCGCCCGTAATCATTCTGTAAATCATCACGACAAACGGTCCGACTGTTTTGAAACCTCGACAAAAGAATAAAAAATACGGCGCCGTTGTTAGCATCACTACGACTGCCAGCATGTCTTCGACCTCATCGGCGCAGGAAAATCTCAGAACTGGAAACGACATTAAGATGCAACACGAGAACAGAAACATCACACGCGACGGCGCCGTCATCTAAAAATCGAGTCACACATTAACATGTGTTAAAAGTATTTTATAATTATGTTAATCGAATAACTTAAGTACTACTTGATTTTTTTTTATGATTAGTTACAAAATCTTTGATTCAAAACTAAATTTTATTATTGAAGAGTAAAGATACAATTTTTAATTTTCAAAATTAACAATTTTATTTTTATTATCTTTTTTATTTTGTCTTTTCTTTTGTTTCTCCTTTCTTGTAAATTGAAAAATGTATGTTGAATAACATCTTAAATGATTCTTACGAGATTTTCAATGAACATGTTAAGACCTAAAAATCTCGCTTCTCGCAACGCAGCCACGATATAGAGCACTGCCGCAAAATACATCACAACTTCCGCAGTTAGACGAATTTTTCCGCTTATTGTCAATTGCATCAGCCTGCATTCCTCCGTAAGATCGTTCCACCTGTTCATATATATAATATTTCCGCGAAAGATAAAAAGATAAAAGCTCTTGTCATAAAAAGTATTTTATAATATCAGACATACATATATTCAAGAATTTTAGATTTTTTAATATTTTAAATTTCATTCTAAAGCTTAAAATATTGTTTTTCATTATTATATATTAATAACAATGTTATTAAAATCTATATTAATTGTATTAATAAATTTGTAAAAGCATTTTGATCTTTGTGATATTATATTTTACCATTTGTCGTGATGATTAAATTTTTTTAGCAGTGTGATATCTTCGATGATCGTCTTGGCGGTTGAGTTAACATCGATTATAATAGTTTTGCTATTCGTATTCGTGAAATAATCCGACGCATTTTGAGAGTTATCGATGTACCATGGTGTATGAACGGTGGCTTCATCAAGAGAACTTAGGAGACCCTCATTATTGTTCAGTGTTAAAAGTAAGATGCTTCTCAAAGCCGATGTAATATTCGATGTCACTTGCAGCTGAATCTTCTCCAATGACTCTTGCGTTATATTTAAGGATGATTTGAGATTTGAAGTGAAAGCCGCTGTGAAACTGTTTGTGATTAAATTCGATAGATCCGAACTTTGGAGTGACTTGAGAATCGTAGATTCCATCGTCGTTATGTTGAATGAATTTGTGCTCGTCAATGTATCATTCGCGTTTTCATCTATTTGCGGGCCAGGACGAAGAGTGAAACTAATCAGCGACAGCACAAAATAAAAGTAGAAGAGAATGAATTGACGGTAGAATCTGAAAATTTCAATCTTTCGTTATATTTTTTAAATATATAATTTTTTCATGCCTTATAATTATTTTTATATTAAATTAAAAATAATTTTTCATATTATTTTTTTTATAAAAATAAAATTAAGTTAGAGGATTAAATTTTTTTATACATAAGAAGAAAAGGTTATATATTTTATATAGATACACACCGAAATTTAACAAAAGTGTTCCATTTAGCGTTTAGTAGATCAATTAGGACGCCGTCCATTAGCTCTAAATGTTCATCTTTTTCCTATAATTAAAATATTGTAAAATATTTTGCATACGTGAGAATTTTAAAGGAAAAAATTATTACGCAATTTATTCGCTTACACCAAAAACAACTAAATTTAGAGCAGAATTGTTGTTGATTGTTCCTGTATTAACGTCGATCGTATCTATTTGCGACAAAGGATAGGCTGCGCAAGTTATGCTACCAATTTGCCAGTATATCTCTCTCTCGATATTCAGAATGTGAAAAAACATTTCTATTCTAGCCAGCTTTGCTGACAAAGTCAACGGAGTCAGATGTTGGACGTTTCTTAGATCTAGAGAAGCTCCCACTTCATAGGCCATATCGAACGTAGCCTGTAAAATTAAATTAAAGAGCAGACATATAAAAACGAATAAATGCCATATTCTTAAAATAATTTTATAAGTCCATTTTTGTATATTATTTAATTAAAGGCAAGACAGCTTAGCTTGATATTTTTTTTTTTGGCATTAGTAATTAAATAAATTATTTAGACAGTATCTTCTATAGATGAATATAAAAATTGAAAGTATAATACTAGCCAATTTTTCGTATATCACCAGCATATGCAAAACGGTGTTCCCATTGGTGTCCTGCTTGTCCGGATCTGCGCCTCTGGCGAGTATAAGTCTGTAGCATTCTTCCTGACCAAGGCATGCGGCAAAACTTAAGGGATACTCTCCCCAATACACATATCTACAAACGTATAATGATAAAAAAATAGATTGTCTTTGTGAGGATTTTTATCGAATTAACCGTATACGTATTATGTTCTTGACATCGTGCTTGACAAGATTCATTAAAATCTCTGATGGAAGAGCTTGTTGATAATTAATCTGTCTCAAGGAATTTAACCTGATATAATATTAGGTCAGGTTTAATCTTGAAATAGCTGAAAACTAACGTTGTCTAAACTATAAACGTTGTGTTAGTAATGGAGAATGGAATTTTTCTGCTCCATCATTGAACGAGAGATGAATCGTAATATCGTTTTCTTAAAAAATGCTATTGTACACACCCGTTATAATTGGTTTCTGGTGCGACGCACACCCACTCATGGTCTAGACTATCATATCTCGATGCTTTCTGATCTTCCGGGCACATAAAATTACCGAAGCATCTCTCGTGGATAATGCGCGGATCATCCGCGCCGCTGTCGAGAAGGAACTTGACCATCGACGGATCCTCGTTCACAATAGCAATATGTAACACATTTTCTCCTAAATGCAAAGCGCATTGTACAAAGTAATTGTTATAAACTGAGGCAATAATTGTCGGAGGAATATAGAGATTTCGATTTTTTTCTTATTATAAAAAAAAAATGTTATATTTAATTTTGATTTTTAGCAGTATGTGTTTTTTACTTATGTTTACATTTCTAGTCACTGTAATAATGTTGTATGTGATGAATTTACGCGACCTGAATTCAAAAGAATTTCTCGATTAAAAAATGATGAAAGCCACGAGCTGAAGGAACATGAATGGTTTACCTTGGAAATGCTAATGTTTCATTAAGCAAGAGATATGCTATGAATAGATATTTTATTCAGCGCACTTGTCGAAGAGTTTATCAACTGATTTTCTAATCTACATTCTTCCTCACAAAGGAGAGATATAATAAGAGTTTTAATTGACAGCATTTAAAATTTAATCTCTAATTGATGTTTATTATGCATTTCATAATAGCTCGAACTTACCGTAATATTCGTCGCATAGATAAATATCGTTTATAAGCTTCGGATAGAAACGTAACAGTCTTTTTGCCAAATCGGCGTGGAGGGCAGTAGCGTTTAACATACACAAATGCAAAATAGTTTCGCCGACAGCTCCTCTCTCACTCAAATTCCAGCACACTAATCTATATTTGCTTTTATCTGTCAAGAATTTAGCATTTATTAATTGAATAAAAGATCATTATATAGTGCACAATTTTCTGTGAGTCATAATTTAAGTAGCAAGTGCAAAAAATATATTTTTGCAATAATTTATCTGTACACTATAATAATTTGATTAAATTTTATAATGTTACCTATCTTAGTTTCATCAACTTCTTCATTGGCCATATCTTTATCTATATCATAATCCGCAGGATTTTCCATAGCTCTTAATGGTGGTAGCTATGCAATGTGAAACAAAAATTATTAAAAGCACTGACATCTGAAATCGAGAGAATAGCGAAATCGATTGTGTACCATTTTGTGTCGCGGACGATCTTTATTTCGTAAGAGAACCAATTTTTCTATAGGTATCCACTTGCCTTCTCCTTTGTTGTATAAAAAGGGCTCGACTTTTGTTCTCACCGCATGATCTAATTCTGCAAACTGTTTTGTTTGAGTGGCTCTTTTCATCATATCAACTAACAAACCACCGCCTGTAATCGATAGAATAAATATTCGATTGCAGTAGTCTTATAATAATGAGGAGAATGATGAGAAAATAAAGTAAAAATACAATTTTTTAAAGTACTTAATTTATTTTTTATGAATCAGGAATGTTACGAAAGAAATTGGCAAGTGTGGAAGTTTTTGCGCGAAAATCGTGCGAAAATTTTCAATTTTGCTTCAAAATGTTCGCGATGATTCGCGGTCACGTTAACACAACGTCATCGCGCGATGTAAAATTAAATCCACGGGCGGCACGTGGATGTATGCTGCATCACGACTGCAAGTATTTGGATCGTCGAGTGCCTGTCCGAGGAACCATATATCGAGCATTAGCACTTTAATCATACGACTTCGGAGTGATCGATGCAGTGACTCATGGACCAATAAAACGGGCAACGGGGAAGGGAGGGTTCGCGATTGCGATTCGTTTCGATTAACGTTAATTCCGCGTGAGACGCATCTCGAACATTCGTGACGGCATTCCTATTTTCGCGATTGAAAAGTGCATGGCCTCCACTCGCGGACTAAAAACAGCTGTAGCCGTGGCGATTACGTTGCGATCCGTCTAATTAGATTCGCAACCTGTCAACTCGTGATGTCAGACGACGCAAATGTGGCGAATGTTACGAGGGGAATTTGCGAGACGCCAAAAATTGTCGGCGCCTGTCTTGTTTTCTTCTGCTTAAATAATACGCGTAATTATTATCGCAATGATTTGATTCATTTTTCATTTTTCATACATAAATACGTGTATATTCTACAGTATTTTCAATGGAATTATCTTTGATATTATATTATAATACTGAGAAATTATGATCCTTTTATTTTATTTAATTTACTGTCCTAATCAAATTATTATTTAATTATTTGTTAACATATTATTACATGACATGTTATTGCGTGACATTCAAGTTTCTATCATTCTATAATAATTTAAAAATCCGTGACTTACATGTCAATTGATTTGGACTTTTAGATTAAAAATGAAACAGTTTTATATACTATGTAAAACATGAGGAAATAAATATAATATAATTTGATTATTCTAAACTATATAATGTCAAATCGAGACAGTAATCGAGGAAAATACTTTTCTAATCCTAAGAATATCCTCTAATAACATATATATTAAAATAACTAAAAGCAAAAAATAGAAAATGCAACATAGTTTCTTTCCCATTTTCCTAGAAGATTCATAACTTTGATTTACGATATTCGAGCGGCCGATTCTGCTGCACTAAAAATAGGAGATTCACTGGATCGTCATCTCGTTCTAACGTAGTCGGCACATCAAAGTACATACATACAACGCCATCTTGCACGGTATGGCACAAATATTGCATGCATCGTCGCGGCAATTGCTGGCGCAAGTCTGCGGGAAGAGCAAACGGCCGGGATATTGCCGCCACCGCCGATGTTGTCAGTGGTTGAACGTGGCACCGTGCGGCCTGCATCATGGCGCAGTGGAGGCAAGAGACAATATTGAAGCTGATCGGTGCGTATCATGCGAGAAAGCTCCTCTGGGATCACAATACGCCCGATTACTCCGATCGAAACAAGAGAATCCACGCATGGAAAGAAATCGCTGATGAGGTGCGATCATAATCACGAAATTATAGCTAACATAAATGACTGCTGCATATTATTTTCGTTTTTAATTAATATACGCACAGATATTTTTATTTTTAATTAATATACACACAGATATATGTATAAAAAAAAATTATATTTAATTTTTCCGTAGCACTTTCGTCCGTTTTTCGGTAAAATTGTAAAAATTGATGTCGCAATTTAAACGAAAATCAACGCGGATGTTTAGAAATATAAATTTTATTAGCATGTTTCTCATTTTTGAAAAATTTAATTTTTTATACATTTGGCTATATAGAGTGTGTGGGAATAATTTTTTTTTGTGCGAAGCTTTGTTTTCAAAATAAATGATTGCGAAAATTAAAACAGTTGAACTGTTCCCTGTTACAAAGCTGTGCTTTTTCAATCACAAATTTATGAATTTTTGAAACAAATCATGATCTTGTCAATGTCCACAAACATAAACACGAGCAGAATTTCGTTAGTCGAAACATAGTCGTTTATTAAAAAAAAATTATTCTAATTATTCTTTCGACTTATTTTGACACGAGAATCAATTTGTTTTCGCTTATACTACGATTTCGCACTTACTCTGTAGTACAAAAAAAAAATTCAGCGAAATTAATATCATAAAATTGCATTATAGCTGATAAAATGAATCATTAATTTTTTCTATCTTATATTAATAGTATTAATAATAATAATCTATTTAGAAAAAGCATATATTTATGCTCTTATTTTATATATAACACAATATATAGTATACGCGTGCCAGGAATACTTTTGGATGGAGTGAAAAATACTCTCTCATATCTCGAGTGTTACACGTATATTCCAGCGCACGCGACGAATACGCCCCAACACTTGCGCAAGCCGTTGCGCAACTCTGGTGCAACAAGCGCACCGAGAAGGCTTTATTGCGTCGAGAGCGGAAGGCAATTTTTTGAATACAAATGCATTTACGTAACGGCTTGCGCAGAATCCACGATTTATTTATTTACATTTTGTTACATAACGCGCGCTCGAATTAATTTATCATTGAGGCATATTTTTGCAAAAATGCATCTTATCGCGAAGTATGTATTGTATAGCTCGGATGCGATGTGATGACAGTAGAGAGGAAACTGAAGAGCCTGAAGACTCATTTCATGTCGGTTCACAAAGCATACACGAAACGTAGACTCAAGGCTGATCTGAATCCTGGCAATGTTGTAACCAAGCCTAAATGGTTCGCTTATGAAGCTTTAACCTTTCTGAATAAAGGACGCTTGGTGCGAATCAATCGCGAAACACCGAATATGGAAAAGCAGGTGCGCCGAAAAAAATTTTGTAAAGATTGCTATGATTTATAATGTCAGATATTATGTATGCATATTCATATCAATCTAATTAATTGACTAATTAACACAATAATAACAGTAATAATTAGTGATAATTGTAATTAAAACTAACAATTATAATAATAATTAAAAACAAAAAAGTTATTATTATACTGAGCATCATAAGTTTTATTTATCATTTACATATTATAATTCATTCATTCATGGCCAATTTTTTATTTAAATAATGTTAGAAGATATTGTCTTTATTTCTCGGAAAGAATTGTACATGCGTGAATTAATTCATATTTATCTCTTTTAGAATTCCGCACCTGTTCCTAATTGGAAGCCGCAGGTATGCTTTAAATTTTTTTATATTATAACGAAATTATAAATTCTTGAAAAAATATAACGCGTTGCACAATGTACAGGGTGTCTAAACTTTTTTGTCTCTCTTCGCATGACTCGTTTGTAGAACACTCGATCCTGCGATGTCACGACCTTTTGTTCTACAGTTTCAGGAGATTTCGTCATGCCGCGAATTCACGGTTTTTGCTGAGCACGTCGCAATTCGGCTGAAAAATATAACTGACGTGCATGCAAGACTTGTCGCGCAGCATCAAATAAACAACATCCTGTTCGAGGCCGAAATGGGAAAGTATAACATACACTCCTCTTTTAATACGGTTAATTCGGAGATTACGGAGAACATGGATGAGCCCTCGACTTCGAACGAGGAGAAAGTAATGATAAATATCACCTAAATGATAATCAAATCTTCTTCTGTGATTGTGTATATTATACTATTCTTAAAATTTTTAATAAATCATTGCCACGTGTTCAGATTTTATAAATCGTTCGCGATTTTAGAGCGTGTTTATTACAACAACAATTCGGTTTCACGTTATTTGTCGTGAATAATAGCGATCGATAAAAAGTATTGATTTTACGTAGAGTCTTCTAAAGACCGCGTAAGAAAACGTTTGGCTGATCATTGCTGAATCTGCTTGCCCAGACATATGACTCTATTTATGTATCTCCGTTTGCGGGTATGTCACAACTTTCCTCGTTACATGCCGCGAAAGTCGCGTCAAAAGCCAGCTACTGACAAACGCAGCCAACATGCTGACAAAACGAAATGTGCGTCAGAAACCCGCGGTGGCATGTATTTTCAGATATTTCGTTGCTACTCTTGTTTGCAAATATAAATTAAAATAGTGAAGATAACAATATAGAGAGCATATACAGAGCGCATATATAAATATAAATTAACTAAATTATAATTATATGGAATTAATTTTTATTTATATATAGTATTTTGAACAATTTACATTTAATTCTATGAAATAAATAAATTGAAATGCATTTATTCTATTCATTAATTACATCACTCACCTTTTAAATCGACTAATTTATAAAGCACGATAGACGATGTATCCGTTTGTTTCTTCACGCCACTCGTAACATTGCTCTCTGTATTACCCATTGCTTATAAACACTTCACTTTTGACTTTCGTTTAAGTACCTGTATTAGAAGAGAGAGAATCTTTTACGCATATCGAATGTGGCACTGTATGCGCGACTGATATCCGCTAAAATTGATAAACGTGTCCAGTTGCCAGGATACCGTAGTCAATTATTGATTAAACAAATAGCTTTAGGTTGAATTATTATAAAATTCAATTTATGTATATTACATGTTTTTTATTATTGCTTTATAACATTTATAATTTAACATTATAATCAGACTATTTTTCCTTATCATAAGGAAGGAATAATTTCGGCAGAAATCTACCTCGAAATAGAAAACCACAAATTTGGCGGCGGAAGGAATTAATTGCTAGACATTGAGTGATTTTGGTAGGAAATCCTGTTCTTGTCGGTTAATAAGATCCTGCGTCTAAGAATTATGACTTAATTCCGTTGATAACACAATGACTTTTTATCATAAATAGATAAAATAATTAATAAATTTATCCAACAGATTAATTAAAATCGCAAAGCGGAAATAATAAAATTGATATGGATCATGCGTTAAATAACCCGCATTATAAAATTTTATGCTTAAGTAATAATAAAAGTAAATTTAATACAGTAAAATATGCGAGATAGATAATATCGCAATATGAATAATACTAATTTGATCATTTAGGTGTTTGATCGCGCTATACGTAATAAATTGTGCATGTTGAACGCAATTGTTCTTGCATACTCTCTTTCTTTAGAAGAATATAAATTAAGATTGATAGATTTATAAGTCACGGCGAAGATCGTTTGTTTCGTACCACATACATCATCATAAACATTATCATATAATTGTTTAACATCAAAGAATTCAAGAATTGCAAGAAACTGCTGATAGCGTAGACACACTTAAGCGATATAATGTTTCATCCATATCATAACTAAGATTTTCATAAATTAAAGATTCATGAATATTAGTAATTATTATAGAATATAACTGAGTCATCTTATTAAAGAAAAGACATTGAGTTTCAAGTTTTTTCTTAAGTCATCTAATTTCTATGGAAATTTTTCACTCGTTTAGTGATTTATAACGCGCATTGCAGCCGGTTGAACAGCCACGAATAATTTTCACGCATATCTAAGCAATGATCGTGCTTTAATTTAGACCGGAATGTTTTTAGACGGCAATGCTGCAATTGGTATTACGCGTTAAGCAGTTATAAATACGCTTATGACTGTGGCCGCATTTACACAAGTTAAACTGAGAATCGACTGCATGCGGACATACAATACCTTGATCTCGGTTCTCGCGAACAGGAAATTAGATTCTATTATTGCGTTGATGGTCTAGGACAGTTTACGAAAGTGAATTCCTTTCGAATTCGAATGATTTCAATAGGCTAACAATAAGATCCACAAGCATCACAAATTTACTCTTTCACGGATCTTCTCATTGGTGAGAGTTATTTCATTAAATAATAATTTTTTTTTAAATTTATAAAATGTATAAAAAAATTTTATTGTTTCATTGTTAATATTTAACAAAAATAAACTGTTTTTGGCAATTATTTTTAAAAAATATTTCTTATTTTTTATATCTTTGAAAGAGAGTTTACAGTTTTTTTGTTACTGAGATATCTCAAAAGAGCAAAATTAAAACGAAACGGATCGATTGTGGATCCGGAAGGCCCCGGAGGGATTCGAACCCTCGATCTCCTGTTTACTAGACAGGCGCTTTAACCAACTAAGCCACGGCGCCCAGATGATGGTATTATCTTAATAGAAGTATATAACAATATCAAGTGTATAACACGAGTCGTGACTTAATTGGTTAAAACGTTTCTCTAGTACATATATTGTCTAGTAGTTACATATATATTTATAAAAGTTTTTATATAAAAAAATTAAAGTTAGAACAAGTTACCTTTTATGTAAGAAAATACATACATTTTTTAACAATTTAATAATATATAATATAATGTGTATCTATTAGAAAATAAAAAGAAAAAGCAAGAGAAAAAATATTCTGTGACGAGTACCTATATTTACTTTGAAAAAATTTATGGATACTTAAAAACGGTTCTCTTGTACGCGACCCACATTTTCAGACGTTAAATTAACTTACAACGAAGAGAAAAAAGTAGACGATCTATTTGTGAGATTGAAATATATGGACGCGTGTGAATGCTGCAGTTACTTTGTGCCGCTCCGAAATGAGATATAAGATAATCAACGTGAAATATGGGTATGCATGATTAAACAAACGACTTACTGAAAGAAATGAGAATTTTGAGTTGTGTTAGAATTCGATAGAGAGAAATATACGTAGCATAAAAAAAGCGCTTTATTTTTAGGAATTGAAATCGTCGTAATTTTGCAGAATTTTAATTTCAATCTTACAAACGTGCGAAAATAATCTCTATGTTTATTCTTTTACTTTATATATAAAAGATAAACGCGGCTACTAATATAAGATTTAATTTTCAATTTTTTAATAGGAAACACGCAAATAGTACTTGGTTGATGTAATAAAATAATTAGTGTAATTCAATGAATGTTAAAGCAAACATTATTAATTTTAAATTACAAAATTCAAATGGAGTACAAGATATTAATTGATATACGTATCAAAAGAACAACTTTTCAAGAAATGGCTCGTTGGTCTAGGGGTATGATTCTCGCTTAGGGTGCGAGAGGTCCCGGGTTCAAATCCCGGACGAGCCCATTTTTTTTCCTTTACGTTTTAATAATTGTTTAAATTTTTACATCTCTCTCTTTACATTATGTTTTTCTCTATTTTTTTCTCTCTCTCTTTCACTCTGCGATGTACGATTCGTAATACATATTCTTAGCTATATACTTCATGAATGAATATGAGACATAATGATAGATGTCGATATTTATAAAATATCATAAATAAAAACATATTTTATATTAAGAGAGAAAGAGAAAGAGATATGCTACTCATTCGTTAAATATTTAAAATTCCGATTAAAGATAGTCGCGACGCAGTTCTCGTTAAATTACATCATTACTGATCGCCTCGGGACAATTTCCATGGATTAACATCTTCCTTCTTCTATTCAATGTCGTTCCGAAACAATGAATAATTAAGGTCAAATAGTCAGTCTTTATAAATAGCTTTGCATATATCACGCTTTAATCAGCAACAATATAATAGATCATCGTACACAATATTAATTTCTAATTGCGCAGTATTATCTGGCACGTGTCATATCGTTTAATAGATTTCTAATGCGATATTTCACGCGAGATTTCTTGCAATCTCATTGCAACTGTATAAGTCATCTGAAAGAATACGAATAGAATTAGCCGAGAATGAGCTGAACTCTTACAGTTAAATTAACGCGATCGATTTGCGATTAACGCTTGATTGATTTATTTACATAGCACTTGTTTGCTGACATTCTCAGTTAATTCGTCATCGAATTAAGCAGCTTAGTATATTATCCGATTGATGGGTTATCGTAATCGTTCACCGATGTGACAACCGTATAAATTCGATAAGCGCTGTAGTATAAATTAAACATGGTTTAGGAAATTTTTATATTAAAAAAATTATTCACCAATTTTTAATATTTTTAATCGAAATAAAATAATATCGATCATATAAAGTGAAGCAGAAGCACGAAAATTTATTTTACTTAATTTTATTTATTTTGCGTACGAATAATTTTCTGTTTTTATTACGAAGACCATGTCTCTTATATTTGAAAGATGCATCAAATGTTAATACTCATGCTGACATTTGCAAACAAGCGTCAGCATGAGTATCAACATTTCAGCCATACATATAAATGTATAAAATTATAATAATGTGTATAAAATTATAATAAAACAATCCGCAAATTTTCCTCGTTCTCTCAAAGTATTTGCAAACGCATCATATTTATTTTATTCTATTTCTGTACATTTGAATAAAAGTTAGAATGCTGCATATAAAAATATCACATTATTAAAATTAAGCATATAATTTAATGTATAAAAACTTCCATCAAGGATATGAATCGATGATATCGCTTTCCCGAGATAATTCGTTTATTTTTTCTCGCGGAAACGTGGTCTTTCCAGCATCCGGTCTCTCTCTCTCTCTCCTCTCTCTTTTTCTTTGTAAGTTTATTCTTTCTCTGAATAAAACTGCCAGGCTTTGCGCGCATCTCGTCAATGACGTATTTCGTCGGAAGTGTACGAGGAGATCCGGTAAGCAGAAGAGATATAGATTTTAGAACGTGCGTTTATTATACAACGTGCTCGCTTCAGTTTGATTCGTGCTTCAGATCCGTCAGCAGCTCGGACAGATCTTTTTTTTCTGATTGATCCGGAGTGAAATTTCGAGAGCAATCATGGTTATCGAGCACGCGTGTCTATCAATAGACACGATTAATTTTCTGTGTATTAAATATGCTCATCGAGTGAGTATCTATATCAAATCCTTGATAGTTAATTACATGTACCTCTTGAATTAAAATTAAGACTGGAGAAGAAATTTTACGCTATCAACATCTTTTTATAGAAATGCCCGATAGCCCAATAGGGTTGCCTGTTGGCTAGAAATAAGTTGCGATAGTTTCAGGCAGGAGTTGTGCTTCGAGAGCCTTAGGCAATCGGCTTGGTATATCCCATCCTATCCCATTCCATAAATGTCATCGTGAGATCTCTGGAATAGATATTTGTCATTTTTATAATTTTGCAATTCATCATCGCATTAGAAGATATCGAGAGATGTTGTTGTCATTATTATTTTCTGAGATTTATCCTGCAATGAGACTGTACGATTTCCCGCGATTCCCCACAATTCGCGGCTTCACCTTTCCACCTTCATGGATGACTGTCATCCGCGCCTTCGTCATCCCGATGACGATGACGGGGAAATCGTTGGAAGACGCGGCGACAAGGAGATCCGGTGGGTGGTAGACCCAAAGAACCGATCGTCTTTCGCACGGCGCTGCTCTCCGCTCCTCGTAGCGGTTCGAACCGAATTGTGATACCGAGACTTAGTTTAGCTAGCGTTTACCTCTCGTCTCCGCGGGTCAGTTAGGCTCGCGCTTTCGAGCCGCCAGCACCGGCTGTGTTCTCTTTCTTTCTCTCTCTCTCTCTCTCTTTCTCTTCTTCTGCCGTAATCTTTTTATTTAGTTGTCCCGACATCTTGATCCCCTTTTCGCGAATTCTATTGATTATTTTTTTTTTCTTCTTTCTCCTTCGTTACGGTGCGATTGTCCCCGGCTGCACGAGGCACATGCAAACCGACGATCGTCGAAGAGGATAGTCCTCGATCTGGACCAAACTGAGTCTCGTCGTTTCCGAGTAAGTGGTATAATCATTGAATGTGTGGTGATGTCGCAAAATTTTTACCGATCTCGAGAATGTGATCGCGATCATGGAAAGTGAGGCATCGCTCAAATTTATCGAAGCTGTGCAAATAATTGTCATTTGATCTTTTGTACAAATGTACAGGTTTTTTGCAAAAACAGGAACTATGTAATATTTTTAAGACATTCAAAAGAGATATATAATATTTGAAATTTTAGTCTATAAATTTTAATATTGAAGATCAAGTCTATCATTGCGACACGCGACTGATTAATTCCTTTTATCGAACGAGTCAATAATAAACAAATTTCTTCCAAGATATATTTTATGCCAATTAAAAGACATAAACGTTTAAAAACGGTTAAAAAATTAACATTTAATTATGTTTTTCTTCTTTTACATTTATGTTTACAAACTTAATCTTTCTTTCAACTAATTAATAGTGAATTAAATTTGGATTAATAACGACTTGTATTTAATCAATTCGCTATCAGACTATTTATAGCGATTACTATTTATATTAATACTATTTATAGCGAAAAAAATGCAAACAAATGCGAATAATGCTTTATTTTTTCTTATCGTTAAACTCTTAGAAATTTTAAATTATAAAAATTAATAATTTTGCTCTTATATCTATGTATGTATGCGGGTATGTTCGGCCGCATTTTAAATATATTTTTTTATATGGAAACAATCTCGTTGCGACAAAATGTCTCATTCCATATTTTACTATATTCAATAATTTATTTAATAATAAATTTCTGACTCGTTATGTCTTCGCGTTCAGATGATATAAATTATTCATGTTATTCAAAAGTAGATTTTTGATAGATATAATAGTGAGAAAATAACATAAATTTACGAAATTTACTTGAAAAATTTAAATTTTAGTATTTAATGATCAAAGCACTAATTTTAATATCGTTGATAATTGGACCCATATGCGCATCAATGTAAATTTTCAAATTTGCAATTTATATAATCTCTTTTAATCATTTCACACTTTATTTATTCGATTTAATACAAAAATTGATCGTTCCTAGAATCAGCTGATCTTAATGTGATGAGGTCAGCAACGAGAAAAAAAATTGCGAGTTACAAATATACATCAACATTACAAACACGCTGACGAACTTTGACAAATGTTCGCGCAAGTTTGATACCGATTTTGATGTCATGACCTACACGCTTGAGAATACCAACCACTTAAATAGCGATTTGTCTATCGTTATCAATTATCATCCTAATCCACAAATTATGTCAATGTATGAGCTCAAAGACAATGGACGCATTAATTTATGGTCACGATCGCGAGATCGATAAACAGGAATTAAATCAATTCTTCTTCATCTTTCAATTTACACTTGTAGTGATTCTTCAAATGCTTCTCTGCAGACAACAATGAGATCAAAAAGTTATTTTTTTCATAACAAATTATTTGATACTCTGTCTCTTTGAAAGGGAAGCCTTATCAAGCCGCACTCTTAGCATAATACGAGAGTCACTGGATGGATCCTGCTTTAGAGTCGAGCAATTCATATCGCGACAGGCTTGTAATTCTATGCAACAGATATATCGCGCGGCGATTAAGACGAGAGAATATACATATATTTTATGCTTGTGTGTGTGAGATAAGTATGTAAAAAATAACAGCGCCGGCCCCAAAAATCTTCTCGTTCTCGCCGAAGATCATCGGATAATATTCTGAGAGATACATATATGTATTAAATCTCGCACACGCGCATTTTAAATTTCTTCAATCCAATAATGTAAGGCACAACCTTGCTCATTCCTCGTATATGGTAATTTTGCAACTTTCATCGGCAATAGCGCATGGAAATAGCGTTGATTTCTTCGTACGTAACTGACAGATAACTTATAACCAGCTTGCAGAGCTGTATGTCACACGCGGCGACAAGGTTGCGACCGGGACGGTGACTATGGCGGGAAAATGTCAGCATTAAGTTTTATATATAATTTGTGCTTGCGCTATACAGGCTACATCGAAGGTTTTAAATTTAATTTTAATAACAGATTCATTGATATGAAATATGAGATTTTCAGAAAAATCCTAAAAATTAGCAGAAGATGCAATTATTTTTTGAT
This sequence comes from Cataglyphis hispanica, assembly GCF_021464435.1. Taxonomy (NCBI): domain Eukaryota; kingdom Metazoa; phylum Arthropoda; class Insecta; order Hymenoptera; family Formicidae; genus Cataglyphis; species Cataglyphis hispanica. The sequence goes on along the minus strand of NC_065960.1, from coordinate 2,795,632 downwards.
GTTTCTTCCGGGCGAAATTTTCGACTATGTCCTTTTGTAAATGAACGACTTGTGCATTGCTCCTCGAGTTTTAATAATAATTCAAAAAATGTTTTATTGAAAATAAAATTTTTTTTATTTAATCTCTCACATTCTTTCTTATCTCTGATCCTCGATGGAATGTTATCGTAGCGAAATGGAGCGTATCAAAGGAATATTTTAAATATGCTTGGCGCTCCTTCCCTTCGCGTGCAAGGTAAATTTATCTACGATAATATGGGTAAGATGTCTTTATAAATAATTAAGATGTCTTTATAAAATTTTATTAATGATATAAACATTTTTCATGTTTGTTTTTTGAAAAAGATAATGTTGTCTAAGTAGTGTGTTTTCTAAAATGATTAATTTAATTATAATTTGTAAGCTGTCTTTCGATATTGTCGGTGCATCTATCTCCGTAGTCGAAGTCAGCCACGAAATTTATGGGCGCAATTAAAACTTCTACAGTGCAGTTTCATCACGAAAACAAAACGGCGGTTAAGAAATCACAGCTCAATCCGACCATTCTGTTCTAATTCGAGCGATCGTATTAATAACTGTCTTCGGCGCACATCGCGACAGAAAGTAAACACTTTTTGATAAACGGACAGCGGAGTGAATAAATTCTGCGTTAATGAAAAAAATCGTTATCAACGAGATGTAGGTCAGTCCGCTTTTTTGAGAGGTAAAAATACTGTTAAGATTATCGCGACGCTTTTATTGAGGACGTCGCGACAACTTGACAGTTTGGGCGGCGAGTGTGACATTTCGAATTAATCACGATGTCACTCTGACAATGAAATTTCTCGATGCGTTACGTAAAGATTTCGGAGCTATTTGAAAGTTGACCATACGTAAGATGAGATAAGTTGTGAAAAAAAATATATACATATATGATTTCTTGTATAAAAGTAAATCGATAAAGCTGAAAACGAGAAATTTTCTTCTAGCATACAGACAAGTATTTATAAAATTTTTTATAATTAAGAAGTTGATGTATACAGCAAAATGTATTTTATTAAATGTATTTCGATAAAATACTAAATATTTATTAATAGACAAAAATCGAATTATTTTAGAATAGAATCTATGACACATACGTTAGTTTCATAATCACAAATGCATATGCGTCAGCGCTACGACATAACACTTGACAAGACACCGCATGTAATTCTGCTTCTCGAGATCAGTATCGCGATACTAGCAGCAAAATGTAATACCAGGCGTGTGTGTAATTTGCCGATAGTCATCAGTTGGCACGCTGAAGGCGTTAACGAATGTCCCACGACGATAATTGAACGATCATCGTGTGGACGATGATGAATAAACGCGCTAATAAAGTTTCAGTATCACAGTAATTATTATAATTTATTGAAACATATTTATAGTACAAAATTTTGCTAATTATATGAGTATTTTTGAAATGTGAGGTGAGATTTTTATATTGTATATTCGTTCTTATTTGTATTATCTTTGCTCTTGCGAGCAAAAGATAAAGATTGTCTTAGAATGAAACCGAAGACGATGTATAGAAATGCGAATTGTCATCGCTATATTTACTTGTGGTATATGCAATGTCTGCATTAATTGTCAATCGCGGTTTACCGCGCTTTAAACTGCTAGACTCTGCCAAAGTAGAATAACGTGAGTTGGTAAACTAAACATAATAACTGAAAAATTGCCATAAAAATCATTGAAGAAAATACTTATATAAATTTCATTTTATATTTTGTGCTTTTAATTTAGAAACATACTTTTCTTATAAGAAAATGAAAAAAAATTTGATTTTTTCGATATTGACAATGTATGCGGATTATAAAAGAATTAGGGATTCATCTGTCGTAAACGTACACAATTCATTGCTGGATATTAATCGAACACGTGTTTATTACGATTTATCGTTATCATAGGCCATTGAATGGCTATTAGAGGAAACATGATTAATCGCATCCAATAAATCAGTTTACGATGCTAGAGAGGAGCCAATAAATGTCTGCAAGCTGGAATATATGTCAGACACATGATTTGGACACGCTCTTGACATTAAATTGCGAAGTCCTTAAAAAGTTCAAGTAAATTCTCCACGTTTAAAAATGCTAAATTTTAATATTTTGATGTTAATAAAAGTTTTATGTTATTGAAGCTAAATACTAGCTAAATTTAAAATTTATTGACATCGGCAATAAATGCAACAATATTTTTTGCAATAATAAATTAACTAAATAAGAATCAATGCAGTAGATTAACTTATGTCGCAGAAATAAATGAAGTTTTTTCAGAAAGTAAATTTTCCGAAATACAAATGCTAATATATTCTTTCCGAATGCAAACAACCTATAATATCGCGGAATTTGGGGCAACAGCGCGCATCCATCCGGTGCTCTTGCTTGATATGACGTGCACGTTATTTTTAGTATTAACAATTTGTAGGATCGCGAAAATAACCACACGCGCCGTAAACACTTTTTTTAAAGAGCAGTAAGAAAATCCACAACGCTAAAGAAGAAAAAGCGAATGTATTAAAAAGAATTCAATTTATACAAAATTTGAAACGTACACAAAACCGTTTCTTAATTATTAATTATTATTAATATTAATTATAATTGAATAGGTATTAATCTAACGTTATTTTTATCCATAAATTATATGTAAAGAATGAGTCATCAAAACGAATATTTTACAGACATATTTTATATTCTTAACAAAATAATGTCGCGACACGTTTCTTTCTTCTGTATTCTTTTTTCTTTTCCAATTGTTAAAGAATTTGCTAAGACGAAGTCATAATTAGTGATTGTCACAAATTCTTAATTTAGAAAGATTGGGATAGATGTACGGAATTATGCAAGACGCAATATATGAGTAAAACGATTCGCGCGGTGATTGTCGCGCACGTGGGGCAAGAACAATCTTCTCGCGCGCAATTCAGTCGGACCATGTGTGACATTTATTGCGTGTCATTCCTTGTCCAATGACAAGTAGCATAAATCGACTGGCACGTGTCTCTATGTTGACGCAAGAAGAGCTTTCGTGTTCTGTCGGGATTCTCTATTTGAGAGCGATGACCATTCGCGTAGGTTGAAAGTTCTCGTGCAAAAACAGAGCTCTTCTAACGAAGCGTTATAAGCGTTGCAAGCCAACAATCACGCGTATTCTGTCGACGGAATATAATTGTTTTGTCAGCCTATAAATCAGGAATTTAAATCGTTCTTTCTTTACATTTATTTCGATGCTAAAAAGAAAGATCTAAAATATTTTTTCTGAGGAAAAAAAAAAAAAACAAAGGTATATAATAATTCTTGTTGTTGCATCGACCGGATACACCGAAGTTATCTGTACCTAGAGTTTATTTTATCTGACGGCTCACACGCATACGCAAAGGAGATGGATGTTTGATTGCTCGCAAATATCGCTATCCGCCGCGAAAAGAAAAGCAAGAGCGAGAATCTCGCGTCAAGGATTTTAAAATTCCAAGATGTTCTCATTTCGTACGCTTCTCATATGATCTACAAAAATAAGCGGAGACAGAATATAAAGCAGGAGCTCTATACACAGTGACCTATTTATTTTTTCAATATCCAGCGAAATGCAATGAACGCATATCTAGAAATACCTACACCTACACAGCAGATGTTTACTTTTCGGAGATCACAATTTTTTCAAAACATATCTTTGCAATCTGTGAAAATACATAGACGCATCAGAGCTATTTGATTCATCACAGATTAAAGATAAAAAAAGATTTTCTGTAATGCTTATATCGAGAAACGCGTTGAACAAATTAAATAAAGAGAAGTAAAGAGTTAAAATTGCATATTTATATATTTCTTTATAAAATTAAAAATTAAAAAAAGTTAAGAATAAAATAAATACGTAATTTTTTTTCTCATAAAGCAGCGTTTAGTTTCGTCTGCAAAAAGTGATGAACGAAAGTTTACCATCGAGCCGGTTATGTATACGGTTACATATGTTGACACGAACATTGATATCGTATTATGTCATTGCGTTTAGCGACGCTGTTTGATAGTCTGGCCGCTGCCAGTGATTACAGAATGCACTCCGCCTTATGAATGTATGCAAATATCGTCGGTCTGTTTAGCATAGGTGAACGCTTGTTAATATTCAAATTTCGATTTAAACTCCTTGAAAATTTCTCTTTGCTTCAATTGTTTTGTACTTTATTGAAAAATTATGTTAAACAAAAGTCATAAAAATTGTAACAAATTGCAATCATTCCAATAAATGCGAAAATAAAAGCACAAAATATATAATAGAAAAAAATAAAAATCAAGGCTAATTATGAAATAAATATCGTATAATGATTTTATAAATGTTAAATAACGCTTTAACATAAAATTCTATAAATATAAAGACTTTCTTGTAATTGTCGAGAATTCAAAAAGGAATAAAATATTACGTGGTCTGCTATTCAAATTTGCATATTTGTCGTAAACAGAGAACGGCGGAAATTTCTTTTCAAAGAAAAAAAAGATTTCCAGGATTGCGCGAATAATTCGAAGAATTGGCATATGATGTGTAAAATATGTGCATGTAATTGCAAACCACGTTGTATCACTCGCAAAAACATGAATCACGAAGCCAGTTCGATGACGGGATATACACGTGACTCCCCTGTAGTACGAAAAAAAAGCGTTTATCCAAGTAACATTCTCGATGACATTGAACGTGATGAAATATCACTCGGTGAGACGCGTTAATTCATTTCTATCCGATGACGTGCCGCGCAGGTCGCGGCAGTTGACGCGATGCTCATGGAATTTAATCTATAATTATGATATATAAAGGCCGCGCACTGGCTGCGACTAATCAGAGAAGCGGGTTGCATTTAATCACAGCCGCATCACTTGCATTCGCCCCGCGCGACTTCACTGACTTGAACATTTACTCGTCATCATTATCGCTTTAGTATTAATTGTAAGTGAAGAGTGATCGCGTTAATCGGTGATATAAATGCCTGAAAATATTTTGCAGTTTCCTTGGAAATTGATAAGTGCTCTCAAACATAGTGCTTGTAATAATTTTCGGAAAACGAGTATCGTAGTTAAAAAATAATTTGTATTTTTTTTTTTTTTTTTTTAACAATAAAACTTAAATCTGACGTTTATTTCTCAAAATTATTCAATTAGCCACGATTCATTTGTCATAAAATTAAATTGAATTAGAGAAAAACTCTTTAGTCCCAGTAGATGCTTTATTGATCTTTCTTCTTTAAATTCGATTGTCTTTCGAAAAGTCGGTCAAACTAATAAACACGATTGCATAGCTTTCTGTTGAGAGCATTCATTGAGTAAGCTCAAATCTGACATCATGTGTTCGCATAAACGCGATTAATCGATAGCTTTGTGATATACTACACATGAATATCAATTCCCTGCACTTTTGACGTAAAGACTCTCGTAGTAACTGAGTCATTAATTAATGACATTGCAAATCTTTTCATTAATGATATCTATACGTTCCGTAGGTGGACAAAATCAAATCGCGGCCGCTACCTACTACTAATGGAACTAAATAGGTCAAGAATACTTTGTTATACGATAATGTGATAACTGACCAATTATAATTTTATCGTATTATCTAACATGGTTAAATCGTCTCTATAGCTCAATTTTTGCGTACATGCTATATAATTAAGGGATAATAAAATTAGTTTAGATAGGAAAAAATTATTGACATTGTTTTATAAAATTTTCTAAAGTAAATTTAATAATGATAAAAAATAATGTTTCATTAAAAAATCTATATTTAAAAATGCCTAATATATTAAGAAAAATTATTTTAAATTAAAATAATTAAAAATTAATGTTGTTTTTAATTATAATTATTGTGATGTCATTAATTAATGTACATCAAAGACATAAAAAAGGATATCACAAGAGAAATTTTGTTATAAGTTACAAATTAACTTGATCTCTGATAAAGGATTTACAGGATATCAAGAATGGAAAAAAGAAAGAGATAGTAAAATATATATAATGTGTATCTTTCCTGCGACGAAGGGACTTTAAATTGATTCTATTTTCAAGGCTGATTTTAAAGTGGACTTGTTAATTTGAAGGCCCTAAAACGGTCGTGTATCTTAACCTTGGTAACCTTAGAAATACCTCTGGAATTGCGCCAGTTTCTGAATAGCCAGTTAAATGAACTATCTGTCTCTCTCAAAATGTCAATTCCACTTATATTAATAAGCGTTCAAATTCTGTCTGGCTTACAGTCTTCAACCTTTTTCCCATTTTGCTATTTGTAACAATTGTAAAAAAAAAAAAATAGTTTAATAACAGAAAAACGAAAAATAGCACGCGCTATTTTACTCATAAATGATAATCAATATTACGATAATAGTGTTTAAATATTCTCAAGGTATACCGATTATCAAATAATATTGTAAATTGTGATGCCGCAAACGGCATTAGTTGCTCAACGTGCGTCCAATGACTCTCTCTCGCAACTATTATCGGGAAATATATCAAACTCACAATGATGTAACTTTGGACCAAGTCCAGAAACCGCTCTCAGATAGATGAGCCACGAAGCCGCATACGAAGCATACGAAGGCCGCTTGCATTTCACTTTACAGAGTATTATCAATCATCCGTTCGAAATGCTCGTAAACATTTCTCTATCTCTCCTGGAATCACAGCTGTGTGATTAACTGTCTATGTATCGCTTTATGTGACACATCTCGCGAATTTGCGTCTCAATAAACACCATACCGACAACAGCAAGCGCAACAATTTCAAATTTTTAATTTATTCCTTTAATGTGCGTTCTGCGCTGTAAAGAAATAGAGAAACGATTTTAAAATGTATAAAATCTAGAGTTTTATATAATTAAAAAAAGTATATTAATATATACATATGTGTATATTTAAAATTTATAAAAGGACTACATAGGAGACATATATTTACATACATACACGTCGACTCTTTTTAATTCATCTAAGTTTCTACGAGAGCGTTGCTAACATTGGTTATATGAATCAGCCACTGGACCATGTCAATCTTGAACTAGGTCGATCAATGTAAACGTAGCTTTTAATTAACATTGCTGTTGCTCGAGGTAAGCGCGAGGATCCGTTCTTATTGAGACTCTTGTGGGGTGCGACGTTGATGTCATGGATCAGCTGTTACCGATTTCACCACAGAATGCATCGAGACATTGTACTCATATTCTGTTTATTCAGTTTGTGGTTTCTTAATTAGAACTTTACGATCTAAGTAAACTTTCGTTTATTTTCGTCTTCACGCCAATTAATATTATTTGCTTTTGCCGGACGAGAGGGCGGGATTCTATTAGGATGATTACTGTGGTAATTTTTTTTTTCAATTTGAATTTGTTCGTTTATTCCGCCGAAAAAAATTTAATTGACTACTTGAAAATACGTTGTGGCGTCTTAGGGAGGACGGGTCAAACCGGCAACCAACTTGCTTACGCATTCCAGGGTGCGGAGTATATATTTGCATTAATTGCTTGTTCCTCAATGAATGCGCTCGTCCTCTCGGAGAATCCGCGGTTGACGACAATAGAGAAATCCTTTGTTGCCTCTATATAAAGAAACGATTGCCGATGCGGTTCTCGGAATTATGTAGAATGGAGAAGGCATGATACATCGTTAAATAAAATATTGCTTTTGATATATCAAAATTATTTTACAGATTTTCATCTTGATTCTTATCTTTCTGATTAATCTTAAGTCAATTTTACTTTAACAAAAATTCCTTTCTTTTCATGTGTTAATATTTATAAGAGATAAAAAAAAAACTCTCTCAAAGTCACACATTAGTGATTAAATAATGCATTAATTTTTTTTTTTTTATAAAAGATGCTTTTTTTAAGTAAAATTTTATATTTAATTATGTATTTTTAAAGAATATATATACGCACATTTTTTTAATTTAATTTAAATATAATTGTAAGTACGATTAGCTAGAAAATCAATATTGTTACGCAAGTATGCAGCCTATCCGACATCAGGAAGCTAAAATCACGATCCTCGTTCCAGTCTGGTAAATTTCATTAATATTATAATGCAGCCGATTCAAGTGACACTCGTTTTAAAGTTACGTGATGCGTAATAGATGATGCATGGACCAATCGTGCGATTACAGATGTTGAATGCAGCTTCGAAAAGCCTCATATTATTGCTAACGAATGGATTGTTTCAAAACAATCTTAAATCATTAAGTCTTTTTAAACATTGATGTTTTAACTGTCTCTAATAATAATACAAAAAATAATAAAAAAAGAGAAAAATTAAACATTACAGAGATATTTATCTCAAAGGAATCGAGATGTTCACATAAATCTATATCATTGATTGCATTGAATTAATGATTAAATTAAATATATTAAATATTGTTAATTTTATTCAAATATTGAACTCTTACAATATCTTTATCATTAGATTTTTTGTTTTCAAATAGATACGACAGAAGTAGAAGTTGAATTTTATTCTTTTATTAAAGACAAAATTCAAAGACAAATTGCACAAGTCTGAAAAGATTTCCATCATCTTCTATAGAATGCCGTATGATGACAAATCGTGTGGCATTTAAACGGCCAACGCCTTGACGTCGTTCCAAAGCAGACGGGATGACGCGTCTCGCCATTCCAAAACATTGCAAACTCTTGGCAGTGTTATTGTTGACAATTGCCAGCTGTTACCGAATCCTACGTACCTTACACACACACACACACACACCTGAATGAGTTACGTAATTCGCGGAATTGATGTCACCATTTAAAGTTACGCGAAATTAATAAAAGCGACCATAAAAGATTAGATCAAAAAGTTAGATCAAAATACAACGTGCAAAATGGAGAAACTAATATATGTAATAAATTAGAAAAAAAACCGTACATAGATTTCTTTATATAAAAAAAAGTTTCAAAAAAATCTATATTGATTAATTATATAATTGTTTCAGGATGTGGACCGTACACTGCCCGAATTTAGTGTTCATCATCTTCGTATTCTTACCTTCCATTGTAAGAGGTATCCCGGATTATTCTGGACTGCCAACAGGACCATATTGCGCCTCGAGGTATCCTGGGGGTAGATGTTGTCCTGGACGACAGGATGAGTGTAGCGCACCGATTCTCACGACGTTGTGTTACTGCGATGACTTTTGCGATCGGTCACGCGAAGAGGACTGCTGCCCCGATTACTGGTATCATTGCAAAGGGATCGAGCCAAATGTCACGTCACCACCCCAGGAGATAAGAAGTAAAAATACATTATTTATATATGCTCATATATGAAATATAAATATATATAATAAAAAGAAATTTAATTTACTCACAGAGAGAAGATAAATTTAAAGAAATATTAAGTAATCATATAAAATCATTTACGATTTTATTATACAATAATTTTTTTATATGCAATATCTTATATTAATACAATAAATTATATTCTCTGCAAAAATCTTTTCTCGTGTTATTTCAGGATGCTTCTTCCAGGGGAGAGAGTACAATGATGGACAAACCTTAAAAGTTAATTGCAACACATGGTAATATCTTCTTAATGTATAATAACGGGTTTTTGAGAGAGAAAGCTGATCGTATATAAGTTGAATCTATTTTGCAGTAAATGCTCCTCGCTTAATAATCGCGCCGAAGTGCTCTGCGAGGAGAATCGATGTTTGATCGAACCGGAGTTAATGGAAGAGGTCAATTTGCAAGGACCTACTTTAGGATGGCAGGCGGGCAATTATTCCGAATTCTGGGGAAGAACTCTTCATGAAGGCGTGCAGCTTCGTCTCGGTACTCTCAACCCTTCGCAATCCGTAAGTATTTATTATTTGAAGTATTTTCAAAATTTTATTTTATGCATGATAAGAAATTTTATATGTTAATGTAAAATATTAACATAATAATTTTTTTAAATAAAAAATTTTTTAAATAAAAAATTATCTTGATATTTTGATCATGATAAAATGCATTGAGCTGAGTAAAATATATTAAATACATTACTCAAGAGTAGATAAATTGAAAGATTGCAGATAAAATCAAAAATTTGTAGGAGGATTGCAACAAGTTCTGCAGCTCGATAATTTTGAAATAAAACAACCTTGTTCTTAAAACGCGCGATGACTAGTATATAGACGCGAATTGTCTCGAAAGATTAGGTCAATTGCTTCGCTTGTGCAACTAAGACTAAAGTTTCATGGCTAAAGTAATCTCTTGTACTTTGCTGCGGAAGTTTTATGAATAAAAAAAGAATGAGACTCAACGCGTCTCATGCAAGCAGTGCTGGATTTAATCCCTTTAGATTCTCGAAGCCGTTGCGTGAAAATGTAAATTTTTTTCAATTATAAAAAAAATTTGTCGATATACAAATGAACAAAGGTTCGCGATATAAAAAATTCTAGGGATTCCGTTAAAATCTATCATACCTTTCGGTCATATAGGTGTACAAAATGAACCCGGTGCGACGTATTTACGATCCGGACGCGCTGCCACGGGAATTCAATTCCAGAACGCGTTGGCCACGCGATATATCCGACGTTCGCGATCAAGGGTGGTGCGGTGCATCCTGGGCTGTGTCCACAGCCGATGTTGCGTCCGACAGATTCGCGATTATGAGCAAAGGTGCTGAAGCCGTAGAGCTAAGTGCGCAGCATCTGCTCTCTTGCAATAACAGGGGTCAAAGGGGCTGCAAAGGCGGATATCTTGATCGTGCCTGGCTCTTTATGAGGAAATTCGGGTAATTTTCTGCATATAATTTAATTTTTTAAATATCTTACGCTCTCAAACATACACAGTTAAAATCTTAATTATATTTAATTTAAAACTAAAATTTTTTTGTTATATATATTAAGTATGTATAAATATAAAATAATTAACTCTACAATAGTAATATTTGTAATTTATTGAACTATTTTAGTCAATAAATTTGTATGTCATATGCTTCAAAATTATTATACTATATTATTATGTATATTATATATAATATTTTATAACGAACACGTAGAGTAAATTTTTTCCATTTAGTTATATTATTATCATATCGTAGACTGGTGGACAAGGAGTGTTATCCTTGGACCGGTAGAAACGATCAATGCAGACTACGTAAGAGAAGCGATCTAAAAACCGCTGGTTGCCAAAATCCGCCAAACCCGCTGAGAACAGAGCTATACAAGGTCGGGCCGGCCTATCGTCTAGGCAACGAGACTGACATTATGCAAGAAATCCTGACCTCTGGACCAGTGCAAGGTAGCTGCTACAATTTAGATCGTTAATCGAGATTTTAAAAAATATATTGGCAACATGTAAAATATTTTTTAACATATAATATTTAATTAAATTTAAATTAAAAATAATATTTAAAAAAGTAACGTCCATCCTTTCAGCTACCATGAGAGTCTACCAGGACTTCTTCATTTACCAGAGCGGAATATATAGGCACTCTCGAAGCGCAGAACTGCACGATTCCGGTTATCATTCAGTGAGAATAATCGGTTGGGGTGAGGAGCCATCTTATCGCGGTCCACCGCTCAAATATTGGGTAAGCTTATATGATATATCACAGTTATACGACGATAACACATTCATGCACTATTTAAAAAAAAAAAAATTCAAAAAGAGAGATTACGATAACACAAATTACAATTTTTTTATTGTAATTTGTTGGACGATATCGCTTATAATATTTTTTCTAGACAAAACAAGTTTTTAAGATGTTCTAATTTTGAGATATTTTTTTAAATTTGCCAATTGTTTTGTTTTATAATTGTAAATAATTTAAATATTTAATCTTTTTACTTCAGTTGGTTGCGAATTCATGGGGACACAACTGGGGAGAGAACGGACTTTTCAGGATTCAAAGAGGAATAAACGAGTGCGAGATCGAATCGTACGTGCTGGCAGTGTGGGCCAAGACAATATAAAAAAGAAAGAAAATACCAAAGTACTAGAATATCCGATTATCATAATAATTGTTGGTGCATTTATTGAATCTCTGTCATTGGCCCGTCGTTGTGAGCAATGACGCGATTATCTCGAAAGCGAGAAATGATATGAAACATCGATTTTTGAAAGTATGTGATCCAGTGCCTCCATATATACATCTTATTATATGTAACATTGAAGGAAAGGGAGGGTGGGTGGGATAAAACGGGGATAGAATTGTTTATAAATATTTAATATAAGTACATACATATAGTCAAAAAAAAATATCATCCTTAATGTTTCATTATTTGTAACAACACAATAATTACATATAGAAACGCCCGCTTGAATTCAGAATCAATCTTGCGAAAATCATGCCTCATGTAATAATCATGTGTCAATGAATTCGAATTCATGAAATAAATTTTGTAAGTACATTTTCTTATTTTTTTACAACAATTAATACTCCTCTATACACGAAATTGAACATCACACGAAGGAACACATATATTAACTTTAACCAAATATATATTTTTTGAGGAAACGGAAATGGGGAATGAAGTTTTTTTTTTTATAATTTAAAGGTACACGTGCATTTGACATGGGATACTCAGATTGCTCTCATAAAATAAATGGCAGTGTAACGATGTACTGGAATGTGAATTATATTTTTAATAGAAAGTTGATATATTTTTTTTGTATACTTGCGCTAGAATAATCGTGCAAGATATTATCTTAATTGTCTTTGATCGTCTTATCGCGATTTTTCTGCAAATTGACTAAAATAAATCTATATCAAATACGACATATATATATATATATATATATATATATATATATATATATAGGTATATGTATGTACATATATATTATGATATGGAAAATAGAATATTAGGCACTCTTGAGGAATAATTGTGCACGTTACATTAACAACTAGAAGGAACTTTCTTACATGATTTCACTGTTAAACTACGACGCTTCGCCTATTGCTTTTACAATGAGGACTATACACTTCTAATTTATCCCGCGGTGTGTTCATTGCGGAATAATCGATGGGAAATGGTACAGTATTATCGCGTATCAAGCAGGAATCCGTCATGCCCAGAAAATGCTCTCCCGGACCGAACGGACCGCGACCGAACAGAAAGTTGGCGAACACTAGCTGATACTGCACCCAGCCGAGGGGATGATCTCCATTCTTTTAACAAATTTTTTATTTATATATTAAATCTCAAGAGATTTAGTTTCAAAAATGCAAACAAAATTTAAACATTATAATTTTAATCAAAAATTGCTCGTGGAAACGCATCTCTTTTCGTTACAAATCGCATTAACTTACCGAAGTCAAGGAATTGTACGCGATATCCAGACACTTATTTATCCTATCGGTGTCCAGACCGACTACAGATCCATAAAAGGCCGCGAGTTCCTTCTTGCTGATCATTCCGCTACCGGAGCTGTTTATGGCGAGAAAAAACACCCTGGGCATAACTTTGATCCAGAACGGCATATCGTTGTAGCTTGCACCGTCCGGCGGTGCGATGATTTTCGCCCACCAGGACAACCAATCGTCCAGATCGATCTTTTTATCCGGCTCAGCTGACTCAGCGTTCGCCAATTTCCTGTTTTTATCTTGAAGGATCAATCCGGCAAATCCGTTTTCAATCTCCAACAGTCTCAAATATTCCGGACCGTTCCATGACCAATCCGCAAATCTTCTCAAACGCTTTTTTAATCCCAAGAAAAAATGTTCATTTACTTATTTCAAATTCTAGATTATCTTAATGTTTTTCAAATTTATTGATAAATATATATATAATTGTTATAATACAATTATAAATCAGCGATATATCTTAATGTATGTTACTTTTTGTGCATTATTCAATACAAAAAACTATGACAAAATAATTACAAATTTTACATTATTTCTATAAATTTTAGAATATAAGATATATATAATACAATAATACAAGAATTGAGAGTTTTTTAAACTTTACCTCCGAGAGTAGCGCGAAATCTTTTCTGCTGATATAACCGTCTTTATCATGGTCCAAGAGATACGTAAAAAAATGAGAGAACTTATCACGCTGTATGGGTGCTAAGGATTCTGAACCTCCGATTTTACCAAGCTCATTAATGGCGGATAAACTATTATCACTCGGAAAGCGGCTTACCCAGGTCGCTATCAAATCATAATAATTAATCATGCAGCTTTAATTTAGATCGTCTATAATATTTTCATTGTCACAGAATAAACATAATAATTAAATAATAATTATAGCTTATTATTGTCATTGATAGTAAATCAATATTATAAAATAAAGTAGAGATCCTCCAACTTTTTTTTTAGGTGAGTATCAACTTTTTCGCGATATCCCATATATAAGACTCTTATATACATAGAATTCAATTCGATTAAAATTCAAATTGAATAAAATTTATTTAAAAAACATCTGTAAAAATGAGTTACAATTTTACAATTGACGTGTTACTTTAAAAAAATCAATTGCATATAATTACGTGAGAATAAAAGAGCCACTTTTTTTACACAATAATTCAAATTAATCGAGATTTAATTAAAACAGAGATCACGTGAGTGTACTCACTCCACACGTGTACGCTCCAGCTGGGTTGTTCCAGATCGGGGATAGCGGCGGGCGCGATAGAGAGCTCGTCGATGTTGCTGCTGGTAGTTCGCCATCTCTTCAGCAAGTCTTTGGTCCGGTCGCGGGTTCGATCACACGCCTGTCGCCAGTTGGTGATGAATTTTCGTGGTACCTTGAGCGCATTGCTATCATCCAGACTTATGTCTTGGCTGCCGAGCGAGCTACGTTGACTCTTATCGGCAGATTCGCCGCCGCCTCCGCCGCCGCCTCCGCCGCCGCTTGACGTACCGTCATTCTCCGGATAGTACATAGGGTCCTTTATGCTGCCCGAGCGACTCTCCATGACGGACTACCTGACCAGCGTCATACCTTTAGCTGGTCGACGTTATGTATATATTTTATACAGGGCAACTCACTCTCCTGAAAATAATCAATTCCACCGGCCGGAGAGGTCACCAGGTCGCTCGATATTGCGTCCGCGCCGTTTCGCCGCCAGAATCTCTTCGGTATGCAGGTGTGACGATGAATACGTGTCTCTTTGAATTGTGTTTATATTTCTTGTTGCTTTTTCCTTTTCTATCCTGTATATGTTTTAATGTATTAGAGTCAAATGTTACTCTTATTTTGAATACAAAACTAACTATATATGTAAGATGAGATAGAAAAATTAACTCAGTGTTCAGAGAAATTCAACAAATGCACTGTAAATAATTTGCTGGATTGATAGAAAAAAAAAAACTAATTTGATAAAAACTTTTGCTGTAAAACAAACAAAAAATGTTTTAGCAAAATCTAAAAAAAGTCAGATAAAAATAATATAAAGAAAATTATTCTTTAAATATATTTCAAAGGCATTCTGACATTTGCATACAATAATCTAAGTATAAAGATGTTCCCATATGTATAATTTTCTATAATCAGTCAATGTTAAGATAATAAAAAAATTCTTTAAACCAAAATGGCATTTTATTATGTATATATGTATATATGATAAGAAATACAAATATTATTGCCTTATCATATTATTAGATGTAAATAAGTGTGGCAAAACAAAATAATAGTAAAAATAGAGAAATTGAAAATAAAAATCACAGGATTTTGAAAACAAAAGGATAAATGCAAGGAAAGAAGAAAAAAAGCTGAGAAAATCGGTACACGTTACGATTATGTTTGAAAAAACGTGCAAGTATTTGAGATATGTATATTAATTTAAAAAAAAATTGTTATACGCTGCTTTTAATACATTTTGTTGGATCGGAGAAAAAATCATAAGAGGGAGCGATGTGGTTTTACATTCCGACATAAATTTGAATTTGACCCAGATTTTGCGTATTGATACGGTTCCATGTGTACAAATTATAAATCGTATATATACTATATATATGATATATTTAAGTCCCGCGCCAGAGTTTATCTCGGAGTTATCGACGGATGTTTCCGACATGATTCTTGCTACTTGTTTTATAATTAAGGTTTTCAGAGGGCTCCGAGATCGCATATGATGAAAGCGCCATCGCCATGGTGGCCATTTTCCATCACACGAAAGTGGCTCCATCAGGGAGCGCCGGATTCTTTCCTTCTGTTTCCTTCCACTACGATATCTGTGTGGGGTGAGTGATGTTCATTGAAAATCGTATTTAATCATAAACATCCTGAGTTTTATAAGAATCGAGACACGAAGAATCTGATAGCTGAATTTTTCATAATTAAAAATATTCGCATATTTTCCATATATTTTTGTATCGAACATTTATATTAGTATTAACGAAAACGCTAACCTCGTGGATCAAACTGATCAGTCTTGTATTCGTTACTTTCGTGTAACTCTTGCAAATTTTGAAGGCATTTCTCACGTGAATAATAATTTAGACGCGTACGCTTTTATTGAAACGAATTATTTGTATAGAAAGAAAAACTTGTGCTAGCATCATGGTATCTAAATCATGGATGGTGTACTATTTAATGGTATGTCAATCACCTCTGCGTAGAGATCAATTATGGGGGCGTATAAGTATATGCAGGAGCTGTACCGCAAGAAGCAGAGCGATGTGCTTCGTTTCTTGCTGCGTATCAGATGCTGGCAATACCGTCAATTGACCAAGCTACATCGTGCCCCCAGACCATCCAGACCTGATAAAGCTCGTCGTTTGGGTTATAAAGCCAAGCAAGGTAAATTATTTATCAAATGGGATTATACTGTAGGCTTGTATAAAAATATTTAATTTGATTGTTTGGATTAGTTGGAATTTTTTTTTACAAAAGGCAGTCAGTATAATAATATGTATATGTTCATAATAATGCCTCAATAATGCTTCTCAGATATATGTAAAATGAAAAGATTTTATTTTTGGTATCGATTCACGACTCTTGTGATCTATGGCAGTCATGGAGATATCACGCAAACTTGTCGAATTGTTTCTTTTTTTTAGATTTGGACATTTTATACTACACACTTCCTATCTTGTGAGGAATGGCTCCATGACTGTTGGTAAATTTTTATATTTGATTCAATCTTATAACTAAATAATTATACTGAACTGCCTTTGTACTTATGTCTTTGTAATATAAAGTTACAACAAAATATGCTATTTTACATGATAAAAGATAAATGATGAATTGGTTCATGCACCACTCTTATAGTTTCATGAAGAGAATAATACCATACCACTTACTGATATATTTGATTAATTAAAGTTATAATATAAATATGATAAAGAATGCAAGACAAATGCAATATTTTATTTTTGCAATAGGCTTTGTTATATTCAGAATTCGTGTACGCCGTGGTGGGCGCAAGCGTCCAGTTCCTAAAGGTGCAACATATGGCAAGCCCAAGAGCCATGGTGTAAATCAGTTGAAACCCACCAGAAAATTACAATCAGTTGCTGAAGTAAGTTATTCAAACACACATATATAAATCAAAATTAAAAAATTTTAAATATATATTAAAATATATATATGATGTATTGTACTATGCTTTCTTAGGTTTAAATGGAGAAATTTCTCTAGTTATAGACATTTCAATTATGGAAAAATTTCTAAAATTCTATTGATATTAATCAAGTGAACAAATTATATTTCTAAAAATGATGATAGAACTTTTTCACAATGAACACTGATTCTTTTTTTCCTTGGATGTCTGAAATTATCATTTATTTGAAAATTATCTTTTTTTCTATTAGCATTTCTTATTAAATATTATTTTACAGGAACGCGTCGGTCGCCGTTGCGGTGGATTGCGAGTGCTAAATAGCTACTGGGTGGCCCAAGACTCTTCATACAAATATTATGAAGTAATTCTGATCGACCCTGCTCACAAGGTAATATTCAAAATTGATTATGTATAATATTATTATTCTTAAAATAACTATACACTATTTTATTGCAATTATTAATTGATATCCTTTATTTTCTTATTCTTAATATATTTATATCAATTTCTCGTTTTTAATTCACATATGATGATCTTATATCACGAATGAATAATCATGATTTTTTATCTTCCTTGGATGTCTGAATATAAAATAAATTTCGGGAACTTTAGGAATTTATTTATTGTAAGTTACCATCTTTTCCTGTTCTTGTTTTAGGCAATCCGTAACGATCCTAAAGTGAATTGGATATGCAACGCAGTGCACAAGCACCGTGAACTTCGTGGTAAGACCTCTGCTGGTAGAAGCTCACGCGGATTAGGCAAAGGACATCGTTATTCACAAACGATCGGTGGTTCGCGCCGTGCCGCTTGGAAGCGACGAAATACGCTATCTCTTCGCAGAAAGCGATAATTATGTCACTTGTAACCTTCACACAATGCAAGATAGATCATTTTATTGTTATACTTTATGTCATATCAATATTGTGGTGTATCCTGTAAAAAAAATAAATATCTTTTTCTTTAAGATTGTAAAATTTTGATGTGTATTATTAATTCCCATTTTTTATCCTTTCGTTCTGGTTTATTGTTGCTAAAATGTTATTTCAATAGATTCAGTTTTATAATAATGTTTTAATAAAAAGATCATAAATTTGATATAAAAGTAATAACAAGTGAATGTGTGAAAAATTTTTCTAATAGATTCCTTTATTTTTCTATCATACGCGCGCATTTTTCAAAATAATTCATTGCCCAGGTCCAGATAATGATTTGTCCATGAACTTCTTTTTTGCAAAGCAGAGCCACCATTTACTTGGCTTTCCATCCTCACCATATACTTTGTCAACAATCCTAACAGCTGTTTCTTGTCTGATCTGATAAAGATACTGTCTCATAAGATCTATAAAATGACAAGTAATATTCTGTTATTTCTGTTACTTCAAAATATGAAAAATATTTTAAAGTGTTATGAATTATCAGTAGTTTTATTGATACTTGCCAGCCTCAGCAGGACTACTCGGTTTGGCATATACAGAATTCAAGGGAAAACCAGGATCACCAGGGATATCAAATTTGGAGATAGCAAGAGAAAACATTTCATTCATAGCTTGTGGTTGTGTCGCACATTTTTGTAACTTCTTCAAACATTCAGTAATAAATAAAGTAATATATATTAAAACTCTGTCAGCCTCGCTCTGTAAAAAAACTTAATTTTACTTATACTATATTTTTTAACTATTATTTCACAATATGAAGTATTACCTTAATTTCATATGTCCTGAAGAATACATTTGCTTTAAAGAAATATAATGCCTCATCGATTATATCCTGTTCTTTGTTGTTAAAAGGAGGTGCAGGGCCTCTGAATGAGGTCTTGATTGGTAACAGTGCCATGTTTCCGATTGTGCCATGGCTTTTTGTAAAGCTTGAATGATACGCCTAAAATTTGTGCAATATATAAATAGAAAATTTTAAATTATAATAATATGTTAGAAAGAAAGAGAGAGAGAGAATATGATTAATTTATTAAAGTATATAACATAGTTTCACTACAGTAATTAGTCTCCACATATGTATTGTTTATCATCAAATGTACTTTGTAAAATCTATACATAATAATTTTCAAAATATTTAATATAAATATTCATAATGTAGATAGAAATTAAAGCAAATGTTTAAATTAAGAAGAAAAAATAAATAACTTCTTATTGCATTATGGTTATGTTACTCGGGTAACGCCCTCGTAATTTTATTTACTTTGAAACAATGCTCGTTTATATTAACATAAAATTTATTACAAAAACTTACAGGCATGATGGCGACAATAATTCGTTTCTTAAAGGATTTTTTCGTTTGTTACAATGAATGATACATCAATTGTGACATTCCGGCGATACGTCAAACCATTGAGCATTGATAAGCAGTATATCCCTAGATGGTTAGATGTTAGATCTCATTTCATCACTTTAGCTTTATCATGTTATATTTATGGGTGCGCCGCATTATTAGATCTTTTTTTGTAATTTGTTATAATTAAAAAAAAAAATGAATATGCCAAAATCTGCAAATCTGATTGTCTCGTGCTTAGAAATACTGTAGAAAAACTAATCCTTTAAAATTGGTACATAAATAAAATTTAAATTGAAAATTAAAGTATCAAGAAAACGTAATCAATTTAAATAAAAAATTAATAGGAATTGTGATTAGTGATATTTTTTATATGGTATTTTCATATTTCATATATATTTATTTATAAAATATTGATCATTTGTATTATGTGTATGTTAGTTCATAGAACTATTACATAACTCATTTATTTATACAATCTATGTTTTGTTAAAAATTAAAATAAAAAATTGGTTTTATAACAGAATATATTGAAATAGAAAATTATTAAAACGTATTACGATTACATGCTTTAACATCATTATATTCTTTAAATTTGTTAAATAACAATTGGCAATAATATTATCATCAATTATACATATATAATACAATTGATAAAATTTGCATAATTAATACATTAAAGAGAAAGAATAAATGCTTTCGGTTGAAAAGCAAGATATTGATATTAATCAAATTACAATTATTTAAAACTACTTAATCTTATACATGTGAAAAATGTAATTTGGAACTAAATTTTAAATTAATAATGCACACGCAAGGAAAGCATTGTATCATTATATCTCTCAACAGAAATATTGTGCATTATTAATCATGCTTATGTAGAAATTTATAATTTTGCAATGTAGAAATTTAATTTAACTATCAAATTTATGCTGACTTATGCAATATTTGTAATTTATACCCTGCAATATTACGAAGGTATTATTTGAATATTGAAACATTGGGACTACCTAAATGTCTCTATCCATATATAATTAAACAATTTACTACTATTATTATTATACAAATTGACAAACTGTAATCTGTAAATGTATTGCACTCGTGTGCTTATGATTATGATTTTGGACACAATTTATGTGTGATTTATATATCTTTATTTTTTCCTATCGAGAGTTTTATTCATTTTTTGTTAGTTCTACAAAAAATTAAATATTGAATAGTATTACTAGTATATATCTACTATTTTTTTGTAAGTAGTAAAATCTTTCGTTTTGCTCTAATTGCATTCTTACTTTTACTAGGCACATTCTAATTGAGATAATTATTATTATTGTGTATGCACTTTTATAAAATAGATTTCTTTTAACCAAAGAGAGATGATATACAGTTTTAATAAATATATTATTTAAATCGTATATAATATATATGTATATCTCTGCTTTTTTTAACATTCAATATTTCTGTTTTGACTTGTATGAATTAATTAAATTGATCATTTTGATAAGTACGTTTCTCCAAAACTAGGTACATATTTCGGTACATGCTACATGATTGATATAACAATAATATGTAATTGACATCTCTCAGAGAGCGATTTAATAAAAAAGTCGATATAGCTTAATTAATATTAATTATTAAAATATTAATTGTTATATTAAAAATAAATCATTATGTATATCAAATAAAAATATGTTCCTCATACATATACATACAATGCATGCAATGTGTAAACATACATTTATACATTGTATATATATATTGCTTCATTTTATATAAAAAAATATGATGGTACAAAAAAAATTTTTCTCAACAAATTGCAATTTAATTTTCACTTAAGAGAATGGGTAATGAACAATGAAATTTCGCAGCGAAAGAACTTCCAATATCAAGATGCGGACTCAGAATGTGAGAAGCGTCGATGATCGCTCGAAAAAACCTGTGGTCGAACATCGTGAGTTTTTTTCTTCGTGAAGCAAAGGTACGCTCTCCGAATACTTATAGTGATCGCCGTACTCGTGTTTACAGTCATCATACGCCAAACCTGTTTGCAATGCAGCCTGTTTCTTATCGCGATAATGCTGATGAGACGGTTGCAGATTTTTGTACATCTTTCTATACTTATCTTGCATTGTCAACTCGCATTTCTGCTTTATAAGGAATATCGGTGAGGAACTACTATCCCTCAGTTTCCCTACAAATTGAATAATTGCAAAGGGAATTCGATATAGAATATAAAATAAATTAAATATCGAGAAGCCTATGCCGAAAGCAACATATTCTCAGCTAATTATTAGTATACACGATTGAACGAAGAAACAAACTTGATAATAATATTAATTTGTAAGAAAAATATCATGTATGATACATATCCAATATTCTAAAACAAAACCTCCTCCAATCAAAAACAATAATCTAATGATCATACAAATACGATGAATCTTCTGGTGATTACAATTATAACATAAAAGACACACATACATATAGCATATTATAATGATTAGAGTTGATGATATATAAATACCTGTTTTACCAACCATTCTGGCAATTCGTTTTGCTCGAGGGATCCTCTGGAGATGGATCATCTGAACTTTCATCATCTTTAACACAGTTTATCAGGAACATTGCCAACGCCCCCACTATTGGAGGAATGCCGGCTAACAGGAAAGGCAGATCATAGGAACCTGGCATTTATAACATAATTAACATATTTAATTAACTATTTTTTTAAATGTACAGCAAAATTTCAAAAAAAAAAAGAATTTTTGCTTTTTTTCGCTTTCTTATTCTATCGACGATGAAATAATTATTAAGAATCAAGTTACCAGTATGATCGTACAGAAGTCCAGCGATGGGTGGACCAACTGTTAAAGGTATAGAACACATTCCTAACAAAAATCCAATGGCCTGAGCCGCACCGCTGCGACCGCAGATATCGAAAACAATTGGGCCAAGTAACGATATAAAGCATCCATCAAACAGTCCCATGCCTAGTGAGATAGTCAGGAGGACGAGGAAGGACTTCGTGGACGGAAGAAGCATCGTGAAGACGCCAATACTTATAAATGATATCTAAAGAAAACATGGGCTCTTTACTTTTGATATCTATAGATATCAAATGAAAAGTATTCTTCAGTTATATATTTACCTGCTGTAATAATATTCTATTCACTTTTGGCAAGTCAGCGATGTAGCCAAAAACTAAACGGCCAATACCGGAAGTGATACCGATGCACATAACAGGTAATTTGCTATCGGCATCCTTGAATGTCATAGATACGAATTTGCCTATGTGGACATACGGTACAAAATACCTACAAAGCATAATTAAATCAATAGTCTTAATAGCTGCACGGATAGATCCATATATATAAAATCGTGCTATATAATTAAATAAGATAAAATATAATTATGTGATAGAAAGATAAATAATATTCAAGAAGAAAAGATAAAATTTAGGAGAAAAACAAGCAAACAGTTGACTATCACTCCAAATATCATTTCAAAAACATTTCCAGACGAAAGCAATCGAAAGGCGGTTGGATTGTGACTGTAGTAATTTATTGGAATTATCTATTTGGATTTAATCTCCACAACTTGAGATGTTATTTATATATCATGAACCGCAATAAACTGAGAACATACTTCATTTACATCATAAAATAATTGAGGCTGAGCGTAATAATTGTGTGATAAATCGACTCACCCAAAGAGAGCGAGAGGAATAGAAACAGCCCACACGACATATCGTTTTTTCTTCCAAATAGATACGTTTACAAGTTTTTTTAAACCATTTCGTAGCGATGTTTTATGTCGCTCACCTTCTTGTGGCAAATTCGCTGAAAAGAAGACGCTGATCTTTATATCCTTGTTACATACATACACATTATAGTTATTAATAAACTTTAAATTAACTTTTAATCTATTTCTAAATTTGTAACTATACAATCTCGGCTTATAATATAAAATCTGCGTACATATTTAATTTTAAGAGCAGCTAAAGATGAAGCCATTTTCAACAAATTTTATGTGACAATCCTCATATATGATATTTTATATATATCGTTATAAAGGAATAAATAAAAAGGCAAATAAAATAAATCGCAAATATTTTGAACTTTGAAGAAAACTTACGTGGTATTGGCTTGAAAAGAATCGCACAAGCCATAATAATAGCCGTGAGTGCGGCCAGGCTTCTCAGTGTCCCTTCCAGACCTATATGCCGTAATAGATATTCCATAAGGAACGGAATGAGCGCCGTGAATACGGAACTTCCGGCCGTGACGATGCCGTTCACTAAGCCGAGGTACTTCTTGAAGTAGTGACCCAATATTGCCAGACTCGGGGTGTAAGCGAGACTTGCACCAAGACCGTACATAACGCCATATGTTAAATAGAGCAGTTCCACCTGATGAAACACAAAGCGGGATGTACATTTCTCTTTTGTGAGTTCAAAAATCACCGCGAGGAAAAATCAATCACATTTTTTTTGTTTCTATTACCTTATCTGTTAACAGCGAGGAAAGAAGCAAGCCGACAGACGCGATCGCACCACCTACGAAGGTGGTTACTTGGATGCCGAACATATCCGTTAATATCCCTGAGATAGGCGATAAGAAGAATGTGATTCCGATAGTTAAAGAGCCAACCAAAGCTAAAACAATTTCATTTCGAATTAATTAATGTAGATAAACAATGAATCTTCTAGAATTAATTCAGAAAATAATTTTTTCGATAAAAAAAGCATAAAAAAATTTCATCATATTTTTTCAATAATTTTTTATTGCTTTGTTGATTTATCTAGATATTTGCATGTAAATTATATTTTTAAGTAAATTATATTTTTTCTTCGATTAAAATTCCAAAGAATAAGAGGTTATACCAAAATCGCGATATAGGATGTATACAAATTAAGTGCGTATCTAGATCGACATATAGGTGCGTTCCGTTTCATGCACTATGAATAAATAAATTATATTTTTTCTTCGATTAAGATTCCAAGGACTAAGAGATTATACCAACAGGAATACAATATAATACATCGCAATACAAATAGGATGCATGTTACAAATTAAGCGCGGGTTATCTAGGTCGACATATTATGAATAATTATGAATAACATTTTTTTTCGAGATGACAAGACGATTAAGTTGTTTGAGCAGTATATCAGCAAGTAGTATGAATTAACCCCTATTATTATAAATGAGTGCTTAATTGTTGGACAATTGTTGGACGATTTAGATCCTATATATTTAAGGGCATTACCCATATAAACAATTAATCTCGTCGATGGCTTTTAATTTATGTATCGAACGAATAATTCTCTTTTCGCTACTCAATTTAAATAGATTTAAACATGAAAAAGATCAAATAAAAAGAAAGAAAAGGACAAATGTATAGTAATCTATAATAATAATAATGAAAGACGTCGTTCGCGTGTCATCGATACAGTTATCGAAATAGACAAAAATGGATTTTACAAGCAAAGAATTCAGATAATGAAGTTCATCGAACTGCATGTATCCCTCGTGATATCCCCTCGAGTATCCACGCACAATCGGTTTTATAAACTGCGACATAATTATGAGATGCAATTAAATCTCCGCCACACACAAAGATATAAATTGTTAATTGTCAAATAAATGTGTGATATTCGAATCAATACATAAACATATATATATATATATATATATATATATATATATATATATATATGTATGTATAAAATAAAAACTTTTTGCTACTCGATAACAGCTAGATGGGCATACTTTAAAGATGTATCAATTTTTTAAAATTACTACAACTATATGCAGAATTACATAATTCTAAATTAATGTAATCAAATACATCATATTAACAAGTTTTTAAACATATTTAGACATATTATTCAAGCAGGAAATTGCATGCAGTTGATGAATTATAATATGTATGTTTCAAGATTATTTAAAAAATTATTCTAATCATATAATATATATAAACTAAACTAACTCTAATTGACTTTTTTTATACTATTTTATTTATATCATTCGAGTCTTATTTATGTATTAACTTTTATTATTATAAATGCTCAAGATAATCAAAATGTCACGTCAAAATTATAACACACACTAGATATAACATAATCCTAACAATATACATGTGCCCTGAATGTCTTTTGAACATGTGTGTTGTTAGGGAATAATAAACACTCTCATAATTTATTTCAAAAACTCTCATGTTCGAATTTGTTATTAAATCAAATCAAATCATGGGAAGTCGGATTTTTATTTAAGCACATTCTTGTCTTATCATTGAATAAACGTTCTGATTTGAGATCGATAATTGAGCATAATTTGTACACGATTACAAATACAACGAAGCAGAGTAAACGATATATATGTATGTTTTTATATAATTTATTTATAGTTTGGAGAATTTTTTTTTTAAATAATTTTTTACATAAAATAATTAAAACTTTTTGTATAAAAGCAGAATACATTATCATATAAATATTTTAATATATTTATATTATGTTTTGTTTTTTCTGAGTATCGTACCTGCTTTGGAAGACACTTCAGTCTCACCAGCCTCCGTGAGTCTCTTCTGCAATTCCGGATAGATGAGAGAATACGTGTTGATGATGCTGAAGAGCACGCCGTTAATCGTGAAGCTGCTGACCATAATCATCCAGGCCCTCAGGCCGCCATCGGGCGGTCCGACAATCATCCTCGTCGGCTCGTTCACGAGATCCTCATCTGGCTCTTTTCGTGCTGCGTTCCCGACATGTATTGTATCTTCCTCCACTTTGTGAACTCTCCTCGACTTCCCGATCGAAGCATCAATCGTTAGTGCTGCGTTTTCGATCAGGAGGGGATTGCCCTCACTCCAATCAGAATTGTCGGAATCGGTTTGACGAGGCTGCACATGGCTTGCCGAGCCGATCGGATCATTTGCGGCTATATGATCGATCGTTCGGATTGATGTGGCGGTATTATTTTCTGGAGCAAAGCCGCCGATATCGCCGGCGTGACCGGCTCCATCACCAATCGTCATTGTTATCGATAATTATTTTTGTGGATTATTGACACCGCTCCTTCAGAAGATATCTGTGAACTTTCGATAAAGATAATGCTTAAAGAGACTGTCAGATTACCGTTCCATTTTTTTAACATTATCTCTTACGTAATAACTATTGTCTACTAGATGTCTATATAGTTAATAAGTTATCTAGCCCGTGCTAAATTGATTTTATCTCATCCCCTCTTACATACTTTTGATTTTAGAATATTATACAATCAATATTTATACAATACATCTATTAGTATCTTAGAATTTTTTGAACTCATTGAAATTATTGTTTCATTAAGAATAATTTATATATATATGTCTTATAGATTAAAGCTTAATTCTTTGTGAACTTTATCTAAGAATTTACAACTTTAGGTGTAGAAAGTACAAAAAATGTAATAATTCGGAATGAACAATTGATGGATATATTGGTATGTCAATAGTCTTGAAAATTATTATTATGTTTTACGGTGAAAATAAAGTCACTGCATTTTTCGGAATACGCTAAACTGTAAAAGTAATTTCGAAAAGAGAAAAAATATTCCAACTTTTCTATCCACCACGAATATAAGTACGTCGCATATGAAAGATATACAATATGCTATATTTGCTCTACTGTGCCGTTACACAAAAGTCTGCAATGTAAGGCTTGATGAGTCTTTGAAGCTGGAGAATACAGCTCCAAAGGCTGCAGCTTAACCATTTAACTAACTATATTCTGCCGATCTAGCACATCGGTTGGTATCAAGAGACACCGGACACCGGTAGTGTTTCGCATCAAATTAGATCGAAAATATCTTATTATTAGATTCTATTTTAAATTCGGATCTTAATAATGAGGCTGGATCGAATAAATTTAATCTGTAATGGAACAATGAAAGAATGAAACTAATAATTGAAGATAAAACTAATAAGTTATTATTATTTATTACTATTTCTTTACATCGTTTATCATCAAGTGTAAATTCTTAGTGTTTCGCTTGCAGATATACTTGGTTGGTTTTGATAATAATAGTACGCAATGTTTACTAAAATTTGACGACAAGAAATAGTTAATAAGATTTAGAGCATTACCCTAATAGACATGTTCGAGACACATGCTCTGAATATCTTCTGGATATCTTTCAAACATGTATGCTATTAGAGTAATTTCGTATTACGTCGAGACGCAGTTTTAAATATATAAAGTAGTATGTAGAATATAAAGTAAATATATAAATTTTTGAATATGTAAAATACAATTATATAATGATGTGAAGTCATTAATTCTGCTTTAAATAACTGCTTTATTCTTAATTTTGAGAGACGATTATGTTACGATCAACGTATAATTTTTAAAATTTATGTGTTTATGTTACTTGTTTTGAAAACAACTTCTTCTTATAATTCGATTATTTCAACAGCTACGTAATTTAGAAGCAAGAAATTTGCAATATATAAAAATGAGTTAAATTTTATTATAGATTTATCCTTATCGCAATAAATATTAATATATCTATTTTTATATAAATATATTTTATAATTAATATATTTTATGATAAATATATTTTATGATAAATATATTTTATGATTGAACTAATGATAGAAAAGAAAATTATACTGACATAAATATATATTAACAAATGTCAATTGCTTGAACAATCAAATAATTATCAAGCTAATATTAATTTCTTATAATAAAATGTTCAATTACCAAATAATATAATATAATTATCAATTGATATTTTTAATTGTTTATTTATTTATCAAAATTATAAATTAAATCACTGTTTAAAATAATGTTTAATATTATGTACAATCAAGTTAATTTTTTAAAATAATAGATGGAATATATTAAATCCATTTAGCATAAATATAAGTTAATCATCATATTTGAGTTAATCATGGATTTTCTCTTATTATTATTGAAATATATGCGTAAATATTTTTCTAAAATAATTCTTCCCAAATATATTAATCTCGTTACCATATTTTAACCATATTTTAACGCACAGACTGCACAGACCTTTAACCTCGAATAAAACGAACATTATTGATGATTTTTTGCTGACATTTAGATCATATTTTGAAAATTTTGTTAAACGTTCAAAATTTCTCGTATTTTTCAGATATATTTCTGACGACATTCTTGTGGAATGATAGAATTTAAATTTTCAAATTTTAAACTTTAAATGTTCAAACAAGAATCATTCTTGTTCAAGATTGAATCACGATTCCGAAGTTCGCGTAATATTTTATTATCATTTATCATGATTCGCAACACGCTATTTTCAGCTTGACACGACTTTATATCTCCGCGCGCGCGAGTTAAACGTTTAATAGTCTGCAACAATTTAATAATCTTTCGATATATCAAATACTTTTTCATGATGTTTTCTTTTATGAACTTACAAAAAATTAAAGCTGCAACATAAACAAATAATTTTCTCTTTTTCGTTTCCGAGAGATGCAAGTAAAAAATATAACAACAAAAAAATAAATGATAAAGCACATTTATAAGTAAATTCGAGAACTTGAGTAGTTGTTAGAAAATTAATGTTTAATTAACATTATCAACAGGCATATATTAATATATATATATATATATATATATATATATATATATATATATTTTAAAAGAAATGTCATATATGTTTAAGCTTTATTGGATGTGATAAAAAAGAAGACGAGTTTAAATTTTGAGAATAAAGAGAATAAAGTGATCATTTATGGAATAAAACATTTAAAAAAAATTTTTTTTTTTTTGTAGAAAAAGGGAAGCAAGGATATTAGATCTCGGAAAGTTCATTAGCTGTTATCATTATCTCATTTCGTTTTTTACATAAGAAAAGTCTATTCAATCTAATTTAGCTTTTGCAAAAATTGATTGTGATACTTTTATATTTTGTACGAAAAAATATATATTTTTTATTTGTAATAAAATATTATTAAGAGAGCAAAATTCGCAAATTTTTATATGTATAGATGTTTTATATTATAAACAAGTTTGTGGCAAAATTTAATAAGTCTTGTGAAAACAGTTGAGAGATAAGAGAGTGATCTTTTAAGATTCTCTAAGCATAATTAATTAATTTTTTGCAAGCAATCAATAATTTTTTTTATATGATTTATTTATTCAATACTGCATTAGCTGATATTAGAATCGTAAGGACATATGCCAAACAAATGGCAATATGTCAAATTATCGTTTAATACAGATACAAATGTTTTTAAAGATAATGACAATCTTTGATATATGTATACATAAGTTCACATAATTTTTGACTTACTGTCTGAAAGTTAATTTTCGTTTATCGTTAACTATATTTTGGCATATTGCCATTCGTTTAACTTTCAAATAACAGTAAGTAATTAAAAATTATATGAGCTTATGTATACATATATCAAAGATTGTCATTTTATATATATATATATATATATATATATATATATATAAGTTTATATATAGAATACATCCATAGACACTTACTATGTCTATCGAGCTATTGCATCAGCCGGCATAAAAGACGAACATTATCTGGTCAAATAATCGTCAAACACAAACGCCAACGTGCATCAAGATATTCGTATATGGCCACCTGAAAATTTTTTTGACCTTGTGTCTGAGCAAAATTACGCTTGATTAGCGGAATAAGTTCTTAGAATCGGAGACCTCACGAAACTTTACGAAACATTCCGTATAAATTTCTCACATGCTGCAGATTTCTAGTAATTTAGCTTTTATAATATGCATATTACATATTATAATTATCTTGGACAACTTAGATTATGTTTAAAAGAGCATCGAGACGATAATTTAAATAAATGAAATTTTTTCTGTATGACACAACACAATTTCTATTCCATATATTTATTTTATTATCTCACAATAAGAAAGAAGCACCGATCTTAATATCGAATATTTATCGATTTTATTATAGAATATATGCAAAGATAAACTAGATGGGCTTGATGATTCATTGACCAAAATTACGTGTCCAACACTTATATATACAAAAACCAATTTCGATTTGGCATAATGCCAATTCTCGGACAGATATCGAGTTCTAAAGTTCAGAGATTCCTGCTTTACTATCAAGCTGATCGTGAGTTACATTTCCAGTAATAATACAACAGCAGATTCCGTGTAAGGACCGTGTAAGTATCTCATTAGTCGAAAAATGTTTCTTAGAAAGAATTGCTTTCAGAAATTTTCCGGATATCTCTTTTGATAAAAATTAATATCATCTCCTCGTTTATTCCAATGTAAATAATAATTTTTGTATAAAAATCTTTAAGTTTTCTTTTTATATAAATCTTTTATCTTTCTATCTAAAAAATCTAATATCAAAAACATTGTTAGAAATAACATAATTTTTAAATAAGTTTAATAATTAGTTAATGAAATTACATTTATCTTAAATGCATAACTTTACATTTATTTTAAATGCATAAGTTTACATTTATTTTAATTGCGTAACTTTATTTTAATTACATAATTCTTGGCGATATTGAATTTATAAATGTAAATTTAAATTTTTAATTCCATTCAAAAGACCATATTGTTGAGTGTGAGCACGTGGTGCTACGCGAATAAGGAATAATGTATGGCTGATTTGAGATTACCCGGTTCAGACAATCCTCGAGCGTGGCGGTGGGTGCATCATATATATATATCGAACGAAAATCGCAACTTTCAACGGATCGCGTCAGCTCCGAAGAGGAGACGGCGTCGGTTATAGCGAGAGAAAGAGAGGTAGAGGAAGAAACAAAAGGAGAGAAGGAAAAGAAAACGCAAAGCGCCCGATTAATCACCCTCGAGGACCGACCGACCGATCGCGCCGTCGGACTTAAACTAACAATAAGAAGGCGGACCGACCGATGCTCGGTCAGTCCCAGGGATGGGTCGGGGAAGAGGCCGAAAGTTCCAAGACAACATGCTCTACTCTAATGCATCAAGAGAGAAACTAACGACACGAGAAAAGAGAGAGAGAGAGAGAGAGAGAGAGAGAGCGATAGAGGAGTAAAATGTGATGGAAGAAGGGGGAGGCCGAAGGGGATGGCGGGAGGAAGGGGAAGGCGGCACCGATAAGCATGAGGCATGAATAGACACAGTGGTCGGCGACACATGTGAAATATGCGTGAATTCGACTCGTGAGCCGAGTGCCGTGTAGTATTTACACTCTACGTTTTCCCGGTAGCGATATATATATATATATATATATATATATATATATATATATATATATATATATAGTTATTATAATTATTCGAGATTTTTTGCCACGTGGCTACCATTCTGTTATTTCCTTTACATCTTCTCCAGTTGTGCTTTCTATATTTTCGCTACCGGGAAAACGTAGAGTGTAAATACTACACGGCACTCGGCTCACGAGTCGAATTCACGCATATTTCACATGTGTCGCCGACCGCTATATATATATATAGCCGATTGATCTTCTATTAATTTTTTAATGATTTCCTGTAACAGGAGAGAATATTCCTCGTAATAAGAGAATATATTGTTAGATCGAACCGACGCAAAGAGCTACAAAAAAGTCTCCAAAAAATTCTCTAAAAAAAAACAGATATAAAGTTGCACTTTAATTTTTTAATCTTAAGATATTGGGTCATTATTGATAAAATATATCATTTTTTTACTATGTAATTGCAAAAATAAGATCATAAATTATATATAAATTGACACACAGGCCATTGATAAAAATTATCATTTGTTTTATATAATTTCTTGTATTATATAATTTCAAAAATAAGATCCAAAAGAAGAAAATTCTGTATAAAAATATTAAAGTATTGTTATTATTAAAAGTATTGAAGTTATCAGAAGAATCTGCATAAAAATATCATACATATATTCTAAAAAGATTATTATTATCTACATATTTAGAATGAAATGCGAAATGCGTGTGTATGTGTGTGATAATAATAATAAGAATAATACATACCATTTATTCATTCATCCATCATTTCAAAATATTTAATATAAACTCGTAATATTGTTAAAAATTGATAAATATTTCTAATATTCTTATTTTCTAGTATTTTCTTGTCAAGTATATTTCTCAAATATTTTTCTTCTATACACAGAAAAGTAGAAGAAAGGAAAGACAGTATTATATTAATATTATAGTAACTGTATATTGCAGATCCTGCAACTTTTCAAAACATTTACACTGAAGATGCAATAATAAAATTAACATAAAAAATTTCATGTTGATGTAATGTGTAATGTTATCTATTGCCAATACATAAATTCATGTTTTAATGCAAATCGTACAGATATTTATATTTGTATAAATCTTTAACTTAACATACAATTTTTAATGTTAATGAAAGAAAATGTGCATGGAAAGTTTATATATTAAGTCTTATAAAAACTCTATTTTACCTGTATACATATGTTGCTCTAATTGTAAGATTCAAGAAATGCATTCTAGATTCATAGATAAATTTTATAATTAATAGTTGGCACAAAAAGTTGGTCACATTTGTCGGATAAAATTAAAGAGGAAACAAAAATGCATATACATTATTGCTATACACAATAATATGCTCCCAATAATTTTTATTAATCGACTTGATATCCACTTGTTCATTATTTAGAGAAGAGTTCCCCCTTTTTAAATGTCACATAAACAATCTTACACATATTTAACAGAATTTTAAACGATAAACCATTTGTTTTATGTATCACAAATAGTATAGCACGAATCTAATACGTCATATATCGTATATATAAAAAAATTTATTATGAAAGGAAATTTAATAATCAATACTCGGAGAAACTTTGCAGGTATAACACATGTTTGCACAAACAGTATATAGTTACAAAGATATAATATTTTGTAATACAATGATAATATATTTTGCAAAACTTTTCTACAGATGTCAGCAATTCTGAATGAAACAGCAAGTTCGGTCGAAAATTTCGACCAAACTCAAACGGCTTATCACACCTAATTGAACGTGACCCATAACTATATTTGACTGACCTACTGACTTTGAAAAGAACCGATTAAGAATCCGATTATAAATCATGCGACGCGATGATATTCCATTGTCACGTACCACGAGGAATATATATGAGTAATCTCCATATTACACGAACGTTTTCACTGCCACGAAAAGCTTCGGTGCAATAACTGTGACATATTATCGACGTAGAGCTCAGAGACGATAACATAATCGGCCAAGTGACATGCGCCAGATACATATGTGAAAAAAAAAATGCTGTTTTATCTTTACGGGCTGGAGTGTATATTTTATTCTCTATTGAATATTCTCTTAACATTAAGGAACACGCTCGGAGCACGGTTACATAACATCTCGCATGAACAATATAAACGTCATAGATGCGAAACACCGAAGGCGTCGAATAATTCGTTTTCATTGATAGTCTGATTGAGGAGTATCAGCTGATCGCAAAGTAATAATATACCTCTTTTATCAAATGAATAGATAAAACGATAGTTTAGATATATAACGTGAAATAATACTATGATACTTATGACAATTTTGAAAAGTTTATGCGGAAATTAAAAAAATAGAATACAAATTAACATACGTAATTTCACTTTTTGTACTTAATCCTAATATATTGAATAGAGAGATTATTTCTTATCAAAATTATTCAAGATCTTTCAATTCGACTTTGATCCAAGTCTATATAAAAAAATTATAAAATACATGTTCGTAAGAGAAAGAATTTGAAAAATATTCCTATAAAAATATTTAGAAATACGTATCGAATACGTGCAGGAGTTCGCTTATATTTATATGCACGATATAAGTATGAAAAAAATTCTTTTTTTTTTATTTTTAAAAGAATACTTGCAATCTTCTCAGATATTCCGTGAATTTCCTGTGATTTTTGCAGTTTTTTCTACCGGTTTGTTCTTGCTTCGCCAACATCGCTTGATGCTAAAGATGATGCTTCGTCGTCACTAGCATCTGCTAATTCGCAAAATCTTCTGCATCGGATAGAGATACTATGATAAAGTCTTCATCTGATGATGAGCTTCGTCTCGAAAGAAGACTCTCAGTCGAATTCGAAAATTTGGTTTCCAACGTCGCTTGTTCTTCTTTGTTCTCTTGCTCATCAAAGATCTCCCAATCAACCAAATCCACGTGTTCCATTTCATATCTCTCTTCATATTTGTTAAACAATGCATTGAATGGTAAAAGCAATATTATGATAATGTAAATAATCTCTTGAATTTTAGAATAAAGATAATCAAAATAATACACAAAATGATCAAAATAATAATCAAAATATTCAAAAATGTCATTCATCGTAGAGTGAATCGAATAATTCTTCGCAAATTTCTTCAATGCTTGTTCTTCCGTTTCCGAAGATTGGCTCTGGCTTTCCATCACATTTGATTCAACGTGTATTGAATTTTCATCGAGTGTTAACATCGGTGATCCATCCGGATGATCGAGCGACTCGTCGTCGAATAGCTTGGTCAATGCCTGCATCTTTGACGATGTCTCGTATCTGTCAGAATTCATATCTTTTCACAAATTCACGTTACTATTGATCGACGATCAAAAAGCTTTTTCTTCCTTCGAATTTAATTAATACTACGTCTTTTGCTCGATCTCACTTTAATTCGATATCCGGGATGTCATACACGTGCGTCCGCGTCTTCTTCGGAAAAAAGCCGGAATCAAAGTGGAATGCACATATAAAACCTTTTATTTGTCTGCGAGAGAGTTGCAACTGCATTTAGTGATTTCCGAACTAACTTTCCAAAGCAGGTAGCGTTCAGAAAACCTTTTTCCTTTTTCGGTGAATAAAATTATGCCTTACCTGAACAAAATCGGATTTCAAAAGAATTTCAAACTGCCCTCTTGAAAAGGAATGCATCGCTGCTTTAACGTCAAGGTGATGACATCTATAATTAAACTCTACGAAACTTGATGCACTATTTGCTGTTTTATCAATATCAGATCATTTGTCATAATATTTTGGAAAAAACATTGAAATGTTCAATTTACGAATAATTTAATAAATAAATATAAATTCATTGAATTAAAAATATATATCAAAAAATATTTTTCAACAAAAAAGATTCTGTAAATTAATTAATGGGGCATAAAATTCATATGATTCATTAATTCAATGATCCTTTTTATCTTCAATAGATATTACAGATTTCTTTCCAATAGAGCATGCTGGTAGGATACTCCAGTAAAATCTCTGTGCTCTATATGAGGTTGAATTTGGCAATTCGATAACTTGGCAGTTTCCAGAGTGTATCAGTTGCATCTTTCTTCAATTTTAAAGAGTGACAAGTTAGATGATATAAAAAGAAAAATGTCCAGCGTGGATTGGGAAGAAATTAAGAGGCTAGCCGCTGATTTCCAGAAGGCACAGCTCAGCTCGACTTTACAAAAGTATGAGACAGCTTTAATTTCCACATTGTAGATCATAACATAATTTCATTCTTATAAAAATCTGATAATTGTAAAATAATTGTAAATAATAGTAAAGTGTGCGAATAAATTATATTAAAATTACAGATACGTTTTTATAATTCGATTCATATCTTGCGTATAGTTTTGTAATAGTTCACGAGAATTTTCTGAGCAAGTTTAAACATATGGAATGTTAATAGTAATATATTGACAAGTTTATTTTTATTGAATATGAGTTGTTAAGAAAGATTAGTTTTATTATAATTTATTACATAAATAAGAATATACTAAAATTAAAATTTACTTATTGTTTGTATATTGTTTCTTTTATATCAGTTGTAGACGTTGCAATACTAAAAAAAACTTAAGAATTTTCAATTAAACTCCTTATATATGTTGAAATAATATTTGTCATTTTTTACAGCAATCTAATGTAATTAAACTTATATTACAGGCTTTCTGAACGAAATTGTATAGAGATTATAACAACATTGGTAGAAAACAAGCTTCTAGATATTATATTTACTAATGATGGCAAAGAATATGTAACTCCCCAGCATCTCGGAAAGGAAATCAAAGATGAATTGTATATTCATGGTGGAAAAGTTAGTTTAGTTGACCTAGCACAAATTCTTAATGTTAATTTATCACAAGTAACCAAAGTAGTAACGGAGATTGAAAAGCACAATAAAGGACTAAAAGTAATATTGGGACAACTCATCGATAGGAGTTATATAAATAAAATTGCAGAAGAGATAAATGACAAGCTCATACAACACGGTTGTATTAATGTAGCCGAATTGACACTTACTTATAATTTACCTGCCGAATTTTTACAATCAGTTATTGAAAAAGAGCTAGGAAAGATAATACATGCCACACAAGATCTCCAAGATCCTAAAATTTTTTATACTGAAAGTTTTGTAGCTAAAAATAGAGCAAAAATTAGAGGTGCTTTGTCTGCTGTGACAAAGCCTACACCACTATCTGCAATATTAGGTCAATGTGGTGTTCCAGAAAGGATATTTTTCTGTAAGTGCAAAAATTTAACATGTTGATATTATAAAAAGATGATAACTTTCTAACTTATTCACATAATTAAGTAATTTTGTTTCTATTTTATAAAATATATATTTAATGTATAAAACAATTATATTGATTGGAACAAAACAATTTATCTTTGTTTAGATCTATTACTTAGAATTCATCTTTATAAAATTTACATTTTCTATTTATCTTATTCTATTCTAGCAATTCTGGATGGTTTGCAAGAAGTAAAACAGGTGCCTGGAGTTGTAACTGGGAAACAGAGTGGAAACAGCATTTATATACCTACTATATATTCTAAAAGTCAGAATGAGTGGGTTGAAAACTTTTATAAGCAGAATGGATATTTAGGTAAAATATATAATTTTGAACAATTTTTTGTAAAGAATTCTTAAATATCAATCAATCTAATGTATTTTTATCTTTCAGAATATGACGCGCTAACAAGACTCGGGATATCGGACCCATCAGGTTATATAAAGCGTCATTTTCCAAACGAGACCATGATCTATTTAAAATCAGTAGCTGTGGGAACAGTGGTAATGGATCAAGTTGACGCTAATATTGAAGAAATCGTTGCGACTGGGTCTTTCGTTGATCTTTATCCTCTTTTACCATCTGTATTTAGTGATGAAGATGCGGAAATTCTTCTGAAATTAGCTACAAAGAAGACAAAGGTCAATGTGCATATATTTGCAAAAACAGTTGCAGTTTCTGATGTCTTCTTACAGACTTTAACTAAATCTCTTGAAACAGTAGCGGAACAGAAGGCTCGAGAAATAGTAGCTAATGGAAAATGGGTTCAATCTATTGTTGAAAATAAATTGAAATCAAAATCTGCGAATCTAATAATTGAAAGTAAAACGAATAAAAAAGAAGAACGAAGAAAAAAAGCAGTTGTTGGTAAAGCGGGTGGTGGTAGCCAAGGCAGGGAAACCAAGACAAAGTCTATAAAAAAGAAGTATCTTCAAGGAAAGATACAAGAAAATGAGTCCGATGAAGATGAGACGAGACAAATATCAGTCGGAAAAGGCGAGATTACTTTAATATCTTTGGAAGATGTAAAAGCGGAAGTTATGAAAGATGAGAATATATCCATAATTGAAGATTTGGCGGACGAATTAGCGCATCATCTGCAACCGAAATTGAATAAATCCGCTTTATCATTGGCAGAGCAATTAGCGCAATCCAACAAGACCACGAACCTAAGCGAAATTAGCGAGCGCCTAAATATTCTAATAACGAATATTCGAATATTCGACAAGGGCATCAAACATTTAAACAAAGCAGATCAAGCCCCACTGACCAAATATCTACTCAAATCGCTATGTCTCGATTTTGTAACAAGTATATTTAAGTTGGCTGCTCAACAGAATATGTTACAAGTGACAGAGAATCTTACGACAGAGATGAGACAAAGACTATTGCTCGAACTACCTGCAGATGTTAAAGAACCATTGACTGCTATCCATAAAACAGTAATGGGAGATTCGGTGGAGGATTTTTTGAATACCGTTGATGCAGCGATGGCATCTTGCTGTTTGGTTCTAAAAAAGTATGATAAAAAGAAAGAGCGACCGCAGATATACGCTCACAGAGAAGCTCTGTTGGAGGAATTGAACGCCACACAGGATCCTGCATTGGCGTTGCATCTAGTTACTAGTGTGCTTTTCACTGCTGCTACGCAAAATGCCCTACATATGTCTGGCAGACATGTAACAACTGTTCTCGCATTCCTCCAAAAGCAATTAGAGTCTGATGCAATATCGATTCTTTCCAAACACCATGGTATGTAATAATTTATGAAATAATTAAAAAAAATATATCTGTTTCTTCATAGTGTGAAACCAGCCAATAAATATTATTTTTTTCCACACAGATTTGGTACTCAATTTACTAAGCACTTCTGATGAAAACATAAGAATGGAAGTTTCGAGAGCCTTGGAAGAAGGGTTAATAGATATAAAAAATATTGCCAATGATTTTAAGCAACATGTGAAAACAGACAAGTCTTGAGAGGGATTATATGATCAATTACATAATATAAATAATGTAAAATAATTTAGATTTACTCACCTTATTCTAATATTTGTATAACATAATTAGAACATTGTATTTTATGATAAAATATAGAGAACATATATTAAAATTTAAAAAGATCAATCTCTTATAAAAAAAAAATAATCAAAAGAACTAATTTATCGATATCATGATGCTTTCACTATGATGTACGATAAATGCATTTGTTTTTTATTATAAAATTCTTCTAATACTTATCTTTCAATAAAATTTCATTGTTTATCATTTTTTACAATCAGTTTGATAATAGATGCGAAGGTAACTAGATATACATTGATAAACTTACCTATACATATGTATGTACATAATTTTGTTATATATATATATATATATACATATATATATATATATATATATATATATATATATATATAACTTAGAAGACACTTGATCATCATTCTTGTATATACAGATAAATATCACAAATGTAGTTCTTGAAACATTGGGTTACAAAGTCGCTAAGATTCGTGTGAATCCGACACACACTGGTACCACGGTCTGTCCAATCCCCCAAAACATTGCATACAAAGGAGGCATTTGATAACCAGATGCTCTGTATACAAATGCAACTGCCGCCGAACTAACAACACCCGATGTCAATGGTAGCAATACACCCATTATTATGATAAGCAGCGGAAAAAATCTGTATATATAATGATTCATGAATTGTGTCTAACTCCCATATAAAAAACATTTAAAACTTACATACTTGCCGTATTTGTGCTGTCGCAAAGTAGCAAAACAAATCGCGCCAGCGATTGTGTGCACAAATATTGAAGAGAATAGGGCCCATAGAAATATTTGATACCACATCTCTGAAAAGAGAAATATATTAGATTTGATTAATTTTCATAAATAAATTCAGACAAGATATGATGGTAATTTATCATAGATTGAGGATGCATTTATAATGTACTTATTCGATTATATATACCTGCGAATGATATCAAAGGTGTATTAAATATGTTGCCAGAGTTCACATTTCGTAATGCCATTTGCGGTCGCAGTGAATTGATATCCGTTTGCAAATCCATGTGGGCATCGATGAGAAAAAAACTTTTCGAATCGTCTCTACTTGCGAGACATACAATTTTTTTCTTAAATTTTCGCTCCTTTTATGCTAGTTTGACATTTGTTGATAAGGTTATGATGCATCGTTAAGAAATTATTTCGGAGTTATTGACTATTATCACTGTTATGACACACGAGAAACAGCGATAATGACAATCATATAAATGGATGTACATCTTTTACAAAATGAGACGGAAAGTAATGGAAGGAATTTAAAAATGTATATGTTCAGTTGTCAAATTTGACATTGTTCGACGCTATTTAGTTGGCAACAACTCGAACGCAGCCTTTTGTCAGTAAAGTTTTACGTCAGAGATTTATCTGTAAATAGAGAGTGCCACGTACTTTTTTTATTTACAAATTACTTTATAAATTAGAAATGCAACAAAAGTATCATTTAAACATATATATATATTTAATATTTTTTACTCCTTTGTCGAGAGAAGTCTAAAGTCTAATATGATATCCCTTGTTGTAACGAAATAAATACGTGACTGAAGCATTTACAGTATCTACTAGCGCTTGTGCGTTGCGCATGCGCAAGATTTGTCCCTCCAATTCGAAATGATTGCCAGAGTGCCGGATTCGGAAGAAGAGATTTCCATCTATGTGTCTTATACGTCTATGGTGTCGATTCGCGGTGTTTGTCACCGAGGCCGAGGACCGAGGACGGCGAGGAAAGGAATTATAGGAGGTGCTGGTCTGTGCTGGAGTCACGTGATTTCGATAATAGTGTGCCGAAGACATGGCGGACAAAGAAGAAACTGAAAAGACCATCGCCGAAGACTTGGTTGTCACCAAGTATAAAATGGCCGGCGAAATCGTAAACCGTAAGGGAACGCTTCTATAGTAGTCGGGCAAAATTCCTGTGGCCGTAAACGTGTATTGCACGCGCGTATTCTTCTTATTGTTGCCATATGGAATTCGGCAAGCCAATGCCGGGCTATTCCGCAGCCATGTGCTAGACCTTTAAGTCTTCTTTAAGCATTCCTCAATATGATCCAATAGCGTTTTCTTGATCTATCAAATGCATGCTCGCTCAATGAACGAATTTTATTTATTTGCGATCGTCTATCATTCATACAATTTCAGCCGCGATCGTACAATCATGCCGTTTGCTCCTCTTGATTCGTTTTAATTATTTTGCACTAAATATAAGCTGTATATAACTGCAACACTTATCTTTTTGGCCTAATAGCGATTTTACATGATTTTCTAAGATAATATACAATGTGTCTGTTCATTGTCTTATGAGTTCACATAAAATTATAATACTTATATAGGTATGTGTATACATATGTGTGTGTGTGTGTGTGTGTGTGTGTGTGTGTGTGTGTGTGGTGTGTGTGTGTGTGTGTGTGTGTGTGTGTGTGTGTGTGTGTGTGGTGTGGTGTGTGCGCTCGCGCGCGCGCGTGCACACATGCATGTATTATTTGAATTATGACTAACAGATTCTATCCTTTGGTTGTGTTTTGAATTTCATTACTAACACCAAAAATCTATAATTTACATTATATATATTATTATATAATATTTCCAGTACTGGCAATAAATATTTAAATATGATTTATATATTAATTTTATAATATATTCAATGAATAATCAATAGATAATTTGGTTGTATATTAAATGCAATTGAAATATTTGCAAAAAAAATTTTTCCAAAAGTTTTGTTGATATAACTTTGACATATAATTTTTTTCATAATTTTATCATATTAATATATGTATATATTAATATATGTATGTATTAATATATGTATATATATTTTACAGGGATATTAAAGCAAGTCTTAGACAAATGTGTTGCTGGAGCTTCTGTGAGAGAAATATGTGAGTTTGGTGACAAACTACTTACTGAAGAAACTAACAAAGTTTTTAAGAAAGAAAAAGAACTTAAAAAGGGAATTGCTTTTCCAACATGCATATCAGTCAATAATTGCATTTGTCACTTCTCACCCATTGCTAGTGAACCTGATCTTATCCTCAAGGATGAGGATATGGTTAAAGTGTGAGTTTATTTAAAAAAAAAATTTGCTTCTTTATAAATACTTACAATATAATACTTACAGTATAATACTTACAAAATTTAATAATACAAATAATATTATATGTTATGAAAATATTTAACATGTCAAATAATATATGAATTATTTCTACCATTTTATTTTTTGACAAATACAATTGATAAAATTATATGATTGTAGTGATCTAGGAGCACACATCGATGGTTTCATAGCTGTAGTGGCACACACCATTGTCATAAATTCTTCACCAGAGAAGAAAGTCACAGGCAGAAAAGCAGATGTAGTTTTAGCTGCACATTTTGCTTCTCAAGCTGCATTAAGGTTGTTGAAGCCAGGTACAGAGGTAGGATTGAAAATATTTGTGTACTATATTGCTTTTTTATTTATTTTTAAATTAAAATGTCAAATTAAATTATAAACAAATTTTGATATATTATTATATATTTCAGACATACACAATAACAGGCACAGTAGAGAAAATATGTGATGCCTATAAATGTAAACCAATCGAGGGCATGTTAAGTCATCAGTTGAAACAATTTAAAATTGATGGAGAAAAAACTATAATTCAGAATCCGAATGATGCACAAAAGAAGGAACATGAAAAGTATACACTTGAAACTCACGAGGTAAAAATGTATGCTATGCACTTGGAACAACATTTAAGTTATATATAATTCAAGTTGGAAGTTAATCATTTATAAAATAATAAAAATATGAATATTAATATCATACGAATTTGATTAGTGTAAATGCAAAAAAGTACAATATACTTTATAATATTTGTCTCGAAACTACAAAAGATTTAGAATATTAAATATTAAATATGAATAATAAAAAATACACTCTATTGATACTTTTCACACATATATCAATATCCAACAACTCAGCTGTTGACAATATTGTCAATATATTGATAACCTTGTTATCAATTACTTGTATTTTAATTTATAATTTTAGGTGTATGCAATGGATGTACTAGTTAGTACAGGTGAAGGGATAGGACGGGAACAGGATACTCGAGTCACAATATATAAAAAGACAGAGGAGACATATCAACTTAAATTGAAGGCATCTCGCATGTTCTATTCGGAAGTCTCTCATAAACATGGTCTCATGCCATTCAATTTACGCACCTTTGAAGACGAAAAGAAAGCGAAAATGGCTGTTGTTGAATGTGTAAACCATAGGTTGATTGAGCCATTCCAAGTAAGAATATTTATATATATTAATCTATATGTATTAGCCCTCTGCTGGTGGACACTAGGTCACTTATAATTCATATCTTAGAACATTTTATAAAATTATGCAATCAAAAAAAATATTTCATATATTTGTGCATTTTATAAAAAGATCAATTATTTTTCTTTTGCATATATTTTTCTTTTAATTATACAAATAATTTAATTATATACAAATATTATTTTTTTGAAGAAGAAAAAAATACATTCAAGAATATAATATGTATAAAATTAAAACACATCTATTATAAAATTTTAATTTATATTATAAAATTTTATTTTGTGATATGTATAAAAAAAAATCTTGTTATGAGTTAAAATTTATGTGTCTATGTTATTGGTTATTACATAGTCTACTGTCCAACTGTGTAACAATTGTACCAGTATTATACATAAGAAAAGTTCTAATTCCTTTTTCTTAATACAGGTGCTCTAT
This sequence comes from Cataglyphis hispanica, assembly GCF_021464435.1. Classification (NCBI taxonomy): domain Eukaryota; kingdom Metazoa; phylum Arthropoda; class Insecta; order Hymenoptera; family Formicidae; genus Cataglyphis; species Cataglyphis hispanica. The sequence continues at coordinate 2,751,510 of NC_065960.1, read as the reverse complement.
GAAAAACCAAATGAGTATGCTGCACAATTCAAATTTACAGTACTTTTGATGCCTAATGGGCCTCATAAAATTACAGGAATTCCCTTTGATCTCGATATCTATCAATCTGACTGTGTTGTGGACGATCCTGAATTAAAGGTAAAACATTATGATAAGGAAAATGTATAACAGTTTTTTAATTATTATTGTTATATTAAAAATAATTAAAAATTTCAGAATCTTTTGTACTCTTCAGCAAATCCGAAGTCGGCAAAAAAGAAGAAAAAGAAGGCTGAGAAAGCTGTGGATGTTGCTATGGAAGTCGATGCTAAGGCCTAACACTGTCATTTTCTAATACATACCATGACTTATATTGACATCATGCACTACTTCAATATTTTTCATTTAGTGATCTAAGTAAAAGGCTGGACACTTTCAAACACAAATCATCGTTATGCTCTTGCCATCAGTAATCGTCTGATATGCATCCACCTCATGACTTATCAATTTACCTTCCTTCCTTTCTCTTTACTTTTCTACTTATGTACTTCATTTATCCAATGGAAGTCTCAAGTTTTACCATTTAATACATATTACTATTTACATATTTTCCTCTCTACCTGTCTGTCTATATATTTTATTCGACGAAAATATCTAGTTTTGCCGCCTTGTCGAGAATCAAACTTTATTATACATTATATGTTAACTTTTCAACATTTAAGTTATACCAGAGTATCTTTTAATGTGGACCATGGATCGTATTATTACTATTTATAGATTGTTAATTATTCATATGACGATTACTTGCAATTGTAATGCATTACGAATTTTGAACTAACGTTTTATATGTAACAATTTTGTGTGACAATTTTCTGCGGAACATTGGATTGGCTAAGCTAAAAGAAGTGAATCGTATAACTTCAAAATATATTAAGAAATATTTTCGTTTTCCTATATAACTAAAGTTATAAAATTATATAGAATGCATCTCTTCATTTTATACACAGAATGTTAATTAATTCTTGCTCATTAAGTACATAGTGAGATTCTTTGATGAAAAATAAGCTAAAAAGGCTCCTCTATTATTTTTTCTGCTTAATAGAGAGAGAAATTATTAAATGAAATTGACATTTAATCATACGCATAGTGCCGTTTACTAAACAGATATATGTCCATGAGCCGTGCGAATGGAAGTTTGTGTGGCTGCATATCCAATGTGCAGTTCACGTATGCCTGTTTAAATAACAATGCTCTATGTTTGTGTGTATGTTGAATAGATTTTAATAATTTCTCTTTAAACATTATAAAAAGAAATGATTCAGGACTTTTGAGCTATTTTTCATCAAGAAATATTGTTATGTATTTAATAAAGGTAAATTAATTAATACCTTGTTTATAAAATATTATGTGTACACACACATACACATATATATGTATACATATACACTTTAGGATTTTAATATCACAATTTGATTTTATGGATAAGCGATATATATATTGTAACATCTGAATATTTGCACAAAATGCGATTCACTAAGTACTAGTTCTAGATTAGCCAATTTTATTTTATGTCCAGCTATGAGAACTATACTATAATAAGGATTAACAAATTGTACAATTGGAGAGTGTCCATTCTGGGACATTGCATAAACAATGAAATGCCAATGATTCACCGAGTGTTTCGTTGCGAAAATACCCCTTACCAACAAAAATACAATTATTATATAAATTATTTCTACTGTGCGCAAATTTTATAGATTGTGTGTGTAGTACAGATTGTTAGAAGTTGGTTAAATTGGTTAGATTAGTAGAAGCTGGAAATATATATAAAATTGAAGGAGACTTTATTTGTGTGAGCGAGATAAAAAAATAGATCTTTACAAAAAAAAGTATGGAGAGTAATATTAACTTGACGACTCACCACAAACCGTAAATAATGCAAATGAATATTGTATAATAATAGTTTTATATAAGAGGGATAGATAATGTATCTGTTATAGATATTTTTTCTACTCAAGTTGTGCATATGTCGAATGTTATAGAGTGTGCTTGTATAACAAAATATCAATGTGCACTATCCATCATTTGCTTAAATATTCTACAATCGCGTTTACAATCAAATTTTTGGCATTATTTGGAGACTCTTTATAATTTTTTAATATTTTTAAATTAGATGAAAAGAAAAGATTAATTATCGCAATCCAGAAAAAAAAAATTAATTGAAATAAATAATAATATAAAATTATGCAAATGAAGGCTGTGCACAAAATTTATATGCAATATAAAATTTAATGTAATGATATGAAATAAAGAAAAAAAATTGTTATAAAAATGCTTAATAATAAGCTAACAAGTATAAATTTTGACACTTGCATATATTTCATGACTCATTATATATTACTCCATTTTTCTCTGTAAATGTAGTTAAATATACAATACACAAGTACTATATATATTTGTAGAAAGAAAAAAAGGAAAAAAATATCATCTTAATCTGGAGACTTAATTATACAAGCTGGATTTTATATTTACAATTATCATTATTTGTTAATAATTTTGCTATGATATATGATCTCTTATCAAAATGAGGATGTAATTACAGAAATATATAGAATGATATTTACAATCATGTCTTAATTGTTTAAATATTATATATATAAATATATTTCTTTATACATATATATATATATACATATATATATATATATATATATATATATATATATATATATATATATATATATATATATATATATATATATATATAGATTGACTATTATTATTGATCAACTTTTTTATCATATATTTTATTATAATATTATTTGAGAACTACAAAAAAATCATTATTAACAAGTAATGTACAATAAATGATACACAATTGGAGATTATAAACAATTCTGATCTTATGTGACAAATTAATATTTCTTGTGTAATTTTTGATTAAGATGAGGATGTTATTATAGTAATGTAGAATAATATTTATAATCATGTTTTTATTATTCAAATACTAAATATATTTCTACATTTGTTTATAGATTGATTATTACTTCAGATTAATTTTTTTTATATCATATATTTTATTACATTATTTAAAAATCATAAAAAAATCGCGCTAATAATTATTAACAAATAATGTGTAACAAATTATACAGAATTGTAGTTTTTAGCGATATTGACATGTAACAAGATATTTCTCATATAAACATATGTAGAATATTGTGTAATCACTAATAATCGCGTGCATAAAGACCAACCATGTGAGAAAATTAGTCATAATCATAAGAAATCGTTAAACCACAAGTAAATCGACCAATCACAGTCAAGCATTTTTATAATATAGCAAGAATGACTAGTTGATTTGCTTGTGGCATTATGTTATGACTAAAATTTTTTCAGATGCAATGATGCTTAAGTAATTTTTGATTTTATTGTTATATTTTTTTAATCTGCTTTATATATATAAAACTAATTTAAATAATATAAATACAAGTAATGAGAGAAGAATTACGATATATGAAAGCAAAATTCTCGGAGTAGTTACTGCCGATTTATTCGATCATCGTGTAAAAATTTTAATTTCAGAATAACTGTATTGGGAGTTGTAACATCGGCGATGTTTATTTCAGTATCGTCTTTTAAACCCAGCTCGATCAGAGTCTTTGACAGATTCTCGCGAGTCTTTTGCTCGATACTCGACACTGTTTGTATGTACAAAGTTTTACTTTTACCGTTTATAATAGCTGTAAGCCCGGGATTTTTCATTTGGAAATCCGGTCGTTCACAAAGATGCTCAATCAAGTCTTGCAGTTTGTATTTTGAATCTTTGATCTCAATCTCTCGTGGTATTTGACTACATGCCAGGCAATTTTGCTTTTTCTCTGCTTCATAAGTATATGTGTAAACTCCGTCCAAATTGTTGAGTACCTTCATAACAATAAGATATTTATCATTTTGTACTTGTACTGTTTATTTCATCAAAATATCGATATAATTCGATATAATTATAATATGATTTATATTGTACTCGAGATGTAAAAATGCGTAAAAAATGATCTTACCAAATTAGTACTTTTGTCTAAAAGTTATTGTTAACTTATAATTACCATATAATTATTTAAAGATGCGCTACAACTGGTTGCAAGTTTAAATGCTTCTGTCGCGCAGATAGCGGCGATAACGGCGTTCGTCGATGCCACAGCTGGTATGATATTCTTGATGACACCTTGTACAAGTCTATATGTTAAGCCTTGTATGCCAAATTGCGTCGCTCTTTCAATCGATTTTTCGTAAATCCAGTTTATATGCTGGGGATCGTCTCCATCAATCGCGCAATCGAATGGGTTCTCTTTTGGCCATTGAATTATCTTAACATATTCTACACAGTGCTCTGGTAAACGCGGAGTGTTGGCTATTGTACATAGAGGATATGTGACCTATACAAACATAAAAAAGTTTCTAATATATGACACAAAATATTCTACTCTGATATTGTAGATCTCGAAGGGAGATATGGGAGATTATATATTCACCTGTGGAGGATAGAGATCTAAGGTACACTCAATACATGGATTCATACCAGGCAATATAACTCGAGCATTTCCTTTAAAACCTTCAGTTCCACCATCTATCAATGGTATAACACTACTCTGGTCCAACGTACCATTTTCATAGACAAGCAAAGATATTAGCATACCATTAAGCCATCTTCTTGCGACAATTGAATCTAATCCACAGATTATTATATGAAACTGTTGGTAAAATGCTGAATCTTTAGCTTGTATCTCACAATTATGTGCAATTACGTTGCAACCAGGTACTCTAACATTGATAAATTTTGCAGCTACCTCTGCCTTGTAAGATCCAATATCTTTGTGACGAAATAAGAACTGTCTGCACAATATATGTTATATTTTTTATAAATTTTTTAAAATAAAAAATATTTATTTAAAAATATTTTTTTTATACAGATTTTATGCCAGCATTTTTTTTATAGAATAAAAATGAAAAAAACTCGGAAAAGATCAGGTATAATAGAAATATTGTATTTTTATGAGTGAAATCTCTGAAATATCTCTCGTAACATAACCTTACTTACCGGTTGAGGTTAGACAACTCAATTGTATCCATATCAATCACATGGATATGTCTAAATCCCATAAGGGCCAAATTTTTTAGTAGCTCACATCCTAAACCACCAGCACCGACAACGAGTACTTTGCAGCGCTCTAAGAGCATCTGCAGATTCTCGGAAGACGGCTCGAAATCCGGTCGACAAAACGGACCAGATCTCTCCAACACTTTACGTAAATTGCTCCATCGTCTGTTCGTATAATCAGAGCCCATTATCACAGAATAAACAGTCCAATCAGAATAACAATATAAATCAAATTTGGAGTTAATGAGCCAAGTGTCTCTTAAACACTAGATCATGTCTTCTCCGACTCCTTCTTTCCTGTTTGAGTTTTTTCTTCTTCAGTTTTATTTCTGTGCCGGTAAATGTTTAGAATAATCCGCTCTACTTCAATAATTTTGATAAAAGTACACTTAATCAATATTTTTGCATAAAACAAAAGTTTAAAAAGTAAAAATTGTTGCTTGATAGTGTAAAAAGGATTAAGTATTAAAGATGCCACTTTTGAAGGTTTGGTTAGATCTATCATGCCGACGAAATTCTGGCAATACGAGCATGCGCAGCAATGAAAAGGCACACGAAATTTGAAAAATACTTCCACACGTTTACTATTTATTAAATCTGTGAAATTCATATCATATTGCCTGATGATTTTAATGCAAGATCTATGATTGTATTATTTCGCTTAGGTTATTTTCCATGCAAAATGACATCCAAATCCAACGAGAGTATCGATTCTGTAATTCAAATGAGGGTGAAAATTACAAAAATGAATGAATTTATTAAATTTGGATCAATCAAATTATAAATTTTCTAATATATTTCTTCATTTTTGTAATTTTTACTGTCATTTGAATTACAGAATCGAAATCAGAATTTATAATCGATTAATTCTACCTACATTGCGCCTAATCACTAATGGCGTAAAGCCCGTGTGACGTAGCACTTTCACTCATTATTCGGATCCAAATAGTGGCGTGCAGTGAATGTTTAACGTCAATCATCAGTTAGCTTCGGCGTTGCTCGGTCGTGTTCGGCTCCTGCGCGAATCGGCCGCGCAACCGTGGGTCTAGTTTTTCCATTATTATTATTATTATAAACAATTCTTATTTATTCTTATTTATCTATAATTACTGTTTATGACTCTCTTGGCTCATTATTTTTATACGAGAAACATATAGAAAAGTGCATTCTAGTTTATACAATTCCCTTTTCTTATTCTAAGTTAATCATGTGTAACAACTTTTTATACTATGCATTTTATCATTAAATATGTGAGTAGAAATAAGTGGAAATTAAAGGGGAAATACCAAAAAATCCTTTGTCCCACAAGAAAAATATATAGAAGTTTCACTGTAATTTTTGCAACTTAAGAGCTCATTAAAGAAGACATTAGTAATTCCATTTTATTAAGGAAATTTTTCCCTTCCATCTTATCCCATCTGACTTCTTTAAAGGAACCTCCTAGATTCTCCCATTTTCTTTCTCGAACAAGTTGACCAGGAAAGAAATCTTTTCGAGGAGAATGAGCAATAGCAACTTGCACACCCATTTGTGGTTCACATCGTACAGCTATCATTCTGTAAATATAATTATGTAATCAATAAATATAATACATAAGAAAATTTTATATTATAAATTCAAGTATAAGAAAATACCTGTCACCGATTGGCGAAGCTAGAATACAACTACTAGCATTTCCGAGAGGTTCCACTGAACCTAGACCAAGATGTGAGCTATTTGCTAAAAATTGCCAGCCCATGCATTTGGCCAGAGCTTGCACTGCATTTATCTGATGTTGATAAATCTGTATATAAAAAACAAATTTGATACTATTTGATCAATAAAAAAAATGTTTTATAAAACTTTAAAATTTTTATACTCATATCTTACAAATCACTGTTAATAAAAAAGTAAAGAAGATTTACCTGACAAAAAATTAGATCTCTCAACTCCTGGGGCTCATAACTCATATGCATAACTCTACCATCGCGACACACGCACTTCAATGATTTTTCACCAACGTGAACGATCATTGTCGTCCGACATACGCTGTCGTATCCATGCGTCAAAATATTAATTTTTACACAGGATTGTGTCGGTGAATTTAATGCGTTCCAATGTGAAACAATAAGAGGATCTTTCACTTCTTTCGCTATCGTGTCTAATACATATTCCGTGCGCAAACGCATGAAAAAATGTTGTGCCTGTTGAATAATCTGTTCTAGTAACGTTTGACTTTTCGTCATTTCAAGAAGCTCGTATTTATCAGCAGCGGTTGGGCCGGCTAAGTATCTGCGCTTACTAGGCCCAAGTGGACCTGAGGCAGGATGAGGAAATGGATGTTGACTATTCTTATAATGCACTTCACGCAACAGTTGATGTAAAGAATGTTCCAACACATGATCGTGATCCGTTTTATGCGGCGGTGGAGCAATAGGTTTCTTATCGTTGCCTGTGCTGTGGCATAGACCAATTATTAATTGAATTCCAGGAAGTACCTAGTATAATATAATAAATAGAACAGTTTATTAAGTACATGTCACAATATATTGTTCGATTTGAATAAATATAAAAAATATAATATATAAATATATAATAAAAAATATTACATAAAAAAAGATGGAAAATTATCTCTAATTTTAGTTCTAAGATACATACTGTGGCCATTATCTGATTTCCAACAACCATATGAGGTATAGGCGCGCGTAAATGCACAGCTTCTCGTGCCAATTGACTAAATAGTTCTTTGCAAAATAAAACATTTTGTGCAGCTTCTAACTTCTGCTGCCAATGCATATCGGCATTTGAATTATTAGTATTGCTATTAAGCAAACTTATATTCGCATTGCATAAATCTTCTTGATCTAAAGAAACGTATACGTGCTCACTTTTTAACATGTATATTATATACATTGTGCATACAAATTTTATATAATATACTTTTAGACAAATCATTTTTTCTTCTTTCAGTCACATTACCTTTCTGACATAATACTTCAATATAGGCAACACCTTGCAATTCGCTAGGTATGGTTACGCGTAAGGCAGACATTTTTGAATTTGAAGAAATATGAGATTGCCCTGACATATTATTACCAGCATTAGGGGATGCCGGCGGACTGTTATTACTTTTTTCTTCTTCTTCAGCTTTCGTAACTTCAAACATACCCATTTGTGTATATTTCGAGCCAGCTAAAATATAAATATGGCACAAGTTTTTAAAACAAATAAAAATATTAAAATTACACAAATCACTTTTCCAAAAAAATATAAAATATGTTTAAATGAATAATGTTAAATGAATAAAAATAGATATTAACCAGTTCGATAACTAAGATCACCAATGATAGAATTGGATACTTTCTTCAAACGCCAATTTTGCCGTAATCTTAATAATTCAATATGAAAGTCAGGAGTGGATTTCGTTCTAGCTAATTCAGTTTGACAATTTCGCAGTCTCGGCACCCAGCATGAGAACTGATGCTGCTCCTGCCAATGCCTTTTTTCTAGCATATACTTGTATCATAGGCTTTACTTCAACTGGTTCCTGAGGCACTGGATCTAATACCATATAATTTTTCTCTTTTGCTATTGCGAGTACATCAGCTAATACACAAACTTCCGTCAAGGCATTCCTATAAAAAAAAGTGAAATTCAATTCTTAGGTTTAGCAAATCATTATGTATCTAATTGTCAAATCGAATACTTATTATTTGCATAAAAGAGAAGAATTCGAAGTATAAAAAAAATATGACAAACCTTAATTTATTTCTGACACTATCCCAAGGCCATAAAGAGGATTGAAATGAAGTAGAATCTTTTGTATCCTCATCACCTTTTTCACCTTCTATTTGCTCCTTCTTTATCTCCTCACCATTTGTTTTATTGAAGTCAATCTTTTGAGCAATTTTCGCCAAATTCTCCGATAATGTAAGGGGTCTGCATAATTAATAGATTTAATATATAATACAATATCTAATAATTTTATTCAATTTTTCAATAAAACTAAGGTTAATTACGAGATGTATTTATAATGTACATTTAATACCCAATTAAAATTGCATTAATTAAATATTGTTTAATATGTTCTTTATTATTTCTAAAATTATTACATACGCTTGATAAATTTCTTGGCCATCGTAACTAATTTCCTGTATCTGGTTCTCAATAGGCGCCTCTACAGAAATATTCACAGAATACGCCATTATTGTTTTCGTATGTTCCATGAAGGGGTGCGTTCCGATTTCCCCCCTAAATGCACTCAGACCATAGACGTTTATATATTATTAGATTGCTAACTCTGTTTTCAGTTTTATGTACGACAGGTATATTTCTGCGCTTGCGCTTTGATGGCGCACGTTGCACGTATATATATATATAAGATTAGTATACAAATATATGTATATAAATTTATCATTATATGCATATATTCGTCATATAAATTTATTTATAATTAAACAATAATGCGAAATGATTATTGTAATTATAATTATTATATAAAAATATCTTGCACTTTCGAAGAGGTAATAATGATATACACAATTGTGTGATATATTGTACAAAAATTGTTTTTATTTTATTGTCATATGAAATATAATATGAATTGGACAATAAATCGTTGCAAAATGTAGTAAGTGAAGATTAAATTAATTAAATCTCAAGAGATATAGGTCACAATTATTTTAAGGTAATCATCAGATGGCTTTCTTTTTTAATATTTATATACATAGATTAATAAGCAATTCCATTGACTCGTAGTTTCTTCGTTTCATCTAGTCAAGGAATTCATTTTTACGGTGAAAATTGATGCACAAATATATATCTTATTTATATGACAATTATACATTATAGAGATGTATATACGCGCGAGCGCGCACACACATATATATATGTATGTAATTACATTTATATTTTAAATTCTTTTTTTTTTTTTAAACATACGAGGAAAAAATTCAATGTCATTCAGATCAAAATGCTATTTTGTTTTTGTCTATAAATTTTTAATGGGCCAATAGCTTAATAAAAGTGTTCAGTGTTGAAGCTTCTCAAGGGGAAAACAATCGCGAAAATTTCGTGTCAAAATACTTATTTTTAAATGTCCTCAAAATGTTATGCAATTATAGTGAAATGTATTCTTTATAGAATTCAGAACGTATTTTACACCACCACAAAATTTATCATTCAATTACAATATTTCATATCTACATTTTTCATATCATTTAAACTTAGTAATTTTTAAAAAGTATACTTATTTTTTAAACACATCCTTATGTATATTATATATAATGAAGCAAAGAACAATTTTTTTATAAGACTAGTAAGTGGAAAGAATGTTTTTTATTACAATGCTCAAAGATGGAATTATTAATCAATCATATATTATTAAGTAACTTTTGTAAACTCTCAGTTTCTTTGGAAATGGAGAATTGAAGTTTGAATCCACCCACCTGAAGCTTTGTATGCGAGTGCAGTTGTTATCACTAATACTATGTATGCAGACAAAAGACTGGCTGCATATGCTTGATAACGATTGAGCAAGGTCATACACGAGACAAATAGATGAGTTCCAACTACCCAGATAATATGTCCCCAATTTCTTTTGTCCAATGCAGAAAAGAAGATGACACCCCAAAATGTATGTAGTAAAATGAAGCACAGTGTGGTGGCAGCTGATATGATGAAGAAGTATTCAGTGCCTTGCCATAGCCCCATGGTACCAGGTCCGACTGCATCAGCCAGAACATTAACTAGAGCAAAGGCACCACTCATGAAGCCAAAACCTAAACCACACACATAAGCAAATATGTGTCTGCTATCTGCCACATGCGTTGTTGTAACTTTCTCCAAACCTCTCTCGGCTTTACGCAGCACCCAATAAAGTAGGTATCTTCAAAAATATAAAACAAATGATAAATTCTATACATGTGTATGTATATAAAATATATGATTTTTAAATACGCAATTGAATTAGACATCAAAATATAAAAATTACCTGAAGCTCTCCTGGAACAATACAGAAAACACTAATCCAAATGCAAGATTTTCCTGTAGAGGAACAACGGCATACCAAAGTATAGATGACAGTAGCAACGAAATAAGCCAGAAAAAGGCACTGGCTATCAATATGATTATTCTGATGGGTTCAGCAGCAATGGTGAACGTAAACATAGCTAGTGGAGGGCCAAAAGCCAAAAAGGCACAACCAAAGAATTCCATAACAGTCATTTTTTTTCTTTATGGTCGCGGTGTCGAGTTGTGAATACTTTTATTAATGATCTCTTTTTCTCTCTTTCGTTAATTTCTCGTCAAATGTCAAAGCATTGACAAATGCTTTTAATACTAAAAAGCCTTTGTACGGCTAGAATATTCTCTTTTATCGACATTTATTTTCCCAATAAGGTGCGCAGTCTCGAGCTTAACAAATAATTATACTAACTTGTTTTTAAAAAATATATAAAAATTTATGCATATTAAAATCACTCACTCTCTCTGAGGTAACGAAATTTGTTCGTATATACCATGTATATCAATGTATGTTGAATACGTTCGAAAATAGCTTTAGCTGCTGCAATGTTGCGAATTGAAGATTGGAGAGACAAATCTCGCACATGCGTAAAAACATAAGCAATAGCAGACGTTAAAGATTGAAATTTTTGATCAATCAGAACTAAAATTTCTTTATCCTGATTGGTTACATTTCAATGTTCAACATGTAGTCTTTGATACGGGCTTCAGACGGTTATGTTTTCGATGACGTTTCTAGCGCATGCGCACAAATATCTCGTCTGGAGAGATTGTTCTTGTATGCCCGTATAATAAGATATATAGATCGCTTTCCGCAATTTTTTTTTTTTTTATTGTAAAGTATATAATGGCGCCGGCCAATTTTTTGCAATGACAGAACGAGTTTACGAGTAAGGGAGCTAGCAACTTAGGTGTGCGTCGGGACTGTTCGACGCTAGAGAATTGAAGGGACAAATCTCGCGCATGCGTAACAACACAAGTATTAACGACGCAGTCACGCACGCAATTACGCTTCAGTCAGGTATATATTTCGCTACAATAAAGAAATGTCATTAGATTCTCACAGAAAAGTATAGGAAATGTTTAATATAGTGACAAAAAGGTTTCTATCAAGTGAGCAATAAAAATTTCATGATTTATAATAAAATTATCATTATATCTTTATTGCATCTCTAATCTGTATCTTAAAATATAAATTTTGCTTAATATAAGGGGAACTGCAGACAATCTTTATCAGTATTCTAACAAATTATACAAATTGTTATAAATATATAATAAAAAATTGAATTAAAACGTTAATAAAATAAATATTTTAAAAGTTATTTTCTATTAAATAGGTGTCATTATCACATTCTGGATCTCCTCTATGTCGAATTTTTTTTTCTTCGAGCTGTAGTGACTGCGTTCGATGCATATACAATCTAGCGTTTTTCTTTCTGCAGAGCCTTAATTCGCGCGTTCCTGCTTCCACTTATATTTCGTCTCATTCTCTCTCTCTCTCTCTCTCTCTCTCTCTCTCTCTCTCTTTCACTATTTTCTCACTGCCTTGCGCTCATGCGAAACTCTAAACGGAAGAAGCGCGAGAGTGCATCGTGCATGATTCAGTGTTCAGTTTGACCTGCGTCATTCGCGCTCGCGCGTGTCGTTAGGAGTTTCGTGTGCGTGCGTTCTTATCAAGATAATAGAGCTCCCCGCTCTGGTATTTCAAGGTTATCAAGCAGACGGTAATTATTCCGAAGAAAAAACATGTGGGCTGGTCAAGACGACACGCAAAGATTCAAGACCAGGTGCGTTTTTCACTCGCATGAATGCATATATTCGCGTGGTCACATTTTTATGTTTGTCGATTTTCTATCTATTAACAATTGTTCGATAATCTGATAGCTTTGACTTTCTCCCTGTATACGATCGATTTTATCACTTTTGGTATAATAAAAGAGATAAGCACGATTCGTGACATTTCATTTAAATTAATATTTATTGTCAAAAAATCTTTTATTTCAGAAATCTGAAAATATCTGAAAGCTATTTACATCTGAAAGTAATTTTTAGATAAAGCTTTAGTAAAACGTTCGAAAAAAAATATTGAGCAATATTATATATGTTATATGTTACATTCAGATCTATAGAGATATAGGTTAACGGAAAGGCATAATAAAAGTATTTCCTGAAATCAGACGCTTTATGGCGTATGCTCGGATCGAATCATCTGTTAGGTCCGAAAAAACAGGTCAACGACCGAAACGGTCGGTTTGCAGTTTAAACGTTTATTTGGCGATTCTTTTTCTTAATCAAAGAATTAAATCTTTATTATCTGAGACAGGATATGCTAAGAATAGGGAAACAATATTAATTAATTAAATGAATTATATATTACACTGGCTCTCCATAATAGTGAATTTCGAAATAGCGCGTAAAATCCCTTCCATAAGTGCTAGACGCACGTGAGTAGCATGAGTGGGGGTAGTGGTATGTATGTGTGTATACATACACACATATAACGAGCAAAAATGTGCATCTGCTCTCAGTGATGTACCGGAAAATAATCTATGGCCGAAATAATATTGCTACGGCCCTGAATTTCTCCGAACTATATCTAAAGATAAGATATAAGTGATTTGATAAATTGCTCGCATATCTTATTACATTTTTTCTTCAATTTTTTTGATATTAATGACTTTGGGGATGTGTTATACATTTTGGATCATAATATTAATTTCACTATTTCAAGACACGTGACATAAATCGCAGATTCTAATATATTTCTCCATAACATTATACATTTGACATTTGTTAGATTTTTTTTTTAGTCATTGCGATTAGTTTACATACTTATCATCATATTGCAATATCTAAGATCTTATTTTCTCGAAAAAACAAATTTAGATTTTGCTATATGATAAGTATGCAAGAGAAATCGTAATGTATCGTAACCAAATTAAATCTAATGAGAAACTTAAAATAATTCTAATACACAATGCATGAGATGATTATTTTAATGATATATAAAAATTTGGTTTAGAACAATTTTTTTAGAACAATTTAAATAAAACCAACTTCTTTTTGTTTAACAATTAAAAAGTTAAAAAAATTTTATATTTGGAACTAATAAAAAGAGAACAATTTTATTCGTTTGCTATTTCTGAAAAAGAGAAAAAAATTGCTGCTGTAAAAAAGACTCTATAAATATGATACTCATGTCAGACAATTTTATGATTTTTCATGCTTATGTTTAATTAAAGTTCGTAATTATTTCATCAGCAAAGTGCCGTTTTCTTGTATTCCGTTATCTCAATTAATAATGGAAATATATCATCTCTGTGTATATTAATAGGTATAAATGTAGTTTGTGCTAATTTTATAATTAGTAAACTTCATTAAGACGATACTTTTTTATCCATTAATGTCAAAAGATTTGTCAGATATCGTATCAGCGATTACTAAAGAATTACTTATCTTAATTTGCGCGTAATTATCGTCTTTTTGACATTCATATGTATGCTTTTACATGCGATCCATCGCGTTAAATACTACTAAATATATGTGATGTGTAATATATATATGTGTCCGGACAAAGAAACGCGAAGTAAAAGGCCGGAATCACGCTTCGGCATGCGTGGCGTTTTCGCGAATTCCTCCTTCCTTCCAAGACTCTTGGCGATCCTATACGAGCACGATAACGGAAATTATTCTGTACATATAAGTGTCTCGTGTGCCATATGCAATGATTTTATGTAATAAACAACGAGGTTTATATATTTGTACTATACACTACCCATCTAGTTGAAAAAACCTTACGTTAGTTATTTCATTGTCAATAATATTTAGATTAGTCAAGTTTTTAGTTGGCTTATCGGTTGATATCATTTTTCAAAAAGTAATCGACTGATTCCAACTTTTTTGTACGTAAAAAATATATATTTTGTTTATTCTGATCCGAACCAGGATTACGATATTTTTAAATTAATTAATTTTTTTATAATTGCAAAACCAAATTTTTGATAAAACATTAATACTTATTTTTTTAAACTCCGCTATTCTAATAATTTATTTTTTTTATCCTGGTTGCCACATAATTTCATAATTTTCCCCGTTTTTTATATTAGATAATTAGGATTACTAGAATCGCACATATTAATCATCAATTTTTGTTATTAATTTTAAATACTATCTTTAAAATTATAAAACATGAAAAATAATTAATATATTTAGTTATATCACAATTTATAAAAATTTATATATTTTAAATATGTGTATATATATAGGGTGTATATATATAGCTCAAACGTTCCGGCCAGACTTTGAAATTTTATAGGAAATCTATATAATTATATATATATAATATTATTCTTAATATTTGTTAATCAAGTCATTTTCTCATCGATTTTTACTGCACGATATATATGAAACATTTTAAATTTTATAACTACATATTTCATTAGCGTTTCGCTCATTTGTATATAAGCAATTGACGCTAAGAAATGGTCTTGCGATCCGATTGCATGAAGGACCTGTTGACGCCATCAGCTTCGGCATCAGCATCGGCGTCTTCGTCGATCAGCTATTAATCGTCCGTTGCAAAATTGGATGATTATTTTTCCGTCGATCGATATTGACGTAAGATCGTTCTTCTATGACGCAATTTACGAGCGCATTCTATTGCTTAATACTTATTCGCTCCACTGAAGCATTACGAAGGCCGCCTTTGGACCGATTGCTTCCGGTGATATTTTAAAACAACGGTATTCATAGATTGTCACTATCTCAAGATTCGACATCCTTATTTTTACTTGTCACTACGCAAAAACTTAAAGAAAGAAATTTAAATAGAAAAATGTAATATTGTATGATTTTATTTAGAGAAATGATCTCAAATTCTATAAAAATAGTATCTTAACTAAGTATAACATTTGTTTTTTTTCAAATCATTTCGTTTCTTCTTCCTGAAAGATTTTTCTTATATTATTAAAAAGCGGAGATATTTTGCTTAGTCATGTAGAAGTAATTACATCTTATTATATCTCGAGATACTTTTTTTCAGAATAATTGTTATTATGAATTGCATTTATTTGGTTAATAGAAAGAAAATTAATTATTATATATATATATATATATATATATATATATATATATATAAATAAAATTCTTACACAAAATATTTCCAACTTGTTCGAAAGATTTATTTCTCCAGAAATTTTTATAAACAAATTTCTTTTTTTATGGTTTGTTTCTTTTCTGAGATTAATAATTTTTTGATATATACAATATATGTCTTATCCGAGAAACATCACTTTTCTTACGCCAGATTACATAGTGCAGGGCAAAAGTAAAATGTCGCAGAGGTTTGGCATCCATCTAATATTAGCCCGCTGTCTTTTATTTTGATGAGCTTTAGCATTTTTTTTGTAGTGCTTTGCGCTCATTTTAGGTGTGTTGTACACCGTTCTGTACGACCGTTTGAAACGAAAACCGAATATAATCGTGTACGACGAAAGAAAGAATCTATGTTTTGATTATATATATATATATATACACACAGAAAGAACATACATATAAAAAAAAATATTTTTGAATATATTTTGTAATTATTGTGTGTATTTTTGTGCTTGGATTTATTAATTTTAATAATATTAACTTACTAATTTGAATAATAATTGATCACAATTTAGTTTTTGCATTTGCATTTGAAATTGCGTTTTAGTAGTAATATTATTTCGATTTTTGAAGTTAAAATAAAAAGTTTATATTATAAATATGAATATTTAGGAAAGAATATTTAATAGAAATATTTTAAATATATGTTATATTATTTGATAATTTAGAATGAATCACTATTGAGAAAATGAAAAAAAGAAGCAATATGTTTATTTTGAAAATTATATAAATAATAAATAATTTATAAATTATTTATGATATTGTTTGCGGCGTACATTGTCTGATGTTTTTCTAGATTTCCTTTTTTTATTTATCCTTTACTGTTTTCTTGTGGCAATTAATATAAATAAAAATTTCGTGTTTTCACGAGTGAATGCCACAAGAGAACAGTAAAGGATAAATAAGACAGGAAAAAGAAGTCCGGAAAAACATCGGGCAATGTACAGAGAGCAACGATATAAGGATAAATAATTTATAATTTTTTTAATAATTTGAGTTTTTTTTAAATTTGTTTATTAATTAATTAATACATGGCGCGTGTATAAATTCTATTAACCACAAAAAATAATTGTTAAAAGCAGTAAGAGCGCAATCTCACGTTTCTTAACAAAATAGCGACTCAATTTTGTACGATTATAATTGGTTTGTTGCAATTGTAAATGCTTACTTATCGCACAATACACAATCTTAGGGACAATTTTTTAAGTAAATGTTTTTTTCTGAATCATATTAAGATCGTCATCATATTAAGATAGGAGACGATTATTAAGGAAGAACTTTCTTGACTTATGAATGAAAAGTAATCAAGACTTTCTCGGTATAAATAGCGGGTTTTTTTATACAGATAAAAATAGGTCGTGTGTTCAGTAAAAAAAAATCTGAGGCAAATTTAATTTGTACATTTTTTTTAGAAATTGATATTTATAGCATGTTTAATTTTTCGGAATCTTTTTTTTTCTTATTGTAATGAGAAGATTCAGCCTGTTGAGAATGAAAATTTCGCGCACGAAGAGTTGAAATTCGAATAATTACGTACAATTTGGCTGGCATGCGTCAAATTAAAATTCGGTCCATTAAATCGGGTGTGTGCGTATCGGAGCATGATAGGATTACTAAACAGAGTGAATCGTCAGCGGTAACTTGATGCGTTTATCATCCACGTCATAAAGGGACGATGGCAATTTAATCACCCAATTAGAAAGAGTGTCTAGAACCCCCCAAAAAAGAAATTTCCTAAGGGCGTCCCGTCGCGACGCGTGTGGACCATTCAACCCTTTTCCGCTGAAGCGCAACGATGAAACCCTCGTAAAACAGACTACGGAAGCCGTATTCGCGTTTCGTGTTTCATCCTTTGCAGTTTATCCTCTTTGTGAAAACCAGCTTGCCAGCATTTTAAAAATTTAAGTACGGACTAGCCACATAAAAACTGTATAAAAAGAAATTTTGTTGCATATCTTTTCGTAATTAGAATTTTTTAACACTACAAGGGTAGAGATACATTTTGTTATACACGCGCTATAAAGTGATAATATGCGATTATATCTGCCTGCGTTGCATAACATTTTCAATTGTATTTTCTACCTGATGAAGATTGATAAAAATAGAGAATTAAATTATGACAATTATAACATGCCTATACATTTAGTCTCGCGATGAATATAGTTAGAATGTTATTATTACTATGCTAATCTATTTATTCAATCAAAATATATATATATCAAAATAGTCGCTAAAACGATTCGTTTTTCTACAAGGAATTCCTACAAACATTTTTAAAACGTATGCATATCGTCTTTCATTTTTCACGAAATCTTTTTTATCTCTTTCTATGCATCATCGATTCTAAATGCACCGTAAACTCTTTATTTCGAAAAAAAAAAAAAAAGAGAAAAAGGGAGAAATCTCAAGTCTCTTCAATTCTCTGCCCGCTACTCCGTGCTCTCTCCGGGTTTTCTGGCCCCCGCTGTACTTATTATCTCCGCACGTGCAGTGCCGTGCATGTGCAACGAGCGATACCTACATGCCGGCTCTTCCTCTCCTTTCTCTCGCCCTCCCACTCGGTCTGGTTCGCCGAGCGTATTGATTGAGGTGAATGCACGACGCCGGCGTCGGCGTCGTCGTCGACGTCTCCTAGTCCGCGGATGCGCGGGAATGGAAATGCATACTGCCAGGATAGTCGGCCGAGGTGGCTATTCGCAACAGCTCTCATTCGAAAAGAAGAAAGAGAGAGAGTAACAAAGGGAGAAGAGAGCGGATACGAAAGAGGGAGAGAAACAGGCACGAGGCACTGGTGGAGGAGGCATTATATACTCTTGCTGGATCTTCGTTCACCGTCAGTATCTTGCCCGAATTCGTGGCACCGACATCGCAAATATTAAACGCTGCAATACTCGCAACTGCAGCCAAGAACGTGATTATCCAAGCCGTGGAAGAGATATAAGAATTTTGCAGAAAGAAATCCATTCATTTAAATTCGCATTTTACATTCGTGTTCTGCCTGCATTCTTCGAAAAAAGGAGTGATTGCCATCAGGGAGGAGAGCCGATACCACTTCGAGGTTGCCAAGAGACACCTCTTTTTTTTTCCTGACTGATTGAGATCCAGTCCCGGGGGTTTATCATGGCCACTTACGCAACTTATAGGCATGTCGAGCTTGACAATGTTGGATATGGGAAGAAAAGGTAATGATGAGGATTGTGTATGTGCGTGTATGGATATCCGAGAGAGAGAACGAGAGCATATTGCGCTGCGGACTTTTCACAGGCGACACTTTCGCAACATTACGCATCAAATTTTTTATTTTTTTTTAACATGGATGTTAAAATTTATCTTTGCGGTTAATTGTTTGTAAATCTAATATCTATTATTCGCGAAAAAAAGAAATGTGAGAGGAATCGATAGTTTGTTGTAACTTTCGAATTAGAAAATAGATATATCAATAAATATTCGATCACTAAAGCAAATCTACACTTGTTTTTGTTTATGTATTTGTGTAAAATATATTATCATATTAAAAAAATAATAATAACGATGAGATGATAGTAGTTCTTCAAATCATCACTTAGCTATTAAAGAGTCTATTTAATAAATATATAAAGTCTATTAAAATCATTATTTGTTCTTTATGATTTTCTTATTTTATTGCGATACAACTTTTTGATGATCTTAAATAATATATTTTTTAATAAATTCATATTCGCATACATATTCACTACTAAAATTTTATAGTTTGAAATGTATGATTCAGAAATTATTTAGCAAAGAAAATTGAATAATTTCTAATCGTATCTATGATATATTCGGATGCTGGTCAGTGTATCTACTTTATCACATTGATCCAACAGACGGTGCTATTGGAACAGGAAGATATTTCTCGTTGCATTTAAGTGACTCGAAATTACTGCATTCATTTTAATTTGCGCTTTCACGGAACTTGTATGACGTTATTCCTACATAACATAAAACGAGCAATTATGAATGTTTTATTTTTCGGGTTTTAGCGCAGGGTTTTCTCCACTTTGCTATTGATTTTGAATATTGGAGGAAATTAACTTCCTCTAGAGATTTATAAATTTGAAAAAGAACAAGTTTTTTATTTAAAGATTTAATTCTTATAATAGATTAAGAATAGTTAAATTTTATTTATTCAAATTTTATTCCATTAAAGATATGTATTTGTAATCTGTATATATAATATTATTTATAATTTATTTATTAAGGGATTTTTAATTGGTTTGGTAACAATAGTATGCTATCCAAAGTTTATAATAGTCGAGGATTGAAATTGCAATCATAATAAAGATTTTTAAAGCTGCACATATCGAAATGGTAATAAAAATTTCTCAGCGTAATTTTTCCTTTCTTTCTCTCTTTACGATTTGGTTAAAATTTAAAGCCCGAAATTTTTTTATTAATTGCAAGAAATATAAAATGGATATCATCAATCGTGATTAATATATAGGTATTTTCATTTTCGAATGCGAAGTAAGAGGAAGGCATAAATGGGCTAGAAGTGAGAGCGCATTTAAACCGATTATTTATAAACTTATGGAAAGATATAAGAATATAGTGAAACTTGTGGCTGTCCCATTAATTATCACAACAAGTTTAATCGATTTGCATTCAGCCAATAGTTTTTCCAGGGATACAAGTAAAATGTTGCGCTCTAATAACGGTTTATATAGATATGCAGCTAGATATGGCCAATAAAATATTTTTTTTATGAGTAGAGTAAGATCTCTGGACTGCATTGTAAATAACATAAAATATTATCAACAAATCATATAAAGTTTATGAAAATTTTTGTAGTTTTTTTTCTGACAATCAATGTTTATTGAGTACAAGATAAAATCCCAGAAATAAATTTAATCATTATATTAATTATAGAAACAGATATTGAAATTGTTTTGTTGAAATAAATATATTTGATCATTAATTTATGATTGCCCTCATTTTTATTTTTAATGCAATAAATTATCAAGATATCTTTCTCAGGAAACGCTATTTCCTTCAAAAAAGACTGATAGCAAAAATTACATGCGGTTGCAGATAAGCAGGAAAACAGATGATATTGCTTCTAGATTTCTTAGTCTACAATTTTTTAGTAGTAGAAGATCATACAACTCTTTTTAGATATATTTTATCAGTTATTATTTAATATTATTCTAAAAATCTTTTTTACAAAGAAATATATAAATGTTCCTCTTCGATATGCTTGGGGTTGTAAAGCAGTTCAAAATAAGAGACTCGTACTTTTTTCTTTTTTTGCATGTTCAAGAATTTAAACAATTTGTTGAAAATTATATATATTATATATAATAATTCGAAATATATATTGTTTTTTACAAATATCGTCGAAATTTTGAGATATAAAAAAGCGTTTTGGACAAAAACGTTTTAAACATGATATTTTTCAAAATACTTTTACTTTACATTAATTTACAGTAATTTTATAAATTTTGGATTTTTTATGAGCACAGAAATTAAAGAGCGTTTGTCGCTGAATTTATGCATATATGAAAATATTATTTTTTGTATTTTTGAGAAATGAGCATTATAGCGCGCTATTTGAGAGTATAGTTGTCTATTTTATATTACCATTCTGTTTCATAGATTTTTATTTTTTTCCTTAATTTAAAAATTATCTACTATCTAATAATTTTTAGAGATAAAATAAATGTTTTCTTTATTACAAAATAATGCTCTATGGAGTTATGATAATTTTATTTGATTAAAACCTTGTAATTAAAACGTCGTAGCTAACAACACGTCATATCAAATTTGTATAATATTTTTTTTGTCGATGCTCGAGAAATTTTTGTAATTGAATTTAATATTTCATTTATAAGAAATTATATGTTTTGGCTAAGATATAACACATAATTGATTAGATTTCCGGATACTTTGATGAAAATAATTTTTTGTGAGTGTTGAGTGACTATAACATGCCATGTCAATATATTATAAATCATCTTTGCAAAATACGCGCATCTCTGTGCGTATATAAAGGGCTTGCTGACCAAAAGATTTATACAATTGATCTTTGTTAGAATCGTGATCGATATCCTCGCGTAATCAACGTGTTAGTTTGCGCGCGAGTTATTGTATGGTTATCATTGTTCCGTGTTTATAATTGGATATAGATTGTTACGTAGATATAATTGCAATGATTTTTCATGTCCATACTCAATAAAATTTTCTATTTGAGTTTTCTAAAAAGGGGTAAAAAGTAGGTAAAAAGAGCATTAACTGTCTGACCATGATGACGGTCATCTTACGGGTTTCTGTCCTCATTTATGTTAGCTTGGCGGAATTCAAGTACCGTAGAACCACTTGCTGTTTTGTATTCATTTCGCAATGAAAAATTACAGATGTTGCAGAATTCGTCTCGCGCGTCATATTAATAATGACTTCGTGCTGAATGCTTGAATTAATCGCGGCTTTCTTGTCGAAGTACGAGATCAGTTGAAAAGACTTTCCACTGAGAATTAATTAATAATTTAATGTATTCTAAGTGAGTTTCTCATGCAGGTTATTATATTGTCATTTAAGAATCATTTATTCTTCGTGCACAGAGTAGATAACATATAATTTTATCGCGAACTAATTTTGAATTATTTATTCGAATTTATATATATATATATATTTTGACGATAAGAAATTCGAATTAATTCTTTCTGTGTTATTAACTATTTTACAAAAATTTATTGCGATATATATAATATATGTATAGAAAGTCGAAAGAGAAAGAGAATATTCATAAAGTGAACATTTTGTGCATATATCTGTTTAATTCAATCTGGCAATACTTATTACGAACATGTGATATCATTTCGATCGGATTAAGATTCAACCTATCGGCTTTAATAACTATATTGGTATCTTCTTCTGCCATTGAGATACTTCCGTTATAATGCTTTTTCTATAGAAACTTGATATAGTGGCGTCTTTGTCTTCGGATGATAAACGGACCGATCCTTAGTACGACTGGTTTCTTTGTAATCTGCTCGACATATGCGAAATATTTGAAAAAAAATATTAACTGTAGCTGTAGACGTTCTGACATATAATACAAAAACCATGAATAAGAATATATTTCCAAGATAAAAAAGAAGTTTACGTTATTTTTAAGTTTTTGAGTTGCATCAGCTTGAATTTGAAGCTCCTGATTTAGAATTTTTATTTTGTAAAGAATATTACAGTTTAAACAAAACAGAGTATAATTATCGCATGTAATTATCAATCAGTGATTAGGCTATTTGACGAATTCTTCATGAAAGGTAGTAATAAGCTGCGTTCGTCATCATATATTTCTTCATCGCATTTTCTATTTTATATTCATCTTATATCCATATCGTACATAACATCGCGATTCTTTGCTAATAAATTTTCGTATGATTTGACGATTGCGTTTTTCATTATTCTTGATTCTCTCTGGGTCCGTGTGTTCTCCTTTTGTCTTTATTTTTTATTGTTCTGATTATTATGTAATTTTCGTTTTGATTTTGGTTTAGCATTGCACTTGAACACTTCATTGCACATGAACACCTCATTGTGTGAACATTGGAGAACACTTTCAGACAATGTGCTCCCGATGTATTTGTCCTAACGGCTGGAACCGATGGGAGACCTACCGCATTTGATGTGCGCAGGATTTTCTGACAGTTCTTGGATATCGTAACTCATATTTTATGTATGTATTTCTTATGCGTAATATTCTAACTGTATCTTATCGTTTGTATAACATATTTATTTTTATCCTTTCGACAGTTGTTAAAGACGGTTCGAAAATTTTCTATTAAATTTTCTTTTTGAAAATTCTCGAAGATTTATTTGCGCCATATTAAGTTAATCGATCGATTAATTAAGCGCAATTCGTGAAAAATAAATCATTTCCTAAAAATGATTATAATTTGCATCTTTGGTCTTTCTTGGGGAATGCGAGACTTAGTATAACGTATTAAAGCGCATTAATACAAGCATAACAATATCCGCCGATTCACACATATCTGTTTATGGCTGACAGCTAATTAGCGTGTTTATTATTTACTTACGTTATTCTGCGACAGCGAGAACAATGACGAGCAGTATCGGTTGTCAACTTTGTGAGTTTACGTAATGATGATGTTACGTTATGGATGATTCATGCAATTTCGCAAAATCGATGATCGCGATCGGATCAATGATCGCATAATATAGCCGATTTCGTAAAACAAATTGTTCGACTCTATTATCAACAGAACTATAATGATCTTCTCATTAACTTTTATTCACGAAATGTTGCAAAATATTCGGGATTTAGATTCACTATGCATTTTTCTCATCAAGGGTTCTTTGATTAATTGAAAGAAAGTTACTTTAAGTATTAAATTAAATTCTTGTTGCTATTGGGAAGAGAGAATTCCAGTTTTTTATATCGCGTTATTAATTTATTACATAATATCTTAAATTTAATATATTTTTAACAATATTATAACATTTGTTTGTATTTTATTTTCCTTACGCATATATGACATGAAATTATTTTATGCTGTAAAAAATTACAAATAATGTTACGTATCATTTATCCAGATGGACTTTCAGATAGAAGTTAATCGGAAAATGAACGATTATTATTACTATTCTAAATTTGCTTTTTTTTTTTGGATTCATGCTTATCGTTTTAAATCGATTTATTTTATTCCGCGTACCATCTCTCTACCTATTCTTTCTTTTATACCGAATTATGTCGTGACAGCTCGATGTCAAATATAAGTGATATCGTACCCGATGGTACGACCTCATCGCCTTGATATTCGCCGAAATACTAGCCCCGTGCCATCCCGCGAACTGTCTTAATCGATGTTTGTTATGATATTACAAGCAAAATTGTGACATTTTGGTCTATTTTTTGGGAATATTTTAATTCTTTGATTCTTTTAACATGATACTTATTATGTCACAGAAAATCTGTGAAAGATACAAGAGAAATATTTTATTTCATAATCTTTTTAGTTTTATTTTATCAATCAAATTATTATTAATTAATTATTATTAATTAATTATTAATAATTTTCTTATAATTTTGAGTGTTATGTTTTATAGATCATTTTTTTAATTTAATCAATAAAATCTAAATTGTGTAATATTATAATTTTAAATTTATATTGATACAATGTTTATATTGATAAATATTAACATTAATGCTTATGTTAAAAAAATATTAACATTAATATTGAAAATATAATTATATAAAATATAATTATAGTTTTATCAGACTTAAATATGTTTAATAAAGATACATTTTGCATTAATAAAGTAGCAATATAATAAAGAAGATTTCGTAAAATCTAATCGCTTATTAACATTTCCATTAGCTTCTAATATGTAATCCAGGTGTAATAATGTAGAAGTGTCCATTCATCATCATGATGGTGCAACGTGCGATACATAACATCGCAAAATAAAAGTTATATGATTAATTAAATGTAAAAGTCATTTCCTAGATCGAGAATTAACGGTTTCTTATTATTATTTTTTAACCCGAGATAAGTAGAACGGTATGATTTTTTTTTATATTTTTTTATATTTTTTATATTTTATATTTTTTTTTATATTTACTTAGCAGAATTATACATATATCTTACATATTTTTCTTATATCGAAAATAGTGCTTCAATAAATATATATGTTTTTCTCTTAGGAAATTTAAATAAGATTTGTTTGCAAAATAATAATTATGATGCTCTCTTCAAACAGTTAGAATAATGATGTCTTTTTCTCTTAGTAATATTTATTATTAATTAGGTAGTAGCTAGTAATAGTTTGATAATTAATTCAAAGCTTTGGTATATTATTAATTTTATAAGAGAGCGATTTATTTCGAAGCAGACTGTTTCTAGAGTAATTAAAAAATCGAGAATGCATCATTCCCTTATTAATGAAAATTGCGATTCTTAATTGAACCACTCCCCATTAACGTTTTTTTTTTTTTTTTGCGAGATAACGAGAGAATGGAGGGAGGGGGAATATGAGCGTTTCACATTCCTAATTACTAGGTTTGTTCCAATCTTTTCTACTTGATTTTTATTTCCTTTTTTGTTCATAAGCACACGACAATGTATGCGCGTGCCACACGCATTACACTTTGTTAAGTGGAAATCAGGACAAATATACATTCATAATTTATATCGCCTACGGTTTCCGCCTGCTAATTTGTTGGTATATTAGTTTGCTGATGGAATTAAAAATATCGTTCTGGTTTGATTCGATTTCTCCAATGCGCTGATTTCACTATTGTCAGCATTTGTGTGTCGTTCATTTTTTTCCTTGAAGGAAAACGACACAAAAACAACACTTGCGACATTATCTGAATATATCGATTACAAATCGTTGTAATGTTTACAAATAATGTTTACAAATCATATCTTTAACCATTGTATCTATCTCTAACTAAATCTTTTTAGAGTTGTTGCCTTGGTTGGATATCAAAGAACTGGTAGATATTAACAGAATTTATTCAAACCTTTTTAAAAATATTATTTTTGAATGCATACAAATTTTGCTTTTAAATTTTAATCTTGAATACTTAATCTTATATTCTTCGATCTTTCTGTTAACTGTGTTGGTTTTATTGTTCCAGGGTGTTGAAGCCGCCTGGCGGTGGTAGCAGCGACATTTTCGGCGCAGAGGAGACAAGTCCGCGTCGTGTCAAGACCCACAATCAGTCGCAGCTGGGCTCGGCGCTTTTCGGCAACGCCAACGATAACACGCATGCCATCCTGTCACCGCGGTCTAATAAGCCCGGTAATGATTCATACAATCGTCTGTTTGGTCCTCCCGATGCCCCACCCACTCCAAATGCAAAAAATCACATGGGCAACAATAATATCCTCAGCGGGGGATCATCAACTTCGACGCTATCATCGAGCACCAAAAGCATAAACAGCAACAATTCATTGCCAAATATTGCTAATGGCTTTTCTAGCAACGGCAATAATTCGTTCAACGATGTCACAGGTAAGAGTCAAGCACGAATGGAGAAGTAGTCGCGAATTGTCCCGGGATGGACAAAAGTAATCTATCTATTAAGTTGATGCAAAAGATATGTAATAATTCTCAACAACTGAAATATATAGTTACTGATAAACTTTGACAGTATCTTCTAAATTAGGCAATAATTAACTCTCCTTTTGTTCTACAGTGAATCAAGAAAAATGCAGCCTATGTATATGTGCGATATTTTTATTAGAAAATATTTTTAAAATACGCTGTTGAAATTAAAATCGATTTCTCGCGGATCACTTTATAGTTTCAGAATAATTTTTATTAATAGATATGCTTGTATTATTTCAATATCCTTTATTCATATAGAAAAAAAGACTATTTTAGAAATATGATCGAAATATATATATAAATAAATTTCAATTAGAATTATCACATCATCTATAATTATGAATCAGAATAATTCAGATTCAATAACTTTATTGATATTCCTCTCTTTCTCTCTCTTTTTTTTTTCTTAATAAGAAAACGACAAATCTTTTGCATTAACCTAATACTTTTTTTCAATAAAATCATATTATATTATTATTGATATTCAAATAGCAATTCGATAAAATTACAAGTTAAATAGCTTTTATTTAAAATTAAAGATTAATTATTACATATTACATTTAAAAGAATGATAATTCGTGTTACACGCTTATTTATAATTTTTTTGCTAACTATAATTTATGATATTTTGTGTGAATTTTTCACATTGGAATATTAAAAAAGCGAAATATCCTTCTTTTTTTTTAAGAATGTTGTGTCAGTATTATGGAGGTAAAGATAATTAATATATTATCAATGGAAAATATTTATCCGCCCCAGGATTTTTTAAGCTGTTCTCGCATTCGTGATCAGACGCTTTTTTTTTTATAAAACGTGTCCGAATATTAAGGTCAATGATATTGATCTAAGTTGAAATATGTGTGTCGCAGGCTTTTGGCGTAAAACTTGTTCTTTGTATTGGAATATTATGTTCTTGACACGACGAAAAATATTTTTTTTGTCGCTACTTTTGTTTGCTATAATTACAGACATCCAATCTCTCTGTAACAATTTATATTTGTTAAAATTATATCGGCAAGTTTTACATCTTAATAATAATTTTTCTATCTTTCGCATAAAAAAAATATATTGATATAGTGTGTATCGGAATTTGTTTTATAAAATATAGATTTTTTAGTTATAAAATTTTATGCCTGCAAGATCAATCAAAAATTCTTCAGTTGAACGCGAAACGGATATGCTTTTATTACATAAATTAAACTATTGCTCTTTGCTTTATTAATGTAACGAAATATTAAAGAATCTTTACATGAACTTTATTGTACGATCTTTATATTATTGTCTAGACTAGCTTTTTTAATATTGTCATTTTTTTTTTAACTATTTGCAAGCAGCTTTTAGGAGAAAGAAACGATTTCGTAAGTGTGTAACATCGACTTTCAATTAGATGACACGCAACACCATCACATTTTCTTCTTTGATCATGATTAGATGCGAAATCACGCGAAAATAATTTCTCGTAATATAACGAAAGTAATAGAAACTTTTCTTTTTTTCTTATCAAGAATTGCGCGAAAATCAGTTAAATTTTCATAAAGGAAATGTTTGATTTAAACACGGTCGTAATTTTTACAGAGAATTTTCATCATTAGAAAACTTTTTTGACATTATTATTATTCTAGAGCCTGTCACGAAAATAAAAACACATATTTTGAGTTAGACAACATTACTTATGTTAGGCCTTAAGTTCGTATACATTCGTATATATTCTGCTTTAAATAATATTATCTCTCGCTTTGCATTAAATTATTATTTATTATTGCGATCTACTCACACTATAATGAACTAAACAGTATAGTAAACAAATATTGTAAATAGTATATTAAACAGACATAGTAAACAAACATTGTTGCAAAGTATAGTAAAAAGAAAAATATATGTTATATATATTGAATATAATGATAATGAATAACTCTGTCGATGTATACGCATACAATCTTGTTCCTATAAATGAATTTGGCAAAGAAGACACATTGCGTGGATTGTGAAAATTCGTCACTCAAAAAATTTTGAGAAGTAATTTTGCAAAGGAGATAAAATATTTAATGTTGTTTGCGAGATGTCATTCACAAATTTTTGCACTGCGGGCGACATGCACCATCAGAATCAATCACAATTTTTTTTATTCAATAATTTTCGATTTATTTAACACGAACACGCACGATCACAAGAAGTTTTTTTATAATAATGATAATATAATAATGATAATAATGATACGATATATTATAACATTACTATTCAAAAGATCATTGACGGCATAATATTATTAACCGAAATAAAATTGTCGTTTTAAAATTTTTCTTCTGTTTATGTAATCCGTATATAATATGCAATTCTTCTCATAACACTATCATTATTTTAGTTTTTGTATTTTATCACTATAAATACTTATCTCTTCTTTGTTGACAATTTGTTTCACAATACGGACATTTCTACTTTGCTTTTAATTTAATTTTTATCGTATGGACGAATCTAAGAATCTAAGATAATTAAAATATATTTTGCTTTTGTGTGTGTATGTGCGTGTGTGTATTTGGAGATAAAAATATATAAAATTATCAAATTATATAAAAATTTAAAATAAAATAAATATTTAAAAATATTTGTTTCTAACATAGAATTATTATGAGATTTATGCAAATTTTTAATACGTAGTATTTGCGATTCGTCTGTACGATTTACCGCGTAGTAACACAAGTTGTTTGGGTTACTATTATGGATTTGCGATGGTGTTACGATGCATGGGGTGAAATGGCTCTGGTCGCTTTGTATGTACGCACGTGGCGATGAAAATGGCTATTGACATGGTGTGCAAACGGCATGGGTCCGCTCTGCACTCCCGTCACCGCATCCCTCGATAGGAGGATTGCCGACGCGCAACCCGGTCACCGGAGACGGAATTGAGGTGACGCCTGTGAGGTGCAATCCACGAAAATGTAGAGGTAATGTTCTCTAATTATCCGATATTCTCTTGAATTTTTATTTCCTTTTTAGAAAGTGCCTTCTTGATCCTCAACGAAACGATGCAAAGTAAAAATAACAGCATTAATGACCAAATAATAAGATGTATTTTATATTGTGAAATATTTAATTGATAAAAGTGCTGATTCAGCAATGCATATATAATTTTTATAGTAAATTATCAAATTTAACGCGCGCGTTAAATTTGATAATTTAACATAATTTCTTAATTATTATTAACAATTAAAGTTTACTGGAATTCAAAGTTATGCATATTAAAATATTTGAAAAATTTATCAATGTATTTTTGTATTTGATCGGTTTTGAAATACATGTCATATAAATGGTATTGCGAAAATCCATTGAAGTCAAGTCTATACGCTGGGTGTGGCAAATCTTTCCAGCTAAGATTAAATAAAAATTACTTCCT
Source organism: Cataglyphis hispanica (assembly GCF_021464435.1). Lineage (NCBI taxonomy): Eukaryota > Metazoa > Arthropoda > Insecta > Hymenoptera > Formicidae > Cataglyphis > Cataglyphis hispanica. The sequence continues at coordinate 2,720,734 of NC_065960.1, read as the reverse complement.
ACGTTGTCTTTTATGTCTACAATATGAGCGTAGTCATAAAGCAAAATCATCTTCCTCTTGTTTCTTTTCTTGTATATGACCTCTTACTCCGCAACTCATTAAATTAATGAGTAGTTACTTATAGCGATCAGTTGTGACTATTCCGCCAAGCTGTATAACAAAATATAAAATATCTTTCATATCGCATCAAATGCACAAGAATTTTTTTGGTTTGAATACTTGATTTTGTTGTTGAAATTGCTAGTTGTTGGAGACTCATGATTTCTGTTGTTTGGGTTTGTCATAGTGGCTCTATTTTTCATCTCCCGTATTTTGATACAAAAAAATCTTTTTCTTTGAATTTTGATTACAAAAACATAGCTATATCATAGCATTTTTCTTTGATATCAACATAAGAATATGCAGAATTTATTTGTATTTTTCTCATTTGTTTTAAACAAAAAGTAATAGCTTTCGCTCCAAGTTCTGCAAGCTCTTCTTTTATTTACGTTTGATTTTTATCAAATAATACATATTGTGGTCTTTTTGTATCTTATTTCGGATGTTAATTTAATTTGCAAGCTACATGGTAATTTTGTTTGCTATTTAATTAGATTTTTGTTTGCGTAGATTTACGACTGTTTGAGTTATGTGCTTAATTGATATATGTGCCTGCAAGATTAGAATTATTTCTATTCATTTCTCTGAAAATGAGTTCTTAATTAGTGTCATTATATGTAACAAAATAAATCAAGGAATGACATTTCAAGATATATTAGTTGCGAGTTTAACATATCTTTTAGTATTGAATTATAAGAAATAATATATATGAATTTAAGAATTAAAGATATAGCATGTAATAATGTGTATGCAATAAAAATATTTCAATAATTTAAATTAAATTACAAATTTAAAATTAAAGTATACATGAAAAATATTGAAAAACTTAACAATATAAATTTCTCAAGATGTAACATTAAAATATCCAAATTTACTTAAGATTAAATACGCGTATGTATGTATTTAGATTTGAATTAGTTTAAGAATGATTATTTTATTTTTCAGTATTGAATGATTTATTTGTGCATGATTTATCGTTATCAGATGTCCGTTTTTTTGCAAGTAAGATTTTAAACCTATTCGTTCGACACTTGAGAAAATATGATTTATTTATGAAATATAAATATTACAATATTTATATTTCAAAAAATTTAATTATAACTGACAATGAAAATTATTATAATTTGCTTTTAACAGTTCTAACACAATCAATCGATCGTGAACGTGGGATGTTAGAAGACCGAATAATTTGAATTTTAGAATCGGCAATCGGATTTTATTTCTAATTCGACTAACGAAAGCAATCCTTTTCGCAGATGGCAATCCGGTAACAGGAACTGGCTATACGTCTGAGACGCAGAAAAACGGACCAGCCATGCAGAACGGAATTGCTAGCTCGAATTCCAGCAGTAGTGGCGAAAAGTCAAATGATACGTCGCCAGCGGCAGCAAAGCCACGTACTCGTATCCCACCTGGTGGCTATTCATCTGGACTCTGGTAAAGGGCAAAGTCATCATCAATCGCTTTCTTTCCTTTCCCCCCCAGATATGTTCTGATTAATTCTTTCAGCTCTGTTACTTTTAACTCATTAAAGCCCACTATCTCTTATAAAATCTTCGAATTGCTGTCCGTAAAACGTCCTGAAATAGAAGTCTATTTATATATACCGTATATCTCTATGGATATAGTTTTCTATATTTTTTCTAGAATCCAAAAAAGGAAAGAATTGTAAGACAGGCGAAATAAATAGTGGGTTTTAGTAAATTAACATCATTCTGCTTTATACTATTCAAGGAAATGCATAGAGAAGAACAATAATAACATTTATAGGCCTTTCGATTTTTGGATAACTATTTCCGCCAATAATCATTCTTGAATTAATTCAGACCTAAATACATGGTGATAATCAGTTACTTCAGTATTCAAATGAATATAACATGATATTCGCAGTTAGGAAGGTCGAGAAGATTAATATATATATAAGGATGAACAAAAATATTATAATAATAATAAAATCATTAATCCTCCGAATATCTGCAACGCAGAAACGAGCAAAATTGCATTCTTTTAACGATGCAATTCGATCAACAATCTCTAATATTAACATCGGTTTTTTTAAATCCTAGATTTCAGTCATGTGTAACGAATTCTATATTAAAAAAAAAAAATAAATTAGAAAATATCTGACAATTATAATTTTTAGATATTTTAATGGAATTTTTATAATCTTTTTTGCCACAAATGAATGTAGAAAACATGAGCATAAACCGGTCCTGGGTTTCTCTCGAGCGTGAATTACCGGTCCTTCAATTAGCTACTCTAGTACAAGTTTTATCGCGTAACTGTATAGAGATAGTTAAAGCGATCATTGCGCGTAAAGCATATTTTTTCATGACTGAAATGTTACGTCGGTCGATGAACGATTCGTGAGTTGTAAATCTTTTTGCTAGGAAGTGCGATTTCCTCATAACAGCTTACATATAATGAATCATTAGAAATAAATAGGAAAAAAATTAATGTTCATGATAAGAGAGATGGAAAAAAAAACATTTATTTTAAAATCAGCATAAAGTAAGAAAATATTGTGCAAATTATTTCAACCTTTGCTTTACGAGGCATTAATTGTATTTCAAAATATTTACTGGTCAATTTATGAACAATCTTATCAACAATCTTAGTTATAGAATTACAGTAAAATTTGAAAATTAGCAGTTTTCTAATATGTTTAATCATATTTATTAAAATGCTTATTTGTTTTATTTATATTTTCTATTTAATACGAAATCTCATTTATTATATGAAGTATGACTGTCGTATCAGGTATCGCAGTATTTTGCTCGTTTCCAATGTTGCATATTGCGTCTCAATCATATAAAAATTTAGAGAATGTCACATGTCTAATGAGAATTCGCTGTCACCTCGAAATGAAAAGCAATGATATTCATATATACATATACAGAACAGTACCAAGATCGTAGAATTATAATATCGCGATTATCACAATATAGTACGACATTGATTAGGAGTGAGGAAAGAAAAAGATCGTTGAACTATTCAAAATTTCTGCCAAATATCGAGAAAAGATATATTGAAATGTGTCTACATGTGAAAATAATTAGCAAGATAATTAACATTTTGAATGGAGTATTATATTGCTTAATGGCAATGTTACAAAAAATAAATTCCATAAATAGTCAGAGGAATGGATCGTAAAAAAACAGCAATGTTTTATGATGGAATTAGGATTGTGGAAACGTCGGAGTTATACATTAGAAGTAGGCATGTGTTATTTCCAAAAATAAAGCTATACTATGTATAACCCATTAAATAAATCAAGTGCTTTTATCTCCGTGCCTTCTTAATCAATTATTTATTAACACTGAACAGAACGCGAGGTATCAACGAAGAGATATCACCTCATTTTTTTCTCGCGAATTATCCTTTTTAACAACGAAAAAGATATACCAATCCTATTTAATAAGATAAATATATTTTTAATTGTCATACAATCAGAAATTTCTCAAAAATTAAAAAGGGAATATCGTCATCGCATAATTTATATGAAACGCGCGCGTCTAGAGACGATACTTTATTTCCCACTCTTAAATCATGTATTTTAATATATTTTCGTCATCACTTCGCTTTTTTACGATAGTGTAGCGGGTGTAGTACATGAATGTATTTATTTTACACCAAAAAGCCGTGCACGTTTAATTTTTTTTATATAAATTTTTACGCAATGGTTTGATGTGAGTAAAATTAAATTATAACACACATAATATATATATATATATATATTTGTCATAAAAGTAGCCTTTTTATACTCTGATAATGATGAATAAAATTTTATAAGCAAATTAGTTTGCTTTGTTTCTTCCTGGAACGGTGTAACCTATGTGTGAACAGTGTATCTATTTTTTAATATTATTTCCGTATTAGTAACTAATTTGTTTAAGGATACTTACAATTTATAAATCTAGCTGTAAAAATGATTATTCTTTTAATAGTCATGAATAGATATGATTTATTAGATGATTATATCATTGAAACGATTATACGAGTATTTATTCAACATGTATGCATAATAATGTATATTTGGCATATTAAAGAGCAGTAATAAAATTCCTTATTTGAGCACTGTTGGCTTTACAAAGAGCAATAAAAATGTGTTTGTCATTAGTTTCTTGTTCTATCTTGCTGGCTATCTCGTGCGCTTTCTTTGTGATAATAGATGGTATTCCTGCTAATCGAGCAGCATTGAATCCATAAGATTTCGGACAAGCTCCTTCATTAAGCTTGTATAAGAATGTCACTGTCTCTTGTGATACGTTTTCTTCTTCATTCGTTTCTACCATGCATGCCTAAAAAAATTAAAATTTATTGAAGAACACTTTATATTTCTATAAATATACATTGATATAAATAAGTATGTGTAAAATAACAATACATAAATCAATACATATACTTTTGAATAAAAGATTTTTATTATTTTAACTAAGATTTTCTCACCATATGGGCTAACGTGACCTCTGTATTGGTTTTGTAATCCTCAACCAAAGAATGATAATGAGTCGAGAATAATGTGCGACATTTTAACTTAGTCAACGCATCGACAACCGAAGCCGCTATTGCCGTGCCATCATAGGTTGATGTGCCGCGTCCTAGAATAAAGATATATTTTTTTATTAATTTAAGGAATAGTTTCTATCAATTTCATATTTAAAGAAAGAAATTAATAAAGCAATAATCAAGTTATATAAAATTATCTTTACCCAATTCGTCGAGAAGAACCAATGAATAGGGCGTAGCATGTTGCAACATCGTGGCAGTTTCGTTTAGTTCAACCAAGAATGTGCTCTGACCAGTCAGAATATCATCATTAGCACCCAAACGTGTGAAAATACGATCCACTAATGTTATGCAACATGAACTAGCTGGGACATAGCTGCCCTATTAACACAAGAAAATTAAATTCACATTTTACATATTTATAACTCATAATTCTAATTTCATTTGCGCATTTTTCTCGTGGAACTTACTATTTGGGCCATGATCGTGATTAAGCCGACTTGACGCATGAGAGTTGATTTGCCTCCCATGTTCGGTCCTGTCAGAATCATAAAGGAGGCAGCGTCATCACATGCCAATAGTGTATCATTGGGAATAAAGTTATCAGATACAATACAAGGATGTTTTCCGTCTTTTATCTTGATGAATATCTGTAAGAATTAAATTCGATGCCATATTGTTTCGATGAATAATATTAAAAAGCAATATCTAACGATTCCATTACCTCACCATCTAATCCATCATGAATCTCCGGTATACACATATCGCCGTTTCGAGCGTAATCCGCGAGAGAAATGAATACGTCCATGGTCGCCACTTTGTAAATAGCTTTATGCCACATATCATATTTTTCACTAAATTGTGCAAATATTCTCCTGTTAAGATCCTTCAGTACTTTATCTCTCTGCTCTTCTATATTTATCTGTCTTGCTAAAAGTTCCTGCGATAATCAAAATTAATTGTGTATATTCTTAAAGATATTTTATCATAAAAAAACAAAAACTATAAATTGAAAATATAAATTATTATTATTTTTACCTTTGCCTCGGCAGTATAATAACGTTTAAAACCTTTTCTTTGTGACTGTAGTTCATATCCAGGACCAACTTTCTTAACTCGCGACTCAGGAATCTCGATTTGATAACGTTTTTTATCTGTTCCAAAAAATGTTATATTTGAATCAAAATGCTGTTTTTGTTTTTCTAAATATCTGTCTAAATCTTTTTTGTTCTTTGCAAGTTCCTCCAAGACTAAATCATACTCGGCATCTACTCCTCTTTTGGGAACAATGCAACCTTGTTTTTTGGCTTCTTCATGATCAAATGCAGTCTGAAATAAATGTATCCATATATATAGTAAAAAAAGAAACAAATAATCAGAGGAATCAATAAAAATAAAAACGCTACCTTAAAGTAATCTAATATTTCCCTTAAATGAGGGAAATCACCATCTGGTTCATATTGGGTACAAAGGCTTATTAACTTACTTTTAAAATCTGTAAAAAAACAACCATGGAATCATTGTATGTAAAATTTGGTAAAATAAAATATACATAAAAGTAAAATAAGCATACCATTAAACAGCTCAATAAATTTCAATATTTCTTCAAATTTAGCAAGTGTCATGGTAAACTCTACAATTATCCTCTTCGAATATGTTGGACCTTCGAACATTATGGCTCTGCCATCAGGATGATTTTTCATTCTAGCTGCATTTCCCTGAGCATGTATTCTGTTAAAACAAAAGATATATATAGAATTTCTCATATAAATTATTACAAGTCATTTTCTAAATAACTATTAAAGATGGAAACATATCTTTTTTAAGTTAAGAGATTTATTGGTACTTTTCATATTATATATAAGATGCTGCTGAACTCTCAGCACGAACAAGAATTCTATTTTCTTAATGAAAATTGTTTTTTCTCATGCAACTCCACTTTTCTTTGTATATATAAAGTATTAAGATAAGATCAAATGAATATTTTATAAAATATTTTATACATGCATACAAGCACACAAAAACTATTTTTTGTACATATATATATAAATTTCCAAAATTTGTCATTCTAAGTAAAATTTTTTGTAACTTACTTGCTTAATAATCTTTCAAGATCCGGTAGAGTTGACAAAATTGCGCGAGCTGATTGTATTATGTCGATTCGATCTACCAATTCCTGCACAGCTTCCTGACGTTTCATTATAATGTCTTTACGACAAGATGGCCTACAGATCCATTCATGCAACAATCTACAAGAAAAATATATATATTTTGTCAATGAATAGAATAAAGGATAACAAAACAGTATATAAGATTAACCTTTTGCCAAATGCAGTACAACAACGATCCAAAATACTATTGAGCGAATTCTCTCCAAAAAGTCTTAAATTTTTTATTGTAACAGCATCTATCACCATGGTATTTGTATAATTGAGACCTGCGCGATTGTTTGCAGCTGAGAAATCCGGTGGAATGTAAGTATTAAAGCAACCTTGTGCCAATAGTTGCTGTTCGAGCAGAAACTCTTTCAATAAATACACACATCCTCCTAATGCATGTACTGCTAATTCTTTGTCATTGGCTGGTGTTAAACCCAAGCTATCTCCTAATATAATAATCAAATATTAGGTATAACAAATATATAAAATATGTAAAAATTTCCCAATTATGATTATATATAAATACCTTCATTAAGATATGATTTTAAACCTTCAGGCCATGCAAAGTTGGAATCTTTCTCTTTCTTGAAATAATCGCCTTCATGAAGATTCTTAAAAAAAAAAAAAGAGGAAAAAATATTTTTTATATATAATAAATACTATGTATATACACAAAAAAATATACCAATATATTACATTTATATAGAAACAATAATTATAAACATTATCTGTTATCTATACTAACTTTTAATGTAGTTGTAGCAGACCAGAAGTGTGCTTCGCGTTGTAACGATTCTTTTAGTGCTGCTGGTAGAGTGTTATTTATAAGCTGCAAAGTTTTTCGCGATAGATTACCGCGTTCGTATATTATCTGGAAACAGAAATCACCATTTGTAATAATATGATTAACAATAATTTAATTTATGATTTGTGTATCATACATGCACTGGTGGATGATGAGCCAGCAAAGTCAACAATCTGGAATTGCAATAATCATCGTCAAATTGACTGAGATTAAATTCGCCTATTGTTGTGTCTATAAAGCATACTCCGAAAGAGCTGGTTGTCTGACCAGGATCGCATTTTTCTACTAAAGATAACAGATAATTGGAGTTTGGTGTAGATGCTTCCACATCTAATGGAGTATATACTCTAGTTCCTCTTGTACTGATTTGACAAATTTCTCGCTTTACAACTTTATCGAATTTTGTTGATTTAGTCACTGCAAAAGAAAAAAAAGATACAAATATCTATCATTCATATAATGGATGAAATATTTTATATAATTTATGCTCACTAAGTAGTGACATGTCTTAATAAAAAAAAAAAGTTGGAAAGTCCTAAAGTCTTTTTTCTGCAATGCATAAATAAGAACAAATTTTTAAATGAGATCCATTTTTGATTGTTGCCATTCTTTAGAAAAGCATAAAATAAACCTTCATGCACATAGAGAAAGAAAGAAAAAAAATAATCTTATATTTTTAATAATTCTTTGTATAAGCATTGCAGAAAAAAGCGGACTTTTTTTACTGAATTTTCACTTAATAACACTATAATTAATTAATGCAACTTATGAAAAACAGCCTGCATAATTATAATTGAAATACATATGCTTCTATATGTAATAAAATGTATTGTTTTGTGAGACTTCATACTTTTGCTGCAGCGCGCTGCCATCATCTCCGGATTTTCAGTTTGCTCGACTCGCGCAACTTTGTAACCTCTTTCTATGAGGCTCGCCGAATAACGACCATAGCCGATTTCAGGAAATCCAGAGTGTGCAAATTCACCCTTTAATAATAAGTAATGAGTCACAAAATAGATTCATCAAGAGTAACTTAATATGTATAGACATACATATTAAGACATTCTTAATATGTATAGACTTACTCGCATATATGTGAGGCTAAGCTCATTAACACTTATAACTGCATCCATGTGATACAACTCGTAGAATTTGCCGACTTTGAAAAAAAGTACACAGTTAAAATGCTTACTTTTTAATTCCCACCACTGCCTCATTGCCTAAACAAATTTTATGATTTAATGATTGTCAATGTTAATGATAGTAAATAGCTTAATGATAAAATCCTTACAGGAGTTTGATTGTTTAAGAAATCAATTGGTACATAAAGCGTCCTAGGATCATAATTTGGATCTTTTAATGTTCTCCTCTGTATGTCTCTTATTTTGTCTGGCTGCAGAAAATCTAATTTCAAGTGAGGCCAAATATGTGCAGCAGCAATTCCATTATTTATAGTCTGATTCTGAATATGTGCAGACTGTTTCAATTCTTTTTTATCCTAAAATATCAAATATGTCATTAAAATTAAAGAATCACAAATATACATTAACCATAGAAATAAAAATTAAATGTAAAAGCATCAATTTTGCAATTAATTATATACTTACTTTATTAGATGAATTATTTGCTTGTTTGAGTTTGGACATAACACTGGATGTCTTTCTTTTTTTCTTAAAAAAAAAGAAAAAGAAAATATAAGAATATTAAATACAACTTTTCTCATAACAATATTAATATTTAGAGACACTTGAAATATATTATTCTTACTTTTGGTGTATCTTCTTCTGTTTCTGTTGAAGATTCATCCTCTACGTCTCCTTCCGAAATTGACTCAGATTCTTCACATTTGGAATCTGTAATGGTAAATATTATATATATATATATATAATATATGTATATGTCTATTTTGAATACTTTCTTAACATAATAATTCAAGAATATTATTATTTATATAATTTACAAACCTGGCTTGAATTCATTTTCAATATCTTCATCAGAATCATCATCAGGAATAATTAGGCGCCTTCTTTTAATTTTTACGGGCTCATTTTCTTTCTTATCGTCATTCTTTTTATGTAATCTTTTTCTATCATTAGAATTTTGATTTTCTTTTCCATTATTTCCATTGAGCTCTGTGTGTATAATCATAATATAATATATTTATAATAATCACAAAAATTATAACAACTTTTAAATTATATATAACATATGTAATTGTGACTTATGCTCTAATTATAAAATCTTAATAAATATTTAAGATAAATCAAAGGTCATAATATGTAAGCAATCACATGTAAGTGGATTTTATATCTAAATCATATGAATTGCAATTTTACATACATAATGCTGGAAAAAATAATGTATAAAGCGAGAATTTATTTTATCTCCATACACACGTGTTTAACGTATGTTTCATAATAAATTTTCTGAAAAATCTTTTTCGAGACAAACCTTTTTTCCTTTGTTCTGTCTTGGGTGTCCGCGAATTTTCTACCTGCTCTTTTTTCACCTCCGGCTTTTTGACATTTTTTGGAGATGTGAAATAATTAAGTATCGTATTTACTTTCGGCATCGTTTTGTTTCGATAAAAACAATATAAATAAATGGATTTTGAAAGATATCATTCATATAAACTTATAATCAGTAAACTCTGTTTCAACAGTTTCGATGTGCCTCGGACATTAGGCATTCGCGGCGCAATTCGGATTCGGAACTCTGTTGCGAATTGTGAATTGGAGGGATAAGCTCGCGCATGCGTAAATAGCGCAAGCACTAACAGACGCAGACGCTATTCTATGGTATTTGATATGTCTATGAGCAAATATCACGAAGAAAGAAAGAATGTACAAGGAGAGCATCTCTCTAGGCTAGCTTTATGTTTAATGCATGAAAAATAGGTTGTTGGTTGTTAGTAGTAAAAATTTCTCGTATCCATGTCAGAGAAATCAAAAAACAAATACTGTACATTAATATAAATATTAATATTGAGATTGATTGAGCATCATCGTTTGCGAAAAAAGAGAAAAAGTGTGTGTGTGTGTGTGTGTATAATATGTAATTGTTTTATGATACTGATCGAAAGTATTGATTTTATAAAACGTCTCTTTCACATTTCTCTCTATACAAAAGGATAAATATAATAATAATAATAATAATTTCTAATAAGAAGCATGGAAGCAGAACCATTGGAATTGGAAGATGGTGAAATCGTTGATGATGAGGTCAGTCACAGAAAAATTTTCATAAAAATCTAACCTATTATATAAGCTCACTATGCAATAGATGAATTTTATTTTCTTAATTAACAATTTAATTATAATTGCACAGAATATAATTTCTTTATATTTTTTTATTATAATCTTATTTTATCATAGTTTAGGCATATTAGTATATTGCAATGCAGGATGTCATTATATCATGTTTATAAGAATGTATTTTTTAATAATTATTTTCTTTTTTTTTTTTGTATAGCCAAACGATGTTTTCGGGACATATAATGTTTTGCAAAGACCTTATGTGGCACCTGTCACAGATATATGTACAAACATGCGATACAATGATGACTCTGATAATTCTGCAGATTCTGAAAGTGATTCTGATTCAGATTCCACACATACTAACATTAAAAAAGCTAAACTTAAATTAAAGAAGCATAACTTATCAAAGGATTGCACAACTAAAAATGATAAATATAAAGTATGGTGTAAACAAATGCAGGAAGAATCTTTGACTGAGGACTTAATATCATTTGGTGTTACAAAAAAATTGTATCAAGAACGTAGTGTTGAAAGTTATAATTTTACTTTGCGATATACACATAATGACAGAGAATCTTGTAATAATAATAGTTCTGGTGATGAAGAAGATATTGAACGGAGATTAACTAACAAGAGAACAAATTCAGACAGACATAATTTAAAACTTAGGTTAGGAAAAAGGAAATACTCCACGGATTCTGACAATCAGAAAGGTTCTGTTAGAATAGTAGCAGACTTATCTACAACTGTGGATTCAACAGATGCTGACATTGCTATAGATATAACAACTAAACTCAGTGAGAAAAAAGATCTTCTCATAAGTAAGTGTCTATATATTAATGCTTCTATATTATTATTCTTTTCCTGGTACATTCACTTTTATTACATTCAATTTTAATGACAAATTGTTTAACAAAGTCGGATTTCGATTTTTGTTTAAGAAAATTTATAAAATGCCAATTGGTTTTAAGTAATAAGTAATTGAGAAAATGAATTTGCCAGGTTGAGAAATTTATACAGATAATTTACTTCTCCTTTAAATCCAAGAAAATTTTTATTATTAAATTTGTTTTTATTTGATATTGTAATAATAGTGCAATATCAAAGATTTAAAAATTGTAAGAAATATTGTTTTTACTTTTTATATATAAACATTAGAAGTTGTATTTATAATATTTACATATTTTATAGGACGAGTGGTGGATATAATTGGTAAAGAGAAAGCTATTGATTTTTTCCAAAAAACCAAAAAAATTGAAGAGAGTGGAGGAATGTTAATAATGAATGGATCTCGTAGAAGAACTGCTGGTGGAGTATATTTTTGGTTAGTAAAAAATGATAAACATATCCCTCAAGAAAAAATTAGAGAGATATTTTATTATGATCAAAAAGAAACTAGCGAGCAAAGGAAAAAAGCTGGTGCCAACAACAGAAGACAAAAAACGCAGGAACTAATGAAAAGCTTTGAAAGTAAGTGACATTTTATACAATACTTTAATGATGTTTTATTAAAAGTAAACATTAAAATGTTAAATTGTATAGAAAAAATAAGATAATGCATAAATATATTTTTCTTTTTGAAATTATAGGTAAATCCGAAAAAGATTTACCAACTTTATTAACAAGGGCGGAACTCTGTACAAGACAAATTGCAGAGCAAGCAAGATTACGACGTGGTGAAGGCATGGATAGGATGCCATTAGATTCCGATCGTACAGTATCAAATCCACCACCTAGCCCAGTAACAGATGATCCAGATCATTCTGAACATCCATTGACACAGAGACATGTCCAAGATTATGCTGATGACTTTCTTGATATTGGAGCAGATATAGATTATATGGAAGTACTTTAAAACTATAGATTTTATATTTGCACATAACCTGACAGTGTAACTTGTACAAATAAATAATTATAATCAGTTGCACATGAAAGAATAGTACATAGGTGTAATATAATTAAAATAAATGTAAAATTTTGTATTTATCATGTTTATATAAATGAGAAAAAGAGAGAAATAGAGACTAAAAATAATAATCAAAAACTTTGTTTTTTTAAATTATTTTTATGTTTTATATATAACGCTTAATACATTATATAATTAATTTTTTCAATACCTGATATATAATTATTATTTTTTACATAAATTTTAATACATCTTTAACAAAGAAATAAGTGTAATTATGCCTATGTAAAATGTAATATTTACATTATTCAAATCCTTTAAAAAATCTACATATAAAAAAATAAAAACTCCTGCAAGAGAACTATATAAAACATATTCAAACTGCAATTAAAGCCTAAAAAATATAATATTATTAAATAAACAAATACAATTGTACATAATTAATTCTTTAGAAATGAATACGAGATTATTGCATTATATATAAATGTGTAATATTAATTTATTAATTTATTAATTTTTTATATACAAACTTATTAAGTGATTTATCAGTATTTATTCTTTTATAAAAAAGCTAGAATTTTTTTTAATTTGTAAAAGAAATAATTTATTATCTTTCTTTTTCATATTATGCTTAGTCCGATAAGGTTTTAAAGAAAAACAAAAATTCACTTTTTTAGTATTGATAACCCTAAAATTGAAGTTTCTTATTATAACCGCACGGAGTCTCCAATATCACTTTGGAGTTTGTCCGATTTGATTGACCAATCAAGATAAAAGAAACAAAAATTTCTTGTTCTGATTGGATAATTAAAACACTACTTCACTCCAAGGAATATAATTTTGGAAAACAATCTCTGGTGAATTTTTGACAGATTGGCAGTAGTGAATTTAAAAATGAAACTGATTTCACATGTATGTTTCTGTTAGTCTTCAGTCGGTCAAAGTAATTTCTTTTGATTGTACATCTTATACAAACGTAAAAGAAGTGTAGAGCTATTATTTCAAAGATATTTATTACAAAGAAATATTGAGTACAAAAAAAATAAAATTTTTACTGACAGTTGCATTCAGAATTACGTCGAAATGATAAAAAATTTCGTGATTCCTTTGGTCGCGGATGAACTTTTGACGTCTCATGCCGGACAATATTTTGTTGAAGAGATTGTGCCTTTACGAATGATAACACAGTCTCTTGATGGTAATTGCAATATATAAATCTTATTTTCAACTGTTAAAATTACATTTATTAGTTCCTCTGCTACAGTTATAATAAATAATCTCCAAGTCTTTTATAACAATAGATTGTTGATAGAATACAGTGTGTTACAATAGTTCAATAATTTATAATATTGAAATTGTGTTACAGCTACACGATCAGCATTGCAAGCAAATGGTTTGCATTTTATTTTGGATCATTTTGACACATTTTTCTCTATCATTGTTCATGGCAGTAAAGTGGAGCTTGTGGTCTGCTTGCGTGGTTTTAATAGGATTCATAAAGGTAATTTTTTATAAAATCTAGATTATGTATTATAAATAAAAGTGCTTTTTATTTTATAATAGATATACTTATTTGTAATTGATTAAAATAAATAACTTACTTGATATTATAACTTACTTGAATTTATTTATATAAACATTATTTTTAGCTGTGGAAATACTTGTGAATGAATTGGAAGAAAAATTTGATCATGGAAATGAAATTACAGAGGAAGAGGACAGAAAAACATATTTGTGTATTAACAATATGCTGGCATATTTGTTCTCATGGTTTGTTGGTCATATAGATGAACGTGTTATGAAAAATGCAAATAATGTCAACATTGGAAAGGTATAAAAACTGTTTGTATTATTATGATGTTATAAAATTGTAGAATTAAAGATTAATTTATCATTTTTAGTCTAAAAAAAGTGCAAAGTCTGATATTGAAGAGGAATGGGAACAATCTAAGCAGAAAGTTTTGGAACTTTTATATCGATGGCTGCAAATACCATTGTATAAGATTTGGAGACCACCAATTGTTGAAAATTCATTTGTTATGTAAGTTACACAATTCAAAAACTGCAATATTATATATATAATATTTATAATGTTATACAATATTTGCACAGGACATTAGCACAGATATGTTATAAAATATTGGAACAGAGTAAAGATGTTAAGCAAAAACATATAAGACAAACTATATTTGAGGTATTATCATTTATTTGTATATATATAACCTTATATTAATATTTTATTATTATATTAAGGTTTTGTTATTATATTAATGTTTAATGTTATACCTTTATTCTTAGATTCTGGGAACTTTGATTAAAAAGTACAATCATGGAATTACTTGCATTGTCAGAATTATTCAGGTACACATACGTTTGAATAAATTATTTATAAATTATATATTGTTTTAAAAATGTATAATTTATATATATATATATATATATATATATATATATATATATATATATATATATTATGTATTGAAATGCTGCAGTTGGTGAAATTGTGTGATGCACTAGCAGTGCCTATAGCGACTGGTATAGTACATATGGCCACTGAATGTGGTTGTAAAGGTTTGATAAAAGAGGTGATGAATGAAATCGGACAGAGCGAAATTGGTGAAATGGAAAATCGTAATGTATCTACATTTCTCGAGAATATTGCAATCTTGCAACCCGATCTTATAATTCCTGTGCTCGATGAGGTCATTGATTACCTGTCTAATGAGGCATGTATATATAATTGTCTTGTTATTGATTGAACAATATGGAGTAGTTCAATATGGAACATACTAAGTTAAATATATAATTAAAGTTATAGAGATAGTTTAATTAATTAGAAAAATCTTGTTTTTACAGTTTTATACTATGAGAAATTGCGTGATTGGAGTATTGGGTATTGTAGTGCAAAAAGCGTTGACTGGCGAAGATCTTACAGATGAACAGAAAAAGCAACGCAATGAATGTTTAAATAATTTGGAGGATCATATTTTAGATTCTCATGCTTATGTCAGATCGAAGGTTCTTCAAGTATGGCAGCGTTTATGTTGCGAGGGAGCTGTACCATTAGCCAGATATGGGAAGCTTTTAGCTGCCACTGCATTGCGCTTAGAAGATAAAAGCGCGAATGTTCGTAAGCAGGCTCTCCAGTTGTTGCGTACGATGTTGCAAAGCAATCCTTTCGCCGCCAAGGTATTTGTACTTCGAGAAATAACGCATTACTTTTCTCCATTATTAAACTGATCTTTTGATTTTATATATTTTTTGATTATAGTTAACTCGTGCTGAACTCTCCGACTCGTTAGAAAAAGAAAAAGAAAAATTGCAAGAGTTGCAAGCTCAAATCGCAAGTACTAGTGGACGCGGTCATATGCAAAGATTTGAACTTTGGAATACTTTACAACCAGATATTAAAGCGACAATAAAGAAAATTTTTGAAAATGAAGCAGAATATATGAATGAATCATGTTAGTTATATTACTTTGTAACGCATTATTAACATACTTATTCATTTTATAGCTTCTTTATTTTTGTTGTGGAAAACATTTGCAAGATTACAAAATTTTTTATACATAATTTTATTTAATTTAGGTGCACAGAATAAAGAGAATATTGGTGCAGATCATGCTTTCGAACATGTGAGACAATTATTATTAAACCGAAAAGTCACGAAGGCTGTGACATACTTATGGAAGACTTGTATGATATTGGAAGAAGCCCCTGAAATGAAAGATCTTTCCATTGCAGCAAAGGAAGAGTGTTTATTCGCCTTTTTGCTGAAAATTTTTATAGAATCAGAAAACAAATTGACAGATAACGAAGAGGAGAATACGATCGACGCAAGTAAATCAGAACAAGATAACAAGAAAAAAGAGGAGATAAGATTGCGAAAGCGCGTTATAAATTATTTAACAGTATGTGTTACTTAACAGTATATGACATAAAAAATGAATAAAACGATTCTTTTCAATTTTATTAATTGTATATTTTTTTTGGCAGAATTGTCTTGACTTTGCGATTGAATTAGAAAAGGCGATACCGATAGCGGAGAAGCTGTTATTTTCTACATGTGCTGGCGACGCCATTGAATCGTGCACATTCTTAGGAACCGCTTTTCAATTCAAAGTAACTGGTGCAGCCAGTTCTATACGCGAAGCTCTTTTTCAAGTGTTCCATCGCGATCAGTCTGTGCGTAATAATGTGGCTGTGGTTTACAAAAACATCTATCTTGATATCAATAATGATAAACAATCTGCCCGTCAAATAGCTGTAACTTGTAGCAATTGTTTGATTAATTTGCTATCGGAATTACAGCCTGGACAAAGCCCGGCTTTAGCTCAATTGATTGTAACATGGTATGAAAATGAGGAATTAAACAGCGAATTGTTGAAGGTATTTAATACTGAGTATATATATATATATATATATATATATATATATATATATATATATTGAACTTATTAAAAATTTTAAATCATAATATTTATAGCTTTTCATTAAATGATATATTAATTGTAAATATTTTTATTTTGAATTTTTTATAATGTGAATTGCATATTAATTAACTAATGCTATATGTGCAGGTATTATGGGAAAAATTCTCTATGAAGTATCCGGACACGTCACCAATAAATAGTAGAATTTCATTAATGATATTAACGATGATAGCTCAGGCAGAACCTAATATAGTGATCGATAATGTAGATATGTTAGTAGAAATAGGATTGGGTTTGCGCGCGAAAGACGATCTTCTTTTCGCACGAGACACTTGCAGAATGTTATTCAAGATAAAACAAAATAACAAGGATATCGAAAAATTGCCTCTGAGGTAAACGTTTGTTAAAAATTGTTGGAAAATAATTCGAAGTTTCTTAGAGTTGATGATGAAAAAAGATTTTTTCTCATTATATAGATATTCCAACAATCACGATATGTTCCAACAAATCCTGATATTATTGATAGATACCTTTATCAGTGCGGATGAGAACGCTTATATTTCTTTTGCGACGGATGCAATTAACGTTATATATCATGTAAGTTGATCTGTTATGTGTTAATTAAATACATTTGGGATATCGTGAAAATTTTATTTTAAATTCTAGTTGGCAAATCAACCTGAAAAATTGATAAAGAAGTTGTTATTGAACATCAACGAAAAGGGTCAATTCACTAATAAGGAAACGAATGAAGCATTGAGTGTGTCATGCACTGTACTTTCCAAATTGCTTTATATAATTGGACATATTGCTATCAGACAAATGATTCATCTAGACATGTCTGTTTACAAGGAACTTAAGCGTAGAGATGCGGTGCGTAAGATGCGTAAAAGCAAGAAAAAAGAATCAAGAGATGAGTTTACAACACCGAATATTAGATCGACAAGTGCGTTGGTTTCATCAAGTGCGCGACGAAATATAAACAACTCGGTGAGTTCTACGATCACCGAGGATAACGGCGAGGAAGCTTTAGAAGGTGCAATAGATGACGCTGAAGCGGAATTCGTGAATAATGTGCTTGAAAACGAGATTGTCACTGGAAATTGTTTGCTTGCGAAATTTGTGTATGTATTCGAATAATAATCGCGCAAGAATGATAGTCTCTACTCACATAATAGAAACATGCAACTTACATGTATATAACTTACATGAGTATAATTATTGCAGTCCATTGATATTGGATGTATGCACGTATCCCGATAAGTATAATAGCGAAAATCTACAAGCTGCAAGTTCGCTCGCGTTGAGCAAAATGATGACAGTGAGTTCCATATTTTGCGAGCAATCTCTACAACTTTTAGTTACTATATTGGAACGATCACCATATCCTGGAGTAAGATCGAACATGCTGATCGGAATAAGCGATCTTGCTACTAGATTTCCCAATCAAGTGGAGCCATGGTCGAAGCACATCTATGGCAGGTAAATTGATTCTCATTCATCAGCCTTCAAAAATCCATATTTTTCGAATACTGATTAATATTAATTGGATTATATATTTTATAATAATTAAATAAATAAATAAATATATATATATATATATATATATATATATATATATATATATATATATATGCATTATAAGTTAGAATAGTTACACACGCGTGCATGCATGCACATATATATTTCTTTTATAAAAAATAAAATTGACAGAATTACAATTGTACTGAGTAATATTTATATTTGCAGACTCCGAGATGAGGATGTAAACGTGCGTAGAACGTGCGTTCGTATGTTATCGAATCTGATAATGAGGGAAATGATTCGAGTAAAAGGACAGGTTTCAGAATTAGCCCTTTGCATTATTGATGAGGATAAACAAATACAGCAAGACACAAAGGAATTCTTCAATCAACTCGCCCAGAAAGGCAACGCTTTATATAATATAGTGCCCGATATATTATCGCGTTTAGCAGATCCTCAATTAAATCTCGACGAAAAACGATTTCAGGAAACCATCAGGTAAATATTGTAACTCAGTATGTCCAGCAGAAAAAACTTTAGGTGCTTCATTGATATTATAATTCGCAGATATATTCTCGGCCTAATGCAGAAAGAAAGACAAATTGATACCATAATTGATAAAATTTGCGCTAGATTTAAGTTAGCTACCACAGAAAGACAGTGGCGTGATCTTTCCTATTGTCTTTCACTTTTACAATTCAGTGGAAAGAGTAAGTAGAGTAACTTATGTTCAATAATATAATTTATATTGGAAGCAATTAGCTCTATTTTCTCTCTTATTTTTTAAAGGTATACGGCGTCTTATCGAAAGTTTACCGCTATTGAAAGAAAAAATTCATTATAAACCAGTATTAACGGCATTGCAAAATATCATTGAGCAAACGAAGAAAAAGGCAGATGCTAGTGCCGCTTGCACAGAGTTAGAAGAAAAAATACAAGAATTTTTAGAGACCGAAACAACAGAAAACCCGGAAGTAGCAGACAACCATCTGATGCCACCACCATCTATCATGCCAAAAAATAGAAAAAATACTCGTCGAAGTAGATATAAGAACAAATATGATGAAAGTGATGACGATTCTGAGGAAGATAGCTCCAATGATTCTGAGGAAGATATAGAGCATCCATCTATTGTAAAATGTGAGTGAATTAAAGCTAATTTTATTAATTTCTTACATTCAAAACTAGACATATACAGATGTACAGGTGTTTATATCTATTTTTCTTAGCGGGAAATAACAAAAAAAAATTGACTCGTGAAAAGATCTTTCATGCAAGATCAACCGCGAAAAATAATAATGATGATGTCTGCGATGAAAGTGCAAATATTGCAAATACGCCTGCAAAGAATGGTATTTATTTGTATATATTTGTTATATTTATTAATACATAATAAAAAAATTCATATTTTTCTATATATTTATATTATAATAAATATTAGAAAAAAATAATTAATTGCATATAACGAATTGAATCAAACATTATTGAAATTATAGTATCCCAAGTTTATAGTCTATTTCGACTATGTACTATCTTTCGATTATTTTATGTAGCTGTGTAATTTTCTTATAAGTAACTAAGCAATTGTTACATGCAGTTGAAAATAATATGATAATGAACAGTATGAATTAATTTTGTTTTTTCTTAGGTAAAAGAAAAGGATATGTACAAAAGAAAAATACGAAGACTGCGGAGGATGATAGTGATATTGTATCGCCATCCTCAAAACGAAATAAAAATGATACGTTACGAACGACTAAGATGTCGACCCGATTACGCAAATAATTTTTTTTTTTTTTAAATTAAAACAAAATAAAGAAAGCCTTCCTGGCTAGACGAGGATAATTTTAAAAGGTGATCCTAAACAGTTCCATTCGGATATAATTAGTAATTTTTATTGTATTTCAATTATTTGTCGTCTTAAACATTTTTATGAATTGTTGAAAGATCGAATATACAGAGTGTCCGAAAATTTGCGCAACACCCTTTAAGGAAAGATAGAGAGTGTTATTCTGAACAGAAAAGTCCTGTACCATTTTTTTCTATAACGCTTAATAAAAGAGTTATTATTGAGTGAAGTCTGGCCTATCATCGCCGACCTTCAGCCGGGCGCACGTCGGTGAGCTGTCATAAACATCTGAGCGCTCATTACCAGACGTGCGGCTCACCGACCGATAGGCCAGATTTCACTCAATAATAATCTTTTATTAAGTGTTATAGAAAAAAATGATACAGGACTTTTCTGTTCAGAATAACACTCTCTACCTTTCCTTAAAGGGTGTTGCGCGAATTTTTGGACACTCTGTATATTCATTTATCAGTTTAAAATCTGAGTTTTCGTATGTTAATATAAAAAAGAAATACTGAATATGTAAAAAAGATATTTTAAATATTGGACATATAATCTGATGTATATATTAAAATCGCTATATGAAAACTTAAGGATTGCAACAATGTCAGTTAGATCTAAAGAAATAATTTAAGCCTTTAATACTAAAAACTTTATAAAAAAAATATTAAAGTTTTGAAGAGATTGAGATGAAAAATGCGTTGGAAATCTTTTCTATAGAAAATTAAAATTTAAACCTTGTTTACGTTTTAGAAAGATTTATTATTCTTAACATTTATAAATCAACATTATTGATAATAATTGAGCATCACACAGACACAAGTTTATTAATAAAATAATCGATATCTTTATATTGAGTTTTATTTTTTTTAATATGTTTTAGTATTTTAACTTCTTATTTCTGGCATTTTTGATAAATTTGCGCGTTTTGTTATTTTTCTTTTTGCCAATAAATAATAAACAATAAGCACATCTGAATATTCGTCTTTTACTTCCGAAAATTAATATGCGAAGAATTAATCATGTCTCTTAGAACTTCTTCTCTGTTCCCATAACAATAAAATTGATTAACATCATTATCCTGACGAAAGCGCGCGCGACAATGTTTCGCGATCTTACTTACACACTAGCAAGCATGCATCAAATTACTACACTTATACTTTTCTACTTATTATTTTTATGGATTAATCTTATGGATAATTTTTTTTGTACGATTTTGTGCATATCATGCACTAGGAACAGAGCAGCGATTTGCAGCAGAATCACGCCGATCAATCATTACATCCGAAGAAACCAGTTCTTCTGATCATAATTTCTGGAATTAGTTGCTAATAAGCATTACTAGAAAAATACTTAACTTATTAAAGAAACAAATAATACCATTTTTTATATTAAAAATAAAATAAGATATTTTTATACAAGTTTTGTTTGAAAGAAAATTGGTTTTCAATAATATTTCAAAAATTGATTTCAAATTTGAAAAATGTGTATGTGCGCACGTACATATGTGTGTGAAAAAAGTATTTTTTGTTTTATTTTAGAGTTGAAAATATATAATTTTTAATAATTTAATATATATGTACAATAGATTGATTTCAGCAGCAATAACCAAAATGTAAATAAAAATTTGATTTTCTTTTTAAGAAAATAAGCGATTTTAATTTTTTTACAAATAAATTTTTGTATTTAAGGGAATATGATCGATTTTTCTTAAAATCAAATACTAATACATAATATCTGAAGAAAATCGATGTGATACTTAATCGACATTCTGTCGCAAAACGCAGTATTTTACAAATCGATTCCTCAGCGGAGGTCTTATTGTTAGATATACATATATTTACGTGTCGCAATGAACTTTTATGACAGAAGCAGATAGAAAATATCAAGATTGTCGAATCAACTTTGTAGAAGACTAGGAAATTGACTCTTCGCTTAATATACTATTGATATATAATACGATAAAAATAATAAACAATGCAGTAGTGGAATACTCATTTCAATCATAATGGAAATTTAAATTTCTAATTTCAGAATTCTAGAAAACATTATTCTAGAAAACCGTCCCGCAGTTCTAACGTCTGCAAAAAAAAGGCGCTCATATAACTGATATGACATGATTAAATAAAATGAAGAATAGTACAAAAAAAATGTAAACATGCATTTATAATTAACGATCAAATTGGGACTCTCTTTTGGAGACCAGAACTACGATAAATATTTAGGTTTAATTCTGCTATACTATACATCGTTATAATAATATAAAAATTCGTCAAATACACAACAATTAGTTTAAAAATTCTGTTCCTAAAAAATCATGGCTATAAGTATTAAGTTGGCGCTAAAGATTTGTCGTTTTATTACTAATAATAAGTATTTGAAATAAAAATAGTAATCCGGATTCTTTTTAAGAAGTTTAAAAAGGAAAATTGGACAGTTTCTTTATATAATAGATAAAATATACAAAATATAGTAATACTCTTCTCTGTCTTCTTACATCAATGATATAATTATTTTAATTCATAAAATTTATTATTCTTTGGAACCTATGTAATTTTGTTTTCAACTTTAGTTGACAAATATTACATCTTTTACATCAACCTAATACAATAGCGCTTATCCTGCTATAAATAATAATGATTTTGAATGACATTTGCGCGAGAATGACGATAATATTAATTATTGAGAGTATGTGATATGGTCATTTTTTTCAATTCTCTTGATTGATCTTATATATCGTCAGTCATACACGATATGAGTACATCGATAATATATGAACCTGACTATTATTAAGATAATGATAAATGAGTTTGGACATGTGAAAACTTTTTTCATGTTTTCGTCGTCATTGTCGTCATCTTGGTTATTATTGTCATAGTCATTACGCTATAGGAAGAGAGTAAAAACTCGAAAGGGATACTGTTCCTTGTTCACGCGAAAGACGTCTAGCACGCATTCATCGTGTAAATAGTATCAGACGACGAGCAATATTCACGAGTGGTTGAAACGCTCTTCGCGCCGAACTTGGTGCTTCAATTGCCTTCCAGAATCTCTTGTATACTGACATACGTGCCAGTAACGAAGCCCAAAATACCGAAGGCAATGATAGCGATATTCTTCCACAGCCGCCAATTCCATTTGCCGAGACCGTTCTCCTGTTCCCAGACAGTCACCAGATCGATCACCGATGGAAACATGAGACCCAATGTGGATAGGCATACAGCTCCGACAAGGGAGATAAATGGGCCCAGATTGGGAATAGCGATGGCTACTAAAACGGTGAAGATTACCAATGAAATGCGGAGGAGATATTCGCCGAACAATCGCCGGGAGCCAAAATACTGTTTTGTATTTTTCCAGATAATTTCCATGGGTACATAAAACTGAAGTCCGTAAGTAAGAAAGATTGCAACAGCGATCATTAATTTGGCGGATTGTGATAATATCTCATCCTGCGGGGGATTAAGTGTTATAGAGGCCTTGGTGGTCTCGCCATATTTCCAATAACCGAAGAAACCGACAGTGCTGTATAACAATACGACGACAAACATGCCAGTATTGAGGACACCTGGACAGCCAATGAAGTGCGATGGTGTCTTCATATTATTTTCTAGCGGCATAACCTGAAACAGATTACAGATTTGATAATTAGCTTTTGTGTGAACGGATAAAAATTATAATTAAAGTTTTTTTTTCCATATTTAACATATATTCATCACCATACATATCCTAATAATAAGTGTATAAATTTAATATTATTTACTTGTATTTCTAATATTAGTAATATAATATGACAGAAGTTATTACGTATTTAATAATATAAGATTTACTTACAACACCGATGCCTTCGAGGGCAAAGATAGCAGTGCCAAAAAACATGGGTAGTTGAGACCAACTAGAAAAATTTGGAACATCACCGATAGTGGGTAGATCCTGAAGAATGTAATAGAAAGCGATACCCATGCCGGTGGCAATCAACATGTTCGCTACCATTGAGAATGGCGCGAGATATTTAAGATTTCTCACAAGAGAGAAAATAATGAGCAGCGGTAAAAGCATCGCCATGTACAACCGTAGATCCTTGTCTGTTTCCGTGTAATAGTCTATGACCTCCTTAACATTAGTTGAGATGAAGACAATGTACACGCAGCAACAACCGATCAGATCAATCACCAGGAACGAATTAATCGTCGCTCTGAAATAATATTAAATAATATTTGAGGGTATAGAAATTAATAGTAGAAAAAGGAAATGTAATAGTAAGGAAGGAAGAAAGAAAAGAAAAAGAGATGCTGAAAAAGGGGAAGAGGAAAGAAGGAGGAAGAGAAAAAGAAAGATGGAGAGAGGCAGAAAAGAGAGAAAAGGAAAGCAAAGAAGAAGGAAAAAAAGGAGAGAAGGAAGGGAGAAAAGAGGGAAAGGAAGGAGAAAAACGAAAGAGAGAGAGAGAGAGAGATGAAGTAATGTATACAGAATAATAGCAATGGGATACATCCTTTATATAATACATTATAAAACAATTTTATTTTTATTTTTTATAAAATTATTTTTTATAAATTTTTACATATCTTTTGTGTATAACGACACACACTTACTTGGCAAGTCTGGCGTATTTTTGAACGGGCTCGGGTCCTACTAGGAAAGCTGCCTCTGCTACATCAGCGAAGCCGAGACTAGGTGTCTGTAACCGCCTGCACAGAACGTGGGCGGATTTAACCAATATATGAACGCAGTATGTGCAAACTGCACCGATAAAAAATGTGGCAAAAAGTCCGAAAAGAAGACCGGCATTGCGAAAAGCCATCGGCATCGCGAGTATGCCTGTGCCCAGGCTTCCCTTGAGCAGATGTATAAGCGTGTCGAGGTCCGAGGTAGGATGGACAAGTTTGCGATGTTCGAATGGGTTGTAAAGATCGGCTTCTTCATCGGTCGGTCGCTCCACAAGTGGCAAGGTCGAGCCATTTGTGACCGTAATGGGCACGTCATTTTTCTCGCATTTGTATCTGGAAAACCGGTAACGTTAATATATCACAGCATATATAATCACAGCGAACGATTTCCGTAAATAGAATATAAATTACGTATATATACAAGTGTTCTATAAGGACGCTTTTTTCATCTACGGATTATTCCATTAATTCAATCGAGATTTGATCAGCAAAATCATGAAAATTACAAAGTCGAAAAAAAGGAATATATTTTTAATAAATTTTTATTAAAGTCGATGAGTTGATAAAAAAATGTATCCCAGTAAACTATCATATTAATGTTATATAAATAATAAATATAACAACTAAATATTAAAATAATTTCTCTGAAATATATATTAAAATTATAAATATATATTTCAAAACAAAAAAATATATGAAGAATGGAATTGTGATCGCACACAACTTTTGTTTATTAATATTTTACCTAATTTTTTTGTTATTATATTTTATATTATTATATTTTTCCTCGGTGCATACATCCATCTTCTTAATAAAAGAAGTGCTACACAATTCATTGTTTTATTGCTGATATAAATAATTAGTGAAACATTAATTGAATGACACATTGTTAGATTATAATCGGCAATTCGTTTTTAGCAAAACTTTATTCAAGTTGGATAATTTAAATAGCTTGTAATCTAAAGCAAAGCTTTATAAATGTGATATCATCTTATTATCAAAACTTCACAGCAACAACAATACTAAGTGCTGAACTTGTACATTCCGCAGCCGCCAGTGTAAACAATGGTTCATGTTACCACTTCCATTCCTGCATTCTCTGCATTCATACTCAATCGCAGAGACACGACTCTAAAAAGTCAAATGATAGCAAGCACAAATGAGATTTCAGTGGAAAATATGATATATGTCGGTCATAGATTTTCCAATAAACTCTGTAATATAATATGATATAAAAGTAATAAATAATATATATATAACACAAAAGGTATCTATATTATATACAATTTAATTTCTTAATTTCTGATATAATCCTAATAATTTTATTTAAAATATTAAACTGATGAATGGAAACTCGTTATTTACTACCTATTTGAAGCGTAAAATAGATTCAATTAAAATGTAAAAATAAATTTAATTCTTATTAAATTTAAATTAAATTCTCGACATGATTTGAATGAATAAAAAATTTAATTATTTAAATTTAATTCTTCTATTATTTATATTTGAAAGAAATATGTTGAGCCAATTATTTATGCAATATGAGAATGTAACTTCAATGTAACATGTTATATACTATTGTTATGTTTATGAATGGGGGAAAGATAACTAAGGTAATAATATCGTAATGTTATTTGTAATATTATATAATAATAAACAATTTTGTTGTACCTATACAACATTAATATAAGTATGTTTACTGGGTTTCTATCTTAACTCTCGAAAGTCACACATGATTTATGTGTGTCCTTTATCTAAAAATATCTATTGAGTTTAAAAAAAAATCCTTTACTCCGAAGAAAAAATTTTTTTTTAAGATTTTACGATAGGAGAAATATCGCTGCGCATTATACGCAACATCGCATCTGAAAAATGTAGCTAATTTTTAGAAACTTAGTTTTATTCATAAATTATTTTAGATTTTTTAATGTGCTATAGTTTGTTATAAATCAACTAAGGCAAATTTTTCAGTTAAGCATAAGCTATTGATCATTCAACAAGTCTACATAGTACCCTGAAAAATAGTGTAAATAAATTTAAAAAAAAAATATATATATATATATATAGTTTGATATTTTGCCGATTTTGGACTCATTAAAAATGGCTGTCATCTCCTTTTCTGGACCACAATTTGCCTTACTTTCATTTTCTAAAAGTATCAGAGGCAAGTATCAGAAATGTCGGGACATATATGTGTTCGGCAACATTTCGTCTTCGTGACAAGCATCTCCTATAATATGTATATCTGAGTCTTATCTTTCCGATTTGTAGTAAGAATCGGAAATGCGTAATTATGCGAATAATGAATTGGTATGATGTGCATGTGTGGGTGTATGTGCGCACGTGATATGTGCTCGCACGCTATGATGAAAAGTATACATATGTGTGAAACAGAGAGAAGCAAAAATAGAATATGTGTATACATTCATATACATAGGTAGATTAGATTAAGTTAGGTCAGAGCTGGGAATATTACTTTATATAAAAGTAACTCGTGTTGCCGATTTAAAAATAATTTATTACTGTAACGTTATCGTCACCGTTACTTAAAAAATAACGAATCGTTACAATTTCCATTATATTTTTTAACGCTATTACAAGGCCAAATTATATATAATATACAAACATAAAATTTATACTGTTTAAATATTTTTCGTAAGCGTAAATTAAAAGAAAAAAAAAGATTTTCTTAATGACTTTTTATAAATTTGGTTAAAATAGCTTTTTGCATCTTTAACTTTCTATAATTTCAAAATCCTAATGTGATATACTAATTTACGAGTCGAGAAGCAACGAGAAAAATAATTGTTGAATTTAATTCTCAAAAAAAGTATATCAAATTTATTTTTTCCGGTGTAGAGAAATTTGTAACACCGTTACTGAAAATAAACTAACTGTAACGGTAACAAATTACGCATAAATGTTACAAATATCGATTATTACGTACTTCCCAACCCTGGGTTATAAGATTAATAAGAAAGATGTAAGAGTGTGTAGAGAGAATAGACAGAGATAGGTATTATAGATACCCATATTTTTTAGGTGCGGTAGTTTCTCTTCGTGGTCGTGCAAAACATTCTGTTGAGAAAGCTCTGGATTAGAATTTGTGTGTGTCCGTATCACGTGTTACAACGTGACGAAGAGTTCACGCGCGTCGCGGTACAGGCATACATACAGAGGGGCAGCTGCAACCACCGCACTGCATCACTGCGACGACCAGCGCAGATCACGACGCAGTACGACGACTAACAAGCCTCCTTTGCTTGCCGAACTTTTTGCACTTTTGGCCGAGTATTTTTTTTTCCGTTTTTTTTCTTTTTTTTTTTTTTACACATACGTCGAACAATCTATCACCAAATCAAATGCCAATGTCTCGGCTTTTAACGACGGATTTTACAACTGTCTGTCGCGTCTCATTACATGTCACATCCAAGTTAACGTCGCGTCGTATCGTCGTTGTGTAAATTTTTATCGAAATAAGTGTTAAAGCAACAATCCGATAATATGTCATATTTTCTTATTTTTTTCTCAATGATAATTTTTTTTTTTTTTTTTTATTCTCTTTCATTATTTGTAGAGCACTTTCATAGAGCCCGAATCTATGCCCGGAGAGTTTATACTGTCTGGAATCATATAAATGCACATATTATACAATAAAGACAGAGACAAATCCTTTATCTTCTAGGAACATCCTGCTTTGCATACCGCATGATCTCTATATAAAGTATTCTCGATTACGTGACGGAGGAGTTGCAACGATTCTCCTTCTGCTGCCTTTTTCTGCGCGTGAGAAACTGGATTTACTTGATATCAGATAAATTATAAGATATATATATGATACACGATATAATATACGATGTAGGTTGATGAGATTAAACCGACGTAATAATTTTTTTTTTATTGAACAGTTTCTTAAGGACATAATGCTCGTTTGATTTTTATACACGTAACATTTATTACACTATAAAATCTAAAGTGTACATAAATAAAACTATCAAATTATCTTTTATTACACTATATGATATATATGTGTGTGTGTGTGTGTGTGTGTGTGAGAGAGAGAGAAATAATAAAAAAAAGTATTAAATATGAAATCTTTGGAAAAATTTATTTCCTCTAACAGATTTATTCATTTATTCTTGACATGTTGTGATCTCTCTCTAAAAATAGTTAAGATTATAATAAGTGTATATCTGGATAATAAAATCCCACCAGTGTACCCCAATAATGTGTCAGAAAATTTGATTATGATTTCGCAGATTCAAATACGTTGCTTCTTCTTATTCAGCACAGTTTCCAGTAACATGACTTGCCGATATAATGTACTATATAACAGAATTGATATGCAGAGATGGAACAAAAATTGTGTGAATATTGTCTGCTATTGTCATGATAATCTTACTTTACAGACTTTATATGCCTGTGAAAAACTGAAACAAATGTGATAAGTATGAGATAATTATTTTAACATATCTAATATCGTCGTGTTTCCGCTGTTTTTTTTTTTTTCATAACAAGAGATCATGCTGTGTTTCTGCTATTATTGCTTGAAACGTCAGTGCATACTTTATTTCTGCCGTCTTTATGTCCGTCACATATGTACTTGCAGTAGGTACGATTTTTAATTACAATGCATTCGGTAATTCTAATTACAATATATTTTGTTAACATCTCAAGACGTCATGTTATGCTTAATGTTGCTTTATTTTCTGTGGAAATATTAAGTGCCAACGTACATACGCGCGATACTCAAACTATTCTTTTTATGCTGAACTAAACTTCTATTGAATTCTGAACTTAATTGAATGCTGAACTTAACTTCTATTGAATTCTAATAGTATTTTTTCTAGTATATCATAATGCAGATTTGCACGTTTTCTAATGCATTTCTGACGACACTAGCAAAAATGGCAAATCATTTTAGCTTGCTTCCGGAGTTCTAGCAATATAATATGTAACACGTAGTTTACAATATACAGGGTGTTAAATTTTAAACATAACAGATCAAATATTTTAATAACTAAATAAAATATTGAGGTCCGGTTTTTTTTTACGCGTCCAGAGTCAAATTCTTTTTCCGTCAGTCAAAATTAATCCGTCTTAAACAAATACAATCTAAAAAAACCGGATCTCAATATTTCATTTAGTTATCGAGATATTCGGCTTGTTATGTTTGAAGTTTAGCACTTTGTATACATTCTTTTGACAGATTTGGCTATGAGATATTTATAGCTGGTAGTTCAGATAACAAAGTCTTTGAAAAAATCATAAATAAGTGGAAAAAAGAGCGTATATGAGAATTAAATAGAATTAGAAGTTAGTCATCTTTGTTAAACAATTAACTGCTCGGATATAATTCTGTTTAGCAAAATTAGAATAACGTGAATCGTAATACGTTGACAATAATGCAAGAAATCCGGAATAATGCATAAATATATAAGTATGTGAAGTGTCAAAGATTAACCAACCGCGCAAACAATTTACGTAAACTACTTCAAAGTCAGGAAAATTCACACGTGTAAAAAAATTATTGCGTCAATAGATTTTGACAAGTGAAACGGCAGCAGAGAGGAGTTTCGTCTTGAGCGCAAAGGATCCAAAGATTTCCTTACTACGCCGCTAGATCTACGAGGCAAATCGATCGTTTGCATCAAAAAATAAGAATGTTTAAACAAAATTTTTTAATTTATAATTATGGCCTTTAATGCGTTAACTTCGTCATCCTATACATAATCGGAGAAAGAAACCTTAATTATTTGTTCATTGTTTATTTGTCAAGTTGAGATCTTTTTTAAAGATACGTTATTGATGCTTCAGTTATTATTTGCTTATTCACTGAAAATAACTTTTTTTATGTTATTAGCAAAATAAAACTGATATAATTATTTTGAAATTATTTTATATTTTAATTATTGATTAATAAATTCGGCATTAGTTTTAATTTTCAAGACATAATATGACACTTTTATTATTGCAGTAATATCGGTTTGAATTAGTGTCGTAGATTACTGTTTAATTTTTTTAAACTTTTGCTCACTAATCTTCTGAATATAGTAAGTAGAATAAAATTAAATTAAAAAATAATTATATTCATTAATCTATTTATATCAAAGTGTAAAGAGGAGAAATAAAGACGAGAGATCATTTTAAAAGAGATTTAGATATTAAACCGATTTCACAGATCGATATTATGTCTTGAGAATTAAAAAAAATCTTATATGTCCTAGATTAAATATAATTCTCGTTCGCACTGTATGAAAGAACATGACACAATAAGCAAATATATACATATGGGATCAGAAATGCCTTATAATACACGAATTTGCACATTTGTCAGGACGTATTCAGCACATGTTCTTATCTCAAAATATATACATTTGTGCATTATGACTGTTCAAAAAACAATGATAATAAAATAATAAAATGATGAATGATAATAAAATAATAACTTTAATAATAATTTTATTTTATTTCAAGACAGCGTTATCGTTTTTCAAATAACCAACACTTATGATGCGCGAATATTTAGAAATATGTGCGAATATGCTCCGACATGTGTATAAATTCATATGTATATATCTCTGACTCATATATATATGTGTATATGCATACAAACGAACAACTTTGCACTCGTCCAAGATTCAATAAGCGGCTGTCAAGCATCCCTGGTGCCAACTACGCTACGAATTCTACGTCAGCGATCAGGCGGTATGCACGATTAGTGTGTGGTACTAACGATTAGAATAGTTTAACGATAAAAACGAAACGACAATAAAACAAGAGAAATTAAAGTAAGTAAATTTAAAAAAAAAAAAATAATCGGAGTAATACAATACAATGTAGCACAGAAAATGAAATAGAACATATATTAACGAAAAATGTAGATGCACAATATATGATCCTCGGGTTTTTCTCACTCACGTTTGCTTGAATATTTTGGGTTTAGCAAAAAAAGCAATGGTGATGATTGGTCGTGGTAACAGATAATGAACTCGTTCAATCGTTATCGTTGAACTGTTCATTCATGTTGATATCGTTAACGGAATTTTGAGACTTACTTGACAAGCATCACATCTGAGAGTTCTGTTTTCACACCATGCTTCTTTGGCTCGTATTCCGCTATCATCGGGCGCATTGGCGTTCTCTGTAACAAAACAAATTGAGAAAGTGAGCCAGTTACTATTGCCAATTATTACATCTGCAAAAAACGTACGCTTTAATATGTACGTGAATGAACTAAATGAGTCTAAATAAACATTGGCGAATGTCTTGTGAATACATTGAAATTTTTTTTTTTTTTATGTAGAATTTATAAGAACTCTTAATATAATTTTATTAAAAAAAATTAATTTATTTGACAGACAGATTAACGATTAACCGAAAAGATATAGTTCATAGTCCAATTAAATATTTTGAGAATAAATTTTTCGAATAATGCATAGTAAAGTAAATTATTTTATTTAATGCCCCAAATTTGAAGTACACACATACACACACACACACACACACACACACACACACACACACACACACACACACACACACACCACACACATATATATATATATATATATATATATATATATATATATATATTCGTATAACATCTTCACCCCAATGGGAAGATGATCGTCTTCCATTGCCGACAGTGAGCTCATTTCCACGTCATGAGAACTGTCAGTGTTTCCCATTCTCGTTTCCATAGAAATTCTTCTTCACCCTTGGAATATATATTCTTGATAAACACGCGTAAATACACTATTAAGTTCTTGCAGAAATATAAGCATCACTTTTACTACATGCAAAAGTAATCATTCGTTAATGTTATCAATCTTTGAAGTTCACTTCTAAAGCAATACGCGACACGTGCCAATTTCTTTAATCAATGCAATCATAGAGAACGCACCACGGATGAGCAGAATCAGATCACGAAGATTATAATTTCACATAAAAAAAAAGAAATTATTTTTTTTTTCTTGGAGAACAATGTTCTCCTCCGTGAGTAATCGAGAAAGGATCCCGTTCAAGTCTAGATCTACGTTTACATGCGCGTTTGTTTCGTGGCTCGAAGATACGAGATGTGATGAAGCGAGGACGAGAAGTCTATCTTAAGACACCCCTCCTACGGCACGGTGTCCGGACAAGAATGCGAAAATCGACGTCAACGCGGCATAAAACGAACATGTCACGACGACGAATGTCTATGGCCGACGGAACCAAATCGCATGTCCTCACCGTGTTCTGGATGTCGCATCTCATACGCACTATGTCCGGTTCACCCCTATGTACGGCGCCGCGCGCGGCGCCAAAAAGTGCCAACTACCGTTGCCAAATCTTTTGGCAATGCCCGAGGACAGACTCTTTATATACCAAACGACTACGAAAATAGGAAGAGCAAACAGACGCGCGGTTCGCGTTTCACGTGAACCGCGCGTCTCTACCGACCATCTGACTGCTAATCAGGTTTAACAGGATTTATTTGAGCGATGTGACAGACGGACCTTGTTATCAGCCTTTACGAGGTTTGGCTCGTGAATTAGAAGATATCTGACCACTTTGCGATTATTATTCTATTTTAAAAAGCGAAAATTTGTCTATCTATTTATAGCGCGATTCAAACCCGGTCAAGAGATATGGTACCAAATATTATATCGTAAAAACATTGGGAAAGATAACTTTAATAACGTACAAGATGTATGTAAATTTTAATAGCATCAGCTGTATAAATTTGACATCAAAAAATATTTCAGACAAAATTTATAAAGAGAGAAAGAGAGAGGGTTTTAAAAGGAAAAAAAATCTTGAATTTTAATTTTATTTTACGATTATTTTTCAACATTTCATAAACTATCTAATTTTTTGCTATTTTATCTTTATAATTATTTACGATAATATATAATAGATATTCTTTTGAAATAGTAAATGCAGTGAAACACACATTACATTAAAAATGTATTTCATTTATACTATATTATTTAAACAATTAATTTGTATTTATAATTTTTTTTATTAAAATAATTTAAAAATTCTCGACTTTACAGCTAGCAAATATTTTTACAATTACGTGTTCGGCTTCGAAGCACGTGACGAACTTTTAATGAATGATATTCGGTCATGCTCTAATCACGCGATAAGCGGAAATCTCGGAAAGTAATCGCAAGTTTAAATTAGTCTGATCAGCTAACAGGAAGAAGGAAGGAATAAAGCGATATCATAATGGGGGAACTAAGCGGCCACGGCCTTGAAGGCTAATCGCACAATCGTTGTGTCATTAGTTGCGAAATATACATATGCGTTTTGCGAGGAAATGCTGGTATGAGATAACAAGGCCGAGTCATGATAATCGTTAAATGAATACTGATAATAATCGTACTAATTACAGTCGAGTAACATATTCCCAGACGGTACAGAAAGGCCAAAAAGTATCTTAAAGATGTCTACAGAATGATGAGACGTCTTTAAGATGTTTTTTAGATGTCTTTTAGGGATATGTATTGTCTGATATATTTTTTTGATTGTCTGTTGAGAGTGCGTCATGCCAATAATTATTGAAAGAGCTATTTAAAAAAAATTAAAAAAAATCGACAGCATTACGTTTATCGTCTTGAGCTCATGTGAATTCTAAAAACAGCAATATGATGGTAACGTGTTAGTACCTTTGTTATCTGCAAAGAAATGATTTGTGACAGCAACTTGACGACAACTCGTTGTCGTCGATTTGCCATCCACCATTAACAGCACATTGACAATTTTCAGATTGACGTCATGAAAGATATACATTTTGACGTTATTCCATAACATCTCTTTGATGGATATATGACATTATTAAATAAATATAATAAAATTAAAATAATTAAATTCATATAACATAATTAAACTTCTTCTATTTCATATCTCAAAAAAGTAGATATAAAAAACAGCTTTTCGCTCATTTAGAAACACATCTGCCATTTTTGAACAATCAATTCAAAATTTGAATGCCTTGTGTTCTTCTGATTGTATCAAAAATTATTGCTAGCTTTATATATTCTCATAAAAAAAATTTCAATAGATAACATAGTGCGTTGCACAGCGGTAATGAAGAAACTTTGTACATTAAATGTCGAAAGTTACCATACTGTCTGAAATATTATCAATATTTATCAATTACAGTCACATTTACCGAAATATATTGGATACATCAATGATCTCTCTTTCAGAAAAGTCAGATTTATCTACACAGATAAGATCGGATTATTTATAGATTGATTGGAATATTACAAAGTGTGCGCATATATGCCGTTTTATTTCCATATCTAATAAATCATAAATCATAAACTTTAAAACATAAAAAAAAATCTTTGCTAATGTATACAAATATTATAATAATGTATATATTATAGATAACTATACACAGATACATATAAACATGTCTTTAATAAAACATTGTTCAATATTTCCATGTTATTTAGAATTATATATCTTACATATATATATATTTTGTGCTTCGAAGATAAACATAGATTTCTCCGCTCGATGGAAAAGTTGGACTAATCAAACTCGACAATATAACTTTTATAAACAATTTGATTATTGTCAATGACGTATGTGGAATGAGTGTTACGTACGAAAAATTTAGTCGGTTCAAGTGTCAATGTTTAACTGTATCTAAATATAAAGTCGCGTTAATAAAGGAATCCCAAATCATAAATCGAGCCAATGGGCTCTCTATTGGATGAAATTACGACATATTAGAGGTCGAGGCTATTGCGATTCTTTCTGCACAAAGCATGTAATATTCAATGCCGACTCCAATAACGATGAATTGCAAAGCCCGATCTGTGAATGTGACTGTTACCCTCTTGTCCCGCCGTATGTCATCTACATACATAAGCTCTACGCTTATCAACTATCATGATGTAGGAGAGGAGGCAATCAGTGGATGGCGGCAAACGAAATAGCGAATTAAGAAATCTAACAGCAACGTCACATCCTCATCCCGATAAACGGCACGTTACGCACGGTACGTTACGCACGATTGCGTGGGAGTTTCGCACTCTTGTGTCTGCTGCTATTTTTGAATTATGCAGTGCTTCTCAAACTGGAGTATGCAAGACGAAAAATCTGAGTTATATTAAAAGTTTTGTTTAGAGTCAAAATTTCCATACAATATCAAGAACTTTAAAATTAAATAAATTTTTAGAAATAAAATTTTATTTCAGAATAATGTATGCTAACTATTATAATTTTTAACTTCGAAAAATGTGGATATTACATATATCTAACAATAAGTTAAAAAATATTGAGATTACTTCGAGTGAAATGTAATAGCGAAAAGCATCTTATGAAAAAAATTTGAGAAACATATTGCATGCCACGCAGTATACATGTGGGCAACACGCATATTGCTGTTAAATTGGTTAGTGGTAGCATTGACCCTCTTTATTAAGTTGTATTATTTGGTCGAATCAAGACTCGAACAAGATTTGTACAATTATGCTTCGTCATTGAAGACAATAAAACAGAAGGAGAAGTAATAGATACTAAAGAATTAAGCATGATATTATAAATAAATAATGCTATTGAAACAGATGTTGTTTTATCCTTCTTTTAAAGATTTATTCTGTAATCTTTATGCTTCCATCATTTATATTAATTTTGATTTGATCTCTTATATAATAAATTTATAAAAATCAATATAAAAAAGCTACTTAATTTGCTTATATAGTTATATTTGCTTTCTCCTTTAACCGTTTAATACGCCATTATTGTTTCGACATTTTACTAAAAAAAATTTAAACAAAGAATTTGTCATATGTATTATTGATTAAATTAATAAATTCTAATGATAAATTCAAAACCATTATTAGTCTTCTTGTGAAACATTCAGGGTAGTGTTTCGAGATAATTCTCATGATTCTATTTCTTGGAGAGTAATTCGAGAAATTTGAATTTATTTTACCATGTGATTAAACAATCTTTAATTGTAATGTAAATTTGATCTCAATTTTTTAGATCTTTAGTTTGATGTAGAATGATTTTTTTTCAAATGATACTTTGAAATAAAAAAAAAATTTTCTATATTTTTATATTAAAAATATACATACACATCGGTATAAAAAAATTTTTCAAAATAATACATCTATGTTTCTGGAAGAATTATAAAATTTTACTTCTCCATTTGTATCTCAAGCCGTGATTATCCTGCAAGCGGAAACTTTAATATAAGTCAAGTTAATTGGTACATCCCGTTAAATTTTGCTAAAAAAAAAAAAAAAAATAAAATGTGAAAATTCAATGTGAAAAAATATAAGGCCATCTACATGATGTATAGCTATGATTAATATAGCGTTTCCTTGTTAAGATGGGAAAGCGATATGCACGCCTATGTCGTCTTACAATTATTTTTTAAGAGAATGGCAAAAAAGACAGCCGTTAGTTAAAGACATCGACGAGAGGCTAAAAAGCGCCAGGCATATCAAACTCGCTGAAATAGCAATGGCGGGGAGGAAGATGGAGACTAGAAAGAGGGGACGGAAGGATATAATAGGTAGAGAACGGGGAGAGAAAGAAGGGGAAACGCGATAGGAAAGAGAGAGAGAGAGAGAGGAAAAAAAAGGAGTGACAGAGAGGGAAAGAGGGAGAAAGAGAGAGAGAGAGAGAGAGAGAGGGAGAGGAAAGGTGTCAGTTGAGGAAATTTCCATGACGTAGCGTGTACTGGTGTGGCTTGCCATCCAACGTTAGACATGAAACTACTTTACGAAACAAAGACGACGTGGCGATTACCATCGCCTGAATATGCGAAGCAAGTGATATATAAGTGAAATTCTAGGAAAAAGTATCAAGGGATCTATATACGTAGAAAGATTTATACACCATGTCTACTTCTGATGAAATATATTGCCGCACAGTACTATTCCACTGTGAACGAAATTTGAAAGACTTAGATTTATCTTGCGGGCAATTGCTTATCAATATCACGCAGTTTATACAACAATGTATAAACTGCAAGCAGTAATTTATTAAGTTTGTGCAGAGAAAGAATAGGCTGCTTTTTTTTTATTATAAATAAAAAGTTATTGATTTGTAATTTTTTTAAACAGTGGTTTTGAAAAGCAGAACAAAATTTGTGAAAACCACACGTACAATAATTATACAGTTCAATAAAAAAAAAAAAAATATATAAAAACGAATTTTCAATTACGTTTATTCACAAACTTAAAGATTTTTTTTAGGTCACTGTATATTTGATATCAAAATTGACAATTGCCATAACGATGTATCGTAATGCGCATTTTGCGTGTAATTTATTAATTAAGAAGGAACGACCGTGATAATGATTTCTAGAGAAAATGGAATTTTATCAAACATTCTACTTTGCAATGATTCAACTGCAAATAACTATTATCTTTGACGTCAAGAAATTCACAGTCGTTCATTATTATGAATTGTTAGTTCAATATGTTACGTGGCATATTTCGCGAGAATTCCTCTTATCTCGGGAACGCTTATTAACGAAGTCATCGATTTACTGATATTGCGTAACATATAGGAAACGGCTTACATTACAGTTTACAGTAATAAAGCAATAAATAAATATTTCATAGTCGTTCGAGAATTGTAATACTGCGCATATATGATGAGAAAAAAATGATTTTACTTTAAAATAAAGAAATAGTATAATAATATTTATATAAGATGCACAAAAAAAAAAAATTTATAACCAGTAATAAGATGTATGAGACGTTTAGTTTTAAAAAGATCAAGTACATTTTTTTAAACTTACATTTTTTTAAAAAAATTGACCTGAATTATTCTTTACAATTAGAGGCCTCATATAAGTGTAATATATTTAATATATATGTAACATATACTCTATATTTAATATAGACTATATTTAATATAGAATATAAAATATAGACGCCTCTATATTTTACATTCTATACAATTTCGATTAAATAAATATTATAAAAATTGACATATATCAAAAAAGTATTGTGCGCGAGTAAGGTTTAATATTTTAAAGTACAACTTTGAAAATTTTGATTTTAATATACATCGTTAATGATTAATTTTTACGAAATTAAATGCAATAAAAAAAGAAACTTCGAGATAATTATAGATAATCGTATAATCAATTAGCTTCCTTATGATCTAAAAAACGCATCTAAAAAGTATCTAATTACACTTGTCATTCTCATACATATGCGCCTATCTATAATAAAATGCATCGAATTAATTTCTTTAACTCATACTTATCAGTTTTATATGACATTTAATTTATATATCCAATATATATTGTATAATAATATATCAAGGCATGCGTATGCGCGCACGCAAGCGCACATCAGTGACATTTACAATTTAAGCGCAATCATAGCCACGTGGCGAATGCACGTAGATTCGCATAAGAAATACGTATATGTATCAGTGTCATAAAGTAAATAATAAGTAATTGAGTAATTTTTAATAATTTTTTAATCGTGTTTTATATAAATAGCAATTAAATGCACAAATTCTGTGGTACCAAATGTATTGCATGATTTAATGTGATTTAATGGAGCCAATTAAATATTTAAAATTAAAATGAAGAAGACTGTAAAAGCGAAAGCAACAAAATCTATTTCTTTATATTTTTTAAATAATATTATTTATTCGAAACATGAAAGTAAAAAAAAATATATATTTTTACGTTATTTTAATATTCTATATTAATATTCTGATAAAAATAGTGTTTCAAGTCATTTGGAAAGTTTTTAGTTCTATATTTCAAGTCATTTGGAAAGTTTTTAGTTCTATATTTAGTGATATATAAAATTTCTTTTTTCAAGAAAAAGTAAGTCGTTGAAAATATTTTGTGAATCTACAAGTAGTATCTTTAAATTCTTTTCCTTGAATTATATAATACTTTTTACTTTACGAGCTGTATATTTCACAGACCACCATTTCACGCATCTCGAATTAAAACTCTTTCTTTTTTTTTATACGAAATAAATTACGTATAAATTCGATGCGCATAAGATATTGAATGGTAACAATCATTGTCATAGTACACTCACCTGAATTCTATCGGCGTGCACCGGTATTGCGATATTCTGCGCTTTGTGCGACATTCTTGATGAATTTGTGCTCGTGAGCTACAATCGCTCGTCTCCAAGAATTTTAATACCAAATGTACAAACACAAATGTATATAAATATATGTATATATATATATATATGTATATATATATTGGCTATATATATATATATATATATATTTATATATGATTCTTCCTGCTCAGCGCGATGTCCGGCGTCGTTAAACAGGTAGAAACGCGATGCGGTCGAAAATTTGCTGTGGAGCAGCTATCAATAGACGTGCGAGCCAATATCCAAATATTTACAATATTTTCGTGTGTGTGTGTGTGTGTACGCACGCACGTGTACGCGTAATCATAGAAGTGGGAGAAGAAAATTATATCGCGCTGCATGCGATTAAATGTACACGCTTAATGTACAGGGAACCTCGCATGCACGAACTGATAATCATGTAAGGGTTTGTCTCTCAGACAAGCGCGGTGTCACACTGATCTTTCGTCCTCTTTTCGTTAACTTCCCCCATGTGTGTGCCACAAGATACGTATATACATTGCAGTGAAGTCGCAAACTCGCGGGTGGGGGTAGCCGGTTAACGGAGGGGGGTGGGGACAGTTGGTAGGTAGATATACAGAGGAGAAGGAAAGGAAAAGAATCGGTGAGGGAATGTCGGAGGATCGTTGAGGGAGCGTTAAAAGAACGCAAATCTCTCTCAAAGAACGCGCGATCTATGCACATATTTTATTGTAATTATTGCGAACGATGAAGTAGCAAATGTATCAATAGGGAAGTATGCGCTCGCGAAAGAGAGAGAGAGAGAAAATAATTTTTTTAATATAATCTATGAATGATTTGCAGATATTTTGTAATGCATGAATTGGATACCGAAGAAGTTTAACAAGTCGGATCGCGGCTGCGCGAAAAATCATGCAAGAATGACGGTGCGCAATACACGGAAGGCCGGCCGCCTCGTGGTTTCTCCGGTTCTCCCACTCGCTGGAAGAGCGTACCCTCTTCGTCCTCTCTACTCCCCTTCTTGAGCCGAAAACACACTCTGCGATCTCTCCCGTCCAAATCTGGTCTACCGCGTTTTCACAATATGTTTTTATACAAACTCGTTAAACTCCACTGCACCTTTCGTGATTTTTTTTTGACAATTCCTTGTGATAACATGTGACCGGAAACGCAATCGTCTATGTTTTATTTGTGGATGCTAAATGTTCCAGTTTATTATCTCTCGAATAATCCGAATGGATAAATAAAAGATATATTTTTTAATGATAAAAAATACATATAATACGTGCGAAATATTTTAGCAACTAAAGTTTTTTTGAGGAAATAATTTTTACGATTGTACTGAAAGTTTTTAAGAACGCGCGGTTCTGGACTATTAAATGCAAAATAGTCGAGGTCGTCCCCACTTCATTCTCAAACCGTGAAATTCAGGGCCGTACCGGTATCGTGTTTCGTCCAGGCATTACATTCCAATACATTGAAACAGATGCACGATTGTATCCCCATTCATGTTACTCATATGCGTCTAACACGTGTGGGAGGGATCTTGTGTACTATTTCGAGGTTCACTGTTTGGGATCTTTGCGCTCAAGTCCTATGACTTAGTCCGAGGAATCTTCCCCCTTCCCCTTTCCTCCGCGTGTCTCTTAATTATATATATTAAGATTTGCTGTATATACAATCGAAGTCAATAGAAATTACGTATATAAATACAATTTATGGATTTGTAAAGTTAAAGAAACAATAGCTGAACTATTCATCAGTTTATTTGTGTGCAAGTCAGCCGAGCAAAGAACGCGTTGATCGATTTTATGAACTCAATGATGGAGAGATTTTTACAGTTGACCTTACACATACAAATCGAACAAAAGCTAGAGTTTCAGTTCTTAGAAATCTGTTTTTTTTTTCAGCTTTAATACATGACGAACATGTTATCACGAGCACGCTCCGAATGGATTTCTAAATTCTCAACAAAAGTATATAACTTATAATTTATACATAAATAAAAGAGAAAAATTAAATATCTGAAATTTGCAAAAATTGGTTTGATAAAGATCTCTATTAAATAAAATCAGACTATAAAACGATATGATAAAAATATTATCTCAGGAAATATAGAATAATTCAATTCATATCTTAAGGAAATAAATCAACTCTTTTTCTTAAAATTCTTTCTGTTAATGTTATCTAAGTGTTAGTGTGATCTGCAATTTAGAACGTTCTAGATTTTTGTAAATTTCACAAGAGGAATCAACGGATTGACGTAATCGAGCATTTGCATTGATGTCATGCACACACGCACCACACACACACATTTGACACACTTAACTCTAAATACTAGCTGTTGAAAGGCAGATATCCGATTTTGATTCTCACATTCGGTCTGTCTGCCTTCAAAGACAATTTCTTTCGATTCGCTTATTCAACTATACAGCGAATGGATAGAATGCGATTGCAATCGCAATCACAATTTGAAGGATCGACACCATGTTTACGCGACTCAAGAGAAGGAAGTGTAGATCACTATGACTAAGAATCTCTTCTTCGAAATCTTTTGATCACTAGTAATGTCGTACT
Source organism: Cataglyphis hispanica (assembly GCF_021464435.1). Taxonomy (NCBI): domain Eukaryota; kingdom Metazoa; phylum Arthropoda; class Insecta; order Hymenoptera; family Formicidae; genus Cataglyphis; species Cataglyphis hispanica. The sequence continues at coordinate 2,677,878 of NC_065960.1, read as the reverse complement.
ATATAAGCGCACAGTGGTCCCGCCAAGCTCGTTATTCTCGGCTCGATCACCAAAGTCCAATGTTTTATATATTTCGCAAGATTTCTCGCGACAGAATATTCACCGGGATTGATCATGAATTAAAGAGCTTATTTAAAAAAAAAATTATCTTATAAATGTATTCTTCAAATTTTATATTCTCGAAAAAGAACCTTTCAGAGTTTAATAACACCATTTTTATCTTTAAATATATGAATTTGAGACAGTTTGCAAATAAGCTCTTGAATTATGTATTATCCATCATTTATTCGCGAAAAAATTCGTATACACACACGCGCACATACAAACAAACACACATGTTGCACATACACGTGAACAAGCATGCATAGTGTAGAATAGCATTTGTCATCGTCGTTGTTTATACTCGGCTGCCAACATCGAGCAGAGTCCCGAGCCGGCGTAGACAATTGTAAGGAGTTGATTAGGCAACTATCACACTCATCTTTAAATTTTTATTTATATTATTGTAATAGATTTTATCGTACCTTTTTTTAACGAAATGTATTCTTGCCTGCCAAGAGAACGCGAATCTCTTTGGCGACGCTTTTCGTTCCTTTTTTCCCTCCCTCGTTTTTAAGAAACGATTTAAGATCTTTCGGTCTTCCTCTTTCTTTCATTTATTTTACTCTCGTTTTACGCATAACAAAATCGAAGTGTATTGAAGGTCGAAGGACGTACAATCGTTTGCAGCCGAGGCATATAACAAAATTCGACATAGACTACAACAATAACTACTTTCTTACAACACGCAGCCTTACACGTACTTATTCTGCTCGTCCTCATTCATTCAAATACAATTTTCTGCAGATTTTATTATATAGGATATACACAACGCCGGTGTTTTTTTATTATCGGCATGACAATGTTAAATCGGGCACAATTCATCACGCTATATTCGTTAAGATCTTTTTCTATCTCTTTCTTTTTCTCTTTTTTTTTCGCATATTTATTGTATTTATATCTTACAATATCTCCTCTGCTTTTCCTCTCTCGTATTTATATACAATTTTTTTGACGTTTTGTAGAATACTAGTACATGATAATTACCAGCATCTATCTACATAGTAAACGAGAATTAACAGTTGATGTTTTTCTTCTTAATCGCTACTGTATGCTAATTAATCTTTTATTTATTTATATCACATTGTTTACATACACACACACGCACGCGCGCACACGTATGTACAGATTATTCATATTCACGCTTAATGTTTTACTATTTTTAGTCTCCTTTCATTGCAAATAATATTTCGGTCCATTTGACGATTTCTTCTCGCCAAAAAATTATTTACACGAGGCTATTATTATATCGCTTGTATAGTTTCCGACAGTGGTTTCAGTCACAATCAAACAGCACATATAAAATATTATTTTCACGATATTTCCCGCTTAATCATATATATTTTTTAAATATTTCTAATCATCTAGTCTCATTTCTCACACAATTTTGTTTCTTGCTCAATGTGCCACAGGGTATAACAATACGGCCATTTGTATTTATTGCACGACTTGAGATTTAATCGAATAAAAACGAAAATTTGCGACAAAAATAATTCAACAAAATTTTATTGATTTATATGTTGAACTATATTTGGAAAACAATTTTTCATCTCTATTACAAATTGAAAATTTTTCTTTATTTCCAAATTCTAATTGTAGAAAGTGATCATGTATCACAATTGATGATTAATTTTATATTTTAATTGTATTAATTTCTTCCTTTACATCGAAACGGTAAAATTACTAAATTTAAATTAAAAAAGCAAGAAAATAGTTAACGTATAAATCGTAGTGGCGTAAGATTTAAAAAAAAATTGTGCAAGCCTAATAGACTTTTTGTTATGCTAAATTTTTCTATCAGCAAAATTTTTTTCTCTGCATAAGGCATAAGATATAGTGATATGTTAAATGGTAATTTAACATATTTATATAACAATTTAACCAAAATATATGTTACAGATGTGATTTCATAACGCATTAAGATACGTATTTATATTCAAATCACTGTAATCATATATGATTAGATGTAATTAAATAATTTAAAGAATATAAAATATATATATATATATATATATATATATATATATATATATATATATCTTTCACCTTTATATGCAGATTTAAGAGATAATAACATTAAAATACATAAATGAAAGCTGAGATATCCAAAGAGATAGTCAATAGTCACGCATGCAAAAATATACGAAAAAAATATTATTGCATCATGTCAAATTACATCAAAAATGTACTTCATTATATAAACACACTATGCACTTAGAATACCGAAAGTATTTTATAAAATAGTTTGATATAATGTGTTGCTCAAATAAGCTTTTTATTTTACCGGTTATTATTAATGATCCTACACTTGGAGCATAAACGAAAAGCGGAAAAGACAATTTTACAAGAATATATAAAAATTTTACATACTTATAGAAAATAATAAAAGTGCAATAGGTGAATGAGTAGATGCAATTATTCCTACTTTCCTCAGAGATAGTTGTATTATTGTGTCTCTTTTATTTTACTGGAGTCATTTAAAGTTATGCATCAATCCAATCGTGCATTAAATGCTTGTATAATAGGATGAAACATAATGCACATGTATATATAACAGAAGTATATTACAATAATGAGGGCAACTTGAAATAAGCGTTTCTAAATCTTACCACATAAAAAAATCATCATGATGATTTTAATAAATTATAATTATGCGCTTGTGAAAAGCACAAAATAGTGATTTGTTCTGTATGTATATAATATGTTATGTATGTGTGTGTGTAATAAATATAGAAGAATAAATACTTAAAATATTATTACAAATCTAAATTATTTTTTTTTGCCATTATTTTTAAATAATTTTTGCTTTTACTATCAATATAACAAGAAAGATTCCATCTTGCGATTGAATTGTCGAAACTAAATAGACTCCATAGGGAGTACAATATCTATTCTCCACAGCCACCATATGAAAAATTTAAAAACACAAAACTTATTATAGTCTTCGATTTTCTATTTTTTTGATCAATAATTAATTAATTAATCCAACTTTTCCTTTATTATCTCAATTTTTTTTGCAAGATTTTAATATTACTAATATTCTCATTCTTTTATGATACTTTAAATGTATCATCAGTATCATTCTCTATGTAATATTTTTTTTCAATTCTAATAAGGTACAAAACTTATTAATTTATAGATCTCACAAAACAAGTATTTTAAAATTTACATAAAAAATAAAATTTGTTTTATTGCAAATCAAAATATTATTTTTTTTTCCATATTACCTGTAGAAAAATATTTAGAAAAGTATTTAATATCTCCAAATAACAAACTGCTTAAAAAAAGAAAATTATATGTCAAAATAAGCATAATGAAAAAACTTTTGCTCGAGAAGATGATAAAAAAATTATTCAAATAACATATATTACACGGAAATAGTTTGTTAAATTAAGGTAGCATGATTGTTGCCATATACATACATATATGCACCGTTATTATTTTATATATATTTGTGTGTATAATGACTTAAACAAGTAATACATATTAGTATATAAACACATTTCAAATTGCTATCCAGACTTCGTCAAATTCTACATCATATTGATCTACCGTTTGTCAATGTATAAATACATTTACATTCAATTTGAAATGTGTCATTTGCTAATTATCACACCACTGTTACCTCTGTTCTAACTCTTGCAATATTTTTCTAGAAAGCAATTGAAGATTGTGATTTAGCTCCAATGGTCAGCAAATAACAGAGTTTTTAAGCCAACTGTTAATGCTACTGTTATTGATCAGATTGTAATTTCTAGTCCCTGCAGCAATTATATTGGGTTATGATATTAAAAGCGAGAAATCATGTAAGTTATTTTTTGTACAGCCAAATAAATTAGTCTTTTTGCATCACTTGTATTCAATAATATATAAATCTATGTATATCGAAAATACATCAAAAAATTTTTTCTTAGTTTTTCTACAATATAATAAATATATAATTTAATATATGTTTATATTATAAATCAATATAGAGACCAGGAGCTTTAAAAGCATTAATTTATCAACATGCTGTAATAAGCTTTCTTATTCTTTTCTGGACACTTGGACTATGGCCATAAATTAGCCCTTTGAACTTTATTAAATTTATGTAATAATCTAATTTTCCTAACAAAACTAAGGTACAATATACATTGCATGAGTTGAGCAAGGTCTTTTTCTCACACTTTCTCAGTCGATTTCTTCTTGGGAAAAGTTCAAATTTTGAATTCAATCCTTATAGGACACAATTAAAGTTTCAAAATGCAAGGCTATCTCAATATAAGGAATAGCACAATGGACAAAGACTTTGTTTCGCTAAAGATTCTTTAATAATAATAATTGCCTCTTTTTTTTATGTAAATGGTCATAATTTTAGGTCACTTATTGTGTCACTAATTCGTCAATTTCAACAAATAACAAAAAATATATTTATTTAAGAACATAAAGACTCCGATTAAAAATTCCGACAATCCATATTTTGACATTCCAACACAATCAGATTAATTTCGTTTTTCCTTGATATCGTCAGACAGTCGAGTTCGAAGTTGACGGAGGTTGTGTACTGGAAGCCGTCGTCGACGGTAGCGTTGTTGTTGACGAACTCACCACGACAACAGGTTTCACTAAAGTTGTGGTGTTAAGGTACTGAGCATTCACGAGCGGCATTTGTCCTACGGACTTGAGAATCGGAGTGGTAATCATCTTCCCTGCTAGGCTAGACGGTGCTAGGATGTGAGCGGTCACCTGATTACCCTGAGAGACGACTGTCATCGGTGTGACGATTGGAGTCAAACCGGAAAGAGGCGTGTGCTGACCAACGATATGGGCTATACTTTCTGTGGTAGAAGCGTTCTGCATCATTGTCGAGCCTGATTTTCCCGTAGTAGTTTGAAGCGACACTCCTGCATGGCTTAAAGTTAATCCTGCAATCAAAAAATATAACAAACATATCAATTTTTGTCTTTCTTTTCTTTCTACTGTAATTATGACAGTAGTTTGCGAAAACAGAATTAATATTTTAAATGTATAGCTAACATAGAGCCTAGTTAGTTCACATATTGATACACACCATTTGCTGGAAGTATATTCAGTTCCGCACCACCGGGAAGTCTTGCTAATTCCGAGCCATTGCCTCCGACCAGCGTTACGCCACTAACCATTTTATGTGTAGTCTGTGCGTCACCCGTTCTTATTCTCGTTTGAGTATCTGAGAAAATATTTTTATTTTAGAAATCCGAGAGCTTGTTTATTCCGTCTGCGTTACAGAGATCCTAAATAAACGTGAGAAAGATTTTTAAGCCATACGTTTAAAAAAAAATATCGTGTGTAGATTTTTATGAAATTTGGTTTTATTTAGATTAGATTTCTATAAAAACTTACTTGACACATTCAGCGCAGGTGAATGTGTGGCGAGAACCAATGGCCGGCCTTCGTTCCCCGAGTGCACAAATGTGACAGGTCTAACATCACTCGCGGTCGATTGCATGGCCAAAGCCAGTGGCCTGTCATTATTGGACAGATTAGAGTGTACAAATGTTACTCTGCTATCATTGGCGGTAGACGAATGAACGACTAGTGCCACGGGCCTTGGCTCATTTCCAGTGTTTGATTGCACAGCGATTAACGGCGGCCTAGATTGATCTGAGGAGTTTTGAACTGCCAATGTCAGCGATCGAGGTTCATTATTGCCAGCGGTATGGGTGACCAAGAGCTGCCGTGTATCACTCGGTACCACCCTAAGCCCCGGTCCGATGTGCTGCAAAGTCGGCACAATAGTTGCAAGACCCTGACTCGTGTTCAACATTTGAGCGCTAATAGGTAGGTGTAGCTGATGCGATTGCTGCACTATATTAGCCGTGGATGATGTAGCGATTTTTTCCTGAAACAAAAATATCTTTTCTTATCTATCTTAGCTTTTGTAATTTATCGAAACCTTTTGATTGACAACAATTTGCAGCAGGCATTTGGCAAGATTTGATCTTGATAAACTTGACTATCTGGGTATATATATATCTATTACAATGCGACATGAGATAAAGAAATTAGTAAATAAATTATATTGTTTTACATAAAAATTAAAAACATGCAATGATTGATGATGTTTATAGATGGCAAACGTTATTCGGCAAGTTTTATAAGCTCCAGTTTAATGAAAGAGTTTCCAGAAAAAGAAACAGTATTATTAAAAAAAATCATGTCACGAATTTTCAAAGCCGCTTTTAGTTTAGTCTATTAAGCGGCTCTGCAAATGCGTGGTAGTTTACTTTAGCATCAAATAATTTTCAAATCGCAATATCTACGATTTGACCTTGGATATGATGCCGAAATAACTTTATCATTGTTAAATTAAGAAAGCTGAATACCTGCGGAGTAGGAATGCTAGATGTAGGTGCTGCTCCAGACATTGAATTCGCGGGCGGACTTTCTCTGGAACCTCGTGTGAGATTTACATCTTGACAAACAGCACCAGAACTTGCGGCTTGATTATGGATATTGGAAGTCGTATTAGTGGATTGCAATGTTTGCGGTGGGCTAACTGTCGTCACGCTGTTCAGACTACTCGTGCTACTATATCTTGTACCACCTCGTGGGAGTCCGGTAACATCAACTTCTACACTTTCTGAAATTTGTAAGGGAAGCATTTTATGAAACAAATTTTTTTTGACAATAAAAGCATTTGCTTTCACGAGATAAAAAAAGCTATACATATATGTGATATATATATTTTTTTTTCTTAAACAAAATAAAAAAAATTAATTTAATGAAAGATAAAATTAATAATATATATATTCCTCAAAAAACTGTCAAATTTCTGCATGTTTCTCATTGTTTAATATCACAAATGTATTTACCATTTTTGGCAATTGTCATATCCGTCCCTGAATTTTGTTCCAGCAGAAGAGAGTTGATGTCGATATGATCCCAAGTCGCGTTCAGTTCCTTCTTCAGTGCCATCAATTTTTGTTGAGCCGCGATTTTCTCTCTCGCAAGTCTTTCCATCTCGTGCTCATAATCTTGGTCTTTCTTTGTCAATGCCTGCGAGATGAAAGAACAAATAATCTTTCTTTCTTGAAAATATGTTTATAAATTGTTCGTTTTTAAGTATGTTTAATATACCCGTATATATTTGTTCGCCGCATGAAGAATAGAAAGATTCGAAGATTTCTTCTCATCTTGCGATGGTAGCTGCTTCTTCAAAATCTCAAAACATTCTTTGAGATGCGCCCTACGATTCTTCTCCAACTTATTGTGTACTTCCCTCGTACCAGATCGAATTACGCATGGTCTACCAAGAAGATATAAATCATAAGAATATATGATTATATAGAAATAAAAATTAAAAAATTATTTCCTTAATCTTTGATACAATCTGAATTTTTTAAATAATTCTAATTAGAAATGTAACATATATATATACACACACATATATATTCTTTTGCTTATAATTTAATTTGTTAATATTAAATTGATAAATATTTCTCGACCTTTTTCACATATAATATAAAATGTTGTTATGTAATAACACTAAGTATTTAGAAAATACATAATTAATACAATAACGCGCAATAACATTTGTACATTTAGCAACATTTTAATTAATATGCATTAATCTTGAAAGTAAGAACACAATAAAATGTAAATGAATATAAGAGAAATATAATTCACTAACTTTGGAATTTTTGTTACGAGATATTAAATATTTTACGCCAAAAATTGGCTGCAGATAATGTACATTGTAATTGCATTTTGGAAAGAAAAAATTTATCATGCTCATTTTGATTAAAGTAAATATAATTCCGCGAATTCTTTTATTCTAATTCCTTAAAAAAGGAAATCATTATATAAGTAAATCTTCTAAAAAGTTATAGTATTGTTATCACAATATCTGCAATTATAATTGTAGATATTGTGATAACAATACTATAACTTCTCGCTCTCTGATGCAATTATGGAGCAACCTAAGTAACGTCACACGTTATCGCTGCGCGACAAGTGACATAGTACACGTGCCATTCACCTTGCACACGTGCACAGCGTAAATAGGTATACTGGTCTGTGTAGCATTGGCGATGGCAGTGCTCGTGCAGGGAGATGAAGCGAGAATGTGAAGCAACAGGCTAACATCGATTTACAATGGAATGTGTGTTAGTATGCATATAAGTATGTATCCGTCATAAAAACATATTATCATATCTTAAATAAATTTAAACAAAAAGAGAAGATAGAGGTAAATATGAGATAAAGATATAATGTAACAAGTAAACAATAAATAAGACATTATTCTCTCGACTATCATAAAATCAAAATTACTTTTATTGTTAAAAGAAAATTGCTATGTCACAGAATCACTCTGTGATCTCAAAGTTTCAAAGAATCGTATCTAAAAAAATATGAAGAATGCAAGAAAAAAATAAAAATAAAGAGAAATAAAAAAATATTATTGAAAAATTAAATACAATCTTACCCACTCCGATGTTTCTTATTATCGTGGTTCGTTTCAACATCGACAACGAGGTTGCCCACACTTTGTTGAGATTGATTCGGATTATGATTCTCCACATAATGGTTAGATGTATTATGATGTTCACTATGATTGTGATGTTGATGTTGTTGTTGTTGTTGTAACTGTTGCGAGTGATGATGATGATGATGGTGATGGTGATGATGATGATGATGAGAGGTGGAGTGAAGTGCAGTTAGCTGAACAGAATTCGATCCAGTTGATAACGGCACGGTGGCTCGCGTATTAGAGACTGCAGAATTCTCTCGTGATGTAATCGATTGATTCGTCCTGTTGTTTTCTAAAGGTTCCTCCTCTGTAACATCGTCAAAATTATTTGATTTAGATACATAAATCATTAAAAATTATAAGTTAGAAATTTATTTTTAAATCTTATCTTAAAAATTCACATTTTAGAATAAATTAAAAAAATTTTTTTTTGTTATTAAGTATGCTTAAAAATCATGACACATCACAGTGGAACACTCTGCGCATACACAAATCATTCATCAAAATTATTTATCATTAAAAAGATTGCGTTTGGAAACGTTACCCTGAGGATAGAGCCGGATGAATCATGATGGGAGCAGGATGCGAATAGTTTCCAAACAGAATTCCAGAATTATTTGTTATAAATCAGAGAAAGCTGAAGACATAAATTATGACAAAGATAATCAACCAATGTACGATTCGCAAAGATTTTCTTCATCAGTTTTATCATCATAAATAAAGTATATTTTAGAAATATTAAAGTATGTAAATTGATATCACAATTGATTTTTCTTTTTTTTCCAAAATCAAAGTGAAATGTTTACAAAATAATGTTATAAAAATGTATAACGATTGTATTGAAATGTATAGCGATTAAAATTTACTCAAGTCACGTATGTAAATCTTCTAAGCAAACAATGGAGTTATGAAATATAATTAGAAAAAAAACATGAAGAGCATGAAGAGAAAAACCTCAAATAATGGGATTTATGCTAGAATATATCATTCGTTGGAAGAAAAAATTGTAGTACAGCGGCATTTATTTTGCTTATAAAATGAGTTAACATTGAGACTCAACAGAAAATAAATAATTTGATTTCATCAAAAAAATTTATTTTATAAAAAGGTTTAACTATCCATCGTATAATCCAAACATACTTATATTCCTATGTTATAATTATTTTGGTAATATTATCTTTAATTTTTAAACAAGTTATTGATATTATGTAATATGGATAACGCGCATTTTTGGACACACACGAAAAGAAACTCTTACCAAGCAAATAATGCCGTATCCATTTTTTTTTTGGTGGAGGTGACATGCAATCGTTGCTACGTCGTAGCACTTCTCCGTTGTTAACAATGTCGATTATACCAACAACTCGCCTCGGTATCAACGGCAGACTATTCGCATTCATTAGACTGCTCACGATATTATTGGTCTCGCCGACGTCGACGATGGGATTGCGCGCATTCAGACTCACATGCGTTTGTATTGTCGACGACATAATTCCTTCTGATACCAGAAGGACCATCTTTTTCAAAAATCACTAATCGAAATATGGGCAACCGAGATTTCCGCTTAGCTTCCTTTCATTTCAGGAAAATCAATCGATTATACATCATATTTACTATATATCATCAACATCGCAAACGCAACATCATCCGATGGTTAAATTTCGCGATAACTTCGTTCTTCTCATTCTCTGAAAATGCTTCTCGAGAGAACATCTTCCACCATAGATTTCTCGATGAACATTTTATTCATAATAAACTCGATTGTCGTATTAACATTCGCAACTTACTTATGTATTTTAAACAAAGCAGAATTAGATCAATTTGATATTTACGAAAAGAAATTTTGTAACGAGAAAGAATTTTCATTTTTCGCTGACAATGAAAAATAGATAGTATCCTATTACACTTTACGCCATTTGCTATTCTCACAAAATATAGTTGAATTTTCACTTCGTGCGTCTCTTTATTCCTATACTCGTTATAGAAATCCTTACAGGAGGATCTATAACTCTGAGTCTCTCTTTTAAGATTCTCTAACTCGTTATTGTAATATATATATATATTATTTGAAAAAAACACAATTCGGTGAATTGCGTGTACGCGCCAACCGATCAGCTGATCTTGACCTCGTTTTAGATAGTGATAGCAACCGATTGAACGATCGCGATAATTGATCAGATGACAGCAACCGAAAGAAACTCGTACTGCGTAAGTCGCGGGTACCGACTGAAATCTGAACTTAAATGCCGCCACCTCCGATCTGAGGCGACGTCCTCGAGCCTCCCATCTAGCTAGACAGCGGTGGTGGTGGTGGCGCGGTAATGGTAGTGACACAACTTCTCTTCAGTCTCTCCTGCACAGTGACATTTCTACCTTTATGGGAAGTGCTTTCAGTCATCATTCAGCAGAATTATTCTGCTTAAATTACATGAAGGACTTGTTTCATCGTGATGCAACACTTTAATCGATTCTATCAGAAATAGTATAGCCATGTTTAAAGAATATTTGAAGTATCTCTTCCAGAACGGCAAATTTTCAATCTTTTATATGTCGGTTATGATTATATGTCGATGTGATGCAAGATAATATTCACACTATAAAAAATATATCTTACATTTGCAATTATATCGTATACTTATTTTCGTGCATATTTAGCGCATATGCATAAGCATGTAACTTCTATCACAGATCTATAATAATTGATATTTGCAGATCTATATATTCTGTATTGTATTACGCCGCTGTTAAATATTATTTAGATTAATAACAATGTACGTATATATGCGCACGCTACGCGCACACACACACACATATGCATACCATGTGCACATAAATAAATATAAACTCACCATCAATAATCAGCATCTTTTCCTCACAAAAGAGATCATCTGGCTCTGTGCGTTCTTTCTTAAATTTAGCACCTGCGAACATAGAAATAATTATTTGTTAAGTATATCATAAACTTTATCAATTCATATTTTATGAACAGCAAAAATATAGATAACATGTTTTCACATACATATCTATCTCTATTATATCTATCCCAGATTTTTGCGGCCACATCGTAAAGGCAGTTTTTTTTTAATAAATCCACAGAATAATAAAGAATGGAAATTTGAAAGATGTGCATCTTCATACGCTACGCCGATGAGAATAGATGAGGTTAGGTTAATATTTCTCCCACAATACACATATACAATCTGCAGCGAATGATAGTCGTGGCTACGGCGTGGGAGGTGTGCACGAACGCGTGTAGAAATACAAGGATGGGGAGAAACTCGCCGGAGCAGCTCCACTCCATCCTTGCTTCGATTCGCTTACCCAGTGCCCCTCTCTAAATGCGAAAAGAACCGGCAACATTGCACATTGATTACTACGCCACGCGGCCAGTCGCGCGTGGGAGGGATTTAGCCGGGGACAACGCGCATGCGCACTCCAGCGGCTGATTTAATCGCATATGTATGTGTGTGTGTGTATTCATTGGTCGTTGCCGATTACACTCCGCGTGCTATACACGTGTTCGATCTTTTTGAGGGGATCATTATGTGAACGTTATATAAAATTATGTACAAATATAATTCTCCGCTTAATTACTTTATAACACAAAATAAATTATTATTATGTAACAATATTTTCCTTTTGCTATTAGATCGCAGTCGTATACTCTGATTGTCTCATTATATAGAATTAATGTTATCAGATCTGCGATACGCCGCAATATAATGTTTACCTTGTGTCTAATATCTCGCCTGTATGAGGCGTAAGATACGAGGAATGATAATCATGACTAGAGTGGAATTGCATCCTTTATTCGCGTATAAGATAAATGGATTGAAATGAGTTTATCACACATTTCCCGTTTTATCAGGTATAATCACGTATTGTGGATGGTATAGCACCTCGTATTCCGATAACAGATCGAATATACAAAAATAGAAAGGAAATTATAGCAAATTATTTAAATTATCCATATTATGATCGAAATTATACGTTGCGAGTGATTCAAAGATTCAATTTCGCAAGAATTTTACTTATATATAATACATTATGCATTATATGAATATAAAATAAGTATATAAAATAAGAATATCATTCATAAACTTACTATACCTTGTGTTAATCTTTCATTAAAAAAATAATTTTTTGTACATATATACAATGTTATTAAAAGATGACAGATAGAGAAAGGAAAAGAGGGGGCGAAGAGAAGGGGAAAAGAGAGAGAAAGAGGAGAGGAAGAGGGAAGGGAGGGAAGTGGAAAGAGAGAAGAAGTGGAGGGGAGAGAGAAAGGAATAGAGTTGGGGAAAGGAAGAGAGAGAGAGAGAGGGGGAATAAAAGAGGGGAAAAGAGAGCAGGAAAAAGAGAGAGATGGGAAATGACATCGGGCTGCGCGCGAAAGTAGATGGCGCGCTCGTGAATGAAATGCGAGTGACCGCTGCGCCGTAGTTTCTAGAGTCAGTGACCGGGTTTCCTCCATCTTCTATCCTCGTTCACATGTCCGACACACGTGCGCGATACCCGGATTTGTTACCATTGCCGTAGCAGCATCAGGATTGCCACTTAAATCTTTCCTGTCTTTCGTTTTCGCATCGCTTTAGATTTTTCATTCCTATAATCGTAACGATTTCACTCCTTTGTACTTTGTACACTCCTTATATTTTGAAAAGCATTTTTCGATGGCTTTAGAATGAAAGACAGAAAATACGAGAAATCAAGATGAGTTGTGACTCTTGAGAACTTAACATAGGTGCCCGTTTCAAAACATATAATAATAAATAGCAATCAAAAAGAGTGTCTTCATTACTTTCTCTTCAAGCGTTCGCCATGATTGAGAAACACTGTCACAAGGTAAATCATACCTAATTTGGAAGCGGTGAACGCGTTGATCATCGCATATGACTGCACGTGCCAGTGCTTCTCAATCCAGGTAGGCATGATTATTGACAGCATAGTGTTTTTGCTTCCCTCAAGCTCATTCTGTGATACATAGAGGCAATCACAAATGTTTTTATTATTTCATTTAACATAATAGAACTGACGTTATTTTTATATTAACGACGATAATAAAATCTATAATAATAAAATTTCGAGTAAATATTCACGAAAGAAAAATTAAATTTTGTCCTATGAAAGATTTAATTATTATATTTGTCAAGAAAATGGCATTGCGTTATTAATTATCAGCCAATTACTCGCAATACTGACAAGATTATTGCATCATGTACAGAACATGCAAGCAATTATTGCGCTTGATAATATAACGAAAATACTATGTATGACACGTGTGGTATTATCGTATGTTTGCGAGTAAAAACGTAGTAAAAGAGATTATATGGTTGAATTTATATATGTAATATTCCAAAACTTGATATAAGATATTTTCAGAATATCTTTTTTATAAAAATTATAAGCTAAGTCTGATAACATCTTAAAAATGTGTGTGAGTGCTATTTGTAAAGAAAAATCTTTTCACATTAAATTTACGTCTGTCTGATATGCGAATGTAAAATATTGATGCTTGTGATTTTTTAGTATGACAATCTTATTCGCGTCATGAGGCAAGATAAAAGAAAGCAAGGTAAGAGAAGATAAAGCTAGATAAAGTAAGGTAAAGCAAGGCAAGGTAAGGTAATGCAACGCAATACAATACTGTCTCTCTCTCTTACAACGATTCATAAAAGGTTGCCGAGGACCGGCGCGTGGTACTCACCACGTGGCTCAGAAGAGGCGTAAGTATGGTTAGAGTGGGGCGGCGCGGACACAAACGAGTGCTGGTCGGAAGAAGAGGAGGAGGAGGAAGTGCTCGCAAGACGCTCCCGCTTCTTCTCCTCTTGCTCGACATAATAGGCCGCCTGTAGCAACGTTTCCAGACTCATTCTGTGACCAATGTGCTGTTCCCTCGCGACGGACGTAGAAGGGGGAGGGACGCGATGATTATTGTAGTGGTGGTTCTGGTGGTGGTGGTTACGGTACTGCTGCTGTTGCGCCGGCTCTCTTTGTTGCTCGCAAATGTTTCCCAAATGATCGTGCTGATTCCGCCGCATCGAACCGCCGGCGTTACGGCGACCGCCGACGCCGCAGCCGCCGCCGGTTCCAGACGCCGGCGATGAATTGGCAAGCTAAGTCGCAAGCCCGGCCCACTCTGATTTTACTCGTCTCTATCTGTCGCTGTCCGCCACGTTTGACAATCTGCGAGCGAGAAAAAATAAATTGTTAGTAAACAAGTTTGCATTTTTATTAATAGATTCGGGGAAAGGTAACGATTTCAAGCACTGATAACCTCATAAATGGAATACAATAAAATGTTCAATCGAGTGCGAGAACTTTTCGAAAACGAGAAATGTAGACAAAAAAAAAAAAAAAAAAAAAAGTCGAGAAACTCACGATATCTTCCCTTCATCAAATTTGAGAATATAAATTGAAGAGAGAGCCGCGCACTTTATATAAAATTAGATTATCAAAATTATTTAGAAAATGCCATGAAAGTCACGATGTCGGTGTGCTACGAGAGTACGTCACGTGACGTATATACGTGACGTAACGCAGTCGCGCGGGAAGCATTTCTGTCCCCACCCCGGCCGCCCACTCGTGCCGCTCTTGCAACAGTGAACAGACGGAACGCGCCGCGCAGGCGCACAACGATGTACGGCGCGTTTTTTTTTACAGCATGGAATGGCAGCACGCATCTCAAGTTTGCGTTGCTGGAATCGAGCGGACAAGCTCAAAAAAGGGGAGAATGTTTTGATGCAACTGCAACTCGCGAGAAACGTATATTGAATGAGGTGTGAGAAAATTTCATTTCAAACATCGATGCGTTGTATATCGATTTCTAATTATCATATAATCCAAGAATTATAAATTTTGTGATTTGATCGATTAATAAAAGCATTTTGCTTCGAAATAATGCACGAGCTTGATGCATTGACCGATCGAAAATTGACAATTCGTACGATTACGTAAACATAGGATGGCATTTTCACAAATTGTGTTATTCACCCACTCGTGGTAAAAAAAAAGAGATCATCGATGACATATCTCATTACGTGGCATTGCGTGTGTAAAAGCGGTCACGAGATACATGCGATCAGTGTATCGGCGCATAAAATCATGTAATTCGCGCTAGAAAAATAGCAAGAAAGGAAAGAAAGGGAAAATTTATTTTGATCCGAGAACGCATTATTCTTCACCCGGATAGCAAAAGTAGTCATTTTTAATAATTCTAGTCTTATCAAGGTAACAAAATTTCCTACAAAACAAAAATAAATATAATGCTTGAATAATATAATTAAATTTGCTACATTTTAATCCTCGATAAGATTTCCAAAAATATGCACTTAAAACATTAGTAAAATTTTTGAAAAATATATTTAAAAAAATAGCGGACACAGAGCAGTATAGGGAAGAAAAAGTAAAAAAAAAAGTCGTCAATTCGTCGTAATAAAAACACAACGAAATGAGGCTTCGAGGCTTGGATGTGTTGATTTGGAAAGCAGTTATATACCTCGCCGGATGAAATCGCGAAAGCGTACGACATCGACGACGTGCGGTCGCATTCGCATTCTCCGCGGGAGACGCGCGGGCTTGGCACGAGAAAATTGTGGAGGGAACGGACAAGCGGGCACGGCCGCTCGCGACAGGATAGTCCGCAGCAATTAATCAGCAACGGTGACGGTGGTCATCGTCGTCGTCGTCGTCGACGAGTAAGAGAGAAGGCGCACATGCGGATAGCTCGTGTAGCGCGCGCGCCTTCGCGAAAAGTCAAGAAAGCGTACCACCGTGAACCGCGTGAGGTCCGAAACTGACAAAGCGACACGCACGTTAGAACGGTCGACGACGCACGCAGCGCCGGCCAATCGCGACCCTCGCGGTCCATGACGTCATCGGCTACATGCCGTACCATTGGCCGGTTCTATTATGGCACAGAAAACACGCCACGCAATCATCTCCGTACGCATGTTAATTAAATAGATGCTAGTAACGGAGGGAATAATGGTCCATTAAAGTTCGCAAACTTCTCTTTCTTTCTCTCCATCTCGCTCTCTTTTAGTATTCTCTTTTAGTATTATTCTTTTTTGCGCTCTTTCTCTTCGATGCGCGCGCGCGTTTCCTCCCTCTTTCCTCATCCCTGTCGCTCTTTCTCTCAAACGGGCGTGGTAGTTTGAGAAAGAGAGAAAGGAGATAAATAGAGACGGGGAGAGAAAGAGGAGAGACAAGGTACAAGAGACTGCATCTCAGCTAAAACTTACGCGTTAAAATACGTTGTATCGATGCACGATGCAGTTCCGTGATTCACACACTGGCCAGATAATAACTATATAGTGGCGAGTGGGCAATATCCTTGCTCTTTCTTTCCCCACTTTCAAAGTCACTCACTCTCTTTTCTCATTCGCTTGGCCGCCGAGCACGTTTTCGCGTATTGTCATCCAGGAGCGCGCGTGATTCGCTGGGGATGAAATCGACTCGAGGAGAGCAGCTGACAACGCCGCCGCGATGCAACGCGAAGAGAAATGCCCGCAATCACGTCCGCGCGACGAACCGACTGTTTCGGAGCGCGCGGCGAAACGCGGGTTATAACCTGATCGATCTGGCGCGTGGCGGTGGCATTTTACAAGAGCTGAAAACCACTGCGCATCAAACTGCCATGCTTGCTCGGCCACGATTCACGTGTCCGGGCACCGTATCGCAGGCCAATAGTCGTGCGGTTCGTGACGTCATCTGGCTGTATCGACGAATGAGCGCGGCCCATGTGACGCAGCAGTCCCGCTGGGCGTGTAAGACAAGTATCGCGGAACTCCAACTCCTGCTTTTCGGTCGCTCGGTCTCGCTCGGCCGTCGTCGTCATGTATATAGTCACACGGTAGACTCGCACATTCTGCGACTGTCCTTCTCTCCGTCGCGTTTTCTTCCTCGTGAGCCGCGATATGTCACACGCGCGAGAGTACGCTTTACCGTGGACCTCTCTGCATATTTTACAACGCGCGATCCGGAGACGTACGGATATATGACGTACGTGGAATGTGAGAGAACAGCGCGCACGGATCACACACACCAGACACCCGGCTCGCCCGGGCAAACACTCACGCCTCCGATCATAGTGGTGGCGGCGGCGTCACCCTCCGCCACCTTTTGTCACGTTCCCTCTCTGTCACATGGATCACTGCATGAGCGCGAGCGCGCGCGCTGTTGCCGTTTCTACTTGCTGGACGGAGGACGGAGCACGGAGCTACGCTCTATTGTTTACTTTCGCCGGTGCTTTCGCGGGCGCGCGTGCGTGTCAATACGTGTCCACGAGGTCGTCAGATGCAACCTCCGGTCACCTCTGGCTACCAAAAATATATTTTTGGCACGAACCTTTTTCTTCTTTTGCAAAAAGGACTTTTACATTAATTATTTTTTTTATGATTTTAGGCAAGTTTAACTAAGAAAAAAAGTTGACTTAAAAATCATACCAAAATAAAACGCTAAAAAATATGAAATATATATTTAAAAGGCAAAAAAATAATCACCTCTTTTTATATTATAATTACAGATACTTATATTTGATGTGATGAGAAATTTTCTTTTCCCTGATGATAACAAAAATGACTAAAATTTTTGTAAAATAATCAAACGTGAAAGAATTAAACTAATTTTTTTAAACAGGGATAAATAAATATACTTGATTGAAAATATATATTTTTTCATTACACATAGTTTTGAGTCTTACTGATTATAATTTTTTAATATATGTACATCTAGAGCATATGTATATGTCTAATTGGATACATCAATTAATAACACTTATGGTAAGAAAAAAAAAGCCTTGATATATATATTGCACTTATTAAATTTTATTATTTTCTAGTTCTGCTTATGTACAATTCATAATTAATTTTTTTGAGAATATTTTTATTGTTTGTCAGACTGTGTATTATATATATCATTATCTATTATTATATATGATTTATAATTATTTATGTGCAAAATTATTGTCACTAAATTATTACATCATACAAGCACACTGTTAAAACAAACAATAATAATAATACATTTTTTGAATATTATACATTAATGAAGTTAACATTCTTATATTGTTATAATGTGTGTGTGCGTATGTATGTGTAGACCCACACACATATAATATACAGTATAAGGGTTTACAGTCTTCATTAATATACTCACACTAGTATATGCAATATAATTAAAAATATCAAACTTGTAAGATATAAGTATTTTTTAACAAGAACAACAACTTTCTTTTCTTAAATGGTAATGCAAGTAATAATTTTCGTAGAATGCAGTTTGAATTATATATTTTCCAACATTATCCAATTATGTTGGATAGAAGGATATAATATGTAGAAATATATATTTGTATGTATGTATATATATTTCTAATATAGTCAGACAATGATAAAAATTCGATTCTTTAACTCTTAACTTTTTTATATCCATAATAAAATAAATACAAATAAAATGTAATTAAACAAATACTCAATATACATTAAAATATAGATTTTTATAATAAATCTTATTTGACTTATGTATCAGTTTTTTATAGAAATATATTCTATATAATATATGGTTATTTAAAACAAATTTATTTGTACAAAGATTGTGACTAGATTTTGCATAAAGTAATATATGAAAATTGATCTAAGAATTAAATCTACATTCTATAACAAATATGTTATAAAACACTATAATAATTTAATCAAACATATCTATTTAATTATTAAATATTAAGAGTACTACTGTTTTGATTAGGACAAAATAAAAAATTTTTCAAAATTTTTCAACAAAAAAATTAGCTTATTACATTGTCATATATGGTGATATATATATTATTATATGCGAATTAAGTTTTTAGATATTTAAAAATTTATAAAAATATTAGAAAATATTTTTTGTTTTATACATTTAGATGTAGATAGAAATATATTTCTTGCAATTTAAGTTTGAGTTGTATTAATTGACCATTATATCAACAATATATGTATATATATATATGTATATATATATTTATATAAGAAATATATATATATATATATATATTTCTTATAATAAATATAAATATTTTAACATAAATCTGATCAATTTGAGCACCAACACACACACATACACACACACAGAATTTAACTACTATATCTTATAATCGTTATATCCTTGTTTTTTAACATTACTATACAATTGTTTTTAACATATTTTGTTAGACCATCGAGATTCTGTTTGCAAAAATTTAACTAGAACAAATTAACAAAACAATAGTTATCTACTTAGATTATTAACGTACAGATGTTTCAGTTCTGTCTTTGGTGTATTTTCGAAAAGTGCCGCACGATTTTGACCTTCCCCTTTCTTTACCCAATGGCCATAAACTCGAAATGCACAGCCGTCGATTACCTGAAAATTATTGGTCAAGAATTATGTTTAGCAAATATATACTATTTATACTTAATCAATTTCAATCTCAGCCTTAATTGTATAATATTTAACCTTAATTGTATAATATTTAGCCTTAATTGTATAATATTTAACAATTATAACTCATATTTAATATACTCAATGTCACAAGTATGTTGGACTGTTATTACTAAACATACTTGATTATTTATATTGTTATAACAAATCTTCATTACTTTCTGTCTATATAAAAGAATTTATACCTTTCGCAGAATTTTTATCCTATATGGATCAGTACAAGTTATTTGTGTTGAAAGCGGTTCAGGCGTGATATGAAGTCGTTTAATACGAATAACAGCTCGCACACAAATAATTGCCAATTGGAATCTCTTTCGTGCATTAAACGATTTGGCCTTCAGTTCCTACGCAATAAAAAATAAATATATACAATATAAACTCGCTAGTTTCACAGCAAAAAATAACAAGCTTAAGCTTTTTTTTAATTAATAGTTCTATTTTATATATATATGGCACATTATCACTATTGTTCTCTACATATATAATAAAATGTAAAGCTTTTCTATGAATAAAATCAAATTGAACCTCGATAATTAGATAATAAGAGCCAAAAAATGCTGATATTGATGAGCACATATGCACCTATAGAGTAACATATATTCTCAATTTCATTAATAGATTGTTATATGAAGATGCAACTAACATAATTAAACATGTGTGTATGTATATATATATATATATATATATATATATATATATATATATATATGTATAGCTATATAAATATAATTCTATTATAATGATCTAATATGATAAATTATTATGATAAATATGATAACTAAATGATATATTTAGTTAACTATGTATAGAATGATTGAAAACCACTTCAATAATATGTGCTTGAGAAATGATAGATAATAATAAACTAACTATTTGTAAAAAGATAATTGATATCTGAAATGTTAGATTTTGCAACTATATGGTTTGTTTTTTCCAAAAGGGCATAATTTGTTATTCTTTATCAATATTCAATATTCATTCAAAACGCGCGCATATTATTTTCAATCATCTATATATTATTAATATAACAATTAATGAATGTTGGCTACAACAATATAAGTAACTAATAGATACTAATTGTTATGTAAAAACGAAAATAATCAGTAAATTTTACATTTTGTTATATAAAAACGATAGTAATCAAAAAATTTTATATTTTGTTATATAAAAACGATAGTAATCAGTAAATTCTATATTTCTGGCAATAAAATAAAAAAAAAGTAATTTACCAAAGCTAACAAAATAAAAAGAAAAGTAAATTACCAAAGCTAACTGAGATATCCTACTCAGACGTCGCGAGTTAGATGACAGAGAACGTTTTAAAGGAGCGATGTCTTGATCCCACAGCTGTAAGATCAATAACTTATATTTTATAATTATAATTTCATAATCAGAACATATCAAATAACAACTCCACCTATTCAATATTTTGTTAACACAAAATAAAATCATAATTTTTTAACAAAAAATAAGGACAGTTAGATAATTAGATAGCACATAGATAATTAAATAGATAGAAAATAATTTAATATTTGTGCCATTAAATGTAAGATGGAGAGGAAAATATAAAGATTTTCTATGTGCATTTTCTTTCAATCTTGTATATTATAATCTTTAGATATAAGAATAGTTATAATAATGAAATAGATGAAAGCATATTTTAAAATAAAAATAATAAACAAAAAAAGCAATAAATAAAATAATATAATGATAAGATATTGTAACGCCATAGTAGAACATTATGTGTATAAAAAATTTGTTATTTAAATGTATTTTTTATATGTATATTAAATTCTCATCTCAAATTGAAAATTGCATATGTCAATATAACTATTTCGATATACACATAATACTTACAACAGTGTGGAAGAATGAATGTTCTAATGCATCCTTTATAGAAATTCTTTTTTTGGGATCTACAACTAGCAGCTTTCTTATTAAATCTTTTGGAGCCTCTAAAATATGTATACATATATATCAATTAAAACAAAAAACTATATATATATATATTATACACATATATACACACACAATGTCTCGAATTTCGAAGATAATAAGATTGTAACATAAAAGTTTATAAAAATTTAAGTATTAAAAGTGTTATTTTTTATTGCTAAAAAAGATTTTTAGATATAAAGATTTAAAGTTGCTAGATTCTTTTCAATCACTAATATTAGACAAAAGATTGTACTGCCATTTGCACATTATAATTTGGACAAATACCTCTTTAACTAACACTATAATTGGTCTAATTTTATATTTAAAAAAATTACTTAGAATAAAAAAATGGCATACATTTTTGTTACTGTATTCTTCACAAATTCTCCTGCATCAATCTTATTTTCTAATTTCAAGACGCTGTATATTTATAGCCTTTTTGAATTTATTATTTCTTAAGATGTAGTTTACAATTGCTTTGTCTTTTATTTTACCTGTTATATCAGCCCATTCAGGAGATGTAAATGAATATTTTCCCTCCATTATATTTCTAAGCATAACCATTTGCTTTCGATGCCAAAATGGAGGACAGCCAACCAATAGTGTAAACATAATCACACCGCAAGCCCATCTATTTCATCATAAACAAAAATGAACAATGTAATGAAATATATATAGCAGGGAAACTATAATATAATTTAAATTCATTTATATTAAAATTCATATATATTATATCTGTAAATTATAATATAAGTATGTACATATATGTTTTTCTATAATAAATAAATCTTACATGTCAACTTCAAATCCATAACCATCTGCATTCTCAAACATGTTACATTTTAATACTTCTGGTGCTAGATAGCCAGGTGTACCACAAAGATCTGCAAAATACACAAAATTAATAGATAAATTTTCTAAAACCACATGAAAAGAAATGATACAACAAACCTTCTAATTTTTCACCAGGTTTCAACATTCTGGCAAATCCAAAATCTGTTATCTTTACATTCAAATTATCATCGAGCAATATATTTTCAGGCTTCAAATCTCTATGTACTATTCTTTGATTATGCACATGTTGAATTCCTTCAAATACTTGTCTCATGATGTAACGTGTCTTCTTTTCAGAAAGTGTCACAACAGATGTAAGATAATCAAATAGTTCTCCATTTTTGCATAATTCAAAAATTAAAAATATAAATGTACTGGATTCAAAAACATCATGCAATTCAACTAGAAGTAAAAAAAAAAAGGTAATTACACATTGTCTTATTCAGCGTGAAATGTTTTTAATAAAAATAAGATCTTATATAATTTTTCTTGTCATTTATCAAATTAGTAGAATCTCATTAATTTGGCTCTTTCTCAAGATAAAAGCAAGGAATTTTTAAAAAATAAAAATTAATGGATACTTCCTGTTCATAATGCAAGCTGCTCAATTGTTATACACATGCATAAATACAATTATACACATAAAGTTGTCATCTGTAATGCTGTCATCTAATCTATCCATTATGACATAAAAGGAATGCAATATTGGAGAGAGAATGTTTACAAAAATACATGTGGAGACATACTAAAATTAGCATAAAGCCAAATTTAAAGAGATTCTATCAGTTTTCTGTGATCTTTAAAGAAAAACTAAAATAGAGAACTTTACTGATATATGGATGTCCAGCTACTCTATGAAGTATTTGTACTTCTTGTAGCGTAGCATCTTTCATAGTATGTCCATCCTCATGGGTTTCATTGCTGATGTCTATGATTTTAGCTGCATATTCTATACCCGTCTCTTTTTCTATACATCTTCTTACAGTAGAAGATATTCCCCTAAAATATTTGTTCCCACATATTAAGCTTAATTCGTCAAATTCATTAAAATAATGCGATATTTGTGACCTATACCAACATTTATCGAAAGCTGCTTTAATTATGTAATGTCACTGTGAATTTAAGAGATGACTATATAAATTCGTTCGCTAATTAACCATGACCGCTGACATGACATACAGAACTAATAAGAGAACAGTGTTTATTGCCAACACAATCATAGTCAATAAGAATACTTAAGTAATGAAAAGAAATGACGTACCTTCCCAAGATCTCCTTGGGCTCGTACTTAGCGTAGAATCCTTTCGCTGCGTCCTTGTCTGGCAGCACGTCGTCTCCTTCATCCTTCGCCATAATCTCGCACCGTGAATTCTAACGTTAACGTTGCTCGTAAGAAATGTATATACCGTATTTCTTTACGCAGATCTCAATAATACATTTTCGCTAGAAATAACATATTTCTAAGAAAGATCAACACAATACAAGTAGTTTGAACGTATATATGTACTGGTAGAATTCTTGTCACGCGGAATTGTCATTCGCAATCTGCCGAGTGATTGCCGAGCGATTATTGTCTTCGATTATTCTTACATTTCGCAATAGAGCAATATGATTATTATGACGCGATCATTGACTATCGATAACTATCAATAATTTCGGTCAACGCGAGTATAAAAGGAATCCTCGCGAATGCGAAGACGGAGACACAATATATAAATATACATAAATAGAGAGGAAAAGAAATACATAAACACAACGTCACATGATTGGCTATGGAATAGAAAAATTTTTGGAACTTCGATAATTCTCTATTTGATAGCCAATTGCGTAACATTATATCTTCTTGCTTCATGCTCCAATAGTAGTGACATTTCATTGCCTCGAGAGACCAAGTTTTCAGTACGCATGCGTCGATCAAGTTGAAGCAATGATTTCTAACATATTGGGTGCGTTCAAAAATTTTGCGCGTGGGATAAAATAGTAATAGTAGTAGTAGTTTAAATCGATTAATTAGAACAAAAGGAGGAAAGGTTTTTTTTTGTTATTACAATTAAGATCTTATGAAATACGAGTCTTCTGTCAATTATTTAAATGCCTAAGTGGAAAACCTATTTAGGGTTGCAGCTTATGAATAAAATCAAGCATTGTATATGTACAGATATTTATAATCTACTTTTACATTTATCATTAAATTTGCTGTTACATTTATTATATAGGAATGAATAATCGCTGGAATAGTCGGGGATGTAATTTCGTGATCCATTTATTAAAAATATGCACTAATTTCACATTGTGTTTCATTACTTTCAATTAAAGTAGAATATGACACAATAATATTGTCCTCTCTATCTATGCATCGAGACGCCTCTAGCATAATTTTCAAAATATACATTACTTTGTATTTACCGTTTACAAAAGACTAGATTCATTCTCTTTAGATATTTCTCGGTACAATTTTGAATTTCTATCTAGAATTATGGGCTTTTCTAAGACATTCTTTCTTTTTTTTTTTACTTTTGGTCGGTTATTCACAGATGTGTCAGCGAACTTCTGCAGATGTTCGCTATATAAATTATCACGATGGTTTATATTACGCGTTAGCGCGTCTCATGTGGCTTACAATATAGAGATTCTTATTAAAGAGAATCGTATTTGTTCACAACAAATCGTATTTGTAACACAAAAATATAGTGTTGCTCGTAATACAATAAATTCACATAGGGTGCATCTACACAATACATATAGTGCTTTCAAGCAGTAAATTAGGGATCTTTGATGTCACGCAGATGTCTTAAAATATGAGAGAACACACATGCATTAATAAAAAAATTTATAATTATATTACATATAAATCTCTTTTTAATATATTAATTTAATTTCATTCGCTAAAAATTACAATATCGATGAAGCTATGCTCTTTCAGAATTTTTTCAACAGGAAAAATATGTTTATTTTTCGATGCAAGTATTAATTTTTGATAAAGGTATTAATTTTTGTTTGTCTATTTGGTATATTCTGTATATATTTATTTTCATGTGTGTGTGCGCGTGTGTGTGTAGGATAACGTATTGGAACTTATGAGATTTATTTTTATATATGCTTGAAAATAGAAAAAGATGGTAGAAGAGAAAGTTGAATGTTATAATATATATTTCTATATGACTTTATTTTCTTTTTGCGTGCAACGATACACCGGAAAAGTGCGATTGTACCTTCTTTTTTCATCAATTCATTGCAATTGATTTGCAAATAAAAAAATAACAAAAAATAAATGCTTTCTAAATGTAATACATGTTTTAATGTCATTATAAAAATCGTAATAAAAAAGAAAAAATGTTTAACATGTCATGGTATAAAATTTTCTTTAAATAATGATTTAAAAACATAAAATATCGATTTGTGTAAGTCCTATTGAATGCTATTAAAAAAATAGCAATCACACTTTTTCGTGCATTGCTGCACTAAAAAAATGAGAATAAAGATATTATAATTGTTGAAAAATTATTGTTATGCCATTTTTTCCTTCTATACTATTTTTTTCTATTGTCAATTGTTCTGAAGAAATCACAATAAATCGTTATAGATTGTGTGTGTGCGTATGTATATGAAAAGAGACCATTTAGATATAATTTATGCTTTAAATTACCCCCAAGAAATTCTTGTTTTTAGATATGCTGAGATAATTATTTATTGACTTAAATTTATAAACTTTAAGAAAAAAATTTTTTTATTTCCTTAGAGATCTAATTTCTCTTAATTTTTTTGGAAATGTTTTATTTCAAACGAAAAAAGAAAATATCTTAATTAAAAATGAACAAAAAAAATTCAATAGTTTTTAGAATAAAAATTTACGTACAAAATATGATCTTTGTTTTTATAAGTTATAATTTACATATACATGTCAATTGTACACACACACGCGCTTATAAACACACAAACAATATGATGTGTGTCATCATGATATATTTCATTTACAGAAAATAGAATTAGCTAAAAATAGTATGCTGTAAGAAATCTAATCCTCTCGCATTTGATTGTGAGTATAAAAGTATATCCTGCATATTTGTATAAACGATGTCTACAGACCAAGTTTGATTTAATGTTTAAATTAAAATATGAAACATTACGAAACGCACACACACACACGTATTGTGCATTGTGACGATTCGGTTTGTTTTAGTATAAAAAAACTTAATCTGTGAACAAATATCTTTTACAGGAATTATATGTTAATAAATAAACGTTAGTATGTTAGTAAATAAGCTAATAATATGGTCCGCAATAGAAACTATTATATATTTTTACGATATATCGCACATAAACGCAATTTACTTAACTAGACTGGCACAATCGCGATCTCTTTCTTATCTTGGTAAGGACATAGTTGATTAGGAAACATTCTAATGGTTGTTATTTCACCTTTATTTTATTATATAGAAGGCAAACGAGTTAACGAGAGAAAGGATGAAAGAGAAAATAAAGAGAGAGAAAGAAGCATTACAGTATATGAACAGTATTAGAGATGCTTTAATAAACTAGAAAGCATATGCAGAAGAAGTTAAAGCATGTTAGTATTAATTAATTAGAATTAGTTATATTGAATTTTCAATGAGATTATGCTATTTTAGACTCTCATTGACAGAGGCGGAAATATAATATCTGATTTATCGTCGACCTTTGCAGATTGGAAGAATCTGATTCTAAGAGAGATCCAATTATTTCGATAATTATATGTTACAATATAAGCCGATTAAATCGGATTTGTTTCAAAAACTCGTAATTATTCTAATTTTGTGTGTCTATCGATTTATCTGTATTTCTCTTTCTCTCCCTACGCGCGCGCACATGGTGTCTATGTTCTCGTATTGACTACTCATCGGAAAAGGGAGAAATGCACTAAACCTTTGAAAAAATTAATTGAACATCTACCAATATTCTTTTTTCATTTTTAGCTATAGAATTTTTAATTTTGTTAGAGTATTCAGAAACAATGTTGATTAAAAGTATGATCATTATTAAAGAAATATTTTTGATGTAAAATATCCACTAATTAATGCATTTGCTATGTTGACTCCATCGCTAGATGTCTTAATTTTTTATTGGATTATTATTAGTATTATTATTTTATTTAGAAGGAAGTTTTAACTTTTTCTTTTGTACTGCTCTACTGTGCTAAGCATTTTGGGAAGACTTGCTTTCCTAGCTAGCGATTTTACATCTCTTGACTTCCGTTCTAAATAATCGCAAGGATTCATAGAGGAATATGCATTCTCATATTGTACATTCTTAATAATCAAACGCTATTACTTATTAAGGAGTTTGCCCACTTCTTCATCTATGGAACGCAAAATTCAGATAAAGGCACAGAATTCTATGCATAAAATAAAGTGATGTCACAACATTCTAATTTTTTTGATTTATTATACATATTACGATGTAATAAATGTTATTCATGTTCCTGCAAAACATTTTTCGATATACAAACTTTACAATAAGCTTTTTATTTAGATCATATTATTATTTACAATTTTATAATTATTTTATTAAATATTTAATTTTACCATAAAGACTATGGAAATATAAAATTACGACTTTTAGCCTTAAATTTCTCACAGACTGTATAGACAAATAGGCCGAAATTTTAATTGAAAATGTGTTACATTGCAAGGAATGTTGGTATCTAATTATAATGTAATTTGTAATATTATCATTTTGGTGAACAAACTCCTTAAATAATATAATTGTATTAAACATAAAATAATACAGTAAAATGTATTATGTTAAATTGCATAATTTGTTTGTGAATGCACACAAACATACATATTATATAAGTGATACAATTAAAGTAACGGTATAAATATGTCTATTCTATATTTTACTACTTTTCATATTTTATATATTATACGAATACTATAAATAAAAAATATAATCATAAACTAACAATAAAATCTATATATGACAAAATAATATATATTGAAAATTATTATCGCGTATATAAAAATAAATGAAGACTGAGGTAATATGTATATATATTATTTTTATAACTTGCACATAGTAACTAATGAATTATTGTACAAATAATATCGAACTTTTATTCAAATCACCCAGTTTCCTCTACTAATGAATCGATATTGTATGTACAAATTGGCACTTGATCAGCTTGGAATTTTTTTTTTTTTTTTTAATATCATGGATTCCGATGTGTGGTCAACCGAGAATATATAATGAGCGTGAATGTAATGTGATTAAATATTTTCTTTAAATTGCGCCCAGATACGCTCCGCGTGGCGCATTTTTTTTCTTTTTTCTATTTTATGGAATTAGAAACTTATAAGCTATTACATGTGATTCTAAATATGTATATATGTATATAACGACTACGGACGGTAACTAATCGCACGTCCTGAACCGCGTTGAATGGCTACTCCTTTTTCTCTCTTTTGTTAAATCACTTTATTACATTGAACACAATGATATCGAAATTCTTATTTATATTGTTTATATTTAAACTTTAAATTTTAGTATATCAATTAGAAGCTGTTTATTATATATATATATATATATATATATATATATATATATATATATAATAAATTAAGCAGAATGCACTCACAACAAAATGTTGAGACAATGTACACGTGCAAATATTGGTTTTATAAAATAAAATAAATTTTTTTTTTTTTTGTAATTTAAGTATAAGCATGAAGTATAGTGTATCATATAATATAATAACTATTATATGAAAAAGTTAGTCCTTGTATAATAATAAGTCCAAAATATAGAATAAAATTTTTTTGTATGACACTTAGTTTACGAGAAAAAAGCCTTTGAAAATTAATATTCATTCATTTTAAGTTTGAATGATAATTCTAACAATCTTTATAATGATTATATTTATCTTGTCATCATCTTTTTAATTGTACAAATCACAATACATTCTGTATATCTCTTGTTAGATAAATTAAAACAAGAAAACATTGATCAACAATTTGTTAAAGAATATTCGAAGAATTTTGGAAAGAGCAAAAAGGATTTTTTTGGCAGTGATTTAATAGGCTTATTTCTCATTTTATATATTCATCAATTTTGAATATTAAATTAAGTTATTTAAGAGAGATTATAATTTTTCGTTTTAAATTTTCTCTCTTATCTTTTTATCATTCTTTTAGTAATTGTTGCTTACTACAGAAGCAGAGTAGTTTCTTAGGACATAATATTAGCAACTTGATAAAAATTTAACAAAATATTTCAGAATTAAATATGCTTTAACTTAAAATATGAATTTAGGATCTCAAAATAAGTAAACAAGTTCCTGTGGAGTTATGTCATCATTAACAAGCAGCTGATTATCATTATGATATTCGTAATTGTATATCCATAACTGTTTTAGGCACCAGCCATGGGCAGTGCTTTTTCATGAATTGAAAAAATTATCAATATTTATAACTGGAACAAGGTATATCAAAATCTTTGGATTGTCGCGTTTTGTGAATACGTAATCAAATATATCGCGCTAATCGCTTGTCTTCTAAATCATGATTACAATGATTTATTAACGAAATGTAATATTATCGCACACTGTATGCATTGTGTAAAATAAAAAACGCGCAAACATTACACGAGCAAGTAAAATAATTTCATTTTGCGCGATAAGGGATAACAAAGCGAATCTGCTGGCGTGCAGATTCACTGTTTCGGCTAAACTTGAGGTAGAGCAAAATTTAGGAAAGAGAAAAAAGCGGAGAATATCGTCGATAGATAATACAGCAAAAGAAAAATCTTTGGCAGTATATAGATTTTGCACCTTTCTCAAATTGATTCCAAGTTTGCACGCCCGGTCATCATCTTTTAATTCACATTGTTCAGCATTACTTTGCGCCTGGTATTTTTCCTAATACCTAAACATAAAACAATATCTATAGTTAATGAATCTATAATATTTGCTCACACTTATGTAAATATAAGCATCATCTGGACATAGGGATGCACGTTTGCCAAGCGACACGTGTGTTTTTTGGTGATTTACAGAAGCTATTTATTAATAAAAATGGATAAAAAGAATAAAAAAATATAAATAAACTTACTTTGGAAAGATCTACACCAGTCAATGCTTGTACAGCTGGAGGTACTTGCCCTACGAGACGCGTAAATTCTCCGCTAGTCGCATCGCTTCCACCGAGAAGCACGATTTCTTCCGTTCTTGCTAATGGCGCCGCGACTTCGGCTGCAATCTGTAAAAAAAGAAATATTCGCAAAATAATGTATATTACATCTAGAGAATAAAACGTAATACTTACCTTTGGCAAAGCATTTAGAGTGATGTTGAGTATAGCCGCCTCACCATACTTTTTATAAACTGCTGCTTTCATTCGCATACGTTCTGCTTCCGATATACCGATAGCTTCGAGAGCATGAGCCTCGGCTTCTCCGATTAATCGAATCTTCTCGGCTTCGGCTTTCGCCACGTACACAGTCTGAGTTCTTAAAAAAAATGTATTTAAACATTAAAAAATTTATAAATGTTATATGAAATGGAATCAATAACAATTGTCATTTAAAATAATTTATTATTTGATAATTTTATAGAAAAAACTGTTTTACATAAAATATCTTGCGTGTATTCGGTGATGTTCATTGAGCAGAACATTTCACTTTTTTACTTTTCTATTTTATATTATGAAAAATCCTCACCTTTTTCCCTCGGCTATTTTTCCCATTTTATAAAATTCAGCTTCGGCTGGTAATCGTACTGTACTCTGAAGTTCGTGTTCTTTTCGGCGAACTTCTTGCTCCTCGACTTCAATTTGCTTGCGCCTTTCCACGACTTCTATTTGTATCTCTTCATTTCGTATCCGCTGTTTTATTTTCGCTGCTTGAAGTTCATAAGCCAATTGAGCCTCAGCTTTCTAGAGATGATTAGAAAAGGATAAATACGTAGCAATAATCGTGGTTGAAACTATATTAAAAATATTAATCATGCATATTTCGTGAAAAATACTTACAGCTGTGTTTACTTCCTGATCAAAGTTAGCTTTCTGCAATTGATAAAGTCTTGCGTTGTCCTCTATCTTCGTATCAGTATTATATTTTATGTCCATTGCTGATTTCTCACATTCTGCTTCCTGTTATGGAACAATGAAAAACATTATGAGATCAATTAAAATAACAACTTCATCTTAAATAACAACTGCAAAATATACAATGTCAATACAATGGCAATACCGACTAATACGGAAACATACCCTAATACCAGCATCTCGATTTGCTTCGGCAACGCCAACATCAGCATCTCTTTTAACAGCAGCTGTTTGAGCTTTGCCTAGTGATGTCAAATATTGAACATCGTCGTAAACATCCTTTATTGTGAATGAGAGGATCTCAATGCCCATACGACCAACATCCGGCGCGGCAACTTCTCGTACAAGAGCTGCAAATTGGTCTCGATCCTTGTAGACTTCCTCTACCGAAAGCGTTCCTGAGAAACAAATTTTCTTTTAAAACCATAAGAATAATAGCTCTTGCCTTATTAGCGAATAATTAATTATTTCTGAGAATACAATTTTTTTATTGATTGAGATAAATGTTGACAAATGTACCTAATATAGCTCGTAGGTGGCCCTCCAAAGTGGATAAAATAGTTGTTTTGATCTCGTGGACGCTCTTTCCAAGAAATTGTTCACTAGCGGTGTGCAACAACTCATCGGCCTTCATGATTTTACACTGCGCTACTCCGGTGACTGTCAGCGGTACACCCTGTGCCGTTTCCACGCTCTCGCATACCGGATTCAGAGTCATTACCTCTAGTGACAATCGCTGCACATCAGTGACAAACCACCAAGTAAATGCGTATCCACCGACGATGGTCCTTTTCCTCATTGAGCCGCAACATCCTCCTGAAACATGAAGACAAGTAGTGCTTCATTAAACACGTTATCGTTAAAAATATTTATTTAAATCGCATCGTTACATGCATGATATCATATTTTTTTATTAGCGTATTATCATATTTATGTAAATGTCTCTTATATAAAAGCATATAATTTTACTCTACGATAAATCCATAATTCATCGAACTATCATTAAAAAAATTATGATCAGCATTTGAATTATGATAATGAGATCTTGCACACATGAAATAAGATTACAAAAACAACATTATAAAACCTAAGAAATATATATATATGATATAGAATGTAATCCAAACAACATATTATATATCTGTATCTTAATCACAATTATCTAAACATTCTTACATATTAAATATAATATGTAACTGAAAAAATGTTTAGAAATCGTTATATTCTTGATTTTTTTTTATACACGCTTTATCCCAAAAATTTTAGGATAAACTTCAATCAAATTTTAATCATAAATTCATAAATTGTATTACTCTATTAAATTGCACGAGTCTTTAAATTGTCAGCGCATATTATTTACACTTTTATGAATTTGACAATCTATTGCCACCTTGTTGAATAATACTGTGCACATGGAATGCATATAAATCAAAAAATGATATATGACACATATGGATTTAATTGCGCGAATTATGATAAATACATGTATCAGAATGCATATAAAAAATTCTCAATTTAATAATTTAATTGCAAATTACGGCAAGGTACAATATAGTAATTTATATTAAATATAATAAAATTATAAATTTACATAGACATAATAAAAAGATATTTTACAAAAAAAAAATATATATATATGTATTATATCATATATAAATTCAATCTATCATATTGTATCAAAATTACAAGATATATGTATGTATATAATGTATATTACGTCAAATTTATCTCTACGTGTGTGTGTGTGTGTGTGTGTGTGTGTGTGTGTGTTGTATTTACCCTCAGATCAAAATATAATAATATTTAATTGGTATACACAAGTGGGTGATATTTTTTGTCGAACTAAGCTGTCTTCTTTTATCACATATGCAATAGCAGAGCGCCCCTCTTCATATATCCAAAATATAAATCGCGCCACAGAGTTTATTTTCTCTCACAAACCAGCACAAATTGTACACCCACCAACGGGGTAACTCTGACTGAAGCTAGTGGAGTCTCGCAATACTAACCAGAAGAATTATCATTCGGTAAGACTTTAAAAAAAATTACATGGAATAATGTGTGTACCAATATAAAGATACTGTTTGTATTTTACTTGCTCTAAGCATCTTGTATAAATTAGGTTCCATTATGAAATCCCTTATCGTGAATATAAAAATTCAGAATTTGAATTCTATATATTGCATACAATACTAAGTATCATAATATATTCATATATGTATAATATATAGAAACTTTCATAAAATTAAAAAATATCTTTGTGAATATTGCTTATATCTTGGGAATTACTTTATTGATATAAAAAGAGGAAGTTTGAATAATAATGGATAACAAGTATAATATAAATAAAAAATTTCATTCTGAGTATAATGTATAATGTTACATATATATATAAATAAAAATCTTATGTCTTCTTGTCATTTCGTATTTTGGTGTTCATATTATAAATTGTGATAATCCATTATTTATATAAGATTTTCTATTGTTTTTAACAAATGCTAGTAATTTAAAAATATAATTTGTGAATACATAAATTATTCACGGTATTAAGAAAATACAATTTCTTATCCAACATATGATTTATAATTCAATGAATTCAACATGATGACTGTGGTATTAAAGATTGCAAAAAATATGATTAAAATTTTTCTCGATAATTTTTCGCTCTGACTCTATTATTCATTTTATATTTAATATTCATTTATACATTTTTGTCTCATTTTTCTTTCAAAAGCTTTTTAATAAATCGTTAAATATAAAAAATTGGACACTAAAAAACGCCTAATACTTTGATTTTTTTTTAAGATTGATAACTGTATAAGTGCTTTCCTCAACAATAATCCATGTGATATGAATCTCGCTTGAAGCCAAGCGATGACGTCACACCATATGTGTTCTCTTTGTCGATGAGAGATATGTTCTTGACCACACGTGATTTTCTCGAATAGCGAATATAGTAGCAGTAGTTAATCTTATTTTACTTGCTCCGAATGAAGAAATTTTTACCAAGCCTTTCGCGCCTGTACATATATAATATATATACACGCGCGATTTTATAGGAGAATACGTGCTCTTCGATCGTTATGGCAAAAATTTATCACAAACAGGCAATAATAAACTTTCACATGGAACGTTCGGAGCAGAACGTAGTTTCTTTCAGATCATTCAAAGTATAAGTAGTGTTAAAAAGTTAATTATTTTTAACATGCCATATTATTAAAAGGGATCGATAAAAATTAAAGTAACACAATACACGTAATTAAAGTAAGTAGCACAACATGTAAAAAGTTACACAAATTATATAATACTTTATCTCATTTGGTAAAGTTAAAGATAAAGTGGTATGGTATACTATTATTTTTAATGATATATTCATGAATCATAACTGATGTTCATTTTTAAGAGCAAAATAAACTTTAATTGACACAAATAATATCGATTTAAATTCACAATTTCTTTTATATAACACAATTTATAATTCATTATTATTTGTGTTTCATTGTATCTTAATTAATACATTTTATTTTTTCATCTTTCTTTTCCTCTGTCTTTTTTATTTTTTATTTATTGATGATATTGGTCTTTAAATTGCAGATATGCAATGGTACTTCTTTTTGCTAGCTTTAGCGCACTATGTCACTGCTACTCCTACCAAAGCGTATCAGGTAAATAAAATAATAGTAGTATCGAGAGAACTATAAATAACATAACAAGGATATTAAATTGTCACAGATTTTTAATTATTAAAATGGTTATTATACTCGTATAAGTGTATAAATATCGTAAAATTGTATAGAACTGAATAGATACTTGTAAAAACGTGTTCATTAATGTTATCATATCGTTATCGTTTAAATGCATGTATTAAGTACAGTCTTTTTCCGCAACTCGAAAGAATTCTGACTATTAGATATAGAGACATTGAAATTACTAGCTGCGGGCAGCGTACCTTACAAAAAAAATCTCGCAATAATTCGGACAGCACAATTATGCGGGTGTTATCATATAGGCTAAGGTTATATGTTAAATTTGTATAGATGCATTAAAATCTGTCAAGAAATATTTTCTTACATACTTAAAAATATAGGCACGATCACTAAATAGCTTTGATTGCTCTAATTGCTCTAAGTGCAATTACTAAATAGTTTTAGATTACTTTGCCTGATTGCGAAATGTATATTTTCCTTATCACAAGTCTACAAGTTTTAGTCTTGGTAAGCATTTATTTCATATTAAAAGAAAGCCTCTATACACATAAGTTTTCGGAACAGCTAAAATTTACTTAGATGATTGCAAATACTTTTAAATAACAAAACTTTTCATTTATGCCCATTTAAAGCGATTATTATTCCAGACAGAACAAGCAAACAGCAACAACGTAATCAGCAAATGTTGCCCCTGCCAGTTTGAGGATACGCAATATATGGATTATGCTTGTGGAAGCAGCACTTTTATGAACCTAATTCAAAATGCGATATCCTTCAGATGCGACATTGCTGATTCTTGCCGGCGTTTGGGTAGCGACGAAGCACCAAAGGAGACTGAATGGTATAAAATCTACAAGATCTCTCATAAAATAATTTTTGCAATAAATTATAGTTGCGCTCCGTTATTTTTACTTAGAAGTGCCTCTTCGCCTATTGTTAAAAATTGTCAATATTGTCAATTGTTTTTTAGGTTCGATTTTATAATCATCGGCGCAGGTGTGGCAGGGCCAATAATCGCGAGAAGATTGAGTGATAATCCATGGCGAAAGGTTTTGCTTATCGAAGCTGGCCCGGAAGAACCTACTATGACAGCGATACCAGGACTTGCGTTTAAAGCCATTCATACATCTCTCGATTGGAAATTCAAAACGGAACCAACATCACCGCATCCTACTGCTTGTTTAAGTATAAAATATATCATCTTACAATATGTTGTTTGATCTAATACAGTTTTTCGTATGAACAATGCATAATATTTTTATCGCAAGTAAAAAGTAACATTAATATATCAATGTTGACATCCTTTTAGAAACAAACGGCGTCTGCAATTGGCCAAGAGGCAAGATGATTGCCGGAACTGGCGGCTTCCACGGTATGATGTACATTCGAGGTCATCCTGAAATTTATAATCGCTGGGCGCAGGCGGGAAATACTGGCTGGTCCTATGATGAAATCACTCGTTATTTTGAACGAGTGGAGAATCCAGTCTCTCCGATAATCTTGTCGAACAAACAGAGTTTAAATAAACGCGGCATGATGAATATTCAGCATTTTCCACATCAACCGGAGTTCGCAAACGTGCTGCTGACAGCTGCCAAAGAGCTGGGTTACAACTCCCAATTAAAGGAATATAATCAAACTGGTGTTTCGATCGCGCCGATGACAATTGAGAACGGTATGCGTCTCACGACTTCCAAGGCATACTTGAGGCCCGTCTCTGATCGCAAAAATCTGCGAGTATTAATAAACGCACAAGTTACCAAGATTCTAATTAGTCCGTGGGAAAAGAAAGCTAATGGCGTAGAGCTGATAGATAAGAACGGTCAAAAGAGAGTGGTGAAATGCGATAAAGAAGTGATCTTGACGGCCGGTGCTATAGGCTCACCGCACATTCTTATGAATTCTGGTATAGGTCCTGAAAAAGACCTCGCTAATCTCGGTATTAAAGTTTACAAAGATTTGCCGGTCGGCCAAAGTTTGCACAATCATGTATCCGTGGCGGTTCCTATGAGCATCAGAGACATACCGTATGAGACCTTGACTATGGATGCCGTAAATGAGTACCTAAAGAACAAAAACGGTTCGCTGGCTAGTACGGGCCTCACTCAAGTCACCGCCTTCTTTGAAAGCAAATATGCGGTCAACGGCGTGCCGGACATTCAAGCCTTCTTCGACGGTTTCAGTTCATCTTGTCCGAAGACTGGTCTGCCAAATGAGTGCGTTGATGGTAGGATTGGCGATTGTACGGATAGGAGAAAGATCGTGGCCAGACCCACGGTGGTTTGCACGGAGAGTCAAGGCAGTATGAAACTCCGATCGAGTAATCCTTTGGATCCACCGCTATTGTATCCAGATTATTTCACAAATGAGAAAGACTTGATGATCTTGCTTGAAGGTATCAGAAAAGTCAGCAAGTTTATCGACGCACCTATTATGAAAAAGTGGGATCTTCGTTTGGAACAAGTGAGAAATCCATTATGCAACGAGTAAGTATTATATTATCACTCAATAAGTAAGATGCGATATATTAGCAGATTAGCAAAGAGATCAGCATAATAAAATTTGATATTTATGAAATATTTTCTGGACTATCTGATACATTTAAATAATAATGTCCGAGCTTTTCTATTCTTTTTTTAATACAATAAAAGTCAAAAACAAAACAAAAAAATTATTTGCACTTAAATGTTGATTTCTTAAAATTATTTGCAAATTTTTTATCATATTTTTAATTTTATTAGCTATCATTTTGATTCGGATGCCTTTTGGATGTGTCAAATACGCGCGGAAACTGGACCGGAAAATCATCAATCCGGAACATGCAAGATGGGACCGAGTAACGATCCAACCGCGGTAGTGGATCCTGAACTTCGAGTACACGGTATAGCCAACATTCGTGTCGCCGATGCTTCTATCTTTCCCATCTTGCCA
The DNA here is from genome assembly GCF_021464435.1 of Cataglyphis hispanica. NCBI lineage: Eukaryota > Metazoa > Arthropoda > Insecta > Hymenoptera > Formicidae > Cataglyphis > Cataglyphis hispanica. Next base: position 2,639,341 of record NC_065960.1, on the reverse strand, counting down.
AATTCGAATCCTATCGCTGGTATCATGATGGTAGCAGAAAAAGCAGCCGATATGATTAATAATGCTTGGCCGCAAAGTCATTAAATATAACAATGCAGTACATTATGTAGTAATATACATATAAGAAGTCCCAAAACTGTTAAACGCATTTTTTTAATAATAAATTCTTTGGTCAAGTTAAAATCATTTTTTTTTAGCAAAAATAGTGCAAGAGAATCATTTGCAACTTTTTTATTTTTTGCATCACAAGTCTTTATAACTAAATTTTAGATAAAAATTTTTTAATTACAGTATATAATTAAAATTATAGTACTGAAATTAATAAAAAAATTGTACTTAACGATTTGTTATTCATTTTGAAGTTTTAAAAACATTCTCTTTGATTAATTAATATACTTCAATATTTATAATTAATATACTTCAATATTTGCGTTAAAAAATTGATTATTAAAATTGATTAAATTTAAAAATTTTAATACTTTTAAGAGATATAATAATAAAATAATTAAATTTTACAATGTTCTAAATTTTATAATATTTATTCTCATAATTCAGAACAATTTTCTGATATCACCATTTTTGTAAATAAATAATTAAAATTTAAATAATAAAACGTACGCATTATAGCAACATTTTTTTGTGCTATTGATACAGCTGCTTGTTAATCACGTAGATATCGAAGAAGAGAGAAAGTGCGCGAGTAGCTCGTGTGTGTGTCTTTCTGCCCGTGTGTTGGCCATGAAAGCAAAGAGAAAGACGTTGACACGGTGTCATACATAAAAAAACCAGAGTCTTTCAACATGATTCATACGAGAAAGAAAAAAAATGATGCGTTGCGCGCGTGCGATAGATTTCTAAATATTTCTAATTATTCATAATATTTATTGTTCATTGCAAAATTGCATACCAAACCAAGGCAAATGACTTACTTGCGGATTATTTTGTAGTTTTCACGACAAAAACATGGTTTAATATAATTACATTGCCCTCAGCGAGCATAGCGAGAATACTATTTATTTGGAAAATAAATAGTAGTTTTACTCATTTCTCTTTTTCCTTTCTCTCTCTGTATTTGTTTTAACTACAAGAAGTGCATTTATGAAAAAAATTTTTATCTTATTATCGAACGATTGTATCACATTTTTAAATTACAAAAATATATATATATATATATATATATATATATATATATTCTCAATTATATATTATTCTCTCTCCTTCCTTTATTAAAATAAAAATTCTTATATGTATAAAAAAATATTCTACATAAAATAAAATAACTACATATTTATAAAGAACAATGCAAATAATTATACTAAAAAATAGTTTAGTCTTAAGACACAGATTTCGAGCAATGAACTTTACAGAGCCACTAAATTTTCATGTTGGCATTGAAAGGATATACTAGGGGCCAACTGGTTTTCACTCTGCACATTCACCAGTACACTGTGCAGTCTGGTTCTTACCGGTGCTAGTCTCATTTCGCTTATAACGATTTTGCCGGTTTATCATCGAACATTCGTATATTTTTAATTAAGTTTACCAAACAAGCTTGAGACAGTATTGTACGCGTTGCAGAATATAATCGAGATGACTCAAGTGTGAATAATCATAAATATTGAGAGAGTGCTTAATACAACGAGAAAGTGTAATACAAGTTTACGCAGATACCAATAAGACACGGAGAAACTATAGAACTAATGGAACAACACTGAAAAATCAACGCAGAAATGTACGCGAGTGACAAATTAATTGGCACGTTGCTAACAACCATGATAATTATTGCAAAGATATTCTTGTGATAATAATATCTGCAAATGTCCCACCTGATGGATTTGAGTGATGTCGAAATGTCATAAGTAGTAGTAACTAAATTTTGTTGGCTTATATAAGCTTGTCAGAGAACAAAAGGTAGGAATACACATAACAGAAATTACAAACGCTAACGTAATTTCAGCTTTCGTGTGGTAAACTTGAGATAAGTGTTGTGCATATAATTAAAATATAAACAATATGATATAATTTATAAAATAAAATGATTAAATGTAATCATATGTATCTAATATCTAATACGCTTTACGTATATTATACGTATGTATATTTATGCATCTGCAATCAATTCTAAAGTAATTAATTGTTTGGACTTATAAATGTGAAAAACTGAAAAAAAATTTTATGTAAAAGATTGGCGAATGTCACGTACAAAATATTAAGATATTAAACGTTAAGAATAGCTTACATATGATATTGAGACAAGTAAATAAACATTTGATTTTTATTAGTAAAGTTAATTAGTAATTTGCTTTCAGAAAATTTATTTGTTCAAACTGACGTTTGAAAGAATAATGCTCGAATGACATGCATTTGGATACTATTTGGATTACTGATGTTTGGCGGTGGAAATAAATAGAAATGGCAACAATATTGACCAATTTTTTCGGTACAACTTCCGTTCTTGGATTTAGTTTAATTCCGCTTTTGGCCATCGGTCTCACTGTATATAAATACAACAGTCTCGATCCAGAATCACATCCGCAAGATGCACAAGAGGTATAAAAAAATTTTTTTTAATTTATAGAAAAGGAAGAAAGAAGTAGAGTTTTTTTTAAAACATTAATGTTTTAAAAACTTGGGCGCTAACTTTTTAAAGAAGCATTTTTCGATCCATGTTTATCTTTTTGTTCAGAATTAAATGTCCTATAAAATCTCAAAGTCTGATCGGAATAAAGCCTACTATATATAAAAAATATATATAAAAAATAGTATAAAAAATTTTCTATAAATTTTTCTCTCCTCTTCTTATAAATTTGCCTTCTATATAAATTTCTTTATATATATATATACACAGAATATTTTTAAATTTGCGATTAAAAATATTATAGCAGAAAACTTTACAAAAAAGTAATTTAAAAAATGACATTTACAAGAAAAAGAAGATAAAAAAAGTTATATCTATAAAATTAGATTATGCGTTAATTATTTTAAATATCTGAAAGAAATATAAGAGCGATTTATACACATATACAATACAATAGCCAAACGTTCGAGTATTAGAGACATAACAAATTGCGATGCGATTTCAGTTGCTGCGAATGTACGATTTCATAGTGATTGGAGGTGGAAGCGCAGGTGCTGTGGTCGCCTCGAGATTGTCAGAGATAGCAAATTGGACAGTGTTACTTTTAGAAGCTGGCGATGATGAAAATGAAATTTCGGATATTCCTTTGCTTGCCGGATATACTCAGCTTACAAAATTTGATTGGAAGTATCAAACCTCACCTTCAACTACTTCCGCCTATTGCCTCGCTATGATAGGCGACAAGTGTAATTGGCCTCGAGGCAAAGTTCTGGGAGGAAGCAGCGTTCTTAATGCTATGATTTATGTTCGTGGTAATCGGCAAGTAGACATGTCATTTTAATTACTAAAATTATTAAACGTTAGAGAAATATGTATCAAGTAGAAACAATCAAATGACAATTAAATATTTATTTTAGACACGATTACGATAATTGGGCTCGATTAGGAAATAATGGATGGAGCTACGAGGAAGTGCTCCCTTATTTTCTCAAATCCGAAGATAATCGAAATCCATACTTGGCGAGAACACCTTATCATAAAACAGGAGGTTATCTGACCGTACAAGAGCCACCCTGGAGAAGTCCTTTGGCTCTCGCTTTCTTGCAAGCTGGCCAAGAAATGGGTTACGAGAATCGCGACATAAATGGATTCAATCAAACCGGTTTCATGTTGACACAAGCAACGATTCGACGTGGCAGTCGATGCTCAACGGCGAAGGCTTTTTTACGACCGGTAAAAAACAGATCAAATCTGCACATAGCGATGCATACTCAGGTTCTAAAGGTGCTCTTTAACGCGGAGAAAAGAGCAATAGGCGTAAAATTTCTTCGCGATGGTAAACAAGGAATCGTAAGATGCAGAAGAGAAATCATCTTATCCGCTGGCGCGATTAATTCGCCTCAGTTGCTCATGCTCTCAGGAATCGGTCCCAGTGAACATTTGACCAAGTTTGGTATACCAGTGTTATCCAATCTACGGGTCGGAGATAATCTTCAGGATCACGTGGGTCTTGGTGGACTCACTTTTATCATAAATGATCAGATTACTTTAATGAGAGAGCGCTTTCAGACTTTTCCGGTGATGTTCGAATATATCGTGAAGGAGCGTGGACCTATGACCACGCCGGGTATCGAAGGATTGGCCTTTCTTAATAGCAAATATGCTAACAAATCCGGTGATTATCCAGACGTGCAGTTCCATTTCGCGCCAAGTTCCGTCAACTCTGATGGCGAACAAATAAAAAAAATCACCGGTCTAAAAGATCGAGTATATAATACTATGTATAAACCTTTGCGCAAAGCCGAAACCTGGTCAATTCTACCGCTTTTGCTACGGCCCAAGAGCACAGGATGGATCAGGTTGAAGAATAAAAACCCTCTAGTTCAACCGGAAATTAACCCAAATTATTTCACGCATAAAGAGGATATGGATGTTCTCGTGGAGGGAATCAGATTAGCGATGCAAGTATCTAACACCCGCGCATTTCAACGATTCGGCTCCAGACCTCACACCATCCGCATGCCAGGTTGTCACAAATATGCATTCAATACGTACGAATACTGGGAGTGCGCTGTGCGACACTTTACCTTCACGATTTACCATCCAACGGGTACTTGTAAAATGGGACCGCAGGGCGATCCTACAGCCGTCGTGGATCCTCGATTAAGGGTTTACGGAGTTAAAGGGCTTAGGGTCGTTGATGCTTCCATAATGCCGACCATTGTCAGTGGCAATCCGAATGCGCCGACCATCATGATCGGCGAAAAAGCCAGTGATATTATCAAGGAAGACTGGCGGATCAAAAAAAAACGAACTGCTAAAAGGTGACGAACGAAATTCTTTTCGTCAAAATAAAATTAAGATTTAATGTCGCATTTTTTAGATATAATCAAAATTATTATATGGAAAAATGTATTATTAAATTTTCGTTATTTTTTTTATTAGTTAATGTTATTTCAGTTTTTTAATATTTTTAATAGTTTATCGTTTTTATATTATTATATAATTTTTTTCGTTAACTCTCTTCTTTTATTTATATAAATTCAATAGATCTTTTATTCTTGTCTCTTTCTTTCTTCCTCTTTCCCCTTTCCTCTTTCTTTCTCCCACATTCTCTGCTTTTTCTCTCTCTTTCCCTCTCTTTTATTTATGCCTGCCTTTCTCTCTCTCCTTCTTTTTCCCTCATTTACGTGCACGTATGCACGTATCTATTTTATAATGTTTCAAATATATAACAATCTAAAGATACATTTATGAAAAAGATTAATATGCTATTTAATGCCTATAAAACATCAAATTGATTATACATATGAAAGTGATATTTGTGAAAAATTTCTCTTCTTATAAGATATTTATAAATATTAATAAGTAATTAACTCTCTCTCTCTCTCTCTCTCTTCCTCACTCTCCTTCTTTCTCTATTCTCCCCTTCTCTTTTTAATAGGGGATATAATATATTCTGTATTATATATTAAAATATTACAAATACATGCAATGTGTGTCAAAGTTATTAAATTAAAAACTTCAATAACAGGCAGTGCCATTCCTCTTGTAATAATATAAAAAAATATAATTTTTTTTATTTCATTAAACTTGTTAAATTTTATTATTCACCTTTTATTATTCACATACACATAATATGTCTTGTATATCCTATATATAATAATTTCTTAATGTTACGTCCATACATATTATAATTTTATATTAATTTGCCAATCTCTTATGTTAGTAAAGATTTCATACGAGTCAATTAGTTTTTATAATACGAAAAATAATATTCATTATTAAAAGTACATAATGATTTTTTTAGCGTAAGAGCGAGCGTGAAAAAGATGAGATCTAAAATCTAAAAGACAAAATCATACATTTTCAAATTCAATCGCAGACAGTCATAGTATAATGTAACTTATTATAATATATTATAATACTGAATCTCGTGCCAAAAATTACGTGTGATAAAATGCTCGTTTCCGCGCATTCTTATTTTCTATTTCCATTTCTTCGCTTTCTTATTCATTAATGCATAGTATTAATTATAGCAATGTAAGCTGTTACTATGTATTAATGTAGATTTTATTTCCATCTTTTTTATTATTCACAGATATAATTGAAATATCTTTAAACATATCGCGCTTTCTCTCTTTTTTTTTCTTAATGTAAAAAACCTCCTGTGCTCCTCCGGTACTCCTGTATGGACGTAATTTATTATTACATTGATATCATGGTCCAATATATATGTATTATGCAGATTCTTTGTGTATTCTACGAAAAGAAATTGACAACAGTAAAAGTGACCCATTGCCATCGCATTTATATTCGACTACTTTGTTAAATTTATTAAAATAGTTTACATAAAGTATAACTGGTAGAAGAAAACGCAATGTGTGACTTTAGAAACACACTATAAAGAAAAATTGGGGCAAACACGCAATTTTCATTGTCTTTATTTATCAGATTTAAAACATTTTTACCTGCTTTATTTTAAGAGTTTAATCTTCGACATATTCGGTTGAATTATTTAAGATGAGATATCCTATATATATATATATATATATATATATATATATATATATATATTTAATTATATAATTTAATTATATATATATAATTAAATTATTATCGCTATTACAAACATCTCCTTGAAGACACATTCTTTTAAAATGTCTTTCTCCATTAAAATGTCTTTCTCCGTTAAAATGAATACTCTAAGAGAAATTATAAATATTCTTATATACTATATTTGGTGTATGTTACTATCTTGCTCATCGCGGAAAAGGATTAGACCATTATATCCGATTGAAGTGAGATTGTATTACTTCTTCGCGCGTGCATGTGTGTATGTGTGCGTATATTTGTATATACACAAGAAATAGCAATGTCGTGCGTGAGTATCGTTCTGTTACCACACTCCCGTTATAAAGTAGATGCGCGTATAGGTAACCACAGGAAGAAAATACTTTCACTACCAAAGTGCGGCTGGGAGCCTCCAGGAAGGACAAGTACGCTAAGCACAAGTGGGAATAACGAGGAAGGTGAGAGTGAAATGGATGGAGGTATATCGGTACAGTACCGTAACGTTCTTCCGACTGTCATTACTGACTCTATCGCAGTCACTCGACTATCGTCTCATTATTCGGCAATCTTTCAATATTTGGAGAATCTTGTCAGTCGAATTTTGACAGTTGCGTTGTACTCATTTTCGAAGTCTCTATCGCGATTACAACTGTCATCGAATGATTTTCAGTGATGAAAATCAGCGCGATCGTAATCATTGTTAACGCAACCTTGTAACTCTTCTTGCGAGAAGAAAAAAAGTCTAGAGTGATTATTCAATAATTACATTTAGTCATCGGACAGTGATAAAGTGATCGATACAATAAAGAATTGTCATCAAAAAGGAATATCATCATGATTGCAACGTCAAGAAAATAATAGGAGTATGAATGGTGTTAAAAAAATTATATGTATGTAATGTGTAATATTGATATAATCCTCTCTCTTTTTTCAACATTTAAGTGAGGTCAAAGTTGCTTCAATTATTACACATATGTTATTATATATGTATAAATATTTTTTTTCATCCATACAATAAGAAATCCATAAAGATTATTTTAAATTAAAGAAAAAGCCGCTTTATATTAAAGATGTCAATGAAGTTAATACTTATATACAAATCACAATAGAAAAAGCATTGCAAATGCATAATATTTCTTATTTGTGACGCTCAATATGTCCTCGATAAATTATTATTCAGATAAATTGGTATCAAAATATTTAAATTTAGCAAGATTCTATTTATTCTATTTATTCTTTGATTAAAAGAAGCGTAACCTTCTACTGTCAAAAACAGCTTTAAATTAGCTTTTTGCATCGCAAATAAAGATTATAATTTAGTATATTTTTACAATCCTTTATTTAGTATGTTCTACTTTATTATATTCTATTTCAATATATTTAGTATTCATTTATAATATAGAAAAAGAATATAATGTATGATTTAAATATAAAAATAATGAGTCTATTTAATTATTGTTTGTGACACTTTGTTGACTTCTTGTAAGATATTATATTATAACTTTGTCTTCATTTAAATGTATTATATGTTTTTATGTACGCACACACACATTCTGATTTCTTGAAATAATGATGTATAGTCATCGCAAGTATATGGCTCTTAATTAACATACATAAATTCCGATATATAATCAATAAACGTACGTTACTTCTGCAACTCATTTTTCAAATAAAATATTATGCTATCGAACAAAAAAATTTATTCCATCCTTCAATTTTTTACAAGGAATCACTTCTTCGTATATAAGTTGTGCTCAAATTTATTGAATATTTTGCATATTTCACATTATGATAAACAACATGTTTGTTTCGTTTGCCCAATTAATTCTTGCGTTACAGAAAATAAATAAATAATTTATTTGATTTATATATAATCTTATATATTTCTCGATCTATTACATATTTTTTACAACAAAGAAAAATTTGTATAACTTATATATGTGTATATAAACCGATTACTTCGCAAACACGTACAAAATCATTAAATTGATTGCATGATTTAACAATAAAACGAGCGAAATTCGTTTTATCGTTTTAGCGAAAGTATTTCCTTGCAAAATTATTCAACGAAAGCTATTGCGTAAATTACAAATTTTCACGTCTCCAGTATAATATTAAAATTAACACGTAAACTTTCACCGCGTAACATACACCATGACATTTACCTTCACATTTTTTTTATTTTTTAATCCTTTGCAACATTTTAATTATTACGTATCTAATTTTTTTCCAAACAATTATTTGAATCAGTAGAAAATGCAGCAAACGCATAGAAAAATCAATATTCATCGTAGACAAGAAAAATTTTAAATATGAAACTGTTTTGAAATAAAGCAGGATGTACATACGCGCACGCTTACACTTATATTCTCATGTAAAAAAGAGAGAAAAAATATGGGTGTGCATGCACGCATGATGTAATCTGATAATATCAATAATATTATTGGCCCAAGTGCATAATTACAATGTTTTTATTTGAAATATACCATTTAACGGTTTCAAGTATACCGGTATCATATGTGGTATATCTTATTTGAAATAATTAAGGATAATTATATTAAATTCTTAACAATTCTGTTCTAATTATATGTCGAAGTCTAATGCATGATTTTTAAAGAAGCAATTTAAAAAAAGCAACATCACTTGCAAAGTAACTTCCGCATTATTTTCCGTACAGGATATATGTAAATTTATAAAGTGTTTTATTTGCTTTGTCGCTCATTTTCTTTGTGTTTTTGCAATTTTATTCTTTTGCCATTATCTTTGAAGTCTCAATCAAAGTCTCATTATAAAATTATTTAAACACAAAGTATGCTTGTATGTGTACGTAAAAAAATAGCATTTTTCAAAAATTGTTTTACATAAAAGATACTGTTCCAATTATTCTAATTGCTGCGCATAAAAAAAAAGAATTTTGCGGATATTATAATACAATACAAAATATTGTTCGCATTGTTCGTCAAAAATTACGAAAATTAAAAAAAATTAAGATCATTTTATCATGCAGAATAATTATAAGTATCCTTTCTCTCTTTCTTCCTCTTTAAATATTATAAATTAAACATTTCTTCAGCTTATTTATTTTTCAAATTTTTGAAACTTTGTTCGTTCTTTTAAATTTCCATTAAAGAAAATCTGTTCAAAGATGGCAATTTGAAATATATAAAAAAATCTATGGCATTTATTTTTCGCTAAGAAATATGAGTCAATTTAGTTAAACTCTGTCTGTAATTATTAATTAGAGAGATGTTATATAGTTAAAAATACTTTTTTTCAAACGCAATATAATAATCACGCGATAGAGTCAGAAAGAGTGAGAAAGATAAAGAGGAAGGAAGAGAAACGGAAATAGACAGTATAATACTTCATAAGTCGTCTCGTGGAAGAAAACAAGTCAAACAAAAGTTTACGCCAGTGAAATACTTTCTCCTTTCCCCGTTATGAGATCACCATTTCGTTTCTCCGGATCCGGACATAACGAGATATTTTGTCATTTACAAATGAATTGAGAAGCCGGCCACCAAACGTCGCGTGGTTCCTGTTAAATTAAATCTATTAAAGATGGTACGCCGATAGGGCATGATCATCTTTAGTTCGCTAAGTGCTTCTAACATTTCCTTGTTCCTCACTGTGTGATACTCACGCCAATCACTTTTCCTTCCGTGATCAGGAGCATGTCGCTTTATGCCGTCACGAGTAAACTTTCCACTATTTTTAATTACATTATTTTGCAGATTTTAATTCTCTCTTTTTTATAAAAGTAATAAAAGAGTTTATATATATATATATATAATACATTATAGTTTCCTTACTTAAAAAATAAAAATTAATAACAAGTTATTAATTCGCCTAAATCCCTTGCTATATAACAATTTTAAAATTACAAAATATGGCAGTAATATATATGGCACTAATAAGAATTTTATAAATGTGTTTAATGTCAAATTTTATATGGAAAAAGTCTAGTATATTCTTATATATAGTTCGTATACAATAAGCAAATAATATGTTTGTTTGCAATTATTTTCTATAAACTATAAAAACTATAAAAATATATTTTTTGAATGTTCAGATGTACCAATATCTGTGTATTTACATGCTCGTTTCATTATTTTTATTTAATTTTTGTTGTTGTTATAGGACAAATGACGACAGAGAGAAGTAATGTTTCACTAAAACCAGTGGAAATATCATGGAGAATATAAATATTGTTGTATTTTTGAACATTCACGGATCTAAAAACATCGGCATGTGGTCGCTTAATATTTCATTATGACAACCAATGAGAAAAATAAAGAAGAAGAGACAACAAGGATAAAATATTATAAAAAATTGGCGAAGTAAACATATTTTCGCTAAAATGGTCTTCAGCACAATAGTAGTGACATCAGCCTTGAAGGGTGCTATTAGTTTGATGGGTACAGGTTTATGGCTTGTACCATTGCTAATCGCGGGTCTCTCTTATTATCATTATGATCAATTAGATCCCGAGAGTCGACCTATCAACAGGTATCCTCTGTACTCTAATTACGATTTCGTTGTGATCGGCGGCGGATCAGCTGGAGCGGTGGTTGCCAGTCGACTCTCAGAGATACCTGATTGGAACGTGTTGTTATTGGAAGCTGGTCCGGATGAAAATGAAATCACGGACGTGCCATCTCTGGCCGCGTATCTGCAATTGACCAAATTGGATTGGAAGTATAAAACCGAGCCCACAGGCAAGGCTTGTCTAGCTATGAAAGGTGGTCGTTGCAATTGGCCGCGTGGTAAAGTTTTGGGCGGTAGTAGCGTTCTAAACTATATGCTATATGTACGCGGTAACAGACACGATTACGATTACTGGGAATCGCTAGGCAATCCCGGTTGGGGATATGAGCAAGTCCTTTACTACTTCAAAAAATCGGAAGATAATCGAAATCCGTATCTACAGAAAAGTCCTTATCATGCGACCGATGGTTATTTAACAGTTCAAGAATCACCATGGAAGACACCTTTAGTGGTTGCTTTCATTCAAGCTGGCGTTGAAATGGGATATGAAAATAGAGACATAAATGGCGAACGGCAGACTGGTTTTATGATATCTCAGGGAACTATTCGTAGAGGAAATAGATGCTCCACTGCGAAGGCTTTTCTACGACCTGTTCGATTGCGTAGAAACATTCATACAGCTATAAATAGTCATGTAACGAAAATCGTGATCGATTCATTGACGATGAAGGCGATAGGTGTCGAATTTGTCAGAGACGGTCGCAAACAAATGGTGAGAGCGCGGAAGGAAGTAATATTGTCAGCAGGTGCCATCAACAGTCCTCAAATATTAATGTTGTCGGGAATCGGACCAAAGGAGCATCTACGGCACATTGGTATTCCTGTTATCAAAGATCTTCGGGTTGGCGACAATCTTCAAGATCACGTAGGCATGGGTGGTTTAACATTCCTTATCGATAAACCAGTTGCCATAGTTCAGGATCGTTTCCAAGCGGCTCCGATGACAATGCATTATGTGATCAATGGTAGAGGACCTATGACGACCTTGGGTGGTGTTGAAGGTTACGCCTTTGTTAACACAAAATATGCTAATCACTCGATCGACTATCCAGATTTGCAATTCCATATGGCGCCAGCTTCTATTAATTCTGATGCGGGAATGCAAGTCCGGAAAATCCTTGGTTTTACAGACGAAGTATACAATACTGTATTTAGACCAATTACTAACAGAGACGCTTGGACCATTATACCTGTTTTGTTAAGGCCTAAGTCTCGTGGCACCGTACGATTAAAAAATTCTAATCCTTTCCATAGTCCTATTATCAACGCAAATTACTTTTCCGATCCCAGGGACATCGCCATCCTCGTAGAAGGTGCGAAAATTGCCATTAAGATCAGCGAAGCAAAAGTCTTTAAGCAATTCGGTTCGAGAATTCATCGTGTCAAGTTGCCGGGATGTAAACACTTGAAATTCGGTTCCGACGCCTATTGGGAATGTCACATTCGACACATTTCTCAAACGATTTATCACCCTGTAGGCACTGCCAAAATGGGACCACCTACCGATCCTACCGCCGTAGTAGATCCAAGATTGAGAGTTTATGGTATCACAGGTCTTCGAGTCATTGACGCGTCTATCATGCCGACAATATGCAGCGGCAATACAAACGCTCCTGTCATCATGATCGGTGAGAAAGGTGCCGATCTTATCAAGCAAGATTGGTTGCGATCATCGTCAACAATTAATCGTGAAAGTGTATATTAACAAAAACAAACTGTTTAGAAGAAAATTGACTTGTGGATTTAACTTAGAATATGATAACAATTTGACTTGTTTATAAAGATTCTCTTTAAGTATAAATATATTGTTCTGATATTATTTGTAAAACTAAAGTTAGTGTCAGACTATGAGCATATTCGCGATTCGCGATTCATGAATAGTATAAAAAAATCTTAGTATATTAAAAAGAAATTAAAAATAATCAAAAATTTTTGTAATATTATCTACGATATTATTGTACGATACGCTGTGATTTTAAAATATCTGAATAGTATATATAATTGATTGAATTGTAATAGATTACAAAGTATAATAATATAATTTTACAATTTTTAGAAGCTTTTTTCACTCATAAACAGTTATGATAATTCAATATCATATGCATTATATATATACATATATATATATATATATATATATATATATATACATATACATACATACATATATATATATATATATATATATATATACATGTACATACATACATATACATATATATATATATATATATATATATATATATATATATATATACAGGGTGTCTAAAAGATTGTGCCAACGCTCGTGAGTGGGTAGAGCACAATATACAGAACAGAAAAGTCCTTTACCTTTTTTTTTAACTTTAACATCATATAACAACGAAAAAAAAGCTCAGAATAAATAAGGGTAAAGGACTTTTCTGTTCAATTTACTGTGCTCTACCCGCTCACGAGCGTTGGCACAATCTTTGCAGGACACCCTGTATATGCAATAAGATCGTATCAGGCAATGTACAATATATAACTTTTTATATGTATATAAAAAATTTTCGTTGACTAATGTATAATGATAGAATACTATGTAGTATGCAATTTTATAAGAAACTCGAAGCAAAACATTTCATCAATCATTTTGCAAACCAGGCGAATCATAATTAATCTGTTTTGCAAAGTGATTGAAAGTTTTGTTTCGAATTTCTTATAAAATTGATTAATTATTATAATTAATAGAAACAATTAATTATAATGTACGCATCTCAGGTACCATCTTTTTTTATTAAAGTTAAGAAATTAATAAGACTTTCAAGTGAAATAACAACTTAAAAATTTATGAGCGAATAAGAGTTGAAGGATAGTGCGTCAGATTCATGCGACAGCAAATAATTTTTCTAAGAAACTGATTATACCGTTGTACAAACAAGATAGAAAATAATTTTTCCATGAATTTAACACTACCATCTGTGTCCGGCTCTTCGCCCGCAAATTTCTAAGTTGTCTTTTTATTAAAGTTTTTTTAATTTTCTCATGTGCTATATAATATTCTAGTACATACCAAATAAGTTAATATATATATAAGTTTTATTATTTTTAAATGGTATTATTAAAAAAATTATATTTTTCAGCATTATATACACGCATACATATACACGCAATCGCACGTACATATTTATGCACACTCATGTATACAGAATATCTCATAAATTAGAGTATAATGGAGAAAATAATATTTTTACATGAAAAAAATAAACTAAACATTTTTAGAATAACATTTATTTTTGTACAAAAAATTTTATTTTTGAAAAAATTGACTTTAAATTTTGAAAGATGTATAATGTATTGTTTTTTTTAATTATAATGTAATCTTTCTTTAAATAATTTCTAATTATTTTTCTTTAATAACCAAGCTTCAATAAAAAAAAAGATGTTTAAAATTATTTATTCAAATAGATAGTACACACATATCAAACATATACTGTGATTAATAAAATTGTATCTGCATATATGTGTGTGTATATACAAGAAATTAAGTTATATAAAAGTCAATAAAAAAAAAAAAAAAAATAAAGCACAACAAATAGTGATCTAATAGTAATCTTTCATACGTCATAATAATAAAAAAATGTCTATAGATATAATATATAAAAAAATATATATAGATATAATATATTTTATATCTATATTAATATATTTTTATATAGATATAATATATAAAAAAGTGTATATAGATATAAATTTTTCCGCTTTATGTAATACCTTTAAAATTTCTACTTACAAATAATATTCAAGAAAAATATCAAAGAAATATTTTTAATAGGAATTATCTCGATCAATAGATCGATAAAAGAACATTGGTCGCATTGTCTGCATATTTCCCGTTTTCTTTCTTTGGTTGAAGATGTTTGAAATATTGTCTATTAAAGTTGCCAATTTAGAAAATCTTCACAATTATATTGTTGTAATTTGTTTAAAACAATATGAAAAAATTAAGGGAATCTTGTATATGTTTACTAATCTATGAAACAACATTTGTGAAACTTGTATTCTTATTCAAGGAAGTTATTTGAGTATTTTCTCCAACTAAAAATTTTGATGATTCTTAAATTTTTGATTTTTTGGAGAGCTTGAAAATATGCATATATACTTTATGTAGTACAGATGCGAGTATGTGTGTATGTATAAATGTGTGTATATGTGTATCTATAGCAGATATGTATAAACAAATGTGATTATGATTCTAATATAATACTTTGTGACTTATTAGCATAAAAGGTAATTTTTTAAATTAACTGAGTAATCTTAAAAATTGTTAAATGTTTTTGTTATGTATTTTTAAAATAAATAATGTTATATATATATATATATATATATATATATATATATAAAATAAAATAAAAATATTTTTCTTTTGTATTCTCTCTCCTTTCTGGAATATTTTATGACATTCCTTGTAAATTGCAAACCATAAAATATGCGATAAATAATTACTTTTGTATTAAATTTGATTTTTCAATTCATAATCAAATTGACTGTTAATAAATTTTGAATAATTTAGTACCATTTAAAATTATTAATATCATTATTTATTACTATTCATGTTTGTCAAAAGTAATGAACTGTTCACATGTTAATACTGCATAATTAGAATATCTAGTGATGAATAAAAGACAATCATATAATACTATTATAGTAAGTAAAATGTAGACGATGCTAAGTCATCTGAATCTTAAAAAAAGAATTATGGATTGTAAATAACTTAAGACTCCTATATTTTCAATGCAGCCAACAACTACTTTTTTATTATCCTGCATTAATAAATATATATATAATTTAATTCATCTGCATATGTTTTACATTTTCAGCGAAAGAAGATCTAACGAACAAGATTTATAGTTATTTATTAATTCACGAATCAAAAAGAAAGTTTTCGGCATATTTTATTATTCTACATTATCAAATACAAATGATTTTATCAAAAAATTTATTTAATATTTTAATATTTAGCAGAAATAAAACTCTTCTGACGTCATACTCAATTTAACATTAATAAAAAAGCCAGAAGATATATTTCATGAAGTTTATTTCATAAAATCTTAAAAAAATATAGTTTATAAATGGTAATATTTATTTTTCAAAGTATATGTTAGCAAAATGTCAATGATTTGAAATGCAACAATATAGATGTATATCTTTAATAGACCATATAAAAAAATTCTCAAGAAAGAATTCGGAAATGCATCCAGATTAAAGATACTTCGAACATGTTAAATAAAATAAAAACAATAATGAAGATAAAAAATAAATTGCGGCGCATTTTTTATCTGTACTAATTATAATATTAAAAATAAAAGTCATTGAAATGCTAAGTATGTGTTCTTTTTTACATCCTTCCAATTTTATGTAAACATTGTCTTGTATTGTCTTGTGGTTCGCTTCTTTTCCATTTCACTATTAGTTACGGGACATCCTATATATATAATTACAATGTTAATGATATACATTGAAATTCGAGCTAATATTCCTGGCATTTCATTAAACTTAAAAGACCTAATATATTTATATATCGCAGATTTACTGAATAATTTCTATGTGTATAAAAAAAACATGAAATGACAAACAAGTAAACAATTTATTATCTTTGTAATCTTTGTAAACACTTTATGTAACGAAATGCAATGAACTTATTATTATAATATATAAAATTTTATAATTATATTTATAAAACTTTACATTATATTTTAGGTTACGTGGTGTATAATCTGGAACATTAATGCCATTTACAATTACGGATTATAATTACGATCAAATTTCTCTATAATATTTCAAAGATGTATAAGAATTTGAAATACTGCAAATTTCTTTATAATATTTAACTGTGTCCTTACACAGTTAAAAGTTATTAACTTTTGTCCTAAATTGTTATATTGTGCATTATATTGTGCAATAATAGAAAAAATTGCTTAACCGCACATCATGAAATTTCTTTCTGTATATAAATATAAATTTTTCAAATATTATATATAAAAAGTAATATAAAAGTAAATATTATATATAAAAACTAATAAAAAAAAATATTTAGTTGCTATTATGTTTTTGATAAAAAAATCTTTTTTTTTTAAAGTGTCACATTCATCATAGTATGATATAATATCATAAAAAATACTCTGCTTAATATAAATTATAAATTATTATTTTCAAAATCAATATTGCATTAAAAACAAGTCGAGACAAATGTTATTACATTTTTGCATTACATTAGAATTAATTGATTTGAGTTGCGACCTTCTTTTACATTTATTAATGCACTACGTTAAATGATATTTTAGCGTGTGTATGTGATGCACATTAGTGTATATAGTGACATCTATATAAAACATGAATCTCAATGTGACTATATATTCAAACTTTCAGAGACAGTTCTCTATTATTGTGCCCCACTCGAGACGGTTAAAAGCCAATTGCTTGGCTATGTTGAACAAGCTAAGTAGGAAGGTGAGCAAGATGCTCGTTCTTTTCAGTATCGCTGCCATAATCGTTCCGATACAATCAGATACGCAATCTTTAGCAAATCAATACAATAATCTGTACGGCGGTGAGAATACAACGAATTTATCAAATTTACTCGGGATAGGTATCGGAGTATTAAATTTTTTGGAACAGGGCCAATATTCTCTAAATCAGGAAATACCGGACACGACTCCTGAATTCAAAGATGTATATGATTTTGTAGTGGTTGGTGCTGGCACGGCCGGTGCCACGATAGCTGCGAGATTAAGTGAAATTCCTCAAATCAAGATATTACTGATCGAAGCTGGATCCAATGAAAATATTCTCATGGATATTCCGCTAATCGTTCATTTCCTACAGCTAAGTAATGATCTTAATTGGAAGTATCAAACCAAGCCATCCAACAAATATTGTCTCGGTATGAATAACAATAAATGTAACTGGCCTAGAGGAAAAGTGATGGGCGGTAGCAGCGTGCTAAACTACATGATTGCTACCCGAGGCGGCGCCGAGGATTATGATCGCTGGGCTAAAATGGGGAATGAAGGTTGGGCTTACAAAGATGTTCTCAAGTACTTCAAGAAATTAGAAACAATCGATATTCCGGAATTACAATCGGATACTACCTATCATGGAACTAAAGGACCATTGCACATCAGCTATCCATTATTTCATACACCATTAGCACATGCTTTTCTACAAGCTGGTAAAGAGCTAAAATATCCACTGATAGATTACAACGGAAAAGACATGATAGGATTTTCATATGTGCAGAGTACGATTATGAACGGCACTCGCATGAGCAGTAATAGAGCATACTTGTATCCCATACACAATCGCAAAAATCTTCACGTGACTCGTCAGAGTATGGTGAGAAAAGTGCTAATCGATCGTCGTACAAATCGTGCGATTGGCGTCGAGTTTACTAAATATGGTCGGATTATCTCTGTGCTCGCCAGCAAAGAAGTAATATTGTGTGCAGGTGCAATTGGATCGCCTCAATTGCTAATGCTGTCCGGCATTGGACCGGCTGAGCATCTTACCAAACTCGGAATAGATGTTATTCGAAATGCGCCGGTTGGGGAGAATCTAATGGATCACGTGTCTTTCGGTGGATTAACGTGGACAGTGAATACATCGGTAAGTTTAAAAATGCAGGACATGATAAATCCTATTAATCCGTATATAGCAGATTTCCTAATGAGACGATCGGGACCACTTACAATTCCGGGCGCGTGTGAGGCTCTCGCTTTCATCAATACTAAGCATCCAGAAAAACGCAGCGGTTTGCCGGATATAGAATTACTGTTTACCGGCGGTGGATTTAAAGGAGATCTTGTTCTTCCGATTGTAGTGGGTTTGAATCCGCAATTGCATCAGATATGGAATAAATATGTCAATAAACATGGTTGGTCCATATTGCCAATGCTATTAAAACCGAAAAGTCGTGGATGGATAAGATTATTAGCTAATGATATTAATGTTAAGCCTGAGATAGTGCCAAATTATTTCGATGATGTGGAAGATATCAAGACGATGATCGCCGGTATTAAGGTTGCGATAAAGATCGGTCAAACGAAGGCGATGCAAATGTTCGATTCGCAATTAGGTAATGATACTTATCCCGAATGCAAAAACTACGATTATGATTCCTTTGCTTATTGGGAGTGTGTGATCAGACTGATTTCTTGTACTATTTATCATTACTCCGGTACTTGCAAGATGGGACCGAGGGGGGACTCAACTGCTGTTGTCGATCCTAAATTAAAGGTATTTAAAAGTTACACTAAAGTATTTATAAAGAATATGCACAATAAATAGTGTCATTTATTTATTAATAATGTGTTTATATATATATTTATGA
This sequence comes from Cataglyphis hispanica, assembly GCF_021464435.1. Lineage (NCBI taxonomy): Eukaryota > Metazoa > Arthropoda > Insecta > Hymenoptera > Formicidae > Cataglyphis > Cataglyphis hispanica. The sequence goes on along the minus strand of NC_065960.1, from coordinate 2,619,791 downwards.
GTTTACATAGCAATTCTCTGTGTAGGTAATTGATATTCAAGGACTGAGAGTAGCAGACGCATCCATTATGCCCGAGATTATATCGGCGCATACAAATGTACCTGTTTATATGATAGCTGAAAAACTGGCGGATATGGTGAAGGAAGAATGGGGATTTTTGAAACAGTCACTTTCGTAATATTTTACGATATAATTATATTATAATTATATCACTGTTTTCATGTTTAATATTTTGTAAATAATTAAAGCTGCAAACAAGATGAGTGTATTCAATTGGCAACAAAAACAACGAATGTAAAATATAAAAATATAAAAATACAAGTTTTATTTAAATTATTATTATTTTTTTAAGTTATTTTTATTTATTTTTTCATATTATTTTTAAATTAAAACAATTATTTTATTATTATTTGCTGTATTTAAGTATGTTACAAAGAAAATCACACAGAGATTAGAGTTACAAAAAATATTGTTTTCAAAAAAGTATATTTAAAGAATCGTCCTGTATAATTAAATATTTGTACATCATAATTAAATATTTGATGTTCATTGTAAATATCAACAAGAAAAGAAAAAAGGGAAAAATATATATATATATATATATATATATATATATATATATATAGATATAAATAAGAATACCTATATGTAAAATATTGTTTTAAAGAAATAATAAAAATTTTTACATGAAAGAATATTAATTTTTGATTCTTATCATTTTTGTATACTATATTTGTTATTTATTTTACTAATTTACATTCAGTAAATTGTAAGAGTATTCGTGTCTTTTCAATCATTAAATTTAAATATTTATATATTTTTTAAGAAATAATGTTACATAATGTATATTAAAATGATGCTTTTATTAATATAAACTTAATCAAAAAATGATAATTTAATGTAAAAAAGTATAAGTATAAATAAATAATTAAAAACTAATACAATATTACAGAAGTATATCTATACTTCTACAATCAATATCAATATCATACAAACAATTACCGATTTTATTATTAATATTTTATTGAATCGCCTTTAGATTAGAGAATATTTTTATACACATATGTATATGTATATATATTATACATATATTATACATATATGTGTATATTAATTATCATAAAAACTCATGAATGTGAAACTGCAATGAAAATGCATGTAATAAAAGATAAATGTATATTAAAATATGCAAGTAATAACAAAAAAATGATACAGAGTTCTGATATAAGCCGCTCGCACGGCAACTTATAGATTGAAATTCTCCAAATATATTACTCAAGCAGCGTAAGTATTACGTGAACGAAATGAGAAAGTGCATTTCTCTAGAGAGTCTCGAAACAGAGAGTAGTAAGTTTTCGAAGCGACAGAAAAGACATCATACTTGTTGGAGACAACAACGGCCTGACGACCGGTGTAACAAAAAGGAGAACAATACGTGATAAACAATTCTTTAGTAGCTCATTAATAGTATATTTATAGTACGTATTATCGGATTCCAAAGGATTTTATAAGTTCATGTGATTGTGAGTCAAAGAGTAATCGAAGAAGACATATGAATTTAAAAAAAGTGAGAAAATAATAATAAAAAGTGTACGTATTATATACATTTTAAAAACAGAATTATGGTGCATAATATTCATCTGTATATGTTACTTAAAATTGACTAATTTGGCAATTATACATAATAATAAAAGATTTTAGTAAATTTAATCAAAATTTGTATTAAAAATAAATATAATATAATTCATGTAAAGGTCTATGATGAAAAAAGGCGGATATATATATATATATATATATATATATATATATATATCCGCCTTTTTTTCATCATAGACATACGTACACACACACAATCTTGTGATATCTCAAGGTGATGCCTTTAGGCGGCCTTACGCTGGAATTCGCTAGCACGCTCTAACGTGAAACTGCAAATGCAAATCAAAAGTATTCTAGAAATTCCTGCTTTTTTGTTTTTATATATATTTTTTATTTTTTATATTTAAAAATTTTTATATATATATTACAATTTTGTATTTCTATTTCTATTTCTGTACTTGTTTTTTAATATTGTCGAGGATTAATATATTTTTATAGCTTCTTTCTTAATAATATGTTTTGTGAAAAAATGAGATAAAAATGTAAAGGTCATGTAAAGGTCTATGATGAAAAAAAGGCGGATATATATATATATATATATATGACTTGATTTGCATTTGCAGTTTCACGTTAGAGCGTGCTAGCGAATTCCAGCGTAAGGCCGCCTAAAGGCATCACCTTGAAATATCACAAGATTGTGTGTGTGTGTACGTATGAAGCATTATTTTAAGAAATATCACACAGTCCTCGTAACAGAAAATAACTTGTAAAGCACATAAAAATATGATAATGTAACTTTATTATTTTTAGTGAATACTTTATGAAATGTACACATTTATACATTTGTATAAATGGTATAAATGTGTCTCAATATTTTATTATATATGCATACTTATTGTTGTTTCTAAAATATTTGCGAAATAGTACGATTTAATTCTTTTTTGTTAAAAATTTCATGAGTTATGAATTGTGAAAGTTACTATCCGCAAGCATTAATATTATTCAAGGTAAGCAACCAGAAGTTGCGCTATCAAATTTATATATGTTTGTATTCTTAAAGTTCATAAACATTTAATACCTGTTTAATCATTATGGTCATTATGGTCACGTACCTGGTATCTGGTTTTTCTCTGTTCGTATATATGTGTGTGTATATATATAACTGCATGAGTAGTTCTCATCGTAAAGATCGCATATTTTAACTATTCGTTGCAATAATTTGATAATTTAATATCTTATAATAATTAAGAAATAATTTATGTAAATAAATTCAAGATTCTTTCAAATAGGTTTTTAAATCGCTAATGTAATTTTTAATATTTAGAAATGAATTAAAATACTTTGTGTTATATTCTATTTGTAATAATAGACATATTCGTAATCGCAGACATATTACAAAAAATATTTGTGAAAAATAAGAAACGTTTAGCTTTTTAATAATGTTTAGATTATTTGGACAATATTCGCTTAATAGCGTTTAGAATATTTGGATAATATTTACTTTGAAAATTTAATAACAGGATACTAAAATTTCTAATTAAAGTTAAAAAAATACATTTTACAGATTGAAAATGTTTTCTTTAACTCATTGATTCAATTTTAATGTTACAAAACAAACATTTGATCAATGTTTAATCAAAATATTCTTTAATATTGTTTAAACGCTTCTTATTTTTCACACATGTTTTCTTTATGTCTGCGGTCTATTATTGAAAATAGAATATAATACAAAGTATTTTAACTCATTTCTAAATATTAAAAATTATAACAGAACTTTAAAACTTATCTAAAAGAATCTTGAATTTATTTATATAAATTATTTCTTAACTATTATAAGACATTGAAGTTTCAAATAAATTGTCAAAATATGCGATCTTAAGGATGACACATAATAATCTAGTTTAATTAATAAATTACACATTTATGTTTTCAAATTAAACATTTTTTTAATAATAATAAATTAAAGATTTTTTAGAGATTTTCATTATGTTAAAATGCAAACTGCATGTAATCAAAATATATGTATCTTTTACTTTATTCATTGTTTTCATTTCATGCATGCTTATTATATTAATAAACATAAATACGTGTATATAAGATATCTGCTTTTCATCTGTCTATGTATATATGTTTCTGTATAAAATGTATTTCAAAATCATAATTTTACAGAATTATAATTGTAAAATATGAGGATTCTAATACCGTTCATCACCATCGCATCAACCTATGGCATTAATAATAACTTCTTTGTCACGAATTATGATAATTCATCTGGAGACAAGAGCAAATTCCCAACCAACGCCAAGTATGATTTTATTGTCGTGGGAGCTGGATCGGCAGGTTCTGTATTAGCTAATCGTCTGTCAGAAAACAAAAAATGGAAAGTTCTGCTACTAGAAGCGGGATATGCACAAAATCTACTCAATCAAATTCCGATATTAGTCAGTTATTTCCAATTGACTGATTATAACTGGGGATACAAAGTGGAACCTCAGAAGAACGCCTGTTTGGGGATGATAAATCGCCAATGTTCCTGGCCGCGAGGTAAAGCTTTGGGCGGTACGAGTACTTTATACTATATGATTCATACACGCGGGAACAAGTTGGATTATGATGAATGGGCTAGTTTGGGCAACGTGGGCTGGTCCTACGCAGATGTTCTTCCATATTTTAAAAAAAGTGAAAGATTCAATGTATCAGGTAAGTCCATTATTTTTATCTCCCTAACAACATAGTATAAAATTCGCTCATTAAAAAAAAACGCATCCTCTCTATCACTGCTATTTCTTATTATATAGAGGCAACTAATTTCTGCCTTCATAACTAATTTATCAAAGTATTTGAAATTTTAATAAAACCTGTATTGTTGCTAAAATATAAAATTTTTGTTGCTAAAATATAAAATTTTTTGTTGCTAAAATATAAAATTTTTTCGCAGAAATATATTAATTTGTTGCTAATAATATAATTAAAAATATAAAGAACAACAAAATTTATTACTGCAATGCTTAACTCTATATTCAAACTTGAAAAATAATCTTGAGAATATAAAAACTAATCATTGTATTGTGATGTTATCATTTTGTAATTTGCCCAAATTTGCCCCTTTTGATATTAAGATCTTTGTATAAATTTATTATAGTAAAAAAATTGTTCAATAAAAAATTTGTTCTTGCAACAGTAATGATAGAAAAAATATACACCAATTAAGAATAAGGTATAATAAGCACGCTGCATTATTTAATTTTTTTCGTATAATAATATATATATATATATATATATATATATATATATATATATTCCAATATTAAAAATTTTATATGCAATAAAATGCAATATAATTATTATGTATTTTATTTGAATATTTTAATATAATTATAAAATCTATAAGTATTTTCAGAGAAAAAATTTCAAATATACACATAATAAAATCATATATGCATATTACAAAAATAATATAAAATTAATTTAAAGGAACAATTAAATGGAAATAAACTTTAAGCGCTGCTATGCAATAATTTTCCTATATTATTGTATTGTATTTATTATAATTGTAATATTGTATTTATTATATAATATCTAACTTTCTCTCTTTTGCTCTCTTATTAATACACGTATAAAAAAGTCTTTCTTGTTATAATAATTAAAAATTATTTTTTGTTGACGTAACAGTGGCAAGTTTTTTTAAATTATCCATATTGTTCTATTAAGACATGTATAATTTTATTATACCTTTAGAGATTATTTATATCTAAAAATATATCTACATATCGTATTCATACAATCAAAATATATACTTATATGCTATAATAAAATACTCAATAATACACAATTATACTGCATTCTATATACATCAATAATACATACTGCATGTTACTAACCTAATAAATGATAACTTTACATTATAATACGATGTAAAGCGATAATGTAATGGTATGAAAATGTGCATAAATTATTTATTATGTATATATTAATTATTAATTATTGTATCCATAATTCTTTATTAAAACTCTCTATAATTATCTACTATCGTTTTTTAGTAAGAATAAGTTTTTTATAAAAGAATGTAACAATATTTTTTGACAGGCATGTGATTTTTGACACTAATTCTTGAAAAAATAATTGTTTAACGATTATATCAAGCTTTTTTAAGCACAAGTAAGGATTAATAAGAATTAATTTTCACCTTTGTATATTTTCTTTAAACTTTTTCCGCTTAAATTTCAAGATTGATTTATTTGAACAAAATTATTTTAAAATATGTAAAAAATGCATAATATTTCTATCTAAAAGAAACCAGTCTTGATATTTTATCTTGCTAAATTGAAAAAATTTTACAAATATGAAACCGAAACTTATGACACTATAAAACTATTTCTATGCTCAGGTATCAAGAATTCTTCATATCACAATGAAAACGGACACGTGTGTGTGGAACACGTGCCACATCATACGAAGCTGGCGACAACGTATTTAGAAGCTGGACGAGAATTAGGATATGAAATTGTGGATTACAACGGCCAGGATCAGATAGGTTTTTCGTATCTTCAAGTAAATATGGATCATGGAACGCGATGCAGTGCTGCCAAGGCTTATCTTCAGATAAATCGGCCAAACTTGGAAATCATTACCGGTGCTAGAGTAACCAAAGTATTAATAAATGCTGACAAACGTGCGTATGGTGTTGAATATGTCAAAAACAATGTGCGGGAGACAGTTATTTGTTCGAAGGAAGTTTTACTATCCGCCGGTACGATTGATTCAGCCAAATTGCTAATGTTGTCAGGAATTGGACCTAGAGATCATCTGGAGGAATTAAATATTCCGGTGGTTCAAGATTCCAAGGTTGGTTACAACATGTATGACCACATCGGTTTTTTGGGATTGACTTTCATGGTGAACCAAAGCGTATCATTACTGCAGAATAAGCTCCTAAATCCTAGTATATTGTTGGACTATATCTTGCATAAGAACGGATTAATGACGGTTCCAGGAGGTGCCGAAGCACTGGCATTCATCAGAACAAAATACGCTCCTGATGAGAAACCAGATGTCGAGCTTCTCTTTATATCTGGCTCTTTGCATTCGGACAATGGTCAAGTCCTGAAAAAGGCCTTAAGACTCTCAGATAATACGTACAACACTGTCTTTAAGCCTATCGAAAATCAGGAAGCCTGGTCGATCTGGCCAATTATTCAATATCCTAGAAGCGTCGGTCGTCTTACGTTGCAATCGAAGGATCCGTTCGAGCCACCCAAGATGGATCCAAACTTTTTCAGTCATCCAGCTGACATAGAAATCATTCTAGAGGGAATAAAACACGCTATCAACATATCCAAGACTGAAGCCTTTCAAGCTTATGGCAGTCGATTACACGATATAAAACTACCAGGCTGCGAATCATTTAAATTTGCTTCCGATGATTATTGGCGTTGCGCCATCAAGCATCTACCATCCATGATGAATCATGAGATTGGAACCGCTAAAATGGGACCCAAGACGGACGCTTACGCAGTTGTTGATCCACAGCTAAGAGTGTATGGTATTAAGAGACTTAGAGTAGTAGACGCTGCGATCATGCCCACGATACCTTCTGGTCATGCAAATGCAGTAATTTACATGATCGGTGAAAAAGCCGCAGATATGATCAAAGAAACTTGGGAAAACACATTGTAAGAGAGATCTGTTCTCTTCCATGCAAAACCCAAAAAAATTTAAGAAAAATAATGTAATCATAAAAAACAATTAACAATAATAACACAGTAATAGAGACGGAAGCAATTCTAAATATTAAAATGAGTAGTACAGATATATGAACAGTATCGAGAAGGTTTTAATTTGCAAGCAAAGATTCAAGAATTTAAAAATAAAACATGTGATCTTATAGATAAGCATGTCGACTTTTTTGTTTAATCTGTCCAACAAATAAAGGAAGAGAATTTCTAAGATAAAATCATCGAGAGATAAAAATAAGAAAGTGAAAGGAAGAGGTCAATGAATGGTCCTTGTGAAAATGTCCTTGAGTGGAAATAGTCCTATAGTCCGAATAGTCCGTATAGAAATAAAAGACAACCGACAATATTTAAAAATTAATAAATAGTGACAAAACATTTTTAAAATTGCAATCCACGTCCAGAAATGTCGCATTTTCTCGTTAACAATAAAGTTATATCAGAAACGTTAAAAAATTTAGAAAATTGTTTGATAAATTCTCAATAACCTACTTAATTTTTTAATTTATAATTCAGCAATTTTCATGCACAAAATATTTAATTATAAATATTTTGTTAACTGTAATCGACACAATAAATTCTTTTTGAAAACTACAATTGTTAACAACTGATATACATAATATTGTTTGCTTTCATGATTATGTTTTATTATATGTTTATTTTTTGTCAATTCTGTAATAAGTTCTTCATTATCATTTAAAGCACGTGAAATACATGCGCAAATATATGTGCAATAAAAAAAATTATATGGAGCTCTCGTATGTATAAGCCACTGACGCGACTTATAAGAAGGAATTTGCAGTCCAAATTTATCACTTAAACCAAGCAAGTATCAAATCACAAGTACAAAACGCGCGAGAAAGCGCATTTCTCTAGTAAGTCTTGAAACAAAGAATAGTTAGTCATAAGTTTTCGAAAATCATTATACTTCTTGAAAACAATATCCTGACCGATGCAACGAAAAAAAAGACAAGTAAAAAACAATTTCTTAGCAGCTGATGTATTATCGGATTACGAAAGAATTATATAATAAGTTCATAATGAGTATGTCAAAGAATGATCAAAGAAATGTGTCTAAAAAAAAAATGTGAGAAAGATAATGACAACATTATATTGTGCACGTATTATATGCATTTTAGAAATAGAATTATGGTGCGTAATATTCATTTATATATGTAATCGTAAATTGACTAATTTAACAATAATAAAATTTAATTAAATTAAAATTATTTATTATTATGTATAATTACCGGTAATTATGTTAAAAATTATACATATATATATATATATATATATATATATATATATATATATGAATTATAATTTTATATATATATATGTATAATTATAATTTTTTAAATAAACTTTGCTTATGTAAAATTATTGGTAAAAATGGTAAAAAACTCAGATGGATCTGAATCGGCTGACAGAAATCATCCTAGAGGAAATAAAACATGCATTTATGAATCCTAAACTGAAGCCTTTCAAGCTTATTGCAATCGATAGAAAAATATCAAGCTGCGAATCATTTATTCGTTTTCTTTCAATAAATTGCGTCTTTATTTACTATTCATGATGCATAATATTAAATGACATGTTAGAATGACAGATGCTGCAATCATGCCGACGATATCTATAATTAGAAATGTATAAGTAAAAATGTAGTAATGATAAAAAACGTGAAAAGGCACATTATTAAGATCCGTTCTTTTCATTGCAAAGTTTAAAAAAACTTACACAAAAATAATTTGATTGTAGAGAACAGTGAACAATAATAACATAATAATACAGACAAAAACAATTCTATAAATATTAAGATGAATAATTCAGATAAGTCAATAGTATCGAAAATTTCTAAGATCGAGAAGGTTTTAATTTGCAAGCAAAAATTCAAAGATTCCGAAATAAGAAATGTGGTGCCATATACAAGCTTATGTCGATTATTTAAATTATCTGATAAATATTAGAAGATAATTGGTTAAACTTTTAGAATAAAATCATTGAGAGATAAAAAGAAGTGAGAGGTAGTAGTCCTTGAGTGAAATATTCCTTTCATTTCCTAAATTAAGGGAAGTAGACCACATAATAATATAATAAATATAATATAAATATATATTAAATTAAATTGTTCAAATTCTATTATATCTACAATAATCACGCATAAAAATTGTTAAAAAACAAAAAAATATGCAAATTTTTTTTACAATAATATATGATGCAAAAATATTTTAACGTAATAAATAACATATATCGTACATACTTTGAATAGCGCTATATCTCAAATACAGTTTTTTAAACAAACGTAACATTCATGTCAAGTTTTTCATACTTATTTTTATCTTTCAATGATTTATCTCTGAAAAATTATCTCTTAAAAATTGAACCAAATATCTTCTGTCATTAATCAGACAATTAAAATAAATAATCAATAGAAACTCATCTATAGAATTATATTTTTTATTTCGAAATCGTTGAATTGCTTGCAGATTGAAATCTTTTCTCTCGGTATTGTGCATTTATCTGAATTACTCATCTTAATAATTAGAATGGCTTCTATCTCTATTATTGTGTTTATAATGTTAATTGTTAAAAATATATATATGTATAGAATGTTTCGAAACAACCGACAATATTTAAAAATTATAAACAATGACAAAATATTTTTGAAACTGCAATCTATATCCGGAAATGATTTGTTTTCTCGTTACATAATAATAAAGTTGCTCAAGCGTTAAAAAATTTTGAGTTAGACTTTAAAACCTACACTTATAATAATCGTTATTTAATTATCGTCTCAAAAATATGGATTTTCAATTATAAAAATAATATTATATCATAGTTCTATATGTTGCTGAATATGAATCCGCCATTAAAATTGATCAACTCAAAATAATGATCAATATAGGGCGTGCATATATGTACAGGTACATTCAAAATTTTGAAAAAAGTTTATTATTGATTTGTCAGGTTTTTTATTGATTTTTTGATTTTTTTGAATTTTTCAGTAATGTGATAGAGCGATTTAAAGAATAAATTTCTGACAACCGTCAAAAAATTGTAAGAAATAATTATTCTCTTCCTGTATTTTTTTTTTAATTGTGTAATCAGCCATCTGAAGAGAAACATATACATGTTGTTAAGCTGAAGTAATTATAGTTTATTATTTTTACTTTCAATATCGAAAAAAACTCGCTTCTATGGTAAAATAGATCAGTAACTTTTCTAAAGTGATTTATTTTCTACAAATTAACTCTCTCTATAAATTAATATAAATTTTTTATAGAAATTCTTTTATAGAAATATTTAATATTTTCGTATTTTTATTAACATCCAAAGCATAAATTCAATTAGCTGGTTTTTTTAGTAAGTCACCTTCAAGTAGTAACGGCAATTATCGTGCAAATTGCTACTGACATTACTATAATAATGTTCATTAGGCTTGCCATTAAGTCGATCGACAAATAGGTATTTATGACATTAAATGCTCAAGGATATGATACGATCAAACGCATCGATCGTCACTGACGCATTCTCCTCGTCACTGCCCTCGCAACTGGTAATTGCGATGGAAATTTTCCACATTTCATTCCATGTGCATCGCACAGCAAAGTAAACTCATAATTAATAGAATTAATAAAACAATATTGTAATACAAAAAAAACGCAATGAATATTTTTTACTACGAATAATTAACTCCATAACAAGTAATATGTCATTATCAGCGATTTAAGTCGTAATTAAAAATTATTTTTTTTTCATACCTAATAATATAAGACATTAATTATTTAATATATTCTTATTTATATATGTATTATTATTTATACGTTTTATATTAATTAAGTAATATATAAATATATCAAACGGGCGCAAGAGATATTTTATGTGTACTCCCTCCCACCATACACACACACACCACACACACACACACATGCATACATGATGACGCAGGCGCGCGAGCACACATTACTACACGCGATATATATTTTTAAGAGAATAGGTTTGATTCTCTTGTGTGTGTAAAATATTTTATAAATTTTACATATCTATATAAAGGTAAAGGTCATATATTTAAAATTAGTTTTAAAACTTTTAAAGAATTTCAGATATATATATATATATATATATATATATATATATATATATATATATATATGGAAGCTATTTATATATTGTATGGAGATAAATTGTGTAAAATATAGTAAATATTCATATAAGGTCAGATCTTTTTTGTAAGTTACTTGAGAATATATCCTTGACAACACATATAAAGGTTATTGTAAATAGTAAATATTCATATTGTATGTAAACATTCATAGTCATTCAAATGGTCATAAATGGTAAATATTCACAGGTCAATTAAATATTATTTTATTACTCATTTTATTATTATATATTCATATATGCTGCTATTGTTATTATATATTATGTTAAATATTCATATATATTGCCATCGAAAATCTTATACATTATCCTTTTTAGAATTTTGGTAACATTCTTCCCAATTTTATAAATATTAATTGAGACATTGCAATATAAAATTATTTAATAAAAAGATATATAGCTTCACAAGTAAAATGTGTCATTGTCAAATATATATAAATTTATATACTATACATTTACATAAGCTATATTTACTATATATTTACATAGCTTCCTAATTCTCCTTTGTAATTTAATCTATTTAATTTTAAAACTCTTGGCAATTTACTTCTCATGTTAATTTAGTTAAAGATAAATATAAAAAATTTAAGTTAAATAATTAAACAAGTAAACAAGTAAACAATTATTAATAAATTATTTTTATTTAGTTTCACCATTTGTAATTATTCGCATTATCATCTTAATAGCTACAATTGATGTTATTAATCAGACTAATGGAAATGTATAAGTGTAGTGTCTCTGTGTTAAATAAAAATAAGATATTCTTGACAAATAATATCTTACAAACTTATTTAATTCAACATTTCTTCATATATAAGCATATTATTTTGTTTTATATTGTCGTACTATTAAGTTTCTATATATAAATGAATCAACAACAATAATAATATAAACATTTACAAATAGTTACAAATGATGACATCAAATAAAAATAATTTATTAATAATTGGTTTTAACACCTGTTTATAAAAACATGCTAGAAAATTATCAGAAAACACTATTCTGTGAATAATGTTTACCAATTTTTGTTTCACGTAAGGAATTTTTTATTTCACAAATATATGGTTTTTTTAGTACATACTAAGACTTTTTCCTTCTTTCGCCCCTTTTCTCTACTCATTTATTTGTTTTAATTTACAAAGAAAACTCAAAATCTACAGCAAAATAGGCATTGTAGAAAGTTACTATACTATTTCATATTATTTATATAAATTGGTGAAGTTAAATGATTGAGTTTGAGGCAAATGTTCACGATATAAGATTTCAAACGTTTTATAAACATTTTTATATGGAATTAAACTGTTTACCGAGTATCAATTAGAGACTATTAATGGTTACTATAGGGCAATCCAATAATATTGCAAAGCAACTCCAAAATCGCATGTCGCAGTATTTGAGATTGCACGTTCTGATGTCCATTAAGAAATTAAAAAAACACTTACCCGATACCACAAGAGCTTCATTCGGACCGCAAGTATGAACGTTTCCCATCGCCAAAAATAACCTCTTTCTCTACTTAGGGTAAAGTAACGTAGAAACGATGACGACAACAAACAATGGCGCGGAAAATAACGATGGCACTAAGTATGGATATCAATAACACTGAGCGTAAACGACGCGGAGCACAGTGACGTAATTTAATACGAAATTATTTTAAAACGCCCGGCTAATCACTAATAATATACAACAAACCGTGTCAAATGTCAATCGCAGGATTAAGGTCGGTGAAGGCCACTGTTGGAAATTGTTTACGCCTGCCGAAAGTCCCCAAGAAACGTAAAAAGAAATCACTAAATTCCAAACGTATTGGAAAATCATAGAGAGTTCGTACCTAGAGATGTGCTCTTTGCATACTTTTCCTGTCTATTCTTTATTGTAAAAAAAGTGTAGGAAGTGCATCTTCTAGTCTATACTAGACAAATCCTATACTGGAATAACCAGTGCTAGAGTAGTTATAAATAATGAACATATCTAACCCCTCGTGTTCCGATACTGTCAGTACTGAAAATCTACAGATCATGTAACGTGAACTATAGATGTTTAAGGAATCAGCTGTGTAGTAACGTATGGCAGCAACTGTCAAAAATCGTAGTATGTTGAATGATGTACCGAAAAGATTATCAAGAACTTCTGAAAGTACGGAGGTATGCATTGCAAAATATATACATATCTGTTAAATTAATTAAGTACTAGGAAAATTTATGTGCACTCTAAAAATTTGATATATTAAAATTAAATATTAAATACATCCACAATTACATATTGTTGTATATTATTGAATAGATGTATTTTTCTCTATCGCTTGATATTTATTGTATAGCTTTATCAAATACATTTATTTGACACCTTTTTGAGTGAAGGCTAGAGATATACATACATGTATGATATGTGTACATTTTTATTTACTGATATTATAAATGTGCATGGATGAATAGGTGTGCGTGCACATCATTAAGAAATTGTAAATATTATAGGAAATAATATAAGAAAATATTTAATAATATATAATTTGTTTCTTTTATAAACTTTCTTTTCATTTGTCAAATAATAAAAAAAAATAACATTAATTTTGTACATATTAAGAAAATATTCTAGGTATTATTTGATAAGATTATCATTTATGAAATTAAATAGAGTTTGATTGATTTGATTCTAATGTAGAATTATATTTATTTGAATGTTTAATAATACATCTCTCTCTCTCCCCCTCTCTCTTCAGGCTGATGTACGCGAAGATGAGGAACAAACTACTAAATTTCAAGAGATTATTGACTTACTTGTTGCAGCAGGTTACTTTAGAGCACGGATAAAAGGTTTATCAAATTTTGATAAGGTTTGTGAATTATTTTTAATTTTATTTTTATTTTATATACAGTTTTATAAATGATATGTTGGAATAGGTTATTGGTGGAATGACTTGGTGTATCAAATCATGCAACTTTGACGTAGATGTGGATTTACTTTTTCAAGAGAATCTTACCATTGGTCAAAAAATGTATGTTTTATATATATTGAAAATTTTAATTTTTATGAATGCATAAGAGATGTTATTTAATTGCATTTTTTTAATATAAAAATTTTCTTTAAACAACTTTTATATATTTTGTAAAATATTGCAGTTCTTTAACAGAGAAAATTGTAGCCATGCTCCCCAAAATGAACTGTCCATATCGAATAGAACCACATCAAATACAAGGTTTAGATTGTATTCATATATTCCCAGTTATTCAATGGTTAGTGAAACGTTCTATGGAAATGCGGCAAGAAATGGCAGGTTTTGTGAGAAGTTTTGCATTGAATCAATTCAATAAGAAACATTCGTTTAGTGAAAATATCGAAAATGGAGCAATAACTAACAAAACTGTCATTAAAAATATACATTTGGTGAAGGTGTGATTTATTTTTAGAGAAACACACTTAAGATTTTTAGTTTTTTAACTAATATATGCAATTTTACATTTGATGATAGAAAGCTTATGAGCCACGACGTTTATTCAGGCAAAAAGAAGGTTTTATCAAAGATGAATCAAGCAGATTTATTGGAACAGTACTGGAATATGAAGCACCTTTTGATGCTATTAAAACTACATCAGTATTGACAAAATCTAAAAGCAACAATTCAAAACATGAATTGAATAATGAAAAAAATGAAAAAGTATGAATCATTTTTATCATTTCTATATTTATCCATTTATTAGTATTATTAGAAAAATTTATATAATAGTTAATGTTTTTATAGAACACTACTGAACAGATTACTGCTGCTTTAGCCATCATAGAAGAAAATTCGGTATGTAAAATTAAAAAAAATATATAATAGAAGTTTTAAACTTATCTTAAATATCACACTTTTTTAAATAAATTTTAATACAAAGGAATTTTTAGATTAAAAACTCTTTATTAACAATAAATGCACAATATATTTGTATTCTTATATTTCTTATTCGTAGCATAAGCTTGAAAAAAATTAATGATTCTTTATTTGAAATTTACACGAAAAATATTGTTATTCAAAATTAAATTATACTTAAAAATATATTTTAAAAAAAGTCTCAATAAATATATAATATTTTAACATATAATTAAATATAAGATATATAAAATATTTTTGAGTTTATATAAAAAAAAGTTTTGTATAAAAATTCTATTTTTTTAAATTTTAATTGAATCTTTTAATCCAGATGCGTTTAAGTGTAAATACAGTTGGAAACATAGTTGACATACAAGTACAAGAAATTGCCAAAGCAACAGAAAAATATGCAGCTATGTCTATTTCTAAAACAGAGGTAAATTTTTATATAGAATACATGTGATTTTTGTAATATAATTGAAGTATAAGATAAAATATAAAATTATTATTTTATTTACACTTTTATTAGGATAGTGGTATAACTGATATGTCACATGCTTTGATTGCATTATATAAACAAAAAGCAACATTGCAATCTAGAATCTGCAAGTTAACAAAAGAGAGAGATGGCTTGTTGAATAAACTCACAGAAATAATAGAAAAAATAAAAGAACATCGTGCAAAAAGAGAAGCTATTGAGAATTCGTTCAAAAAAATCCAAGAAATTGGAATTAATGATAATGATAGGTATTAAGAAATAATAAAATTATTTAATCTTTAATTAAATTATATATTAGTCTATTATATATTAATAATTGTTTTATATATATTATACAAAATAATTTCTTTTTTAGTGTTTTTAAACGATTAGAAGAGCTTCTCTCTGTACATGATGGATTGAAAGAACAAGAACACAATTTCCGAGAGCAATGCAAGTCAGACTTAAATCTTTTTCGCGATTTGTTACAAGAAGTTGAAGATGATGCTCCAGCAGAAGAAGAAGATTGCGTCAAAGAATATAAAGAACAAAAAGAGGCTGTAATACGAATGCGATTACAGCTGGCTAAAAAGAATAGAATTATTGCGTCCTTAATGAGGCAAATGGATGATGTTCCAGGACGTTCTGAACTAACGCAATATCAGCGACGCTTTATGGAACTTTATAATCAAGGTTAAATAGATTTACTTTAATTGATGAACACATATAATAAGTATTTAATACACTGATATAAAATTAAGTTGATAAAATTAATTTTGAAAAATTCTGATTGCAGTTTCAGCCAAACATAAAGAAACTAAACAATATTATACATTATATAATACTCTTGATGACACGAAACTGTATATAAGTAAGGAATTATCATTGCTAAATTCTATTCAGGATAACTATAATGAGTATGTATCACACAAATGTTAATGGCATTAAAAATATTCTTAATATTAATAAAGTATATAATTTACAATAGAGCTATGGCATCATCAAGTGGCAAGGAACAGTTCCTGAAACAATTTGAAACAATTGTTGCTGGGGTAAAACGCAACAAAGGAATGGTAATATATAAAATGATGAATCAATGATTAGGTAATGTTACAGAATAAAAAAAAATCTAATTTTTTATTTAGGTCGAAAAACGATGTACTGATGAAAAAAATCGACGAGATGCGCTTAGTCGACAACTGGTTATTCTTATAGAGCAACAACGGAAATACGTTGCGGCAGTCAGACAGCTCACTATTGAATGTCGCAAGAATGAGGCTCTACTAGCTCAACTTCGTGGTCCATAAAGGAATCAAATTGACAACTTTTTGCAAACTTGCAATATAAAATTATATTTAATTAAAAAAAACTAATTATTATATATATATATATATATATAAATATAAATATAAATAAAATAGAAACATTATATAATATATAATGATAGCCATCATTATAATGCCAAAAATATTTTTAAGACATATGTAGACATGTGTGCGTGTATATATATCTGTCTATATCTCCTTAAGTTTTTAAATAAACTTCAATTTTATGATAATTTATAATAATTTAAATAAATATGTATATATACATATATATATAGTGCAAAAAGTTTAGCCATAAAAAACAAATCTCATGATTGGCATAGCTTATAAATTTTGGACAGATGTAAAAATATACACCAATCACGAACAGATTCACTGAACGTTCAACGAGCGGTTGTTGTAACAGAAAGCACCCTATGTCACTGAAAAGCGGCAGTGCAAGTATGAAAAGATTGAAAAAGTACCTTTATGCTTATAGAATATGGAATTTCGTGTGTGGTAAGCCTTGAAGTATACGTCTGAAAGGTTATACCTTATAAGTTTTTAAATTGTGCCAGAGGTTAGAGGCATGTTCTCTTTGTATGAGAATTATTGTAGATTTATATAGACTTAAAATGTAACAAAATTTAAGGATTCTTTATCGAGTTGTGAACAATTACGTAGTCTCAAACGATAAAAAAAAGAAAATGAAGCTAGTCAAACCGAATTGGGTTACTCATGATGGTTTGTAAAGTATATTGCATTCGCACGATATATTTTGAATGATTACAATTCTCTCTTTTACTGACCTTATATTCATCTTTTTTTCATCAGGATATCCAATATTTTCCATTGATATACATCCTGATGGGAGAAGATTTGCAACTGGTGGTCAAGGTATCTTGTTTTCTTCTTTTTAGCTATCCTATTTTTTAATAGATATATATTTGTTAAAATAATAATAATAATAATAATAATAATAATAATAATAATAATAATAATAATAATAATATATATATATATATATATATATATATATATATATATATATATATAGAGTAATACTTAAAATTTTGTTCTTATTCTTTATATATTATTACATTTAAATATTAGGTGGTGATTCTGGAAGAGTTGTTATATGGAACATGGTACCAGTAATTGATGAGACTGCTGAATTGGATTCTAATGTTCCAAAAATGCTTTGCCAATTAGATAATCATTTAGGTAAAGATTTATTTTATCTTTTATTATAAATTGACATATATGTATATAAAAATTATATATATATGTTTTATTTGTTTACATATAGCCTGTGTAAATTGTGTGAGGTGGAGCAACAGTGGATTATTGGCATCAGGTGGTGTAGATAAACTTATTATGATTTGGAGATTATCAGGATCAGGTGGAAGTTCAATTTTTGGTGGAAAAGCCAGTGTGGAAGCTTGGAGATGCATTGCAACTTTACGTTCGCATGAAGCTGATGTGTTAGATCTTGCATGGGCACCACACAGTCCATGGCTAGCTTCAGCTTCGGTGGATAACAGTGTAATAGTATGGGATGCTTCAAAATTTCCTGCAGTTGTTGCTGTATTAAAAGGTCACACAGGTTTTGTAAAAGGGATTACTTGGGATCCTGTGGGAAAATATTTAGCGTCTCAATCTGACGACAAAACATTGAGGGTGTGGCATACTACGGATTGGACAGAAGCAGCATTGATATCTGAACCTTTTGATGAATGTGGTGGAACGACTCACGTCCTAAGACTTTCTTGGAGTCCAGATGGTCAGTATTTAGTATCTGCCCATGCAATGAATGGAGGAGGACCTACAGCACAAATAATAGAAAGAGATGGTTGGACACAAGATAAAGATTTTGTTGGACATAGGAAAGCAGTAACTTGTGTTGTATGTACTAAAAATATTATTTTTGTTTCTTAAATTGAGAGAATATATTTCTATCAAAAATAATATTGAAACATTTATGTAAGCATATGGCATACATATTTATGGGATAATTCCTCTTTTTTTTTCTTTGTAGAGATTTAATGGTAATATTCTGCAGAAGAAACAGCCAGGTTCCTCCAAACCACAGCAATATTGCTGTGTTGCAATAGGATCACGAGATCGTTCTTTATCTGTATGGTTAACATCATTGAAAAGACCTTTGGTTGTAATACATGAGTTGTTTACACATTCTGTGTTAGATGCTAGTTGGTCACCGTGTGGTCTTCGCCTTACTGCATGTTCTTGGGATGGAACTGCTGTGTTTATTGAATTTACTCAACAGGAATTAGGACAACCTCTTGATCCTGCTGAACAAGTAATTATACATGCTATATATGAAACTTTTCTTATTTTTACACATTTTACTTAAGAATTAGTTATTTATTTCTTTTTATTTGTAGAGTAGCCTTCATGAACGATTGTATGGTAAACCATTAGTTCAGGGAAGTTGTATGGTGATGGAAGCACCAGAACTTCTTAATTTGAAACCACCGGTATCAAATCAATCTCTTCAAATGCCATCTGCTCCAAGCATTCCACCGACCACTAATAGTTCAACTACTTTGGTTAAGGGACCTATTAATAAACAAATTGAAACGAGGACTTCGGATGGTAAAAGAAGAATTACACCTATGTTTATTCCACCACCAGCAGATACAACGTAAGTTAATTTGTCGCGAGAGATTTTAATTTAATCTTTATTAATTTTAAATTTAATCTTTAATTAATCTTTAATCTTGCATTGAATTTATTTATCAATTTTTAGAGACACAAATATCAGCAGCAGTTTAGGCACACAGACATTCACAAGCAAAGTACAAACAAAAAGTTTAATTGTGATAGAGAAACGCAACGATGTTGTCGCGCCCAATGTTACTTCGTCATCAGTAAAATCAGCCGCTGTTGATGTTCCGGCAGTTTCCCTTACATTGAAACGCAAGGAGCAAACAACGCCGAAAATACATCACTCTTCACCGAATAAAAAACCTAAATTTGTGTCTGAAAAGACTGGAGGTCAAATGTTACTTCCTCCGCTGAAGCCATCCAGCTCATTGTCTCAGCAGGCAGGTCATTATGCCGTGACGGTCACTAATAGTCAGGGCTTAGCTCATTTGCAAGTATTCAGAGGCACAGATTCTGAATCGACGTGGGATCTTTACTTAGGATATAGTGCTGTAGCGTTAGCGGCATCACCGGCTGTAATAGCCTTGGGTTTGGAAGATGGAAGTCTTCACACATTTCATCCTGTGAAAGGATCCCGACCTGCACCACCATTAGCACCGCCAGCACCATTGGCAAAACTTCATGCTGTTGGAAACGCGGTATTTTGTTCAATTTCCGATTGTTAATCGATTGTTTTTTCTATATAATCATAATTTTACAAATTATGAGAAACACACAGATACGTATGTATCTGTATACGCGCGTATGTATCTGTGTATTTGTATACGCGCGCGCGTGAATTCGCAGATTCTTATAATTTTTGCTAACTTGGGTTCGGTAATAATAATGCAATAATAAGTTTATTTTTGAATAAACAAAATTTAGTGGCATAAATGTATTTTGTATCTATAGCATGAGAAATTAAGTTATAATGATTTTAAATGATTTTAAATTTTAAACAAACTAATATTGTGTTTATTTATAGTTGTGAAATAATTTATATAATAGGTGATGGTGATATCAAGCTGTGGTGCAGTTCGTGTGTGGGAAATAGGGAATACATGTAGAATGATTGTTTCAACTTCAGCCGCTCATTTGGCTGCGCCTGGAACATCTTTACTGTCGTGCACTTTATACAATGGAATGCCTCATATAGCATTTACTAATGCACGAGCATATATATATCATAAAGACATGGGTATGACAAATTTATTTTTCCTTTTTTCTTTTTTCATTCAGGCATGATTGTAACAATCATTGAATATTGTATAGGAACATGGCTATTAATTGGAGATAGCCAAGATCCTGTATGGCGATGGTCGTCATTCAATGTACTGAGCACATCTGGAAATAGAGCTCCTAGGGGACCTTTATCATCACTGCAAGAAGGATTACTCAGAACTGCAGGCAATACTTTGCCAAATCCACGATTACCACATAGTGCACCAAGTGTGGTTTCTTATTTAGAACAACAATTACTCGCATCTAAAGCTCTTGGAAGTGCACAAGAATATGTTTATTGGCTCATGGCCTTAGTGTCATTTTTATTAACGCAAGGTGCATCATGCAATATGTGTCATGTTTTCATGCATTTACCTATTGAATAATTTTTACAGTTATTTACAAATATTTTTTAGATGGTTTGGAGAAACGTCTAAGATTAATTTTGGACGACCTTTTGGGCCCAAGTCACACATCAGCTTCTAAAAGCATGTGGGAACCTGTAATTTTGGTAATATTATATATCATTAATTTTAATATTGATCTAAATAATGATCTTAATAATAATCTTAATAATGATGTAATTAATGATCTTTAATTAATAATCAAATTAATTTATTTTTCTTTAATCATACTTTATAATTAATTTATTTTTTATGTCGAATGTAGGGAATAAAAAAGCATAAACTTTTGGGTGATGTATTAGCCATAATTGGTAGTCATCTTCGTTGGCAAAGGTTATACCTCGAATATTCGGAGCAATTAACGACACTGAAGAATCAAAACCAAATTAATTAATTGGAAATTCACTCATTGCAATGCAAATTTGTTATTTGAAAACCAATTCATTTTACTTTTAGGTAGTACACATTGTATATTTTTAAAGATATTATTAGGATGTATAAGACTGTACAGTTTTTATAACATTTGCAGTTTGACATACCACATTTGAGGTATAAATGTATTATAAGGAATAAATAATATTTAGTACAATAGTATTTATCACACTTGAAAAAACCCGATTTTGTAATGTAATTGTAAATCCCATTTTCGCAATGAATGAAATATTTCAGGAAAGTGAATATGGATAATGATGGTAGAAGTTAATAAATTCTTATATATTATATACACATGCACGCTCATGTTTGTGTATGTATACCAAATATTCCAAAAGCACTGAATATTTTTTTAATAACAATTTTTTTCGCCAATTTAGGGATAACTTTTCCTGCATGAAAATGTCGAGGCATCAATAAATTCCGATTATAAGCGATTGAAGAAAAAAAGGCCCTTTATTAACTATAAATTTTGTGTGGAGTTAAAAGATTAACACACGACGTCATTCTTTATTTAACTTTAAGTTTATTTTAATAGAGAGAGGGGAGGGGAATTTTAATTAAAAATTTATATAATTATAAAGATGTATGATTTATGGCAAGAATAGGAAGTTTGCAAAAAATGATGACTCCATATTTTCATTAAGAAAAAAAATTATTCCCATATTAGCCAGAAAATTTGTTATTAAAAGGACATTTGGAGATTTAGTACATCTCACACACATGTGAAGTGTTTAAGGTTTAAACATTTAAATGTCCTAATTTATAATGAAAATTAAAATTCCAAAATAAATAAACTAGCATAACTAGTGAACATTAAAAGCTATTTAATCTTCAAAGATGAATTAATTAAATGCGCTTATTCTGTGCGTTGTCAGTATTATTTTTATCGTTAATATATATATTTACAAATAGATCACACAGTCATCATAACTTCTCTCTTAACTTTATTTATGGAATATTAATTATTTATGGAATATTAATGTAACAGCAAAAGATTGCAATTGATGTTTCTTTTCAAGCCGTTCTCTCTTATATAGAAGAGATTGCATTCTGAATATTAGCACCATTAACTATCATAATATTACGTTGAATCGAGAAAGAAAGAGAGAGAGAGAGAGTAATTCCAACATTCCACTCTCCAAAATCGCGATTCAACGCAATGTTTCAATATAAACGCAACGTATAAAAAATAAAGTTAGGCAAGTTATTTCTTATGTCCTCTATCATGAATGTTACATACGCGTTAATCCAGCCATGTTAGAGACATATATCATTAAAGTTCTTTCTTATCATGTTTCGTTGTACACATATATTTTTCGCGTTTAGAAATAAAAATAAACTCTGTACAAGAATTGGCGAACGCGAAGCATAATATGTTATGTAGAATCATATTCTAATTTCAAATTAATCGTGGAACGTCGTTTGATTATGACATAAGTTCAGTATTCGAAAATCAGCTGTTATACTTTTATAACGAATATTTTCTCGAGGATTCATTGTGATACTGAAATACTCAACCGCGCGTATTTCGCATGGAGAGAGCATATAAGATTGCGAGACATCGGGAGGCTATACAATATATATTGTATATACAATATACAATAAATTAAGAATGCGTTCTTCGTGCAGTTTATACATATTCTCAATTACCGCTTGGTCCGTTACATAATTTACGTAGAAATACGTCATATGTAAAATTACTATATTTATAATATATATAAAGATTTTTCTATATGTATCATAATTTTGCGATTGCGCGATGGAAATATGCCAATGAGGCAAACTTAGAACAGTACGAATTTTATCTTTTATATATCCTCTGATTGCAGAGGGAAAGTAAAGAAATTTGATCGTTCATCATTTGATGCTTCATATTGGCTTGCTGCTAATATTTGCGGAGGATCAATCTCGAGTCACACAAACAATGAAATGAAAGCGAAATAAGTACATCGCGTTCATTCATTATACCGGTGGCGGTCCATTCGGATAAAAGGCAATCGGCGTAAAGCTCCTGGCGAGATTATTGGAGAGTGTACAACTGTAGTCCTCTTCTGCAGACGGTACCAACGATGCGATGCCAAGCAATAACAGCATTAGAGCTTGTATCGGTAGAGAAACTCGAAGGACTCTTCCTAGGAAACGATATCCACGCGCCAGTACTGATCGGTTGTTTTCGTCACCACTAAAACAAGTTTCAATAATGAAAAATTAAACAGAGTTTTTCGATGGAACAGAGGTATTTTATTACAATAGGATTTTATTTATCAGTATAATTCGGGGAGAGAGATATGCCGCTATGTAATATAATTTATACAGTGCCCTGATGAAAATATTCTATTGAACTTATAGTATTTCCATCAGAGTGATCGAAAATTACTGTATAAAGAAGAATTATTTAATATATTTATACATATTATAAAATAATAGAGAGAGAATACAATCAAAATAATTAAAAGGAACATAAAAATATAAAAAAACTTGATATTATAATAAAAAAATTTTCACACTTATTGTATTTCATTTTAATTATTTAATATATTTATGTGGATCTTATTGTTAATAATCCTTCGTTACAGTAATCAAAAACATCATTTTTGTTTCTCAAAATAGAATCAAGTTTTTTTATATTAAATTTTTTTTACTTTTAATTATTTTAATTATCATCAAGATGGTATACATATTTTATGGAATTGATGAACCATAGGATTCTCTTGTCTCTGCTGTGACACGATAAATAAAGTTTTACCACAATGCTAATCTACAAATATTATGCAATAAAAGACGGAAAAAGAAAATAACATACTTTGTGCTGGTAGTGTGAGGCTGATCAGTTCCAGAGGCAGCTTCGTCGAGTAGCTACAGTTTAACAAAATAGAAAACAATAAGATACTGTGCAAGTGATTACTACGGATAATTTAGGCGGAGAAGCGTCATCCCTCTTAATAAATAGAAAATTAAATTTACATGTCCTTTAATCATTGGACGAAGCTTCTCCCCTTGAAAAGTTAATTCGTGTGATTTTATTAACAATACATTGTGCAATAATTTACAATAAATACCTATATAGAAATATAAATAAAAAAGCAAATATACCATTTTTCTCAGTGATATGAAGGTGATGATTGTAAAAACTATAAGATGCAAATACTCGAATTTTTTTATACATCAATATTTAAAACTTGTATTTTTTAAGAAAGAAAAGAAAAGTAAGTTGAGAACAAAACTTTTACTATACTGAAATGTCAAGATTATGATTTATGTTTAAAAAAACTAGTTCAACACGAATCGTAGTGATAAATGCTCGCTTTTTTAGAGAAACAAAACAAAAAAAATGCGCCTCAACAGACACGATAGTACGTGCCCAGTATGTTTATCAACAAACAAACTTTCTTCACTAGATAGTTTTACTTGATGCAAATTTTTTTATTAAATCTTTAATTACTTTTGTTGAGATTTTTATAATATTATATATATATATATATATATATATATATATATATATATATATATATATATATATTACGTATCATGCGAAATTTGCTTCAGGATATATGTATAAGCTCGATAGTAATATTTATAGATTAATGAAATTATACAATGGTTATTGTTTTAATTAGACATAAATTTGTCAGTATAAATAATTTAACTTACGTCATGTGAAAGAGATGCGAGAGATGTTGATGTAGTGGCGAGACCAACATCTCGCGGGTCCAGCCCAAGAGCAGCTCCCAATTTAAGAGTATAAATACCGGTTAATCTTCTTAACGATTGCAGTCTTAATCGTAGTTCCTGTAAACGTGTTCTAGTTTCTGCTTGTTCATCTAAAAGATGATTAGTCGCTTCTTGTAACGATATCACTCGTGGCTCGCAACGCTCAAGATCGTTTCGCAATTCCCTAAAATAAAAATAAAATAAGTATTTTTATATGAAAATATATTCTTTTTGATATATTGCATTTACAAGTACTAATAAGATACATTTATAATTTTTACCTAAATTTATTATATTTTACTTCTATAACATTGGTAGATTCAGTCAGATCAATCGGTTCGCTGTCTCGAATACTAATTTCGGTGCGCTCGAGCCAAGCTAACAACTCCTCTATAATGCTATAAAACTGATGATTTGTCATGAGAGCATGTTGCAACTGTTCTTGCCACTGCACGGCAGCTGTACAAATTTTTTCCCATCGTTTGTTTGCCACAGACAATCGATCGCGAAGCTCTTTCGCACGTTCCATATCCTCGGTATGATCGGCCAAGTGAGCGCCGACTATATTCAAACTTGTTACAATACTCTTGTGGCTATCAAGATCAAGTAAAAATTCGCGATGATCTTGAATCACGTCTTCCAGTTGTTCTATGTCGCTGGGTGGTGAATGCTGTTCACTTTGCGTACCTTCAGCATACTCTAACCATTTGTCCAAACGCCAGAAGTCATTGTCCAGCTGAGCCCAATTACGGCGAGAGCATAGTGGACATGTCAATCTGCCATTATCGCTGTAAAAATTATAATTATCATCTTTAATGTAGTTAAAATATATTTTTTTTAATCGTAATTTAAACAAATTAGACAAATATTTTATGAATGTTATTTATTATATAGGTAACATATATGCTTTATAAATATGAGTTTTGTATTTTTGTAAATAATAAAATTTTTACAATTTATTTAATATTTGCTGAGTATTAATATTTATGAAAGCATATTAGATTTATTATACATAAGATGTATAATAAAGGATTTTTTATAAGTTTTTTTTTTTAAAGACTTTTTGAAAACATATTTCATAATAATTATTGTCTCTTATAACAACTCTTACTTTGGCAATACATTTAGAATTTTTACATAGTTAGTTACTCACTGATCACATGGAAAAGCATATGCATCGGTGATGGGCGATCTGTATGGAATAATGGATAGGTATGATTTTAGTAGGTTTAATATACTATAAGCATTATCATCTGTATTAAAAAGTTATACAAAGCGATATTAATGCGTTTATACTGGCGAAAAAAATTAAAAATTGAAGCAATAATAGAAGTGTTTACAAAACTATTACAAATAGTACAATAATCAACTTTTATTTCATTTATTATTTATTAGGTGTTAGTAGCATGGAAATTAAAAAAGATAGTGCGTCTGAGAATGGATAATATATTTATTTATTTATAGTTACCCGAAAAAGATGGACTTACGTAATTATATAAGATAATATATCGCTATATTATATGATCTTATGTGCATTTTTTTCTCGGGTATATTATATATATTATTTTTAGTTTAATTATATTTATATAATTTTATATAAAATATTGTTGAAAATAAATATCAAGTATATATGTATAAGAAATAATAATGTATGTGTACATATGCAGAAAATATTGAAAATTGTAGTAACAAACAAAACGGAGATGATTTTTCATGCAAATGTAAATTGAAATTAAAGTAGATTAAAATTTTTTTATACAAGATTTCTCAAGAAGATTAACTTTGAAGATCCGTCGAGCACATGAGCACTTGAATAATAACAAGAATTAGCACAGGATATACACAATTATTTCTGTTTATTTTTGCAAAGAATTCTAAACAATCAGTTCACGCGTCTTTAATTCATCGAACAATATTTTCAATTATTCGTAATTTAGTAAAATAAATGCATTATTGAAACTCGTTTAAACATTGAAATGAAAAAAAAAAAACAACTTTACCTGAGCTCTCTGATTTGCTGTTCACGTGTTCTTGCTAATGCAAGGAGTGTATCGTATCGAGCTATTAGTGTTGCTACTTCGCTACTTTTAGCAGCTCCTAAATTCAGTTTGTCATCTTCCATGAGCAGAGTATGAAAGTGGCGTACCAGTTCTATCGAAGACTGGCAACTTCCAATCAGTTTAGCCTGCAATAGGCGCGTTAACTTATAATAATTTTCAGGGAAATATCAAAAAATATTCTTAACATTTTTATTTCGTTCTAATTAATTTTCTGACTAGTTTTAATTATTTGAACACGCAATTACTCTAACTTCTGACGTTTTTTAATTTCATGACTTCCTCAATCTTCCATTTCTTAAACAGATTCTTACGATAGAAAAAATAAATTGATATATTCAATTAAAATCATATTAAATTGTATAGGTGCGCGTTCGAATTTAATTGTAGTAAATGTGTACGTATATAAGAACAAAATTAACTGATAAAAATCTTACGATAGTTTTAGCAGCTGCATTGAGTCCAGGACCGGAAACAGGATCAGGCGTCACCGCCGCTTCCAGAGTGTTCAAGGCATTATTGCATTCATTTAAGGCAGCCTCTAATTCCATCAGATAAGCATCGCACGAGGTCATTTTGATAAGTCTCGGTAAAGTATCTACCTGAACCGCGGTGTCTTGTTCGAATTTTAATGTCTCTACTTGCACCGCTTCGTCAACTTCCGATCTCTCCTGCATCTCCAAGTCCGTTTTCAGCACGGTTACCCGCTCTTTAATATCTTGCCACAATAATTGATATTCGTCTACGAGTTCCTGAATCGCGGCCACGTCATCAGAATTACTCTCCTGCATGACCCGCAACGCTAGCTCATCCGCTTTTCGCAGTGTGACATTTTGAGTATCGAGCTCTTCCTCGATCTCCCTTAACTGTTGACGCCTTCGTCGCAGAGATGATTTCTGTTCGGGAGTAGCGAGATGCTGCATCTGCGTTAAGCGAACGTCTACTTGCGTCAGGCCTACGACCGCGGCGCCATGCATGTACACGAACTCGCGATAAGTCTTCTGTTCTTGTTGAAGGCTCGGGATAATGGCATTGATTTTCATTCCGACAGCCAACCACCTGTCGATGATCTTCCTCGTCTCGCTCGTGAGCGATCTGAAATTATCAGGATCCAGTCCGGACTTGGCTAACCGTCCAAATGTTTGCTCGAGAATTTTCAAAGCTTTTTGATGCGCCTCAATATCTCTAGCGATTGACTTAGCTTTCTCCATTAACTTCTCTGATTCTTCCTTGGAGATTTCGGTAAGATTTTTTTCCAGCTCTGAGAGAGACTTTTCCGTCTTGGATAGCCAAGGTTCATACTCTTGTTTAGTTTTATCTAATTCTTGCAACATTTTCCAAATCATTATGATTCTTTTCTTACGCTCAGTGGATTTGACGCATACGGCTTTCCATCGTCTTTCCAGATAGTTCATGCCGTTCTTTATCGCGTCTGTATTAAAAGAGGCTTTCCATGTGTCACAATCATTCAGCAGGATCTCGCATAGATTCAACACTTGGCTGATATTACCGCTTTCGGCCTCAATCGAGGTTTTGAGGTATTTGTGATCTTCGAGTTTCTTATCGATGCTTTTCTGCATGGGTTTTTCGATTATAAGAGTTTCCGATAATTGACCCTCAATGCCTGTCAACCATGTTCGTAAATCAACTATTTTCTTTAACAACAAGTTCATCGTTTGAATTAGATCGACTAGCTTGTTAGCTCTCGCTTTGCCGTCGATCATCAGTTGATTCCATTTTTCATTGACTTCGGCCAAGGATCGTTGGAGTTTTGCTTTCTCCGTCTCTTCAGCTATGTCTATCAGCTCCTGTCCAGTATTTTGCAACCATTCGAGTTCGCGCTGCTTCAAACTCATCTCCGCTTGCAACTCACTTGCGAGTCGCTTTACCGTCTCCTCAGGCTCGTCCAACGCTGTTGTATTGTAATCTTGCATGCGGAGCGTGGTGTCTTCCATCCATGACAAAAACTTGTTTAGCCTATTTTCCCATCGACCATGAAGATTGCAACGTTCTGCAAGTCTGTACGCTAGTAGGGCTAATTGATATTCAAGGTCGCCGTATTGTTGCGACAGAAGTGCATCGTGCTGGTTTAGCGTCTTCATGTCGCTCGGACTTAGGCATTCCCTCAACTGTTCCGTGACGACACCGAGAGATTCGAGATTACGTTGTGCATCAGCTAGACGAATTCTCAAGTGTTGAAGTGAGTCTAATTGTTCCTTTGTCTTGAATAGGCTCGTCGGTTTCGCGTGAAAAGCCGCACTCAGCGCCTGACTGATTTCTTGGAAGATCGAAGTGATTACGCTGGACTGTTCGATGTGTTCTTCATACAGCTTTTGCACTCTCTGAACAAAATCCCTCCAGGTCTCGAGGCCGGCGCGCAGATTGGCAATCCGTTGCGTATTCGCGGCGTGTTCCATGCGTATCGAGACGGCCAATGCCTCCTCACAATTAGTCAGGAGGTACTCTTGCTGCTTTTGAAGAGACTCTATCTGAGTCTCGCCGGTTGGTATCTTATCTAATAACGCCTGAATTCTTTGTAGGATCTTGTCGAGTCGTCTCAGGTGAATAAACTGTAAGTGCAAACGTTGCCGTTCTCTCTCGACTTCTTTTAGCCAAGCTAATAACTTACTTTGATCCAGCCTGTACTTATCCCAGGCGGATATTCTGTCGCGCACCACCGCATGTCGTTCTAGTATTCTCGCCAGTGTCTCGTTGTGCAGATTTGTCAAAGCGTTGAATTGCTCGGCGATCGACCTGTCACGCTCTTCCTCTTGTCGTACCGTTAACATGACATTTTGCTGCTCAGGTAGAAGTTTCCGATGAATCTCACAGAGATTTCGATGTTCCGATAAACCATTGTAATCACTTGGCACGCCGGTTGACAGGAAGTCCTGCACATGTGTCAGATATTCCTCCCAGAGTTTCAGTGCGGCGATTACGTCCTGCGAGCGGATCAATCGCGTCGACAAACGATGATACTGTTGGAAGGTTTCTTGAAACACACGCTGCCATAATTGGATCACTTCAACCACTGATGGTTCTTGCACAGACATATCTAACGCGCGATCCTTGATGAATTGAAGCTGCGGTTCAGTTCGAGTTAAAGCGAGGAGATGGTTCCGCAGCACTGTCAGCTGCTCATTAGATTCGCCCTGACCCACCGTCATTAGGTTCTGAAAATTGACGGATAAGCTCTTCTGATTACGATTGTTGACTGGGACAGGTTCTTAAAAAATAATTAAAAAAAAAAAAGAAAAAAACGAATAAATGTGAATAAATTTGATGTACGCAATTTAATTCACGAAACTTCGGCAATGAGCTTCAGTAACATAACGTGATTTATGCCCAGACTCGTTAAGCGTACAGTTTTAAAAAATTTTGAAGAAATCATGATTTAATAATGCGATGCATTTTCTTCGCAAGTGTGACTGTATATAATCGCTTTTATATACCAATCAACGTTGACAATAAGCGCTATGAATTTGCGTTGAAAAATGTAACTCGACGCGACACCAGTTCTCAAGTTCGAAAGTTTCGGCCGATGCTATGTGCACGGGGCGTTGCAGCCATTCAGCTGTTGCAGATTTCGTGACTGATGTAATTGCCACCTCGGGTTAAGCCCTTCGGCCTTGACATAACAAATTGTTTCGGAACTACTGCGATTAAAATATAAACGCGCGTGCGAAGCGATGATCGAGGTTGTGCCAAGCACCAAGAACTGACGGACGCGTTAATACATCAGACTAAAGCGGCCTAACGCCGCGGGTCTAACTATCACTTTCTAAGTACCGGGAAATGTGTACATCGATCCTTGAAAAATATTTTAATTGTCAGATATTTGAGGAAGGTCTTGTTCTCCAAGGTTTTGAATTCGTTTATTCGCACATGTATAATAGAATATGCTGGGATAATTAACTAACACGCTGGCTACACTTCCTCGTAAAAATTTTGTGAAATTATATCGTCATATACGTATATAATAAAAAAATTGAAATCTCTTTCGTTCCTTATAATTTAATAAATCCGCCGTTCTCTCTTTTTTTTTATATTTTATTATATTCTAATTTTTCTTTTCTAGCTTATATTTAAAGCAGAAAAATTAAAATTTTCTTTAATCTTTATACACATATATTATTATAACACTAATAATGATTGAATGTCTCATATTATAACAAAGAAATTTGATTGACATATGATTAGACAGAAGCAAGAGCATATGATTGAAAAAGTCCACATACCTGTTGGACCGAGTCGAGAAAATTTTTCGTCTGACATAGATCACCACGGGCGAGCTCTTGATTGAGAACATGAGCATCTACCGTATCCGCGAGAGACGACAAGGTTTCCCGAACATCCTCAAGTCGTTGACCGAGTGCTTCGACTTCGCAATGAAGCGGTCCATCGGCGTTCAGACCTACGTCTGAGGCTATCTGTGCTACTAGACCGCGTAGTTCCGCCAGTCTCTCTTTGTGTTCCGCCAGTGTCTCCTCGCAAATCTGAGATAAATACAAAATTCAACTCAAGATTTAACGCCTGCGTATTAATTTATACATATACAATTATATATAATAATTAATAACATAACATTAAGTAAAGAAATTAATATCCTCATATAAAATATAATTTAAATTTCTTGGCCAGACGTCGATGATTTTTTATGCGTAAGTTTTAAGGAACTTATGCCGGTTGAAGAAATGGGATCATTATTAAATATATATGAAAGCAAAATAAAAAATATCAAGGGTCTGAATAACTCAGTTGTAAAAACACTTGCTCGGCGAGCGAAAGATTCGAGTTTGATTTCCGAGTCAGCGTTTTCACACCAATGTTTTTTTAATTTACATTCTTTAGTTCCCTATTTAATCACCTTTTTATCACACTGAGAAAAATTTACTCCGTTGCAGAACTATTCAGTTTAAAAAAAAATTAATTGAAATTTACTGCCATCCGCGTCTTTTTCTTTCTGTGGCTCTTACTCTGACCGAGGAATTTATAATATAATTATTATCAATTTTATTAATATATTAATTATTATAAATTTAATTATGTAGAAATTTCTCGGGCTGGTTCAAAACGCAATCAAGCGAGATAGATCGAGAACGAATGTAGAGTTTACTGTAGGAAACATGTGTTTATTCTTCTTTATCGGTATTTATAGACGCATGTAGTATGTATTCATTATTTCTCCCATATGGGAGATTAGGGAACAAAGTTTACTATAAAGATGCTATTCTGTATTTTCCTGGAATCTATCACTATATATATATTTTATACTTTATTGAGAAATATAAACATTTTTTATTTCAGTGATTAAATAAATTAATGTTCTAGATGCATATAATATTATCAGCAATGAGACAAGATTTTCATATTCGCATAAGCGCCTTTATTTAAATACATTTATTTTGACAGATGTGGCATTAATTTATTTCGCAATATGCAAAAGAGTTATTAGATTCTTTTAATATCATTTATGTTCATGAATATTTTGTAGTATTTTATTCTCAATATATCACATTTGAACTTTTCAAGCTTCAAACAAAGATAAATTTTGATGATATGTAATTTTTTTATCAAAAATTATTATTTATGAAATCTGTAAAACAAATATTAAAATTTTTTTGTTTTATTAAATAAATGATAAATTTTTACAATTTTTACAAAAATTTTGACAATTTTTGTAAAAATTTGGTTCTTATCATACAATCGTTGAATTATTCAAAATTTTCGTGTAATATTAATATTAAAATATGAAAAGTTAATGTATACTTTTAAAAAATTTTTAATCAAAATTTAATCTAATCCAGTTTGTTTTTTCTTTTATACAATTATTCTTATATCATTGCGATAGGAGTGACGAGATAAAAATATGGACTCGATGATGATACGCGCGCGATTTTCGCAGCACTAAAGTTATTTCTGTCGCATTGTTATATTTGGCAGGAATCTCCGGTCTGTAACGGACAATCATGACTTTTCGCAGCTTTTATTATTTCCCTCTCCACCTGTCATTGTATTACCTTTATTTCTTCCGGCGTGCACATATCTTTAATCCAGGTTGTCACTCATGCTTTCTGCTTTTTAATGCGCGTTCTTATAAAATAATGCTCCAATAAAACTAAATGTACACATGCGCCGCTATACAGTTTCCCGACGTCTGAACACATGGTCCGTATTGTCGATGCGTATTCATAAACACGCATACACTGTCATACCCACACGCGCATATACACACATTTACACATCATGGACGCGCATCTGCTCTCACATTCTCTGGCATGCTTAACAAATACGGCGGGAGTGTTTAAAAATCTTCGCGATAAGGCGGTACGATAACAGAAGCGTATGTTCGCGACGAGATAAATGAATTTGAGAGAAACTTTGAAGAACTTTGAAGAAGCGTATCGAGAGTGTAGCTGGATGCTGTAAACGCTGCAACGCCCTGAATCAGACTGGCGTAGTCTACGAGGGATCGATGCGCGCGTCCGTATGGCTAACCCTCTTGCCCCCTATTCTCTCAACGACCTACCCTTGGCTAGCCAATATGTCTGTGACTACATGAGCGAAAGTGAGCAAGGAATGATGATGATGATGAGTCAAACTTCTACTCTTGTTCGTCCCTTTTTTGTATGTCACGGTAGCGTTCTATAGCATACAGTAGCGATATTATGCTATGTGCGCGCACGTAATAAAGAATGACACTACGCGTTTCTTCATTCAAGGGATGATAATTTGTTTATCGTGAAAAAAAAAAATTTTAGATATTTCAAGTTGTGCATAAGATACAAATTATAAAAATGTTAAATATTTCTTAATATATACAAAACATTTAAATATATATATTATTTTATTGATGAAAAAATGAATTGCATTGACTCAAAGATCAACAAGATAAACAAAAAATACTTATATAAGAATTGATTTTATCAATATTATATATTATATGCGACTCGTACTATTTAAAATATACGTAATATAAAAAAATCAGCGTTTAAGTATAAACACAGAAAATTATTGTCTCAGCTGGGATATTATTTGTCAAGTATCTTATCAGGTGAACAGCCATTGATTAGCTGCTCTTGCAGATATATCCTAAAGTTAGCGTTCATTTCTCTCATAATTATTCATTAAATGTAAAATAGACGTGTATAATTAAACTTATCATTTATCAAAACATCCTCTATACATATATAAGCATCAATAATTTTCGATTATAAGCAATTGAAAAAGAAGAGTTTTCTTAAACTTTGCAGAGTTGAAAGATTAACGAAATCACATTCTTCATAATTTTAAGTGAAATTTATTTAAATTACTTATCGGCATTAGCAAATTTCCTTATGTATCTTTCGTTTCCGGAAGACTTTTGAAAGTAAACAACTCTCAAAATAAATGCTTTTCATATTTAACTTATGACAGTGGCAAAAAGTCTAGGTCAGCATCACCTACCTTGACCTGCTTGACTGCTTCCTCCGGTGGCAAGTTTACCACAGTGTTCATTTGAGTGTCTACCCAGGCCTTTACCGCAGCACTAGAGTCCCTGTATTGTTGCCAGAGCCTGCACGCGTGCTGATATCTGGTGCAAAGGGCGTTTAATTCGGCCCTTGTGTCTTCCCAAGCCTGTACGGCTTCATTTACTATGGCATCGACTCTCTCGCGGACTTCTACGGCACAGCTCTCCCGCAAAGGCTCGGCAGCAGCACGTAATTCGTCAATGAGAACTTCTCGGGCACCCAAATCACCATTTAGACCCTGTTAATTAGAAAAAAAAAAAACAGAAAAGGGTATGTTTAATATTTGCAAATATTGCCACAAGTATTAGAAATTGATGCTCTAATTTTAATGAGATTACACAATTAAACAAAAAAAAAAAAAACATAAGAACAAAATGATAGAATTAATATAATATAAATGTCAAAATTAAAAAATGTTTTTATTTTTGAAAAAAAAATTTTATACATATTTTAAATTTTTGATTATAAATTCATATTCAGTGAGAATGCCTTTTAGTTTAAATAAATATATAATTAATAACTATTTAGTTAAATCTTCAATGAAATCTAAATCGTACTTTTTTCACAATAGATCTCGTATGATAGATTAATAATAAATTTGTCAAAAATAATTTTCGAATATAGAACGTTACGATACTTAGTAAGATTGATGATAGAAATAGAACTCATTTATATAATCCATTTTTTTCGTACTATTCATATATTTTGAGAATAAAAATAAAAATATAAATTATATTTTGTCTGCTAAAAGCTTTGCGTGACAGACAATTCAAAGAAAGTATAGGCATGTGGGTTCTGCTTTAAAACTCGCTATAAATAAATTGGCGACATACCGCAACACCTCAAACCATATATGCGCACGGGATGTCTCGAGGCTTACATGAATTCGGTCAGAACGTGGTCAAAATAATTCTATGTCGCGTATACTTGAGTTCGTTCACCTCTCCACAAATTTTCCAATGAAGATTATACGTGGAAATTGTGTCTTGCGTCAAATATGAATTTTTATTAAATATAACAAATCTATGACGCCAAAAAATATTTTTTCTAAATTTTTTAAAATAATTTATTCGTACAAATAAATAAATAAATTATGTTAGCCACTTATGATTCATATTTTATTGCGCTTTGTTCGCTTCTATACATTGTATGTAAAACTAAATTCATACAATTATATTAATATTAATAATATTAATAATATTAATTGATAATTTATGTTACTTTTCCGACGTTCTGCAATTCTGGCAAGACACAAAGATAAGCCGATAGCCAGTATAAGAAAAGGAAATTATATATATACACTCGGATAGCCGCGACAACTTGAAACGTGGGTTTACCTCGTGTCATAGTTTGCATACCTACCGTATCATCACGTTATATCATTAATAATTTTAGACGTTTATCTCTCTCTCTCTCTCTTTCGTAATTATTTTAAAAATAAATTAGAGAAAGCGTTAGAGAGCTGATAAACGCTTCATATCTATTACATTAAATAAAATAAAATTCTCAAATATATTCATCTATGAAGTGTACATTACCGTTACATTGCCACAATCGCGAAGATCATCTTATCACTGGAAGATCTTACAAAAAAATTACATCTTATGCATTTACATCATTAGTCAATTGAAGTGATTGTATCAGAAACTCAAGAAATGTTTCACATTATTTGCAATTAAACAACGTTACAGTTAATTATATACAATTATAATGCATCATTGCAATTTTTGCATCATTATACACATTATTTTAATTTATTTTCCGAAGAAAGAATCGAATGAAGTTTTTATATAGAATTAACATTAAAATTAATTTCGTTTAATATGACGTTTTCTTCATGTTGAGTATATCTGTTGTTGATCGTTTGTAATGTCAATTGATCGTACAAGGAGAGAACCAGATAGTGTACGAATGTCGCTCAACTTTAAATATGTTTTAGTACCTTTACTAATTCATGAACAAGTGGTACCACGCACTATTTAAGCATTTGCAAGAAATTTGCATCAAATGTTTCTGTACTTTTGAGTCCTGCTTTTTCCAATTTCTTTTTTTTTATGTAAATTTTTACAAAATGTGCGTTTAAGACAAATGCACGCGGAGTAAAGAAAATTTTATTTTATGACTATTAAATTTAATGTTAATAATTTAAATTTAATACTTTATACACGCATACTTTAATGCTTGCAAAAAATATAAATTCGCAATTTTATTAAAAACTCCAAGATGCATACAATTTCCTTAAAAATTTGTCCAGATTAATTTCTGCACTAGTCATTGTACGACACGTTACAAACAAACTGTTGACTGAGATGAGCTGTTCGACCGACAATGAAGTGAACCAAACGGTCAAATTTAAAACGAGAACTACCAGTTCCTATCCTAAATCTCCCAGACAGAAAATAACGAAAATAACAATTTTCGCAGATAGCGAATACAACTGCATTATAACTGAGTCCCCGGCAATGAAAAAACTTTTACGTAGAAAAGCACCGACTGGTTATATAATATAACGTGGAAATAAAATTTGCTTTGCAAAATTTTTTAATTTAAAAATAATTTTGGAGTTTTTAATTAGCGTGGGGTTAATTCTGAAATATATTTAAAATTGAGGGAAATGTGTACACTATCTGGTCTTATCCTCGATAGACATATCGTGACAAACATGTTCAACAATTTCACATGATCATGACAAAAAAGTCATAATAATAACTATATATTTAATTGTCATTTATTTTGAGGTCGACAACATAGAGATTCATAAATTATGCATGCACATATTCTTTGCTTTACGTACATTATTTTATTACAGGCAACCTGTTGCTTGTAACCACTGCACGCTCTATAATGTATGCTGGTTTAATACTTATTATATATCGATATATATATGAAAGTGTATAGGTTTGCTTTAGGTATGTTTCATTCCGCGATGCATGAATAACGCAACGGTATTGCGTACAAAATAAAGAACGGATGCGATCGAATGGAAATAAATTCTTACGAAATTATTTTCTCGCATGCATTCATATGTGGAGAATAACCGACCATCTTCGAGACAACATATTAATAAAAATCATGAATAAAAATCGTAATTTACTGAGAATAAAATATTAATAAAGTTAGTAAATATTATAAATAGTCGGCAAAGATTTTACTGAGTTTTTTTAACGATAAGAATGATAAGATTGCTCTGCAAAGAACTAGGGGAAAGAGCCCATTCATGCAAACCTCTAAATAAGCATATGTGTGTCGTAAGAATAATGTATAAAATCATAATTCATAAAGAAGCAAACATGTGTAATAAATAATTCTTTTCTTATACAAACTCTCATAGAATAATTAGCCATGCCCTTTAAAAAGCAGCAGCATTTATGATAGTCTCGCACAAATGTATGTATGTATGTACATACATCCGGTTTTTTTCTTTTGCAGATAGTAAATGCGTTTATTTTGTGGCAATGAAGCGTTTAAATAAAAATCACCAATTGATCTATTAAGCACGAGAAACACAGAACAATATTTTTGATTATATAAAAATGCAACTGATTTTAATTATCACATTACATTTTCACATTATATTTGTTGTTGATATTGTTGAAAACATCTTGAGTCATCGAA
The DNA here is from genome assembly GCF_021464435.1 of Cataglyphis hispanica. NCBI lineage: Eukaryota > Metazoa > Arthropoda > Insecta > Hymenoptera > Formicidae > Cataglyphis > Cataglyphis hispanica. The sequence continues at coordinate 2,581,049 of NC_065960.1, read as the reverse complement.
GACATTACGTTGAATCGTCACTATAAAACGGCGCGTTCTTTTCACTCCAACAATTCTGGCATCATATCAATTTTCTGCAGAAATGCAACTCCGGAAATCCTGTTCCGACTATTCTTCGTGCAGTCTCGATCGTTCTGGCACGTAACGCGGAGCGGAAACGTTCTGTGTCACTCAGGAAAACACTCGCTATCTACATTACCTTGAAGCTATTTATTGTGCTTCGTCTTTGTCGTGAAGTTTCAATTTAGATAGAAAATTGCGCGAGTTTGTGAAGAGTTGCGAGGTCTCATTCGAGCGACTTGCAAATGATACGCGTTTATCTGTCGTTGCGACCGAGCGATAATACAGGTCAAAATATCCAACAACACGCTTTGAAATATTATTTATATGAGTCCACAGAGATATTCTCGACAGCGACGTAAACGTGACCGTGGATCTAGCGGTACTGATAGCCGCCGCGGCGATAACGCGCCTCTCAAGCCTGAACGAGTGAGTGCGAGAAAGCGACGCCTGCGCGTAACGCGTGTGTATACTCTTATATTTGTAGATCTGCTAATTAACGTTTGAATCATGAAATTACAACAAGAAGAATTTAATTGACTATCTATAAGTCTCGAGAAAAATTATTTAAAAATTTAGAAATTGGTCCTAATTCGTGTTCGCTTAATTTGATGCTTCTGATTAAACAGCGTTCATTCGTTTGTAGCGAATAAAAAATATATCACATTGATATTTCATAAAAAAAGTTATAAGAAGCTAGTAATATTATTGATTAATTTCTCAATCTGATAAGCAAATCATATCGTTTTATTGTTACACGGTATACAATGTAGGAAAATTGTATGACTTACCTCTAATCGTTCGGTAGCCTTTAGTAATCTCTCGTAATCGACGGAGCCTTGGACGGTTAATAGCTCCATCATATAATCCGCTTCCTGGACAGATTGCTGCACTATTTCCAACTGCTTTTCGAATCGTCGCCACAACTCCAATCTATTCGTCAGTAATGAGAGCAGTCGCGTACATCTTGATTCAAGTTCGGTGTGTACATCCTGTATGTTGGATAAGTCTCTTTCTATGCCTACCGGCGATACTGTTACTCTCATCGAGGTCGGCAACTTATGCAGCATTTGTCTTAACGCCATTAGATCTTGCCAGAGAATCGCCAACTCATCTGCGACTGATTGACATTGATTAACAGCCGCGGCCACCAAATCGCTTTCTTGTTTTTCGCTGCCCTCGCATTGATCCAGTACTGCCGATAATCTTTTGTAAGCCTTTCTAAAGCGATTTAATCCACGTTGAAGAACTTGAATTTTTTCTCTGAGTAGTTGCGCCGAATCTAGCTCTTCACTTATCTGTCCCTCGATACAACGAGCCGATGATAACAAGAATCCGACTCTTTCGCTTTCTGCTGCTGGTAAAAGACCCAAGCGACCTATTTCATCTTGAATCAAAGAGATTCTGTCGAATAGAACAGTGAGTCTCTCGATATACAAGTCGAGTTCCTCTTTCGTCTTTAATACTCCATAAAAACTGTTGATAGTCATTCGTAATTCGTTCAGCTCCTTTTCGAATAGCTTCAGTTTCTCGTTCGATGAGATCTCCTCCGAGGAAATGCTGCGAGTGACATCCATTTGAATTTCGTTGATTTTATTACTAATCTCATTCCAACGATCTTGCAATTCGTAATGGAATTGTCGCTGTAATATTTCGTCTGACAAAGGTATAATTCGTAAAGCTTGCTCAAAGCAATTGTCTGCTTCATTACGCATGTTGTTGTGAACCTCATATTGTGCCTTCAATTCCTGCAAGCGTAATAACATTGATACAAAATTTTTTAAATATAATTTTAATGTGGGTACCAAATTTAATTTCTAGCAGAGATGAGACTATAAAGTTTTCTTTAAAAAAACGAAGTTAATCTTTATATCTTTCCTATATTTAGATTTATAAAAAAAAAATTATTAATATTAGATTATTTCTTTTTCAAAATCCAATTTTGTTTGAAGCATCATTGTTGACATCACTGAGTTTTAAAAATATTTATGCGTTTATTATTTAAAAAAAATCCTACATATATATTATATATTTATATGTACATATACATGTACACATATAAAGACTGTTTTGTACTAAAATTCTCAGATAAAAACGCTTGATAAAAAATGATAACGATGATAACGATTACATAAGATTTCCGTTTTCCAATTTTAATTGTGCTAAAAATACGTCTCTCGAACATGTGCCTCCGATGGCGATGGCACGAGGCCAAATGCGTTGGAAAAACGTGACCCAAATGCATGTGCGAGTATAGCCCAGCAATAAATATTTTTGTTGGATTATCGTATTATAAATAGATATTATAAGATTCCAGAAAAAGATCGAAAGTGCTTACCCAGAACTGACGCATGGAACTTCCTGAGGGATCGCGTAACATGGCAAGCTCCTTCTCAGCCGTTGTCATCCATTGTTCCACACGATTCATCAATGTCTCTTGGTTATTCCAACTCTCTCTAAAAGCCAGTAGCCTTCTCAAGGAAGATTCAATGTTGTCTTGCAATTTTACGATCACGTCTAAAATTTCAGCGTAATGATCTTCGGGATCCTCGATGTTGATGAGATCACGGAGACTACATGCCACGTCGAATAATTGAATTAAGCGTGCACGATGGGTTGCTACATCTGATGATAGAGACTAAAATATAACAAATTAACAAGTTATTAAATTTTTGTGATAATTAGACTATATAGATTTTTTGTTAGTATCGCGAGAGCAATAATGCTTTTTGTAGTTAGAATTTAGCCGTTTAAGCGCCACGTGGTAAGAAATGTCAGATGTAAAATAATATCTATTCTAAATGATATAAAAAATAGTTCTATATATATATTTTTTATCCACATCTTATAAAAAAATAAAAACAAATATAAATTATTTAGATTAAGTTAATTTAAAAAAATATTTTATTTGTGTATTTTATTATTAAATTATATATATGTTATAAAATAAAATTAAACTTAAAAGATACCGCCACATATTAAGATTAGATTTGTCAGTATATATTTTAATTTTTCAACAATATATAAGTTTGAGTAATATCAAGTTATTATAAAATACAGAATAAAGAGGGGGAAATATCTCTTTTTATAATTATTTTAATAATAATTAAATTATAATTCTTGATATAAAAATATATTAAAATATATATTTGCACTTGTACAGAGATAATTGTATATAATGTGTAGGTATTATAAATGTAATGGAATTAATATAAAATTACTAACCTGATATAAAGAGATGTATTGATCGTAATCGGTCGAGGTCACTGTTTGAAGATCAGGGACACGTTGATGTGCAACTTGAAGCCATCCTCTCTCTTCTTTCACACTTTGCTCCAGTAGCATCCATCGTGACGCGGCCAATGCCATTTGTTGCGCTCTTGAAGCCGCTTGATCGAGCAACGCAGTTGCTTTATCATGAAGCTCTTTATGCAGATCTGAATGTTTGGCTCTGGTTTCGGGATCTAGATTGCCCTCCAGCGATTCGAGAATCGCGCGACAATGATTTAAATTGACGAAGAATTTTCTGTGTTTCTGCATCTCCTCTTGAAGATATTCCAGGCTCATCACAGATATCGGACTGTCTAGCAGATTTTCAGCGATATCGGTAATTTGTGCAAATTCCTGGAGTGTTTGCTCATATTCCTCAGCTAAGAGAAGCAATTGGAGAAGACGCTCTCGTTCGACGTCTACATTATGCCCGATGATCTTCGTCATTTCGTGTGCGGCGTATGTTTCATCAGGTATAATCTTGCCTGGATAATCGCGCAATAATTCGTGAGTGATATTGATAAGCTTACTCGTCTTCCACATATGACAACGATTTGTGTTCTCCAATTTATCGAGTTCCTGCAATTTCCAACGTGTGGAATTTTCACTTTCAATTATATAATCAAGCTGTTTACGTTGCTCGTCGATTAGCCTGTAACAAAAATTAAATATTTTAATAGAAAAGACAAAGAATTGTTAAACAATATTAAAATTATTAAAATTATTTGAATTTTCTCTCTCTTTCTCCCTTTTATTATTTCGGATTTTACTGTTTTCTTATTTTATTTCTAAATTTAGCTTACAAACAAAATATAACATTTAATAACATTTTAATAGTACTATTTATTAATATTCTGATGTAGTATCTTACCTATACATATTGTTCACGCCATTTAGAAATTCGTCCCATTTTGCGAGTTGTTTGCTGGCATGTTTTTCTTCATCAATCGTAATATGTTCGATAATTTTCATCTGATGCTCAACAGCGTCTATACATTTTCGTAATCTTTCCCGTTCTTGTTCTGGATAGTTTGGCTCTAATTGCTGCCAAATGTCATCAAGCTCGCAAATATTTTCTTTGACATGATCCATTTCATCTTTTAATTCGATGAACGTTTTAGCATCCTCGTGAGAAGGCCCAGTCGGACATTCTCTGTTTAGAAAGATTCGATACTCGATAGTCTCCAGCCAAGTTGAGATTGTTTCAACGACAGTAATAAAAGTTTCTTCAATCATTATCGCATCGTCTTCTTGAATAGCATTTTGTAGCTGCGCCAATTCTTTGCGAACATCCGACGAACGTTCTTCCACGAGTTTCTCCGTGGTGACTTCCTCAAGATGTGCGATGTGCAAGATGTTACCTAGGTAACTCGACTCGTTGGTATTCTGAAGATTTTTCACTCGATCAGTTATTATTTTCGCAGCTTGCATCGCTTGTGGCATTCTCTGATATTGCGGTTTAATGTCATATTCCAAAGATCTTTCTAAAAGAGAAGCTGCAGACAAAGTGTTGAGAGATGGTACTTCGGTGACGGATTCTTGCCACAAATTCATCTCTTTTCTCTCGTATATTTCGGTGCTAGGCGAGGCAGGTGCAAGTTTTTTGTGCGATTCGGATGTCACTTCGGCGTATGTTGGACTCTCTGCTTGAAACGATTCATTGATTTCTTTACTGAGAATAGATTGCTCGATTTCTATGGGTGACAGTGGCTCTTCAGTGGTATCCATCGGTTCAGGAGACGATGATTTAGATATAATTGCGGATGATTTCTCCTGATCTGACGATATTAGTAATGGTTCTATCGTCGGTTTATCAGGTGGCAAAAATGGCATTTGTACCTCTGTTACTTCAGATATAGCTCTTGATTCTGGAATGTGGCGATTTGAATCGATCATAAATTGATCCGAGGTAATTGAGATATTTGGTACGTTTTGAATGTCTTCTTCGTGTCGACTCGTGCTTTCTGTAGTAATTCTCGATGCTATATCCTCCGATTTCATCTGATCTGATTTAATCTGAGGTATCATTTGAGAAGAATATTCACATACTACGTCATCCACAACGTCATTATTTCCCACTAAAGATGTTCGCCTGCTGACATTTTTCTTGGCTACGTCGCAATAAGACAATTTCAAGGTAGTATCCTGAGACTTTATTGGCTGTCCAAATATAGATTCGAACTGTGACTGATCTTTGTTAGGTAAATTTATCTCCATGGTTTTGTTGTGCTTCCTCTTTCTTCTTTGCCGTTTAATCGCTTTGCTATGCTCTGCAACATCCGCGTCGTTATTGAAATCCTCAGTAGCTGTCGTATCTTGCGAATTATCAAGCGTTTCTTTGCTATCAAATGTATCGAGCGTGTCACTTGCAGACAAGTCTATGCTCGCATGAACGTGAATTTCAAATGATGTATCCGGAGTAATGTTTCTTTCCGATATCAAAGATGATATCGTAGATTCTTCTGTTTTTACGCTATCCGATGATGATTTTAAATTATCTTTTATCATAGGTATTTCAGAAAATTGACGGTTTATTTCTTCCTCGACAGATGTTTTTCTCTGTCCGATATTTTCTGGAATCGTTGTGGAAATCTCTGATATTGGTTTGTCACTCGCAACTTCCATTTCTCTTATCTCTTCTATTTTTCGTACTTGTACATCAGGTGCTGCTGGAGTTTCTTTTATTATTTCTGTAAATATTATTCCCTCTTCCTTCGTCGTTTCTTTTAAGACATCCGCTTCCATTAAAACGGGCGTTTCTTGTGCATCTTCTTTTTCAGTTTTTTCTATTTTGGGATCTTCCGTATATGTTTCAACTGTATGAGTTGAAATTAATGTTGTCTGTTGAGATATCGACGTCATTTCGATTGGTTGATTCTCTTTCTCTAAAGATGTTTGTGCGCTGATTTCACACACGTCAGGAATATTTTGTACACTTTTTTCGATTTGTGGTATCAGATCTTCTGTTTCTATTTGCATCGAGCTATCAAAGGTCTGAGTTTTCTCTGGAGGACTAGTCTGTGATTCTTCCTCGGTAGTCTGCTTTGTTTCTTCGATGCTGGTTTGAATAGATTCTTCGCATACTTGTATAGGTTCTGGACTGACAACGGTTGGACTGGTCTGCATTGTAGTCTCTTTAATTGATTTTATTTCCATTTCGGTTTCCTGCAGCTCTGTCTTTCGAGGGCTTTCTTCAGGCGTCGTTTGTGTCTCTATTGTTTCAGTAGCCACTTCAGGCATTGCGATTGTTTGAGTATCTGTATGCAAAACATTTGGTTGTTCCGGACTAGTCACGACATTGTTTGTTTGTATATCTTTTTCCAAAGATTCTGGTACTTTTGGAGGTAATGTTTGAATACCACTTTCCTGCATAATGATTTTCTCTACTATTGGTGGTGGAGTAGTTTGTTGCTCGACTTCCATCGCGGTATTTATTATTGTTTGAGTTTCATTTGTCATCATTAAAGTTTCTTCAATAGGCGAAGTCTGCATTTCCGTGGAATAAACATCAACTTCGGTTGTTTGTGCTTGAGAATCTTCCATTTCCGTTTTAATGAAAGGAATATCCTCGATTGGACTAGTTTGAATAGCAAATTCCTCCATTGGCGTGGCTATGGGTGTCATAGTCTGTATTCCTAAATCTTCCACTTTCGGGATTCTTTCCACAATATTCTCCGCAATAAAATCAAGTCCTGGTTCTAAAATTGTTTGTGTCTCAATATGAATCTCTTCAGTTTTATCTGTTTGACTCTCTTCTTCTAAAGTTAACGGTAGCGGTTCAGGAGATGTTTGTATAAATGTCGAATTTTCTTCGATTACCTGTGGAGTAAATGAAGTTGAAACATCGCATGTTTCTATAGTTGTTTGAGTATTTGCGTCATCTAATACAACTTTACATTCAATAATATTCTCGTTTTGTAATGTCATTTCGGCTTTAGTTTCTTTCGCCTGATCCTCTTGCATTATGTCTTTTAAACTATTTTTTTCCATCGCTTTATTATCTTCTTTTATTGCATTGTTTTCTTCTTTTATGTCATCTTCTACTTTTTCAGATTTAGAAAACTCTAAATTAACGCTATCATCTGTAAATGTCGCATCATTGCTGCTAGTTTTGGGCACTTGAGTTAGATCTTCATCTTGAATTAATCGAATCTTTTGTTTTTTCTTCTTTTTTCTCTTTCTTTTTACGCCATTTTCATCTTCTGGTGTAATCGACAATACATCAATGTCATCCGGTTGATATCCATTTTCTTCAGCCACTATACCATCGTCTAAACTTAAAGACGATTCAATATTAGATTTGATGATCTCCGTAACATCCGGTTGCGGCTGTTCACTAGCTTGTTTAGATGAATCAGATGATGGGACATTAATCTCCATAGATTCAGCAATCGATGTAGCAATGGAACTAGATTCTGCTTCTACAGGCTTTTCTGAAGATTCTGTCTTATCCTTGTGGCGTTTCTTTTTTCTACTTTTATGACTTGACGAATCTGATTTGCTTTGCTCCGAGGATTCGATGTGAACATCGATTACTTTATCTGCCGTCTCTTGTAAGGTTTCTGTTTCTTTTTCAGCTGTAAGAAAAGCGCTGGTTTGTACGATCTTATCGTGTATTACTCCTATCGTTTTCTTATCCATCGGAAGACTAATGTCTACATCTTCCTTAACAATACTATTATATGGCGCAATTTCGGATCGTTCTGCCTGAGTTTTGATAGAGACCAATGGTTTAATTTCCGCATCTTCTTTACTCACAGACAAGGCTATCTCTACCTTATGGAACACTGGTTTGTACTCGGGCTTGAGTGCTTCATCCCTTAAATTATCTTCTTCCTCTTCTGTAAATAATTCTGATATTTCTTGTTCTTTAAGTGATGTTTCGACATCTTTTAATCTTGAAGTAGTTCTTTCTTCGTTGGATTCAATATCTAATTCACACGGTCGAATAATTGATTCATTTTGTGGCTCCGATTGTCGAAGCGATGTTACATCTTCTTCTTTATTCTTGGATGGTTCAAACGATCCGTCTTTCTTTAACATTTCTTCCTTTTCATCTTCTTCCTCTAAGAGAATGACATTTGATATATCGACATTTGTACCAGCTTCTACAGTGCTGCTAACATCATGGTGCATTTCTACTTCTACCGTGCCGTTTTCTACCTCAACATTGAGTGTTTCAATTTTTACTGGTGCATCGTCAGACTTACAAGTAGTCTTGGGGACCACCGATTCGTCATCTGTTATGGTCGGCTCTAATGGCGATTTTAAAGATTCTGGTTGTACTGCGTCTGTAACATCTTCGACAGGAGTCTGCAAAACGGCAGATCGTTCAGTATCGATGAATGCTTGATTATCAACAGGAAGTGTATTTATGCCATTTACCTTAGTGGGGAAATGTTCGAATTCGTGTTCTTTCATGGTTTCCATTTCTTTTGGTACCATATTTTCATCACGTAAAACAGAAATGCTTTCATCATCTGGAACATTAATTAAATTTTCTGATTGTTCTAATTGTGATACATGTTCTTCCGAAGAAGAGAGCGTTTCTCGTATCACAGTTTGTTCAGGATCTGCTAACTTTATCTTTGAATCTGTCGTCAAGAGTTCTTTTGACGACATGCTTTCATCTACAATATTCGATGTGTCAATTTCTACGATGTCATCATTTTTTTCTGCGATGGTTGGCTTCTCGATAATTTTTTCGTTTATTTGATTTTGACGCTCACTCATCATATCCTTAGCAAATGGTCCAAAAAATGGTCCTTGAATCAAACTATCGGGAGTATGCTCTATTGGTATATTTGATTTCATTGCTTCCTGCTGTTGTATTTCGATTGCTTTTTCCGCAGGAACTATAATTTTTTGCTCTTCGTTCTTAACCACATTGATACTGATGTGCGGTATATCCTGCTCGTTTATTTCTATCTCTTCAGGTTCTTCGATTACTTCTTCGGTGGTGGTTTCCTTGCCGTCTATAATAGTAACTTTCCGAATGATTTTGCGTGTCTTTTTAATAATTCGTTTAGTGACTTGCTGCACAACGGCATGAACGCTCGAAGTTCTCGTTTGATATTCCCCACCCTCCATCAATATTTCTTCTTCAACTGGTTGGCAGCTGATATCTCCTATCTGACCTTGCGTCACCATGTGTGTGTACCGAGGTTCCGTTTCATATTCCTCCACATTGATACCTTCGCCAGCGCCTGTGGTGACTTTACCGCCGTAAATCTGTCTTGTTATAGTCTCTATGGTACCATCTGGTCTCGTTTTAGTCACGGTGATTTGCTGATCTCTCATCGCAGCCTCTGAGAAAGCTTGCATCATCAGCGGCGTGTCTCCGAGTGTCGTCGCTAACGTAGACATATGCTGCTGTGTAGTTTGTTTACTGACCGTAGTAGTACGTCGTAACTTTCTTACTATGATTCTTTTCGTGCCGTCGGCATCGACAACTACCTCGGTAGTAATGTCGTCCGGTTCGACTAAAACCGTCTCAAAAGATTGTGGCGCAACATGGACAATGTTTAGTTCGCTCGTCGCGCTATCGGTTTTTTTCGCATCTTGATATTTCATGTCGACGACGATGTCTTCACTAGACAAAACGCTAGATTGCTCCTGATGTACTGGCTCTTGACTAGAATTAGATGGCAAGTACTTAGTCGCTATTTCGATTACGTCATGATCGCCTTTCGTGGTTTTTAAGATTTTTATAGCCTCCTGCGTTTGAGCAGCCTCGCTTGGTAAATCTTGCGTCGTCTGCGTCGTGAGAGAATGACATGTAATCGACGATGGGATTTGCGTTGTAGATGTTTGTTTTGTGAATTGGGCTTTTTTTTCCACAACGTCGTCGATTAATAAACTTTGACCAGTTTGTAAGGAAACATCAGCCAAAGAGGGCGGACCGCCTTCCAAGGAAGAATTAATTGAGGGTGCTTCGTCCAGAGTAGCATTGTCTTTCTCTGTCGATTCATCGTCAGCTTGAGCTTGCTCATCACAGATTTCCTGGAGGATAATAATTGTCTTGAAAAAATGTGGTGCTATATTTACAGCATTATATCTCGAATAATTATTGCATGTATATGTGCGCGCGTGTGCGTGCGTACAAATGTGTACAAATATACTTGTACTTTCTATATTTTGAGTTTAAAAAATGCGTTATTTTATTGTCACTGATTATTTTATTAATGAAAGATAAATAGAGTATTAGTTTTGTATATGTAAAAATTTCTTTTGTTAAACGAATCAATATTGAAACTCACAAACTGGATATCACATATTTAAAACTTACAAATTTTATTTATTTAATTGGTTATACGATTCAACAAAATAATCCGTTTTAAAACGATTTTTAACGATATATAAACGTGTTTCCTTTTGGTAATACAACAAATTTTTTTATGCTTATTTAATAATTATTTAATCAGTTTTTGTAAAAGCAATTTGTATATATATATATATATATATATATATATATATATATATATATTTAATAGTAATATATAATGTGAATAAATATATATACAATAGTCAAACTTGGAATAGGATAAATCGATTTTGTCGCATTATTTTGTATGGAATTATAATATTTTTGAGATAAATCACACGCGCGAATCTTAACGGTCAACACGTTGTATATATTTTACGTAAAAATTATTATAGTTATAATAATATTAATTATTCACATTTTGCTGAGTACGACACATAACTGTAATGATTGACAATAATGGAGAGTAAAAAGGAAGAGGGATATTAATAAGAATTCTTTAATTTTACATGAAATATTACAGCAATATATTAACATTCCTTTTACTAATTACATGCAATGCCTATACTACATCCATCACCTTAAGATGAACAGAAAAATACATAACAGTCATGATACAAATAATGTACAATAAATTAACAGTAAGAAATAATGTACGATGCGTGATATCTATAATGAAATGTGCGTGATGAGAAGCGCATGTGTCTGTTTGCAGCGCGATAATGATGAAGAAAAAAAAAAGAAAAAAATATATACTTAGAATAATGCTTTCTATATAAATAAATTATTTATATGTCCGTAAGCCGTGCAAAATTAATTATTTCATTAAGCTCGATGACTAGAATGCCTGTACCATATGTCGAACCAATGCGTTGTTATCGCTTATTACAAAGAATTTAGCGCGCATCGTTTATAACGATTAAACATTACACATTGTTTCTTATGATTATCCAAATTTAAAGCAAATATTTCAGACTCTTATTCAAGAGACAGAATATTTTCAATGCAGATTTATGTTCACATTCAAAAATGCTTTTTATTTTACGTGCAGCTATTAATTAATGGCTTATAATTTTTTTCTGACATTTACAGTTTTTGATTTATCATTACGAAGCCACCAACTTTGTAATAACCGCAATTTGCAAGCTTTTTATATTTTATTTTCATATGTAGCGAAGTTTTCGCAATTTTTGAAGCCAGAATTTATTTTTTCGAATCCTTTGTAATATTATTTTAAGCGATCGAGGAACCAAAAAGTGTGATGTTTGCGAAAGCCCCCAACCTTTGAAAAACGTTGAATACCTGCTGCTTTTGTGAGAGCTGATTAATTGTGTTTACGAGGGCTTTCTTCAGTTCTATCGCCAGCGCACTCACTTCTGGTAATGACTCGAGTTCTGAGACTCGATGTGCACGATTCCTCAATTCTTCCTGTAAAATCTGCCGATTGCGACAGGCGAGATATCGATATTATTTTGCGTACGGCGAAATAACACATTATACATTCATTTGAAGAAATTAAGTCTCGATATTAAAAATTGAGAGGTCTTATATATAATTTCTAATCATTAACATAAAAAATAAAAACGTTAAATATATGTTTGACTAAACTATTATAATTGATTATATCGATGAATAACATGATCCAACAGACCTTGTTGGTGTTAAATGAATGTTGTTCGTCTATTTTCGATATGATATTTCTTAGCCAAGTGTCTGTTTCTTCGAGGAATAATTTATAAGTATGAATATCTTGGCTGCGTCTTTCTCGATCCTCTCGCGCCTGTTCGAGTGCTGCCCGTCCTTGCTCTGCTTGATCGAAAAGGGAGGTAATACGTGTGTGAATTTCCGTCAAAGCTGTTAAAAGTCTTTGAGACTCAACATCGGCAGGAATCTCGCGTAATTGCCTTTGAAGTTGTGCAACCTCTTCGTCGTAGGTACGAAGCTCCGTCAACATGGTCTAAAGTAGACAGAGAGAATTTCTTTCCATTTTACAAACAAAGTACTCCTCTTCTAATATATTTTTTTTTGTACAATAAATACAATTAACAATAACAATATAAATTAAACAAAAACTTTTTTCATATTTTTTTTCTTCTTTCAATTTATCCAAAATTTCACATTCTTACCGTAAGAGATAATAGCATGGACTCTATGGTGTCTACAGGCAAGTGACCCATTGTTTCTTCGAAAGTCGAAAGTCTTGTTTGCAGAGAAGCGAGGCCTTCCTCAACAATATCCTAAAACATAAATACTTATTAGTAATTTCATCGCCGATTATGAAAATTACTATCTTAATTATGCTGTGCACACGACGGAGTCCAATCAATATTTTCACGCTGCGCATTAATTTCATTAGCATCGAAAACTTTAAAAACCTGTAAAAGAAGGTGTTGTAATGGCATGAGGTTACAAAATGGCACAATATAAAACACATTTAATAATAAAGGCTATATCAAGATGAGAACAACTCTTTCAGCGTCTATTATAATAAAAATCTGCATAAACATTTTTGTTACTACATACGGAATGATAAAAATTGTCATGCAAGATGTCAGTGAATATTTTGCTAAGCAATCCGAGTGCAAAGACCTATCACGTAAAGTTGCCAGCAACCAAAAGTCAAAAGAATTAAAAACTGTGTATTCATTTTTATTTCCTATTAACTGCTAATGATTCTTTATCATGTAGATTATTATTTAGTTATATATTTAGTTATACATTTATTATATTTTGAACTTTTAATATTACAAGCAATAACAATAATATAATGATGACAAATGTTGACATGTTGGAGTGTATTATGAGAAGAGACATTATTACAAATAATATTATCTATACATATATTTATGTAAGAGCGGAATAAGCATGCAATAATAAATATAATATAGATAACATATTAATTGGAAAGATGATGAAATTACTACTATTTCATGCAAATGGTAAGAATATATTTTATTAATCAATTATAATTTGCTCTCTCTGCTGATAACAATTTAATTATAATTATGTTTTGTTATTATGTGGGATTAGAGGAAAGATAAAATAACAATGCAGCAATAGCAGGAAGAGGATAACAATATATGCACATAAACACACACACATACACACATGCGCGCTATATTGATGGATCATCACACACGAAAATAATACATACTGGACTCAGTATCGAACAGCAAAAAGAAAACGTAATCGTTATAAAATAAGAAACAGAAAGAGAGGGAACGAAAAATTAATGATAAGGCAACGAGTATATATACATATACATGTATATACACATATGACAGTGGACTTCAAACTCGACTAGAAGACCGAACACTGGCCATGACGGTGATCGCACCTGGATCCTGCGTATCCTTTTTTCAATCTCGTCTTCGGCCGTTTCTTTCTCCACTTCCTCATCCGAACTGCATCGCTGCACAGATCCTTGCCTCGTCTCTTTACCTAAATGCAGTTTGGATCGTGGACGAAGATGGGCGAGGGTCGACGATTGGATGCAAGTGCTAGGGTGATCGGGACTTTGGACGTTATTCGAAGAAGAGATTGCGGGATACTCCTTCGGATCTACTTCGGAAACGTCTACGAGAGACTTTGTATGCGACTCGGTCCGTGGATCGTTGGAGGAGGGAGACATTAAAGAGAAATCAAGGGACGATAATCGGACATCGTTTAGCAACGATAAGTCTGAATCGATCGCTTGATTGTTAATCACGTCAAGTGACAAGTTATGATCTATCGGCGTTCGCTCGCTCTCGTTCGATAGATAAGTGCTATAATCTCTCCAACTACATATGCCACCGGGCAGATCGGCTACCATACGCTCTGTCTGGGGTGTGCCGAAAAAGAAATGCGAATTTCCACAAGTGTCCCGCGATCTACCGCCCGAATTGTCGCCGTCGTGATCATCGTCATGATCTCTAGGGCGATGACGATCGTCGGAATCGCGTTCGTTACCGCGTGAAAGTCTCTTTTTCATGTGAAAAGCCAAGTCCTCGAAGTGATCGCGCTCGGCTTCGTGATAGGATCGTTTGTCAGGCCAAAAACCATGGTCGTTTGAGAGATATCGTGAATTACATAACTTGGATGTAGGTTGTGCTTGTATAAGAGACACCGATGACACGTTCTTCCGTCGATCAGGACTCAAAACTAAAATCTCATCCGCTATGTAGAATTGTACTTTGGATTTTATAGGCTCGATCGAGGCATCGAAATTTTCAATTTTCAATTTGTCCTCATCTTCGAAGGAGCATTGCGCAACTGAGGATAATTTATCATGCTGTAATGAATGCTTTATGGAGACATTTGTCAAGCTGTTCGGCGATGTTTCCACTGGCATGTAAATATCATTAATTTGACTGCATTCATTTACTTTTTCGTCAGATTTATTTGTTTCAATATTATCTGATATTGATTTTACTTTTGTGACATTACTATCAACCATTGTAATATCGTGCAATTCCGAAGTGTCATCAGATTTAAGATCGAATGTTTTTGTTTGAGGCAATTCAATTTGTTCTATATCAACCATTGTCAAAATGATGTTACAGCCGGATTCGGCTTCCTCGGGTTCAACGCGTTTCGATTTTTGATCAATAATTTGTTCATTCTCCGTGATTTTTTCTGAATCCATTGTTGGTTCTGCAGTATTATTATTTTCTAATAATTCTATTTGTTTATCATATGTTTCTTGTTCATACTTGATTTCGTCTTTTGTTTGTTCAGTAGATGTTTCAAAGTTTTGTTCAAGTTTCGTTTCGATTGAAATATTTTTCTCCTCTTCTCTTAAATAATCGAAACTGGATTCTGTTTTCAAGTCTGTCTCTTTTTTAGTTACGTCAAACATTTTGCTTAAAGTCGATACATTTTCATCTGTAATATCAGTAATATCTTGTTTCGCACATTTTGACAAATCTTCTTGTTCCTGAAACTCTTGTTTATCTTCGAGTTTAGCGTCAATTTTTTTCAAAGATTTTTGTTCATGCTCACCTCTCTTTTCGGATGACAGCGGACTTTTAATTTCAGCTATTTCTGTTTCTATAGATGATGTAAGTAATTCAGATTTCTTAATATTTTCGTGTTCGGTTGTTTCCGATGTAACAGAGAAATCGTTCTTATCAATTATATCTTTCGAAATATGTGAAATTTTAGTTGGTTCATTGTCTAATTTTTGATTTTCGACATCTTCTTTCTTGATCTGTGTAATATCAGATGTTACATCCTTAGAGACATTTATATTTTCAGTGTTTTCTGTAGTAAATAAAGTTTCAGTTTCCGTAGAGTCAGCCGAAGATGTTTTTATAAAATCTTGAGACTTGGTTTTATTCAGCCGTTTTTCTTTCTTTGCTTTAGCTTTATTTTTGTGTTTTTCTTTATCTTTTATGGGATTTACTTGTGAAGGTAATGTTTTATTTTCGATTACGGCTTCGGATTTCTCTGAAGATTTCTCTGTTGTTTCTATTTGTATTTCAGTTATTGATTCATCATTTTTATTTTCAGTTGCAACATCTATTCTATCTTTTAACGGTGCAATATTTGCAACTTCTTCGGTTTTTTCATCCGTTTTTTCAACTTTAATATCTTCAATTATATTCGTGTCGCCAAGTGTGTCGTCAGATTTATTTTGGTCTACATCTTCTTCCGTATCAAATTCTTTTTTGTCACTTGATTCATTTTGCAATAAAGCTCTTGCCTTTTTTCTCTGTTTTCGTTTCTCTGCTCTTGTGAGTTTAGAAATTTCTTTCGGTTCCATTTTTTCCTCTGCTTGTTTTATATGTGATTTTTCACACATCTTTGTATTTTTTGGTTCGTCAATTGTCATATTCTGTTCAATGCTTTCTTCTTCTGTAGTTTTGTCACAAGTCACAGCCTGTTGCTCAATATTTTCTTGTTTGTTCGTCTCTTCTGCTGGAATTTCTTCATTCAAATTCGTTGACTTATTATATGTGGTATCTGTAGTAGCAGCTTCCTCAAGTTTTATTTTTACTTCATCGTCTAATTTTGGCTCTATTAGTAATTCTTTCTTTTCTGTCAAATCTCCAGCTATAATCGTTTTCTTATTTATGTCGGAGACACATACATTTTCAACCAATTGTTCAGTGGTAACTTTTACTTTTTTATTTTTCGATTTTTTCTTAGATTTTGTAACACTACTTTGCTCTGTAATTGAAAATACTTTTACATTTTTACATTCATGCTCTTGCGCATTTACATCTTGAAATTTATTAGACAATTCCATCTCATTTATTAATTTCTGCTCCTCTTTTGGTTTTTCGATATCTGTTAATTCTTTTTGCTCATTAACTTGAGTGTGTTGTTTCATTTGATCCTTGCTAGACTTGTTCTTCTCTGACTTACTTTTTCTATCCTCATCAAATGTTTTGTCTTGTGCGGGCTTTACTTCTTGAATAGCTGTACTCTCAGCATTCTGACTTTGACTCTCAGCAAGTAGTTTCTCACTTTCTTTCTTACGTTTATGCAAATCTTTTTGTTGCTTAACTGTATCTTTGTTTTTAGATGTATTCATTTTTTCAGATGGTTTAGCGAGTTCTTGCACAACATCTTTTTTAACAATATTTGCCAATTTGTCACTCTTCACATCGGCTTTTTGTTTATTATCATGTCTTTGTACAGGCTCTTTATTCTTATCTTCAATCTTCTTAGTGTTAACATTTTCAGATTCTACATTTGACGTTTTACTCTTCTTGTCCGAATCTAAAATTTCGTCATTTCGTCTAACACTTCGAGAACGCGATCTAGAACGTCTGGAGCGCAATTCTTTTCGATTAACAAATTCCATGAAACCTTGTTCGTCTACTTGAATCAAACTCTCTATCGGCTTTTGTTCGAGAGTTTCCTCTACATAAATTTGAACCAAAGGCCGTTGTTCTGCAGTCTGTTCCTTACGGAGATTTTGCTCGAGACTAGGAATGTTATTAACTTCTGGCAATTCTATGGATTTTTTGCCAACTATTGCAGCCCATGTATTTGTTTTTAATTTCGTACACGTTTCATTGTCATCTTTTGAACCAGTAGGATTAACACAAGTAGACGAAAGAGATGCCTCTTCCTCTATTTCTTCTACCCAAGGGATTGATTCGTTTTGGGAAATAGGTTTTACTACACCCGTTTCTTGGTCAGCAGATTGAGGCGCTATTATTTTATCAACATGTTTATCTTGCTCTAATAATTTTTCTGTATTTAAATTTTCATGCATCTCATCGGAAGTGGATATTTTTATATTGTCCGCTTTATCATCAGGCTTTGATGGAAGAGAATTAATTATATGTGTGTTAAGATTAGCGCATATTTCTTCTTGAGAAGTCTGAGGAGGAGTTCGTCGAGAAGAAGCTGCGACTTGCGCATAAGACTTGTTACCTTCTTTAAGCTGTTTCCTTGATTCAATGGATTTTTCCGCGATCGGTTCGACAATTTTATCCGTCGTCGTTGCTTTTAATTTCTCACTAACATCTTTACTTGTTTGATTTTCTAATGGAGGGGAATACATATCTTGTTTTGATGAAATTTCGCACAAATTATGAACGACTGATGCTTGTGGTTGTTCTACAATAATATTCTTATCACTATCTGTTGCATCTTGACAATTAATAGTGGATGTTTGAGTATTCAAAGAATCGTCTTCCAAAACAGTTATTTCTGTTAAATCTTTGGTACCAACGACGGTCGTCCACGATTTGGCATTCGAATTTAATGGACTGTCGTATTTAGACATGTTATTCTCTGTTGATTCTTGTTGTTTTTGTACACTCGATGATGCTCCAAGTATATTCGATTCGATTTCTGTCATTGTAGGAAGTACGTCATTGTGATCTTCCTTCGTGTTATCTTGATGTTCTGACGCTGATTTTTCTTTGGATATGATTGCAGATTTTTCCATTTGTTTCTTAGATTTTTTACTAGATTTCAATTTATGTTCTTTTAATAATGTTTTTTCATGTGTTTCATCAATAGTATCATGTGCTTTTTGCTGCAATATAGATTCGTTTAAATTTTTCAATTTCGCATTATCCTTGGAAGATTCAGATTGTTGTTCATCCGCTATTAAAGATTTTTCTATATTAGGTTCAGTTATTTTCTTCAATGTTTCATGTGTTTCTAGATTACTTTGTGCTGGCGATAAATCGCTGTTAGTAGCATCTATTTTAATTTCAACGTCATTTTGTTTTTTAGATTCAACTTTAATCTTTGCATAATCCTTAGATTTTGCGTCTTTAATATGCTTTGATTCCTTTTTTGATTCCTTCTTTGATTCCTTCTTTGATTGGTTTTTCATTTTCTTGCTTTGCTTCTTGCTTTCCGTATATGAAATATTATTCTGAGTATCTTCTATGTCAATATGATATTCATCTTTAACAACAGTTTCTATCTGAGTTGCATTATCTAAGATTTCAATTTTTGCTTTTTCCTTCTCAATTCTTCCTTCTCGATCTTCAATTGTCATTTCTTTTTCAATCTTCTCATCTTGTTTTTCGATAGTTATTTCTTTCTTTTCAACGTTTTCTTCTAGTTTTTCAATTTTTGTTTCTTTTTCAATCTCTTTTTCTTGTTTTTCAATAATTGATTCTTTTTTCTCAATCTCTTCTTCAATCTTTTCTCCTTGTTTTTCAATAACTAATCCTTTCTTCTCAATTTCTTCTTCAATCTTTTCATCTCGATTTTTAATAATTGATTCTTTCGTCTCAATTTTTTCTTCTTTCTTTTTAATTTGATCATCGATAGTGATATCAGTTACTGTTTGAGTTTCTGGACCGTCAAAGTCGTCATCAAGTATTATTTCTTCTTCAAGAAGATCAATCCAAGCATCATCAAATTTCAAGTTTATAGATGATATTACTGGTGTTGTTTTAATTTCTAATAATTCTTGCTCAGTCTTAATATCTTTTGTAACAGCTTCTCCTATTTGTATATTTGTGTCTGTTATTGCTTCAGCATTTGCCAATTGATTATCACTAATTTTTTCAATGGATGATGCATTAGAAGCATTTAATTCTGTAATTGTACTAATTTCTTGTGATGTTGAATCGATTCTAGTACTATTTAAATCTTCTGTTACATCAGTGAGTGATATAGTATTAGCAGTTGTGTTAACTAATGTCATATTTTGTTGTTGAATTTCTTCGGCTGACACTGCATCTGTTGTCACTTTCTTTTCAATAGTTTTTCGTTCAATTTTTTCTACTGCAGAATTTTTTAAGTCGGAGTCATCAGTTGATACAGACACAGATTTTTCGGAGCTGAATTTATCTTTAATCCATTGTGACTCAATCTCGTAAAAACTGCTGATTGGATATTTTAATGTCTCTATGATAAGAGCATGTCTTCTCGAATTAATTTCAGATATTTCTCGGTTGTCAGATTTAGGTTTCATTACTGATTCTTGTACAATTCTTTCTATACTTTCTGATTTCGGAATTACAGTAGCGGGTGGCTGAACTTCTTTTACTATTTTAACTACTTTGAAATGGCGATAAAAATTACTTTCTGCGTTATTATAAGCATGACGATCCATGGCATAAGGTTTAATAACATCTAAATAATCAGGTATTATTTGCTTCTTTACATTTTCGGGTATATTCTCGCTTTTTATTTTACTAATGGTAAGATTTTCACATTTCGCCTCAATCTCTGTTTGTTTATCTACTTTTTCTTGGTTATTCTGAGTTTCGATATTGACTTTATTTTCTTCTATTTTATTTCCTTCTAATTCTTTCTTTTCCATATTCGGAATACATGATACGTCTTGATCAATTTTGTTAATTACCGTAGTATTATCTGTTTCGACAGAATCATTAATATCTTGACTTTTTATAATATTATTATTCTGTGAAATGAAATCAACGGAGAATGTCTCTTCTTTCGTTATATTATCTATCTCGCGTTCATCTTCAGAAACTTTTATATCTGGTTGACGGAAATCTTCTTGCTTAATTTCGAATTCATTTAATAAAACTGACCCTTTCTGTTTTTCCATGTTATCATCTAAATGAGCAACAAGTTCTCCTTTTTTATCTTCAAGCGCAATGATCATCGGCGCGTCATGGAATTTTTCTGAAATGCCCGAACAAATCTTTTTCCTATCTTGCACGCTATCGAACGGAGCTGATTCATTGGATATCATTATGTTCTCAGTAGAACTCGCGGAATTTAAATCTATTGTTTGAGAATTCATCGCCTGATCTGATTGTTCCGGATAGCTACAAACGGGAATATCGTTCGGTACTCTAGCGTAAGTAGTGATGAGACTAGCTTCTACGGTTTCAGGACGCAAAGTGATTAATTCGGTAACTTTTGAACCTACGATTTTGGGTACGGGTATGTTTTCTAAAATCTCAACCGACTTAACGGACTTGACATTGGCAGGTGTGATTTTTATCGATCCTGGAATACTCGTGCTAGTAGTAGTTACGGTAATAACCGTTTTTTCTATTATCAAAGCCTTTCCTGTTGATGGCAATTGTTCGGATTCTAAATTATTATGTATATTTTCCTTGTGTTCAGGCTCATGTATTTTAGCCTCGCCGACCGAATCGCTCGAATCTTTAGAATCGAACTCAATTTCAGTATTTTTTAATAGTTCTTGCGTCTCTTCGGTCTCAACGTTATCAATTTTCACAGGCAAAGATGGATTTTTGTCTAATTTTTCTTGTTTAGGACAAATTGCTGGCTCCGAAATATCTTTTATAACTTCTGTAACTTCTGTAATTAAAGTAGAGACTGCTTCTGGTTTATCAGCATCTTTGACTAACTCCATAGTTTTGTTATGTACATCTTCTTTTACTGTAATTGGTTTAACGATTACACTTACTGCAGTCTGATCCACATCTGTCAAATCAGATTTTTCGGTACATTTTATATTAGATGTCGATGCAGTATATTGAATGACAGTTTTGCCCTTCGACTTCTTTTTCTTGCTCTTAGAAAGAGATGGCTCGCGTTTATTAACTTGACAAGACGTTACATTTTCTCTTTCGTCCATTTTCAAGTTATTTTCGATATCTGTTTTTGATTGAATAAAACAACTGTTATCGGGTACTAATACATGCTCAGTCACATTTATTTTCTCTTTAGATTGATCTTGGACGAAACTTTCTATCGTAGATGCACTTGAAGGTTTTGACTCGGTATGAAGTTCATCTTTTTCTCCAACAGATTTATTTTCACTTTTAACAAGTTGTGATGTTTTAATATCATCTTTGCTTATTTTATTTTTATCTTGAGTATTAAATTTCGCTTTCTGAGATTTCTTCTGTTTTCCCGTTTTCATCTGACATTTCTCTACTTCGCGTTTCTCAGCTTTTTCAATCATTTTAATATTACTAGCTTTTTTATCATCCATCTTATCTGCTGTCTCTGAATTTTCTCTCATAAGATTTTCTGCTCCTAATTCATCATTTGCATGATAATGTTCTAGTTTTTTATCCTCTGTCAATTCTTCAGTTTTATTTTGATCATAATATGTTTCATCATTTTTACATGTAATATTAGTTTGTATTATATCCTGTGTTTGCGGAGCTGTATTGGATGGCAAATCAATTTCTTCTGATTGAATTGTAAGATTGTCAATTATTTCTGTTATGTCTGCAATTTCAGCTTGGATTATTTGTTCTGATTTTGAAACAATTTCTTGATTATTTAATTTCTCAATTTCTGTATTATTCAAATTTATTTCAGTCTCATCTAGAATTTTGCTTGACGGAATTACTGATAATGTATGATCGATTGCGACTTCAGATTTCATTTTGTTTTTAGAAGCTTTGTCTTTCTTTTTAGAATTAGTTTTACCTTTCGCGTTGCTATTTATTTTATCAACGATTTCCGCGGTATCAAGCGTCTTTAATTTAGAATCTTTCTTTTCTGTATCAATCATTGGTTCAATAAATTCCAGACATTTATCATCGATTATTTCTTTAGTATCATTCTCAAATTTTTCTTGATTTTTATCATTACTCTCTGCATCCAGTTCTGATTTCTTCGACTTTGTTTTATTTTTCTCTTTTTTTGAAGCACTTTTCTGTTTTTTTGCACTTTCAATCTTTACCGTATTCGATTTCTCGTTTTGCAACTCGATCTTGAGAGTGTCTGGAAGTTTTACAGTTCCTGTTATATTGCTTTCATCGACAACATTCATTTTATCATTTCTTTTATCACTTAGAATATCGGATTGCTTTTGGACTTTATTCTCTGAAGATTTTTCGCTTTGTTCTTTATTTTTTATATTTTTATCTGTTTTATTTTTATGTTTTGTTTTAATGTCAGATTTGTTAGAATTATCAGATATATGGATATCGATTTGTGACTGGTCTTTTAACATTTCGTTGGAAATATCTTTCTGGACTTTTTCTTCGTCGTTAGAGTTTATAATTTTCACATCTTTTGTATCCTCATTATTTTCAACGTTATCTTTCAAAATACATTGATCTTTCGCAATGATCTGATTTTGCAATGTAGTTTGTTCGAGCAGTGTGTTTTCTTTTATTTTCGTTATTTCTTTAGACTTTTTTGATTTTATCGATGTTTCGCCGAATTTTCTCCGTTTTTTGTCAGCATCATCTTTAGATTTTCCCAACATCTCGTTAGCAGTTTTTTGAGATTTGTTTTGTTCTTCGATCTGCTCTTTAAACTTTTCCCTCTGCGATTTTACTTTCTGTTTGTCCATGTCCTCGATTTCTTTGAGAGCTTTATCAATTTCATCTCCTACAGATTTATCTATCTTTTTCTTTTTCTGCTTACGTTTCTTTTCTTGCAGCAGATTCATATCTTTAGAATCAGTTATTTCTTTTTCTCGTTGCACTGGTTTTTCTTCGCTTATATTCTTTTCGGAAATATCACTGATAATACTAGATTCGTCTCGCATTTCCAACTCTTTTGACGGATTTAATTTTTCCTTTTTCTGTTTCTCCATTGGCTTATCAACAAGCTTTCGAGATTTTTTCTCATCTATCTGTTCAGTTTTATCATTCGATTGCCTCTTTTTAATCTCCCGTCTTTTTATCATGTCCCAATCGTCCTTCTTGGATTGTTGTGATTGTTGCTTGGATTTTGGAATCGAATGCGAATCTTGCTCGCACTTAGATTCCTGCAACGGCGATATTTCGCGGAACGATGGAGAGGATTGCTCTTTATTCTGTTGATCCTCGGTCGGGGATTTATTGATGACATGTGTCGAAGTAATACGCGGGCTGAGTCCCTGAGAGAGTATTTGTGCGTAAGAAAAGATTTGCGCTTTGGATTCGATATCATTCAAGGGTAACGTATCTTTTCCTTCTGTTTTTGTTGTCGTAGAAGTGTCCAAAACATTTACAGGTTCTTTCTGCTTAGATGTATCGATAGACTCAGTTATAATCGCGTCTTGAGGAATATCTTGCCCAGTTACTGGCACTTCAGTAGATTTTTCTACTAACATCGGAATCTCATGTCTCGTGTCATTAACGGAACATTCTTGCTGCATCGGAGTTTGTTGATAAATATCCGATGTTGAAAGATACGAAGTTTGCACGACATAGTGCTCTGGCGCGTAAGTCAAAGAGCTGTTATTATAAGGATTCAAGTTTGTAGTATCCAGTTGTTGCACTTGTTGATGATCCGAAGGCGTATAAACATATGAACTCACAGGATACGTTCTCAGCTGAGATCCAATGAATCCTATTAATTTTGGCATTGGTTCCGGTACCATGTAATCATACATCTCGGTCGACTGCACTGTCTCGGTGACTGGTTGTCTCGGCACGTTCTCATAAGGCTTGACGTGTTGCAGCATATCTTCCAAGTCTTTGTCGGCCCAGTTACTCGGCCCGGATTCGGTGTAGCTTTGCTCTTCTACTTTCATCGCGGGAATTTCAGGAGATTGACAGTAAGCCTCCGCGATTTGCACGTTTTCTATCTGCGCCTCTTGCGTTGGTGCGACTTGTGAAGCTTCGGTAATTTGTTGAGATTCGTCTACGTTTACGGTGAAACTCACAGGGACTTGTTCCGTGCGAGGAGATTGAATTCGGCCAAGCGAAGATCGTGAAGATTCTCCGGATAAAGGAACCATCTCTTGTCTGGATGGCTCCACAAAAGCAGTGTTAGCCTGCGCCGTTTGCATACTTCCGCGAAGAATATCAGCATAAGAAGTGGAACCGGGGACCCACATAGGACTGAGCGAACGTCCTTTATGTTCTTCACGCGGTGCCAGTGTATTTCTTGTGGATTCTGCTTGCGCTTCTTGCCTGGGAGTTACTCTAAATCGACGATTGTCAACTTCTTCCTCTTGAATCTTTGGGTTTCTCGCATTAAATGAGTTCATCTTGCGCGTAGGCGATCGTCCTCGATGAGTTACGGGCGATTCAACAAGGATTTCTGATATATCTTGATTCTCTTCCACTCCGATTGTACCTTGATCGTTCACGATCTGCACGCATTCTGCCTGCATTTTGGTTTGCGGTTGCGTCTTCGGTTGGTCCAGGTCACTTTCCTGAATTTGTGTTTTTGACACTTGCGCTTCATTTAACGGAAGACATTCGACAGTCGACTTCTGAACTCGTATAAGAGCAGGTCGTAATACTTGCGTGACCGTGGTAGAAGGAGTGACGTCTCGTTGCTGTCTGTATGGACTACAGTTTCTCGAACTCGGGCTAGTACGTCCCGCTGCGATATCAGCATACGAGGCTTGACCGATGAACCGGTATTCGTTTGAAGATACGTAGTACGGATCTACCGCGTATATCTGATCCAGCAGTGTTTTGCTGCGTTGCTTCCAATCTTCTATCCGTTCCTGCAGGCTCTGCTTTATCCATCGCGGAAGGTCAGCCAAGGCACAACAATAGAATACATATACCATGTCAATTTCGAGGATTCTTTTTACATTCATTGTGGGATAGGGATAGCATTATTTTTAAAGCTAAGATTTATTTGTATCTTTATCGAGTCTCTCAAGATACACAAGTCAATTGAATGGGTTTCGTGAATGAATGTACTCGAATATCGATTGGCAATAAACAGGACTTTTATTTTTCTTACTTAGTATAATCCCGTTCAAAATCTCGTGGTGCGATAATTATTAGAAAAAATCAATGATCGATAAAAATTCTTACTTAGAAAAGTTGTGACATTAAAAACATAATCGCTTGAATTTTATCGAGGAACGCCGACGACGAAAACGAGAGTTTCACATTGTTTTTCACTAGTTTATCATTGCCGTTAATATTGATTTTGATCAAGTTTTAAATATGGAACTTGATACGCGGCTACTATCGTCATCGTTATTCTTCGATTGAGCAAGGTAGCAAATAAGGATGTTAAAAAAACTTAAGATCAGACAAGCGAGATAATTCGATATAATTAATAATCAAAATTAACGACAATCAGAACCGGTCCAACGGCAATAGATCTTTATTATCATAGGTCCGAGGGTTCCATATCCGGTGTCCCTCGTTGCACGAGAAGCTTAGATCTTTCGGTACGCGCCTGGATTTTACTTTGCAAGGATTTGATTTTCTCGCGGTACATCTAATCGCGCATAGAATCGTAAACGCAAGATGAGAGCGTATAACACGTCGAACGAGCGAGAGAAAGGGTGTGAGGAAGAGGAATGTTAAGGAAAAATAGTGTAAAGTATATAGCGGAAAAAGTGACGATCAGAAATGATGAATAATGAGCAAAATGATGACGATCCCGGTAGCAGTCCCGAGGACGACGTAGACGATAATGATCGCAAGAGGGATAAAATACGATAACGACAAAGATAGTGAAATAAAAGGATGTAATAGTGACAGATAAAGTAGCACAGGCAATCGTTGGAAGTAGCGAAGGTGTAAAGGAATAGGAAGTATAGCAAAGAAAAATTCATAAATGAAATAATCGGTAAAATGTGAGCAACAAAATAATAATAAACAGAATTTAATTTATAAATCGTAAGAAAAGAAGGCTCTCTGTCTGCGTGTCTTGTATGGTCTTGACACATTTCGTGACATCGGAGGTCACTTGATTTTCATGTGACTCGTAAATGTTCTTTTCCATGTTAAATAAAGATCCAAAGATTACGTAAGAAATGTGTATATGTGAACGGTGCATGACACATTTTACGTGAATGTGCGATAATACTTCGCGTTTTACTACGGTCTTTCATCCTAAAAGTGGCGTGTGTGTGCGTGATTGCTTTTATTTACGTTGATACACACGCGCGCGCACGTGCCTGTGTGTAGACACATATATACATGTGAGAGTAAAACATATATGAATATGTAGTAATGTATACGTGTATGATAAAGTAAACATGATAAATAAAATAATAAAAACCAGAAAAAAAAAGAAACACAGAAAACAAGCAAAATCAAGTAATCTCCTTCAGAACAACAGTACAAGTTTAAATAATTTTAGGAACTGAGGTACGTACGTCTGTGAAGTATTGTAGATTATGTGTATACGTAAATGTGAGAAAGAAAAACGAAACGAAATAGTTAGAACATGATACCAACCAGCACCCCGTAAATAGTCTACCACCATGATGAACACGTAAAACCAAAAACTTTCAAGATTCAATTTCTAATTCATTAATGAGTGATAAATATTATCATATAAAGGAGAGAGAACTAAACAATTTTTTTTAACCAGTTCCCAATTTTCGCATTGTTTATTGCAAAAAGCGTAGGATAGGCAAATTTAATAATTAGTATAGATGACAGTTACTTGTAATAGTAAGGTATGAGGTAGTTTAAAAAATTTTAAGATAGAAATTTAAAATTATGTGTTAGGCTGGTAAATTATTTAAAATTTAACATAAATAACAATAAAGAATTTGATTAATAAAGTCCTCGATAAAATAATGTTGATTTATTTAGTAATGCTTTATAAAGTTTTGATGCATGAGGGTATAAAAATAAAATATGCATAATAAAAGAAAAATGTAAAATGTGAAACGAAAAATGGATACAATATACATATGATCGAAAACATCTTCATACAAATTAATTATTTCAACAATTTGATAAAAATATCTCATTCAAGAAGATGTTTCCGCTGGTAGTTATTTAGATATATAGTTATTGGCCATTTCTTAATAGCATTTTGTACTTACTAAAAAATTAGTTTCATTCTGTCTTTCTGATATGATAAAATAAAATGGCAAATAACTCGGAAACTTGTTCTAGGTTCTAGTTACACATATGGTTAGTGGCTCGATCGACGGTTAGTTAGAAGTTACCGTGCATTCTGATTGTGCTCTATTGCTATTTTTAAATAAAAAGAATTTGCCTAACCGCGCACGTGACAACGAAAATTATTCGACAATAGCGCGCACGACATAATAATTCAGAGCTTGTCATATAATAAAGAAACGCGTTTTTTCTTGGTGGTGGTTTTGAGTTGGTATCAAAAATGTCATTAAATGCCAAAATTAACTGCTGCTTCAGCGCATTTGTGCAAGTAATGGAAAGAAGATGCCTACCTGTTGTTCTTGGAAAGCCTTTTCTCGATCATTTGTCATGTACGTCGGGCTGAGTACTGTTCTCAGCTGTTGCTCCACCTGCACGATACATTGTCTCAATTGTTGAATTTCCTGAAACGAAAATAATACGATGTTTCGCTCGCGATACAGAAAAAAAGAGAATTATGAATGATTCGTAGTCGAAAGTAAACTAAAAGGCCGATTGGCACTTTTTCCATTTCGCTAACCTGTTGATATTGATCTATCTGTGCTAAACAGACTTCTAAAGAACTCGTTTGTTCTTTGACGGTATTGTGAAGAGCGTTGAGCTCGGCGATCAAATCGTCAGCGGTGTTTCTAACTCGGTTATCACCGCCGATACCGGACCTAAAGTGCACCTCGAGCTTCTCCACCGAGATTGTGATCTTCGTCTTTTGGATCGCGATGTCGCTAAGCATTTTCTCGCGGATCGCGTGCTGATCGCGCAACGACTTCTTCTTGTTCTGCGGCGATTCCAATGTCTGTCTGGCCTTCTCCATCCAATTTCGCGCATCCTTCATCTTCCTCTCACATTGCTCCCATTCTTCACTAGCCTCTTGCAGCAATGCATTCTGCAATACGGGGACTTTTGTTTTAACTAATTTAAATAGCAATTGTTTAGATTTTAGTTCAAGAGAGTGCTATTCACTAACCCTTTCCAATAGCTGACCCTCGACCTGTACTTTGCCCTCTTCTGCCTCGGCCAACTTTTCCGGCAAATCGCCTACGCTAGTTACCTGACCGATATTTTCTAATTCTCTGTTCATATCGCTAAGATTTTTATTTACTTGCTTGCAGCTCTTGACCGCCGTCTATAAAATGAAGATAGTGTCAGCTGAATACTGTCGCATGAATCCTAAAGAGATGATTTGTCACGTACCGAATATTCGTGCAGTCTCTGTCTAGATTGTACAAGAGTGCTGAGCTTGAGCGGCTCGACTAGAAATTGTTTCTTTTCCTCCGTCCATGCTTTAACTTCCTCGTAAAGAGTGAGGAACCTCTGCCAGGCGTCTAGAGTGTCGCCCACAATTTGTTTCTTCTCCTCCAGCCAGCTTCTGACCTGCGCCAGCTGTTCAGTGAGATTGTTGATTGTGCTATTAATCAATTCCTTCTCAGCGTCATCCCTCGTGTTCTTAATGATGGTTTGCCCATTTTTCGTCAGTCGTTCGAGCTTGTCGCTAATCGTGCCCAGTTCATTTTGTATCTGTCTGAGATGCTCCCTGAGGACGGCCGGTTCGATCGATCTGTTTTGTACTTTGAGTTCAGCCTGCTGGATCCATGCCTGCACCTCGTCCACATCGGCTAGATAGTCCGATCTGGTGGTCCTGGCACGTTTCTGCTCTCTCTGCTTTTCCTCCATCGCCTGTGCTGTCGCCTCGGCGCAGAGTTCGAGTGCAGTCAGATGCTGGGTAATGTCGCTCGGTACCAGCTGCTGGCTAGCTTGGTACCGCGCCTTAATGCTTCCTGAGAACTTCTTCGCGGTGTCGATGAAGTCCTCGACTTGCGAATGCAAGTCGCCTAGTTCAGCCTCGATTGCGTCTTGATCAATGCCGTAAACGTATAAGCTCGAGGCGCTTTCGCGCGCCTCGTTCAATCGTTTCCGCAAACGCTCGATTTCACGCTCGATATTCTCGAGCGCTTCCAAATCTTCGCTCGCCTTTTCGGACTTGCCACGAAGCGAGCCAACGAGTCTGAAAGGACGATTCAGACAGTGACTTTTTGTGAATGGCGAGAAAGCCTTTCGTAGAAATTAAAGAAACAGCTCTTAAAAGTGTATTTTTATTACATAAGCGCATTGAGAGAGAGAATGCATATAATAATATAATAAATACAATTTGACGTTTAAAGAAAGATTTTTATAATGGTTTTATTGTTTAAATAAAATTATATCTTTGGGACTTTAAAATATTCATTCCTATCCATATCTCTTCTGATAGAAAAGATTGGATATGAATACCATTAATTAAATATTAACAATTTTATATATAATATAAATTATTTATAAAAATTTAGTAATATAAATCGCATAACTAGAAACAATTTTTATTTTAATAATATTGCATATAGTGCACAACTCTTTGAAATATTGTCCCATAATAATAATAAGTACAAGTTGGACAGATAAATATATTACGTTAAAGATCTGCGTAAAAAAGATTTCACGGAATCAGTAACTTTAAGAGCAATTATTTGCGGCGACGTGAGACGAATTTAGAATCGGAAATGCGTGTCGCTGTGTTTTCGCCTGGCCCGATCCCAGGCGAAGGCGCAGAGTCGAGGCAGCCTTGGCTAAAAGTAGACGAAGAAAGTATGTACCAACGGGAACTTAGCTAACTATGCATACTACGAGGAAGATACCGTTCAAAGATGCTACACGCGTAATTTAAAAAAATTTTGTTAAATTCTATCCACATAAAACGCCATATAAAAAATTTTTTCATTTCTCGTGAAAAATTTTTTTAATATAAATGCAAAAAAGTTTTTTTATAGCATAAAAATATTACAAGTATATGGTCTTCAACTATCGGTTGCACAGTAATCAACATAAATCATAAAGAATATTTTAAGTGTTGATGTCATATGCCAAGAACTCGTTGTTGTCATCTTTTGAAAAAAGCGTATAATTTCAATTAACGCTAAAATGATCAATTTTGCAGCAATTGCAAAATTGCAAATATGTAATATTTTTGTTTGTTAAAAGATGCAAAATTAGAGTAAAATTTATTAAAATTTATTATGATTTTTGATCTTGTTTCCTTTTATAGTTCACTTTTGATGAAAATCAAATTATTAAGTTTGTTAATTATTTCGATTGATCGCGTTACATTATAATTTCTTAATTTGACATTAATGCATAATATGCAATTAATAATAATAAATTATAATGACCGCATTCTTGCTGATTTTTGATTCGTTGCTCGAAACAACTCTTTTTTTTATAGATTCTTTTCTTATGATGACATCATCATTTCAAATTAAATGCAAGACATGATCATCGATCGACAGATATAACTTTGCCAAATATAATAATTTTATTTTGCTTAACATTGAAAAAACATCGGCCTTCCATGCGAGAGAAATTTGTTTGAATTTATACGATAATATTTTTTTATATTGTTTTATGTTTGCACAATAAGAAAAATTGCATTATCTAAATCGAGAAGAATTTGATAAATTGCGTATTACATACGTCACAACCGGCGAATTAAATTTATCACTAATGAGTTTCCTTCTAGAAACTATTAACATTTCTATTCATACATTTATGACTATGTGTCGAGTGCAAAATGATTATATTTATTCTCACGCCGTTTTGTATAATTCATAATGATTCATAATGATGATCGCGCAATTTATCGATCACGATCGCGGATTGTGCAATTTTATTTCATCGATGTAATAAAATAGGTGCTATAAAAAAAAATTTTTCTTCTTAACGATAATATTTGAATAAAAAACCACTCTTAATCGCTGTGTACAAATATTCCTCTAGACACGATATTCATAATCATAACGGAGCGCGGTAAGTCAACAAAGCATGTACCTATATATCCGTATGCGATAATCGCGCGGTATTCGCGTTTCCGCGATTTAATCGATGGCGAACTGAATGGAAACTTCTCACTTTCTTCTCTTTTTTTTCTCTCTTATCTTTTCTTTAATCCTCGTTCTTGTTCTCGCGTTTATTCGGACAACAATATGGCGCGGCACTATCAAGCTAAACAGCAGTGTTCGTAGTTCGAAACGTTATTGGAAAGATGTAGTCGGATGTAGCCGCTAAAGCTAGCTCTCGTCGGGATGTTCGTCGGGACGCATTGGCTAGGCGCCGCGACGCATGCGGCCTGGCTTTAAGACCGGCTAGCCAAGAACGACATCCTAAGAATAATCGGCTAAAGATGTAAAACCGATGAGTTTACGGGGGGAGACTATGTGAAATAATTTTGAATGATAAAACGTGAAAAAACGTGGCGTTTATATCGCGCGATTTGTTACAAGAACATTTACAATAGTAGTTTTTTTTATTATAAATTATTTATTTTTGCACGACTCCATATCTTCGAAATTTGCTATTAGTTTTGCCTTGATAAAGATATAAGAGAGTTGGAAAAAGTTTATACTTAAGTCAAATTGAGCAGGTAGATTTTTGCATATCAGTCTCCAGTATTGCATTAAATTTAGTCGACACCGTGACTATCATAATGAAATAACACGAGTCATAAAATAATTCTATAGTCTGACGATTAAAATTGCGACGGAGATTGCGTGCACATATACTATCGTTTAAAAGTACCTAGATATATAAATGCTAAAAGCTATATCAAGTATCCGCAAAAATATATAACAGAGAGACCTTAATTGAAACTATTTTTTAACAGAAAACGTATTTTATTAAAAAAAATTGTTGAAAGAAATAAATTAATTTTATATATCTTAAATGTACGCTTATAAAGAATTCAAATAAATATTATATTTATATTAAATATATCATAATGATTTCGAAACAAAAATCGTATATCATATAACAAACTGTAATTTTTACATTATTTTATACTAAATTATATATATTTTTTTCAGATAACCAATTTAAAGAAGAAGAGAATTCTATGATATATACTGCATTTGGAAAAAAATAGCAATTGCATTTTACAGATGTATCTGTTCCTTGAAAAAAAATATGATCATATTAAATGGATTATATTAAACAGTGTAACGTTTCCTGTTATTTTTTTCTATTTTTATCTGAAAAAAACTACAGCTTGTTTAATTATAAAAAAAAAATTTGTATAGCTCATAAAAATTTTTTTATCAGTTTGTATGCGTTAATTTGTATGCAAACAATTTACCAAAGTATTATGACATCGACTATTATGGCACATTCTATTATATAAACATTATAGATACGTCATTTCTTGTATCGCATATGTTACGCAGTATG
Source organism: Cataglyphis hispanica (assembly GCF_021464435.1). Taxonomy (NCBI): domain Eukaryota; kingdom Metazoa; phylum Arthropoda; class Insecta; order Hymenoptera; family Formicidae; genus Cataglyphis; species Cataglyphis hispanica. The sequence continues at coordinate 2,548,064 of NC_065960.1, read as the reverse complement.
TTGTAATACACTATTTAGAAGCAAAGTTCGACTCTGTTTTAGGCATCATACTTATATTTAGCACCTATTCGATTGGCATCAGATGCATCCTGCGATCGGCCAGCGAACTGCGTATCAATGACACTAATTGTAAATATCTTTATAAAATTTACGATACTTATAATAAGTGTATGTATGATTTTTTATATAAATTTCTATCTATACATATCACATTTTATAATGTATAGTTATTTAAAAAAATGTATAATACGTCTTTTTTATCAGTAATTTATTTAATTATTAATCAATAATGAAAATAATACATATAAAAAAAAAAAATTTAAATAGAATTTTGAGAAACTAAAAATTTAATTTTATGAAATATATAATAAATATTTTTTTTTATTAAAGTATAAAACTATGAGCTTAATTATTCTCATTTTTCCTAATTATAAGTCATTCTAAATTTATCTGTTATACAGTACACGTGTGTCAATATCGTGATAATATATTTTCTTGCGTTTTGCGCGCATGCGTTTATTATATATAGAGAACGAACGATCTTGTATGACGTTTGCGTTATACGAGAGATATGGTTTCACAAGTTTCAGTAATACATTGTTACAATTAATTCGTGCTATTAAGGGATGTAATTTTGCGAGTATCTTTCTAGTCGAATTGATATAATTATCTCTCTTTCTTTCCTTCTTCGCTTTTCCTTCTCATTTCCTTTTTCTTTCTCTCATTTTATCTTTCTCTCTCTCTCTCTCTCTCTCTTTTTCTCGTTGACATTTGATGTAAACAAGAATAATTCCGTACCTCGGGAGAGTGTGCCTCCCAAAGTGTAAGCTCATTTCTGTCCAAATAGCAGTTTCTACGACAGCTTTTTCTTCGCGAGCTGCGTTCCGCGTGCAAATAAAAATTAAGCCACTCGTACATTGACAGTGCAACACACGTGGGATCAAATATGATTATGCTACAAAGACGTTATATTTGACGGATTCGTCACTTGGCAAAACGTCAACATGCCCGTCGCATGTAAAACGCGATGTGTTGTTCATTTCAAACATAAACGCACGATCAACATCCATGATTTATGCCGACAACGAAAGATGCAATTGCTAGCATCGTACGCGATGTAACGTCGATGCCGACACGAATATGACTGGATAAATCGGCGCATGGTGATATACCAGACGACAAAAAGTATGGTAGAGGGGCCATGGACACACATTTCCTTCTGGAATGCATATCGACCTTCCTCGGCCACAAAGTTCTTATATTGAGTGTTACATCGGCGTCATGTTACGTCATACGATGAATTTGGCGATGACATAGCGCGATGTGTAATGAAGCAATAATGGATCGATGAGTATTGATGATGGTTAAGTGTCAACGTACACGTATATGTGATTTAATTTTCGCGCTTATAGGAATTAATTGAAATTTTAATCCGCTTTAATAATTTTTATAAAATTGTTTCTCGTTATTTTTCTTCTGCATTTTTATGGTTTTTTAAAATGTTACTGATTTATAATATTACGCTTTATCTCTTAAAATAATTGTATTAGAATTTCAGTTTCTTTATTTATTGACAAAATGTCTCATCAATAACTTTATAATCAAAAGATTGATCATGTCATGTTTTGGCAAGATGTAAATTCCACGTGACGCCGGATAAAATAAGATTCTTAGAAAAATTTGCCAAAAACTACAACATAGAGTTACAGTTTGTTGGCTTCCATTTGTAAACAAAAATGTTATTTAAATTTTTCTACAATTGTATGTCTACGTATGTATATAAAAAATCTTTCCCTAAACGTGCTATGTCAACATTAAAGAAACAGAGTTGTACATATATATATGTGGGATTTGAATATATATTAATTATTATTTTTATCTAATATAATATGTTACGCCACTAAAACGATAAGATCACCTGAAAGGAATATCGTAAATGCTGATTATACAATAAAAATATAAAAATGAAATATAGAATTGCTGAAATAGAAAATGGATTTAAAAAGAAAAAAGAAAGCATATATAAGCAGAAAGCCTCAGATACACATTTATACATGCACATGCAAATCTGCTTTCAAAAGGACTTCTATAGCACCATTGCCAGTCATCAAAGAGACCGTAAACTTAATTTAAAGTTATAAATTAATATGAATGATATAAACTTAAAGTTAAATAAATTTAAAGTTATATATAATAATATGTATTGTATAATATAATATAATATAAAATCTTTTAATCTGAAAATTAAACTGATTACAATTAAAAATAATCAAAAATAAAAAATTATCAAATTTGCATTGAATATTAAATAGTGAAAGTATTTATTTTCTATTCGTAAAATCAAAATGTAATGTCAAGAAAAAAAATTTTAATATCTAAAAATTTAACTTTATACATCCGGCATATAATATTTATAAATATAAAATTATTTGCTATATTTTGAGATAATGCATATATTATAAAGTAAATAAATAGAAGGAAATAAAAAAGAAGAGAATCTCTTTCTCTCTCAGAATAAAAAAATTATTCTAACAAATAATAAAATTATATTCTTATTACTGTTTATAATTATTTAATTGGAAGTTTATCATATTACTACTTGTCGTTCAAATTGCCTATTATCTAAAATAATACTGAACGATCATTGACTGACTTGTTTGGCCAATAATCATATAAGATGGTGCTGGTCCATACTGAGCAGATATTTATAAAAACAAAATGATGCATTTTCTAACTCACAAGTCGGTGGATTTCTGTAATTTTTCGAGGCGTTCCTCGAGATTTCGTGCCGACGCTTCTGAAAACGCTGCGAGATACGCGAGCACACTTCCTGCCAAGCTTCTCACTTCTTCCGTTGCGGGTTTAAGTTTTTCAGTTTCCGTCACGAGTTCCTATCCGGAACAAGATCAGAAAGCTCGTTAATCATTATCGACGATCAATTTGCATCATAAATTCACCAAGCGGTTTATTATAAAATTTAATAATTGTAATTTAACAAACGTTAATAAATTCCAAATTGAAGCAATAATTTGTGATAGAGCATATTTATGAAGATGAATATTTTTATAAAAATAAAAATGCCGCCGACACATGCGGATTCGTCACGAGCGTTCACCGTTTGATAATTCGTGAGCGACTAAAATAGATAGTTTTGGAGGGCCGAGCACCTGTGGTACCTAGCTGTGCTAGTCTGACACGTTTGGCATTTATAAAGGGTGCACCGGAAAGAGAGAAAGACGGAACTAATTGTATATCTCTATACCGTTGGCTCACAGCAAATCGATAAGAAGATGTATTCACATATAAAATACGACACCGTGCAGACTATTTAAAAGATCAAAAGTATGCCTTGCGTGACGTACATATTATTGCAAGCAGTTTTATATTTCTGCACATAATAATAACTATCGAGCACATTACTTTTCCGTATCTCTGGCTATTTTTATGCAATCAATTTAAGTTTGCAAAACTTAATTATTCTGATGTGTCATACAATTTTAATAACAATTACATTTATTATTGTTTATAATAACACAGAAAATTTTTTTTTTAATAGAAGAATTATAATTAATTATATTATAAGAGGCATTACTTACTTCTAATGCTTTAACGGTATCAAGCAAATGTTGCTTCGATCGTATCACTGTATCTATAAGTTTGTTCTTCTCCTCGATTGCAGTTAATCGCGTTTCGACTAGAGCCCATCGTGTTTCCAAATCTTCCCAATGCTGTGAAAGCGCATCGAGAGCATTCCTACGTCCTTCAAAACCTGATATTAATTCGTGCCATTCTAAACTGATCTCTGAAAGCTGCAATTCTATGGCTTTTTTATTATTGGTGTCTGCAAGTTGAAGAACCTCTTGTCCACGCTCGTTCAAAAGATCTAGCTCAAATTGTTGATTCTGCGAAAAATATCAGAAATAATAATCAAGTACAATTGTATAATCTCTATGATTTCATAATCTTTTTCTTTACGATAAACACATATTGTATAAAAAAAGAATTTAATATAATGTTTGTTAAAAATACTTTATTTATTTTATACACATGATAAAATATTTTACTATAAACATATATAAATATTTTTTTTTTAATTTCGTTTAAAAAATATTGTAAGATTAGAAAGAAAGCGAAAAAATTGTTTGCATTCTGCTGTTTTTTAACACACCTGGATGTCATTAAGGACATGCGTAATTTTCTGAATATTGAATTGTAATCCAGCTAATGTAGTGACCGGTTCATCCGTGAATCTGGTTCTACTAATAATAGAACGAACACGTTCCAAGCTCTGCGTATAATCTCTCCACATCTCTGCACCTTGTTCCAAACGTGAACGTTGCGATTTAGCTGTATTGAGAGTATTTTTCAATAATTGAGTGTGTTGTTGTTGCTGAGCACTCAGCTCCTCTTGCTCGTAACTGTCTAAAGAAGGCCAGATTTTATCCGCGGCTTGTTGAATTTGTTGTGATACGAGTTCACGTATTGAAGATTCGGTGCTAAAGTATATCTAAAAAAAATACACACACAGAGTAAGTGTTGATAATTAAACTTTTCAATTCACAGAGAGAATTATCCGGCTTTATAAATATAGAATTAAAAAAGAGAAGATAAAGCGCGAGATAGAACTTCTCACCTTGTGCTCTTCCAGATCATTAAAAATGTTTTCAAAGTCGAGACCCTCCTTGTTACTCTCCAGTCGAATTTCAGCTTCGCGAACCCAATTATGAAGCTTATCGGTAAGAACGGCGTAATCCAATCTCATCTGCATATTATTCTCGAGATAATTTCCCCGCTCTTCCATCTCTCGCGGTAAGGACGTCACCAGAGACATTGCCTCGCTTAGCATTTCCTTCAATGATCCAGGCATTCCTTCTTCATGCCGTACCGATTGCTTCAAATTTCTGATCTTATCGAGATATTCATTTACATCGGCACAAAGGGCATGGTGTTTTTTCAATTCTTCCTCGACGCTGTTCGGATCCCTCGCTAGAAGCGGTCTGGACTTCACTTCCTTTTCTTTACTCTCAAGCCAGTCGAGGATGTCGGCCAGTTCATTAGCGAGTCTTCTATGCTCGGCTGCCGCCAGTTCGTGTTGTTCCCTTTGTGTCTCTACTGCTCTTCGGAGAGCTTGTAATTGTTGCTTTAACGACTGAAGCTGCTCTGTCACGTTGTTCCTGTCCACGACTGAACCTTCCGCCGCTATTTGCTGTCCTTTGTCCGTCGCGCTTGCAAGAGTGGCTTCGCATTCTTGAATCTTTAGTATAGCGTCGTCATACCTATTAAACAAAATTATAACATTTTTATTGTTTTATAAATAATATTGCCAATAAAAAAAATTAAAATAATTTATAATTCTAGATACTGACCACATTGTATTTTCTAATCAGTAATTATTACACTTACCTTTTAATCTTCTCCTCTGTCGTTTGCCCAGATTTTTCGATATCACGGACAATTTCAGTATATTTGGTAATAAAAGTAGTTATCTCTGCAATTAAGGCGATAAATTGTTGTCGTAATAATAGCAATTGACGAAGTTTCGCTATTTGCGCTTCGAGAGCTCTTATTAGATCATCCTGCTGAGCTAGCACGCCATGTAAATCTCCAACGTTAGTAGATTGAAGATCGAATAATTTTGCCTTGTTCGCTTTGAGATCGTCGAGAATTTTTTCGTAAGCAGTCAACATTCCTTCCACGTCTTCTATACGAGCACCTATGGGCTTGTTCAACTCCTGCAGCTCTTTCTGAATATCTGCCATAAATTGAATTGCCTCCGCCACTCGCGCCGCAGCTTCTTCAGCTTCATCTATACTTTTTTGGAGCGCGATCGCTCTATCGTTTATTACACCTGCCACTCGTCCGTGAGCTTCTTTCATGTTCTTCAATTGTTCGCTCAGCTCCTGTTTATCCGCATCACTCACAGTCGGCAAGATTGATTTTCCTTGTTGATTTATCTTTTCTATGTCCTCGCCATATTCTTGCGCCTCTTTCTTTAACCGATCATACTGAAAAAGAAAGAGAAATCTTTACATGCAAACGTTACAAATAATATGCAGAATATTTGTAAATCCTTTTATGATTTTTTTATTAATTAATTTAAAAATGAGATCACTCTTGTGTTTAAAACGCACATATCATACCTTAGCAAGCTGTTCATGGAGAATGTCAAGACTAGAAGGTCGTAACTCGGAAGATGTAGCCACTTCAGCTTCCTTGACCCATCGTTGACATTTGTCAAATTCATTCTCGAAGGCTTTGCGACCCTGAAGAAGATCTGCCAAGGAGGCTTGCTTTTCCCTCGCTTCTTTCTTTAACTCCTCGTAATCCTTATTTAGATCGTCCAAGAGAGTCTGAAGTTTAACGCGACTTTCCGCGTTGCAATCCTTTAGTAAGTTGTGTCCTTGCTTAAGGATGTCTTTAAGTGTGCCTTCGTTAAAAGAATCGATATCTGCTTCCAGTTTGCTATGTTGTATGATATCTTGCTCAACTTTTGAAGCTCTTAGAGGTAAATATCCGCTAAGTTTCTTTAGATCGTTGCCTTTGGATCTTATCCAATTTCGAGCTTGTTCGATATCGGATTCTAATTTGCGACGTGTATCAGCTGCTATGCTAACGATGGATATTTCTTCCCTTAAAATGGCGCATAACTCAATCTGTTCGCCGCGCAAAGTCTTCGTATCGGCTTCTAATTGTTGTTGCTCGCTAGTTTCCAATTCGTTTTGCATATTAACGACTCTCTTTTCCAGCGTATCTATGATCAGTTGCTTTCCGTCCGCTTCTTTCAGCATAGCCTAAATAAAAATGTGACATAATATATTAATTAAAGACATTAATATGTAATTAATTTCGTAAATTTAAAATGACAAATATAAATTTTATAAAAATTCTTTACTTTAAGAGCGAGGATTCTTTCTTCTGCCTGCTTGCTTTCGAAGCCAAGCAGCTCAGGCATCTTCACCTGCTGCTTCTTTTGCTCAATCCATTCGCGATTCTCTTCGATCTCTCGCTTCGTAGCTTCGATACCTTGCACTGTCATATCCAGAATTTGGGCTTTTCTTTGCAGCTTCTTGCTGATATCCGCGTAGCGTCTTTCTACTGACTTAATTTGCTCTTCGATTTGCTGAGAATCCAAATTGCTGACCGAATCCATTACTTGGTCTCCTAGTTTCTTAACCTCCGCCAGTTTCTCCGGTCCCTGAGATTCAAACTCGGCCGTGATGTCTTTGAGATTCGAGATCTTTTGGTCGATAGTTAATCCGCTACCTTTCTCGATTACATCGACCTTTTTTGACAGACTGTCAAACCACGCTTGGATATCTTGCACTTGTGATCTGTATTTCTGAATGAAATCTTGCGCCGCTTGCTTTCCTGCGATGGCATCGATCAGCTCAGCCTCTAACTTATTCAAGCCCTCTTCGATATCCTGGTCCTTATCGTGAATGGATAATTCTGTTAATGCACGAGTGCGACGTTCGCCCACGTTGGTGAGTAACTCATTCATCGCTTGCAATTCGGCCTGGGCAGCCTCCGCTCGCAATTTTGCCGGTCGTGATTTCCATTCGGCACACAGAGCTCGTTGCTGATTGATCCAAGCACGGAGTGCTTTTTTCTGATGTGACTGTTCCTCGAGCTCGCTTACAGTTTTCATCACATTTGCCAAATGCGTTTGCATCTGACAATTTTAAAAATATATAACGCAATTTGCAAATGCAATTTCAAAAATATTAATATAAAAATACACTTATAAATTTAAATGGAAAGAATAATATACAATTTTTAATATAAAGATCTTAAATACAAAACATTTTTTTTTTTTTTTTATTTATATATTCTCACTTATATATTGTGAAAATTTAAATATATTTGATTTCATTAATTAAATAAATTTATTTTATTATTAATTATTAATTGTAGTTTGTAATTATTGATTAATAAATAAATTTAAATGCATACCTGATCGATGAGATCGTCGAGTCTTGTTCTAACTTCGACTTCTCTCGCAGGAACTTGAATAGGTGGAGCATCGAGAGGACTTCCAGGTCTAGAAACGCATGTCGCCGCAGCTTCGCAAGCTTCCACTGCTAATGCTAATCGAGCTTTCTCGGCTTGCAATTTATTGTGCAAAGTACGAGCTGTTTCGAGACTTTGCTCGGCAGACGCCAAGTTATCTAAGGGAGCATCCAGTTCCTGAGTCATTTCAGTCTCATACATGTCAAGGTTTTTCATGATGCTCTCTAGAATGTTCTCGTATTCTTGAAACTTGGCTAGAGATTCCGCTAAGCGGTTCTTGATTTGCAGAGCGGTATTTAATAGAGAATTGTAACTATCCTGCACGTTCTGCAGTTGCGTCTCTATGGTCGATCTAATAGCGGGATTTGCACCAATATATCGATTTATTTGACCGTGACCTTTCATCTTAAGTTCGTCTAATACTTCTTGATACTTCTGGATTTCAGCTAATAACGCTTCGTGTTGTTTGATTTGTTCTATTGTTTGCTCTTTGTTGGTGATGTAGAGAATTGTGTGCCATCAGTTGGAAGGAGATTTGCAACAGCCACTTCTCCGTTTCCTGCAGAGCCACATGATATGCATTATATTCTTGTATTTCATTTTCTATTAGCTTTTTCCTCTCGTTGACAAGATCGCTTAACGCCTTCCATCTATCTAGCAACTGTTTCGTTTCATTCAATATCATGTCGTTCTTCGCCCACGTTGATAATTCCGTTGCTTCTGCCATTAAGTGATCCAAATCGGATTTTCTATCGCGAACCTCTTCTTGTATGTGCTTGTATCGTTCGAGCATTGTTTTCATCTCGCCGAATTCACCCTTTGTGTCTGAAAAATTTTTTACAACATTCTCGTTCTCCTCTAACCATTTTACAAATTTATCGTGAGCATCTGCGTGATCTTCCCAGCGACTCAAAACCGATTTTACTTTTGCTTGAACCGTATTGAGATCTATGCTTAACTGTTCCCAACTGGAACGTAAATTAGCCATATCTGATCGTAATTGATCCTGTTGCTCTGGCAGGGCTATATTAATTGCCTTTGTGAAGGCGTTTTGCAACGTTGACAATAGATGTTGACCTCCCGTCACGCGTGTCGCAACCAGCTATTGCATAAATTATAATTAAATTTATTGGTGTGATATTTTTTTATTAATGCAATTAGTAGAATATCCTGTTTATATTTAGAATATTTAAGAAAAAAATCATATATTATTTTGCCTGAGATTACTTACCTTCAAGGTTTCTAGTTTATCCTTTGCCCAAGCCGTGTCTCCTACACCAATGCAATCTTCTACTGAACCATAAGCCGTGCGTAGCCAATCTTCCATCTCTTTTTTGGCTTTCAAAAATTCGGTATGATCCGCCAAATTCTTCTCGACCTTCGAGACGAGTCCTTGCACCTCAGTCAGAAGAGACATATATGCGGACTGCAATTGTACCGTCTTATCTCGCGCCCAACTGCAAGCGCTAATCTCCAACAAAGCTTCACATTTGTCATTAAAGTCCTCTAAGATCGGTTTCTGTTTAATCGCCTCCTCCATTAAACGCTTGCAACGCTCTAAATCGTCCGGAGTATTGTTATCTTTTGCCTGTTCGTCAATAATCTTCTTCTGAAAATGATCTATCCATCGTTTCATGCCATCTAACGCGTTCGTAAATTGGGACCAGCTTGAAATACAATTGGCAAGAGTACGTTGCGAATCGTAACATTGCGCTTGCAAAGATTTCCAGTCCGCTTGTATCTGCTTCATGTCCTGCTTGATGGAATCTTGACCCTCGGGACCTGTTTTAGAGATCACGACATCGCTTAACTCCAGCATCTTCGAAATTAAAGTATCGCCCTTCGGCAGAGACGAGATAATCTGATTGACTTTATTTTCTCGTTCGATAATTTGTTCTTTTTCGCCGTGAGTATCGCTGTATTGCTGAAGCTTGACCTTTGTGTGACGCACCCAGTCATTTATCTCGTTCAAAGCCTGTTGGAATCTCTCATGATCCTTGACTTGATTCTCCAGATTCTAAGAATAATGAAAATATGTAATGTTACATTACATAAAAAAAAAAAACTTTATTATTATAATATATATATATATATATATATATATATATATATATATATAGATTATTTTTTGTCTCCTTTTTTGTGAAAAAAATTCTACTTACACGAATCTTTTCGGAAATCAATTTCTTCAAATTGTCATATTTATTGATTGCCGATTCGTAAGGACTTTTTGATATACTAGGGTTTTCATTAAGATGAGTCTTCAAATGATCTATCGTTTCACCATAACTGTAAATGTCCTTTTGCAAAATTTTATATTTTTCCAATAGAGCGCGTTTCTCGCTGAGATCGTTTCTGCATACGTCTCCTGGTTGAACTTTGCCTTCAATTTCTTCCAACCAGTCTGAGATGAGTCGGTGAATCTTGTTGAGCTCTTCCAACATACTCGTTCTTGCTGATAATTTTTGTCTAACATCTTCAACATCGGCCAATAACTTATCGAATTCGCTCTTCAAGTTTTCAGTATCTTCTTGAATTTTTGCCGCACCGTTTTGTTCGGTATTCATAATGACTTTCTCTTTCAATTCTAAAGCGTAACGCAATTTATTCTGTCCTTGTTCCAATGTCTGTCGAATAGCTTTACACGTGTGTAATTTATTGTTAACCTCAGTCAATGTACTAGGAATGCTTTTGCATTCGCTCAATTTGTCTCGCGTGCGCTCAATCCAATCTTGGCATTCTTGATACAAAGTATTGTGTTGTTGATGCTCCTATAATTCATATTTTATATAAAATAATTATTTTTGATGCATGTGTGTGTGTGTGTGTGTGTGTGTTTATACAATCTTTATATTGATAAAATAAAAAAGTATACAAATATTACCGTAAAAAATTAAAATATTAAAAGAATTTAAGTTCATAAGTATTTACAACCATTAGATAAAAACAAATAGTAAAAATTACCTGGTAATGCAATTCCAATCGCCGCATTATTTCCTTAGCGAGAGACAATAGTGCGTTATATTTAGTAGTGAGTTGCGTTATTGCGTTAGAAATTCGCGTATCGGCGCATGTTTCCAGCAGAATTTGAGCTTTCATATTTAAGCGGTCTAATTCTTTCTGCCAATCAAACAATGTCTGTAAATGAACTTGGAATTGTTCGAGAACATTTTTCTTTTCTTCAAGACTATCCTGTAATTTATTAAACGTTTGAACTAATTGCTCAGTTTGCGTAAGCCATTCTGTAGCTTCGGAGAATTGATCTTCATATTCCGTCCATTTCACTATGCCGACTTCAAGCAAACTCTTCGTATTATTCAACGAATCTCTGTAATAAATTAAAACATTTTATAATAAATTAAAAGAAAATTATTATTACATATACACACATACATATCTTATATCTCATATGTATAAAAAATATATTTATAAATATAAAAATATAAAAATAGAAATAGAAATATACGAGAATGTAGAGTTTAATTATTTATTATATAATATTTAAAAAATTAAATTTTATATACTTACACATAGTTATCGTATTCTTCTTGTAATATCGCCACTTCTTCCTCGATTATCTCTTTGTCTTCAGCATCTGCGATTTGACAGGCGGCGTTACCTTGTTCCAGAGCTTTCTCTAATTTTTTCTGGCCTTCGGAACATTCACTTTGTAAAACTTTGAGCTGCGTGATTTTACTGGCCAAGGATTCCTTGTCCCCTGTAGGCTCTGAGCACTTGCTGAGTCTCTCTTTGGCTGCCCGTATCCATTGAATAAATTCGTTGCCGCTGTCGATAAAGGCCTGATGCTGCTCGACAGTCTCTTTCTGTTTTGCGTATAGTTCTTGAGCTTGCTTGCTCAGTGTTTCATATTTAATCGAGATTTCTGTAGCCGGCGTCGCTTGTTGCAAATCTTCAGCCTTTGTGGCGACTGACTGAATTATAGGCTCGAATGCCACGATATCCTGCACGATACTGTTCGTTTGTCGTAAATTCGCTTTTCTTTCTCCGATCGCCAAAGAACTCAATCCGGCTAAACCTTTTCGAGCTTTGGAGACTTTCTGTTCGCATACCTGCTGCAACTTGGCTTCGCGATCGTTGATCCATTGTTGCAATTGCGAATATGAGGAACTGTAATCCGCCCATTGTAGCAGACTCGTTTCAAGATGTACCTTTGTAGTTGAGATTTTCTTTACCAGTCGTTCCCAGTCGTTTTGAATTTCCTTTAACTGGGTGTTAATTTCTTCACGACCGTCCGACCGAGTGTTTCTCATGATCTTCTCGCCGCAATTCACGGTCAGATGTACTAGATTCTGACCTTCTTCGCGTTTTCTCAACAGTTCCTGGATCTTATTGAGTCTACTTTGCAATTCTTCACGACTGCTGCTCGAGGCTGCTTCTGTTCCTTGACGTACGATCTGCTTGGCATTCTTAATCCAATCACGGGCTTTTTCAAGATTGTTCTCGTACTCTTGATGCTGAGCCAGATTAGTCTCGACCTTATTCAATACGTCTTTGGCGAGATTCATTTGCACCTGATAACGTGAATTTAAATGCCGCAGCTGATTATTAACATAAGTGTCTAAATGAGATGAAAGTAGACCAGCAGCTGTTTTATTGAACTTATCGATTTGCTCTTGACCCTTTGCCAAGTCATCGCGCAATTTTTTCACTTCCTGCACCTGCTTTTTCTTCTCTTCTAGATTTGGCAAAAGAGCATTTTTCTGAGCTTTAATGAGAATATCGAATTGTTGCAACCAATCGCTGAGTCTTTCGTATTCGTCTTTATAATCACGCCATTGACTTACAGTAGCTTCCAGTTGATTCTTTTGCTGTTGAATTTCTGCAATCGAGTATAAGTTTGTTAATTAATATATTTCCTCCAAAAAAAAAAAAAACACAATTAATATTTCTATGAATGTAATGCTAACAATAAATATAATTATTTTTTAATCATAATTATTTAAATAACTAAATATAATAATTATGTATAATTATTTGGTAAATATAAATATTATTTAAATGATTTTTACCTTTAAACAGTCCTTCGAAACTTTCCGTCAGTGCTCGTATTTCGTTTCTGATAATTTCTTGCCCAGCGGGATTGGTGCTAGCGCAGGCAACTTTTCCGGTATGTTGTAAATGCTCCACCAACAATTCGCCCTGAGCTTTCTTGTTCAATAAACTCTCGAGTGGCAATACTGCGTTCTCAATCGCTAATTTATCGCTGAGTGATTTCTGTTTCATAGATGGTATTTTCTCGCGAGCTCGACTTAGCCAGCCAATAAGATCGTCATGAGCTTCTTTGTAAAGACGATGATCCTTATACTGTTCTTGCCGTTCGGCCAACAAAGATTTGATTTTTTCGAAAAGTTCGTCGAATTTGTTAAGGATGTCTTGAGCCTGCGAGGCAGCCAAACTTTGTTGACTGCTCGCGATCATTTCATTGACCTTGGATTTAAGACCATCGACTTCGATATTCTCGCAACGAATTTTTTCCTCGAGCACCTTGATTCGCTCCAATTGACTTCTCTTCTCCGACATTGTAGTCTGGAACTGCGAGATTTCGTCAACCGATGCTTGCATATATTCCACTGTATTATTGATAGATTGTATCTGCTCTAATAAACCGGCCCACTTATTTATTGAGTCGTCCAAGTTCGTTTTTGTCTCTAACATCTTCGACGCCAAGGCACTCCATTGTTCCTGAAGTTTCGCTAAAGCATCATTAATCGTTTGATGACCAGCTGGAGCTGTATTTGCTAAAACAGCCTGGGCTAATTCAATGATACTCTGAACTTTTGCAAAACCGTCTTCTTTGTACAATAATAAGTCTTGCACGATATCCATCTTTTGCTCCAGATCTTTCTGCGAGGATGCACTTAAATCGGAGCAATATGCCAATTTATTCTTGATGTCTGTTAGCCACGTGGTGCACTCTGCCAATTGAGTATCAAAATCTTGATGCGTAGTGACGTATTGATGCCAACGGTTATTAAGTTCTTTTACCTTGCTAGAAATCTGTTGATACTTGATACTCAGCTCTGATATATAAGAAGTGCGGGAAGTAATGTTCTTATGAAGCTGCTGAGCTCGCTCGGCAACAGCGTCGATTTCCAGCTCCTTCGCGCGAACCTCACCTTGAAGAGCGCGCAGTTTCTCAAGTTGAGTTTTCTTCTCTGCCAAAGTAGATTTGAGATCGATGGCGTGTAATTTTGTGTCGGTGTCTCTCATCCACACTAGACATCGCTCCTTTAACGTTTCAAACTCGTTCCATTGTTGAAGCTTATTTTCCAACGCCTCGATGGTGAATTTAACGGCAGAGATCAGACCTTCCCACTCTTGTTGCGAGGAATCGATCTGCGAACGAATGTTTATCTGTCCTGATTCCAGAGTGCCTGGTATTACTTTCTCACCCAAAGATCTGATTTGCTGAACTCGCGACTCATCTTCTGGCAAACTATATAATAAATTTTTTAGACGATCTAAGTTCGTGTGTAAAGACACTCTCTCCAGCTCCACGTCACCCCAGAGATTTATGGCGTTATGCGTAGCATCCAACCACTCGTGCGTGTCTAAAACAGATTTACTATACTGCTGATGATCACTCACTATACCTTCGTATCTTTCCACGAATTTAGTCGCGCGTTTTAATAACGTATCGTATCTGTTTGTCAAACTGTTCAGCGTTTGATCGATCCTGTCAGTGCGATCGGGTAAGTTATCCGCCTTGTCACGAAGATCTAGCAGATTTTGCTGATGCGTTTGAGCATCGTGTAATATAGTGCGATAGATTTGCAACTGGGCGCGTTTCTCGTCCAGGGTAGTTTTCAGTTCGATTTCCGACTTTAATTGAGCCTCTGTGATCTTCAGCCAGCTTTCAAAGGCCTCGCTACATTCATTGAAACCGGACCATTGTGAGATCTTCGCTTGTAATTCACGTTCGGTCGAAGCAATAGCGTCATAGAGTTCTTCGAAGGCTTGTTGGAGATCCAGCAGCTGCTGACGAATGATATCTCGGCCGTCCGTGCCGGTCGTAGGATATAATCGTTCTCCAGCTTCGACGGTGCTATTTATTAAAAGCGTAGATGAAGGCTGACGAGATAAAAGTTCCTTCAAAGTATCGACGTTCGAGATCAGCTCTTGACGAGTACCATTAGCATTTTCCTTGATGGATTGATAACGTGCTCTTGCATTTGCTAGACATTCGGAGCATTGCTTATAACGATCCAAGTAACTGGCATGATCTACGACTGCTTGTTCACATTTCTTTATGAGTTCCTAAAGTAGAATCGTATAATAATTTTTACACAGAAAAACATAGTTTCGTTGGCTCAGCATATTTTATACCATTGTTAGCTATGTCATTAATTATTAAAAATTATATATTAAAAAGAGAAGGACAATTCCTTTTTTCTCTTTTGTTAATATTATTTTGTTAATATTAATTGTACTTAAAAGAAAGTAAATTAAATAATATTAATTATTATGACATAATTTGATCGATTATATATTAAACGTGTAATTAAAGTTAATAGTAATACTTTTTGTTAAAAAAACAAAATTTCTTTTCCTTTATGTATGTTTTAAATATGAAATAAAATTATATTACAAAATAATTATATATCTTATTCTTTTATATATTTTGATATTGCTATGCCTACCTTAGCAGTTGCCTGAATCGATTGGAAACGTGATGTCACTTGTTGAACGCTGACAGAAAATCTAGTTTCGCCACTAATCTGCATCAATTCCGACGAATCGTCGCTCATTTTATCGAATTCAGCCTCATTTTGCCGAAGATTCACGATTAATGACTGCAAAAAATTGCTTTTAGTATATTTCGTTTATTTAATATTATATATAAATAAGATTCGCATTAAAGAATTGTTCTGCGCAATTTGTATGCGTGAACAAAAAAGTAGAAAACTTTTCTTTTCTGCGGGAGCAGAAATCTGTTTAATAGCAAGTAATAGTTAGAGATCTGCTTAACAGTAAGTAATAGAGTTAGATCTTCTTATTATTCTTACAAAAATATGCGTTACGTATAAAAAATTATAAAATGTTTAATGTTACATCAGGCTTGCTTATCCTATCGATGTAAATCTCAGCGCTAAAGAAGCTCTACTTTCATTCGTGCAGCAAAAATAGAATCCTCTTATTATAAATTTTGAAATTAAAAGCGCAATATTCATTAAACGTATATAAATAGATCGCCAAAAATTTAACAAAAATTCAAATTCTTGTTGATACAAAAATAAGAAATTTTATATACATCTTAAGATATTGTTCAACGATTTTGGTCTTAACATATGTTATCAAGCGAATGGAATCGCAAAGTAATGAAGCCTTGATATCCTCCATCTCTGCTCTGGCAAAAGTTATAAAGCTGAAAGATTATAGAAAAGAGCAATCATATCGAAGACGACACCTCGTAAAGCCGCAATCATCCACCTTTTTTGCAATCTCGCCTTTTTATAAGGTAATATATTTGCAGTTTCGCATATTACTTTCTTACTTGTTCGAGATGATCACCAAGCGCAACTAGTTCTGCCACATCCGTGTTCCGCGAATCGGCAACTTTTTGTAGTTCCTAGGAAAGTTTATTATGTACAATCATTGTGCGTGGGAGATTATTACGCTCTTGGATTGGAGCTAAAAGCTTGCGTGGCCGGGATGTATTTTCCTCCATTTTTTTTTTTTTGTGAACTCAAAAATAATTTATCAAATGTAAAAGAAAAAAAAGCATTAACCCTATTAAAATTTATATTAGTGTTACATTTCAGTACGTGTAGTAAACAAAAGAGTTACATCTAAAAGATGACAATTATGTTTATGAGATTAAAACATGGACATCTTAAATGTGCACACTCTCTTTTATTATGCTACTATCTCATATTGATGAGGAAAATTCTGTGATAAGAGATAAACAAAATGGTCCTTGTAAATCAATATTAAATATTAGATATTTGGGACATTTATCAAATTTCCGTAATGGCAAGAAAACTGCATTTTTGCGACGCAACACGATATTTTAATCATCCCAAGCTTACTTGATATTTTTCAAGCTGCTCCTGCTTTTCCTCGAGTGTGTTTTTCAGGCTATAATTCTTCAACGATGTTTCGGCGTCGGTAAGCCAAGCAAGTAGACGTTCTAATAAATTTTCATATTCACTCCATTGTTGTATTCTTTCTTCGATGCAACGTAGCGTATCGCATACGGCTGTGGCGAATTTCTTATTCTCGAATCTAAAGGAACAAACATTTGTGATATTTACTTAGTCGGTAGTAAAAAATAATTAATTTTAGTTTTAAATATTTCTTAAATACATAAATAAAATAATATTTAATAATTTTCTTTTTTGTAAATACTATTTACCTTAGATTGGCCAAATCTCTTTCCATAGATTCTTGGGACCGTGATGGTAAAATATGTACACTTTGTATCACGTGTTCTTCAAGAACGTTCAACTTCATCTCACCTTCGCTTTGACTGTCTTGTATCTCTATAACTTTAGCCAATCTGGCTTGAAGAATAGTTTTGTTTCCGGTATAATCGTTATAATTAGCTAAGCGTTCCCATTGACGTTTTTGATAGTCTTGATAAGCTTTCTGAAGATCATGGAATTGTTGAAAAATATCGAGCAATGTCTCTAAATTTGATATTCCTTTTTGGGATGTATCTATTAATTTCTCGTATCTTTTCGATACGGAAAGCACTTTTTCTTGAACATCCGATAGAACTTGAGTGACTTGTCTCAAAGCGTTGGCTTTTTCGGAAACGCCTTCGATAATGCGTTTGTGAGCTAAAATCTCTTGATGTAATGTCTGTAATAAAATGTCTCAGATAATATATTTAACTCTCTTTATCTTTCTCTTTAACACACACATTTATTCGGACAATAATAAAAGATATTAGCAGTATATATACGCAAATAGATACAGACCTTTAATTTAAGTAGCTTCGATTTTATCTCTTGTAAAGATGACCATACAATCGAAGAATCTTGCTTAACGGCACGTTCCATCGTGTCCAACCAAGTCAAAATTTGTTGCATAGTTTCTTGATAACTGAACCATTGTAAGGATTGAGCATCCTGCTTTTTCTGTTGCTCGCTAATGCCTTCGGCTAAGCGATCCCATCGTTCACGAGCATCTCTCAATTCGTGTCTAATTGTTTCACGCCCTTGAGCGGAAGTGTCTGGAAGAATTCTTTCTCCGAGAGATGTTAGACTGTCTAAACGACGTTCAGCCTGTTCTTTTTCGGCTAATAAAACTTGCAAACGCGAATTCCTAGCTTCGAGATCCGCGCTGATCTCATCTTCTTTCAAGATGGCTAGATTTTTCTCAAGAGGTGTAAGCCAAATATCGATGGCTGTCAGTTTCTCTTCGTAAGCACGATGATCGTCTACGATACCTTGGCAATGATTTATCACTTCTTTGCTGAGCACAAGCAGCAATTGATATCTAAAATTTTATTATTTCAGATATTAACTTTCTCAAATTTTATTATTTTGTGTATGTATACGTTTATCTTTATTACATCTTTTTATTTACAAATTAAAAATTAATCAAAATTAATTCGTATTATATTATTTTTATAGAAATTCAAAGATGCTATCTAGAGCTTTCAAGAACGTGTTAGATTTTATGCTTGTATGTTACGATTGTGATTCCATTTTTCAGATCTCATTTATATTATGACAAAAATGCATATATACAGCTGATTGACATAAAAATAATAATTTTCTTGTTGAAAATAATTTAACATACCTGTTGCTAACTTGAGAAATTAATGGTTTGATGCGTTCGACATTACTTGACTGTAGCAAACTATGTGACTTATCCACAAACTCGTCTATTTCCTGTTCTTTTCGTGCGATGATTTCGCGATTCTCTTTACATTCGCGAAGTCGCGCTTCTTTATCTTTCAATGTGGGTTGAAGTTGTTGGTCTCGGAATATCGCCTCCATGGAACGGAACCATTTTGTGTGAGCTTCCAACTGATCCTCAAAGTTCTGCCATCTCTCCAAAGCTGCTTTTTGTCGTTCCTCTACAGATTCTGAAGAATTAAATTTAACAATGAGAGAAATTACTATAAAAATAAATAATTTAAGGGAACGCATTAAATCATATTTTTATTGTTCTTTATAAATAAAAAAAAGATATTAACGTTAAAACAATACCTTTTTATAATTTTTTGAACGAATTAATTTATACAAAAAAATCTTTTCTGCGAAATAATTTTTTGGAAATATTAATTTGGAATATATATTTACCGATATCGCTTAGAAATTGATGCAGATTATTTTCCAAGGTGGTCACTTCCTTATCTATAATTTCTCGACCCTTTGCTGCTGTACTATTAATCACAGCCTCGCTGATTTGTTTCAATCTCATGAGATGTTCTTCTCCCTGCGCCTGATTGCCTTTTAATGTCGCTAAGCTCGTTAATCTGCGAGAGATTTCGGATCGTTCGCCCGTTACGTCGTTGTATTCGATCAGCTTTTCTCGTTCTCTATTTAACCAATCGGAGATACATTTGCATTGAAGATTGAAACGGTGATGTTTCTCGCAGCAGTCTTCCAAATTTTCTAGCAAATCTCGCGACTTGATAACAATATTTTGGAATAGCTGCTTGATGGACTGCAAGTAGACGTTCAAAGAAGTATCTTTAGTCTGATCGACCAACTGTTGTGCTTTGTCGCAAACCGATTCGATTAACGTCTGATGCGACATGATCTCTTGATGCATAATCTTGTGATTCTGTAATTGCGCGCGTTTTTCCTCCAGCGAGGATTTTAATTCGGTGTGCTGATGCATCGCGCGCTCGACGTCTCGCAACCAAGCCGTTAATTGTTCTTGAGACAGAGAAAACTCGGCAAACTGCATCAGACACTGATCCAACTTTTGCGTCGAATTCTGCAGATCTTCGGAGAAGCCGTCCCATAAACTACGCAGATTTCTCAGCTGCTGTCTAATTATCTCTCTACCGTCCGGTGAAGTGTGTACATAAAGCTTTTCGCCGAGATCAACAATGGATTCAAAACGAACATTCTCGCGAGTTCTGACATCACTGAGATCTCTGATGTGTTTCTGTCTACTTTGTAATATCGCCATATCACCGACAATCTCGCTGTATTTTTTTAACTCATTCTGAACCTCGGTGATCCAATCCACAAATTGATTGTATCTTTCATTAAATAGACTATGCTCTTTCATGTATTGTTCGTATCTCGTTATAGCTTCCTTCGCCTGATTCCTGATGGCTTGATATCTGGTAGCTTGACGAGACACCCTGGTAGCCAAGTCTGCTTCTACAGATTGACTTTTTTCAACCATTGCGTTGATCTCCGCACCCTTCGCCACAATAATCTCTTCTAAAGATTTTAATTTCTGTAAATGTGCACGTTTTGTTTCCTCGGAACTTTTCAAGCTCTGATCCTTCACTTGAGTCTCGATCAGTTTAAGCCAGGAATCTAGATGTTCAACCGTTCTTTCAAATTCAGACCATTGATCGAATAAATGATTTAATCTATTTTTGCTCGTGATGCATCGTTGAAGGAAATCTTCCCATATTTTTTTCTGTTGCTCAAAGCTTGTTAGTAATGCAGGATGACCCGCTATCGACGTTTGCTCCAAAATAATATTCAATTGCTGATTACAGTCGGCTATAATCCTATCGCCTTCAGACTTTTGTTGCAATACATTTTCAATTAAAGCAATCTTAGATTTAGCTATGTCTCGATCTATTGAAAGATCCTCGCCGATAGACGCCATCTCATTCACTATCGTATTGATCCAATCTCGAGTTTTTTCAAACGTTTGAAAATAAGCTTCATGATTGGCAACGTGTTTCTCTGCCACATTGATGCGATCTGCCACATCTTCGGATAGCTTCTCGTGTGCTTCAATAATACTATTGAGCATTTCGTTAGCCTCATCATCCGGTGTCGTTCCGAGCTTATCCCGAAGTTGTTGCAGAATATTTCGATGAGCTCCAACATCTTGCGCGATAGTTTTATACAAATGCAAAGCGAGTTTCTTTTCTTGCAATGTCGGTAGCAAAATCTGCTTGTCCCCCAACTTTTTCTGTGCTTCAATTATCCATTGCTTTATCTGAGAATACTTGTCCTCGAATGAAGATCGATGCATCATGTCACTCTCAATCTTTTTGTAGATCACGTTTGTACGATCGGTGAGGGCTTCCACGCGATTGCGTAAGTTTCTGAGCTCACTTCTAATAAGTTCCCTGTAATCTGGTGTTATTCTCACGAAAAGCATTTCACCCGTTTCTGTCGTTCGATTCAAGATGGCTTGTCCAGTTTCACGTTCCTTTTCAAATGCTTTTAATTCTTTTAATTTGGATTGATAAAATGTCATTGGCTTTGGCCCGCTAATCTCATCAAAAGATTTTAATTTCTGTTCCGCATTTTGCAGCCATGATTCCAATTCCTTTACGTTGGTAACGTAATGATCCTTGATCTGTTTCAGTTCCTTGAGTCTATCTAAATGTTGAGCCAGGAATTTGAGAACTGAATAATAACGCGTATTTAAATGTCCCACATATTGAGCCACGCGCGAATCCGGGCTAACTTTGGTAATCTCTTCTCCAAGCGCGATCAGATTCTTTATCTCGTTCTCGTGATCCTTAACTTTCGTCTCGAGCTGCTTTATCTCGGAAATCTTTGCACTAATTTCGTCTGGATTCAGGAGCGTAGTAGCTTCCATCCTAATTTTATTCTCGTACTCTTTGAGCCAGGAAATAACATTTTCCGACACGCGTTCGTATCGTTGCCATAAATCAATATTCTGCTCCAGCACAGACTTGATCTTCCAATAGTTTTCTTTTAAAGATTTTAAATCAGCAGCAACTTTGTTGTGTTCATTTCTCAGGGAAGAGATAATTTCGCTACTCTCAACAGTGCTTAGAAGTTTCAACGAATTGTCTGTATCTATCTTTCTCGCCTCGCAATCGGCAATGCCAGCTTCAACATCGGTCAGCGAGGTCATTTTTACTTCGAGATTATAACGATCGCTGCTCTGTTCAGGTTCACACCACGCCACTTTTTCCTTATGAGTCGCCACCATGCGCTGTAAAATACCAAACTTCTCGTGATAAAGTTTTGTTAAAAAGGCTACTAAGGTAGCGTTGACTTTATCGGCATGACTGGCCACACCATCTTTGCGAAGTTGTAAGGCCTGTAGCTCTTTTGGCAAATTGGATTTTGATATAACTGGATACTCTGATGCCATTTTTGACAATTTCTCGTCAATTTCCGAAATAACGTAATCGCATTTTTCCACTTCAGCTTTCAATTCTTGACATTTATTAATTCTATGTAGAATTTTGGTATTGTCACCAGTCAAATCGTCGCATTTAATTATCTCCTCACGGATTTTCGATATCATGTCACTGCATTTTTTCAATTCCTGTTTGATACTTTTCTTCTTCTCATTAAAAACTGATGTGAGTGATGCAAGCTTATCCGCAGTCTCTTTAATAACCTTGAATTGATCGTCTAATAAAGTATTAAGAGATCTCAATGTCGGTATATCCGTATCATCGTTTAACTTTACGAGCTGTTCAGTTTTCGTGGCGATACCTTGATGAAGTTGCTGATACGTTGGCAATTCTTCGTTATATCTAGCTAATCGCGCTTGTCCGTTTTCAGCATCGAGTAAACATTCGCAGACCGCATTGAGTGCTTCGTTCGTATCACCAAGCCATCTTGTAAGTTGATATTTTGCTTCTTCAATTTGTTTCCAGATAATGGCCTGCGTTTCATACATTTGAGTTCGATCAATTACTTTGGCGTAAATCTCGTGATATTTTTTTCGTATCTCGGACAAATCCGACTCGATCACATTAGTTTTAAAATTCGGCATTAAAGATGTTTCCTTCGCTATCTGCTGCGCTTTAACATCCATTTTATCTAGAAATTGTTTACCTTTCTTTAAGCTCTCCAAAGCTCTTTTATATTTATCTAAAGCCATGTTCGCCTGGGTGATGTCAGTTGACACATGTTTTACCAACTCGCACAGATTTTTCGCTTCGTCGATAGACTTGTTCAATTTATCCTTGGCTTCTTGATATTGTTTCCAATCGGCATCCATTTCAGCATATTGCCTTCTTTGCTTATGCAAGAGCTCGTTGACTTTTTCCCAGTTACCTTCGACCGAAGAGATCACCACTTGAATATTAGTTATTGCTCGTTGATCTTCCTTTATCAAGTTGTCACCTTCTCGATGAAGGATTTCCTTTTCTGGCTCTCGTCTTTGATGCTCTTTGATCAGATCGTCAATCTTCTCAATCGCCGGCGCGAGTTGTTTGCAAGTGTCAACGGCATACGTAATATCCTGTAGACTGCTTTGAGTGTTGATAATTTCCTCCGTAATCTTTTGTTGTAGTTTCCTGAAATTATCCCATTTAGCACCAAGGTTCTCCAACTTGTCGCGTTTGGTAGACAAATCCGTCTTTAATGTTAAGGCTTTAGACTCAAGATCGTTCAATAAAATAGTCGCAGTAATTGGTCTTTCTTGCTTGTCGCGAATATGTATTCCCAGAGTACTGTCCATTAGCGGAACATGTTCCTTCCAAGTGTTGATCTTTGCATATATAGTTTGAAGTTCTAAAGAAAGCCTCTCAAGATCAGCAATAGCCGGTTTTCTCGCTTCAGCTTCGTATTTGCAATGATTCAATTGCGCGTTGGCGTCATTGTGCCAACTTAACAGTTCAGTCCATTTTTCCAAACTCTTTTTCTTTTCTCTCAAGTCATCTTCTAGCGCTTTGTATTTCTTTGCCAGGGACGTGTAAGTTTCGTCCAATGCAGCAGCTTCCAACACAGAACCTTGTGACGATAGTTGCTTCACTTCTTTATATATTGCCGTAAATGTTGGTTGTTTCTCCGAGTGTTCTTGAAGATAAGCATGCACTACTTGCAAATTAGTATCGACATTATCTACATTTACGTTTTCGATCTCGTTAATATTGGATCTCAGCCTCCCCATCCAATTCTCGAAATCGGAAATTTTCATCTGGAACTCCTGTCGTGTCAACAACGAATCAGAGACACGATTAATGTGATGTCGAACCGTATCCGCAAGTTTGCTCACTCTAGTTTTCATTTCGGCGACCCGACTTTTCAGCACAGAAGCAGCATCCAACGACAAACCATGACTGATATGATCGGAAACTTGGGTAAGTGATATTAATTGAGCCTGGTGATCAGATATGCTTTTGTTAAACTCCTTTAATTTTACCAATTCTTTTTCCAATTTGGCAGCTTCGGGTGTTTGAACGTTCGGTTCTTCAAGAGCTTTTCTTTCACTATTCTGCAACCATTCGTTGAATTCTTTCGCTTCCGATTCAAAGGTATTCCATGAAGCGACTAATTTATCCAATTTAGTCACCGTTTGCACCGCCACATCATGAACTGCATTCCATCGTGTGTATACAGCATCAACTTCATCAGATGCCACTGCTCTTCCAGTTATTTGCTGACTAATCATTGATAAACTTTGAACCTTCGGAAGATGCTGTTGACATTGAATTTCAAAAGTTTTAGCCGATTCTAACATTTGCGTAGCTTGGGCAAGAGTTGTAGGTTTGCTGCCCATCGTAGCTGCTTTACATTCCGCTTCTTCAATCCAAGGTTTTACTTTTCGAATACCTTCTTCGTATTCTTTCCATGTGGTGAGATTTTGCACAGCTAATTCACGTTGCGTTACTATACTTTTGTTTAACGATTCAACTGCCTTGTATATATTTTCAATGTCGTCGCGGAGTTGTTTCGCCGGTACATCATCATCGTCATCTTTTAAACATAAAAGAGAGATAAAAAGTTTTGATTTAGAATATATTTAAGCAAATATATTCTGGATAAAATTCTTGCAAATATATTAAAAATCTTATTTTATATTAAATCTATTATTTTATATTATATTTCTTAATTTCTTTATAATTATCACATTTAAATAATAAATTTTCTATTGTTATTTCAACTATTTTGTAATAATATAATTGGATTATTTCTTATCAAATAAACCTTTATAAAATAATAGAAAATATAACGTATGAAAAAGAATTTATATGAAAAAATTATATAATCATATAATAAAAATGGCAAAAATTATATATAAAATTATACAAAATTATATATAGCATAATATAAATTAAATAGTAAAAAAAGAAAAAGTTTACAAGTTTAAATTTTTTTACGTACTGTAAGCAAAGCAAAAAAATTTTACTTTACTTACTTTTTACGATACTTACTTTTTAGAAGTTTTCGAGATTCGTCTTTAAGAACGTTTAAAACTAACGCTTTCTCCTTTATTTCTTTTTGTAAATTATCCGTTTTACGAACTCTTTCTTCAGGCGAAGGGGTGGAATCTTCGATATCTGCGATTGATTGAGGTGCGGTTTGCTGAATCCAGGTTCGAAGCTCCATTAGTTTTGATTGAAATTTGTTCCATCGAGTACTGTGTTCTTCAAGATAAACAATTTTTTCACGCACGATCTTTAGTGTGTGTTCCACTTTCTGCTCAGTTTCTGTCACTTCTTTTTCCAATATTTCCTTCTTACTTGGCGGTGCGAGTGTCAGCGTTTGAGAAAGATTAGTATGCGTTTCGCGCAGCTTCCTCATTATTTCTTCGGCTGATTTTCTCAAATTCGCGTTGAATTCCTGTTTTTTCTGCAAATCAGCGGTTACTTGAATGGCATCATAATAAGATGTCAAGTCAATTTGTCGCAACTCTTTCTCGGCTTGCTCAATCAATTTGGAAATTTCGTCCTTCTGCTCTTGGTAGGTACTCCAGAGTTTTTGTGATTCCTTCAGAGATTTTAGTCTTTCCATACTTTGACCGTACGTGTCGTTCCAATTGGCTTCCAGCTGTTGAATCTCGGAGGAAACAAAGGATGGCGCGTGCTGATCCTTGAGAATATCTTTGCCGCGTTGTAACATGCTGACAACGGTCGCTCGCTGTTGCTCTAATTGATTAAGACGAGATTCCTGATGAGCTACCGCGTTTTCTAGCTTTTCAGGAACTTCGGACGTAATCTCGACTTCTGATTGTTCGCGAACCTTGCGCAACAAAATGCACACCTCATGCACTTCCTTTCGATAGGTATAACTTTTCGAATAGATGTCTGTCTTTGTCATTGTGATTTCAATCGTCGGTATAAGGTTTTTATAACGAGTTATCAGCTGTTCCAAATTTTGCTGCGCCGTGAGTGCATCGCGGTCCGAACGATTCAATGTTAGATTGTCGAGAGTTTGAACCAGCCACTTCATTTCTTCGCGCTTGCTATCGGCTTCGCAGCAAATTTTCTGTAAATCAATAATATTTTGCAATGGATTAGTTTATATTTTCAGAATAAATTGGACAAAAATTTTAAAAAATTGAAACTTAGTTGAGGTATTTAGTAAACATTATATTTTGAGAACAATTATTTTAAATTCTTGAGCATATACAAGAAATAAAAAACTATAGATGCAAGTATATTTACCGTCAAGGTTTGGAGCTATCCAGAAAGAACGCAAAAAAAACGAAGTATTTAAGCAATATTTATATATATCAATAACGTGAAAAAATTTTATTAAAAAATGGCCAAAATTTACCTGGAATATGGTCTTTTCCTTTTCAAATTCTTCTAGAGTGTTGACTTCGCGTAAAATAGTTCTCAGAGTACTATCAACATGATCCATCCAATGTACCATTTCATCGAATCTAGAATCAAATATACACAATGTGTTCAAGAAATTGACATCAATATGTAAAAGTGAAATCATACGAATGCTTACTTCTGTCTGTAAGCTGCCCATTGTTGCGGAACTTCGCGCAGCTGTGCTCTCAAGTTTTCCACTTTCTGGGCAGTTTCTTCCCACAAACGTTCGGCGTTTTGTGCGGCGTTAACCAGACTAGTATCTTTCGGCTTAAGTTTGTTATAAGCGTCGCTGATCTTCTTCAGAATTTGTAGGCAACGCTCGACTTCGAGGATAGTACCACGGTTCACGAAGAACTCTCTATTGCGCTGCTGAATACCATCCACATCATCGTTATTAATGAGCGCTTGCTGTTCGGAATTAATTTCCATTTCAATTTCTTTGAGGTATTGAAGAAAGCTAGCCTCATCCAAGCGAAATTCAAGCTTCATTAGATGAAGCGGCGCGAAAGTGAGAACTTCCCTCCAACGATTCTGAAGAGCCTCCACTGTATTCGCGATAGGCAACTGTTGGTCAACTGGCAACGTGTTCTGGAGATCTTGACCGGCATTCACAAGATCTTGTATCCATTTCTCGTTGATCTTGCCAAAGAAATTTTTGTGACACTCGACGGATTGACGATTGTCGAGATGTTTGTCGTTGAGCATTGTCTCTGCAACTGAAAGCCACTCGGTGATTTGTCGCTCGCACTCCTTAAACTTTGTCCAGCGTCGCATCGATTCTTGCAAACGTTGTTCCCAGACTTGTGCCGCCTGAGAAACTTTAACAAATCGATCATTGAGTTCTTTCAGAGTAGCTTTTCCCTCGGTTGTCTCCGCATCGGCATAAGAACCCACGGTTTTGGCAATGTTGGCGAACACTTTATTTTTAGATTCTAACATGGATTTATAATAGAGCATTCTCGAGAGGAAGGCTTTATGACGATCTAATTGAGCCAGTGCAGCATCCCTTCCATCAGCGAGATTAATGCTGGCCATAAAGTTTTCGAACTCGTCCAGCCATGCCGATATCTCTTTCTGTCCTGCTTCTAAGGATTCTTGTTGCACTAGCAATTGATGGTACAAATGAAGTTGCATCGGTATCAAAGCACGCACCTTAACAAGTACTTCTTTCTCTTTTTTTAAAGTGTTCATCATCTTGTCGACTTCGTCGCGAGATAAATCCTGAATAAGAGCTTGAAACTTTTTGCTGATATTCTTGAAGAGATCTTCAATGCCCTCGACCTCATTATGAAGAGTCTGCAATTTCTCTCCATAAGCCTTTATCCGCTCCGTCGAGTTCAATCCGGTAATTAATAAGGCAGCTTCTGCGTCTCTTAACCAATTTTGCAGAGTCTCCACTCCCATCTTATAATCTTTCTTTGTTCGAATCAGATCACCCGCGTGCATATACTGTTTAGCTTCTTGGAAGAGCTGCTCCCATCTCGCTGTCAGATTTGCGTAACGTTCCTTTAAACGAAACGCGACTGATTCATCGGACGTGGCGATCAAGAAGCTCACAGTGTCTGACAGCTGCTGATGCTTGTCTTTCCATACGCTGATGTCTTGGAAGAACTCCATCTTTTCTTCCTCAGGAAGATTCAAAGCAGGCTCGGCATGAAGTAACCATGCCTCAAATTCATCTGAAACGGTAGTCCAACGACGCCAATAAGCGACAACTTCTTCGAGCATGCTTTGGGCGCAACGCAAGTCCATTGATACATTCTTCCATTTTTCAGCTGTTTCACGCATGAAGCGATCTACATTCAAGCTCTCGTCCCGATCTGAAACACACAAATTTTTGATAAGAAAAAAGATATTTATCTATTACTCATTCAAAAGATTCTACTTGAATATTATGTAATAAATTAATTAAATTGTAATTAACTATTTGCTATTTAAAATTATTAAATTAATATTCAATTATTTTAATTAATTTATTGTTACAATTAATTTAAATTAAATATATTTTTATTTTATGTGAATTCTACATTATTACACATATCATAATTGAATAAATATTAATCAACAAAGATTATTAATTAATTAAGACACCATTATTTACCAATATCACCATCGCGCTTGTATTCTTCGGCAACCTGTTGCATATCCAAATAAGCCTTTTGAAACTCTTGGAATATCCTGTTTCGAGAGACAAAATTACGATATTGCTCCAGCATTTGATGCACTTTCTCTTCCGTGCCGTACTTGATGTTCCAGCCTTTTAGCTTGGTCTCGACGAGGTATAGAAAAGCGACCAAACAGCACTTGTGCTCTAAGAACTTTAATTTCAATCTCCTCTTAGCAGCGCGATTCGGCAAGCTATCAAATCGCGCGGACATGTTCTCTAACTGTTCAGACTGGATTTGCCGTGCTAATGGCGAGTTCTTAGCGTGCCGGAATTTCTCTGTCATGGTCGGTAAATCGAGGAAGAACTTCTTATGGTCCTCTAGCTTGTTCGAGATTATGTTTGCTGTGCTTTCCGTCATTTCTTGTGGTATATCGTTGTCCGAGTACAAGAGAGCTTCGGCTCGCGCCAACCACCTGCCAGTTTCACCTAATTCTCCTGGTAATGCCGAATCCAACAACCAACACCAATGTAGCATCTAAAGACGAATATATAATATTTCCTAAAAGAAATTATTACAACGCAAAATTCCGTTCGTTTATTTAGAAAATCTATAGAAAGACTTACAAATAGTTCCATTTGCTGCCATAGCATTTGTATATGTCTCCAAGAATCCCGCGTAATGCTTATCATACTGAGTGTATCGACTAAACTTTGCATCTTTTTGTATATCATTAATTTTTCATCATTTTCTGCTTTAAATGACATATATTCCTAAAAGAGAAACATCGCCGGTGATTTAATATTGAAATAATAAACCAAAGTTTTTTTATATTTCCATATACTTATGTGTATAAAATTTTCATGATTTTTAATAAATGATAATAATAAACATAAATAAAATTATATAAAATTGTTGAGACATTGAAAATTAAAGCCTTAAAAAGTACCGGATAGCTTTGTGGAAAAGCATTGATTCTGTCAAGTTGTTCGAGATGCCTGACTCTCTCATTTAGCCAGTTAAGAAGACCATCATATTCTTCTTGTATGGCAGCGAACGAATCAGGAGCTATGTTTCCCGGTTCCGGATATTTGTGCAAAAATTGGGCAACGTATGTCATAATGGATTTTTCGTCGGGTTGCGGCACGTCCACGTCCTCTGGATCCAACAATCGGGCAATACCTAATTCGATTTCGGCGACCTGGAAGGCTGTTTCTAGCCGAGTTTTGTTCGACAGTTCTCTCATGGCTGCTATATTCACCAAGTTGGTCTTTATGGCATCGATAATAGCTAAGAAGGCATTTCCATCTCTCCAACTTTCACCGAAATCTCGAACTTGAATATCAATGCCCCTGAAGAGAACGAGAAGTTTTCAATCTCGACATTGTTAAATTATAAAAAAACTTCACGTCATAAATATATTACGCAAAATACGATCCGATAAAGTACTGACTTGGGCAAGGCATTAGTGACCCATTGAAGCAAGGTTTTCCGTGCACCTTGTTTCCACTTTTCGCTGCTGATGCGTTTTCTTTCGCTTGCTGCCGAGCCTTGAGTGCCGAGGCTTTCCAAGCTGCTCTGGCTGCCCCACGTTTGTCCAAGATATTCGAGAGCCCTTGTGTTTTCTTCGATCTAAAAAAAAATGCTCAATCAGTGTGATGTACGACGTTGTATTTTTTTTAGCCTAGGACTAAGATAATCTAGCGTGCATATTAATGAGATGCGCAATATCATGCAAGTGCACTTTGTTTTGTTCTCTTAATATCAAGATCATTTATCGCATACTTGATGATCTTGTTTTTTTCACTACTCACCCTCTTGCGATCCTTTGATCGTAGCTTGTTTATTGGAACATACGGTTAGCAGAATGATATAATTTACTTCTTTTGTAACGAGGATTAATTTATTTAAATCACGTCATCGTCAATCGAATTATTTAACTTGCAGAAAAGATTTTATCAATTTTCATCAATTATAATTTACATTTAAAAGTTTGAAATATTAAGCTTGCTAATAAAATTATAGATTTATCTCACAGAATTAGAATTTACACATTCTCACAAGCTTAGAATTTTTGTGGGCTCGTACTTTTCCTCGTCTAATTCCGACAATCAATTTGTAAATCTGACATGTTGTAGTTTGAGTAAAATGCATTGAAAAAAATTCAAAAATGCATTAATCCTCGTGTGGTAATATAAAAGATATAGTGCTGCTGCATCATAATACTTTTTATTATTGTGATATTTTTATTATGAGCACTACATTTAAGCAGCTACTGCACAATAATTATAATGGTGCTCTTTTACATAACTATTATTACGTACAGTTATAAAATCTCAATGATTATAAATACCTGGAAGTACAGAATGATGGTCCATATTAGGCCCAGTACTACTGGCGGTCGTCCGTCGACCAAATCCGACGAATTTATGTTAACTAATTTGATCTGCAAAAATATTAAAAAAGCTTAAGCATCAATTTTTTTACTTATTAATTTAAAATAGAATATTTAATACATACCTTTTTGCTTTGTAAAAATTGTAGCGCGGTGTTGGCATTACTAAGAAAATGCGGTCTCTTTAAATTACGGCCTCTTTCCACGGGCTAGAAGATTACACGTAATTTTGACAATTGATTTTAATAATGTTTATTTTAAATAATAGCGTATAAAATATTTCATTACCAATTTCTCTCCTGAAAGAACTTCAAGTAACGCGAGAAGGCGCGTACCGTCTTTCAAATCCTCGATTAAATCATTAATATGAAGTGGTGGAACTCTCTGTGCAAAAATACAAAATATTTATTAAATTATAATAATGATAGATTCATATAACATTCAGAAAATTATAACAAACTTTTTAAGAAACAAAAGCGAGTCGTCAAAATTTATTTATTATTATTTTATATAGTAATATAATAATATATAGTGTAAGAAAAATAACGCGCTTTGTAATATTTTAATAAACGTACAAATCTTAAATTTATGACTACATAAATCAGGAATAATAAGATTAATTGCATATATAAAATTTAATATGCTTATAGTGTTTTTAGCATATTCTTTTAAATAAATTCGCGCTATGATTAATAGTTCTTTAATTTTTCGAAAAAATTTTTGATTGCAATAAATTAAATATTCATTGTTTCCCAACTATATCAATTTGTAAAAAAATGTATAATAGATTCGCGTTACTTGCTCTTTGTTTGATAATGTACATTTTTCGTGCCGTTGCACGATTATTCTGTGTATCAACGGTGGGGCCGCTCGTGTTTTAACAACTTTGCTACTTTTGATACATGACAAGTGGAATTTCCGTGGTAAGGTAAGTTCTGAAGGATGCGGAAATAGGGGAGTGTCGAAACTCAAGAGCCAGGTACGGACTAGATCATCCGTTCAAGTTTCGATAGCACGATACGAGAGACAGCGTCATGTTTTATTAGGCGTCATGTAAAAATCTAGACCATTATGTAACAAGAAAAAAAGTAATGTCAGGTCATCGATGATTTCCATCGATTATCGTTTATCAAATATCTGTCGATGAAACGTATCGCGATGTCGTAAACGTAGCACAGATTGCTACGTTCGAATCTCTTCACTGCGTTATATGAAGAAGATAAAAATATTCATTTTTTTTTATTCACCTTCGATAAATGAGAGTTAATCCAGTTAATGAAGGTTTTCTTCTGCACGCGTTCTTGTTCGTCTGAAAAAAAAAGAAAACGAAAGTCAGATGAGTTTTATAGACGCTGTAAAATTGCATTAATTAAATGAATATATTTTCTTAAAATTTAAAATTTAGTATTTGAAATTCAGACAAATATTTTTGAGAATAAACATAAGAATAGATATTACGTAAATATAAAGAGATATGCATATGTGTGTTTGATGAAGGACACGTGGAACAGCATTCATAATTTGTCGTGTCTTCTTGCGGATCGATGGAATCAATTATGAGGATGATGTGAGATACATTAGTGTCTCGTTTTATTTTTAAATCTATCGTCACTTTTGCTATCTTCTCCCACCTCTGCTTTTATTATGTACTTTGTGTGAGAAATACGTGCGCGATAATAAATGCAACTGGCAGATATTATACCTGCAGATGCATAATCGTAAGACGAACATTAAATTGTCACATAAATTATTTGTGATATATGCATTCATGCATTCATGCATACTTCGATACGACCTAACCACAAGAAGAGAAACTAATTATGTAAAATAGGCGAATATAAGTGACGAAGTAGATTACGTTTTCTGATTGCGCAATAGAAGTGTTTTCAATTCTTCCACAAAATGTGACTTTTAACATTTTCTTTACATAGTTTTCATTTGCACACGTCTTTATAATAAATGATTAAGTTTCATGGTAAAGTGTTCAGCTATTTTTGACAATGGTATTTTTTAAATGTATACTCAATTATCTCCTAATTATGTATAAAAAATTTCAAAGATAATATTTATTTTACAATAAAGATATTTGTACTAATATTCGTAAAATTTAATGCATGTGTGCGTTTTAAATTGTGATTCTTTTTTCTGTCAACGCATGTGCTTGCGAAATGGTGCTACGATTCCTGGAAGCAAAAATCTGCGGTCCTTAAAATAAAACGGCGTTTGATGTTACCAATGGGCACCAACACCATTGCTTTGTGGAACAGTCTTCCTTTTCATTGAGCCTTCAAGCATAGTCTCATCACAGCATATTATATCACGTTGTAATGCAATTATTTGCGGGCTACGCATCAACGCGTAACTCGTTTATTATGCACGACTATAATAAGCAAAACTGACAATTAACGAAAACGCGTCGTTTGAAGCAGTTTTTCTTTATTTATAAAATTACACGAATCTTTAGAAGCTTATGGTTTTATTTAATTTCTCACTCGGATGACATATATAAATTGAGTTCTTTAACTTTTTATTTTTTTATTTTTTTTTTTTTTTCTAGATCGTCTCGAAAAATTTGAAAGTTAATGTACAATTTTAAAAAAATTTGCAGTTGACAAACGTTCATAAGAAAATATTAAAAGAGCATTTATTTTTGAATTTAAGCTGAGACGTTCCGTTTTACGCGAAATCTTTTCTTGATAAGATTAACGAGAATGCATAATCAAACTCGCACCTATACATATAAAGATAAAGTTAAGAACGTCAAGAGAAGTTAAAGAACGAGGCATGTTAAGGCCCCTGTGTCCTCACTGCAGCTACATTAAATTATAACATCAAAAGTGAGAAATAATATAAATTTTTTCTTACAAAATATATTGAGAAAAAATTCTAATTAAAAGAGAAATTTATATCTCTCTCTCTCTCTCTCTTCGATAATTTTAACACAGTCTATATAGAATTATAGAAATAATTTGTTATATATAATATATTGTATTTTTTATAGATATTGATTTTATTTATAAAATTATTAAATATTATTTATAAAATTATTTATAAGATTATTTATAAAATTAATAAAATATAATGTTGAAAGAGTACATTTTAATGTACTCTTTAAAGTAAAGTAGAACTTGTGGAATGTGTCAACACGTGATAGTGACTTAGATTGACTTATTGAACTTTAGCGATATGATGCTTGGAGAACGATATGTTTGGGAAATTATAAAAAATTAATATCGCTGGTCTTTATCGTTGCTTTATTTATGAGAGATGTTTGATTATTTGAACTGGCCGAGAGTTAAAAACGTACTACATTACATTGTAATACAGGTTAGTAATATTAAAAAGACAGGATATTTCCACGGGTTCTCATTATCATTCATCGCGAGTGTCATGGTTACGGTTGTTCGGTGAGTAAACACACGGGAAAGGTAGTTCCTATAATGAATGCCGATTACACAATTTTCGAGAGTCCTACACTGCCTACCGTTACCTTGAATTATGATATTAGAAGCGAGAATTTGGCGAGAAAATGTTTGCACACAAAAAGCACTAGCACAGATAACGCGATCAATACATATTTTAATGTAGTCCCATTTCTAAAAACAGTAATTAAATTAAATATCTGTAAGAATTTTACGCTTGTATCATTTTTAATTTTAGATGCAGCATCAATCAGAGCATAGTTCATATAAAAGAAATATATTACGTATCCTTATGTTCAAAAACATTCCTTACTACATTGAATGAAATGTAAATAATGAAAATGTAATGAAATAATAAAATGTAAATACTTTGTGTTTTTTAAGCATTTATGCCCACCGCGTCGACATCCAAAATAAATAGAGTTTTAAACGAGTGGAAATATTATTCTGTAACATGCGCGTGATGTGTTCGCTTTCGAAAATAACATTTAGGATTCTGGGACGAGATTATCCATGATGTCACTAAGCTTCAATAGTCCTTCGTATACTCTTTCGACACGAGCGTGCATTTTTTTTTTTTTTATGTCGGTCTCTTCTCACATAATAGTGGATCTGGTTACTGAAATCGAGAAATATCGATCATGTCGATATCAATATCTAGAGATATAGATGAGATTACTTGACCATCCTGGTGTATATGTATATTATCGAAATTTCTTTGTGTGACAGAAAATTATCTTTTTTTATTGTATTACATTTCCTAATCGATCCTGTATGGTAAAAAACGTGGATGCATTTTTATCATAAATAGAAACATATGATGTATTGATTATGTAATTTCAGTTCACCC
Source organism: Cataglyphis hispanica (assembly GCF_021464435.1). Lineage (NCBI taxonomy): Eukaryota > Metazoa > Arthropoda > Insecta > Hymenoptera > Formicidae > Cataglyphis > Cataglyphis hispanica. Next base: position 2,512,618 of record NC_065960.1, on the reverse strand, counting down.
TATATCGAATGTCGTGACTTTCGGTTTCCGTGACAATTCAGAATGGCAAAGCACTCGTGCATTCACGTCCGACTAAACCGCTTTGAAAAAGGTAGTTAAAGGCTAAAGGCAGAATATTAATAGGCCTCATTATACAGCGTCATGAAAGATAACCATGAGGTCACTATAATAAAAGAATTTTAGCCATTATGTATTTGACAAAAATATGTTCAAATTAACAACAATGTAAATATAGTTTTTATAATTCAAACTTTAATTTTAATGATATATTTTTTGACTAATTTAAACAAATTTGAAAAAGCTATTTGCGGGAACAAATTCGAAATACTAAATAGACCTGACAAAATCATATTTTTATTATAATTTTAATGGAATATTAATTTGGTCTATTTATTACATAATCTGTTATGAAAATTAAGATTGCTACTATGTCTATTATTATCGAATGATACTATCATATAAAACATATACATATAAAAGATGACAGCATCTAGAGTCAGTCTGTATTTGGTTTTCAAGAGAGAGGGGAAAAGAGCATCAAGAAGTAGGACAAGTTCTTGAGAATGAGGTCAAACGAAGTCTTCTTCTCAAACGAGATAGAATAAATTATGAAAGAGAAAAATAATCACAAAATGAATAAATTCTATAAACTAATATATTTTATTTTTACGATGACGTCTCGCATAATCGAGTTTCTCATTAAAATACTTCGGTCATATATACTGTGACAGTTCATTCGATTTAAATCACAGACTTCTATACTAGACTGAAAACTTCTTATGTATCAGTATTGAATTAGATAAGAATGTCGATACTTGAGTATCTAAAAAAATGAAAGAAATAATTATGACGTAACATTATAATCTTTTATAATTATATTAGCTTCAATTACATATATTGGATATTCTAATATATGATAGCCATTACTTCAGTTATTTCACCATTTTTATAACCATTATATGCCAAATATTTTAGGAAAATCTTGTTTTGCTAAATTAATGATCACAACATGGCCATTAAACATTGTCATAAAAACTAACAGCCAATAAATTGCTTTCTGAGAAATAAAAATGCAATTATTAAAGTTTTAGTATAGTTTTACTGCCACCAACTTGCAAAATGTTTATTTCTCGCGTTTTATCACTAAAGTATTGACGTAAAAATAGATAGATAGGCAAAATTAAAAATTCAGGAGAGTCCTTCAGCAAATAATCTTTTAGAGAAGTATTTTTATAGAAGAAGATTGTAGATATGTATATACATACGTTTCTATTATATTTCATGTCTGTAAAAATCAACGGATATGTAAGATATATTGCATTATTGCGACAAAAGAAGCCTTTTTTTCTGATAACAATCCGATCTAGTAAGTCTGATGGCCAACCGCTGACCTACTTCATGTTTGACCAGTAAAGCGGACTTAACAACTTCAACACCAATCGAAGAGCCAGCCCTGAGATTAGAGATAACTATGCATCGGCCTTGACATTCATACGATAACTCAAGCGATTTATCAAACGTGTGAATATATCTATCATGGGAAGGTGCTGTCTTATCGCGGTATTTAATTTGTAGCTTAGCGTGTCAAATACTCGGTGATCGATATCGAAAATGAGATTAATAAAAAATAAATAATTTTTGCATAGTAAGAATAAAAATTTGTATACGTAATAACATATACTTGTAAACATATAAATTCTCATTTTTGCATATCTTGTTCTCTAACACTACTAGTTCTGTCAAAAAATTAATTTTTTTTTAAATAGAAATAAATTTGAAAACACATAAATTTAAATATAAATTTAAATATCTCCAAACATTTAATAAGAATTTTGATTTATTTTAAAGCCTTAAAAATCTTTAACAACATTAAACTTCTTAACGATAAAATCTTAGGTAAAACTCTGCTATGAAAACAAACGATATCAAAATTCAAGCAAAGATCCGTCGCAAATAAACTTGTACTATTTAAGATCAAAGTTCATTAGTACGGTATCAATTTTCATTAGTCCCGCGGATTCTATATTTGTTTGCGAAATTGTTTCTTAATTACTTGATAATTGGTGTTTCACAAATGATGAAGTACGATTGCATGTTACGGAGCACATGCACGTCACTTATCAGGCAAATTGCAGAAACTGCGGCATGCGAGAGTGCCACAGGACTCATGCCAGAAATTCTAGTTTTCTATCATTAAGGACGATGGGCAACCTTTCGTTGCATACGCGCGAAAATATCATGAGAGGGCACGTGGATACGATATGCATATGCTCTTTCTCTCGCTAATGAGCTTGTTTCTTAAAATTTGGCAGACCCGATTAATATGTCATTGACAAGAGCCAACAGTATGACAGAATTTTAGTTACGAACGTCCGAGAAATGATACATGAAGATAATTTGGGCGTCTCAGCGTATATTTAACGTACGATGTAATTATACTTAATTGTGCTTTCCTTTTGAGTTTTATTTATATTTTGTATATCAAGACTATATATGTTCAATTATTATGTAATGTAATTGCAGAATTATTTTCCTAGAAAAATATTAGAAACTTTTTTTAGAGGAATTTTATACGTAATTTATATATATATTGAGAGAGAGAGAGAGAGAGAGAGAGAGAGATGGACAAATATGAATAATAATGTTATACATAATAATATCATAAATAATTAATACCATAAATAATTAAAAAATAAATAATCTTAATTATAACTTTAAACAATAAAATGAGCTTGATCCCACAATTCCTGAAAACCTAGTTTGCAATGTATGACACAATATGATAAATGTTGAACACAAATAAATAATACTACGCTAAAATGTCGCTTTTAATCGAACACGGAAAATGCCGCGGATAATCAATAATTGCAATTGCAAACTTATTAATCTATCAACAAATTAGCATTCGTAGAATATTTATTTATCAGGGTATTTGCATAAGAATTTTCAATGATTTCTGAAAGATCATTAAATAAATTCTCGCCGGCCGGCGTAGAGCATCAAAAGAGATGACGAATGGATTGACACAGCAGCCTAGAAATTCTTGATTCTCAGATGAAGGCACTGGTACCTTTGATCTCGGCAATGTGTGCGTCGTATTCGCTTCTACTGCGCATATAGTCAATTCTCGCTGCGACATTCAGGAAACTCTGATTTCGATACTCGGCATACCACTCGGAGGGTGGCCGATCATCTGGACCCGATTGCTGGACTCGGGGACTACTGCATCTTCTCTGCGACAGACTCTCCTCCGAGGGGAATCTCATAAAGGAAGTGACCGAACTGGATTTACTGCCATGACTGTGCACACCATGACTGTGACTCTGATAGGCCGAATCCTCGAGAGGATGCTCCTCGCTAGGAGTTCTGTTGGACTCCGTTAACATGCGTTGCTGAATCGCAGTGTCGTCATTGCTCGCATTATCCAGATTGATCTCCCGTATGCTCTTTTTCACGGTGATCTTCTCAAATTTTACAACTCTGGCACCGTTTAACTCGCCCTCCTCCACCAGCCGCTCAAAGCTCTCCTCGAACGAGGAGTCGCTCGCTCTGGAAGACGGTCGCTGATGTATTGGCGACCTAAAGGATGATCTGCGCGCACCCGCGTTCTCCAAAAGATCCTCAGTGCTAGGACTACGCCCAGCCGAACAGATCTGTTCGAAAAAGCTCACTCGGTCACGCAGCCGGCCACCGCGTGGTGTTCTTGGGCTGCCGGTGTCGCCGGTACCACCAGTGCCGCCACCACCTGGGCTGTCCACCCTCGGAGGAGTTGGACTACCTTTAGGTGGGGTTGTCCACGACATATTCGACCGATTATTCTTCTACTTCATCGTCCAGAGACCGACACGTTTCGCATAGCGAGTTCAGTTCGGGTCTCTTTCTCCCCTCGTCCTATTTTCACGCAAACCTATTTCCTTGCTACCTAACACCTGTTCTCTTGACACCACACCTTATACACTGAGTTGCATATGTGACGCATACGCGCCGACGTCACTTCGTTTCAATGGTTACTCCAAGCCTACGAGTAGCGACTGCGTTCCATAAAACGTTCTATCAATTGAATTGACGGATAGCTATTCTTCGGAATATATCTAGGGGCTGATTTTCCATCAGCATCCACGACAGCAGAGTGCGCACCTACGTATAGATTTCATCAAAGGCGTGTGCGCGCGCGCCGGCACTATGTACATGCGTGTATACTTATATGTATGTATGGGACGCGCGCATGGAATGCATGAATACGGAATGTATATGGTGACCGCGCTCGACGACCGGCGGTTCGATACTGCCGGCTTGTCGAGGTCTCCTCCACCTCGTATCACCGCCATTCCCTCTGCTCGCGATGACGCGACACGGAACGATGCGCAGCATGCTGGCGAACTCGATTGTAAAACCTCGATTATCCCCCTCCGAAGAATTCAAGGCCTATGATGTTTTTTTTTTCACCTTACTCCGATCAATTCTCATATCCTGCCTCTTCCTTCCGGGCCCTCCGACTTTATCTGCGACTCCAACCGACCTATTCGGTTCAAATGTCGCCTCTTTCACAAGACGAAATTTATAATGATTAGTCTTATGATTAATCTATGATTACGTAATCACGAACCAAGATTGTGTTGTGACATGTGGGTGATTTTATGGTAACCATGAAAGAAAATGGAGAAGCCTCTATGATAACAACTGTAGATAAGAAAGTGTTTTTGTGCATGTACATTCTCTATATATAAGAATATTTTTTTTTTTTCAAAAATTTGAGACATTTTTCAGAGAAGAATGAATTGAACTACTACAGAAAGAAAGCAGTATCTGTTGCTTAAAGTTTTGATTAATTTCCTTCTCAGGTTTTATTTATTAATTTTTGTTAAACTGAAGTTAAACTGAAATATATTGAAATGAGTTATACGTGAGCTGGGGATGTCACTATAGGAAACGAAATAAGATAGTTTAAAAATATTTGATGTAATTAAAAAAGAGAGAGAGTGAGGATAAGGTGAAGATCTTAAGGCATAAGAACATACACTCTTTTTCTTGTCTTCTAATTGTAAGTCATACTCTAGACAATTTGTGGATCTGAAGAGAAGAATTAAAAAATTTAATTAATTTTGATCAATTTAATTAATCAATTTATGGATCGAGAAAATTGTTGCCTCATTATCCTAGTTATTATTATTTGCAGTAAATGAACAATATTATAGATAATAATTTCTTGAGTTCTCTTTCTTTCGCTAATAATCAGTGATAACAATATAATATTTTTAATACTGGCCGATTGTTAATGCCATGAATTAATAGACTACTTTATCCACTCAAGCATTGCATTGACATACTGCATGAGACAAAGTGATTTCCACAATTGTAAAGCATCTCGCGTTTTAATACAACACGCGATATCCAACATAAGATCGTCGAGTTGGAAATCGAGTTATCCAATATTAAAGTTAATCGGTAGGCACGATGTCAATTTTATACACATTTACCTCGTTAAAGCATGAGTCATGCTCACGCTGCAAAATTTATTAAGCATACGTGAACCAGGCGAATACGCGCCACAAATTTTAATGAACGCATCTTGATACGCCATACTTTATTAATAGCCAAAAAGACATTAATCTATATAAAAAATTTTCTAAGTTAACATGCAATGCTTGTTACTGTATAATGATGTTACATACATGCCTGTTGACAGGCATGTATCGTCTATATATTTTTTTCTAAATTGTGCGTGTATGTATTGTGTGTGTATGTAAATATCAACAAAATTTAAAAACTTGACAGGAAAAAATGTTAACAGTATTGACGAAAATATCTTATCATTTTGATGTGAAAAATGAAGTTTCTCCTCAATGAAATTTTTTCTAAAGACTAAAAACTAAGTAAAAAGCTAAGGCAAATCTTGGAGCATAATGTCGAAAAGACATTTTGTAGGAATTGAGAACGATCTTGAAACATTTATGCTGTCACGCTATTAGGGAGGCGATATGTCCAGCAACGAAATGTCTCCGGACAGGAAAAGCAAACGTAACGATTGCGAATGCGCAGCAGGTGTTCGTCACGTCTATTTATAACTTGTTCACGTCTCTACAGATTCTATCCTATTTTCTCTGCACCAGAGTTCGATTCGACGAGTATGCGAGATTCATGTTGTCGCGCAAGTAAACGCTTAAGCTGCGCAAGAAAATTAATCGTAAACGATTATGATTTGGCGAATGAGTATCGTGAACATATCGATAAGTAACGATGCATCTTTCTTTTTATAACAAATTCGAGACTGCAATATAATTCATTTTCAAGTCATCTACATATGTATATATTCTTTAAAATACAGCGTATCATGCTTCATTTAAATATTTCATTTAAACTCTTTAAATATAGAAATTTTATATTTTATATTTAGTATTATATTAATTATGATATTTTCGAGACGCCACACATTTCTTCCACATACACAGAATTGTATACTGTATCGATTTGTCGGAAATTATCAGAAATAAATACATTAAATGCAGGAGAGAAATAAATTTCTAATGAGATATTTGATAAGAATTTCACGACTCTTTTACGAAACACAGCAGATTCGATACCATTTCAACAGTTATACTTTTCGTAATTTGCGTGTGTAACAACGACACTTTGCGTGATCTGAATCGGGGAGTAGCCTAATTACGGGTTTCATCGGAGGATGAATGAGGGTTTAATGTTAGTCCATTATGCCCGTGTGACCGATACAAATCCATATACCATCGCGAAACAAATCAATCCCTTAGATTTTGTAAAACTCACCCTGTAATTGCTGGATAGTAGCTTGATACTCGGCAAGCTTTTCGTCCACGTAATCTTGGCTCTGACTGGCAATGATTTCGGCTGTGCTTGGACCGCTGCTTTCCTCGTCCGTCTGCGTATGATCTAAGGGCACTCCGATATATTCGTAATCCCCAGGTCTATAGGGTGCTATCAGATATTCCGGCGGTGCGCATGGTATCGGCGATGCTGAATCGCTTCTAAAGGAACTCTGCGAGTTAAAAAAAATGATGTTTCACATAATTGCTACATCGCATTAATTTCTAAATAAAATTGCTTTCCTTAATCCTTTTCAGAAGTTAGCATGACAACGATGTATTAAAATCAGTTGTTATTCTATTTGTTAAAATTTTTTTCAAAATTATGTAATTTTTCTTCAAATCTTATCTTCTTTTTTTCAAATACGATATTTTTTGCATTATCCTGGCGATTCGTTGTATTTATGCAAATTAGACATCCGAGTCTAAATAACAAATAACAAATTTATCAAATATCAGACATTATCGATCTGTCATTCTTCGCACATACATAAAAATAAATACCTGTGTCGGTATAAATGGCCTTGGGGCTTGACTGCCCATAGGTATCGGCGAAGGCCACCGTGGTCTTGGACATTGGATGTAACTCGAAGTGGGACAGCCAAAGACGGGTGACATGCCGGGCGAGATAGGCATCCCAATCGGCACCGGGCTCATCGGATGCATCATCATCCCGGGGTACGAGAGCGGTGACATAGGACGAGTCGAATGAATCGGAGTCGGGGGCCCGCGGGGCACCCGTCCTTGCGGATGTGGCGACGATGAGGGCGTATACGGCGAGGCAGACCTGAAGGTGCTCGGCATGCTCGGTGCATTGGCTCGTCCTGATCGGCCACCCGGAGGCACGTGGCCTCCGGATGCCCTCGACGGATGCTGTTGCGACATTTCGGACTACTTCGAATCACTTTTCACTTCACCTCGCTCACAGACCAGCATTGCTGTGCAGACAAGATTTAATCGGATAAGAAGAATCTTGATTATCTTAATATGGATTAATACTGGAATTACACATACTTTTATTTCAGCTCTTATTACAAAATTGTATACGTTTTTTAGTCGGAGCAATAATTTGGAGCAATAATTGTAAATCCTATCTAGACATGACATTTGTATTGGATAAATGAAAAGTGCAATGGTAAAAAAATTTGGCATCTATTTCATAAGTATAAACTATCTTACATTAACTGGTTTGGTAAGAACATTGCCATGCCGTTAATTACTCTCTGTTACCTTGGATGTTTCCGCTAAATATCTTAATTAGCTTTTTAACTGCGGTATGCAAGAAAACTGTTTTAAAATTATAAGATTAATAAAATAAAAAAAAATATATAATTTATTTTGTTAGATTTATTTCTATTATATCAGAATATGAAAGATAATAATATATAAATATATAAATATATATATATATATATATATATATATATATATATATATATATATATTCAATACAAGAAGTTAAAATTTATTATTTATTTATAATTTTATTATAAAGAAAGAGAGAGAAATACTGCAACTCTTGCTTAAATATATATTAAATATATTGTTAAATTTACATAATTTTTGAAACATTATTTGTCAAATTTGTTAACAAACATAGTAATTTTGTGAGAGTTGCTTTGCATTATTTCGGAAAGCATACTGAATCTAAATTATTTTGAAAGATTTCGTTTGTGCTAGAGTTCATTGATACCAGAGATCTTGGCAACTGGAAACGATGGTGTGCGTGTATTTTCAAGCGTCTATTTAATTTTGAGTCAGACGTATCAAATTCATCAGAATGTTAAGTCATAATTCTCATCGCATTCATTATATTTATATATTTTTATAAATATTGTAAATTAAAATAAAACGAATTTACAGAGTACATAATTTTTTGTATAAATTTTTTCATTTCAAAAATTATATTGAATAATAATAATAATAATATTGTAGCAATTTTACGTAATAAATTGTTCCTACGTTTATGACACATGCGTTTGCAGTAAGCAATATTTTCATCCTACCTCATTTCATTGTTTTGCCGGGTCATTTTATCCACCGTACAATCGAAAGAGGAAGTCTACGGGCTTCAAATGCGCGTAGATCTAAAGTCTTAAGCTTTTTAGTTAGATACCGAGCGTAGGTCGGCTAAATATAACGCTATTTCTATTTTCGACTAGCGCGGCGTTTGTACACGCGTCCTACAAGCCAGCAAATATATTCGCAATAACTACGTCTGGTATTTCGGAAACTGACACGGATATTAACGACTGTAATCGTCATCATAGTTGCGCTGATTTGACCATACACGCATTGGAGCCTCATTCGACAATCATAGTGAAAGAAAGTGTCACGGAGACATATTGATCAACCTCGCGAAAGAGCACGTATCTCGTGTATCATGACTTTTTTCGAAATAACGATTTGGTGTAGTTTAAGGAAGTAGTTTAAAAATTTTTCTTACTCTTTAAGAGTGCTTCAATTTTTAATTTTTCACATTAGGCGAAATCAGCGATAGACTTTGAGCTTTGAGTTAAACATAATTTACCTATTATATGCCTTATATAAATGTTAGTTGGTAAATCTAATTTAAGAATAATTTATATATCTTGAGGAATTCGCGAAAATTCTCCGCATTTTATTCCTACGCGCATGCATAACATATCCGAACTAGTGTAAACAGAATAAATTAAAAATATTAAGCTAACATTTGAATCCCTAATTTGAAAAATATGATAAATCAAAAATTTTTGATAAACTGGAGCTAAGATGAAAATTAAGACGAGTTATTCGCCAATAATTTGTGATCGATCCAGATTTTTTTAATTAAAAAAAATATGAATGTTATTATTGGAATCGCGAAAGCGACGTGTTTTTCTTTGCTATTAAAAATATCTTGAAATCTTGATCTTGGTCACGCAAGGAAATGAAAAACACGCAGAGCTGCTGGAAAATTTAGTGCGAGGATCATCCGCTGATGTTAACGGTTCACTGGATCCAGGACCTCGGATGCTGTGTCCAAAAATAAGATCTCTCTGCCGAATTGATGATCAAAAATAACCGATGTTCCGAATGAATGTCGCTGACAGAATCGTCTGCACCGGTTTGCCGGTCAGCAATTATTATTGGAGCTCACTCTCATCTATTGACCCGATGACATCATCAGCGTCATGTTGTAAACGCAAACTCTATATACGCATCGTTAAATAAATTTCGCAATGATTTAAATGTAATGCAGATGAAGTTCATTCCATGCATTTGATACGTCGAGTATCTCAAGTAGATTTAAAAAAAAAAACTTGATATTTTGAACATCATCAAATTTTTCTCTAATAAATTTTTGCACAAAAGATTATTTTTTCATTAATTCTTTTTCTAATTAAAAATCTGCAATATAAAAATTCAAAAAACTTTTCTCTGAATGAAAAAATTGTGTTAGTTATTAAAAATTATATTTTGATTAATATTTAATATTTAACTTTATTTAATAAATAAAGTTAAAATAAAGCTTTAAATTGCCCGTTATTGTAATTTATTGTTAAAATATATTATTTGACAAACAATAAAAATAATCTTTTTTGTTAATTTGAGATTTTTAGGCCTTTATTGACGTCATACTTTTTATGACATCAGAAATGAGAAATCATATGAGTTTATTTTCGCTAAAAGTATAAAATATATGCATGTATTTTATTAATCCATTATTAAATACGAGTGATCCAAAAAACATAAGTATCTCGATGTATTTCGTAAGAAAAAAATTCATATAATTTCTCGTTTTTAATGTCATAATTGAATATGATCGCAATAGGGACACGAAAACTTTAATAATTCACCTAATATTAAAATTAGCAACAGTTGCATTAGCATTACTTGATTTTATCAATCGTAAAGCATAAACCATAAAACACAAATAAAATCATATAATCCAAATTTCAGTATCGTAAATAAATAAATAAGTTATAATTATGCTAAATAGTATCTTAATACTAATTATACAATTCTTATAAATTACGCAACATTTTATAATCATCGCGCAAAAAAACATGGCCACATAAATTATAAAACAGAAGAAAAATGTCAAAATTTTTAATGATAAATTCTTTTATTATTTTAATTATATGTGTTTAACAAGCTTATAATTTGCGGGCAAAATTTTTAATTTCTTTTTCTACAACTCTCAAAAAATGTTAAGCGAAGGAAAATTTACTACAAATTTTTCAAGAATTTGGATCATTAAAATTAACATCACGTATTTGAGGGAATAATTGATACATCTAATAAAAATTACCGATAAATCCAAGAGAATTCTCAATATAATCCGATGAGTGTACGCGATTTCGATGATCAGTTGATCTCATACGCACGGGGACACTAATCGGATGCTGCTGCGAGCAGATTTTACGTATTCCAAAAGTTGCACTTTTTTATTCGTTTCTTTTCGTCGGTGATACACTACAATTGATCACGAGCGAAGAATTTGATCGCAGAGTAAGATGGCGAGGGGGTGATGAGAGACAAGAACGATTTCCACGTTGGATCGAGCCGCGGACCACGGGAGACTGGTCCCGGTGCTGGATCATCGATTCAGGATGGGCGTCGCGACGCTCTCTCTCTCTCTCTCTCTCTCTCTCTCTCTCTCTCTTTAGCCGCCCGTTTATATTTAACTTTAGCATCACTCGACATTCGACTTCACCATGCTACTCGTCTTTTACCCCTCGGTCTCCAACAAAATCGTTCTCGTTCTTATCTTGCATCTTGTCCCGTTTTCTCCCTTTCTCTTTCGACGCGCTTTTTTTTTTATTTTTTTCCGCCCCGTGAAGAACGTGGACGAGTCCGCGAGGTAACACACTATTATCACCGATGAGCCAACAGCTGTCGCTCATCGATTATTTTGGTCGTTTATTACGAAAATGCGTTCAATGACACACGATTGAATAATGATCAAAAGTCATTGGAAACATAATCTCGCGGTGCAATAACCCAATCACGTATGTTCTTTTGTCAAGAAGCAGCAAAAGTGTGTCAGTTTTGAGAGATATTTAGTTTTGCAATATTTTGATTTGTAGATTAAACGAAAATATGATGTCAAAGATCGCAGACAAAAAAATATTACATTTTCTAGTGGTATTCTTATCCCCACTTAATTTAGCTTAATTAATAGTTATTGTTATAATTTTTAACATCCTTATAGATGATCCAATTGTCTTAAATTGTCTCTAACATGATCATGTAGCAAATACAGTTGCTGCTTTTAAATTATAATTATAATTAATAAAATAGATGTAGTTATATATTTATTGATTTCTAACGGATTATAATTGCTTTATATGTTGTCAAATTACACACAGCTTACATTTTATATCACCTTTATATTATTATAAGTTTAGCTTAAATCTGCAAATTTATGCTAACTTATTAATTAATTTATTATTTATAAATTTTATTTTTTTTATTTTTATCTATAGTTATTTATCTGCTGTCAGATTGCGCACACAAATTCTATTTGATTTCTGTCACCAATTTAATATCAAATTATATTTTATTGGCAGATTACAAGTACTGATGCGGACATAACTGATATCATTTTGCTTACTGAGATGCAATATTAATACATAATTTCACTCCTAAATAACATAAACATGTAACATAAAACAAATTACAATAAATGTAAATTAATATTAGAATAAAATATATGTATAATTTTTTAAATAAATTATATTTTTTGTCAAAAATACACAGTATGAATATCGTAAAATTAAATATTTAACTTATAATGCAAAAGTAATATCGCATTATCGTCTAAAATGCCTTATGCATTTTTATCTTTCACTTCCAATATTGTTAACATTCAAATTGAATTTTGTTTTAATTTTCCGGAGGAAATGGACCATCTCCGATGGGCCTATTATCATTCCAAATTTTACCGGGGATACATTTAGCCAAATATCCCAAGCATATTAAATCGCGACAGCATTGTTCGGTAAGTTGACACTACAATCATAACAATTTATTATATAGTAAAATCTTGTTGAAATTAGAATTGCGCATATTGACTATAATATTATAATAATAAATAAATAAAAAATTTTTAAAATGTGTGCATGTATTTGTTAAATGTAACACAATTTTTATGTAGATAGAAACTAAGCATTAATACTTAATTATTTTGCCATTAATTATACTTACATATCCGAGCCAGGGAGAGCAATTAGATTTAGGATTAGTTGGATTAGAAACAGTAACTACAACATCGATAACGGTTATAGCTATTAAAGCAAGTACCACACACTTATTCATTTTAATGTAAAAATCTGTAACATTAAACAGTAAAATAAATTAACAATATTTAGATATGGTAATATAACAATAAAAAACGTAAAGTAATTAACATGATTGAAAAAAAGAACGCATTTTTCAATGTAATAAGCTTTAGTAAATTCAAAATCTTGACCAATAATTAGTAGATAATGTAGTAAATAAAACATACCACAAATTTTTAAAATTTAAAAACGGTCTGCGTTTGATTAAAGAAACCTGTTCAACTAAAATTTTCTAAGTACACTTATCAATTTATAAGACAATAACGATAATCATATCTGAGAAATGTAAACTGAGAACTGATAAAGTGTTCTATTTATAAGTTTATTTTATCTGTTTTTCAATCTTCTCGCCTATAGTTCCAAAGTTAACAATTAAATTTTGACAGTGTGTTTTACGGAATATAGCAAGAAAAAATGTTATATAAATATTAGTCCAAAACATCATTTTAGAAAAATATAATAAAAACGTTTAAAAAAATATTAATATAAAAATAATAACGCGTACGAACTTACTGTTAACATATAGCAATGTACAAGAATAAATCGGTGATAATCCAATAATTTATCTAATATTTTAGCTTTATATTAAAAAGCAAAAAATTAATTTTCGAGAAATTCATTGAAAATAGTAGATTTTGACATTCACTAAATTAAAGCAAAATAGATATGAAATTCGTATTAAATTCAATATTAAATTTTATCTTTCAATGATGGCAAATTTATATTAGACAAACAACATTTAAAAATGTAAAATTAAACAAATTTTTGTTTTTTTAATGTAATGTAATCAAAAATATTTTTAGATCATATAACATATAATATTTGTTTCTTGTTTTTAGATAACTAGAATATGGAAAAGTTTAATTGTCTAATTTTGGAATATTTTATATATATATTTATAATTAGTATATATCGATTATGATATCTCGAAAAAGATATGTGTACATATGTGTGCGTGTGTGTAGATCTGTGATCTGATTTACTCAATTTGATTAATACTATCTGCGCAAAAACATTTTGTAAGTATAACATAAACAAAACTCGATCAAATATCGAATTAAAAATAAAATTAATAATAAAATTAATAATAAAATCAAAATTATATTTGTAAAATAAAAGTAAAAAAACGCACAAAAAAAAAGAAAATAAAAATCTAGACAAATAAAATTTACAGAAAAATATGATAAATTACATTATGATGTATGAATAAGTTTCTATAAAATTAAATTTGAAAAAATATATAAATTAAAACTTTTTTTGAAAGAAATTCTTTGAGAATTACTAACGGGCGAAAGAGGGAGAGGAAGAAGAGAAGAAGAAGAGTAGAAAAAACAGAAATATGTTCTCATTTTCAGTTGTCAGGTGTTAATAATGGAGATTAATTTAATGTATGTGTGTCTATACACACACAAAATAAAATTCTAAGTACTTAATCCGCAAATTTTTATTCCATTGAGAACAGAGATAGAGAATAGAAAATTTTACAAAGCTTTGGAATTCGATATCAGATTCCAATCGGATTCCGTGTATAAGTTGGTTATAAAAAATGTATTTAAGAAAAGAGATATGTAATAATTTTCTTTTTTTTTAAACGTATATATTTAAAAAATATGAGTTTTTATTATGATTTCAAAATGTTTTAAATTTATTGTTTTAAATTTATAAGACAAAAATTTTGATCCTATTAATGATGAAAATGGCGATACTCGCGATCTTTTTGAATATTCTTTGTTTTGTTTTTTATAAAACGAGTAAAAAGGATATGCTCAAATATAGCAATAATGCAATTCATATATGCTATTCAATATTTAGTACTTAACTGACAGTCTTTATATACAATTCAAGAAATACGTGATAAAAATGTATAAACATATAGGATATTTAGCAAGCATCCAAATACACTTTTGTATACAAAGCTATAATAAATATAATAGAATTTGCAATTTTTATATTCATAATTAATAGGAACTATGTTTAAAGATATTTAAAGAAACTATAGAATATATTAATTTTAAATACGAAATAAGTTTATTGATAAAATTATGGAACTTGCGCTTTTAATAAAATCAATTTTTTTTGTAGTATAAATAGTATACTATCACTGAAGCATGTAATTAACTCTTCAAACATTGCGACATATAGACTTCCATTGTAAATTACGGTCGGCACAGCGTATCGTGATCGAACGACATATATATTTATAAATATATTATAACAGAACATTATATATATACAAAACAACAAGCGTTTCGGCAGCGGCCGCTATTGACTCGATTTCTTTTTTGTAATGTATACGTTGATAACAATATATATATAACACAAGTTAACGTCATTTTAAATTTAGCTAATTAACTAACGATTATCTTACATTGCCGTATCATTTTCTCATTTTTCGAATACGATAGTAAAAAATTGGCTAGTTTGGTAGATAAAAAGGTACAAATATTCATTGTACATTGTTCATCGATTGACTTTCTTGTGCGCTTTCGTTTCCCACCTGCGTAGAATGAGGTAGTTCAGCCTTTGTAGCCAACTCTAACGTGTACATCCATCTAAAAATCATACAAATATCTCATATATATATATATATATATATATATATATATATATATATATATATATAAATCAAATTATATAAACATTTAATTTGTGCACTCACTTTTCTTTGTCTTTCTGAGAGGACGCTTGGAGATAGTAATATTTCCTAGAATGGTGCATTTTAAACGCTTTCATCCGATCTTTCATATTCAAGGGATCCTCGTCGGAGAGTTTTGTACCTTCGGTGACCATAAAGCCTGGCATTGGCGTCGCTGTCATGGCCATGCTCTCCGACTCTGATTTGAACGAATACAGAACAAAGTCGACGTGTAATGCAAACCATCGTTTTGTCCACGGCTTACTAGCCTGCGTTTTCAGTAACAGATATCCGGATAATACTGATGGCGCACTCGCTGATACCTGCAGCAAACTTGGCACCGGTCCAGAAGGTGAAGACGGTGATTTAGTGAGTGGTTGAGTAAGCGCCGCATGGCATAATCTGCACACTCTCATATTCTTATTGTCTTCAAATAATAATTTCTGATTTGAGCATTTACTACAAACCACCTGGAAAAAAAAAATAAAACGCATTATCAAAAATTTTTAATTATTATTATTATAATTAAATAATTTATAATGGAAAATTAATTGTAGAGTGCATTACTTACTATTCCACAAGCCCGACAGTTGTGCTTTCGTTTCATCACAGAAAAAATAACTTTGCAAACCATACATTTGGTTACATCATCAGCTTTAACTAAAGAAGTTTTAACGCTACCAGTTTTCAGACTGGCTTTGCGTCTCATAATCTCTTGCATTGTTTGGAATAATGCATCCAACCACGCTGCTTTTTCCGCGGCGGCATGTGTATACAATTCAACGCTTTTATTTTCGTCCCTTATGTAAAAAGTATTTGCTGTTTCTAGATTGTCTCCTTCAACTACTTGTAAATTTTCCACCATAAACTTTGCTCTTAGTCGGTACATAGGACCGGGTATCAGTCTTATTGAACAGAGTAATAATAAATCACTAAACTGAAAAAAAAATATAAATAATTATTTAACAAATTAAAGAGAAAAAAAGAAGTAAAATAATTTCATGAATATTTTGTAAACATCAATATATTACGCGGGCATCGCGCATATATAATTAATTAATCTTTACCAAAAATAGATGTCTCTCTTGATGATCGCCACTACGCGCTGAAATTTTCACTATACGTCCTTCCTTTACTAGTTCACGAGTCGCACTGACTAGATCAGTTGCATCGTATATACTCTCTTGGATTTCTAAAAGTTTTTTAAATTTATCGATTTTTTTCATTGCCTCATTCGTATGATTCGCTGCGGTGGATACCAATTCTAGAGCTTCTGAAATTTAACATTACAAAAGATTTTTTATTAATATAATTATATAATTTATCTAAATATGTAGAATGTGCAATTACAAAAAATATAAATTTACTCACTTTGTGTATCTTCATAATCCGGATTGTCTTCAGTGAGATTTCGTAAATAATCCTTAAGAAGCAGCTCGTATCGCGGTAACCTCTGTATTGGACTTAACATGTGATGGGCTAGTGATAATTTAGCGCATTCATCGAGCTTTTGAATCTCATTAATAATTGCTGCAAATCTGGGCACTTTGCTTTGCAGTGTATTTATCAGATTCATAGCGTAATCAAAATTCTTTACGTATTCCGTATACATCTTGAGAAATGGTGCAAAGTTTTTCATTATATCACCGATTTTCGGATTCGAATCCCAATATTGCATTCTCTCCTCGAGTTGTGGTAATAAAAAGTCGTTATGAAATTTATAAATGGATTTAATATTTGAGAACATGTGTTGGACAGTTTCTGGAGGGAACATTGGATGTGCTCTGTTCTCCTGATCGACTCTGAATTGAAACACTTGGTCGATTAAATGCAGAACATTTACGTAATTTTTCTCAGTCGCTAGTAACTCGTGCGCCACATGCAACGCTTTTTTCCGCTTCGAAACAGGGGAACCTTTTTTAGTGAGTTGTTTAGGCTCGGATATCGATTCATCGGTATGATCTGCCACTATAGCAGAATCTGTCTCGGAAGATCTTATTTCTTCCGACTCTTCTTCACTTTCAGATTCGCTTACTGCGTATGTATCTAATGTATATTGGTGAGATCTCCTCTCCGAAGCTACATATCTGTAATCATTTTTTAAAGAATGCAGGCTTTAAAATTTTTCACATCAAAGATATATAAACTGTATTGTCTCTTATTGTATCAAAAGCTATACCCAAAATATACTCACCTGCTACTTCTATATTCTAAAACGCTATGTGACATTTTAATATAGGACGTTTCGGTTGAAGTTTCCTCATGCCTCGTGATATCGATGCATTCAGCGGGCGTGGAAGCTGACATGACGAACGACTGAAATCGCGGAAAGCCGCCGAAACTGGCGATCCTATGGAAGGAATGTCTGACATATTGTTGCTCCTCGACACTTGTTGTCGTGTCCGAATCTTGCGAGTTTCCATTTTCGCTAGTTGTGCTCTGTTGCTCCGGCAAATGTGGCGCCTTGGAATGTTCCTCCTCTTGTTGAAATTCCTCCTTATCCTCCGTAATCTCCAGATCAGTGTAAAACGTGCTAGTGGGTGAAGTATTTTTCAAGCCGAACATTGTGAACCCTTCGATCATCCGATTATTTCCGTCTCCAGGTTCCGCAAACAGGCGTGTCATCCAGGATGAAATGTCCCTCAACTGACTTCGTTGCATCCTAGAATAATCATATCACTAATTGTAATTAATTATCATATTTTGTATATAGATTGGGATATATAAAAAAGCTATGGTAAATGCACATGGTATATCATAAATATTCAAAAATTAGATAAACCTAATAATAAATGTATTAATTACGAATATAGTTTGATTTTAAACTTTATTCTGATTACAAGAGCTTGTAAGATTACAAGCTCTTTAAACAATATGTATTTCAGCTTCTACAACAAATATAAAGAAATATTGCTCACGCGTTACTCTTTTAAGCAATTCTGATTCATAAATTTGCTTGACATAAAATTGAATTTTTTCTTAGTGACTATAAAGTACACGTCATATTAATCCACATTCATGTCGACGCATCATAAAGCTATCAATATCGTCTCAAATTTCACATAATTTCGATTCAAGACATTACCGAATATTTTTATGTAACGGATCTACGCTCTACGATGTTATCATTAAAAATGAGAAAGAGAGAGAAAAAGAGAAAGGAGAAGAAAGAGAGAGAAAGATAGAGTTATTTACATCATCGATGTGGTGGCTCCGGAATAACGCAAACTACTCGATAGATTTTTCTCGAGGGGCTATTTAAAAACGCACGTTCCTCTTACGTGGATCCATTACACTAAAATTAACGTGCCGGCCTTAGCGTTCGAGCGAGAACGCTTGCATCACGTCGGCATCATTAATTGACATTCGGCGTGCTCCGAACAGAACGAACGAACGCATTGTTTATATGACAGCATGTTTACAAATACGCATAAATACACGACAATTCTGTCTGATGCGTGTCTCAATTTCACAGGCGTCAGAATTTTTGATTTTTGCGCGATTTGACATAAGGAGAATTCTCATTAATTCTCAATAATTTTTATATAGATCATATAGATCGTGAAAATCAAAACATTGCATTGCACTTCTTTATATGATAAAATTGCAGTAATTCACGTTTAGTCTTACAAATACTAAAGCTTTACTTATTGATAAATATTAATGAATTTTAAGGCATCAATATCGTTAAATTAGCAAAGCAAATGTATTTCGGAATGTATAATTATACTCAAATTAACAAAATGAGTTTTAGATATGAAACGATCTTGACTGTAGCTTTCCCCTTTGCACTTGACATCCCATTTCTAGTTCTGACTTGAAATGTGTATGTGTGGCTTATGACTTATCTAAATTTATTTATAACAGCGTAGTAGAACTTAAGACGCAAAATCACCTCCGATGGAACGGGAGAACGCCTTTAAGCAGAGTGTTAGATATCATAATTACTTTGGAGAGTATATTTAGATATTCATTTTATATATTTTTTTTCTAATAAGAGACAAAATATTTAAAATAATAGTCATTTATTATCTTTGATTTATCAAGAAATTAAAAAGTTTAATGCAGAAATAAATCCATTTGATAGATCGAGAATGTTAAGTATAAAATAATTTCCTTCTAGCAATCATAAAATTCTTTATTATAAAGTTAATCTGACAGTTAATTATATATTTATCTGACATCCATAATAACACATCGAAATTTGATTTTGCAATCTATAATGCAGTAATTTACAGGATTGCTAACAAACAGGCAACTTAAGAAAAAGAAACAAATGGATAAGTTAAAGAAAGATATCTGATATCAGTCTAATCTGTCAGATCTGTTCTATATAACATATATCTGTATTTTTTAAATTAAATTCCTTTCGCATACATGCTTCAAATCTTGTATTTATTTCACTTTAAATACAGCAAATGTATGACAGAAAATATAACTAAAATAAGCAGATCAAATAGCATTTAAAATAAAAAAAACTAGATTTTAAGAATATTACTCTCTTCAAAAATATTGACTCTATATTTACATATGATAATCGGTTGATGACATGAAGTCAGTAGACAGGCAAACTCCAAACAGCATATATTACTCATTTACTTGCAATAATCGCAAAGAATTAAAAAGGTGATCAAACACATTTTTTATTTGTTTCTCCATCGATTTCAAACGATATATATAAAATAGCCAATTTCCGAAAGAGTATCGGTGAAGGATCAAAGGGCGGCATGTATATACTTCGTCATAAGGTTCGTCTACGCCCTTCGCTTCATCGACGAGCGCGTGCGATGCACTTTCCTGTACTCGGAAGCGAAACGCAGAATCTCGTGCTGCGTCGTGATGTTCCGCACGAGAAATAGCGGAAATAAAGAGGAGACTAACACTAAGACCAGAAGAACGAGAAAGACGGAGAGAAAACTCGCTCGAATGCCGTCATCGTTACCTCTTGCCCCGGGATCGCTTGTAGTGCAGCGGAACAGCAACAGGCGCACGAGGATCGACGCGAGCATAATGATCAGCTGGAGTCAGTGACAGACGACGTCGAGGACGATCCCCTTTACCCCAAGCTCAGAACTCGATAAAATCACCGGCATTCATGGCCGCACTGCAAAGTGAACGCTTGATCGCCGCGCATTGCACCGCGACACCGTGTATATGTCTATATGTATGAATATATGTGCACTCGCGACGATCAGCGACGCGAAGTCGCTCCCGAACAATCCGATTCGAAAGCCAGCTCGTGCGGATCACGCGAGATATCGTAGCGCGTTTACGAAAAGAACGACGGTGTTTCGGACGTCGAATATTGGGTTATATCACTCGACAACGCGATTATAAACTGCGTGCGATGCCGTACCGATGATCGCGTACTACAGTTTGCGCAGATTCGTCCGTCGAACTATCGGATACGCGTCGATATTCGGTTGCTGTCGCGACGCCAACGACGCGTGACTTGCGGCGGGAAGGCTTCTTGGCGGGCTGGATCATGTCGGAAAATGAGAGAGCTTTTCCTGCGACTTCGTTATATTTCCAAAGGTAAGGCGATATCACATACCGTCAGTATTCAAGGTAGAGATTAGGCTGAATACCGACAATCGGTCATCACCCACCAAGGATAGCACGAAAGGTTTTTATCATTACGACCATGTCTGGGAAATCCTAGAATGTTTGCCAAACGTTTTGAACTCGGGTATTTATATAATTTAATGTACAATAATGATATTATATAATTGTATTATATAAAATATAGAATATGTAAAATAATTGCTTTCACTTTCAATATCTTGTTTATTGAGTATTTTTATATATAATGAAAAAAATATGTTAAATACACAGCCTAAACTATCCTTGAAATAACTTATTTTAATATCATATTCTGGAAATGTTCTTCAAGTATTCTTCAGTCAGCATAAAAATTTAATTGCACTGTAAATTTTTTTTTTACAATATTTCATATATAATTAGTAACGAATTTAGAGGATTTATTCAGTAAAAAAATTTGAGCATATTTGTGTGAAAATGACAAACGGTGCGGGTAAAAAAAAAAAAATGATAAAAAAATTTATATATTTTGGTGTAAAAATATTGAAAAATTGAAAGATATATATTCCGTTTTTTAAAATCGCTACTTGCGCCACTGATTGAAAATTTTAGGTATTTTGTATTAATAATTATCATAGCTTTTTATCATATAGGATACGCGATGCATTACACGATGGAATACATGTACATGGAATTTTTTAATTACGATCTTTCTAAATAAATCTTCAAAAAGTGTCGTCTGTGTCAATTACAATATTATTTAAATTTGATTCATTTTTATTATATGCATAAAAAACATATTATTTTAAATTTGCTAATCATAAAGTAAAAATATTTTAAAATGAGATAAATAAATATATTTATAAATATATTTCTAATAAGAATACTATAAAATAACTAAAATGAAAAATCTAGAAATAATCAATCTTGCTGAAGAACTTGCTTGAAGAACTTCACAATTATTTTGTACTCATAATAATATATCCATTATATGTACATGCAATTTATGTATATTTACACTTATTGGAAAGACAGGTAAGCAATTAAAGGATCTTCTGTCCGTGATTATGTTACATTAAAACGTGAATAATACTAAAACATTACAATATTGTTGGGAAAACGCATTAACTTTGCATTCATTTGACGAAATACGCCAGACTTCAATTATATCCTTTATTAAAATATGAGATATATATATATTTTCTTCAAAATTATTTTAATCACTTAATTTTTTGTATTCTAATTTAGAACATATATATGCTAAAAGAATATAAATCCATAAAATACATTTAACGTCTATTTATATTATTTTCTTGGCTAAAATTGCTTGAATTTGTCAAATTCCAGCAAACATGAACAATTTCTATACAAGATCAAATTCACGATCGTTAATTCTTTTCAATGATTGTGGAATTATTTAAAAAATATATAACTAAAATATGTACAAAAAATATTTAAACATTTAAAAATAATCTGTTTTTAAAAAAATATCTTTATAAATGATTTGAATAAACTTCACATTATTGTAGCATATTGAATATTAACTTTCGTTGCAATTCTTTCTGTTAATTTTATTTGCAACAAATATTTTAATTTTTTAAAAGTTTTTATAATAAATAAAGAGATATTAATAAAATTATATTAATAAATTTAAAAATACTAAATGATAATTCTAATAAAAAAATTTCCGTCGCAAGCAGTGTGAAATATTTTTTTTTTTATGACGCTTATGAACGGGTTAAGAATGAATAATCGAAATGCGAATTTCTCGCGTGCGTTTAAAGACAAATAATTGATATAATCTAATTACTCGGCATTGTCCAAGCCTTACGCAACGTGTGTTCTGAAGACATATTGCGTAATTAAATAAGATATATGTATGGCAGTGATGAGAAATGACAATCAACATTTGTTTTAATAGTAAGCAGATAAATCGAGCCGCCGCTTTAATTGAACCGCAATTGCGTTGCAGGTATATGATTGCACAATTAAATAATGTCTCATTCGCCGCGACAAAACAAATATTCCGAATATCTTGTAATAAATCTCTTAACATGGACAATACGGAATCCTTGGCAACAATATTCGCTTATTCATATTTCTTCACGGTCACCGTTTTATAAATTATGATCATTATCGCTTATAGTTAAAACACATCACAATGCGACCGTGTTTCCTTCTATTCTAAGTCTGACGTTTAACTCTCGTCGAAAGAAACGCAAGTATGAATATATATCTAAAACGCAAAGTAACGCTTTCAATGGAATCTTCAAAATTTATAATAATTTTCAAACTTGTAAAATATATATAAATATTTCAAAAATTTAAAATGCTTTTAATTCCCTTTTAGATTCTCTCTTTGAATTCCTGTTCGCTTTTAATTTGATTAGACCTCGATTTGCGAGAAGTTCTTTACCTTGCGTCAAAAAAAAAAAAAAGCGTGATATATCAAAAAACTCTGCTTTCAACAATTATAGCTAAAAAATTATCGTATTGAGCTTGACTGATCGATTTGAATGGCTTCTGTCTCGTCAATTGCAGATCATGTATTTATGCAAACAATGTAATTAATAATTCTCTCTCCCTTTTTTATATTTTAGAATTAACAACATAAATATATATATCTCTGAGTATTTCGTCCTACATCTTATTGTTAATATTATTAGACCATCACTTCTCGCTGGATTTTGCGAATCACTCTGAATAAATGCCATATCATGACAGCGCATTCGTATTGTTTTGATAGTTCAAGCATGCAATCAACGATTTTGACGTTTTATAATGACAAACCTTGCCATCATTAAAAATTCTTTGCGCGCTGTATTTATATCTACCTTGCTTTTAAGTTCAAATTTCGGTTTTATATTTTATCACGGAGTCATTTTTCGGTACAATATGGTTGAGATATTATCGAATGTGTGAAGAAAAAGGCTAATGCTAGGAGCAGTGATCCGCTGAGATCACCTAGTGCCGTTAAATAGG
Source organism: Cataglyphis hispanica (assembly GCF_021464435.1). Lineage (NCBI taxonomy): Eukaryota > Metazoa > Arthropoda > Insecta > Hymenoptera > Formicidae > Cataglyphis > Cataglyphis hispanica. The sequence goes on along the minus strand of NC_065960.1, from coordinate 2,488,319 downwards.
GGATCGCTGAGTTATCAGGATCGATTTTGTACCTCCACATTGCGTGAATAATTATGTGTGCAACGTATAACAGAACCATTACCTGAAAAAAATAAGGGGGAGAATTTTATTGCGATATTATTTCCCATAAAAATAGAAACAGAGCAAGAATCTTGCGTAACTTACCTGTAACACTGAAACGACTATATAGGAGATTACGAAATATGCATGCATCGTACAATCGCCTGGGTTCAATGCATCGGCGATGAAGACGAAAATCAATTGACCAGGAATTGCCATTGCAACGAGTAATCTAGCGGTTTTCGCATATGGCGCTGTTTATAAGGAAGAAAAACTGTCAGATATTGCACGGGAAATTCCTGCATGGAAAATTCAAGCATGGGAAATTCCTATGTTAAAAAAATTTTATTCAGAAAGAATGTTCTTATTTCTCTGAAGAAAGAAATATAAATGTATATAAGAAAACGAGATGAGAATAGCTTTAGAAAATTATATTTAAAAAATGTCAGTGTTTAATAGTTTTAAATAAAAAAAAAAGTTTATATAGTTTTGCAGGAATAAGAACATTTATGTGCAATAGAAATAAATCGCGTTAAAAAAGATTTTCATTTATGTAGAATTATATACATACATCCTACGAAGAGGGCCGCCCATGGAAACACCCAAATTTTTCCGTGCGGCGGTAAAATTCCCATGATAGAGGATTGATGTAACATAGTTGACATTCGAGACGCTTGCACCGATACTAAATTGCCGCCAATTCCGTTAATAACTGGTTGGAAAACTTCAAATCCATCATAAGAATCAACCATTCTTTCAAGAACCAATCCACCTCCGCTAAAGATAATAACATAAAATAATCAAATAAAATAAAAACGTAATCAAGTATAATACTCGAATTATCTAATTACTTAATATAATTAAGTAAATTAAAAAACAGAACTGAATAATATAATAAATAAATAATTAGTCAATAATGTAATCGCGATTGACAGATTCGAATATTCGCAATATTACGCATAAATTTGATAGATAAAGTCACTCAAAGAAACGAAGATACATGTGCCTAGTATATTAACATGTCACACACTTTAGACTTACCCACTGATTAAAAGAGCGGATAGAATAGGAACCCAGCCGGATTTCAACACACTTCTCGTGTATTTATTCTTTAATACGATCAGGATCCAAACTGGTAAGACTATCAAAAAAAATGCGAAAACAACGTATAGCACCCATATTTCGACTTTCAATCTGCTGAAAAATTCCGAGGCTATGGCCGAGAGGATACTAATGGATACAACATCACCGATAGATGCAGCCAAAGGAGTTGCTAGATTATCCGGATTCATCTTGAATCGATAAGATATCATGATTACGGCAATCATGACAAAATCTGTAAAGGTAAAAATTATTTGTCAACAATTCAGAGTCTTTTTCGACTTACCAATGTACTCTTATTAATCGCATCTACTAACAAGAAGGATTCTTTATATATACACAGACTTACATATTATTATGTGATAAAAGTGATACATACAAATGTAATAATTTGAAAATTATTAGAAAAATTGCAAGAAAGAGTTATAGAATTAAAAGAAATAATTTCAAAATTATGAAATTGTAAAATAAATATTCTGTTTTTGTTATAAATGTGTAAAGACATAAATTGTTTAGTGAAATTATATTTGCTTTAATAATAATACATTTAATGGTTACATTTGATGAAATTAATTTGATGAAATTCTGTGCTGACATTGTGTTTTTATGAGATTTATTACAAGATTTTTTGTGAAATAGATGTCCTTAATAAGAACTGATTATATTTGAAGAGTTGTTTGTCAGGATATTTTCGATATTTTCAAAAAAGGAAAATGTAAAATGTCAATAAGCACGAATTATGATGTAAGTATACATAAATTATCTGTATAATATTTTGCTAAATTAAATAATTCGTGAAATGGAAAAATTTTCATGCATTAGCAAAAGAATATGTATAAAAAAAAAAAAAATAGACTTTTATTACGAGCGACATGCATAAAAAGAGTATCATCCGTACATAAGAAAAGATAACATCTGTTAGTATAATGCGTGACCGAGCTGCGATAGCAATCGTTATTAATGCTAATTGTTAATAAATGGCGAATAGATTACCTTACACAAGTGTCGATTCATAGAAGCAAGCGCGTAAGCGGCGTTCATTAATCAATGTTTAATAAGCACACCGGCGAGAGGATGGTTTACCTAAGATAAAGCAGGAACTGGTTGCTGTGCACATGCACGAAACCGCCAACAGTAACGCGTGATTCCAGATGAAACCGTTTCCATTGATCGCGCCTATTCCCATTCCGAATAGCGATAGGCAGATGGCCGCGACTATCGCTTGGATCTGGACCAAGGCGAGGTTACCGATGATCATCTTGATGATCTCCCGTCGATCCTTCATGTTGCCTAAATTCGCTTGAGTGCACAATCGCGACGCCAAGCACATATCGAGATTACCCTTTAAACCTTGTAGTGCTGTAGTGAGAATTAACAATTGGGGGACTTCTTTAAAAGCTTCCAAGTCCTGGAACCAAATATGCAGAAAATGGAATAAAGAGAGCGAAAGAGAGATATATACATATAAAATTCATAGAAATTGATTAATACATTTCCTGCCGCGTAGATCGTATATATATTTTATGCTGAATTTTCCGTTTAAGTCGTTTGATATTTTTGCTATTAAATGTAACATTATTAGAAAATATTTAAAAAATTATATATTTAAATATCATATATATTGCAATTATTTTATCATAAAATAAGCATCCCATGCGGCAAAATTTGCTTTTTATATAGAAATATTTCTTTAATTTTCCTATATTTTCTTATATGTAATTTGTTATTAAATTTTTTACGTGGCGTGAAAATGTCAAAACTCCAAAAATCGATTTGGAAACAATGAGCTAAGGAATTAATATAGAAATAATCAATTTATTATTATTTTGATTCATTGTCATGCAAAACGATTATTTCACTTTCAGATAATTAAATCATTCAATTTTATTTCTGATACAAACTTTGATCACTCAAAGTCTTCGTTTGAAATCTACATTGAATGATACTCAAGGTGATTATACAATCGCGCTGTCAAGAGTGACACAAGATATCCTATTTGCGCGATCGATAAATGCATCGGACCCGATAAACATTCAGATGGAAGCCGACTTTGACATTTTTTTCTCGATAATAATAAACCATTTCTTTATCTTTGGACAGTGACAAATATCTCGTCGATAAGAAGACAGTCTAAGAAAAAAATAAACGATTCTAGTCTTTCTTTGTTAAAGAGTCCTTACCTTTGCACTAGTGAGAACGCGACCAGCACCGATAGTGCCCATTCCAGCGATAAAAAAAGGCACTGAGACTTGAAGAATCGTGTGATACCATTTTTCATTCCTGATGTTTCTTTTGTCTCCATGTCCATTCGGGTCTGCACGATAGTCCGGATCAGGATCCGAAATGGCAACTGAAGAGATTGTCACCATGGAGCTACCGCTGGAAAGAGATCCGTTCCCGCCAGGCATGTCTTTCTTATCTTTTTGACCGTTGATTGTCTTCAAACCCGCTGTCGAGCAAGCATTAATACATATTTCACTTTATTTATTAGTCAAGAATATTCAAATAGAATTTGTTATTCTTTGTATTTTTAAATAACACAGTTTAAAAAATAATTTTTTTTTTTTTACAAGAAAGATAAAATTACTAAGATAAAAAATACTTAATTTTTTGCATTTCTATTTTGACATTAGATTCATATTTAATGAAAATTTTTTTAAGTTTAAATGGGAACAAATGATTGAATAACTTTACTTTAAAAATGGAGAAATTAAAAAGCAAAAATGTAATTGAAACTGTTATTATATAATTTTTTTTTTATTCAGATCATACTTAGCCGTTGTCATATACTTCTTAAACTTTGTTAAAATTTTTTCCTTTTTTAATTGATTCACATGAGATCTAGAAGAAGGAAAAGTTCGCTGACAAATATAGATGATCGATTTTCTTGGCTTGATAGCTTTCAACATTTCCGCATTGTCATCGTCGTTCCCGTGTAAACACACTTGTATTCCGCAAAGGCACGACAACACGATTACTGAACGCGCTTTTTTCCACATCGAGATTATAAACCGTCACGAATTTGGTATTCGGAATTCTGATGACCATGAAACGATCAGTGCGTTAAATAATCAGAGAATCACACACTTTGCGACGTTATTATAATCACCATTGTATATACCGCATGATTTCCCCACCATATCCGCAAACGATTTGTCATATCCCGACAACAATTAGTTTGTTCGCTTCCTATAAGTGTAGAATTTTGTACTTTAAAGTAACAGTGGTGACATTGTCGGAATTTGTCAAGTTTTAAATATTTCATCCAGAGCATTCAGTCATATGTTGTATTTTATTTACCAATATCGTTTGTAACTGTGCAAAGCTCTGGGAGTTTATGTATTAAATATAGATTTGTATGACAGTCATGAAATTTTCACATTTAACTTTATATATATTTATATATATATAATATTTATATATATAATATAAAATATATATAATATTTATATATATTTAGTCTGATAAATATGTGTTTTTCACATATTATGAGATTCATATATTATGCAATTCGCTTTGATGGTGGATATTATTTTTTATAATGCAATTTTTTTTTGTCAATCTTTGCTTATTTTTAATTTTTACGATATTATAAACAGAAAATAGCAGAAAATTATAGCAAAAAAATGTCAGAGAAAATATATAACAATACTAAAGTAATAACGAAAATATTTTAAGTAATTGAATATATTTTAAGTAATTTAATAAAATTATCTATTTGCGTTGCAAAATTTTTATTAATTAAGCAACTACTTTAATTCCAATAATATCTATTTTTGCGTTTTATATGTGGAATTTTAGCTTAATGTTATAATTTATGATGTGATATTTCTTACAATATTATGATATTGCTTACCGGCGACTTTTTTCATAACGACAGGTTCCGCATTGATGTTGCCCATGTTTAGTTTCTTATCGTTGGTTTTGTCCATGTTTTCGAATTTCAATGTATAGGTATTCTTACTGGCCGGCGTTATGACACGAAGTATAGTGAAGGCCTGATCCCTGACTCTTCTGGTATCGTCTGTTAGATTGTCATCGTTGCTACTGTTGCTGTTATTCGGTACTGTTATTCCTATGCCATTCAACAATACCGGATCAGTTCGCGAGTCCGGAATAGCGACCACCATATCTAAAATCCATCGATTCAATTAGAAGGAAGTTGTCGCGAAGTAAGTATAAAAATTCTCGATTGTTCGTTTAATATTTAAAACATTGAAGAATATATAAATAAAAAGAAACGTAACAATTTCCGAAAGAAGCATTGGATGGTTAATTATAATTGGAAATTGTTAAAAATAATGGGTCATAATGATATCTCTATCTATTGTAAAAAATTCTATTCAAAATATTAATTATTTATTAATTCTTAATTATTATTGGAAATTTATATAGCAGCGCTTTTAAATTTACAGTATTTTTTTTGAAGATTTTTTTTTACAGTAACTTTGATGAGTATGTATATTCGAATTGAGAAACACATGCAAATTAATTCGTGAATGAAAATTTTGTAGTATCTTTGAATAATATATTATAATGAGACAAAGTGAGTATCATGCGACGTACTGCTTGTTTTATATCGCAAAAATAAAACAAATGACAATGGATAAGCATTGATAAAACTGTAAAGTAAATAATTTGGAGAATTCGGGAATTTCGTAAAAATTTTTCGGTTTATTTTGTATAAGTCTTTAGAGAGAGTGAGAGAGCTTTTATATTATATCATATTAATAAAACAATGCTCATACTGAATCCGATGCTGACGTAGGTTGTTATCCACTTTAGGATCGACTTGTGACAATTTCACGTCGGATCTGCCTATTTCCGCAAGCTTCGATCTGCAAAAATTGAAAGTATAACTTATTTAGAGATTAATTAAAAAGTTATTTGTTGTCATTGTCAAGCAATTAAGTAATTTGAATTCTATCTTGTCAATATATTAGCGATTTTGGAGTCGTTATCGCATGATGGATTATCACAACTATCGAAGCCACTGTAATTACATATTTATGTGTTTTAACCGAAACAGAACACGAATAATTGAGCTTGTTTAAAGAAAAAAGAAAAAAAAATTGATTAATAAAAATGTAACATGTGCGAGGACAAGAAAAATAAAAAATCGGAAATTATACAAATTTATGTCATTTACATACGAATCAAGGAAATCGTTAGAATATAGACATTTTTTGAATGCTTGAATTTGATCGACGTGACGTAGATCATTAATATATAAAATGAAGTTTAATGTAAACCTAATCGTTCGCTGGCATCAAACATGCTTCATAATTAGTAATAAAAATGCCTACTAGTCAGAAATCATTGATGCTAACTAATAGCTAACATTTTAGATTGTGTATCTTCACGTCATAAGTCATCCATAAAAATAGTATTCTTATAATAGTAATCTTATCAGTGACATGGTTCTACCTGTTGAAACTCTTATTACAAAATTTTAATACTTTTGATTAGCACTTTTATCTACGTCGAAGAAAAAAAATATCTACCACAAAAAAAATTACCTCTACCAAAAAAAAAAAAAATATTATTTAACCGTTAGATCCTAATAAAATATTCGTTGAAGCGATATACTTTCTTGCACAATTATTTGTTGGATTGAGTAAAATAATTATGATTGGAAGTCGTTACTCTAATCTGCGGACTTCTGACACTTCATGTATGTAATACAATATGCAAAATCAGCGGGAACGTCACTCGATTGATAGAGGCAACTAGAGTTCTGTCGCGTCACGATAATCTGATCGCACGTGTCACATGAATTGAATTACGCACGGTGTGCGAGAAGGGACACTCGTACTTTTTGCCACACTTGCCTGAGAAAGTTCTGCGATTTTTGATCCGAGAAACTCGCACGCGTAAAGAGATCCAACTTAGATCGAGCAAAATAAGTTAATATGGGTGTGAATTATCTAATAATCGATCACATAAATAAGTACTGTCTAATTGAGTATTTTGGTAGCTACTGCTAAGATTATTTATTTCTCAACATATATTTATAATTAGAGAAATCCGGACCGGTATTGGTATTTGTCTAGTACACGATACAATAATCACAATTTAAAAAATAAAAATAATAAAAATAAAAATAATTATTCTCTAATGACTTTTTTATTGTAATGTAAATATGGAAAAATTTAGTTTTTTTTTTTTTTATTTATGTGAAGACTTATAGACACTTTGCGCGCGAAATAAATAAATTTGTATTTTTTAAAAATTAAAGTTTAATTTAATTGAAAATTAAATTAAATTTCAATTATGTTATTGTTTATTTGATTCTTGATAGTTTATAAATATCTAATAACTCTTAAAAGTACACCAATTGCTGATAAAGGAGAAAGATTATCTAGATATCACGAATCGATACTCACGTAGAAAGCTCACATTTAATCTGCGCCAGCGTGTCGAATTTAACCGGTGGAATCCTCGTTCCTGGAGAATCTGCCAACAATGGTAACAATGACGATACTAACAGTTTGAGCAATGAGTCTGGTTTCACTTTGCTCTTAAATGCTCTGTAACTCCAAAGTCTAACGCGCACCCTCTTCGACGATTCGCGTAAAATCACCCACAATGAGTTCAAGCACTTCGGAACTTCCAGTGTTATTAAATATTGTACACTTTATGTGTGATGAGAAAAAAGCCGGGTTTCCCTCTTTAGAGTACACGGAAATGTCCGCGTGCCACGCACGGTTCGGCTTGACTGATAAAAGGAGGCCGTAGCTCGATTGTCAGTACTCCTTGTCTTTGTTGAGCGACGTATGCACGTGCGCTATCTCGCCGGTCGTAGGTGGGAGCTAAATCCTGAGGTGAATCGCTGAGATCGATTTAGCAAGTGCTTCGAAAATTAATCAGATATCCCACTTCATCTTGGGATCTGAGGATCGTTGATTGCGATAAAGTTTGAAAGGAGAGTGTCATTGGGAATTACAGAATTTGTATTCATGGAAAAAATAATAATATTTTCTATATATGGAAATTGGATTCTTTTGAATCCTTTGTATTAAAAGATCTAACAAATAAATAATTGTTTAAAATAAGATTTAATTAAATTTGGATAAAATCAATGTATGTTATCAAATAACAAAGAATTTATATGTATATCAACTAAAGATTTACATATTTACGAAATCAGAAATACCATCAATAAGTTATGATGGGTTATAAAAGTGAATTTTCTTTGTCAATAAATAATATGCAATTTTATAAATATATACATTTATGTTACGTAATTGATAAAAAAAAAAATTCATATTCCAGTAATAAATCGTTTAATACAAATTGTTTGCTAAGATTCGTTTTTTAAATATACGAATATCTGAGATTATTCACATTTTTTTACTAATATTCCCGTTTAAAGACGTTTTATAGAAAAATTCCTCTGGATTTTTAATCTAGGTGTACAAAGTTTAAGTTACGTTTAATATAGCCAAATTGTCTATCTTTATATAATTATATCTAGCAATCGAAATACATATACTTATAGATATTTTATTGTTCCCTGTTATTACGAACGGCATTGCTGTTATTATTTAAATGTGACGTAAGCAACGCTGTGCGGTTGACGTCATTGAATCGTTAATCAAGTTTTGGGGGTACTTGTTTTGAGACGACCGTCAGTACGCCTTGAAGAGTGAGTCATGAATCGATTTGTGCACGACACCTTGTACATATGTTTATGCTAACTTTAACCCGGTCGTTAATCTAACGAATATACAAATCGTTCTTTCACGTATGATCCATGAATATTGTATCATCTACAACTTCGGCTGCGCGATCGACATCCCATGCACGCAAACATGACCTTACGTTTGTCGGGATTCACATTACCTTGTGACCGTGAAAAATGGGGAAATACCGTGTCCGGCATAAAAACGGGCGTCGTTTACTTTTCGCAAGATTTATCCTTTATCATAAATTATTTTTACACGTAATTTTAACCCGATGATTATGCACTGTTCATTTGACGATGTTACCTCGACTCAAGTGGATATTATATCCACTTGATATAATGATTAATTTATGTTTGCCGTCAAGTATGGATCGGCATTTTTATGATCGACAATCACTTACATGGGTTCAAGTCGCAAGTATGAAAAAAAAAAATGTGTCATGATGCAATGCATTTGTAAATAATATTTCGTAAAATTAGCATGTCATTTGCATAATTCTTGATTATTTTAATTTTTTATTTTTCTTAAAATTTAATAAAACTTTTTATATAGACAACCATATTTTTATATAGAAAGTTTCAAATATTATTCCGCAAAAATAAAAAATTAAATTAGTTTCATCAAGAAGATCGAGTTTTGCAATGCCTACATTTCGAATGATTCACATACAAGCGTATAATATAGTATTTTACAATCGTGCTTACCGAAGGGAAGTGAGCCTTGGGTATTCATCGGATTTACAGCCGGCGAGAGCATGCAATAAAGCAGTTGTAAAGTTTGTTTACACTGTACAGCATTTGGCGTGGTAAAGGCGCGATACTTTCGGCATAAAATGTCTTAAGCAATACATATATCGATAACGAAAGCACGCGATTATTTAGGCAAATTATTTGTTTCTCGACAAATTTCTTGGTAAATGTGTATGCATTACTTGATAAATAATTATTAAAATAGCATGATAAAAAATTCGACTTATTTACTATTGGAAAATAGATGAATTTTATACGGTATAAATAATATAAATTATTTATTTCTTCTAAAATGCAATATTATTCAATTTATTTGCACATAAGATTTATACAATATTAATTTTCATAACAATTAATTCATATATTATTCTCTCTTATATTATATCCGGAAAATATTTTAGATGTACATATATATGCAAAATTTCATTGTATTTCCAAGTAATATTTGAGTTTTTGATTATACGACGGAGTATCACGCGGCGATAAAATGTTGGAAGCGAGCATCGAATCTTCGCGTGTCCTACACTTGTTGCAATTCATCGTTACGACGTCTGATAATAATTAAATCCGAATTAAGATCACGTTTGTCAAATAAATAGTTAGATATCATACGCGGGATCATCATTGCTAACTCTAGAGATATGACGCATGATTCCCCTACTTTTTTTTTTTCAATAAGATATTCTTGTAACGAATGAGGAAAAAGTGCGATGCACAAGTGCTTTTTTTACGTGCTCTTTTATCCGGGAGAATGAAATTGTCCGACGGCAATTATACTGGTGACTTTATGCACTTATTGTTAGTCATCGAGCAGGTAAAAACTTACAATGAAGAGCTCGCGTTTTTACGTCGCATTTTTCGCACGAAAAAAAACGCGCGAAATTGCTGTTTCTACAATTTTACCTAGTGGATAATAATGTCATTGGCTTCTACAACTACTATGTTATATAACGCCGTTGTGTCTGCCAATACCGCTCACCTTGTATGTACGTAATGTAATTTTGCAGAAAATCGTTTATCTTTCTGTTTGCGTGCGGTAACGATCGAATTCGACGTATCGTGCACGTTTTCAATCTCGCGCGCGCTTTGATGTGCAAGATCGGAATTCTTCGCGTCTCACTGCGCTATCGATAAGGCGCTTGGGCTTGGATATGTGCAGGGGAAATGCTCTGATAAGAATAAATCGATTTTATCATGCAGTCGTTTCTGTTGCTTCATGAGGAAATTTTAATGGTTCTTTTATTTAGCATGACACAATTGAACGAATTGATTTCTACATGCGAGATAAATAAAAAATTTCAACTATTATAAATTCAGGATATCTTGGAAATTTTCAGAGTGTCTTACTCACACTTTCCGTAAAAGGAAAAGGAACGTGCTTGAGCACGTGTCATGTATTTATTACGTAAAGAAAATTGTCTCCTATCGCTCGCGTATCGCGTCGAAATAATTTTAAGACATGTGAGAGATGTAATCACGTCATTATACAGATATGTATGGAAGAGATAATATTATACCAGGGGATTTCTTTATCAATTAAAAATGGATGTGTGGATAGTAAAGATCGATTGTAATAATGATGCAACCGATTTGACGATTCATCTTTTCTCTCGTCAATTGCCACTTGTTATGTCGGTTTTATCAGGCTTGTGATTTATCGCAAATTTTATCAATATTTTCTTACTCTGTCGTATGGAAGTACTTTTTCTTCGATAACTGTTCATGATATGCGTATCATATCATCTAGGTTAAGCAAATTATTATGATAAATTAATAATGAAACATTATTTTCTGAAACATGTTCACTTAAATTTAATTTATTAAAGTTATTATGCAAATACTTACATATTTTATATTTTTAATTATAATTCTATTCTACATTTTTGTAGTCGCATTTTCTATTTTGCCTTTGTATGGTTTTTAATGAAAATATATTTTGGAATAAATTTTAAGCCAGATATAAAAGTAAGGAATGGTAATTGGAGGGTAAAAAAACAATAACAAGAGCTTAGTATTTGTTTTGTTATATACTATATTATTGGACGTGTCCAACTCTATTCTTGGCTAACAAATAATATTTATCGACGAACAATGTAATCCCTATGAACTTACAATGTAATTTTGATTCCAAATATTTTGATTTTGAATTTCTTCCTACCTTCTTCCTTCTCTCATACGCTTTGTACCCTCAGTCGCTCGTTGGCAATTACACTAACGACTTCTCCGAAAGAAAAAAATATCGCATACAGAAGAAAGATACATATACATACATACACACACACACACACACACGCACACACACGCACACACACACACACACACACACACACACACACACACACACACACACACACACACACACACATATATATATATATATGGGTAGAGCGTAATGATGCGAAAGGAAAAATTATATCTTTACGGCAAATCAGCGTCACGATCGTGCACGTGAATTTCAAAAATATCTTCAAAGATAAAAATACTTTTTTGACACCGAAGCACAGCGCACTTCCCGTCCATATCACATATCTAATTTGTGTAAAAGAAACTAATTTTTTCATAGCAATTGCTATATTAAATTTACGTATCAAATCCTCTTACCCATACATATTTGTATGTATATCGCAACTGGACTTTGGACTTCTTTTTATTCGAAGTAATATGTATGAAAGGTATATGCGCGCGCGCATGTTTACCTGGTTAAGATTTCAAATAAGTAGTGCCTTTTACACAAATGAGTTACAGAAGACGCGTGCATTTTCTCGCAATAGTTTCTCATACTAATTAATTTAATCATACATTCATCATATTTATTACTCTCTCAGTTCTTTATATATATCGATATACAGGATGGCTCACATAACTCACATAACTGTTAACAGTTTATCTAAGTCAAGAACTATGTAATCAATTTTAATCGTTCTGGTCTTGAATTTCATAGATACCCGGAGCCTTTAAATTTATGTCAATATTGATCCCTCCTTCATTTATAGGGCCACTCTGTATATAAATATATGCTTTTTATATATGTGTATATATATCATAGATACACAATAATTTTTGATTTCAGTTAGGTCGTATTAAATTTATCGTATATAACTAATACCGTTCGTCATTTCTTGAAAATACTAAAACAAACATTATAGAGAGAGTACGGTATAAAGACTATATATAATTACTATCTCATAAATATCTATAAATATATACGGTAGATGAAAGCATTATAATAGGAACATTCGTTTGCAGCTGTTCTCTTAAATTACCGTCACACTTAAGGGGTATTACCGTAAATGAATCTCGATTGTATCTCTTTGTTGACGAAATTCTCGTGTTACGTACAAAAGCTAATGTACGATATATATTTGTGAGCCTTATCGTTCTAAAACGTTGGCAGAGTATTTGAAAAGTAATTCGTCTTCGAGAAGAACTTTGGCAAAACTATACAATAGGATCCATTAATTATTCAATCCGACCTTCGCAAAAATAGACGCGCCAATAGTAAATAGTCCGTTATTATTATTAAGCGACATTAGAATCAAAAAACAATTATTTGTCTGATTTTTCTATATTACAGAATTATTATTATTAATACATACCAAATTCACGCGCAAAATCTAGAAATGAAATATAGCGTTTTAATTAATCAAAACGCTATGACATCTGTTCTAATTTGATTATGTTCGCCACGTGTTTGCGCAGTTGTGTATTAGATATTTATCTTCAATATGTATGTTTATACTTTTTTATAATCAGCCAGAAAGGAATGCTATACGATCGAAAAATAAGGCGGAAATTATAAACTAAACTCATTACATATATTTATTATGTGATTACAGTCTTTTACGCTTTTCGATAAAAACTTACACTCGATAATGTTTTACTGCGCGCATCTCGCAATAATCGTCTGTAAAATAAGCGAAAGTTACAATGACATTTTTCGTAGTCCTTTATTATGTATATGTTTCTAATGCACACTTTGGTAAATATATATTTAATAATTCGTCATGTCGACCCGATGTCTTCACACTTGTACTTTTTCTTGTTCCAGTAGATAAGTTTAATTATGCTATTCCCATCATCGGTCGAGGAAAGAAGTAACTAGGGGACCCTGAATCGTGGTGCTTACCGATCGTATTAATTTAAATACCTATCACCCTTTGTCGGCTTCTTGCGGAATCGCTCTATCGATTTAATCACTAATTTTGATTATCCTCAAAACTTACACATTGTACATTTATATGCGTTACGTATTACGTATCTTAATTCTATATATGCCGTTCTCTCCTTTTAAAGTACTCTTAATTTTTACTCTAAAAAATATTTAATTTTACAACGTCGCGCACGGACGATTACATTTGTGTCGACTTGTTAAGCAAAAGAAGAGCCGGTATATAATTTTCAAATTTTATATTAATAGATGAAATTTTTTTTAATTCTTCTGAAAGAAAAACTCTTTTAAAAAAAGGCAATTGATGCAAAAGTTATATCTCTGTTTTTTAATAGATATTTTTAATTACATAATCTCCCTTTAATGTAATATTATACATAATTAGACGAGGAAGGGGAGATAGATTTTATGTATTTTTTTTTTTTATATAAAGCAATATAATTTTTTCGTATACAATTATTACGTAAAACAGCGATGTTATATATGCATATTCACATGTGTTTAGAGAGAGAGAGGCTCTTCTTCTGCTTATCGATTAAATTACATATATCGATGTGCGCGAATACGATACGGTTGGTCCAAAACCACCGGAGTCAGTTTTGTTCGATGTAACAAATCTATTTCCGATCGGACTAACCTGACGTGTCCCTCGGTAAAGCTCAATTTAGGAACCTAGCCGTTTACAATGTAATAGGAACTGAATTTTCTCTTGCGCGACGCGAACTTTAGTCGTAATTGCCGCGCAAGGTCATCTTTGATAAATGTCACGATAACCACGACATTTTTTTCCACGCGAGCGCTCCGTGTCTTCGCAAATGTCTGAATAAAGACGTATGACTTTGTAAAAATTCATTGCTGAGGTAGCCACGCGATTCCTGAGGATTGACATTCCGCAGTTGCGTCATTGAGACATTGTTACAATATCAGCGTCTATACTGGGTGTATAAAAGTAATTAAACGGAAATGTAAAGATATTCATGGAGATATTCATGGTTCATAAAAACAAGATTGAAATAGATTATTATTAATATATTTTTTTCTTATGTCTCGATATTATATATATGTGATATATTTATTTAAAAAAAATTATTGTGAAAAATTATTATTTTAATCTCTTTTACGATTAATTTATTTAAATAAAAATCGCTATATCTGCAAAGGAATTTATTTAGAAAAATATCTGGTAGACAGCTGAAACTTGTTTAACTTAAAATTTAAAAATATACCATGATAAAAATATTAAATTAAATAATTAAATAATTAAAATATTAATTATTTTTTTCTCTTAACATTCTATATATTCTTCCATGTGCGTATGAAATATGAACGCTTGTATAACGTTTCCAGGGCTATTATTGTCTCGCGCTTGAATGTAAACTGGGATTTTCCAAGCTATTAATAAAAATGACCGATTAATTGTCGTTAACTTATATTATTTTATAAAAACAATAATGCAGATAACTGAAAAAAAAAGATAAATATTACAAACAGATAATTTTTTTTTTTTTAAATGGATGCCACTCCATAACGGTTATTTATATATTGATATGCCAACAGCGATTACTGCATAACTTTATTAAAATTTTATATATCATTGATTTTTTTTCCTACATTTTTCAGATAGGTAATTTAGATAAAATTGCAGTTTTACAACATATATTAATCATGAATAATTTTTTATAAGAGAAAGTACATAGATAAAACAATATCTATTTTCTTTCATAGAGAGATAAGATAATTATATGTGTATGTGAAATCACATTAATGTCAACTTAACATAATTTTTAATCATAATTAATAATTTTTATTAAAGCAAATGCAATGTTATATTTGCATTAAAAATCTTTGATATCTCAAATTATCTCTCGATAGAAAGAGACACTTGGAGTCATATATCCCCGCGTAATGAAATCTCAAACAAACTTCAATTCTTTGTAATTTCTTCAAAGTGCAACTCTCTCACTATTGTACCACACCTTTCTCCCCGCGCCTTAAAATAGAAAGCCGAAAAAACGCGACACGTGTCGCGCAGGGGTTTTCCCTCCTTCCATATTTTCACATTTCTCTCATATGGCGTCAACCCTAATTTCACGAATTCCGCGGTGTTTTACAAAATTTTTTTTTGCGTCGATTTTTCACGATCGATGCGCTTTACCCATCTGGCGTCGTCGGTCATTGCGATAGGGGCCGTCGAGGCCCAACAATAGCGAGTTAAGCCGACGATAGTAAGGGAAGAAAGAGAGAGAGAGAGAGAGAGAGAGAGAGATACACAGAGAAAGACAGAGAACGAGAGAAGCGAAATCTTATAAAGGATTTCCAAAATATTGTGTAAATCGGTTAGGAGAAAGGGAGATGTGTGCCAGCTGAAAATTTGGGGTGAAATCCTTCGAAATGGGGAAAACGCGCACGCACCCGGCGCGTGGACCCGGAGCGCTAAATAAATAAAGGGTTGTGTGCGAGGATTTAATCTTTTCTGTCCGCGATAGTGCACACGAACAGAGCCCGGCACAATGCTCCCGTTTTCAACCCTTCGCTGTTTTTCCATTCCTGTTTCGCGGATTCTCCGCTTTTACCCTTTTCGTGGAAGCGCTCGACTGGAAACGTTTCTGTGATTCGCGACGCAAGCTGAAAAGCCGTGAAAGGGTTTCTGGAACAATTCCCTGTTTCTCGTTTTTTTTTTTCACTTTTTTTTTTGCATTATATTGAAGGGTTCGTACGATGGGTCGCGGAACACGCTTACGAATTATTGCATCTTCTATGCTTACCCGATATTTCATTCCCCAAGACATGTGTCGAACTCGTTCAATATTAATAAGCGCGGTTTTTTATATATTTTTCTGTTTTTTATATATTTTAATCGCATATATATAACTGGAAATAATTAAATAAAATATGAATTCAAAATAAATTTAAATGTGACTTGTCTAGAAAAATTTTAAAATAACTTTTGAGAGATGTTGGATTTTCATTAGTTAGAAGATTTAATCAGTCAATAATTTTGGACGTGAAATCGATCACGTTAATCGTTCGCGATAATGTTATTTACTTGCGAAGATTACGAATTGCGATATCATCGTCTGTTGTTTACGATGTTTTCTCCGACGATTGTTGACAAAATTAAGGTTTTATAATCTACCGAATTTAACGGCATTGTTAAAATAATTTAATATTTATTATTAATATTCGATTATAATATTTATTATTTATATTCGATTAAATATGGTCGTAATTGCGGAAATATTATAAATTGCAAACTAAAAGAAATATATCAATTTTCTTTCTCAAATTCCGAAGGATTACGAGTTTTTCCGCGCGGAAAATTTCGTTGACCCTCGTCCCGGCACGTGGATTTCTTTGATCGTACGAAGCGTCGATTGCGGCTGAAGTTTAAGAAAAAGAAAAGGACGCGAGAAACGCGATGACAGTTGCCGCGATAGTGGTGACGATTGTGACGGTAGTGGTAAAATTATTACGGGAGGATAAAATTTCTACAAGTTCGTGGAAGAGACGATAGGGGAAGAAAATGAACGCGCAGAGGGGAACAAAGTTGAAGAGTGGCTAGTCCAAGGAGGAGTAAAGGAAAAAAAGGGGGAGGCTTTGATAATTGCAATCCACTTCCTTGTCGGAATACAAGCAGGCTGTGGCGATTGATGAGTAGGGGAAGCAAGGTGGACCGAACGCAGTAGGAGTAGAGATTGAACAGTTCGATATATTTTTTTCTGAAATTTACCGTGGATCCAGCCGTCCTTTTGTAAATAAATAACGAGAAAATAAAACGATCATCATTATTGTATCCAGCGAGGGTGGGATACAGCACTACGAAAGAAATAAGAAGGAAAAACAGTGACATCTTTGAGCCTTCTAGAAGCTAGCTTGTAGGTTTTAAGACTTGAATCTTGCAATCAGTCTTTTGTATTGCATACCTATTTTTTTCAGGCACGATGAACAATATATACCAAAATTTTAAAATAAAATATGAGTTATAAACAATTAATATAAATATTTTTAATATTAAAAATATCAAGAGAGATATTAAAGTTTTATTAAAAAAAGATATTTCTTTAAGTATATATAAATCTTAATATATTTTGATATTAAAAATATTTAAATATTTAAAAAATTAAAACAAGTGAAAAAATATACTGGCACACAACACATGTCTCTTGCAAAGATGACACATGATTTATACTTTTTTCCTTCAAAATATCCAATAAAATCTGTTAAGTTCAGGTCAACAGTCTCAGCTCTTTTTATTGCGCGATAATGAACGATAACGAAATATTCTCTGTCTTTATATCTACACGACGAACGACCACCACTTTCGCGTCCCGTTTCTCCTTCGTTTTCGGAGCTCTTGGAAACCGCAAGATATTATTGATTTTTATACATATCCCCCGCACCGGACTCTCGGTATATATGTGTGCGGGCGCGGATGGACATTCGTTTTTCGAGTCCATATATACACGTGCTCGCGTCTGTGTGTTTACGCAGAGAATAGAGGGCTTTAGCTGTGTGTCATTTACTCATCGGTCGTCGTTCGATGCGCGCGCGCAAGAAAGACGAGTCTTTCCGCTTTCCCTTTTCAAACCGACTCGACTCTCCACAGGCTATCAAGTAAAAGGAAAACTTCTATATAGCGCAAGCGCCTGGTGTTCCTCCTGATTGAAAATCATCGTATCCTTTTTCCTTCGTTCGATAACGCCCTCGTTCCACTATCGGAAAAAAAATGTCTTGAATTGTTCACCATTAGTTATAAATAACATAATGTCTTGAGAGAATATCATCGAAATTTTTTATTAGAATTTTACTTTTTTTTTATACAGAGTTTAAATATCGTTATCCTTCTTATTCTGTTCACTCTGTATAAAATAATTCAGGAAGATTATATTTGACGAATATTACTTTTTCTACTATTTAGAGGAGCTTCTGCTTTAAACACGCAAAAAAAAAGACACGTGAGGCGCATGTGTATGTACAATTTATCAAATTTAATTTGTTTGAGATATCATTTGTCACCGGTGGTAAAAAGGCACCCTAGGAGCGACACCCTTAAAAAACAAAATTGACGAGTCGACGATGATGTAACAGCCGTTCATCGAACTGAATTGGGTAACTCGATATCTTAAAACCAGCGTTTTTCAAGCCGGTGTAATTTCGATGAGTTCGAATTTCGATGCTTTGATTCGAGACATGACACGAAAATGATCTCTGTATTTATTCGTGGCGATCATTTTTGTATACATGTTTCACTATCTATGATATCGATAATTAAACTCACTGAAATTTTGTAAACTTAAAATTTGTGCAGATTGATTAAAAATAAAAAGGACAACAAAACAGAAACAAAAATGAATAAAAGATAGAAAAAAATTTTATTTGCATAAATTCTTTTCATCACACGTATAAATAACTTAAGATAAAAATAATTGCAAAAAAAAATCAGCCGCATATATATAAATATAGCGTATCTACAAAGTAAGTAATATCCTTTTGTATTTTTTTCCCACTTTTGATGAAAGATTGCGGTTTCACGACATCGAGAGACTAATCTTTTGAAATGACGTAACGATCACAACCGCTTTTAGGGGAAAAAGAGATTTTTATATAAATATATAAAATGAAAAATAATAAAAATAATGTATCTCCTTTCGTATAATCTTATATAAAAATAAAGCGGTTAGTCGAGCAACGACAAATTGATTACACTGTAATCAAAATACTTTGTCGTGATTAGGTGTGACTAGATCGTGTGACTAGATCAGGTATAGGAATTGTAAATCGCTTCCAAAATGACTAGACATACTATTAATTAGTTTCACGAAATATACGCTCTATACCATATGTTTGTCGAACGCGTACGCTCGTATGCACCCAATGTTACACGGATTACACGATGTACACGTAGATATTTACAGCAGAGTCTCCTTAAATTTGCTTCCCTTAATTTTGGTATCTCTCCACATATACTTTCACGAACACTAACATCGCTTCTCCTTAATAATGGATAGACCGTTAATTTTTATTTTTCAAGAATTTTTTGCTTCTATCCTTCCGAAAGACCAAAATTAACGAGACTCTACTGTATGTAAATCTCATTTGTATTATTCACATACTGAAATATGTATACTTAGCCTACGACGCTCTTATAATATATTTAATAATATATATTAATGAACAATATATATATATATACTTTATGTTTTTTCGTTTGGTTTACGGGTAAAATTTTGATTTTGTGCTCAATTATATTACAAAGGCAATGCTGATTTCGGGCATGCGAGTCGCTAGGACTTCTCTTAGAACTTTATTATGATCTTACGCTCATCGGCTTCGGCATACGTCGACATTCGTAATTAACTGATTACAATCAGCGCCCGTCCAATATATATTCTCAAATTATTTATTAAATTTAGATGTAATATAAATAGTAAAAAGAGACAAAAATTAATTTTGACCTACCAATGACATATCGATGCAACTAAAATTATATAATTTTCACTTTTCCGCAATGAAGGAAAATTATTTCGCGCGCATAAATCTTTGATGTTCGACAAAAAGAGCGAAATTTAGCAAATTTTGATTACAGATAATTATTTAAAACATCAACATTTAAATTCATCAATAATCATCGTCGAGTCATCGTCGTTAGCATTCAATAATATCTCGAAGTATATAGCAGATGTAAGAATTTTTTTGATATCTTACATTTCGAAACTTATGCCCTTTTATATCGAAGTATCAAAAAAAAATTATCTCGCGTTGATCGCGAGCGCGCTCGTTGTTATTCGGAAATGAATGCAATCAGGCGCGCGAAAAATCATGATCCACCCGGCGATGCCCAGATTTATTATCCACCCGTGTATGTATGCCTACACATATGTGTATACGTGTGTGTACGGTCTCTATTTCTCTCGATAACAATTAAAATCTGTATTCCCTCGTGCGTAACGCACGTCGCGCACGGGCCATTAAGTGCACAATGCGCGTATCTGCATGGGATCCGCAATTAAGAGCGGGGTGGAGATAGCCGTTTTGCATGTCACCGCGTTTTGCATGTGCGCGTCGCGCACGTGGGTCGAGAAGAATGGGCGAGAGCCGCCGCCGGGTAAATAGGGGACAGGAGGGGGAAGGGCGAGAATGCGCACAGCGCCTTCCTCTTCCCATTCCGATTTTCATTCTCGGAACTTTTTCGGAAAAATCCTCGCCAAGGTCGCGACCTCCTTTCTCCTCTCTGACCTTCTCGCTGGAGGGGCGGGGAGGAGGAGGAGGGAGGGAGGGAGGGAGGGGGAGTAGGAAACCAGATGTGGGGGACCCATCTCGCTTGTCCGGACCCATCTCGCTTGCTCGACAATGCCGTCTAAAAATTCGTTTTTTCCCCAACCAAAATCGCTCCTTCTCCCTTCATTCGACAACGTTTCCGCTCCTTACTTCTTTCCCACTCCCTCGATGGATTTGTGTAATAGCCGATCGCCTCTCTCCTCCCCTAAGGTATGTTAATGCACGCGTGCGCGCATACTAATTCAGACGAATTTTCGGCAACGGCCGGCCCTTCGGGGTGCGCGCACCATTAAATGACGCAGTTCTCGAATTTCAGCTGCGCGGAGAAAACTTTTATGGCCTTTGAGACAAAAACCAGTTCAGGCAATGGAAATAGCTCGGAATAAATCATCGCCGTCTTTGACAGCGCCGAATTCGCATTACGATGAGCGTCGAATGTTCAGTGGGAATCGATGCGTTTCTATCCGATCGCGATTATTTATTGTCTCATCCGTTATTCGCGATACGTCGTTACACGAAGGATTATCCTAAGCTTTGCAATGCGCAAAGTCATCCTACTCGTGCGTCATTGTTCGTTGTCAAATTCTTAAAATTGCATGATTATAGATTCAGCTATTACAATTATTTACTTCCAAATATACATTATATATCTGCATATAATTTTTTTATATTCAAAAATATAATCTATATCTTAACCAATTTTTAAGATAGTAATATTTATTATTCGTAATATTTATTTTACTTTTATAGTTTACATTATTTTAGTTTTATTTTAGGAAGATTAGAGCAACATAAATAGAGCGAATATATAAAAAAAATCTAAAACGTCTCTTCAAATAATTTTTGCTAATTTCCGGAAATAAAAATATTTGTAAAATATCGCCGTGCAATGATTGGACTGACTAAGCAGCATTATTATTTCACGATAGTGAGGGCAATATCGCGTGGGCGGAAATGCATGTTTGTTCATCGTCGAGGGATAGATGCACCGGTGTTCTGCGAGGAACGTATTTTGGGAAGTTAGGCAGGTTATGGAACGGCTGTACGCTTCGCTATCGAGAGTATGGTCAATGTACAGTTAACTGCAGCTGTCTTTTCGAGCATTTCGATCGATTTGGGGCCTTGACCGTTGCCGAAAAAATAATCCAAAATTTTTGCATCAAAATAATTTAATGAAGCTTTTGTAGCTCAGTTTTTGAATAATCTATATTTTTGATTTTTAACTTTTAAATAAACAATCAAATATACGATTTAAATACTTTTTTATCTTGTTTTTTTTAGGAAAATTTTTTTTAAAAATATAATAATTTAACGTTATTCTATGTCGTGCCAAAAATTTAAATGGATATCGTACGTTATAAAATTATCATACCTCTATATGATTCTGAGATAAACATTTATATATAATATTTTTGGAAAATAATTATCTAATTATTCATTAATTATTCTCAAGGTAGAAAATTTTAATTACATCGAATAGAAGAGATCGACTATTACATGATACAATCGAGAAAGTATACCCGATAAAAAATTTATTTATGATAATCATAATACACGGATCAGACTGTTACATCGGGTATTTTATCGAGACTTGCGTGATAACTCGTGCGAGGTAATTCGCGGGTTTTACAAACTGCAAAGGCACGAGATTCGAAACAATTTTCGGCAGGAACTTTTATCTCGAACTCGACGTCTCTTCGCATTTCTTTTTTTTTTTTTTTTTCTTTTCACCGACTAGACTAGATAACTCTTAGTTAAAAATTCGAGTGTGCTCTATATAACTTTAAAATATGTAGATCGTATATATATTTATATATAAATTGGAGGCGGTTTGTCAAATATTCGTGTGGCTCGAGCTTGGTCGGTTTGCGACCCCTCTAAGATAGAGATGGTCGATCATATTATATTGATATCCGCGGAACATTTACAAGACACACGCTATATCATCATTAAATTTAAAAGTTATTTAAAGTCTATGTAATGTGTTGGCTGTGTTTACGATTGTACTTTTTGTTGCGGGTTATACTGTGTCCACCCCTGAGTTGGTTGGCGATTCTCTCTACACATTGATATTCAATGCTCTGTTAATCATTATGTCAGAATCATACTGTCGCGACGATAATTAGCAGTCGCGCTTAATTATCGCCTTTCGCCGATTTTCCGAAGTCTAGCGTACTAGAAGTCTAGCGTTTAGAAATATTTATCGCATATACATATATTATATATGATAAATATCTCTCTAATCTTCTTAATCTCTGAAAACTCTCTGCTTATTTTTTTACGCGTAAATACATGTATATATATATAATATTGACTAGAACAGTCGCGAAAGAAAAAGTAAGAAATAACGCGTTAAATGTCAATCGAATGATCATATCGTTGATCCTACGTTTAATTTTGTTCATTCAGAGAAAATCGAATCGAAACTAAAAAAGGAGAGAGAAAGAGAGAGAGAGAGAGAGAGAGAGAGAGAGAGAGAGAGAAAATAAAATGCGAAAGAACAAAGAATGAAGAGGCTCCCAATATAAGAGTTTATCGTAATTAAAATAGGAACTTTGTCGATCACCCGTTCGTGCTTTTAATTAGTTATGATTAAATATTTACAAGAATATATAACGAGTATGTTCCTCTACTTAGAACAATAATAACAATCTTGTCTCGTTATTTTTGGAGGGAGATCTTCCCTTTTGAAGAAAACCGTTCGTCGGTCGGTCTGGTATAAAACCTCATCGCTCTTCAAACTATTTTGAAATGAGATTTCGCGGTAAAATAGTCTTACTCCTTGATGCTTTAGGATGTTTACGTATTTTTGCCTACGAGTCGATCACGAAATTTCGCAATTTCGCGATGCGATGACAAATTTATTGGAACGAAATATCGTCAGATGGAATTATTTCCTTCTTACAAATATTACTCAGTAAAAAGAAAATTCCGAGATTGATTAACGCCTAAGAAAATAATTCAAAAAATTTTCAGAATATGTTTATGAAAAATTATTTTTTCAATGAATATTTTCTCAGGTATCGAACGGTTATGAAAATAATTTTTAGCACAATAAAAAATTAATTTTAAAAACACAAAATATAAACTCAATTGACTAGTATTATGTTCATTCGACTAGCTTTTTTACTTTATCAATTTACAACGTGAAACTAGAGAGCTTGCTTAATATATAGCGGAGTTTGCAAAAAATGCGAAAAATCTGTAAAAATTAATGAAACGTCAAAATATTACGGTGCAAATAACACCTTGCCGCTTGTTTTGCACAATAAATAGGAATCGATACCATGTGCTCAGATCGCAGATGTAGATGCTACCGCTCGTGCTCTTTCAAGACACGAGAAAAATATGATAAAAATCTAAACTCAGGCGGGGGTGAGAGTGAAGGAAGCGGTCAAGGCGTTGCTGATTCTAGATTTGACCGGCAAGTAGACTAAAGCTGGTGCGAATCTCTTCGTCGAGCTGGACTCGGCGCCTGCCTGCATCAGATCCTGCTCCTCGATCAGGAACGGTTGCATGATAGTTTTATCAGGGTTCGAGTTCATGTCCTGCGGCATCGCGTAACAAGCCGGTACCTTCTGCTTATTTGCCACATCTTTCAGAGTCTTACTGAGCTCGGCGATCACGCTCTCCGTCGGATCGCCGATCAATTTGTGATCTTTTCGCACGTGTTTCTTAATCCGATTTAGATTCGTCGTCGCGTAACCGCACTGAGCGCACTTGTATGCGCCATGAGCAGTCACCTGCACGGCGGTTTCATCCTGCCGTTGATTCTTTGCGGGCTCGGAAATATTTCGATCGATCTGCGGACTGCATTCCGCTCGATTGTCCTTTGTATCTTGTTCGGCTTTCTTAGCGTCGCTCGCTTTGACATCAGCATCCGATCTCAAGTTGTTTAGAAGAGGATGCTGAAAGTGCGATAGCAAATTGGGGATTTGATGCTTAGCGAGTAAGTGCTGATGAAGTAGCTCTAGTTGATGGAAGTCCTGCAAGCAGATCGGGCACTGCAACGGTCGATCACCTTCGACATTTTCCTGAAAACTTACGTGTGATCGCTCGTGAAGGAAGAGTAACGGCAGCACGGAGGTCGCAAAGTTACAGTAAGCGCAACGATAATTTTTCAGCTGATGTTCCTCGGATGAAGAACCAAAGAGATTTGACAACACTTGATTTCCCAGATTCGTGCAATCGGTCGATTTGACTTGCTGAATAATCTCGAAGCCATTGGGAATTTTCAAATTTGACGTTTGCTGGATATTCTTTACCGAAGCGACACTTTTGCCGCTGGTTCTGGGCGTCTCTTGATGTTGTTGTTCTAATTCGCGCCATTTGTCAATTCCAACTTTGCCATGATCACCCATCAGGTGGGCTTTCAGCCACTTGATGCTGCGAAACCTTCGGCTGCAGATCGGACACACCTCGGTGAAGTGAATAAAGTATTTATGACTAAGGTCGCCCAGTTCCTGCTTCAAAACTGAATCTTCTGTGCCGGAAGCGTCGTAAGACTCTTGCTTGTTCGACGTCGATGCCGACGACGTGCTTTCATCGACGATCCCGTGAGTATTGTGCTTGTGAACGCGTAAAAAATATTTGCTGCACAATTCTTTGTTGCAAATATTGCAGATAACACCGCCGATCTGTGCACCATTTTCAATTTCGATACCGTGCATTCGTTGCATGTGTGTCTTCATAAAATATTTGTTGCACAGCTCCTTGTTACATATTTCGCAATAGCTAGACGTAGGCGTCATTGATGTCATTTTCTTCTCCGTCATCGTCGTCGTCGTTGTCGTCGTCATCGTCGTTTGACTGCTTAAAATCTGATTGGTTGGTGTTGAATTAGCGGAAGAAGCGATTACTATCGGCGGAAGTGTCGATAGCGTAATAACGTTGGTCACGACAGGTTGATGCTCTTCGCTGATGTGTCTTCTCAGAGCCTCCTGGCTGGGATAATCTTTCTCGCACAGAGTGCAGAAAATAGTCGAAATGAGCTGGGTAGGCGACGTCTCTTGCGGCGACGAAATTTCATCATTAACGACACTGTGTTCGGTCGCCATATGAACGCGTAGAGCCGACCTAGAGTCGCACTCTTTGCCGCAGACGGCGCAGGATAATCCTTTGCAAGAATCCAACCCGTTTAATTGCATAATCATCGTCTGCAGCTTTTGAAGATCCTCCGAGATCGAATCGGTACGCTGATCGGAACTTTCTACATCATATTCTTGTTTTGGCGTGCCATGTTCTTCGCTCTCGTGTATCTTCCTGCAGTGCTCCTGATATAAGTCGATTGTTTGGAAGCGGATACCGCAAGATTTGCACTCGTGCTCTTCGCCGATGCGATCGTTGGACTCCGAACCCGCGGGGGTAGTATCGGTTACGATTAGGTTCAACGGACTGGTCTGCACTTGATGCCACGTGGCGATGGCCGTACCAGGATTGCCAGGTGACTTCTCGTTATCTTGTATGACGATTCCATGCCGTTTCATCTTATGCGTGCGTAGAAAGTACTTGTTACAGTATTCCTTGCAACAGATTTCACAAAACGCCTCGGGATTTATAACGCCCAGACGTCGCAGGAGATCGGCGCTGAAGCCGGAATCGCGCGCCTGCTGAATGGACTGGGGCGAGAGGTGTCTAGGAGCCGGCATGAAAGTGGCATCTTCCTGTTCGACGCCGTAGTCCTGTTTAAGAAGCGCTTCCATGCCGCCGGGACTATCGCGCGGCGTCTCCCGGTCCTCTTCGTTCTGCGACAGAGAAATCTGTTGACTGTCCGACTGTTGATCCATCAATGACTCGCTTTTTTGCTTGTGCCTTTTTGTCATAGATTCTTCGTTGCGGAAACGTTTCTGAGGCGGTGTCGTCGGTGGTTCCAGCTTCACGCTCGTGTTTGCTGCATGGAAGCTTGTGGTGCCAAAAACATTAGTAGCGTCCACAGCCGTGCTTGGCGCCGGCGAGTCCACGTAGATCCCGTGTTTGTTGGCTTTGTGCGTCTTTAGGAAGTATTTGTTGCAGAACTCTTTGTTGCACATGTCGCAGTACGCGTCCGGATTAAAAATTTTGACCGGCACCGGACCGAGGGAGGTTCTTGGGACTTGCTGAGGGTCGGGTAGGGGAAAACCTGGTAAAGGTAGATACTGCGCGAGAGTACCAGGAAAACCCGAGAGCGCCTGCAAGTGATTGGTCATTGTGACGATCTGATTGACCGGACCGCCCGACCACGGTTCCTCACTTTGCGATTGCATCTGCGTCTGCGATTGCACGTGTTGCTGACTGCCGGACGCCAGCCACGTAGTCGCGAAGTTCTTGACGCTTAGGAGGCTAACAGGACCATCATTACTCTGATCCAGCTGCTGCGCCGGTTCTACTTTGACAGCGACACACGGTGTCATCTGACTCGCGCCACCGTGCTCACCGTCCACGTGGACATTGAGCGTCTCGTCGCTGTCGAAGAACCGGCCGCAGTGCTGGCAACGAAACTCGTTGTTAAGATTCTCGTCTTTCAACGACGACTCATGATGATGGTGGTGTTGATGATGGTGATGCTCGTTGCTCAGCAACGGCGATCGTGATGACGGCTTACCTTCGCTATCCTCGTCCTCGCGCTCGTCCTCGTATGCATCCTCATGCGCGCCTGTCGCTATGCTGGACGAGAATCTTACCGGTGTGGCTTGCTTCCGACGTTTTTTGGTTCCGATACTGAGGTCGGCGGAATCGCCGCGAAGGCGCTTCCACGTGTCGCGCTCGCCGCAGCTCGAACCATCGCTGTCCAGCTCCGTCTCTGCCATCGTCGTCGTCGGCTCGTGCGACGATGTCATGGTCGATGACATCTCGATGGATCACGCGACCCGCAGCCCGCTGTTCCTGCGATGTTGCCCGTCTGCCAAAGAACAGACAAATTTCTCTTGTTTAGAAAATTGCGAAAAATAATCTGGCATCTGATAAAAATTTCGCGAAAAAAGAAAATTCATTGAACAGATTTTTTTTACTTTTCTCAACGTAACTCTTTTTTTAAAACGACATTTATACAATTAATTATTTACATCTATATTGTATCCATAATAATAACATATTCTAATATTTATATGTAAAATATATATATATATATATATATATATATATATATATAATTTTTTTGTTTTGAAAAAAATTTTTTGTTGAATTTTATAATTTATCATATTAGTATATACGATGTTTAATCTAAAAATATTTTTAATATACTATAATAATATTTCGAATATATTGTCTCACTGGAACAGAAGATCGCGAATGCTCGTGGCGATATTAATTCGGCAGAAAGATGATAATAATTTCGCTCGACGGGGTTTGAGGGGATAGAAAGTTGGGGTTGGCTAACGAGCACTTCGTGCTGAAAGACACATGCGAAACTTGACGAACGAGATACGACGAACGGGACACCCTCGCTCGCTCGGACATGCGGTCTCAAAGAAAGAGAGAGAAGGAGGGAAGGGGGCGAGCACCCCCACATGACTCATATTATACATCCACCCCACGCATTCGGGGAATTCGAGGAGGATAGTACGAATATGCATTTCAGAAGCGCGACATAATTACTAATTCAGGATGACAGTTTCGTATCGCGAATACAAGTGAATGGTACGCGGTTAGTGACCTCTCAATGATATCTGCCATTATGTCCAGTCGTGCATGATACACGCGTGAGAAAAGATCGCGTGAGCCGTGCGTGTGCAAGCTCGGAAACATTTTAATGATTCTTATAGGTAGACTGCCTGTTTTATCGCCAATGTAGCAAAGAGAAAGAAAATTATTAATGCAGAAGTTTATTAATTTTGTTCTGCGAACTTACACTTTGTTATCTTTATTAGATGTAAAAAATTAATTACTAATTATTAATTTTTATATATTTATCTTTGTATATATGTATATATGTATATCGTTTTGATATATGTTGTTTATATGTAGTATTAGTTTTATTATAAATTATATTATAAAAAATTCATGTCCGTTAATACAATATTTCTGTTAAATATTTGCGATGTTTACAGGAATATTATTCACGCATATATTATTTCAAAATTATGACAATTTAACCGCAACTTATATCTAAATTCTCACCCGCGAGATACACGTGTTTCAAATCGTTTTTAGTTTCATGATGAATTATGAAAATTGCCGGTGCCGAAACAAGATATTTCGAAAACCATACATTGTCGTGGTAAATCGCGAGCACAGCTTCGTCACATATCTCGATTGCAAAAATTTCGCATGTACTGCAAACTCGAAACAGCACGCATTTTGCGACAGGATAATTGCCTTGCTTTCTTGTCAAGAACGTCGTTACATGTCGCGAATAAATAAAGCACGTGGACCTCGGCTATCATTGATCAAGCGCGAAGGTATTTCCATTTTCGCGTCATCGCTGTTCTCTCCTTTTCGCGAAAAGAAGAAAATCAAGATCATCGAAATGTCATCGCGCTTCTTGAATTTTATATTCGATATCGATCTATCAAATCGATCCACAAAAATAAAATATAAACGATAGCCGGATAGAATTAAGACACGAAAACTTGAGAAAATTGTCGAAGAAATGACAATGTGTAAGACGTGGTTTAACCGAGAGTTCAGGTAAGTATTCGCGTGCCTGATCCGCGACCCTTGGCAGTATACGCCCCTTCGGATTCTGCCAGGTTACTGTTAAATATAGGCACGATGCTCTACGAAGGGCCTGTCATGCCGTTTTTACGTCCCTACCACCTTTGGAGACCGATACAAATCTCCCCACCCTACCATCGTCCTAGTACTGTGTTTTGCTGCACTTTTTGTGGTAGATGATTTCCGGAATTAATCTGAGATCTGAGATCCTGAATATTTTATTAAATTTAGTAATGAACTCTAGATTTAGTAATTAAATTATTCGTCGTTTTATATTTGCAACTTTTTTATGTATAATAAGTTACAATCTGTTTTCTATTTTTTATCAGAGAGCTATATAAACCATTTATATCTTCTAATTTACTATACTTAAAAAAATTATTTAAATACACACAATCAACAATACTTGAAGCTGCGTAGTTTTCAATTTTATTAAATTGAACAAGATGCATTATTTCAGAAGATATCCTCTTGAGTAAATCAATATACATGCGACATTAAATATCTATACCTATAATTATCCTATAATTTTTTTTATTTCTGGTTTAAAAAAGAACATTGATTGTTACGTTACATAACGGTTATTACAACAACGCAGTTGGTGCATGTACGTATGTCAACGGGATGGAGAATGGATTACGCGAGGGTTGTAAAAGCAACCGGGTGAGGACGGGGATTTCTGCGACACCCGTATATTTCTACAACGCAACGTTTGACAGATTTTTCCAAAAATACGTGTAAATAGGCCCGTATGTTCGCGCGGGGGACATTGTGGAAATTCACCGCCGAAATTGGATGAATGATAGAGAGAGGGATGTGGTGATCCGATCCGCGAGAGGGATGGGACGGTTTCACCGTTCGCGAAAGGGTATCGGGAAAACACGACGTTATGTTAGAGATGCAGGAGCACAACGACGTGAAAGGTGCCTAGAGAGATTGTAATATTATATACGCGCGTGCCGCACTCGCTAGATTTCCTTTGATTTGTACGGATAGTCCGCCGATGTGTGGGATGTTGAATGACAAACAACGTTGCACTCTCACGAAATAATGGATGAGCGCATGTCGAACGTATTTTCGCAGCTGCTCCCGTTGCAGCACGGTCACAAACGATAAATATAATAACAATTAACAGCTTGATAATTTTAACAAATATAAAATATGATGTGGAGTTCAAACGACGAATGACAGACAATATAATCATAATCGTTTTATGACTAATTCATACTATTCATTTAATTGCGCTTTGCTGGAAATTAAATTATACTATACATGAGCAGCAAACAGATGTTTAAACACATTGATTTTAAGTCAATTATTTTCTATTAATGCGTGATGTATTTAAGACATAATTTAATAATCTGTATTATTTTTTACTTCAATTTTATATTCTTTCAACAGTTTTTTTTTTGTTCGATAAAACTGGTATAAAATCTAATTAAAAGAAACAAGAAAGCAGGTCAACAAAAGCAAGCAAAATCGAACGTAAGGTGAAGCAATAAAAGCGAAGACATCAATACGAGTTCAGAGAGAGAGAGGGAGAGAGAAAGAGAGAAGGAGATCGATAGCGGATATAGAGAGTGAATTATGAAAGCTTTGTAATTCTCTGCAAAAAGTTGAAAGAAAAGCTCGCGCGAACTTTTCGCGTCGATTGGTTCGATGCGCGCGCGAGCGAGTAAACGATATATATATATATATATATATATATATATATATATATATATATACGCGTGTGCGTGTACGCATACGCTCGTGCCGCGTGGGCGTGTGCGAATACACATGGGTCCCGTTTACGTGTGATTCTAGTAGAGGCCTATTGATCGAGCAGCAAACTTCGGCGGTTCGCACACGCGCAAAAGTCTTCCCGTAAACAAGACAAATATCATCACGCCAGTCCTGAAAATCCATCCCATCCACCCTCTCTTCAATGTCCTGAAATGTCCATCCGAAGCGATTTATCTCTAACCGGCAGATCGTCTTCGTCGTGGCTTTCCTTAAAGTATCGCTTTAATTGTGATGAAATAGAGGATTTGATGCTGTATGGCATTTTAAAATAAGAACTTTAATATTTACGAATGAATAAAATCAATAATCTTCTGCAGCCAGTAAAAGGCGCATGAATCAGAGAGCTTTATTTTTCAGGAAAATATTTCTTTTTACTTATTTGAGTATTTTGTAACAAAATAGAAACATATTTCGGTAGTTTGTAAATTCTGCTCAAATATATTCTCCAGAGTATGAGATCGTAAATATATTAAAATTATTTTCTTTTTTTAGTTAAATTCTTTGTAGAGAAAAGTGATTAATTTAAGAAAAATAATTAATTTAATTTAACAGTTCTGATAAAATTATTTTTAATAAAACTTGTATCATTGTATGTATAAAGAAATTTAATGTCTCCAATATTCTGAAAATTTAATTTTTAATATTTTTTATTTGTGTGAGAAATGCATAATTTATATTCTACATGTGGAATACACATACAGTATGATTGAAAAATAGAAAAGACATATTATTAAAAGTCTTTCAATTTTTAATTTAATTCTGTGCATCGTATATATACTTGATCTATTATTTTTTAAATTATTTTTTCTTTACTTTCTAATCATTTAAAAATATATAATAAAATCTGAGATAAAATCTTTCTTAAAAATGCAAAATCTTTACCGTTCATCTAAAAACGTAAATATAAATTAAATTTGCGATTCTTTGATATAAATTTCTTATCAATCAATATTTCTAAGTGCATGCATATGCGTGCGGTAAGAAAATCACATAAGATCAAATTGTTCTAAATCACAAAGTATATCGCGAAGGATGAATCGACAAAGTCTACTCGCTCAGGTGGCTTACGCATGAATCTGCAACGGTATGGTAAAAAAAGGTGCGATTCTCGTACAGAGGTGGGGATCACACGAAAGGTCGGATCTGCGCAATGCGTGTCGCCGGATGAACCACGTGGAGTATTCGCATGCAAAAGACGTCGCGGCGAGAGTAACCAACCGGTCGGTCGGTACTCTTATGTTAGTCCACCCTGAAAGAGGGAGCGGTTCAGTTTCGTTTCGCGCATTCGGCAGATCGTGCTTACTCCGGCGAAAAAGATCCGGAAGTTTGAGACGCGAGGTTTGGGTTTCCATCAATACATCAATAACGGATACCGCTTGAGCGATTAAATCGAACGCAGAAATTATTTCAACAGTCCCACAACGGTTTTATCCTGTCACCTTGGCTTATCGTGTCATCTTTCTCGATTGTAGATGATAAATGATTAATGATAATTTTTTAAATCGCGAAAAGAGATTTTCGTGTGATAAGGAGGAGTCTATCTCATTTGAGTCTTATAAATTAAATTTCTAGAAGAAAATATATATAGATAAGAAATCTTTAATATCCACAATGTTTCCGCAATTGCAATAAATGAGATTTGAATTTCATTGATTGATAAATACTTTGCTTTTCAATCGCTTTTATCGATACAAATCGTAAGGATTTAGAGATAAAGCTCGATCTAGTATGAGTTTGAAAATTTCAGCGAGAAAAAAAACAGAGACAAACAGAGAACTGTAATTAATTCCTGTCAATTATTGCGACAATTATTCTGCTGTATATATGTATAGCATTGAAAAATATTGCATGCAAAAAATTAAACTAATTTTAATCCATATGTAGCATGACAGTACGTACTTTAACGTAATCATAGATAATTTTGATCAACAGAACGAAAGATAGTACTCACCGTGATCAGCAGCGTGATGCAGCACGGATGCAAAACCACTCCGGAAAATCGCGACTCGTCGATGATCCTTTATTATTATCCATTTGTTAAATACCGCTGAGGAGTGCCTGGACGTGCGTACCGGCGATAACGCGACGATAACACCACTTTGTTCACTGCGCACTGGAAAGCCGAGAGGAGGAGGGTGCAATAATGGCAGATCGCGCGCTGTCGATGGCGAGGTGGCGATAATTAAGGTGGAAAAAAGAAAATGGAAAAGAGAAAAAGAAAAGTATATATCATGGCGGCGCGCGACGATACAGGGCAGAAGAAGGATCGCCCGCGGCCTCGGCTACTTACTATTGTTTTGACCATCGTGCCACGATGGCGGCCATACTTGATATGAGAAAGTATCCCCCACATTGTCCGCGACCATCCACTAATTCCCCCATACACCCCCGCGCTGATTCAACCCTCCGGCCCGCCGCGGCCGCCGCGCCGCGCCGCGCCGCACCCCCGTCCCCGTGTTCCACGATTCGACGTCCCTCCCTCACGGAGTTAACCCCCTGCCTGCCTGCCTGCCTGCCACCCCCACGTTCTTTCAAAGTCAGGGCCGACGCTTTTGCGAACAGAGTAGAGAAATGACTTTTCTTCTTTATCTTCTTGTCTCTCAAGATTTTTTTTTTTTTTTAATTTTGAACATTTATTAACTGTGTGTGTGTTGGACAAAACAATTGTTTTCTATCGTTAAAAATATTTGTAATGAAAAATTGAAAGGGAACAAATTGAAAGCAAAACTAAGATATTGAAAAATAAATTTTTTAAACAATTTTGAAAGAGAAAAAGAAAGAAAAGAAGGGAAAAATCTATTATATTTCTGAACGAATAAAAGAAAATTCTTTTTTGCTTTTGTAAAAATTTTAATTTTTTGTAAATGACTATGATAAAATTTTATTAAAATTTAGTCAAAAATTAGACATTTGTATGACACATTTGGGATATTTTATATATAAAAGCAGGTATATAATACAGCTGCATTATGGATAAAATACACTTTATTTCATCATAAGCTATATCATACACCTCATATGTAGAAAAATGACAAAATTCATTAGAAATTTAAGGAAATGTTTCCTTTCTCGGGGAGAAAGCTTCGAAAGCTCGGGGATCTGAATAAAGGTTAGCCTTTACTGTCCGAGCTCCTTCTCGTCAAGGTACTTCCTTCTCTTCCGAAGTTACGCACCTGCACACACGTGCGTTGAAAAAAAAACACACGACTTATATACACACACATATATATGTTCGTAAAATACGAACGTCCTCTTCGCGACCCAGCACGAGCAGTCTTTTACCCCAGTTCACAGTTCCCCTCGGATAACGCCGAGGTCTTTTGAGGGGCTGGAAGGGCGGGGGTGTCGAAGCGAAAGGGAAAGGGGGATTCATCGGGGAAAAGGGAGAGAAGCGAGGACGAAGAGGAGAGAAAGGCAGAAAAGGGGGATGAAAGGGAAGCAAAGTCCGCGTGGGGTGGCACTTTTACTGGTCACTTGGAATTCGGTACCCTACCACTGTGATATTAGAGCTCCCTTCCTGCCCCTTCCCTCTCCCGAGTTCTTCCCCCGTTTCACGTTCGACCATAGTTCTGGTCCTGTGTCACCCCACCTAGAGGTTTCCAGCCGTCCACCCTCACGCAGCAAATTAGTTTAGCCTTACGGACAAGTTCGAGCCAGCTCGAGCCTCTTCTCAGAATCTTTCTCAGCTATTTCACGAAGAAAATGACACGTAGATTCTTCCTTGAAACGCCTGAATCTATGGAGGAGTTGTTTCTTTCGCGACGAGCTGATTTCATATCAATTATTATTTTTATTTGAATTCCATATTTATATTTTTGTGTCCTAAATATATTATTTGATATAATCAATTATATTTTTTTATATTAAATAATTGCTTGCATATAAAAATAATAATAAGAAAAAAAAAAACAAGAATGTATATTATACGATATACACAAGAATTTAATTGTGATGAAGAAAGATTTCAACATAATTGAATTTTTTAAAATTAGAGAACGATATTTTATTTGGAAAAAATATAGCAATTAATGTGTAATAATAATGTTAAATAAATATAGATGAAAAATGGAGGCAGAATGAAAACAATATAAAATATGATATAAAACTGATTTCTTTTATTCGATGCGGATCAAAAACCGCTGTGCTCAGCGAGATCGTGCATAATTTAAAGGATAAATTGAGGTGGTTGGACGCAAACGTCTATAGGTAGTACCGGGGGCGTTCCGCATCTGCGGTCACGCACTTGTCACGCGATTCTATACAGTATTGATAACGATGATGAAGCCGGTGTTCTGCATCGGTTCCTGCAAATTAATGGCATTACGCGACAACCGCTAGTGGGTCCTAGCTTGATAATTTTCATGAGGTATTCGAGTCGATAATCCGTGAGAACCTATACCGGTGTATGAATTCCCATCAAGCATCGTTCCTTCTTAAAGTGCAACGGAACGAACGATAGACACAATATCTTTACATTTAAAAATGAAAGCATCTTATTATTGTCGCTATATTATTGCAACTAAATGTATGAAAATATTGACATCTTTTGACATTATATTAATCAGTTATAATTTATCACAGAAAGTATCACAAAACTTTAATTAAGTTTTAAATTTGGTCATTGACTTCATTAAATAATGTATACACAGACATTTATTATAATTTTTAATTTATAATACTGCTATCTTTTATATGTATATATAAAATTATATAACATTTATAAAATATATTATAGTTTATAATAATTATAGAAATTATTTAATATAATAATTTTTACATGCATTTCTTACTGCGACTAGATATTTATAAGGAATTAATTTTGTACCCAGATAAGTGATATATCATATCGTAGTAACGAGGCAAAAAACTCCCTTATATGAAGTTTGTTCGAAGCATACAAGCGAAAATACCTTTCTTGTTGCACGCGCGCTCTAAACTTCCCTTCTACGGTTTTTGCTTTCTGCCCTTCGGATGAATCGTGGTAAAATGGTAAAAAAACGGAGTAGTCGTGTTGCATGACCGCACGTCATACGAATGATTGCGGAATAAGCTGTTGTTCAGCCAATAACGATTCCCTCTTACTTCGAAATGCAATATGGCAAGAATGCAAATTTGCAAGTTTCGTATAGGAAAGTTTAAGAAATATTTTGCATTAATACAAAAAAATAACTACAAAATTTGATTCATAAAATTTAATTTTCAAATTAATTATTTAAATTATTATTTTAAAATTAAATAATTAAATTTTATTTAAATTAAAAATATTATTTTTAAATCATATATATATATATATTTAATATTTTTTTAAATATAATATATATTAGTTTATATAAGTTTAAATATGTGTTTTTCTCTTTTTCTTTTTTAATATTTATTATATTAAATTGTATTATTTTTAAATGGTAATTTATATTATATTTGACATAATGTTCAAACTTGACATAATATTAACACAGCCGGAGAAATTTTTGGTTTTCCTAATCGAACATAATCTTTATCATCTATATCTTGATTTTTACTCGCAATTAAATTTAATCTAGATTGCATACGTGATGTTGTACAAGCACGTAATTATAATCGCAATCTCCAAAAAAATACGATTATGCGATAACGCAAATCAGTAAATAAAGCCTTTTAAACATATGATAACGCTTATAATACGTTTCATATAGTAATATTTTTATATCAAAATCTGTTTATTCTCAAAATTTCATAACTTTGATAAAATTAATATCTGCACGTTATAAATGTTTATTATTTTTATGTAATGCTGAGCAAAATTTTATTTATTAAAAT
The DNA here is from genome assembly GCF_021464435.1 of Cataglyphis hispanica. Classification (NCBI taxonomy): domain Eukaryota; kingdom Metazoa; phylum Arthropoda; class Insecta; order Hymenoptera; family Formicidae; genus Cataglyphis; species Cataglyphis hispanica. Next base: position 2,451,063 of record NC_065960.1, on the reverse strand, counting down.
CACATTTTAAATCTACATCTATGTTAGTGTAAAATTATATTGTTTTTGGAGGACACATCTCTCTTTTATGATATTCTTTTATTTTAGTGTATACTGAATTATTATTATTAATATTTTTGAAAAAATATTGAAAAATAAATATATATAAAACATATTAAATAAATATGCTTCTAATGTTTCAAATAAGAGTTTGAAATTTATAAATTTATTCTTAAATGTAAGAATCGAATACGAATTTTATTAAACATATTGTACAAATGAAAAATTAATAAAATTGATAATTAAATTTGTTTAGGAGACTATGTTCATATTCTCGTTTAGGTATTATTTTTATCTAGCTACTTTTTTTGGTTCCGAAATCGCATGATTCGCTTCGATGCTGAATTGAATTTCATTTTGTCGTGAGAATTCAATGACATTTTTTAGGATTATTTTGCATTTTATCGAACGATCGCCACGCGTCCGATGACCGATGCATATCGGCCGGCAGATGCTGGAGGCAGTCGGTCATGAAAAAAATTGGGTAAAAAGTTGTGTTTTTCGACTGTCTGTACAAAAAGGCAAGCGTGCGCGGAAAGCAGCACCGTGAAACATAATCGCCAAAACGTCCTAGATCAATTCAGTATTATTAACTCGAGCCAAAAGAGGGTCGTCCATTACCGGACAGCTGGACAATGGTCGCCGATTTTTATCCCTCGCTTCTGAATTTTCGTTTTTGCTTGGAAAACGCAGTCGCTGCAATATTCATTCGACACGATACCGATATTTCAATTTTTTTTTTTCACTTAGAAATTGCGCGGCTTTTCCTTTTTTTTATCATCACAATTTGGAGAGGACATAAGATTGGCTGAAATAACAGACTATTTTAGAGAAAAATTTTATTCTATATGTAAAAAGAAATGTATGCTGCATCGAATATATCAAGTGTCAAAATTCGCGAATCAAAATACTATACCAGGAAAAAAATATATAGAAATTATTAAGAAATTTATTAAGAAATAAATTTATTTATATGAATAATTTGTCTCGAGTGATTTCTCATATCTATTTTTTTTTTTTGCAGGAGATAAGTTCTCTTAAAAATAAGAAATATTTATATAGACAGAAAAGTATAAAGAACAAATGATTTATTTAAAAAAGATTATTTAAAAAAGATTTATATTTTTTTCTACAGTATATATGTGTTGATAAACAAAATTATATAACGTAAATATCAAAACATTGTATTTTGTATCTCACGCTGGTTCATTTTGCATTTTATCTACAAAAGATGAATAAGGAATTTTATGATTTGGATATCACACAGTCAACTTATTATGTTAGATCTATAATAAAGATTAAGGATATTTAAAAAAAAATTTTTATATAATTATTTTATTTTATATATTTTTTTTTTATAATTGCCATCTATAAAATATATGTTATACATTTTTGTTTTTAAATTTCTCATAGTTTCTATCATATGTTGATAGCTTCTCCCTGTTGATAGGACGAAATGGTGATAATACTTTATTCGTACCATTTGTAGATAAAACGTGCTGAATTCCCCAGTAATGCTACCCGCAAGTCGATTTTATTTATATTTATCGATATCGCGCATATTTCTAAGCAGTTGACACACAATATTTTCTACACACTAACACAGATTTCTGTCTCTCTCTCTTCATAAAATAGCAACCTCGAATTTTAAAACAACTAGGATATAAACGCACGCTACGCGCGCGCCATTTATTTCGTGTGTATATAATTACTTACATATTAATTCTAGTTATCTACTTTTTTTAAAATAAATTAAATAAAAATTATATTCACTTATTTAAACTATCAAATGTGTCGCTCAGTTATAATAAGTTTTTATTAATATAAAGCAATGTTCGGTGTATCGTTAAGATAATCAATCAGCATCGTGAAAAAGAGATAACAATATTGCCAGTATCGATTTAAAAGTAGATATCTCAATGAAGGCTGCACAGCATATTATTAGAATATTATACACGTGTGTGTATGTGTGTGTTATATAAAATATTATAAAATTTAATTTTATACAAAAATTGCAATATCTTTTGCAATATTGATTTGACCGTAAAAATGTTAAAAGTTTTTTTTATCTTGTGGTGTGCTAACCCAGATCGCAAACGCGATCGCGACAAGGATCGGAAAATAATTTGATATAATTAATAATTAATTCTTTCTCTTTCTAAATAACAGTTATTTCTTTAAAAATATTTAAAATTAAATATATTTCATTCGATGCTTTATCGTTCGACTTTTCGATGATTTAAACATAATTCGAATTGAGAACGCGCAATAAAATAGTCGAAACGCAAATTCGAATAATTAATGATACGCTCCCTGATATATTAATCGTTAATTTAATAATTGACCTATAATTTAAAAGTTTTGTATAATTTAATATTTCGTTTGCATATACGTCACGTATATACGTAATATGGAAAATATTTCGGCAGCGAATTAACAATAACATGATAGTTGGCCTTAGCGACGTAAACATTCGCTATTGTTTACGTTTTACGACTTTGTAATAGTGGGAGAAACATTCCTTTGAATTCCTTTCCTACTTATCATTCGCACAGTGACACTTGAACAGTGATATAGTTCGAGATGCTCCGTCAAATTCTTTTTCTAAACGCGATCGCGACAAGGATCGGGAGATAAGTTGATATAATTAATTCTCTCTCCATCTCCTTACCTTCCTCCCTTCCTCCTCCTCTTCTCTTTTCCCCCTCTGTCTTTCGCTCTAAGTAACAATTATTTCTTTAAAAATATTTAAAATTAAATATATTTCATCCAATGCTTTATCGTTCGACTTTTCGGTTTAAATATGATTCGGATCGCGCAATAAAATAATTCGCAGGTTCGAGTAATTAACGATAAACTCCGTGATATATTAATTGTTAATTTAACAATTGAATTATAATTTAAAATACATATGTATAATTTAATATTCCGTTTGTATATACGTCATAGAACGGAATACATTCGGCAACGAATTATCAAAACATAACATGGTATACGGCCTTGATGACGTAAACACTAGCGCTTTTGTTAACGTGTTATGGCTTACGGCTTTATTATTCTCACGGTATCACTCGAACAGTAAGGAAGTAGAACGCGAGACACGCGTGTAAAATTTCTCTACTCAATGCGAGCGCGACAAATATCGGGAAATAGTTTGATATGATAAATATTAATTATCTTTTACATAATATTTTTAATAATACGTCATTATATCGCAATGATAAATCCGAGGTGTGTATTTTGTGCGTGATATATATAGATATAATCAACAAGTGACAGGAATCAAAATTATAAATTTTTATCCCGTTTCTTCTCCTTCTTTATAAACAATAATTATTTCTTTAAAAATGCTTAAAGTTTAATTAGATTTCATCCGGTGTTTTTTCGTTTGACTTTTTGATTTAAATATGATTCGGCTCGAATCGGTTAGAGTTCGTCTACCAACAACTGAGGACGCATTGAGAACAGTTGGCTGTGCTTTATTAGGTTCGATTTTCGCTCGCTAGAGAAGCTGATTTCTCATTTTCTAAGTGATCTAAATTGTGACCACTCAGGACATGGGTATCTTCATTCTCGGCCCGTTTCTCAGCCTTATGATAAGCCGGTTTCAGTCTGTATAATAGAAACTTGGTGGTTCGTATGAAATCGTTCCTAATGAAGTTCGAGTCGGCCTTTGATGAGGACAAGCGCGGACATTGAGCGTCGATTCTATCAATCGATATCCTCTTCCTTTGCTCCGCTTAACTTTTATAATCGGAGTAATCGATGAATTCTCGACTTGTCGACTCGCTATGATTTTCGTGTGAAACGGAATTCGATCGTGCCAAAATTCGAAAGTGCGGGAGTGCCGTTTAAAGTATCGCGCGTGTGAATCAATCTGAGAGGAGGAGGAGGCCTAGGAGAGGCATCCTGCATCGGCGGAGCAACCCAAGGGTGAGTATTATTATTTTTATATTAATTATTTTAAATCCCGTACATGCATTAATTCGATTCGATCATTATTTGCATAGTTTAAATAAGAGAGACTCGTACTATAAAAGTTTTTATTTAAAAAAAATAATTTTCTCTTTTAGAATTTATAAAATTATTCCATATTTATATACCTTCTTATTATTATACGCATCGGATATAAAATTCGATGCGTACAATAATAATTTATTAAAATATTAATTCTTTTAAGCGTTGCTATAATTTGCATTTTATATTTATGTGTTGCAGACAACGTAGCCTCAAGCCCAAATCTCCGCTGTTGCGCATCAGTGCCGGTAAGTGATAAATTTTATTTTATTTCGAGGTGACGGATCCGTAAATATTGTAGATACGAATGTAGATTGTAGATTGTAAATAGATCCGTTGCCTCAAAATGGATGGGCTAGAATAGATTAATTAAAATAATTTTTAATAGACTTTTTAAATATACATTAAAACATATTAGAAATATAATTTAAAATATAAATTAAAACAAAAGTTGGAGAAAATATAAAATATTTTTCTCAATTAAAATTTTATTTAATTTATTTAATGAAGAAGACGCTAATAATTTTATTTCTTATATGAAATATTGATAATTATTTTTATATTGCGCAAATTTTGTCATAATTTTTCATAGCCCATTCATCTCTAATTAATCTAATGCCAAGTTATTAATCAAATTTAATAATTGTTTAAAGTAATAATATTTAATTTTAATTAATTAAAATTAAATAAAATTATAAAATTAATAAAATATTTATACGTCATATGGATAATTTGACAATAATGTTTATAATAATAATAATAGTAATAATAATAATAATAATAATAATAAATAATATATAATAATAGAAGATTTAATATATATTACATAATAATATTTTCATATAATAAATAATATAGGATACGCATATTTATTTTATATAATTTTATAATTTTATTTAATTTTAATTAATTAAGATTAAATATTATTACTTCAATTAATTATTAAATTAGACTTTCGGCCAAATTATCTATATATTATATTATATGACACATAAATGTTTTATTAATTTTATTTAAATATAAATTACATATTATTATAAATATTATACATATATTATTATAAGATTAAATATTATTATTCCAATCGATTATTAAATTTGATTGATTTAACGTGGCATTAGATTGATTAAAGTAAAGTTATATTAAAACGATGCATGACAAACTGTCATGTCTTAAACGAGCGTAAAACTAGGCTCGTGTACCGGCGACAATAATTAGCCGGCAACGGAAGGAATTCTTTTCCTTCATCGACTTGTGATAGAGGTCGACGCTACATCTCTGATGTAGCCAGAATGAATATGGCCAAGATCAACGCAAGGTAGGTTCAATTGGCCCAACGGAAGCAATACACGGTACATTCTATTAGGGCATTCTATTAGGGCACGCGAGTAAGACACGCGAGTAGGGCATGCGGTTAAGGCACGCACCTATTATAAAATACATATAACTATTATAAAATTAGTTATATGTAATAATATGTATAACTAATATGTATTACTTGTTTTTTAAAAATCAATTAAATCAAAATTACACACATATACTTAACATTTGAATTATCAAGTACGTAGTCATGACAGGCTTTTATTGATATGTACAGCGTAGTATTGAGATAATCAATCAAGGAACAGAAGCAACAATCTTGCGTGTATTGATTTAACGTGTCTTTTTTAAGAGTGGATTCCGAGTAATTTGTTAGAAATTTTTTTCCACTTTAGAAAAAAATCTTTCCGTCCTCTCCGAAATGAATCGCAAATACATCGCTAGGGTGAGCGAATTCTTCAAGAATAAAGACAAAGGATATTCTCTCGCGCGAAGAATAGTATTATACTTGATTCAGTTATGGTGGTATTCCTTGAATGGTCAAGGGCCTAGGAGCGTCAAGGCGCATATACAAGTATGTACATACGCATACATGCATCCAGGGCGCGACGATGACGCGCCTTTTGTGCCGAGAACGGGCGAACACAAAAAAGCGGGCTCGAGTAGGCTTTCACAGACGCGCTAAAATATTCATTGTTTGAAAATGGGCGTTTGTAGAGAGGCTTGTGCATACGTATGCGTGTATAGCTTTCGCCGCCGCGTCCCTTCTTTCTCTCTCTCTCTCTCCTCCTCGAGTGCCCTGAAACACCCTGGTCCTGAGACGCACGTAAAGGCGCTCCATTATATATCGTAGGGCGCGGATTCCGGTCCTAAAGAGAGAGAGAGAGAGAGGAGGTCTTGCAACCGCGCCGGAAATTCAATATCTTGTTACTTGAACGGCGTAATGGGCAGAGTCGACCCTCTCCCGTCTTCGATCAGAGCCCCGTCAGAGCCGCGAAGTCGATAACCATGATAATCCGGCGCGACTCGAGCCGGATATCGTCCTATTCTCCCCCACATCCGTGAACTTTTCTAATAATAAAGTCTTCGGGGAAAATCTCTCATACTCGGACGATTAGACGGGGGTTTGATAAAGTCGCAAAGTTTCTGCGATCTGTTCCAATATCACTGTCTTTTTGCGCCACCTTTTTATTATTATTTTTTTTAATAGTTTTTGTGTCACTTTGAAGTTCGTAATATCCTTCGTTATATTTCGGTTTTCCTTCACTTCCCATCCGCGGAATCTTTGATAGATTTAGAAACGATTCGAAAACTATAATTAATAAGTCAATAGTTTTTCATATACAAGGTTTCTTTTATTACAAGAAAAAAAAAAAAAAAAAACTGGATAGAAGATAAATGGGGATGGACTTGGATATGTCGCATCTTTTTTTTTTAATACTTAACTTTTTTTAATAATTAAATCTTTATTTCGGGAACTTTATTTTATTCTCTAATGTTAACAAACATATCCAGAAATTCACTTATTATTAACGTAATGTAGGCGATTGATGTTAATCCAATTCGAAACGACGTATCCATTCGACACTAGTACACATATTTTGTTCATCCGCATGAATTATGCTACCAAATAATCTATATAGATTTTATTCCATCTACGTCACCCTGTATATTTCATTAGCAAATGTTTGCTAATTGCGGTAATTATTGGCGATATTACGACAGAATGAAATGTGTGTAACTGGTCCTTTGCCGGCGCAACGACAGAATCGCGACAGCGTAATGTGCGTGTTCGCGCGGTTCATTAATACAATCGAGAGAATATCGTGGAATAATTGTGTGGGACTAAATTTTCGCAAAATTAAATCTGTTTCATTTTAGCATATACTCCGATTAATCAGCGAAGCTGAAATGTTTTGCGAGCATTGTTCGCGAGCCGCGGAACGCTATCAAAACGCATAATAAAATTGAATAGCCATACTACTACTGATCAAGAGCGCGCAGGTCATTGATCCAATTATAAAGTAATCGCCATTACGAGTGCGCATACGCGATCGATGTGACTTAAGCTGAAACGAGACGGAGTATCCCGAATAAAATAGAGAGATACCGTTCATCTCTCGAGGCGATGTAATTTTAATCGCTCGCCGAGTAAAACGCGAAACCACATTAAAAACAACTCGCCAACTTTCGCAACATTGGCGAAAAAAAAACACTTTTAATTGTTCTTGATATTTTTAATAGGTGAAAAAAAAAATATTTTTTTTTTTTTTTTTACAAAGCTAACCAATCGATTTTATGAACCTCCACATATCCGAAACTTTTCTATTTATGTGAAATCATAGAATCGGTTTGAAAAAATTCTATCTTTTCTCGATATCTCGCCCCTCTATTTTTATAATTCTTAATACATCAATCCTTCATGAAACATCAAAATCATGTCAAGGGAGTTTGGCGAAGAATAAAATTTTTTACGACAATAATAAAACCCTTAAAAACGCGCAAGCGTGGGGAGGGGGGGGGGGATAACACGAGGGCGAATAAGAAAGAGTTGCCTCGGGTGATCGTCGCTTCCTCGCGATGGGGCACGTTGTCTCCTCTTCGAAGAATATGGATTTTATGCATGAATAAGGACAGAAGCACCCTTTCGACGTCTCTCCCTTCCGTGTCTACTCTCGGTCGACTAATTCAGGTAGAACGCGTCGCGCTTCCCCAGCGCAAACGGCTTTCCACACCTGAAAATCTGCATGCGCAAGCACGACGATCTACGTCGTGTTTGCGGACGTGCAGAGTGTTCGATAGCGGCGGTGTGCTGTCCCCGCAAAATTTTTTATTCCGCATATACACGCGGGCAGGGGGGGAGGGGGACGCCTGGCAGTTCCGCGCGCGCGAGCTCTCACATCTCCATAATGTTCGTCGCGATATGTATCTAAAGCTCTCGGTTGCGGCCAAAATTGATTAGCGTTAATCGGCCAAATCTCCCTTTTCCGTCGCTGAAGCGTGGATGCAGATAGTAAATGGATATAATGTGACCGAGCTCGCTCGTCGATGGAGATGCTGCAACGTTATCGGTCCAGCGTCGTAGCGTAAGTAGCGCTGCCACGGGATTTAATACGGCGCTCCGAGTGTTTTGATACACCGATTGAATATTTATTTACGGTGAGCCGGAAAAGTATGTTTAAAATAGAGATCGTCAAATACGCCAATTCTATTGTGAATCGAAAGAACACGGTGCCTCCTCTCGATACACTCTTCGTCGCATAACAAGCAACACGAAACGCGAAACTGACGTTTCTATCGCGTATTCGAATTGAGTTTCATCAAGTCGGAATATCCTCTCGCTCACACGATCGTGGAAATCCGCTCGGCGCGTTCACGTCGCGTAAACATTCCGCTTCGACGGTGTCGAGCGTACTAAATGACGATATGGACGCGTTCGTTGCTGCAGTGGGATGCTGCACAGCCGGCTATTTTTTTTCAGGAGTATCGCTCGCGCTCGCGAGTCAAAATCCTCGACACGGCTCGCGCAGATTGAATCGATTTCCGATCCGATAGCGACTTCTCTCTCTCTCTCTCTCTCTCTCTCTCTCTTTCTCTGACAACTGACGATGCGCGACCGGGAGAATAAAAAAAGGAAGAGAGAGAGAGAGAGAGAGAGAGAGAAGGGCGGTATGGCTGCGCGATGACAACGTACCGGTTATGGACGCGGGGGGAATCTTCAGCGACGGATTCGCGCCCGGTATGTGTACGCTATTCAGAATCATGCTGCATGGCTCGTAAATGGAATAATCAGTGACACGAGGGAACACCGACATTGTTGTCCTGGTTTGCTCGGCAATCTCCCCCACGTCCCTCTTCTTCCCCATTTTCTTCCCCGTCGCCGCTATTCGCGCTGTCTCAGAACGGCGTCGTCGTGTCTGTCGTTGCCCTGTAGAAACTATCCCTCTTTCCTATTTCTCTCTCTCTCTCTCTCTCTCTCTCTGTTGTTCAATCTGCGGAGACTGAGGTGATGAATAATCAGTGACTCGATGCTCTCCACATTCTCCAAATCGCAAAGTTAACTAGCGAAAACGGCTACGATGGTGTAGTTTAAACTGCCATTTCACTGTTGGCGAGAAGAAGAATCGCAACTTTAACGATTATTTAATCCAATTTCCCCTCAATTTTCTTAACTCTTTTATTAGTTATTTTTAGACAAACTTGTGATTTTTTTACTTACTAATGATATAAGAATAATATAAAGTTTTAAACTTAAGATAAACTTAGATATTTTAGATTTATTTCTAAGAATATTTACAATCTCTTGCTAACCTTTTCACGAAATTGTAGTCATTTTCTATTAGTATAAATATTTGATAAAAAATTAGTAGAAATAGCGTATATATATGTATTGATTAATAAAATTTTGTATGTATAATATATGAGTTTGATATGGAAGTTCAATGGTGCGGATAAAATCATGAATATACACATGGAAAATATATATATATATATATATATATATATATATATATATATATATTTTAAGTACTTTATTTTAAGTACTGTTTACTACTTTACTAAGAAATTCAATTTCCTATTTGCAAAGATACTTGTTTGTAAATTTGCGATAAATGATGATGTCAAAACTTTTATAGAACATCTACTTTAAAAAGATAGCTAAAGAATTTTTGATTGAAATTCGATAGATCCAATAAAAATTTCTCCTGACATCGTGGATATTTTTGGTCTAAATAAAGTACATATGGTACATCGATCAATAAACAAATATTAAAGCTCACATAAGCTTACAAGCATATGCGTATTACATTCGAAAGATTTTAATAGAGAGTGCCGCGTTAATATATATAAAAGATTAATCGTCAAATCTCTCCGGGATATTCTTTCAAAGGAGCCGCGACACATTGAGTGTAAGTGGTTCTTAATTAGGTCGTCCCTATTATGTTAATAGGATTTGTACCTGCAGCCGCGCGTGGAGTGAGAGTCTCCGCTCGAGAATTAATTTCCCGGCTCGTGTAGGTCAACTATGGCAGTCATCGTGATCCGCACGAGGACTCTTGATCAAGGATCCGCGTGTCAGGAAGGTGTGCTCGCGGGAAAACGACTTTTGCGAAATGGAAACGAAATTTTCCACCACTCGTCGATACGAGAACGAGAGTGGAGGAAAATCACGGGAAAAGAAGGCGGCTTTCTTCCCCTCGCTTGCTTCGAAGAAGAACGAGATAGAGAGAAAGAGAGAGAGAGAGAGAAGGGTAGGACTCTGAGACATAAATTGCAAATGTTCCGGATAATCGGATAATCAGCCAGACTGTTCCGTCTCCGCTCAGCCGCCATTTCCAATATTCCGCTTTTCTCGAGACATCGGCCAATTGATTCGCGATGAGTTGCTGGCGGAAGAAAAGTCGCCCTTACTCTCGGTAAGTGGCTTGTTGCTTCGACAATGCATTACACCTCTTTTCCTTTGAATAATTCTTGGAAAACAAAAATTTCTTGTCCTTTAATCTCTAATCAATCTAAATTAATTTTTACATTGACACTTGTGCAAGATTATATGTGTATACTCTAACGAGAGTACGTTATAAATTGAATAAAACACCATGAATATTTTTTTATTTTTGGATTTTAAATTATTATTATACATTTGTATATCCGCATTATTTTAAAAAAGGAAATTATTTATCTAATATCTTTTAATATATTTTTGAATTTGCAAAGTTTTCACAAATTTTATATATTATATGTACTTTAATATACACGTATTTTAATATTTATCGTGTTTACTAATATAAATTACTAATTGTAATAATATGTAATTTAACGAAAGCAGATATTTACGTAATCGATATCTGCAAAATTCTATTTTAGTAGCCTCTATGTTTTAATTACTATTTTAGCTATAAAATTATGCAAATTATTTCCCAAGGAATTTAATCATTTAAAATTATTTAAACTACAAATGTGATTATTTCGTCGCAAATAACTAGAGATATTATTATAATATTGGTTGTTTAATATTAAAATATCTTCTAAAACAACTGGGCTTTATAATATTATGTATACAAACTTTTTAAATACAAAAGTCCTTGCTTTGCAATTTTTATAACTCAGATAAGACTGAAATAATAATGTCGTGAATATAGTAAACGCGCATGTTTTATATATACTATTAAAAGAGGATTGCGGATAACAATTGTGTTTCATCAACTCTCTCTTTCTCTCTCTGCTTTCACGTTGATTAATTAAAAAAAATCACTTAAAACATATTTGAGTAGCTTTGCATTTGATTTTATAAATATTTATCTTGTAATTTTAATAGATAATTTTTCTCTCTCTTTCCTCTTTTTGCGAATTCTGAAAATCTTTCGCGGGAATAGTTTGCGATTTTTTTCGAAAATAATTGACAGTCTCTAGGAAAAGGTAGTAAGAAAGTTATAAATTGCTCGATCACAGATCGGTTCGGCTTTTTCGTACGAGAAACAGGTATCGTTCTATTATCGAGCCGGTATGTCTCATAGCTCACAATGTTCAATATCGTGAGCCACAGACCGCAAGCCGCAAACCGAGAACCCAAGGGAGAATCCGCGCAGTGGGTGCACTTGCAGCAATATTGCTGATTGATTTGGACCGGCTCGCGCACTTAAATTTGGTTCAACGCACTTCACTTCCATTCGGTAGGAAGATAGAGGAACCGACCGCCCAAGTATCTTTCTCAGGAGCGTATCTTACTCTATTTTCGTATTGCCGATAATGTTTGACTTTGACCTCGTTGAAATTTCCAGCATTCTTGGAGCGAAAATTTTAAATTCGCTAAACAGGCATAAAAGTGGTTTTTTTATAATTATATAATTTTATTTTATTTTATTTTTTTTTAATTTAAATCTTTAGTCTTTTTTTTCTGAAATTATTTTTACGATTATTTGTTTAACAAAATTAAAAACTTCATGTGCGCTTAGAATTGATTATTTTTTATTTAATATATTTAATTATATATAATAATTAATAATATAATATAATAATATAATAATATATAATAATATAATAATATATTTAATAAATATATTTAAACGTGACGTTATTTTGTCCTTGCTTATCTATTTTCGCATCTTTACGGATGCACGAAGAACTGTAGAAGTAAAATCGAATGATACTGATAATTCGCGCACGTAGCCATTTAATGATAACAACTTCGGAATCTGACTCGAAATCGTTCTGCATCGTAGAACTGTCGACGCAACTGTCGACTACACTATTCGAGATAAACTACTGTTCGTCTATCGCTAACGACCAACACACTTCTTCTCACGTTTTCCCTTCGCGTGTTACGACAACTTCTTTGTCGACTTTTCATCAAAGTCTTATTGAAAAACTAACGATACAGTCTCTCTCAATATGTTTCATCAACTTCTCAAAAAAGTGTAAATTATGAGATATAGAACACTGTAATGACGGTATTTGTTCACTTAAAAAAATTATAAAATTATTAGAGAGAGACTTTCATGTTTTTTTTTTCTTTCTTTAATCAAGAAATTTTAAAATCTCCATAAATGAATTTTCGAATATGACATATAATAATATTTAAATCTTTTTTTTTAAAAGACGTGAAATTTATGCTAATTAATAATTTAACATAAAACTATTCAATTTTTTATAAACTTGCATGTCACATTTTGTTACTAAACTTCTCAATAATTGAATTAATTTGACACAGTTTCGAAATCATGAATTTAATATAATATAAAATTGATCTGAAAATAATTTTATCAAATTTAAACGTTGATTGATTGACGATATTATTGATGGAACATTAACTATTAAAAGTTTTTCAAAAATCATTTTCAGATAATTATTAATTTTTTTAGTCATGTAATATGTACATATCTTCCTCACGCAATAAAAGAAATTTTCTTCCTCTTATTAGTCAAAAACATGTAAAAAAAGTCATATTAAAGATTAATACACAAACCTCGCAAATATCTCGAAATAACCTCGGGTATCGAGATAATTAGTCTTCGCAAGAAAGCGGAACGCGTCCGAAATTCATATACGATACCGTATAAAGGTTAATGCGACCTTAGACAAAACATCATCTCGTCCCCGTTGCCCAAAACAACACAAGCACGTATGTACGGGAGATGAATGCGCGAGTGCGTGAGCTGGCGCAGCTAGAATTAGTCGCACGGAAGCCTTTTGTTTGTCGGAGATATCTCACCGGCTCTCGTCTCTTTTCGCCATCCGATGCACTCGCCGGAGCGTGGTCATGGTATGCAAATGATTACGGCTTTGCCGCGCTTATTAGAGCCGTCATAAATCCTAGTCTGGTAAGGGGAAGGTTGCTTACCGCGTCGCCGTCTTCCTGCCACGACGAGGGTTTGACTTCGGGCAACAGTAGTAGTAGTTGCACCGGCAGTCCCTCTCAAAGGACGAGCTCTAACGTCGGGGAAGGGTCCTGAAGGTACGGCAATGTAGACGGCGAGGATGTCAGAATGTGACGCAATGCCTCTCATCTCGCGAATATTAATAAACAAAACTTGGGATTAATTAGTTTGCTGCGACGATGCCTTGTGTCTTGCGGAACGTTTCATTGGGAGAGCAGAAGGAGCAAAGGGTCGGCAAAAAAAAAGACAAACGAGCGCAAGGATTACTCGAGATCGCCTCTCATGAATATTCCGTCAATTTGTTTCATTTCGCGTGTTTTGTATGCAAAACAGCGGAAGAAAATATAGCGAGAAATATCTATTACTTTCTGCTTGGAAATGATGACGTTCTGTAAATACGGAATATAATAGAAGGATATATAGGATGTTTCGTGATATGTGTAGAATCTATCTTTTTTTTTGAAATATAGCATATATCTTGTGCGATACACACATATCGATTAAATTAGATTGTCGAAATTATATCTAGTACCTATTTCTCTTTTCGACGATGATGAAAAAAGAAGCGAGATACGATCTTCGCACAATTACGGAGGCGGAAGTGCTTACAAAGGAAGCTCGCCGCTCTTAGCTTCCGCGAGTAAACTGCATGAACTATGTAACTTTGCGCGGAAACAACGCTGCAGCGATCGCCTCCGGTCAAGCTTCCAATTACATCGTATAATTGGATAGTAAAGGAACAGTTATATCGACCAACCGTGCGACTATTGCGTCCCGAATGATCATATCGCACTTTGTATGATTATCAGAATTCCTGAAAATAATTAATTGTGGAGATATATTTATTTTTCGCTCTTCGATGAGGAGAATTTAAGTCAATCGTAATAATTAATTATTTAATTAATTTATTAATTTATTTATCAATTACATGTGTAATTGATTGTTATTGCAACCTATAGAGTTTGGGTGTTTATTAAAAATTTATAAAACAAGTACTTATTTCTTTCTCTTTTTCTCTCCTTGTAATTCGGACGAAAGATATTGCGCACGACAAGCTTATGCTCTAAAGACACTGGCCTTTTTATCTGCGTTCCCGTTGTCCTTATCTTCAGGTCCTCGCCTTTCCTTTATTCCTTTTACGTTATACTCTATCTCGTCCACCTACCCCTTACTGCTCTGCCGTCGACGGCTTCTAGGGTTGCGGATAACCGTCGGAGTCGTTTCTTTTGCTCGTCTCCTCGTCGCGCGACGCCGTTTTCTTTGTCGAATTTCTAGCTCTTTTTCTCCCTTCCTTTCTCTCTCTCCATCTCTCATGTTTTTTCCGTTCCTTTCCGCATTCGGTCTGCTTCAGACAATCGGGCGCGGTTATTCCGAGGGGAAGCGGGTAACGATCGGTTGAATTCCGCGATAATTGCTGGAGACTTCGCTTCCACTTCGCAGACACCGATAGACACGATTCCGCGACTGAACGGATGCATTTTAATCTCACGGTCCTTGGAGATCCGTCTGGGCTGACTCGATCCGCGGATTTTCCCGGTGTTTATTGTGTTCGCACCGATATCCTCGTTGTCGTTGTCGTCGCGAATTTCTGCCATCGCTCTCCCAAGTATCTCATTTTTCCCGGCAATTTTCAGAAAGAAAAGGCACCTCAAGCGCAATCTACCTGTGTTTTATTCTCGCTGTGTTTGACGTATCGAGATTGCGCAGCTTTATTTATTGCACGCAGAAGCGACATAATGCTGCTCGCGCTTGGACGGACTAATGACGTACTGCGAATGCGAATTATTTCACTTTGAAGATTTCGATCTCGATCAATATCACTCTGATTAGATTGGGCACCAACTGCATTTTACTTTCCGCTATTGATTCATTCTATATATATATGTATATATATATATAGCCGTACAAATTGCAAGCAAAACTTATAAAATTAATATTTTTAGAATGGTGAAGTGTTTCTCTATCTATCACCTCTCAAAGAAACATAGAAAGAGAGAAACAAAAAGATTTCAGTTTAATTGTCATCATTGCCATTTAATTGTACTTTTTATTAACTTTGTACAAATAGATTTTATCTTGTTATATTGATGTCCACGGAAGAAATAAATTTTATTAAAGATAGCTATATTATATTATATATATATATATATATATATATATATATATATATATATATATAAAGAGAGAGAGAGAGAGAGAGAGAGCGTAGTAGAAAAGATCGGACGTTTGAAGTATAGATGAAAGCATGATGTTCGCGTGTCCGCAATTATCGTACACGCTAATGACGTTTTTAATATATTCCCAGTTGCGTTAATTGCATTTCGCATTAACGCGAGTACGAAGACTCTCTTCTCACTCGAGGAGAACTGAATCTGAAATTCTGGGCACGTGTCATTGCACGGATCAAATCCCATGGTAATTCGAAATAACCGTTCTGAACAGACGTTTTGGCACGTGGGATTTAGCAACTTGCTTTATATATGCATATGTGCGTGGAGAGAGTTTAATGCGCGGACACATTCCATAGACTTTAAAGGATCATTATGTGACCGTTTGGTGCTACGGCACGATCGTATTGGATCCGTGTATGTTTTATCTCCGTGATAATATGAAATATTTTTACATTTGCGCGACAATAACGCAAATAAAAGGACGCGGGTAAACACGTGACAAAAGGATTTCGCGAGCTCATTAAATTACGATTGGAGATAAAAGCGCGGTTGGCTTTGTCACTTTGTCGTGTTGCGGAAGCATAATCGAAATTGACATAGTGGCGATTGCGCGTTTAAATAATCTTGCGACCGGGAAGGTTGTCGCGCAACGCAACGCTCTCCATTTCCCTTCCCCGCCGGCGTTAGGTAATTATTGTAGGTTGGCAGTGCCCGGTTAATTACAGGGCGACACACCTACGTTCACGCGCATGCGACCATGAGCCATTCTGATACGTACGAAAATGAAATCGCTCGTCCGGATTTCCCGGCCATGATGAGGATGCAGCCTTTAACATTTACGAGCCCTGCAAGAGCATCTGAGAAAAAATTGCATCCTCTTTTCTTAGATTAAAAATTAGAAATTACTAAACTAGAAATATTATTACTTTTTTAATGAGGTTTTTAAGATTTGCCAATATGCTTCTTTATTTTTTTGCCTTAAACTTTGAGAAAATAAAAAATTTATTAACGAATATATTATATAAGCCGTTTAATATATTTAATCAATAATATCTTGTTAGTAAGTCTGTCGAAAATAAAAAATTCTATCGCTTCACGTTTTACACCTCGATAATGTACTAACGCCATATCTTCCACGTTGCATATTTTAATTAGGTTTTAAGGTGGTCTCGCTTACGCGTGCAAGAGTCTTGAATATTCCATACCGTTGGGTCATCGGCTCGCGCAATATGGCCTCCATTGCCTGATAATTATTAGGGAGAGTTTCAACCCTCGACGCCCCTTTGTAGGTGCGAGGCGCTCGTTCGGACGAAATAGGGCCGTAAAGGGGCTACTCTTGTTGAGAGGAGAGATCACAGGGGTGAAATTTCTCGCGTGTTCGACCCTGCACAGTTACCTCGGGTATAATCGTGAAATATTTAAGGTCGCTGCAAATCAATTTTTGCGTGCAAGAATCTTTCTCTCATCAACGCATCATATTTTTTTATAATGAATATATATTCTTTCTTAATTAATGCAGTATTAATTTTGTACGTAATTCATAACGAGCATTTATACGATTTTACATTGTCCATAAACTTTTGAATGTTTGACGATAAAATGAATTAATAATATATTAATTATATTAATTATAATATATTAATTATATATATATATATATATATATATATATATATATATATAACATTACAATTTTACGATGTTATGATTGCGCGAAGAATTTTCATCTTTCTCAATTTACGATTAGAACTCGGTAAGACACGTACGTCAAATATCTCGGCGGAAATGAAATTTTTACTCTATGAAAAATTCGACGGAATTTTTTTTTTTCTTTACCGATTCTGCAATATTCGTACAATTGTGCGGTGTAATTACTTGGCGCAGCATTTGCTCACTTGGAGGGTCGGCGTGTTCGCTTTGGACAATTATAAAAAGGTCATAATCAATGCTGAATATCCCGGCGAATAATAGTTGGCGATGTACAGGAAAAAAAAAATATAATAATCGCAGTTCATTTTGCAGTGCAAAAAATTGCAAAATTTTAAAATTTTAAAAATTTTTGCCGCAAAATGTACGTATCTGAGTCCTTGATAATTATCATTAATTAGACTTTCTGATATTCATGACACGTAGATTTTAATGCAAATATTTGAGATATTGTACATATTCATATCCACGATAATATTACCGATCTTTACCGAAGAACTATCAAGTTTTGCAAACAATCAGATAGCAGGGGAAAATATAATAATTGTAAGATCTCTTCTCTCTGATTTGATCTTCTGTTTCTGGATCTACAGTTAGTTTGTTAATTAAAGCGAAATAGAGCCGTCAAAAGGTAGACGACTAAATGATGCGGATATGGAAGAAGATTAAAAACTCGGGAATCATTTATGCGAAATAATTACAGAATTTAATGTTCTCCTCCATTTAACATAATTAATGAAATTATGTCTAACAAACGGAAGAGGCTATACCCTACTGCTACTACTACTACTATAAACGTAGTTCCATATATTATCAGAACAAATAAGTGAGATTCCGTGGATGATGGCGCGAATTCGGCGCGAAACAGGGAGTGTGGTGTGCTGAGAGCGGCAGAGGTTGACCGAGGAGAGGATAGCCGCGGTGGATGAGGACGAGAGGAGGTGGCGGATGGGACGGCTGGGGGTGGCTGCAGCTCTCTCAGTGAGGCAAGCAAGGGAAAGGGGGCAGGGGAGGAGCAGGGAGAGGGGGGGGAGGGGGGAGGACGGAATTTCGCGCGTGCTCGGCTTCATCCCCCTCGGTCGCCGTCACCGCCACCGCTGGATGCTGAGGGTAGCTGGACCGCGCGCGTGAGGTGTCAGTTCTGCGCGCGATCTCCTCCCCGAAGGTGTCAACTTGCTCGCGATCTCCTCCAACGTGTTCTCCAAAAGTGATCACGCACTATCGCACGCACGCACGCACTCTCGATTCTCCCTTTTCGTCCTCTTCTCGCGCGTTCGTCCTCTCTTCTCCGCGGGTTCGACGATCTTGTGGAAACGGACCGCTCAGTGAAAAGTTTGAAGGACATTCTTTCTCCTTAGACCCGAACGGGGAGACTCGTAACTAGTTCGAGCCTGGCACGTGACATTCTTCAGTTGGTGACGACTATCATGCTGGCCGGGATCTTTGAGGACAACAATGTACGTGAAAAATCGCTCGCGGTAGAAAATTCGATCGCATGCGTGTTGCATTCTTTCTTATCAATGTGTTTGCACGGCTTTAAAAAGAGATGCGAATATCAGTGATCGTGTCTGTTAAGAAAAGAGAAGCAATATTGTCGGGATGATATTAATATCTAGAATATCGTCATTTTTTATTATTATTTTTATTGTTTTTTTTAATCGGTAAAGTCCATATTTTCCTGATATCGTACTTTTGTAAAAATAACCAATTCGGTCTTTATTCTTTCAATCTTCCATAAAGGTCGATACTGAGCGAATTGCACTTACGTTGCCAATAATTGTGGTAGCAAGTGTTATGACATATCGATATGCCTATACATTCTGTTCCGTAATTCTGATTTTCTACCGTCATTATTACATGCGTCAGCTTTATTGTCCATCTTCTTTCAATTCTACTTAATATACCATAAATGAAATTTTTCCGCGCGTTCACTATATTTCCCGCACATGTTGTACATAAAGTATTTTATTAGCTCATATATACTTTTATGTTCACCACGTGGTATTTATCCAGAGATGTTATCCTTTAACAATGTCTATTCACATTGTTTTCTTAAATAAATAAAATAATTAATAAAATAAATAAAAAGTCTCGTCAAATTATCGTGATATTTATCAAATTATTGTGATCTTTTTATTTATTGATATGTTAAGATAGCATGTATTTAAGTTATATACAATTATTCTATTAATTAAAAATTAAATTAAATAGATATTTATATCGTTATTCCATAATAATAAGTTCTAAAATTAAGAGAAAATGCACGTGAGAGAAAGAGAGAGAGAGAGAGAGAGAGAAAATTAAAGATTATTTTCTTAGTTTAGTGTTGAATCCAATTATGATAAGATATAGGCAGTCGCCCTATTATACATATATTTAACTGAAATTGTATCACATTATTCGCGTAAATACAAGGCTTTAAATAAGCGCAAATCTCTTAATAACACTCGCACACCAAGCGTCATCATATCTTCCGTGCGAGCATTCCATGTTCATAATTCTGACCCAGCGCTTTCCTTTCTCGTTATCATGCCGACTAATCAGCCGTATCTCACCGGCAAAGAGATGCGGGCTGCAGTCTGGCACTTTGAAAAAAAGCGACTGTAGACCGACTGTCGTGCTCTGATACGTGAATTAAACGCTTGCACTTTGCGCGTCGCGCATTAATAATGTCACGCGAACGAATATCGTTAGCGTATTGCCGCTCCCTGCGTAAGAGAATTATCGTAGGTAGATATGGCGAGTCGTATATCGCCGGGGCTGGTTCCTCAGGTGGCGATAATTCATCAGACTCGAGTAACTCGACCACTCTCCGCGGATGATTAATTAATGTCAGAGGCAGCGCTCCCAATTTTCTCTTCTTTCTATCAACTCTCTGCCTCGCGCGATGGTTATTCGATAATTTTTATTATTCCGTCTGGCTCTACTCACGATTTATGTCACATATATCGATCATAATTCGAATGAGAGAAAAAATAATTATCTTTAAGATTTTCACTCTTGTTGTGTAAGTCGAAAAAAGAAATTGTGTAAAAATTATTCACTTCATATAGTTTATGAATACAGAAGATTTTTATATTGATTTTTCAATTTATTACAGGCATCGCATATATATGTATTTCATATTCGGAATTGTATTTTCGGACCGCATATTCGAATTTCCGCACACCTTTACAACCGTTGCCAATGTTTTTGGCACCTTGCCGGTGATTTACCGTGAAAAGAGCGTATCTTGCGGAATCACCCTGGAGTTTACGCTCGGTGAGATCTTTGTTGGCCTTCTGCTCTTGTCCCAAATGTTTGGATAAAACATGCGGTGAAAATAGGCTCGTGCGAATCTGCACTCTGTTTGATGCGTCAAAAATTGGAGCAAATTCAATAACCCAGTTTAAATATCTCATCTGAGTCTAAGGCTTTATTTACTGGAATGACTGTTTACTCGAACAGAAGTACATTGATAGCATATGTTTGATATTACACATTATCACGATATTATAATCAAGAGAAATAGAGAGTTAGAGTAAACATTTATATTAACTCTATTATATCAATTCAAAAAGGAGTTGAATGGATATTCATATTGTTCGTGAAAATGTCCGTTGATGCATCTCGTCTTCAAGAGTTTGCCTTTTCCATTTTTAGTTCTATTTTTATACGAATAAATGTATTTTGCTTTTCAAAATAAATAGAACCAGAAATTGTATAGTGCGTATCGTTATATTACTTGAGTTTTGATAAAAGGAAAAGTTGTAATATTGCAGTAACAAAAATTTCATTTATACAATTATATTCTCATTCGTGAAGTTTAATTCATTACAATTTCATAATTCTCGGTGTGCGTATGTTAAATGGTCTCATTATTTAATGCAAGATCTTGGGCTTTTAGTTTCACGACGAATTGAAATAAAAACAAAGGTTGTAGTTTTACTAAGTGATATGGTGTAGAAACTATACGCCGCCATATTAATTTCAGTTTGCACAACGATGAACTCGAGCTAAAGTTGAAGTGAAATTGCTCCTTATTTTTCCCATTTTTTTCCTCTCGGTAAAAGCAGATCAAGTGCGCAAATAAAAGCATCATGCAAAATATCAGGTTATCGCTGCGTAGACTATTACAATCTTTTTAAAAATTTCATCATCTTTAATTTTTTTTTTTTACGAAAATATTAATTTTTTAAATTATATTGTCTTTCTTTTAAATATAAATGATTTTCTAGAATATAATGAGGAGAATTTTAATTCAATTCTCATTTAATCGTTATTCGTGCTATCTGACGATAGTGATTAGAGCTTGCAGAAATTTTTCTCGAAAATATCAAATGTTGAAAATACATGACAGTTGCGCATTTTGCACATGTCACTGAAATTCGCGTAATTCACCGAATTTTTCGCGGAACGCTTGACAGTTTCACTGTAATGTTACAATATAACGACACGCGTCGATTCCCGCTCGTAAAACCCGTAAAGTATTCTTTGTTTATCGCTGTTATCGAGATATATAGCTTTACGCAGGCGTTCCAAGTATTTTTTCATTAAACGCGAATTCGACTCGAAAAGAGACGCGCGAATGATTCGCACGAACGCGGAAATAACATTTTACGGCCCATGCGATGCGGCTTCGCGCAAGGAAATCGAATTTCGGGCGCTTGAAAGGGATTCCGTTGGTTGTTTTTAGCGGTGAAAAAATTAGAGGCAGCGATGGCGGCCGCTGCGTTAATTGCTTTAACTGCTTCAGCATTTTCCACAATTGACGGTCTCGTGATTCACGCTTATTATACTTGCTTTGCGCTTCTACACCATGCCAGAAATATCGCGGGCGTCGGCTTTTTATATCTTTTAATTCTTGTCTCAATTATTATCCGCAGGAAATTAATTAATTCGAATAAAAAATTAAAATATTGTTGTTTGCGTGAATGTAAAAGTATCGAATGAAAAGATTTAATTAATTTAGATGAATAAGAATGAAATAGAAAGCTCTTTGAAAAAATAAATTCCATTAAAAATGATGCGACGCTTTACACAGACCTTATCCAGATAAATCCTTTTCAGATCGATCGACGGAGATACGTTGCATTGAAACTTTGCGATCTTGTCTCTATTCACGACGTAGAAATCAGTTTCATTTAACACAGCGAACGTCAGAGTCTCACGGCGCTCATTTTATTCGAGAATCTTTATCGACGGATTGACCGAATTCTCCGTTTGTTGCGAAAGGGAGAAATTTCTTATGCAGCTCTTCTCCCGGGAAATGAAGATCCGAAATGACTCCGACGTATCGATTTCAATATCGAATACGCGTAAACTCATCCTCCCTCCTACCGACCATTATTCCGAGCAAACGCTCCCGTTCGCGCTGAACTACCCCCTTCGATGCGAAAGATCTTAATCAGAGATACATAAGTACGTAGCCAATATTGAACACGCTCGTTCTCCTTCCGATCTCGTTCCGATCAAATCCATAATTGCCACGAGAATCCAACAAGGGTGACAAATGAAAATCGCGAAAGATATCGAATGGAAGGATCGCGAAAAATTGATTGACCTCTCAGCATTCCACGGATGTCGGTGACTCATAAAACTTCTTACCCAGCCACTCGAAGAAAGAATTTTCTCGTGGCTCTTTTTCACTGTCCCCGTACTCTGTAAGAAGTGGCAAAACTCATTCTCTCTCTCTCTCTCTCTCTCTCTCTCTCTCTCTCTCTCTCTCTCTTTTCCGCTCGTTTCCGTTTCCCCTTGTTTCGCTAGATTCCCCATCCGTTTCCGTTGAATCTTACTACGAAAAGTTTCTACGGATCTCTCTCTCCCTCTCTCTTTCAAAAGCGACGATATGAATAATTCGAGAAATTACTCTGAAATCTAAATGCAGATCATTGAATATCGCATCATGCTTGACAAATAAAACAGATAATTAAATAAAAATAAAATAGATATTTAAACGTGTGTGTGTAATATTTTATATATTTATATAACTTAACTATTTATTTTTAGGCATATATCTGTATATATATATATATATCTATTTTGTAGTTATTCAAAAATTTTTTATTTGTATTTAAAAAAAAAATATAAATTACATATTTTTAAAGAGATAAATTAATTTTTAACGATCTGACACTTGGTACGAAGGGGTGAAATAGAAAGAGTTTGTAGGAAGCTCGAACTTTTCTCTTTAATTTGTTCTTTAAAAATACCTCATGTGCACGTAATTAACGGGCAAGTACCGAAATAATATTCACGACAGGATATCTATTAATATCTGGCGCGAGTGATCTGTCGCACAAATTGAAAGAGAAGCGCGCGCGCGCAAACGGACGATAGATTCGCCGAGAATAGACTAGACGGTGCGGATCAATGTTACATCCTCGGGATGAAACAGATAAAAGAAAAAAAGAAAGAAAGAGAGAGAGCCTTTCAAAAAGAGCATGGCTATATCAAACGAATTGTTTATTAGAATATAGGTCGTACGTGGAATTTTACGCGGGACGCGCATTTTGTTGCTTGCACGGACCGAGCCCGGGGTGAATTCCATGTGTGTATTACATAACTAGCGTGTTTGAATTGGGGGCTGTGTAAAAAGAAGAACGCGTATGTGGCGTTTTTCATACGCGCCGCGTGTAACATCGCTGCTCATGCCGGAAGTATGTCATGAAAGCGCGTTTACATCATTTCGCGACCTAATTTCCGGATTTGACAAAAAGCATTTGTATTAAGCGAACTGACAGTCTTTTTTCGACAGGCGAGGATTAGTTGGGATTAATTTCAAATCGATACTTAACAAAAATGCTCTCTTGCTCAACTGGATACTGGAGTTATAAAACATTGATAAAGAAGTTTTAATAGATAAAGCTTCAACACTCAGTGATAATATTTAGAATAAATGCCTCCATTTTTTAATTTTTATGATGCATTCTTTAATGAATTTGCGATTTAACTTTGAAAGAATTTTTTGAAAAATACTAGTGATAGCCATGTATATTTTCGTATTAAAACTCGAACTCTAAGAAATAAAATAATCTCTAATAAAATTTGAATCTTTAATTTAACTTTTGAGGCTCAATAGAATAAATCGTTAAATTTAAAATGTTGCAAAAAAGTAATTAAATCAAAATGTTGTTAATTAAAAATATAAGCTCGTCAACAAGAGTTTACAGATGAAAGAGATTTGAATGAATGTACGTAGGGAAAAATTTTAAAACATATTCAGGATGATTGATCGGTTATTATCGACATATAAACTGAAAATTAGAAGAGAAAACATATTTTTACATTCCTGCGAAATTAGTCGGCGTCAGTCGCGCAATAACGATCGTCTCTCTGCAGGGATTTATGTTTACATAACTCTGGGATTATGTATTCGCTTTACATTAATTACATACATGCTATTCCGAGGATTTAATTAGCTTTTAATTTATGTCCATTCTTGAGAAAGATAACGAAGCTCTTTTTATAGAAAATACTCCTCACATTTAACCCTTTTTTCCACCGATATTTTGCCTTCTCATTTTTCATTTCTATACAAACCTGTAATTTTGAGATTATTTAATTTTGTTTGTCTTAATCTTATGAAATTATGCTTCAAGTCAGCATCATCGAGAGAGAACGCAAATATGTCCTGCATAAAATATAAAATCTATAGCTATATAAATAGAAATAAGTCGCGAAAAAGATTTAAAAGATATAAAAATGGAAAATAATATTAAAAATAAAAGATATAAATATTCAGATATTTTTCTTAATGAATAAAAAAAATCGACTCAAAATAAACGGGATTAATTCCGGCGAAGTGCGAGCGAAGGATTGCGTAGGGTCATACGGTCAGATGTTTCAATGCGAACGTTACTAGCACCGGCACATCGGATCGATTGGTCATATACCCGACTCTATAATTCAGCACGTTTATAACGTAATCCTTTAATTCACGCCGATATAAATTAGAATAATCCCCGGGAGCTAAATCGAAGTAGATCTTTATGTCCCGGAAATTCACGGATTCATACACGATGCGCGCGAGTGCACGATAACGTTCTTTCGATGTGTGATTTATCGTTCGACGAAGGAGACGGTGATAATTCTTTAGTGCTGTGACAGCGCGATCCGTGCATACGAATTCGATGTGAACTCGTCGTGTGATAAGCTTCCGGAGATAATTCACATTCGCTTGTCATGCGCGTGGACATGCATTCGCATTTAAAATTTGTTAAAATATTATAGTAGCTTCTATCTCTTTTACCTTGTTACGTAACTATTTACGAGAAACTTAAAGCCAGAATTGCGTCAGTGCGGATTATTTAAAGCCAGCTCAGTGATACTTTGTTGGATTATATTGCTACGTATGATATTTATAACGTGCAGACAAGAGAAAAGTATCATTTTAATTAGCGTTAATTAGTATTGGGTTCCTTCTCCAATATTCTATGTTTTATCATAGAATATTTATTATTTCCCTTTCTTTCTTTTGCCTTGATATAAATTATATAGAAAAAAGAGAGAAGGATGTTATAATCTAAGGATCGCACATATAGCAATATATCTGTGTGGATCTCTGTAGAAATATGTATTAAAAATAGATCAAGAAAGAGAAATATATTTTCACTCAAGCTTCTCTTCTGGGAATCATACTCTAACAAAGTTTCTTTACTTTTGGAAAACTCCAGAGACTTAATTGTGACTTAATATCTTCCACCCGAACATCCTCATCGTTTTCGTGTATTTATTTCATCGAGTTTCGGTCATGAATAACAACGAAATTTTTTCCAAACCTATGGTTTTTTGTTTTTTTTTTAAATATATATATGTATATAGGATAAAATTAAATTTTTTTTTATTAACAACAATAAGATATATTAGAGTTACGATAGGAACAAATCAATATATATATATATATATATATATATATATATATATATATATATATAATATTAATTATTAAATTACTTTGTGATGTTACTTTAGAACTATATAATATTAGTATAATCGAAAAGTAATTTTTTTAATTATTTCCTTTACCCTTCCCATACGAGTTTGAATGAGTAACTTCTGTCGTAGAGAAATATCGCGGGGCGCGTAACATTGCGTCTCTAACTTGATTATTGATTTAAACGCGTTTTACTACCTTTATTACCCGTCTCGCGCAGTTGCTCGACGAGAAACGGTACAACCCGCGAGTGGATGCTCCTCTCGCTTCGCGTGCATAAACCGCCTTAATGCACCTGCCGTGAGAGTGCATCATCGCTCTCTGCAAATGACATCTCCGCCATTCATCGTCCCTTATCCGTGTTTTGCCCATTGTGCCGTCGCTCGCAACAAAAGCGCTTTAACGATTTAATAGAAAGGTTCCACTCCCTCCCCTCCTCTCTCTCTCTCTCTCTCTCTCTCTCTCTCTCGCGCGCGCGCGCGCGCGCGATTCTCTTCGAGCATTGACAGCTCTCCTTCCGGACTTTGGAAACTCGCTCGAGAAAGCTCTTTTCTCGCATCCTCTCCCATCTTGGTGCATCGACGAAAACGAGCCACGGGGAGCCGCGCATCGATTGCAATTACCATGCGTTAATTACAATTTTAATGACGTAATTTCCCCTCCTATTTCCTCTCGTCCTTCGCTCATTCTTTTACACCAAAAGGCATCGCGTGCATTAATTAACGCGTTACCATTTGTTGTAATATCTGGACGCGCATAGTCACTTTGAAACACGATATCTACCTTTGAAACTATATATTGCGCTCACTCGTAATTGTACCGACAATGAGCGCGCGTTCTGAAACTCGGCAATCGATTGCCGCAAACGCATTTCTACGTTACGCGTGTGTGTGTGTGTGCGTCCGTTTGTGCGAGCTTGTACGTCAGGCCGAAAATACGAGCGAATTAATCGTGAATAATAATGTATTTTTGCTGTAAACGAGTAAATTTCCCTCGCATGGCTTGTATATTGCGGAAAAATTGCGAAATACGATAATCATTTAAAAATATTAAATAATATAATAATTGCGCGAGAGTGGACGACAGGAAAGTGCAATTTCGATGAGTGTAAATTTCGATGATAGTATATTTCGTATCTAAAGTATCGAGAATTTTGAGCTCGACAACTGTTGTAGGATAACGTTTACTGACTTTGATCACGAAGGTGATTGCGAATATTTTCCATGAAGCTATAGGAAGCTGGCTTGAAATACAGACGAGGAATCTCATGAATATAAAACGGGAGCGATTCGAAAGTACAATGCCATCATCAGGTAGCTATGTAAACGTGATAATTGCACTCTTATAGATATATCGTTAAGACGGAATTATTCTTATGAATCTTTCTATAATTACAATGGGAAAAATAGACCTGATTAAGAACGTCGATTGTTGTTCGTATATCATACTTCAATAGTAAAAAAAAAAAATGTATAATTATTAAGAGAGAGAATTATATTTTTTTCAAAATTTAGAATTAAAAAAAATAATAATAATTCGAGATTAATTGCAATCAATAACAAAGAATTAAAAGATGGAAAAATTTCTATTCCAGTTTCCGTGAAAATAAACTCAATATTCATCGTCTATGAATATGATTCCTTCAAAAAGCATTTGACTTCTTTTATATTATAATTTATTATGAATTCGTGCCTTTTATTATCATCGAACATCAATAGATATTGCGAGACAAAGATCTTATCTCAGTGCCTTTTTATTTCGGTGTCGAAACTTTTCAATCTCGTAATTAATCTCACGTTAAAACTCGAAACTCGCAAATTCCTCTTCGACTTTCATTGCCACGTGTCGATTATCGAACTTACTACTCCCCTGCCAGGCCATTTTGCCACTGTATTCAATGCGAGCGGCATTCGAGGTGGGTTAAAAGTAACCCCGGCATCCATCTCGCGTACATAAACCGCCTTAATGCACCCTCGGTAGCAGGCCATTACACCACGCATCCCTGCAGCCTCTCTTCTCCCCCGCTCCGGTCGCATACTACTCGCGCATGTTACACGCATATTAAGATACACGCACATATCCCCACGCTGCACTTCGTACACATGCACGCGACAGCCGCCCGCCACCCCTTCCTACTCTCCACGCATATTTACGTCATATCGACCAGGTGGTAGTAGGTAAAATTTACTCTACCACGGCCGATACATTATTTCCACGAGCATTAACGCGCCAACATTATTGCACTCTCTCCATCCTCTTCTCCCTGCTTTACAGTCCTTCCATTTCATGAGCTATCGCGCGATTTTCTCTGACAATGGGTCATCATGTTTTCGTATTTCGTATGCAATGAGCGAAAAAAAAAGAATTTGCGACGCTTCGAAAATTTGAATCACTTCGACTTGATCTGCTATAATTCAGACGTTTTTAATCGTACGAAGAATAGGAAAGTAAATTTGCGATTATATTGCGTAATGAAAAATATTACAAAAATATGATAAAAATATAAAATATATATTTCTTTTTATTACGAACAAAATATATATTTCAACCGTTTTATTTTTAGCCGTATTTCTGTCCAAATTATCCCTTTTTAATTTCCAATATGCGTATATATTTTCTTTTGCAATTTGCATGTTGCAGAAAAAAAAGAATTATTAAAACATGTCAAGATTTTTAATTTATTAATTCGAGCCGAAAAACTCTAACAAGTTTCTCTAACGATTCGCGCTCTTATCATTATAAATAGTTATTCGCCTCTGCTATTCGATAATATTCGTTCGACAGGCAAGTTCCGATACCGGGAACGCAGTCTTCCGTTGTCAGAGACGGTGGAATGAATTTTTCGTTCTGCGATGTTGATGGCCATGGAGCATACGTCGATACCTTTTATTGGCGTCTGCTTTTCGTGTCGTCACTCACTCATATTTTTGCCGCGCGATGTATGTTCTCTTCTGTTCTCGTCTCGTCTCTCTTTTTCTCGGAAAATTCAACACCGGAATCATTTTAACTTCGAATAACGCTTACGAGAAGATATTGTGAGCTGAGACAATATTTATTGATTAAAAATATATACAAAAAAAAAAAACATGATACAATCGAAATTAACAGAATTTTAATTGAACGTTACATTCTGTCAAATGTATAAGTCAATATCGTTCAAATTTTTTATATTTCTTAGACATCACGCAATTTATAAGAATTAATATTCTTTTTAAATTAATAAAAATTATTAATACTAAAAAAAGAAATTAATAAGAAATATTTTGATAAATTTGGATTTGATTTAAAAAAACGTGATTTTAATTTGTAGCTTTTTGAAAAATATATACCCTTGCCTTTAATAAATAAAAATTATTATCAAAGTTTTTCATGATTTTTTTAATATCTCTGACATAATGTAATGTGAGAACTCTAAGAATGCCTCGAGATCCTCTCGAGGACTTTGAAACGGCCCCGGACATAACCGGCATTCTTGAATAAGCCGAGCGGTCTATTCTCATGTATATATTCACCCGCATGTTCTGCATTGCGCACTTACAGACATCGAATAGTCGCGAACAGTTTCGAAACTTTACTCTCGCGCGTCTCGTGAGACTCGAAACAGAGACAGAGAGATCGAAAGTTATAAATAATTCCGAAAACTATGACTGTACCGGACTTTTCTACTCGATACGAGGCACAAAAAGGTGCAGTCGCAATGTATTTCGTTTACGTAATTTGAATACAGAGAGGCCTTGGAAATACAAGATTGCTATTGCGAGCGGAGAGACATCAGTATGCGATTTCTTATCGGAAAAGGCTTGCAAATAACGAAGCAGACGACATCTGTCGCTTGTAATGAAAGAGAGAAATTTCTTTTGTAAAATTTAAACTTGAATATTATATATCACATGCCATGTATGTAATTGTAATTTTATAAATATTGTTAAAATAATGTTAACATTTTAAATTAAAAATTGAATCTCTCAACGAGCAGTTCTTTTACGAGAAACTTTACATGCTCAGCTGCAAACTTCGTAGCGAAATATCTAGCAAGTCTGGGAGAAAAGTATCTTATCTTTCTATCCGCTCCATCTTTTATGTGTACGGTTATGTCGAAGATATCAGCATACTGTGCCACATGCAAGTTCCTCCGACTTTTGCAGTTCTCTCGCGTGCGATGGTCCTTCTCTTGGATATTAATAAAAAAAAAATTCTGATAAAGACGAAAAGCAATTTACGAGTACAACGAGATTTTGTATTTCTTTTTCTTCTTTTTTTTTTTTATCTTTACTTTCTTGAGTGGAGTCGATAAAAGCAAGAACTCCCGATGGAGTGGCCGAAACGCAATTTTTGCAGAACTTTGGTCCTTTCCGCGCAAAACTTTCAACCGATACTTTTTCAAATCGATTGAATTACAAGGGGGAGAGGGGGGGGGGAAGTGTACGTTCGATCCCAAACTATTTCAATACGACCTTTAAAAAGCGCATTAAGGGATTGCGAAAGTCTGGCACTTCCCCGTTTAGTCTCCATAAGACTCAATAAGAATCGCAAATTCTCTCGCTAATGCTGTATCAAATGGCTATATACGAATAGTAACAATATTAATTATTTATAAAGAAAACGGCATGCTTTAGGAGAGAGAGAGAGTAATTAATTTACGCTTAATATTATTTCCAGATTTTTATTTTTATTATGTCAAACTAATCCGGGGCTCAAAATCTGCGAGACATTTTCGTGTCTGATTGACATACGGGAATATCTATACAGGATGTTGGACGCGTTGGACGGACGTATAACTTCTCGACAATACGCTTAAAACGTGATTCGCGAGGTAAATTTTTGCCAGGCACAATGGTCCCGCATGCCCTTTCTATGATCGACTACGAAAGCGGCTGCGAGACTGCGATTCCCCGGGGATCCACGGCAACGTTTCCGTATTTTCAGGACGGTCCGACGACGAAGGCGATAAAGTGAAACGGTGCGGATTTCTCGCGAATGGCCGCGGGGGGCCCGGTCGCTTTTACTATTGCCGGTAATCTCAATTTCTCCTTTTCTTTTTCCGTCTTTATCTTTCTTTCTTTTTTTTTTCTCTCTCTACCTATTGCAAAAATATATTTTCTTCCGCCGCAAAGACGCAAGCGAGTCTTCCCTCACCTTCTTGGATGCGAGCACGTATACAGGCTGATCTATTTAGGGCGTGAAACACGATTACAGCGAAAATTAGGGAGAAAGAGCTCGTAAATAATAGAAGCTATCTGGAATAAATTGAACAAATTAGGGAGGATATAGAAGCTCTTTTGTCATGTTTTTTTCTCGACTAATAAAGTTAATTTATCTCTTTTTTATTTATTCATTTATATCTTTGTTTGAATAAAAGCGAATCATTTGTATATAACTAATATAATTAATTTATCTGCTTTTCGAGCAGCCTTCTCTGTTGCAGAATTAACGAAATTTCTCTTTGATACGAAATATGAGTCAATAAATTTACGTAAGCTAATTATAAAATCTGTATTACATATGTTATATCTATATTATAGAGAAAAGCATCTTTAATGTTCGATAGAGAGAGGATATCTTCTTCTAATATCTATGAATTAATTAATGTATACAGGCCGAAAATAATTATTTACATTTAAATTAAAATTATACATTATCTTTCTTTTGTAATAGCGAGTTAAAAAAATTGTCATTAACGTAATAATTAAATTACGTCCATTAAAAATTTGGAAGGATTGTTGTATCGGAGCATGAATTTCTCATTTGTCACGCGCAATATTGAGCGAAACATTGAAGGCCCGTTTCGAGGAGGAGCACTCGATCACGAGCGACATATAACGCGTTGCTAAGTTTCTCCTCCGTATTTTAAATTTGCGCGTTGTCGCTCGATCGCTCCGGGCGATCCATCATCTTCTTGTCGGCGAAAACTCGAGCTCGCGACTAATACGAAGCAACCATCATTCCCCCTTTTCGCTACCTCATTTCGCGCCAAGAGTAATGCACATATCCGATGAAACTAACAGTGGCCGCAAACTTTGCTGCCACGAGACTGACTGTGGCCAAATAAATGGCTAAATATTGCACGTAGCCTGGAGGAGCACGCGCTCGTCGGTCAAAATCAGGTGTATGTAAATGTGATATGAATCAAGATATGAACGTAATGCGATATGCGGAATATAAACATGACGTTAGTATGATTATTATCGCAAATCTGCAAGCCTGATGTAAGGGAAGATTAACTAAGGGAAATATTTTTCAACGGATCGCTATGTTAACTATATGTAATATTACCTCCCTTGCGCTCGGAAATTGAGAGATCGAGATAATTTCATCAACTTTTTTAAATAGACTTTTTACATAGTCCAAAAAAAAATAAACAAGATTAGATATTTCCTGTAGGTCTTTTTTTGCGCTAAATAGGATTTCTATTTGCTCCATCGGATTTCTACTCGTTCCATCGCGTCATTATTTCGAGAAATTTGCAGTTGCAAATTCCCAATACGGGAAGTACAATAATAGATAGTGTTTTGTCAGGTCATATTTTTAAGCTGCATTCTGTATATTCACAAGGGACATATGCACGGTAGTCATTTCGCGTTTCATAAACGATCCTTCACGCGCGAACGCTGCCGGTTTGCGCGTTCCAATATCTAAGCTATAATTTTAATGAAATTCCTGGGAGCACGTCGCGGTCTGCGAATTTCAATTCTCTATAAATAACGGGTCAGTTCTCGACGCTTGCGGTTGCGGGAGAATAGCCGCGTCGTCGCCGATATTTTATTTTTCCTCGGTCTAGGAACGCGGTCAAAGCGGCTCTCGGCTGGGGGGGAAAAAAAAAGGGAGTATCACGAAACAGAAAATAGCTCGCGCGGAGAAGTGCACGCCGTCGGATAAAAATTCCCGGAGGATAATAGAAATTTTTCGTCGAGAGACGAGCGTGTCTAGCATGCACGCGTGTAAACGCGCGAGAAAATTCGAATTGGGGCTTGTGATCGAAATTGACATTCGCGTACGCGATATGTTCCTACGAAAAATTCAAAAACAAAATCGCGACTGAACCGTAAATTTTTTATGGAACAGATAATCTTATAATTCTCCATATATTGCGTATAAAACTCTGAAAAATTAATATTTTTCCATTGATATATGTACGAAAAATTTCAAACACATTTTTTTTCATATTCTTGCCAAGTGGAGGGAAAATTTAAATAATACATAATATTTTCTTTTGATAATTAAAATATTTTGATAATTGATTGAATTATATCTTATATTCATAATTGATCTTTCTATCGGACTATTCTTCTTGTAAGACCGGAAACGATTGGAAAATCCATCGTACGTCATCATCGCACGTATCGATTAGCTCCATAGACTTGATCGAGAGAGAGAGAATTACGTATTGATAATTTACCGTTATGCAGATAACAACAACAACAATAAATAACAAATATTTAGTCGGTTGTTTGTTACCGCACACGTTTAATCGCAATTTTATAGCGGCCATTCGTTTAATTCACGCATTTACGATTAATTCCGTACGGAATAACAATTCTCGCATTTCTCTCTCACTCTTTCCCTTCCAACAAGATAATTACTTTAGTACATCTACCGCGCCCCGGTGTATATGGGAATATTTAATAACGTGTTCTCACGCATATATGATTCGCGCGTTAATTAATATCCCTTCGCGGACCGCGAACGTTGCAAGATTTATAGCTCGCGAGATATAGCAGAAATTTTCCTGACACGCGGAATGAAATGTGAAATTACTATATACCGGAGGTCTTAGTGCACACCGTTTACGTATACGAGCGGCGAGAATATGAGAGAAGCGGGACAACAGAATTCTCGCGCAGCAGCAGCAGCTGGTGCCCCGAGAAAGTTACACACATTTTGCTGACGTCATGGGATTTTTGTTTATATCCCCGCCTGATGAATTAAGATCCCGTCAACAATAATTTCTCAAAATGTTCTTTCCGCCCTTTGCATGCACCGTTGCCGACGAAATTAATGAAGAAAGTCATATTATGCCGCGAATAATAATTATGGTCTGCAATTTCTTGCGTTTATGTATCTTGTCTGTTTATGTGTGTAGTCTTGAATATTAGACTACATTGACATCATACTGTAGATTTATATACATATATTATGTTACAGATATGAAAAAGGGTAAGAAAATTATTTCTCATAAACGAGACTGCCCGAGTATATGTTTGAGGTGTATTAACATCTTATTTGAAAGTCAAATATTGTTCTCCTGTCTGCTAAAGTATTCCATGTGAATGAAAAATTTGAATAACTCATTTCAATTATATTGATTTCTCTTGAGTCTCTTGATTAAAGATAAAGTAATTTTAAACGTTTACGTTATATCCAAATAATTATTTATTACATCTCTTGAAAATTGGTTTATTAATATCAAACCTGTATTATTGATTTATCCAACTCGACAATAAAGTTCCTCATAATTTATCTTCGAATCATCTGTCGTGTTCTCGAAAACGAATAATGTAGCGACTATTATAATCTTTGCAATTTTGCGATACGCGTCATAAAAAATCTAAGAACATCCGGGAGATAAAGAAAAATCGTCGGCGCAAAGACAGATCGTGGATGAATGAATAAACGCGATGGGACGAGGAAGAAGCAAGGATGAGGAGTGCGAGAGCAGCCGGGAATAAGAATAGCAGTTCGCATTCGAACAGAAGAACGTATTGTTGATGTCGGCGATGGTGACGTCATGATGATGGGGTGAAATCCATCGCTATGGTTGCCATCGCCGTCGCCGGCTTTTTTCGTTGTCGTCGTTGACGCGTGTTCTCTATTGTTTTCTCCCTTCCATTAAGCCGGCCGGCATTAATTCCGTAGCGGCGGCAGCGAATGAATACACGCTCTCGCGCGATGTGTTGAGACCTTTGAACGCGGTTTAAAACGCGGCCAGCCTGTAAAAAAATCTCTGCTAATAACGCGCGCTAACGATCCGTATCCGTGGCACGGAGGTGCGAAAATAATTAGACTGAAATTGAGAACTGTATGATATTTTATTTGTGTATTTTTTCCTTTTATTTCAACTACTATATTGATTCCTATTTCGAGATTGTAATTCTATTTTATGCTATTTTATATTTATATAAAATTTTAAATATTTATATTAAATTTATATTAAAGTTTATTACACTGTTACATTTATAATATTAACTATAAAAAATTTAATTCTGAACAAAAAGTTTCCTATAAACATGAGTGGAAAAATAAAGAAGGAAATCTGCATCTTTGTCTCTTGTGTACGACTCGTCGTATCGCTCGAAAACACTGTATTATTCACGCGAATAATGTTGCGAAGGAGATACGTGAGGTCGGAGGCGATTCGAAACACACCAAGCAGTCGATACTTTCGCGATTATTCGTTCGACGTGCTCGTCACCACAAGATTTGATTCATCGTACAGAAAGCACACCTAAGGTTAATCCTTATGAAATATTCTCCCCGGACAAGTGATTTAGGAAAGTGAGTTTACGCGATGCCGTTTTATTCCTTACGCTTTGCGCCACTGCTGTGTGAATTATGCACGACCTCTCTCGCATTTGAGCACGTGCATCTAATTTCCCCTCTATCCACGTTATCATATCTTCAAACATAAGCGTTGCCACAACGTTACGTTTAATATCATATTACGCGAAACCGTAATGTGTTAATTAGTTTTGTGTCTTGCGGTTATTTTACAAAAGGTGTGGAATGCTACGACACTTTCTCTGGCAATGTACATATCTCGAGTTTTGGAATCTTTAAAAGATAATTTAGCATGTTGAGGAAAAATGCATCGGATTTTCAGTTCAATTTTCGATTCGAAGAAATTGTAAAATGGAAAATTTCATAAGAATTTTGTAAAAACTATTGAAACGATGAGCTAAAAGTTAAAGTGACAAATTTCTAATTTCGTGGATATTATAATTTTGATAAATTATATATTACTTTTCTTTCTCTCGAGGTAAAAAATTCATATTTCTTTTCAATATACAAATTATCTTGTCTCTCTTTGTAAAAGCGATATGAGAATAATAGCCCTCGAAAATAGATTTGTCAAAATGATGGATGGTTAACAACTCAATAAACGCTGACATAAATCAAACTAATCTAATACTCGCACAGTAGAATGCTTTACAAGATTAAAGTAATTTTTTCATAAATGGTATAATTGATCTGCAGATATTAATTGCGAAAATTGATGTGGTTGCAGTGTTGATTGCAATGGAAAAATAAAAGACAGACTTTTTCTTAAAGTAGATCAAAATATTAATAAAGGAACGTAAAAAATATTTTGTTGACACTAATTTTTTTAAAACTGCTCTCCGCTTCAGCTTTGTCATATAACTATAATTACAAATTATAATTATATTAATTTATTGAGCAATTTTTACACAGATAGATTTTTTTTTTTAGTACTTTGACATATCTCGTTTTAAAAGCGTTCCAGTTTGAATATCTTTGACAGCTGCAACATTTTTCTTGGAAATCAGGTTACCAATCATTGCGTATTATTAAGTCCAATTCGGTCGATCGATTTTCCATGCCTGTTTCTTTGTTCGCTTTTTCTACTTAATTTGCGCATCTTATCGCTATGGTATGATATTCGATCTTATCTATAAACTTAACTGTAAAAACGGAAGAATTGTTTTGTCTGAAACATTTTTTTTTCAAGTACAATATAATCTCAAAATTTTTAAAATAGAAGAGTTTGTTCCAATTAAAATAGGACGCTTTATATGTGTGTATGTAACACATACATAAAACATTACTTTGTAATTACTTGTAAGTTTTTCCCTTTTACTCTCAGTGATATGCAAGTGTATTTCTTTACATCCTCTTTACGAGCAGAAGCTCAAAAAATATTCAACGACGAGCGAGTGTAGCGAGTGATGAACGCAAGTAGAAGCAGCACACTATTGCAGATTACTTATGTATGTATATACGCGAAGTGCATAAGAGTTGTGTGGGTCATCCTTTCGCTATACCACGATGTAACTGCACCGTGAAGCGAATCGAATGCTCCAGATTTGGCCTCTTTGAACAAAATTTCTAAGAACGTGAGAAAAAAAAATACGTGGACATTTTATCTCTGCGAAAAAAGATGTTACCGAGTTACAATGATCGATAATTTAACATTCGAACAACTCACACTTTTGCGACCACAGATTGACATTTTCTTTTCGACGATATCAATATCGTATATCGAGTCCTTTTTACGCTGGCACTTATAATACATATAAAATCTATTTTTTTTTTCTTTTATCAGACTGATAAAATATATACATGTATATAGAGTTGGCCCAAATGTTCAGGCCACCCCCTTTGAGATTTTATAGGAAATTTGATTCTGAATAAAAAGTTTCTTATAAACAGGTTGAAAAATGTTTTCTTAAAAAGTTAGCGCCCAAAAAAACTCTGAAATAATAATTATTTTATACATTTTTAAAAATATTAGGGAAAGTATGGGTTTTTTTTAAGAAAAATAAAATAACCGTGATTTCGAAGAGAGATTTTTGCGCGCTAACTTTTTAAGGGAGCATTTTTTGACTCGTGTAATAAAAATGTTTATAGAAAAACTTTTTATTAAAAATTAAATTTTCTATAAAATTTTAAAGTCCGACCTAAACGTTTGGGTCTACCCCGTATATTTAAGATTATTCTTGAATAATTATTAGCGCTTCTGAGGAATCTTGGAATCAGCTTCGAGATTCACACTTTTTTATTTTACCCGCTTGCTTATATTAAACCAATCATCTTTAATATCTCAAATATGCCAAATATCCTCTAGAATTATCCAGCGAGGGCTGTTCAAGGATCTCGATGAGGTCGAGGACTTCCGCGGCTCGCGTCGAACGGCAAAAAAAACACACAAATAAATGCAAGAGGGTGGCATTTCCGATACCCAAGCCAGTGGCACGCATCGCATGTTTCACGATTATGTACGTCGCTCGACGCGCACCGTCTGGGAGGGAGCTTTCATTGAACGGACAAGCCTCCCTCCAGGCATAAATTCGAGAGAGAGAGAAAAAAAAATGTCGATACGGGGCGTAGGGGATTGGCGTGTAAGCGGAACGGGGTTGAACGGTGAAGAGGAAAGGGGATCGGCAAGGTTGGACGTGGAACGGGCAGTCTGCCAGGAAAGGGGTAGAAGGGTTGGGGGGGGGGAAATCGAAAGGTGGGACGAGACCCGAACGATGAGGACGCGGGACAGACAACGGGTTTGCGCTGAGAGATGAAGGGTGAGAGAGAGAGAGAGAGAGAGGGAGGAGAGGAGGAGGAGGAAGGGAGAGAAGGCAGGGATCGGAGTTGGCTCTGGTATAGCGGAATAGGTTGATTGATTGGGCACGCTTGTATTGTTTCAGGAGGAAGCTGAATCGACGTAACGCTCCACGCCAGGATGGCCGGTTGGCCGTTCAGCACCGCGCTGCTGTTCAGCATCCTCATCCTTGTTCGCGGTAAGTAAGAACACGAGGGAGGCTACGCCGTCAATATAGATAGCCCTTAGATTCAGGACGAATCCAACGAACGGTGGGCTGTGCCCATGCAAATGGTCCCATCTCGCGCCCGCGTTCTCGTTACGATGCTAATTCGGCCGTGCTCTTTAAAAATCAATTTCATCGGCTTTAAATCGCTCGAGTTTCGGGGCTCGATGTCTGGATTTAATGAATCCTCGAAATGAGAGTAACGGAAAGTAATAATTCTCTCGATGATAATTAATATGAAATCTATTGCGTTACGTGAGCTAGACATGACGTTACAGATAGTACAACTTACGATAACACATGTTATCAATCGACGAAAGAAGTTGGAATAAAATTACTGTGTACTTGAATTATACTGTTATCACTTCTACGAGAAGCGCTTATCTTATAAAATAAAAGGAAAAGGAAAATAATGCAATTCCACATGATCCCATGATACGGGCCTCGGCATCGGGGATTACGACTCTCTTATACGATAGACTCTTGTACGTGACGCAACTATTTCAGGTACACACGTAGAATTTAACAATGTTACGTAACAGCGTATCGCTTACCGCGCGTGTTAGATGTAATCCGCACATACTGCTGCTTTCGCAGGGAAAATTCGCCGATCTATTACAAGCGAGCTCCTGTTCTACAATTCAGATGCATTCGCGATGCGCTTTTTACATTCCGTAACGAGATTCGACTAATTTATAATTGCATTCACAAAAGCTTCTTCTTCTCTCACCAGAGAGAAAGAGAGAGAAAGAAAAAAAGAAGGAGGGAGATAACGAGATAAATGCGAAGCATTATGCGAAATATTAGACGAATAGTGCGAGAGAGAATTTCCAAATGCATTAATTTATGAAATATTATTATCACATCCCCGCTTATTAAGCGCAATTGTAAACGATACGAATTAGAAATTATTACGGAGGGAGAGGAGGTGCGATTTGCGATAGAATAAGAGTTCCCAAAATCTTTTATTGTTCTTCTAAAGAAAAACGAAGGGAAATTTGATAATCTATAAGTTTACTTACATTATTATATAGTTTGTGTATTTATACATATACAATTTTTTACACAAGTTTTATAATATTCTGTTAGATAATATCAATTTGAAATGAAAATTCCATAAAAATCCATAAATACGCGTAATATTAATATTAATTAAATATTCCACATGTTTCATATATTCCTGGGACGCGAAGATTATCTGGCGTTGCGAGTCGCCACAGTTTCGCGAAAATCTTGGTTTATATAGTTCGTATTTTTTATTCGATTTTTGCAGCTGTCCACGAAACAAGGTTTTGTTTTACAGATGCTACAGACGTATTCGTTACTTTCCAAATACACAATCCCCCTGTCTCTCTGTCTCTCTTTCTCTCTCTCTCTCTCTCTCTCTCTCTCTCTCTCTCTCTCTCTCTCTCTCTCTCTCTCAATACGAGAATGAATACGTATTCTCTCGTTTTTCGGAGCCTCGAAGTGTCCCGGGGTGTCCGATTGATTTCCTGCCACTTCGCAGCCTCGCTCGCTCGACTCGACATCGAGCTCGGCTCGAAACCGTGTGACGAAACCGTGAGCCACCGAGTGGCATGGAATCCGCTTAAATTATTGCCCCTGCTTGGCAGTTTCGTTTATTTCGGGATCCGTTATCCCGCTATAGAGCAGCGGGGCAACTTTCGGGCGCAATTTGTAACCCCCTACTCTCGCCCCCGCGGAGCTTTGTAATCGGGCGAATTCCACCCCGTCGCAGCTTTGTAATCGGGCGAATTCCACCCCGTCGCGCGCGCGCGCCCGCCCGCCATTCCCGACGTTCGTCCAACTTTGGTCATTAATAACTTTCCTTTTCGTCGAATTTCCCGATCGTTAAACCGGGACATCCGTACGATCGCTTCGTCGATCATCGTGACGGCGTACCGTTTTCGAGAAGTTACGCGTCCTCGGGATCGATGACGACGAGGCGTCAACGTGCTTTCTGGGATGTTACTCGCTCGTACTTTCTAAATCGAGACATAAAATTGAGAACTCTTTCCAAAGTTTCTTGTAATTTTGCCAAGATAAGTTAATAGTTGTTAAAGTTATGTCATATCTTTTTATATTATGTAATTTGGTAATAGTTACTTGTTTCAGATTTCAAATATTTGACACACATCTCTCCAATTTTTCTCATATTGTATATAATATATTATATTATTTATAAATATATAATATACATAATAGACATATTTATATTAAAAAAAAAAAATTATATACAAAAGATTTATTTTCGATGAAATGATTGTTTGATCTCTTTAATTAATTGCAGCGCGCATGCAATTATGTCAGAGAAAATGGCAGTCGGTCGCATCGGGTTGGCGTTTTTGCATCGGGCTTTGCAATACAATGTTCTCTATGCGCAACGCTCTTCGGCCTCCGGTAACGTTGCTGTCACTCGTAACAGCGCGCTCGAGTTTATTTATTGCGCTCCTATAAACGTCCCGAGCGGCATTAAACCCCCAATAAATTCAACGTGTTTCAACGAATGATGATCCAACGTCGCGTTCGACAGGGTCGCAGATGTTTGCGTAGTAACTTGTAGCGCGCCGGTATTCGTTAAATTTCTTGTCTATCGGCAGCTCCCAAATCCGACGTTTTATTTCGCAATATCAAATGCGGATTTAAGTCTCAGAATCCAGAAAATTTAAAAAAAAAATAATTTAAAAAGTGCTTGTAATAAAAGAGAAATATTGCCGCAAAAAAGTAAAAAACTTTGGAGGAAAAATATTTGGCATAAAATTTAATAACTGTAATGCTAGTTAACATGCAGTAATTTCGTGATTGAAAGTAAATTCTAAATTGCAAATCAACTTATTTCTTTTTGCGAAATTGAAATAAATGATGATATTTTTATTATGTTGATTACTCTGACGATAGCATAGCAGATAATCATTTTATTCTTCAGTTATTTTGCAACCGCGAAAGTTCACGAATCGGTGCCTCAGATTCATGTTGGTCGAGCCGCGAAGTCTATCTTTCAGCATCATCTTTGTCAGCCTCGCTCGTCGAGCTCTATTCGTCACATCTTTTCATTTCCCGCACGTATGCGCGAAACGTACCATCGAGTAAAGAATATGAAAAACAAGAGATGACAAGGAGAGTGTCAATGGGAGGAGAAGGGAGGAAGACGAACACAGACAGGGAAAAGCATTGAAGAGAGTGGTTGGCAACTGTACGGATGCGCGTGAGCCATCCTCGAGGAAAGAATAATAGGAAAAACGAGAGAGCGACAGATAGAGAACGGAAAGACAAGAGACAGAGAAAGTGCTTTGGAGTGATTTGGAAGATAGTTGCGGCCTGGCCGCGGAAAGGGGGATGGGTGAGAAATAGCTGAAAGTGAGAAAGGGGAACGAACAAGACTGAAGAAGACGGGGAAAAAGACGAGAAGGAAAACGCTCGCCTGAAACGGCGGGTGTTAGGCGGTATGACTCGAGCCAGGGTTGGAAGCGAGCAGGCGGAGGTGGTGAAAACCGGGGGGGTGAACCGCGGGGCGGGAGAGGAGGGGTGGAAGTACGAGACCGCTTTCTTAAAGATGCGATTCGGAGCGCACTTGTTGCGCTGCGAGAGAAGGAGGGTTGAAAAGAAGGTCGAGGGTTGGAAAGAAACGACCACCGTGGGGCGGCATGAGACTTGCCGAGGACGTGGAATGGGAGGTGAGGGAGAAGACACGGGGTGGTTAGACAGAGAGTGTGTGTGTGTGTGTGTGTGTGTGTGTGTGAGAGAGAGAGAGAGAGAGAGAAAGAGAGAAGTGGTAAGACGAATCGAATTGATTCTCTTTCACGGGTGTCCCGGCGTTACTTTTCTTTATTGCCGCTCAACCGCCGACCGGGATAGCGGCCCTTTTCACCTCTGCGTTATTTATTTATCGCCTATCGTTTATACGTTGAACCTGGTCTGATCCACGCGCGTAAAGAACATTACTTCTACTTCAGCATTCGGCACCCACTCACGTCGATTCATTCTCGCTTCTTCCTCTTTTTCCCTTCTGGTCATTTTGAGATAGCGAGAGCACTCCTTCCGATGCCAAGCAGAGTATCGTCCGTATCGGCGCCTTCGACACCAGGGATGAACGGAGAGGAAACTTATTGGGATTCCCCTCGCGAGCATACTACGAGTTCCGATCGATGCCCAAACGAGCAATAACGATTCGACCGACATTGTCTTGAATCGACATTGTGAAATGTTATTCGAAACATAACAGCGATGCGGAGATTTCTTTGCTAGAGTTTAGATCTTCAATCACTTGCGTTTTGACGCTTGAGAACCGCCGACTTTGATCAGCATTCGATATATTCGTTATTTCTTTGTATCACAATTAATGTACTCAGATGAAAACTAAATTTGTGATATAACATGTGACTAAATGATGTTTTGATAATATTATTTCTAGATCACGCAAATTTTTACTGTTTTATATGACGTATGTATATGAAATATTTTATTGTAGAATATCAATTATAAAATAATTCAAATAATTAGGTAAAAAAACAAACGAAATATAAATCAGAGGAGTGCAAAGAAGTCATGTTTAAATTTTTGACACGGAGCTTATTACGTGCAAAAGCAATTAGAGAATTACTGACTTATTTTTACAGCATTGTTATTTAACTTTCTGCGGCATATAATGTTTATAAGCACGATGCTTGAAAATATTATTAACGGGTAACGCTCGGTTAATGTTTAATATTATTGGAATTCAACTCTCCTTTTCCTTCTTTTTCTTTCTCTTTTTACTACTTAATTTTAATGCGGTGCGATTGATTGCCTAACGTAACAAACTATGGACTCTTTATGCACGCGATGCAATTATTTCAACGTTTATCGAAAATAATGTTATAAAAAATTGATCAATATGTGTTTTTACGACAATTTATCAAGCATTCGTAATAATATTTATTCCATTCTATTTCAA
This sequence comes from Cataglyphis hispanica, assembly GCF_021464435.1. NCBI lineage: Eukaryota > Metazoa > Arthropoda > Insecta > Hymenoptera > Formicidae > Cataglyphis > Cataglyphis hispanica. The sequence goes on along the minus strand of NC_065960.1, from coordinate 2,407,093 downwards.
TGAGATTAAAAATTTACGCGGGGGTTAGTCGATTTATATCACGATTGGACAATCAAACAAAATGATAACCAATTTTTCTTTAATTATATCAATTATCGCAATTCTGACAGTAATTTGTTAATAAATTTATAAATATTTTTAAAAGAAATAATATAGAAAATAATATTTTTAACAAATATATTAATTTAGAATTTTCATTATTTTGCTATTATATGTTTTTTTTGATAAATTTTTGTCTAATTTATAGAAAAAAAGAAATTTTACATATAATTTATAATATTACTAAAATACAATTATAATATATATAATATATAATTATATATAAATTACAATTTTTTTACAATTATAATTACAATTAATTATTATACAGTTATAATTATAATGCAATTTACAATTAATGATATCAGTATCAAAAAGATATATCCAATAATGCAAATAATTTGATATTGACAGCATTTACTTTAAGTTCAACATTACATAAATTAAAACAACTTTTATTTATAGTATTCTAATAATAGATTATAGTATTCTAATAATAAAAAATAAAAATAAAAATAAATGTTTTATCTTTTTAAATAGTATACCTCTATATATAAAATAGATGAAAAATGTAATAAAAATATATTACAAAAATATAAAATTATAAATGACGAAGTATATTTCGAATGAAATTATTCGAAACAAATAATCGTAAAATAAGGAAGTGTGAGTCGCAATGGCGGCTTTAAAGTGTTAAAACGAATCGACCAACCTTTTTTTAGCCAGCTAGAGATCCGTGCTTTCAACGTTATTAATCGCACGGTGGAATTGAGGTGGGCAGTTACCCGCGATGGTAGCGGTCCATTGAACCTTCGGCTCGAGAGAGAATTCACCACGTTACTTATTTATCAACGCGTATGTGTCTTTGTGCGCATATGTGTGAATGTGCTCGTACTCACTTCTCGCGTTTAAAGAACCGCATCGACCACCGGCCTCGTGGGAAAAAGGCACTTTCCACGCGGCCAAGATAGAATCAGGGAGTCGCGGCGATTGGATTGGAGCCTCGACGAAAAACTTATTGGGATTCCTTGCGGATATAAAGGCTCAATGAAAATCCTCTGTCAAAGAGAGGAGAGGATTACGACGGGAGATTGATCGATAACTCGCACCAGATATTAACCCTAGCCCTCGAAATTATTCGTTCCATTCGACCACGCGAGGCCTCCAGTCGACGATATTATCCGCTTCCCGCATATTAATTTTACGCAATGTCGCACCGCGCGTAATTATGGAAGGGAAATCGCGAATGCAGCTGACTAAACGGGCGCGATAGCATCTTTCGCGGGAGGTGAAAATCATAAATTAGATCGTTGAATATATGCGCCAGTAATTTTCCGGCTCATGTATCGTTTTTCCTCGTTTTTCGCGAAATTTAATTAATATAAAATGATATCAGAACTATATTATGGAATGCATTTTAAATATTATTTTAATTAACATTATGTCGGTTATCGCACGCTATGTAACCCAATTATTTGATTATTTTTTTATTTCTCTCTGATTTAGTGAGAAGTTTTATTGGTCTTTTTAAATATTACTATCTTGCATTGTACGTTAAATTGAAAAAAAGTAATTATTTTTGAAAGAAAAATTGATTTACTTCGTATTAAAAAAAAAAAAATAATAAAAAAACATGTTATGATTCGTTCATCTAGCAAAACTCGATGGCCATAAGTAAAAAAAAAAAGTCAAACGCGATGACGAAAAAGCGGTGACATTTTGAAAACGACAGTTGTGATTTCCGATCGACCAACGCGCGATCGGGATCGACGTCCATCCCGGGAGAAGGTAATCTATCTGATAACGTATCCCGCGCGCTATAAATATCGCGGCGAAGCAGAGAGCCTCGATTTTCCTTCGCGTAAATATGCAACTACGCCCAGCGCGTGAGAAATCTCACCGTGCGAGAACGTTCTCTCTCGGGTTTTTATCTCCCTCCACCCTCCCGCCGTTTCTTTGCTCTTATTTCCTAACACCTGCAAGCTCTTTACTCACGAATGTAATAGCGCCTTCGTATCTGTTATTGAACGAGCGGCGCCTACGCCCTCGCGTCGGACCCTCGTTATCATGCGTAAGGTGAAACCCTACCGCCAACTAAGGTAAATTATATTTTCTACTTTGGTATAGGGATCGTAAATCTTGAACGACCTAAATACATATGCCACAGAATATATGATATAATCTGCCTTTTACATACAGAGTGCCCTCTACTTTAAGTACAATCTGACAAATGCGAATCTGACAAATGTTATAGTTAAAGCTGTTTTTCTTATTTCTAAAACGAAATGTATGAAAAAATTTCATTTTATATATTATCGATTAATTTTTTTTATCTAAGATCATCTTTGTTTCAGTTATGCCTGCAGGTACCAGATTAAATATCTTGTTAAAGGCAATTTAGAGAAAACAAATTGATGTCGGAGATACATTTATACGTGAGATTTATTTCACTTTACGTAATCGTCGATTTGCTCGATTTATTCGAAGACGGGGAATACATTTCGTGGTTTTATATCGCAGCTAATATCAGCATTCGGTTCAATTTTACGATACGCAGAACCTGGAGCACCCTTTATATATATGTAAAAGAGCAAAAATTATTGCCTTTACATGTTTAATATAAAGTGACGTATCGTGCAGGAATGCGCTTGCGGGTTAAGGGAGTTATCGGCAATTTCGCGCCGCCCTAGAGAGAGAGAGAGAGAGAGAGAGAGAGAGAGAGAGAGAGAGAGAGAGAGAGAAAGACGCTTTGCGGCTTCATCTATAATACGGCGGCGGACGCGTCGCAAATTAGGATGACGCGGAGCTTGCGCACTACGTACGTTAACGGGAGAGAAATCCGCGGTGACACTTTATTGATTTCAAGATTATCGCGGTCCTCCGCCGTGCCACACGACCTTCGATGAGGGGGAAAGGGAGGAGGGAAGCCGATTCGCGTGGGTGCGGAGAAGGATAGGAACGAGGAACGAGGGATGAGGTGAATGAGAGGATATTGTATCTCGCGATTTCGTAATTGCGACACTCGTCTCCCCCTCTTTCCTCCTTTTCGCGACGTCTGCAGGGATTTCGATTCGCGCGAGAAATGTCATTCGCGGCCAATCGCGAGATGTATTATCTGTCGCGAAAGTTTCCCCGGCTCCGCGAGCGCGAGATCGTTTTGAGGGTATTCCCCTCGCAGGCCGATTGCATATTCTTTACGACATGAATTCCGATCGATATATCTCTCTAGCGCTGCATGGAATTAACTGAAAATTAATTTCTAATCTTTCCGATTGAGAAAAAGTATTCATCATATTCATCATTTTTTAAGTTATTACTTTGCCTTGGTATTTTTAGGGCGATCAAACTTTGCCAGATGAAAAACGTCAGATGCCAAATAAGATATTGAATTTTTGAATTACATACATTCAAATTTTTAATACATAAAATACGACTGTGCTGGAATTACAAAATTATAAAAAAAAAAATTTATGCGTTACATATAAACATATCTGAGTATGACGAGCCTTTTATCGCGCAAATAATCGCATTGTTGCTTGCTTGAATAAAAAATTGTTATTTAAATGTAATTTTTTATAAGAAAAGAGAGTACTTTTATTAGTGTGCATTTATTTTTGCATCAAAATCAAAATGAGAAATTTGTTATTCTTTTATTCAATTTATTATATTTTAATCAATAATAACTATTAATTCAAATATATACTAATATATGTTAATTGACGTTGAAAAATGAGTGCGTTTTGACGTAACATAAATCTCACGCAAACGCTGCCTGGTGTTCTCCAATATCAATGCACTGTTTCCGCCGTCAAAGCTAATAATATTTGCGAATTCATACGCACGGGCAAAAAAAAAATGATTAATATTTCGGATTCATCCTTTGGGTTTGTCTGTCCAGATTGTTGTTATTATAAATTGTGTGGCTGTTTATTTATTTGAAATGCAGAAGCCTGCGAAATGTATCATTGCATCGGACATGGCTGCATTGCAAATACTATATTTTCCTTTGTATGAACCACCAGAAAATTCTCATGCGAGAAAGCGAGATAAGAATATAAGAAGGATAAATGCAGCGACAAAGCAGTTTAAGTTAGTTGCATAACGGACGATAGCGAATCCGTTCAACGATAGAACCGTGTGAAACAATATTCGATTTCGAGATACGTAGAAAGTTAGAGATGTAAAAACGAAATATTTTTTTTTCATAAAATACGTATATGTCATAATATTTATTTTACAAAAAAAAACCCAAAAGAAACAAGCCTCATATTTTTTCAAAATTTTATTTTTTTTCTGCAAATAAATGTACGATTAAGATTATTATGATTCGTTAAATTCAAAATTATTTTAATAACTCCTTGACATTAAAATTTGCATTTGCACAAATTTCTACACTTCGTATCTGCTGCGCGGTATCTCGATCCATCACGGATAGACAAAGCCGATCCGTTATTGGGTGATAACGGACGCGTTATCCTGCGTTATCTGGACCTTCCTGTCAAACTTTGGTAAAAGAATTCAAATTATCCGATCGCGTTGGAATTTAACTATCCGCGATTTGACGGGGTCGGCTGATAAAATTTTCGCTCCGGAGTATTGAACCCACGCTCGTCTCCTCCCGACCGTGTGCCTTATTTTTATACTATCGATCTAGCCCGGCTTTGACGTTGGACCTTGCATTATTCAGTGATTCCTTCTCGGCTCGCGAGCTTTCGTTCTCATCGTACACACGGGATGTTAAACACATAGGATGTACGTACTTTCGCGTTAATTCTGGGCAGGTACATTACCCATTCGCCTACTCGTGCCACCGACACGAACATCTAAAGAAGAGAGGGAGAGAGAGGTTCAAAGAAGAAGAGAGACGCTCAGCATTAATTATTTCAGTAAATTGCGTCCCTTTCCAAAGAAGGTCGATCTCCGCGGATAATCGGGCAAATGAAATTTCCGAAGTCCCTTATTATTTTTGCAAAATTGTTACGGAGATTATTCTTCCCTTATACACAGTCTCTAATTATCCTGAATCTCACGAAAATAAACTCGTAAGAATCATATTCTCGAAGAAAAAGAAACAAGAGATGTAAGAATTTTTCGAATCAGAAGAAAAGATACTTTCCTTTCTTTTCCTCAATTTAATCTAATCTCTCTCGTTGCATTTTTATGGCACAGAAAATAAAAATGATAATTGAAAAAATACATTAATCATCGTTTTTTTTCCGTTTCAATTTGGTTAATTTTCATTCGATTGTATAAATTCACGAATGGATTTATTTTACTTCGTAATTAAATTATTTTGATTACTCCAATACAATATAATAATTTTCAAATATATAACGCAACGTAATCTGTCATCAACGGAGGAATATATGAATGTGTCAATAAGAATTGATGGTAATATAAAACATTTCTTAATGATGAAACATTATTCTATATAATTAATGTAACACGGTAAGGCAATTGAAAACTATCAAATATATAAATCGCAAACGGCGCTTCTTATATCATATATACACATATTAAAAAATATAAGTAGAGTATTCTTAGAACGATGAAATGTGCTTGCATATGACACATGCTTGCGCGTTTCTTCTCGTGTAAAACTTCTCGAGTAAACATATCACATGTGCGACATGCGCCCCTGACAGCTGATAAACATGTCGCGCCACTTAATGTCAAAATTATCTAGATTATAATGTTAACATTTATACTTTTCAGACACGAAATATTCTCTCCCTTACGATGTGTATCTTGAAAATACGTTTCTTAAAAACTGTGAAGCACAGTCTCCATCGCGACATTAAAATTATTAATATATACATCATCCTTTTATCATTTGATAATTTCTATTGCTCGTAGATATATCGTTTTGAATCATATCTAAGAAATAATAATATAAATTATAAAAAACTGTTTTTTTATGTGTTTTACTGCGTTGCTCCCCACAATAATTTCTCTGAAAATGTATTTTCCAGAAATGCCAACTTATAGGCGCACAAGTTGACAATCAGCTGATTATCTCCACCTCGTTATTTCATTAATTGATTATCTTCGTTATAATATAAATTTCATCTTGGTTTTGCTTAAAAAACAAATGACCGTTTTGCTTCATAGTAAAAAGTATTTGCGACAATGATATATTAATAAATTTAAACATACATTTTTCTCGAATTAATCACGATTCATACTTCTATAATGTGGCAAAAGCGTTCCCAAGTGTAATCGCAACTTCAGAGAGCCGCAGAACTTCGCTCCTTCATCTCTATCAAATACACTTTATTGTTGTCGGCTATATCACCGGATGTATCAATATTGATTAGCATCGATTATGATTAATTAAATTTAAGTTCACTATTTGTGCTATGGTTCTATGATTTATAGTGAAAAAAGTAATGAAGAATTTATAAATGAAGAGTGCAATTGATATACATATGCAAAATATATATACATATATAAATATATGTATACAATACATATGAATTATTATATAATTATTAACAATTACAAAATTTTTTATAAGCTTTTTTTAAAAAACTTAATTTAATTGTACATTTTATTATTAAATTTAAATTAAATTTCTAACCATTTTTTTGAGAATATAAAAGAGGTGCATCTCTGTTGCGCTTCCTCTCTGGTATGCATACATGTCTGCACTCGCACAAATTGACAACTTGTTTCTTTGGGCAGGTAGATCAACAAATTTGCGAGGGTTTCTCCCGACCATGTCACAAACATAGAGAAACGTGCCAGTATGAAAAAAAAGGAATCTCTTTGTGATTTTTACGCTGACTGCCGGTCCAGCGATCTTCAAGCGTCGCAGACGACGCTTAACGAAAGCGCCGCTGAGAGAGGCGACGATAAACGGCCCGGCGGCCGTATTTTCCTTGACTAAAGGTAAAAACCGAGAGAGCTGGCCCTTTTTTACCACTCGTATCTACGTTTCTTCTTTCCTTATTTAAAGGAGCCCGCAATAGATCCTCTGGGATCAAAGGAAGTCGGGAGGTACGTTTGCTCTCGCGCTTATAGTAAGAACACGCACACCAATGATTTGTGTAGAGAGAGATTGTTTTATTTTTTCGACATATCGTGTTGATTTTCACGACTTTCGTTCTTTAAAATAATTTATATTATACTTTTTGAATTGATTTATCTTACTTGGACGTGCACAATTATTATAAATATGTGCAGTATATTGTCGAAAAATATAAAATTATTGAAAATGTGTGTTTTCATATTTTCAATATGTATATTGTGTCATCAAACAATTATCCGCTTTCGCAGTTCTTTACTTTTTTATGAAAAAAAAAAAAAAATAAAGCATATCTTTGTAGGATTATAATACAAATAACTTTTTCCATTCGTCGACAGCATCGATATCGGATTACTTTTATATGTTTGAGCTGTACTTTCGTAATTGCAAACTGCCTTTGCAAACGGTGGAGTTTTATCGCATGCACTTTAATAAATTGCAAAATATATATATATATATATATATATATATATATATATATAATTTGCAAACAGATGCAATGCAATTGTAACGAGGGACTCTTGGCGCATTCCTAATTTCCACGCGAAAATTCGTGAAATCCCGATGATAATCATTGCTTTCGCGGTTAAATCGCAAGATTTTCGCGATGGTATCGGCGTTTTTCTTTCTTTTCAGAAGTAGCGAGAACGAGAGAGAAAGAGTAAACGAGAGAATATCAAGAGTGGTAAGCGGTGCCGCTTTAAACTTTTAGAGGAAACGGTTTCTCTCTTTAGTAAAGCATGCGGTCGAGATTTCCAGGCGTGAATATACATAAACGTAGCGCTCAATTTAACGACTGCTACAGTGAAAAACGGATAAAAAACAATACCCACCGAGTTATCCGATGCGCACGATGGTATTTTCACTTTTAAATCCCTTAATCGCCACGTCGAAAATCTCTTCATTACACGGCTAAATCGTCACAAGAACAAAAACGAATGAGATCTTGAACTGTTACGTTAAAAGAAACTTCGCTTGCTCTTAAAAGTCAGAAATAATTTTTTTGTATCTTTTTTTTTATTACAAAAATAGAAATACTAGATAAAACTGCATAAAGTCAATATTCTCTCTAAAGACAATATTTGATATCACTTAAAATTTTATTCATATATGTGTTATAAAATAAAAGATATAGAAATATGTTCAATATCTATATATTTCTGTCATTGGATTTCATCACATTTTTATTAAAAACATTTTCTATCCAATTTATAAGACGTCACACTCGACGCAAACATTATCTTTGAAGAGCAAAATTTTATTTACGCTTCTTTGCGAGAGATGGAATGGGCTCTTATGACAACGTGAAACAGAAAAGTAGAATACGGTGAGGAAAAGTAGAACAGCGATATTATGATTAATTCAAGTCATCCGATATATAGATGTTAATTCGCAATAACTGCCGCTTCAATTACCGTGCCGATCATGCTACATTGTATAGAATATCGAAGATGCGCTGCATCGAGCAATTTCTCATTGCATTGTTTGCGACGCGAAATTATTGGAAACGTGCTGAAGTATACACGACTGCACCATTAAGCCTTCGTGATACAACAAAGACGGTTGTAGCAAGCCATATCGTATGATGAATGAATTACGCGTTCAGTGACGTATTGGACATATTGGATACATTAATTATATTCACTTCCGTTCCAGTTATTTGACATATCGATCGTTTTCCCTTTACACATTCTATATTTTATAGAACACATTGGAATTTTACATATAATTTATATATTATTAGATATTAGAGATTATTGTTTTAAAATTTATATAATAATTTATTATTATATATCATATTTTTATTATTTATTATGAATAAAATATCGATTTTTTTCTCGCACAAGCGTCGCGCTTTGTACACTTTGAGAAATTCTACCGGGTATAAAATCACTGCTGAAAAATCCGCGACATCTACGATCGTCGAGACGCCGTCGTCCTAAATTCTCAACCGAGTTACGATCTTTCGAAACGAGACTGCCAGGAAATCGAGTTATACACGCGGCTCGGGCATAGCTGGTGCGCGTCGGAGAGTCGAAAACTTCTCGGCGTCGTCATCGTCGTCGTCGTCGCCGCGACGACGTTATTCACCCCTGGATGTTGCCACCGTCGTCCTCACGGAATCTTCGCAGTCCGAGTTTCGACTTGCGACACGTTTCGCATGTAGGGACCGTTCGCGTACGTGTCTCCCTTAACTGCGTCGATGTGCACGGCATGTCTGCGGCGGGCTCTCGTTAACTATTAGTTGAAGCCAGTGTGACCAAATGCAGCGAGACGACCGACTACGGTCTGTCGGCGCCCGAGAGTCGCATCCAGTGACGTCTGGAAGCGCCGCGATATCGGAGACGAGACTATTGTGGTTCGATTTCTTTCAGCAGATTTTGCCGCGCGCGATCGGTATTATTAAATCTTCAAAATTTCATATCTTTATACAATTTATTCATTTTCAAAACTCCGTACCTTTATAAAAGATTTTCATATCTTTATAAAATTTATCTACATTTTTTAATACAAGTATTCTTGAATCTGTGCTACATATTTTGTTACAATTATGCATAAAGAAGAATAATGTGTAATTAAATACCGAAGGATCGATAAAAAATGACAAGAAAGGAATTAATCGAAAAACAGCAATATAGAAAAAAAAAAATATTAATCTACAAAAATAAGATGACACCTAAAATAAAATGTAATAATGCAGGTAATACAATATCTTACATTTTTCTTATCCAGTCTTTCATGTAGTAAATAATGCAGTAATTGTTGAAAAGCGGAATAAAAGCGAAATTATAATCTCATAAGATTACTTAATCTTGTATCGCTTAAATTCAATACGGAGTTCTTAACTCGTCCGTTACTTTCTTTCTTGTTCTTTCAAAGTTTTTTAATTGAATATATACTATATTCATCCATGATTCGATATAAACTCTTTCTCTCTCGGTCTCTCTCTTTTATTTTTCTACAGACAAGTTACATTTTATCAAGAACAAACTTTCTATTCTTACATCACATGAAATTAAAACACCGTTTCGACACTCATCGAAAGTTTTGCAATATTGATTACAACGATCTACGGAAAAACTATCTGAAATTTAACGTCTCTTTTTAAAAGAGCTTTTTTTAATTATGCGTTTAAACATATCTATTTTTTGTAAATTCCAAAACGTAATTAATCTTTATTTATTAAATGACAGTTTACGAGAAATAAATATTTAAGTTAACTAGCGACTAATGACTGATCATTAAATTTATAATATTATAAAATTTTATATATAATTTATATTTATAACTTTAGTATTCAAAATTTTACAAATAACTCATCTCACTCTCCTCTCTTGTTTATCTTTGCGTTATGGCAATATATTTTTATGATCGATTTGTCAATCACGATCAAAGGATTGCCAAGAGATTGTCTTAAAGAATCTGTATTTTAGCAATAATCTCTCAAACTTTTGCAAAACCATCCCTTCTTATCCGCTCGCAGCCATCTTGAGACATCAACAATCGGTCGCCTCTTCTCTCCGAGTCGATAAGCGAGATGAAACGCGTCGGGAACAAGGGAGTCCGAAGAGCCGGAAAAAGGAAGGGTGATTAGGGGAATGCACAGAGCTTTGCCAGCACCAAGGGCAAAATAGGGTTGGCTTCTCGCGAACCTCCTCGTGACGTGGAGTCGATAATTAACAAGCCCGGGTAGTCGAGTCATTTAGTTCGCTCGCTATCGTCGTCGTCGTCGTCGTTGTCGTTTCGACCCCTTAGATATGCCGAGGGTTAATTGTTAACGAGAAAAATTGCGTTTATGAGTGCGCGAACGTGTCTCTCGATACCGCGGCGGGCAGACAAAAAGATCCGTCTCTCCGTCTTTCGATCGACCACGCTAATAAACGTCACGAGTCGAGCTATCGTTGCTGACCGTGTCTCTTGACCCTTTACGAACCCTCTTTACTAGTCCATCCGCGGCCGATATCGACTCACGTGTTGTTCGTTGCGTACTCGCTTTCATACATCGCTACTCTACATCGGTACTCGAAACCATCTCGCATTGCGACGTTGTTAGTTACAGCGCGAACAATCAAGTTTCTCTGTCTCCCTCTTTATTTCCCTCACCTTTTGCATGTCGTTTTACGAGATTCACGCTACTCCTTCATTATCATTTTCTCTCTTTCTCTCTCTTTCTTTTTCATCTTTTATCTATTTCTCTCTAATCTCAATTTTTTTTTCTTTTTGCTAATACGCAGTGACCAATATTTAATTGCACTTATATTTATCTTTATAGTTTCACTTAAAGTATAATTTAGTTATATATAATGTATATTATATATAGTATATATACACATATATGATATATGATGGTGAAATTTTATTTAAACAATTACACAGATTTTTAAATTTGTATTACTTGAACTTTGCACCAGTAATTAATTTTCTATAAATTTATTTATTAAATACTTCTGTCTTGTATATTTATATAAGCTGCAAACGATCTTTTTTCAAAGTGCAATAAATTTCTCTCTTTTTTTTTTCTTTCTACCGTGCTTCCTCTTTCCTCTCTTTTTGAAAGTTCTCTTTTTCCCTGCTTTCCTTCTCTCCTCGCCTGTCGCTTCTGCCATCACCCAATGATGTTTTGACATTTGTTTCGAAATTGTTACTAATTGGAACACCACAAAGTTACTCTCATCTCACGTTCATTGGCTCTTGCTCTCTGCGCCGAGATTGTTATGTCAAATGTTGAAAATAATTACTCACGATGTAACAGGAGAGCGCAACTTGTATTAAAACTTGTTATATCTATATTCGTCGCTGCTAAAATCAGATAGACATCTGTGAATTAATCGCAACAACGCATATCAGAGAATGTTAACAACATTCGAACACTCAACCGAATACTGCTACTTACAATTAGAATCAAACGACTTATGTCAATTAAAAATGCTGATATGATGTTCGAAATATAAAGATGACAAAATCATTTTATCATCGAGAATTAATGATTGAATTAGAAAATGAGATGACTATTATTTGTTATCTAAATATTCTCTTCTTTTTTTCGACACCGGCAAGTATTATGGGCAATAAATATATGTATTAAAAAAAAAATATATTTTTCTAAACAGAATGTTCCTTGGAATGGGAAAGAAAAAAAATTCAAAGTGCATTCCTTTAAAATAATAATGTATTAATTATATCCTGATCGATAGTCTAAAATTTTTTTCGAGAAGCATTTTAGGCTCTAGGAAACATGTATGAGTAGAAGAACATTCACACAAAAATAAACATTAAAAATAAAAATAAAAAACTTTCGAGGAATGCAACATATTATATATGTATACATATGCGCGTACACGTATAAATAGAGCACCCTATCTTCCGCTAATTACAAGTGATCTATATTATGCTCGAGTTGCATGATTTGTATCTTGATGCACGCGTAGCCCGACATTTAATTGCAATTAATTAGCCCGGTACTACAAGTAGTCGTTAATGCGAGCAAATGGTTGTTCGTGTTTCGGCTGCGTATAGTCGGCGACACACGTCACGACGAAAATTAATCGCCAAATAATTAACGAGTAAATCTGATTCGATCTGTACTAAGGGGGGGAAAAAAGAGAGAAGGGGAGGGGGGAGCCTAGCATATGCTATAAGGGTAATAAGTACGCGGAAGACGGGGTACCAGGGCCTCTTCGTATTTCTCATCGTACTACTACTATTGCCGAGAAAGGGTTGAATTTCCCATGGTTTAATTGGGCGCGAAATCATTTCCGATGCAATACGCGCGCGGACGCAGCCGCGACGTCGAGTAATCACCGTAAAAGCTCGACTTCCCACTCTCTCTCTTTCTCTCTCTCTCTCTCTCTCTCTCTATTTCTCTATTCTCTCATCGTCTGTTCTCTCTCTTCCTGCCTCTTGCTCTAGAGCTCCCTTCTCTTACTTCCATCCTGCTCTTCCGTTGAATCGAAGAAACCACCGAGTTCCCAATCCTTGCCGGCAAACATGTATCTGACGATCTCTGCTGTTTGTTATCACGTATTACGTGTATTCGCGATGCATTTCGTGTGATTAAAATACTTGCTTGATTGTGCGAAGAGAGAGCAGCGTTGTTATTACTTTTGACGGTATTTTGACTGTTACAATACCAACACGCATAATCAAAAATATGTGAATTCTATATGCGCGAAGAAATACGATGTTAAAAGCATAAAAGCAGCTGGACATTAATATTTTTGTAAATTACAATCAAAGAGAGTTCCACAAGAGTCAACAAAAATATATTTCTCGTTTTATTTGTAATAGTTTTTATTTCAACGGAATTTCTAAAAAAAAAAAGCTTTTTAATTTTGCATCTGATTTTCTGCTATATCCATAGTATATATTATACTTTATTTAATTCCACGATATAACGAATAATTACTTATACGCGATTCAATTCAAATGACCGCCGATAATCGCATAACTGCCGCCGGCGAAATGGCGCAGCATTAATTTTAATACTGATAAACCGCACGCATGCACGCACGGAGACGCAAACGTATATACGCGCTCTCTCTCACACACACACACACACACACACACACACACACTCAAATGTCGACCGCTCGCGGATTTGCACAGTTTCGGCAATTACGTCGCATTTACATGCGGAAATTGGCGAGGCGCTCTTTTATTTGCTTCTACCGCGGCTCTCTCTCACTCACTCTCACTCTCTCTCTCTCTCTCTCTCTCTCTCACGATGCGATATAATACCAGGCGTTGTCATCGTAACGCATCGTGCAACGCTCGCGTAACTCGCGCGTTGCGCGATGCGTTCGATGAGAGACTGCATCGGATGCCCTCCTCCTCCCTCCCACCGTCCCGTCCTCCCGTGTCAGGCCGCAGAGCGGAAATGCGCCAATCGCGCGCCATCATCGTCGGGCTTTGGATTTCCGATATTCCGTAATTTCCGAATGGTAGCCACGCCAGCAGCCGAAGTAGGCGCCATTAAAGCCGCGCGCGTCCTAGTACATGCACTGGATGCAAAATTAATTACGGCTAAATGCGCACTGGATCGTTATTTCGACCGAAATGAAAACGCAGTGTTCTCTCTCTCAACGATGTTGCCGAAAATTTCATAACCGTCCTTACCAATCGCGATATGTAATATATGTGTGTAGAGAGAGAAAGGGAGATGTGATATATTATACATATAAATTTAATTTAATTTAATATTAATATTAATATTTTAATATTAATATTTTAATATTAATATTTCGCGGTTTTTCCATTTAGATCGGAAATATTCTTATAAAAATTAAATCGCATTTTTACGTGCAACGTGTAATTTCTCTTATCATATATGTCTTTCTGAATTTATATGAAAAATATATTTTATTACTCTCTACATATATCGATTCTATTATTAATTTAGCCAATAGCAGTTAAAATTATTGATTCCTGATAAATCAATTTATAAAGATTCAAGACTCGATCAATTCAAATGCTGTTATGACATCATTTTTAGATTTATGCTTAATTAACAATTGAATTCCAGACATTTTCTCATTTTCAATTACATATAAAACATTAGAATATATTACTAAACGTATTTTTCATAATTAAAAAAATATACTTAAAATATTTAAAATTTATTTATTTTTATTTAAATAATTTAAATAAATATTAAAATAAAAATCCATTGAAATTATCAAGAGCGAAATTGCAATACTTCTATTCAAAATTACATTCTATTTTAATCGCTCTAAACATTGTAATTACGTATCCCAATTCTGTTAACATTGTCATGTCGAAATGTACACGTACATACTTTGCAAGCTCTGTTACCTGCCCTTTAATTATCGCGTTAGTGGGCATTCGCCCATCGAAAGGACGATGCTCATCCATCGCGGAGCGTATCGCGATGATGTTCGTCGATAGAGCGCGGTGATATCGGGACACACGATATATATTGGGCCGCTCGAAGTCGGAAGCGACGGGGCCAGGGGTTGAGTGAGCACACACAAACGTGATTACAACAGCGATTGCGTATCACGGTAATACGACTTTGCTAGCCACCTCGGACGTCGCGACGTCCACGTGCGCATACGGCTTACAGTCTGCGTGAGCTGTCGCGCATTCTAACGTAGCGTTAACAGCTTTGTATTTCATCGTGAAAGAGGCCGACTGCCGGTGTCGGGTCTCCGATATAGTCAAGCGCGATGACCATCGCCGACCAGCTTTGTAAGAGAGTCTCCTTCCTCGAGGCAGACTCATCGTAGTGCGTCGCGATGCGGTTGCAGATAGGGGGAGGATGAGAGAAAAAGTGCCGCCGAGCATCGTAGAAAACGCTATAAATATAGACAATGTGTAAAAAATTTTTTTTATCTGAAAGAAAAGTTGACATATCATGGACATATCATGGATTTAAAATATAATTTGCTATTTTCTCTTCAGAATAAATATGTTTACGTCGCTCGAATGTATTATAGAACGCAAAACACATAAAATGTCTAATTTTGCAAGATGAAAAATATAATTATGCCTTTTATTATTAGCGTCTCTGCTATCTTTATTTGTAATGAATCCCAGGTGTCTAGATATCATCGTCGGAATTGATTATGTCATTTATCCTGTTTGTTGTCTCCGTTTGTTTTGGTTATACAAAACAAGTTTATTTTCAAACGAACGACAAGAAAATAGCTCCTCGTCGGCCAAATTAAATTATCGCATAAAGAAGCGTGTTGCGTCTGTCGTTAACAGCTGTCGACTACTGTCATTTCGCGAAAGCGGCTCGCGCAGCTGTTACCCTCAATTTAAAACCGAGATGCACAATTTACGCTTAACGAATTAACATTGATCCCAGAAAAATACGCTTTAACGCGCATACATAATGTAAAACTGTTGTTTATTTAAATAGCCAGTTAAACGAAAGCATAAGCTATTTTCAGAGTTGTTTACGCAAAACAGAGAGCATTTTTTAATGGTACTTTATGATTATTGAAATTTATATAATTACAACTTAATTATAATTACGATTTATTTAGACAAAGTATTAAACTTTTTTATAATAAAAAAGGAGAAAGTTGCGTTCATAAATATTATACATATTATAATAAAAATGAAGAAAGAGCATTTGCAAATATTATGCATGTACATTTCACGAGATAATATTAAACTGACAACGAGTATATATGTATATGTATACATACGTGTTTAAGTCTTTTTTAAATATATTTAAATAATTTTTATGAATATATGATATTATAGAGAGATCATCTAAAAGTCATATAGCGTAGAAGCTGGTTACTGCCGAGAGGCAAACAGCGTCGTGTGAAAATCCAATTAACCTACATGCAGCCCGTAAAAGCGCGTATTGGAATACGGCTGTTCTACCCGAGGCGATGCGTTTTTATTTGTGCGTATTTCATTGGAAGAGCATATTATTTCGTGATGAAAATTCATTCAATGTGTGAGTTAATTCTTTCGCACCTAGCGCGGATGATGGGCATGTTTTTTTTTGTCATCTACAATATGCAAAACGTATAGTTTTGCAGTCACTCAGCATTCCAGTTTAGGAGCGTTTTTTTTTTTTTTTTATTCAGTATTATCGCAAATAAAATAGAGAAAAGAAATAACACCTTTTTTCACCCGCACTTAATTTAAATCAAATTTTTTCAAAAATTCTGTGAAAACTTTAATTTTTATTCAAGAATATTATATATATGTATATCCCATCGTGTTATTATTAATTAACAAGATTTAATTTAATCTTTTCAAAGTTTATTTAGATTTATTATTCAGATACAGGATATAGAATATTATTTAAATATATAATTTATTCTCTATATATATGTGAATAATAAATTTGAATAAATAAAGATTCTGAAAATATTAAACCAAACCTTGTTATCTAATAACACAATGAGATAAGAAGCGCGTTAAAAAAATTTCCTAATTTATTCTGCGACGATTTAATGCTATATCAGTTTCATTTTACATCGATCGGTCGACAGATTAAAGAACTTCAACGTCTTTGTACGGTGCGAAAACGTAAATGCGAATAAACCGATGTCGCGGACGTGACTCGACTCGATCGCTAAATTATGTCACGTCGTCGACGATCGAGCAGCATAAATTTTCGTCGCGCAAAAACGGCAGATCGTTTGGAGGAACGCCCGCATATAAAGTGTTCATCCTCGTTATCCTGTTGCGCACGAAAATCCACTCGCTCGCGAAATTTTCCTTCCGATAGGTGTGGCGAGAATGGAGCGTCGAATCTGCCTTCGCTGCCGAGATTTACAAGAATCGTTTAATCAGCGCGTAGAATAGAAAACCCGATTTCGCCCGATGCACGTTTAATCGTCGAAATTAAATCTTCGCCGCGAGGCCGGCAAAACTTGGCCGAGTTCAACTTTGCGTGAGCGCTCGAAAGAGAGAGGGAGAAAGCGAGAATGTGCAGCGAGTATCTCTTGGATTACAACGAGGAGATAAGCGACTGTAACTGTACGTTTAACTCACTCGATCGCTTCCGATAGAAAAAAGACGAGAAAGAGAGTGAGAGAGTGAGATATATACATACACGTAACAGAAATTTTTTGTATGTTTTTTCGCTGTGGGGAATTAATTCCGCGGTGAGATTTGTTCGCGCTCTAATAAATTCGATATTCTCTTTCTCTGTCCGATTTATTTTTTTTCGCGATGTATCTTTATGCTTTCTTAAAGCAAGAGTGTCAGTCACACGGTATGTTATATAATATACATTATTGCGAATTATTTATTGTAGTGTAGAGAGAGATATGAATATATTTTTAAAATTTCCAAATATTTTTTATATGATATAAAGAAAGAGAGACGAAAGATGTTGTAAATATATTTTAAATGAATAGAGATCATCAGTGGATTAATATTAATATATATTAATTACAACGTCATTTTATAGCTGAGAATTAAAAGAATATAAATAATGTGCAAATATTTGTTTTTCATGCAAATGACGCCATATATTCATAGTTTTATTTTTGAAAGCCGATATTTAAAAAATTTAAAATATGTGCGAATATTTTTTTACGATGTCGAATGACTGTAATATTATAATTTTCGATATGAAAGCAAAAAACGCACTATTTTTTTACAATCTTTTCGCTGTTTAACGAACTTTTATTTTTAATTATGTGTATTAATATGTACTGTATGAATATTAAAATCATTTGGAATCAAAATATAAATAGTGAAGGGCGGATAAGGATCTTAGCATATATATATATATATATATATATATATATATATATATATATATATATATATATATATATTAATGTGTAGTAATTAATTCGCGCAGGACCTAGATCGATAATCGATAATCATCGTCATTTTATTTGCAATAAAAAATTGGAACTTGGGAGATTCATTCTCACTCACATGGTATTACGAACATCTTATTTCGGTGCGGTGTCCCGAATTTCCTGACCTAAATACTCCACGCGGACTCTCGATCGACAGCCAATAATCATGGTTGTTTCGATTTTTGATCCAATAGAAAACACGGATATCGTCGTCCAGCGAATCATGTCGCGTCCTATTGGCGTCCCGTTGGCTTTCTTCTCGCATCCTTCTCGCACTCCTCATTGCATCCTCCTCGCGCGATCTTATCTCTAATTCCTTAAAAGGCACGCTCGTGCTCCCCCTCCTCCCCCCTGAAACTCGATACGCGAATAAAAAGCGAAACAAAAAATGTACCGACACTTGTTTTTCAGCCGTTTAGGTGTCGCATTTCACACCGGAGGTGTGAAACAACCTGTTTATTTGTGTCCAGCTGTCATCGACTTCTTATCGCGTACAAGTGATTTATGTCTCAATTTAGTTGAGACTCACACAACCTTATTTCATACATTTTAGTTACTTACACACGCGTATAATGTCGGTGTAACGCCGAGCGTTCTCTTTAAGATCGTTAAAGATGCGTTTAATATATTATTGAGGTTTTGCGATTAAAGGAAACAATATCACTTGCATAAGATGTTTTTTTTTATATATTACACGTATTTATATTCTTTTAATTCTTAGCTATAAAATAGTGTTATAATTAATAATAGCCATAATCAGATTGTTCTTTTAACGAGCTAATAAGATTGGCGAACGTAATTTTAAAGCATCTTCATAATTATTACAATTATTAATTATTAATTTATTATTATTATTATTATTATATATTAATTATTATTATAAATTAAGGAGAAAAAATAGAAGAGAAAAAAAGGGAAAAAATTAGTAACGCGACACGAATGCGTAATCTACATGTACAGATCCACGAAGGGATAATAACCGAGCCGTCACCCAATTTATCCCGTAGAGCTCGATATGAGATTGGAATGGCTTCGAGAAGAGAAGAGGAAAAAAAAAAGAGTCGGCAAATACGCGCTCATGCATACGGCCTTTTTCCGGAGTGACCCCCGGTGCACTCTTTTTGCACACCTGGAACACCCCATCTGTATGCGCTTAGAGATGGTGTTTTAAATGGATCTGGTCGCGAATATGTGTGCGTGCGTGTGTGATTTTATGCGTCTGCGTCGTCTAGGTGAAAATAATTGCACGGCGTTCGTACCTTGACGATCAATTGAACACACACGACAGAGATACAAGATTTTATTTCATTGCGCTATGACTCCGCGATGAAAAAAAAAAAAAATAAAATAAAATAAAAGATGACCGACTTTCGTTAATGAATGCGATATTGAACGTTTAAAAGTGTTGCAGCGGCAAAAATAGCGCTGAAAAATGGACAAATTTGCCGGATCGGATATTAAGGTGAATTTTGCGCGATAAATTTTTTCACACGACGAGTTTCGATCGACCGGTCTTATTTTGCCCTGGCTCGCGATTACCGCCGGCTAACGAAGCAATTTATTTTTCAAACGCTTGCTAGCCACCCACGTTCCATATAACGCAAACGCACATTAATTAGTCGCCGCGGAACGCAACGCGTCAAAACGAGAGAGCGCAACACGCGTGTACACGTGCGTACGGGGTACGTCGTGTCAAACTCATCTACCAATCAATATTGACCGGAGCGCAGAGAACGTACACGCGAATACATGGCAATACATCGATACGTCGGTATAAACGCGCTTTTCCGTTCCTGCAAGCAGTGTATATACATATATACACACACACACACACACACACACACACACACACACACACACACACACACAGAGCATGACATACATACGAGTATAGGCGCATTATTTCGCATCAGGCACCATTCCTGTTCCAGACATGAAATTAAAGCGATCGATCGCCGCTGCGGATGCACTTCGCTGGAAGATACTACCTCGTGTAAAGCGAGGCTTAAACCACGCCAATCGCCACAAATTGATGAGCGATCGATGATTTATCGTCGCATCTCAATTCGCACATTGATTTTCGCAAGCGAAATACGCCAAAGAATATTCTAAGTAATGCGTGTTCTATAATCGACAGAAACATTTTTTTAAGAGTTGTTCAAAAATTTTAGCAGCAATTTCATTCGAAATTTTTGTAATAATGTTTCTTTTTTAGTTCATATCTGATAAAAAGAAAAGATATAAATTTAAATATTTACATATTATTAATAACATGAATATTTTAATGTGAAAGTGCTTTGAATCATGAATTTTGCGAATTTATTTGTCATATAAAAATATTTTTATCAAAAAAAAATATTGGATAATAACTAAAGGATATAATGTGAAGGAGACTTAACAAGTTGATTAAGCTGCAAAAAAAAGCAAAGAAAACTATATCTTTATTTTATTTTCTTATATCTTTTATTAATTATCGATTAGAAAATGATACGTTCTTAAACATCGATACACACCCGTATCTTGCGATAACAAAATGGCACGAAGCCGTCCATCATACGTTTCGCGAGGATTATATGTCTCTAGTGCACTCGGCTTGAAAATGACCAGCTATCAGTATTATTATGATATACTTGCACGTCGAAATCAATACTATTTTCCAGAAGAGCGAATTTCTGGCAGCTTTACGGCAAAAAGTATATATATATATATATATATATATATATATATATATATATATATATGTGTAGTATCATTGAACGTCCGAATCATTAAACGTGATTCGGGCGCATAATGACGGAAATAATTGCTGATGCATAACATTACGCGTCTGTCGCCATCGCATTGTTATGAAAATTCAAAATTCGGCCGAGAGAGTTGCGATATAAACACTCATCGCCGCTGGGTCTTTTAAAAGAAAATAATTATCTCGCTTTGTAATTAAAATTACGTGAGCATAATTTCGCCAAGATTAAAGCCATTTTGTGCATGCGCGTGAGGGCATGTATATGCAAACCTGTTAGGCGCGCAGAATTTGCCTTTATATTTGTAACTATATTACTTTCCCGCTTTCGAGAGTTAGAAAACACAAATTTAGTTTATAAATAATTCAAATATATATACACATATATCGCAGTTATGCGCGCACTCTGTATAAAATTGATTCTCCGCTATGCGACAAAGCTCGGTTGCGTTTACAGACAATTTTATGTGTCGACGAACATACAGATTGGTGAATTATTTCGACACTATCGTGTATAATGGAAATGCCATTCTATTCGACAACAATGGAAGAGAAAGGGAGAGATTGTAACGTACGCTGAAAGCGCTATAATATTCGCGAATGAATGAAAATCACGCGTTGTGCGGGCATTTTATACAATGCAGCGAGTGCACATCGCCACTTCTCGTTAGTCATTTTCTTTGTCACATGTGTCACATTTAAAAATAATTGACATTTGCACAATTAAACTAAGATATGAGTAACGATCTGAATGTAACAGAAATGTTGGTTGTACCGTACAAAACGATATTCCCGCTTGTATTTTCGATGCTTCTACGTTTCAGACAATTTTATATTTCATATATATGATCTGAAAATTAATAAAAATCAAATTATAATTAGTTTTATAAGATACTAGATACGCTAAAATTATATCTGTCAAATCGACAAATCGATTCGAAGAAATCGGTAAAGAAAACGCGGATGTATGTGAAGGAGAACATATGGTCCGCACATGTCCAGTATATTTCATATATATATGTGTGTGTGTGTGTGTGTATGTGTGTGTATGTGTGTGTGTGTGTGTGTGTGTGTGTGTGTGTGTGTGTGTGTGTGTGTGTGTGTGTGTGTGTGTGTGTGTGTAGTGTGTGTGTGTGTGTGTGTGTGTGTGTGTGTGTGTGTGTGTGTGTGTGTGTGTGTGTGTGTGTGTGTGTGTGTGTATGTGTGTGTGTGTGTGTGTGTGTGTGTGTATGTGTGTGTGTGTGTGTATCTTGTATAAGTCACATAAGCGAAGTTTGGACCAGCTCTCTATCGCGTCGCGCAATGACGTTTGAATTCGTGCTGCGTTTTTCAATGGAGCGCATTTAGAGCCAGTCGGTCATTGTTTCCCAACTGCCATTCGGTTCGAACTTCGACCCTTATCGCGGTAATAGGGTTTCGGCGTGATGTTGAATTTTCATGAAACTGCCGTACGGAATGTGCGCCTGTGTGCCTGGAGAGCGTGGAATAACGCGTGGCGCGTCGAATGAAACGAGAATAAATTTTCGCGTTAGCGCATGCATCTGTATCCCGGATCTGTAGAGAGAGAGAGAGAGAGAGAGAGAGAGAGAGAGGGCGTTGGATTCTCTCTCTCTCTTCTTTTTATTCTAGCGCAATATGCAAACTTTTCTTTCGAATATGAGAGCGTCGAGCCAGCAAAACGAATTCGCCGCCCATAACTGCGGCCGTTCGCAAATTAATCGAAACCTCAAAATCCTTTCTTTTGACCGATAGAAGACAAGAGTCGCCGCCACAGGAAGCATAAAAAAAATAGATACAGGAGAGCTATTTATAAAAATATTTTTTTTTTTAATGGAATTGTAATTCGAGAGCGGAAATTGTGAAAAATAAATTAGTATTGTGTACGATAAATTTTCCTCACATTACGATATTATATTAAAGTCTCTGAAACTCTTTTACTCGATATTGCATGATAATGGAACTAATCCAATGAAAAAGATAATTGCCATCGATCGCGCTGATTACGAGAGGCGGGCAAATCTGAGGTTTTATCACAAAGCATAATGTTGGCTCAGGATAATCACAGTCTATGAAAACTGCTCGTCGAATAATTATTCGCTCGCGTGTTGCACGAGTGCGGATAGCGATGATATCGATTCTTTTGAATCTCAATTAATGGCACGGAGGAGAAGAGGGCCCTTTTTCACGAGGAGAGCCTTTCGTCATTCCGCAGTCGATGACTGCGACAAAATGAAAGTGCAATCGCACGGGTCCTTTATGAACAAAGAACTGCGAGAAAAAGTTGATTCCTGTGACCGTTACCGGTAAACCGACAAATCAGGGCCACTCTCGAGGAAAGGGGAGAAAACAAAAAGTTTCCTGCTGAAACGTATATGTCGTCGCGAGCACTCTTTATAATGAGACCCACCGAAGTTTCGCCGGTATGGAAAAGTTTCATCGATCCTCCATCCAATCCGATGATGCGTTTAACTTTGAGGGCTAGCGTTTGATCCGACCATTGGATAGAGAAAACAGATAAAACGCGGATGGGAAATAGATCGAAGAATCACGTGACGCGAAAGTAATGAAAGCTTGTAGATGCAGAAGCGCGTATGCGATGTCTCATCGCAAAGATCAAAATTGATTCATCGTGATCTCTAATTTTTTATTCTTTCCTAATTTAATAACTTAATTTTTATAATAAATCAGAGTATGCAGCGATTTTTATTCGAATTTTTATGCGAATGAGCGTCTTGACAAGTCCAAGACGCTGGAAGAAATTTAATATGAATGGAAGGAAGAAGGAAGCAAGAAAATTCTATCGATCGTTAAGGGGTAGGAGGGAGCAAGAAGGGCACATGGTCGATCTAATGAGTATGCCTGCGTGCGGGAGACATGACTCATTCCCAGGGGACTGCGTTAATTCCGGGAGACCTGATTAATCGGAAACAGGACTATCGTGCAAATAGGCACGAGATAACCCGGCCGCGTCGCTCTTGCCTATCTGCCGGCATGTCCTCTCTCGCGCTCCATAATGCATCCTGATGGCGAGGCGCTTCGATCGGCCTCATTCCCAGATACGGAATTAAGTCCATGAGGCATGCGAGACCGGGCGGCCGTAGAGCCAGGATCCCATCGATTTAATTACGATCGATCCGTCAAGCCTGGGGATGGTCCTTCGTGCTGAGCGGCCGCATCTCGTCGCGGCTTGCCCTAAATCCCGAAAATGCATGCCTCGCGACCGATTGTCTGGCGCCGGCTTAGGATGTAACGTGACGTTTGACAATTATTCGACCTAGCTCCTAAAGAGATACAAGAATGTTCCAAGTGAAAGAAATTTTCATCGCAAAATTAGACAAAAAATTGATTATATTTTTGCAAGGTAAAAGAAAAGGAAAAAAATATATATCTGCGATATAGCTTTGTATCTCGGGAGGAATATTTCATTCTTAACAGATGGATTTGTCACCGAGCGCTTCCATTGTGATCGCTACGTCGTCTACGAAACAACGAACGCGTGACTATCGTATAATTGCGCGATAGATTTATCTCGCCGGCGTGTATAACGCTTCGAAGTGCGGAAGCTCTCCCCAGTTTACGATGATAAATTGCATAAGAGCCACGCTACATCCCGGGAACTTACGAAAGACCGCGTCGCCCGACTGCGTCACGTGAATACATCGCGCCGATGTCGATGGAACATTTCTCGAGAGAAATGCGTCGAGAAACAAATCTATCGCGTCGTTCTAATTGCAACCCATTGAGAAAACGTGGCTGTTTCGCGCTCCTGAAAAGCTTCTCCGACAAGGTTTCATTCCGGCGCGCGGCGCCGAAGAGAAAAGCGCGAAGTCGGCTATTAAATTGCGAAATAACTCGCCGCTCCGTCCAGAGAGAGACGACGAAAAAAAAAAAAATAACATGAATAACGAGAAAAAGAGAGAGAAAGACACACCTTAAAGGCGATAGAGCGATGGTTCGCGCGCGGCTCCATCGTTCATTGAACAGCAACTTTATCGATATCAGTTTTCATTCTTTTTGCGTGCCACATCTATCCGAGTGGAATTGCGCGAACATTTTATATTTTATCCCTGGCATTGCGTGGAGCTCTACGGAGAGAACATTTATCGTCTCGACGCAAGACAGAGAGAAAGAGAGAGAGAGAGAGAGAGAGAGGGGAATTCTTTTATCAATTGGCGACGTATGATTTTTGCAGCGCGTTTTCAGAGTTTCAAAGTTGCAGAGAAGTATACTATTTCGAAAAATCACTTCCTTGAACAACATCGACGGCTTTATTGGACGATAGGAGAGAGTAGACGTCTTTGTGCTCTGTTTTATCTCGAGCCGAGTGACGTGTATTTATGTAAAATGCGACGCGCGACTCCGCTTTGCGCCACTATACCACCTACCATTCGCTTCCGGTGCACTTCGATATAATTTGAAAGCTGTCACCTGCCTGGCGAGATCCCGGACAAAGGCCTGACTTTTACTTATTACATGCCTCGCTTTCGTGAGATTATATTTTCGAGTCTGCTTGCTGCCTCCTCCAAGAAAGCCACGTGTAAGATAATCGCGACATACAGGCTGATGACGAATGATCACCCTGATCGTGAGTTCAAGTTTACTTTTTCATCGAGAATAATTTTACTCGTTTAAATAAATTAGTGTAAAAAAAGAAATATTCTGTGCAAACGCAGGGATAATCCAAAGGCACTATAATGACTATGCTATTTCTGTATAATATTGCAAATAATATTCATTTTAAGATGACTGATTCAACTTTTACGATCGATTACGCAGTCCATTGAAAGCATTTTTTCCCTATATATTCGCCTTTTTATCTTTCTTTTATTTTTTATCGTGTCGATTTTTCATGTATATTTACTTGATTCATATTTTCTCTCTCTCTCTCTCTCTCTCTCTCTCTCTCTCTCTTTTATCTCATAGCAGTGCGATGCGTTCTTTGATGTAGCGTTTTGGTGTTCCACGTTCATCGCCGCATTATTCCGCGTTATTTATTCATTCGGGATAAAGTCCGATGCGGTGAGTAACGAAAAAAATATCACGCCGTACTCGTTTTTATATCGCACGAGCATAGCGAGCGTAATAGCCGTAGCCGAGTTTCGCAACTGGATGGTGTGGCATAATATCACGCGTAAAATAAAAAAAGCGCCTCTGGCTTGCGCCACGTTAAACTCACGGCGATAAGAAGAGAGAAAGAGAGAGAGAGAGTGTGGCGTGCGATGAAGGAATTCGTCCTATGCCCTTTTTAATTATATTCGGCGTAATTAACGACGCAGTGCTGGCAGCGTCTAATGAACTATATATTCGAGGCACGAACGATCGCGCATTCGCGCCTCCGCGCTATATGTATATTCTGTATTTTTTCGCCCGACGCGATTGAAAATAATTCATAATTATGTTTGCGGCGCAAATGCCAATTAGAGCGCAAAGCGAAATGTACTTCTTGCGTGTGATACGCGCCGCTGCAAAATGTCCATTCGTGTATTTCACCATCGACGTTAAGTTTCACGGTTAAATGCGCTTTTGCGATAATCACTTGGATTCATGTGTGCGAGGCATGTATTTTCAATGCGGATTAAATGTGCAGGTTGCTTGATAACGATCGCACGATTTAATAATGACACATTTGTGTTTTAGATCTCTTTTTCTTTGGTAAATTTTTTTCATTTATTGATATTCAAGGACCAATTCTATAACAACTAGATTTGAATGTATATAATCAGAAAGCGAGAGTAGTTTCGCAGCGGCTTTTTTATTTCCCGCTGACACAGCGATGATATTTTTCTAGAAACGTAAATCTCCTTAGATATGTATATCTTCCGTAAAGTCTCTCTGAAGCTTCTAAAGCATCGTAAAAGATTTCCAGTCGATCTACATTTATGTATCAAAACTCTCTCGTTCGTCCGCTTGTGCAGTTTGATTAGAATTATCGATTCTAGTAAGGGGGAGATTTTGTGATAAGTCAGCGAAATTCTTCTCAATTTAAGAACGCATAATAACTAGTCAATCGAAAGTAATTGCCATCCGAAGCGTGTCGTTTTAAAAAGAATTTCTTACTCAACGCCAAGAGTTTATTTGCGGACGTTCTTATTAAATTTATATCTTTGGGTAAAAAATATCTCTCTTCTGGATCTGAATAATTATCTTTTTTATCTGACCCTGTCACTAGAAGTCGATAATATGTTTGAAAGTTTTTCTCCTCCTTTCACTTGAATCGATTTAAGAAGATAACGTTATCTTGGTTATCTTATAAAAGCTATAAATGAATAATTTTCTTAAAGGATCTTTTTATAAATTTTAGATCTATTAAAAAAAAATCGAGTGCCATCTAAATTTTATAATTAAATTCTAAAATTCAATAAAATATATATATATATATAAAATCTTCAAAATGGAAGCTTATTACTTACTACGAATAATTAAAAATATTTGTCTATATACATATATCTTTTTCTAATATTTATTTCATAAATACAATAATTTATTTTCTACACTTTAGAGAATTCATTTGTCTCTCTCTCTCTCTCTCTCTCTCTCTCTCTCTCTCTCTCACTGAGTGCTCTCTCAATAAATTATTTTCCTTTTCTCTTACTCCCTCACTTATTTTATGACGGCTTTTATCGCGAGTTCATTCAGTGCCCCGGTAAGTAATGAATTTCTTTTGAGTCGCGCACAACGCCACTTCACCCCGCCCGTGTTTCTTTCCTCCTTGGGTGCATGTCGACATGCCTATCTCGTGGTTTTCCTCGCACCGCTGGCTGCTCTCGCAGATCGATTCTCCATTGTATTCGCGGTATTGAAGTATCCGCAGAAGAGCTCATGCGGCTACGAGGTATTATGCTAATTCAGCGTTAGCAAGTATACGTGCGAGTAATAAGTGATGAATAGTTTATGCGAAAGAGAAAATTGACGAGCAGCTTAAAAAATTTCAACGCGAACTCATCATTCGATATTATCAATCCTCTCTCGTTCATATCGAGCATTTTAATAATGATCCACTCGATTCGCCATCGTTTTTTATTTTTTTTTTTCTTTTACGAAAAATTTTATTTTTACGTATGTGAACTCAATTACAAAATTTTGAGATTATTAATATTTTATATTATTTATATCTTTTTATTACAATTTTAATATAATTTGTGGTTTAATTATAATGTATTTTTTTATTTTTTACATTTTAATTATATATATATATATATATATATATATATATATATATATATATATATATATATTTTACGAACGTGTGCGCGAGTCTCAAGCTTGAAAATGTCAAGCGACAGATGGAGGAACTCGTTCGGGAAGCAGGTTAGTAAAGCATTAATCGAGCGGATTAACTTCGCTAAGAGGGGGATTAAGAAAGTTACTCCCAGCAACGAAAGAACTTAGAGCTACTGCTAAGCAGTTTACGAAAGAACGACCTAACGATGTCGTCAAACGTTATCTTCTCCGCGCAACTTTTTTCTTCCCTTGTCTCTTTCCCCCTCTCTCTCTCTCTCTCTTTCTTTTTTTTTTGTCTCTTATGAAGATGTTTCGCCTTTAGAACAAAGGATTCTGAAAAGGGATCAGCCGCATCGTGTATGCCTTTTTACTTTTAGGCGGTTTCCCGAAACGTTCGGCAGATGCTACCGCTTCTTGAAATGCACGATACATATACTTATTTCTTTTATATGTTTCATATCTTCTTGTTTTCGCGTAATATCAAATTTTGAACAAATTTAAATTGCATAATGCAATCTTGAAATCTTTTATGCGCGTTTAAAGATTAAAAATTAGTTTGATCCTTAATTTTTAATTAATTTAATGATTACGCGAATAAAACGCATTTTATAACCATGATAACAGTAATGAAAAATTTATTTTATTGATTGTGATAAAATTAATAATTTTGTGTATTATAAAGAACTATGATAAAGAAATAAAATTTTTTCTTCTTCTATTCGTATAGTAAACCGAATTCTGTTTAACTCGGCAAGTTTGTCCTTGTCGCAACAGTTATCTCAATTTATTGTGCTTGACATCGTAATGTCGAACTTGTCGAAAAACTTCGAAACTCGCTCGATCGTGACATGAAGCACAAACGACGAGAACAGAAGAGCGGGAGACAACATCAAGTTAACTGACGGTCATCTAAAAATATTTGAACCACTGTCGGAGATAACTTTACCGTGCGCACGTACACGAAACATACATTTCAACCGCGCGATGTACATGAATAAAAAAATTCAAAGTTATATTTAAATTATCTTGAAAATATAAACCATCTATAAAAATATTTGCGATCGGTCATAAAAGCGAAGCTGTTTACTTCAAAGGATCCAACAGAGAGACAAAGGAGGAAATTATTGATCGGGTAATCGTATCTGGGTGAGTCATGGGATTTGCAACCATCATGGATATACTGACCATGGATATCTCCTCTTGTCCCGCGGGAAAGCGCTTAGCGTAGTTTCCAATGGGGGAGGATTTCAGAATGACTGACAGATCGCGTGGAGTCGAATCTCCGCGAACCGCTTACGGCAACCATCCCGCTATACTCTCTCGCGAGAGGATATCAAAGAGAGATTTGCCGAAATACGCATTTCTCCGGTACTCGTTGATCTATTTCGCCCCTGCCCCGACTCCCTCCTCCCGCCCCCCGCGCTATTACGAATCGGCGAATCGATCTGGAATGATAACGCGATACGCATCCGATTATCCGTATGATGATGGAGGTTTGGCAAAGGCAATGGATCCATGAGATTGTCAGCCATTCCAAAAATTCTGGAGATTAACTTGCCTTAAAATGTCTGTACCATGTTCTCCCTCTGCTACTCTTTCTCTCTCTTTTTCACATCTGTCGTGTCTTTTTTTCTCGCTTCTTGATAACTCTTCGTTTTCTTCCGCTTCGGTACTTCGCTTCATCTCTGTCTCTCCTCAACACCCTCCCCCTCCTTGGTACGGGGGGAAGCACTCGCAGTCATTTTCTCCATTTTGCGATTCGATTTCCGCCGATATTGCTGCCGTCTCGCTAGATTCTTCTATTCGGTCGGATGAAGACGCTGCCGAGGGAGATATATTCGCTCGTGATAGTGAGACAGATAGAGACGGAGAGAATCGGCGGAATCGAGACGGAAAATTGGTGCGCTTGGCACGAGGAAAAGAGACGGGGGCGTGAGACGCGAGAATGCAAGGTCGAGCTGAGTAAGAGATAGACGGACGAAGGGCGGGGGAGGCGTACGGGGCCATCGGGGCGACGTCAACTAATTTCATCGTCGACATTGTCTTCTCTTTTTGGATCGAGCGGACTTCGATCACAACGGTCGAGAGAGAACACGCTTCACCGTGCACGCATAACGCGAACGATGCATGCATATGGCATCTCGTACGAAACGCTATCTACCTTACGAGTAGGCACGTTTTCGTGGACGTTATCACGCACTCGTAATATAAATTAATCCCGCGGCAAGAGATACTTGCGCGATTGTTAGTTATATGGTAATGATAAGATTAATTAGAAGTAAAAAAGAGATTAATGCAAAAAAGCTCGACAATTTAAAATAATGAATGTAACAGCGTCAATTTTTTTCATTAAATTGTTTCTTTAAATTTCGTATTTCCGAAAACGTGACAATGTACTTTTCGATCGAATTATTATTTGAACGAAGAATTGATTAGTAAAATGTAACATTATATGAGACAGGACTATGTACTTTATATCAAATATATTGCGTTGAGCGTTTTTCCAATGCATATATTTTTTCATATTTGACTTTTTATTCGATTACTACGGCAGAGGAAGAATATGCAAAACTTTTCCTAAAATAAAAGAGATAAAAATATCTTTAGTGGAATAATAAGAGAAATATTATCGAACAAAGTTAATTATTACTATATTAGAAAAATTTAGAATATATCAACTCACGTCTTACTTGTTCGTAAAAGTTTAAATCTGATATTTATTTCATGTACCGGGTTTATCGGAATTTGTATTATATCGACTATCGAATAAAATGAGCTGTATATGTGCGGCTACATACCTTCCTGTAATTGTTTTAGCGTGTTTGTGGCCTAAATTTCAAAATATCAGAGTTTTCACAGTCATGGCGATGTTAATAAATGTACGAAGCAATCTTTCGGGCGAATTCTTCCTTCATGAAGCAATATCTGCTGTGGTTTCTCAGTCAAAATTCATGAAAATTATTTAACGAAAAAAAGGACACACAAGCTTTTTCGTTCTATAAGTGCTTCTATTTAATGCTATTTAAGACAAAGATAAAATAAAAAGCAAAGGAGAATAAAAAAAGTTTAAAAAATTTGGGAAATTAACACGTTTATTATAATTAATATTGACCAAGAATCATTGTATTACTTGAAGTGTCAAAATAACAACAGCATTTCGGGACAGAAGATTTATGTATTAATCCAAATATAAATTGGATGCACATTTCTATTATTTATATGTATTTTTGACGAATGTATACGTTATCGATCAAATCTTTGAAGTTTAAAGAAATAATTAGATTATAAGCGGAACGTTTGATTTTTCCGCGACAAAACAGCTTGCTCGTTTCGTTATTCATAGGGGCGGATAGAGGAGGGGGGGAGGGATGGGAGGGAAGAGTGAACAAAAATCGGCCAACTGCGTCGTCGGTCGGATCGAAAAATCGCAGGATGCTCGCGTTCCGCTTGGCGTCGCCGCATTGTTTTTATGAAGTGACGCAAGCCGTTACGGATTTGACGAGATTGGAACGAAAGCCGCGTCACGCCGAAGTCTGCGCTGTGGATTGATCCGCCTCGCGTGGTCTCTTATCCGACATGTGTTTGCCGCCGTATACGTGTGTCGGTGCAATATGCACAACCGGTATAGACCAATCGGACCGCGCCCCGCTGCAACGCGGCCGGCAGACTCGAGGTGGTGTACGGCATTGTACGGCCTAATAACCGAGGGTGAAATTAACCGTGATCCAGATCAAACGCTCCGAAGAGCTCTAAACACGCGCGGTAGAATCGTCAACCTGCGATGCAACCAGTGTATATATACGTATATGCGAGCACGTATTGTTTAACATATGTACATACACGTGTAGGCAGAAACGGCGAAACCAATAATTTGAGAAGTTCTGCGGAAGTCCCGAGTCTGCAGATGTAATATTGCAAAAGTTGTGATTGAGAATTTAAATCTTGAGAAAAAGTTAAGAAAGGAAGAGAGAGAGAGAGAAAGAGAGAAAAAGAGAAATAAGATATGCTTTTTCCCGCAAATTATAAGAAAAATATCTTTTTACACTTGAAATATTTAAGTATTTAAGTCAAATACGTCGTGTTAAATTTAACATGACGTATTTGATTGAAATACTGAAATATTTCAATTAAAGAAATAATAATCAGTTGTACACATTTTAGTCAAATCAATAACTCTTTTTTCTCAGTGTAGGAAACACTGTTCTGTACAAATATCGGTATATATGGATTAAAAATATTTAAGTGCAAAAAAATAAGTAAGGTGGATTTATTTTTTTTTACAGAACTCTTCAGTTAAAAGAATCACGCAAAAACGTAGCATAATTAGATTTATCAGCATTTACATTGTGAAAATATCGTAGAAAAGATTCATAACTTCTTTACATAATATTGAATTATTCACTATGTGAAAAGTTCTCTCTCTCTCTCTCTCCCCCCGCCCTCTCTCTCTCTCTTTATGGAACGAATGTATATTCTCCATTAAAGCAAATATCCAAGATAATCATTTACCATATAATAATAATGTGTATTAGCTTTAATTATTGTTGCCACAAGATATTTGTATCCAACTAACCATGGCCAACGACCGTGTTTAGTTAAATTTCGATCGGTCTTGCCCAACGATGCAAGTACAACTAAAGTTTACAGGAATTATATTAGCATCATAAATGTAGATACTATATACATTATTAATATTGATGCAATATATTCACATCAAAACTCGGATTTTAAATAAACTCAGAAAATTGATATCGACGTAAATACTTGCAGTATATTTCGCGCTGCGAAATCTCCGTGAGTTTACGAGTATAATAATTCATTGTTATTGCAATTAAGCTTGCCGTTGGTTGAAACAACAAACTGAGAGCAAAGTGATGATATAATGAAGCAACTGACAGTACGCTTTGAATCTGGGTCCTAATTTCTACGTTTCTGTTTCGAAAATTGCGAATCCTTGATTGTCATAGCGAATCTTCCTTGCAACATTTGCAAATACACACAAGCTTCTATGTTCTCGTTCTTTTTTTTTTTATGTATTCGAAAGAGCCACTTTTTTTATTTATTCCTTTTTTTTTGTCTATTCGGAAAAGTCATTTTTTCTGATTATATTTCCATATACATTTTATATCATACATGAACGTAATAGATCAATTATCTTTTGATTTATATTCTGAAAGAATAAGATAATTTATTCAGATGAGGATACATAAACTTTTGCGTACGTTTCATAATTTTCACACGCGAGATATTAGCTTCCATAAATATTTAATTTTTTTCTATTTTTTATTTCTCTCTTAAATAAATCACTCGATTAATTTTAGTTTCTAATTTAATCTCGGATATAAAAAAAAAAGTCGCTGAGACTGAATTCCGTGACGTTTCGTTTAACGCAAAAATGCGCGAAATCGAAAGCCGAGGCTCGCGCAATTTGCTTCCCAGTTCCTTAAGTCAACATTGCCGTAGCTGAAACTCAAGCTGTGCCCAGTGACTATGGCGTCTTAATTACAATTTAACGCCTCTTAATTTAACAGCAGCAAGGTTTGCCGTACCGCACAGCTCTATGACCAGCTACAGCAAACAAGTCATTGCAAATCTAGAAATAATATCGCGATGCTACATGGCGTCAGATAAGAAATTTTCAAGGGCTGATTACTTCAGACCTTCCGCGACTTAATTCGCGAAGCTGAAACTGCTTAATCACACTTCCATTATTTTCTTCTTAACGCTTGTTTCTGCACGCCAAATATAACAATTCAAGGAAAAAGAAGCTCAATTCTTGAAAATATTAAAAATTAGACAATATCTTTTTATTAATGCATAGATTAATGAATTATTTGTAAAAATTCCGGAGATAGATTTTTATAAATTAATCATGAGAAGAAGAGAGAAAGAGAGAGAGAGAGAGAAATGCTAGATAAATTCTAAAAGTATCTAGAATATCTTATGTAAAAATCGTGTAAAATAAAATTTAAATTAGGACGATGAAAGTATTTATATAAAGAAATATTGATTCTCTCATAAAAAGAGAATTCTTCTAAAATCAACATTTTATCTTATCCGAGCGACCTCGCGTAAGAATTTTCCGAATAAAACCAACGTGTCGGAAAAGTACTCCTTAAATCACGGAATTATCGCGCAATGAAAGGCGTTGATGTACGAGCGACGAAATTCCTCGACTCTGGGAAACGTTTGCATTCGCGAAATCCACTCGCCGACATTTCGACCCTTTGGAATGTCGCTGCCGAGAACACAATCCGTCTTGGCCGATATATCGGATCGAAGGGCGTTGCGTGTCGGCGACGACGCGGCGCGATAAGGACCGTGGATAAGAAAGGGCGAGCCGAGAGAAGACGGATAGATTAGGTAGAGATGGCCGCGGCGCGCGTTCTGTGACGACCAGACGGTCCGTTAATTCGTCACTGACGGTTCTGTCAGTGTCGCGATAATGCCCCAAAGGCCGTTGCGCCTCCGTTGCAAGTCGAGGGTGACGGTGCGTACATCTGTAATTAATCAGACGTCGAGAATGCAAGCAGCAAACCGCCTCCCTCTTGCAAGATCCCTCGACTGCAACGTCTACACATAATCAACACAGTTCTGTGCAACGCGGCTGCATACATATATATATACATACATGTATCCTTGTTCTGCACGGAGCGCGGTATAGATGCTATACCGCGCGAGACAGGGAAACCGGATACGTATGTAACGGCGGTGCTGATGCCCGGAAAAGAGAGGGATCCCAGCATAATTGCACACCGTCACACATATACATACGTACGTACACATGTATAGAATGTATGCATATATTGCAAATATCCTGCCCGCGCGCCTGACGACGTCTCGTTTGCACGCGAACAATACGCGTATCCGCATCGCATGGAGTAAGCCATAGTCTTCGCATTACAAGGGAATGCGGGTCGTTTTCCGTGGCAGGAGAAATGGTTATTGACAACGAGATGAATTTAAAACGCGGAAATGCGCGGATAAAAACGTAAGCGTGTAAATGAACGGAACGGGGCCGATTTCGGGATACGGGTCAGGGAAAGAAGGATGGAGCTCGCAAGTTTTTCTGTATCTACTCACGAGATATTCTTTATTATGGAAAAGAAAATCTTTTTTTTATCACGCACATATATTCTTTGTTAAACTCATGATTATTTATGGTATGCAAAATACGAGCCATTAAAGCCATGAGCGCTAGAGATGTAAGATGCATTATAGAGGATGGCACGTGACTACGGCGTGTAAATGATGCCGCAGCGTAATTACAATGTATATGGGAAAGAAACTTTCTCTCGCAACCCCCGCGGAACTCAAACTTTCGCGGTAAGTACATAATGTACAGGGGCTGCAGAAAATTACCCTCCTTCTTCTCCTTCTTATTCTCCATTTAAATTATGTGATAAATCGAGTCTAATTTAAAAACGAACTTTTCACGATTCTCCGAATAATGGACATTTGTTTGAACAGCTATTGTAATAATCCTTTTAGTGGTTGGTGATATTTTGTCCCATGCATTTACTCTCCCTTTTCTTAAAATAGAGAGAGGAGCCGCGCATTTTTGTTGAGACGATACTTGATACGTTTTTTTAAATTTTAAAATTGGATTATTTTTTTCACGCATTTTTCAATTATTTATTTAATTATATTAACTATTATAAAAAATATACAAGCTGATGATTTTTCTATAATGTTACTGAAACTTAATTTTTTTTTTAATGAAATTTCAGTTAAATCTTCAATTTAAGACGATTATTTAATTCACGGTTTCGATTAAGTTGATTTATTCACGTTAATTCACATAAATTATTATAATCGATGTCGGCTTTTGATTTAATGCATTCCTTAAACCGAGTTGTCACCAATTAACATTTTGCGGAGAGAAACTCTGGTAAACACCAACCGGCGGCAAACTCTCTATGATTAATTAACTCCTGTTTATCCAGTGCATTCGCCTGCCGCACGTGTGCATGCACGATGGAATTGAATATACCGGCTATCTCGCGGGTTACTCCCGTGGAGACGGGAAGGTAGGGAACGAGAGAGAGATGAGAGTGCACGCGTCTAAATACGAGAGAAACTGTACACATCCGAATGCACGTCAATGTGCATTCATTTGCGCGACAATTCTCGAAGCGACATCGGGTTGCAACGCCGTAATTATATCGCCAGACAAATTGCATGCATTTGCATTAAACGTTAGGTACATCATAACGTATTACGATAAAGTTGGATAAAATCAAACTTTCAAAATTTGTCTCGAAAAATTATACATGTTTGTTTACAGTTACAGGATATTTTAAATATATTGTGTTTTGTATTTTATCCATAATATTCAGACGAATATATATAATTTAAAATAAACACAATAATAATTACATAATATATAATATATAATAACATTGTTTTCTATAATTTATTATTTTAGTGTAGGAGAGGTTTTATGTGATTCCAGTTTTTTCAATATTCTTATATTAAATGTTTATCATTACAAAAACGTCATTATTTTTTATTTATTACTCTTTACAGGTGAGTACTATGCAATAACTTTTAGTGGGTCGAAATTGCATATATTGTATTCGTTATTATCCCGTAATAATATTTTATTTCTCTTGATTTTGTATTTTTATATTCTCTATTTTTTTATTTTCTTATCTTATTTTGACATTATAATTTAATTCTTCGATCAGTTTAATCTTTTGAGAAATTATCTTGAGTGAGGATTGAAAACTATATTCAATAATCATTTCCTACAAAATTTACAAGATGATACCTGATATCTTTAATAAATTTTGTGATGATTGTAATTCAGCTATTATTGATAGATTAATTTGCAATTTTGATAATTTTTTTTAACGAGATTTTGCATTAGATTATTATTAATGTTAATTAAAACTAAGTCTGTGTAACATATCATCGAAGGCAAAGGTGAAATAATGCGTTGAAAATGAAGTAGATAATGTATAACATTATCCATTGTCCGTATATGTCCGAAAGAACAGATGCGGCTACCGCAGTATAATGCACCGTGTTGCGAGGGTCATTAGGTCAGATGCATAAATGCGGGTAGAGACTCGACTCGTCCCATTAATGGCTACCCTGGAAGATTACAATGCAGATTAAAAATGTATACGAAAGAACGAACTTTTTACTCTTTACTTACATACACGGTTTTTGATATGCATAATTTTAAACTAGCATACTCAAATCAATATGACAATCCACGATTTTAATATGACTCTTCGGCATTTTGAATTAATAATTTTTATTTGTTAAATGCCATTACTCGCGTTTATTATTTTTTTTTTTTACTATAATGCTTATGTATTTTATGTAAAATATTTTTTATAAAAAAATATTTATTATCATTAATTTTTTATCACAATGCGCGAATGGTACATCGCATTTTGACCGCGTGAATTAGAAGTGAACTCGAAGACATAAATACAGCGTATTCGATGATTATCTTTATTATCTCGATGCGTAATTTTCGCGTGAATGCAAATGCGAGCGCGTGCGTGACGTCATGCAAGAACACCGAACGCGTACCGAATAGGTATACACAAATGGATGACTGGGGGTGGATCGGGGGTGGACCGGGGGTGGATTGAGGATGAGCTGGAGCGTGCGAAATTGCGTATATGTAAATGCGGCCTACATAACAATGGTGCATTATTGTATACCGATGCGGTAGGTTGCGCCGCGCTTGGCAGACGCAGCATGCAATGCGCATCACGAACAGAATTTGGAAATGAAAATATTTCTATTGTTCGCTCGATTCTCTCGAAGATCACGTAAAATTGATCGAAAAATAATAATCATGGACATTCGAAAAATTTCGATTCATTTTCGGGCAGATGCAATTGACTTTTATACTTTACGTCGTTTCAGGAAATGAGATAAAGTAATTCGCCAAGTTCACGAGTAAAATCAATCGCAAGGCGCACATATATAGATATAGAGAACGCAGTCAAACAGTTACAAGGGTCACGGATATGTCGCGGTTTAATCCGCCGGCTTAATTGGATTTTTATTCGAATCGGGGAACTCGTGCTTCGCGAGCTGATGGCAATTTTTAGAAAAGAAACGGAATTTATTACGCCATCGAACTTGGGATATCGTGCTTCTCGTTCGTCGACTCAGTCAGGAGGCGCGATACCAGGTGGAAATGCATGAACTACAGCGAGGTCACACGATGCATCTCAGATGCATCGCGCGATATCATGGGACGAAAATGGTCAACGCGGTGCACGCGTGAAATGACCCTGCCACGAATTGCAACGAGCGAACGTTTCAGATGACTCGTAAAGATATGTAGAATGGAGGCACACACGCCGCAAACAAACGTTGTTCCATATCACGATGTCACGGTCATTTACAAAAAATATCACCGAGAATAATGGAATGGAAATGTTTATGCGACGGATATTCAGTTGCACGAAAGTTATGCCAGTAGGATTATATCATATTTTCTTGCTCATGACAGAAAGAGTTCTTTGATGTTTTTCATAAAGGGAAGTTACGCGCTTTCTCGAGATACTTCGCATGACGTACAAACATGCGTATGATACACGATAATATTGTAGTTTCTAGAATATGAAACGTAAACATCAACATTTAAGAATCTCTATACTTTGTTTACATATTTTTTTTCATTTAAATCAAAATACTTTGTCGATTGTTTATCATTAAAGAAGATGTCAAAAATATCGATTTTTGCGACAGAGAAACTTTTCAAATATTTATATTTTGGATTATACATATATTAAAATATATTAAAATATATTAAAATATATTATATATATAATACATATATTAAAATATAAACACAGAGATATACATATAAGAAAAATATGATAAAAATTCCTTCGGCTTTTTAGCGTAATTTTTAAATCTGTAACTCGAATATTGTGCAGATAAATGCTGGACGCAGAGGAGAAAATGCGATCATGTGCGAAATTCGGGTGCGAATGTGCATTTTCGGCAGAGTCGAATTACAGAGTGCGAAACGTGTCGCGATAGCGATTTTCACACAAATTTTCTGCTAACGAAGCAAAAGTTCGTTAGCATCGACCGCAGGTCACTGTGTTTTCCGCGACTGAATTTTCGCCACGCTGGCAGCTAGGAAGTCGCTCGCGCCGGAGAAGCGAGCGCATCATCCGGTATCGTTTGCATTAAGGGTGCGGAAGATAAAGGGATGGCAGAGCTGGACGAAAAAGAGAAAGAGAGAGAGAGAGAGAGAGAGAGAGAGAAGACGATGGGAGATGGCGCGTGTATAAACGCGGTATAGCCGACGATGCGGCGATGTAAACCTGCATCCTGGGGTGACGCAGGTGTCCGTACACAACACAGGAAGCGACGCGCATAAACGTCCCGTTGGTGTTTACGCGTTTACGGCCGCGCTTGGTTCTCGCATATACATGCGCGATCGGTATCGAGGTGCCGCATCGCGACACCTCGGGTTCTCGACCCGGATTCTCTCCGTCCAGGTTATCAAACTGCCGTTTTTCATGCATAATGCACCGATTTCTCCGCAAGTATCTCTCGCTCCATCTCAGCCACTCTTCTCCGTCTCCTCTCTCTGTCCCTCTCTCTGTCCCTCGTATGATCCCCTTTCTCCTTCCTCGGCCAGAATTTTCGTCGATCGCCAGAAAACAAGGTTCCGGAATTCCGGGGACAAAGCTGCGGAAATGCTGCCATCAGCTGCGACGAAGATCCTCTATCAGATTTCCTCCATTGAGAGCCACGAGGAACGGACAGTGTCACCGGGATGATGAGGGAAGGGAAGGGGAATGGGAAATGGGAAAATGTGACGATCGCATGTGGAAAGGACGATTCGGCAAACCAACGCGAATCGAGTAACGATTTTGACGGATTCACTTCTCCGTGTATATTTATGATGGAAAAAAATCGCTTTCGCGGAACGATGAAACGTTATCTCTTGTTACGCAGACTCGGATTTAAAGTCAAAATTATTTCAAATAAATCTCGATTTTTTACTAGCGGGGGATTCTGAACTTTTACACTTAATATTATAAAAAATAATATTATAAATAATATTACAAAAAATATTATTACTATGAACAGTTTTCTTACAACTTCTTATTCAAGTCAGACTTTAGTGCTCTTCAATTTAATAACGATTATTGATTATTTTGTAAATGAGATAGAGTGTTTATATAAGGTGTGAGAAACTTCTCATGATTATTAAATTTTTACATCAAGTAGCCTAGCGTAGATTCTTTTTATTCAGTGCGCGAATATTAAAAAAGTAAGCTTTAAAATTCATGCATCGGATTTCGTCGAAGGAGATGACGTTACGGGCGAGTTAATAACTTCGTTATGTTATTCTCCGCCTGATACTTGCTCTTTCGTTCAACGAGGCAGGAAACCGAAGCTGGAAGTGAAAGAGGACGCGAGGTGGATAGGATGCGCGCACTGCCGAGAGCGATATACGTTTTATTGCCGATGAAAAGACGGCTTGCTTGAATCCGTGGTCGTAACTGGAGCGATCAATCCGTTAGATCCCTCTTCCGCAGCATTTTTATTCTCGATACCTTCGAGAAGAGAAATCTCTGTCGGGAATCGACGACCCGCAATCCCCGTGTGCCTTTTAACATAATATGAAAATCGCGTAATTTCTCCTCTTCTTTTTCTTTTATTTTATCTTCCCAATATTATCTCGAGCGAATGTCCGTATATTTTATGGCTGCAATTTCATCTCTCGTCTTATTGATACTTTGAAAAATTCCGAAGCGGAATATATGATGTAATGCAGGTGCTTTTAAATTCCTCGAAAAATCCGAGAAAAAAAAATGGATTTTTAAATAAATTTTTATGATAATATTCGAAACACATGCACAAGTAAATTTTTGTATATATAAAGAGAAAAGGTAAGAAGCGTCCGTAAAAAATCAAATCGGATAAAAGTGAAATATACAGTCGATCCAGCGAATTGTTTATTGCGCGCGCATCCTTTATGCGATATAACACTCTTAACATCAAGGATGGAGCTATCAAATACTGTTGCTGTTCGATGTACGATACAGATGGAGAAACGATCGAGTCGACATTATTGCTCCATCTCGGATGAATGATTCCCTCGAGCGTGCGCACTTTTTCTAGTCATGACATCAGCTCACCGCGTTTTCCGCGTTTTCCGCCGTGATGCTACGCACACTGCATCTTCTTGTCGCTGTGAATCGCGCTTTGCGTATTTTACAGTCAGAACTCCTTACTCCGAATACATTCTGAATGTACTATTGCATAAACCGTCTCGGCTTCGTGGCAGAGATCTTCTCGTCTCTAAGCTGCGGAAAAATTGGCAGAGATTTATGGGAAATTGTTTCCTTGCGCGCGTGTGTGTTTGAAAAGAGAGAGAGAGAGAGAGAGAGAGAGAGAGAGAGAGAGAGAGAAAGACTTGCCGTTGCTCCGAGAACTATGCGGGATTATTCCTGCAGCGAGCGCGTCCCTCTGTGAAAGTAAAATCTTGCGACTGAAAACAGACGGCAACCGCACCACTTTACTACTTTCAATGCATATTTTCATATAAAAAATTCATTAGTAAATATATCCAACGCAAATATCGGATTAAAACCTCTAAAGAGGTGCGGGAAAACCTGAAAATATGAATGAACGCTCTTAATTTATTTTTTTTTTTATTCTAGAGAGACTTTATAAAAATCCGTCTGTGTCTTTCCAAAGAACTTACAACTATTGCTGTATCCGACATTCTTAGAAAAATCGAATTTATAAACTTGACATAAAATTCAGATCGGCAGCGCGGGACACTTTGTCGATTCCAAGGGGCCCACTCTCCTCTAATATCGTGTTTTCCTCTTCATTTCGCAGGACGAGGAGTGGTGCTGGACAGTCAAGGGCCGGTGCTGGTCTCGGAACCGCGCTCGAGCGTGGAGTTTTCGAACGACACCGGGGCGATGATCCACTGCTCGGCCCACGGCAGTCCCTCGCCGAGGATCGACTGGCTGATGGGCGACGGCTCGCCGGTCCTACCGATACCGCATATCCGTGAGATGCTGATGAACGGCTCCATGTATTTCTTGCCGTTCGGCGCCGAGAGCTACCGACACGATGTGCACTCGGCCGTCTATCGGTGTCAGGCATCGAACAGCGTCGGCAAAGTGCTCGGCCGTGAAATCACGGTGAAGGCCGGTAAGAGAAAGAAAGAGAGAGATTGAGAGAGAGAGAGAGAGAGAGAGTGACATCCTTATTTCTTCCCAGCTTTCCTCGTCTCGTCTCGCGACCGCGATACCCTCTTCCAGTCGATTGATCTTTCATCCTTTAAAGTCTGCTCTCTCGTCGTACAGTGAAAAAAGACTATTGTACAATGATAACGTGTGCAACTTTATAAGCAGACTTCGTATAAGATCTTGAATTTTTCTCTTAAATCAAGCATCATCGCCAAGTTTATCGATCATCGTGATTCAAACGCGTTTAAAGTTTTAATCAATGACATGTTCGCTGATTCAGTATAAAAGAATATATTGTTATGAATGTCGATTTTAAACATCGAGTTTATTTTTAAAATCTTAATATTGATTTTTTTTTTTTTTTAAACGTTGAATATCGTAAAACATTGCGAAAAATTCCCTCCAATTTCAAACATCATTAAAGCTTGTTCTTTAAACATTACATTACTGTCTAAATTCTTTCACAATTCTTTTCACTTCGTGAAAAATCCATTATCTAAAATATTGTCGAAGTATTTTTAAGTCTTTCACAGACGTATTAACGTCAATCGCGTGACGGTAAAAGAGCGATTCATCGCGAGAAATAAATTAATGCTGGACAGTCTTCTCCGCACGTTTCGAATGCTCCCGCATTTCGCGGAGCTAGAGCGCGGAAAATCAATGGTCTTCGGCATTAACGGATCGTGCCGTTCATCTTGAAGTTTTCGCCTCCGCCGAGGGTAAATGTAATCGACCGTTCTCCGGAATGACATTTTAAACTCCTGACTATCAGAGGGCGGCGAAGGATGATCGCGCGCGCTTGGCCAGAGCCAAGCCAACTACACTTATCGCCAACGAGGCGATCTCCATCTTTTCGCTCTTTCCCCATCTGCTACCGCAATAAATGGATGACCCTAAATTCAAGGCTCGCTTAAGGCTAACCAAGGCTCACTGTCCGTAACAAAATTCGTGGCCTTACCATAAAAGCTGTAAAATTTTTTAAAGCGTTTGCATACGCAAGGAGAGAGAGAGAGAGAGAGAGAGAGAGAGAGAGAGCAAAAATATAAAAATAAAAGGAAAATTTAATAATATAATGTAAACCAAAAAATAATTTTTAATAAGTGAAAAAATTGGCAAATAGGAACGGAAGCTAATTAGAGCGCAAACGACATGTTAATTAGTGAAAGAAAATATTTATTTTCTATTAATATTCATATCTTGTGATTTTATATTATTGATCTACATGTTTATCACCAACGCATATGAAAAGTACATCTGGAATTTTTAGCGCGTAATTTTTCCTAATTAGTCGCGCGAAATTTATCGACGAACGGAAATAGAAATAAAGAGAGAGCGTCGTGTATTTTGGTCGGATATAAAACAAGAATGCTCCGCACGCGAAAGAAATCCAGCGCGCTGCGATATCTGTAAACGAATTTTGCGGAGGAAAGATCGGGCGCGTCCTCCCGCGTAATTTCACGAGGAAAATGTATCGACCGATCGACGGGGATAGACACATGTCTTGCACGCTAGACAAACGACTGCGCGATTTCTTCGTTTCTTCGCAGCTGTGTGTGATTTTTCCAAGAATCACTTATCGAATTTAGCGAGTTTTTAGTGAATAGGTAGTTTTCTACCAGGAGAGAAATTTCCCGCTCGGATAAGAATTGAAGGGGACAGATTATCGTTGAATGGGACGGACAACGGGAAGTTGCAAAGGAGCTTCCGTAAAAACCACGAAGGCAGAGCACTAATTAGCGACATCAAGGTCTAAAGAGTAGCTCAGTATTCGGGGAAACAATGAGACGGGAAAAAAAGGGCAAGCTATGTTAATAATGCATCCTTTAGCGTTGATAAAAGGCTTTCGTTAAGAATACTAATTAATAGTGTTGAATGTTGCAAGTTGATCGACAGTAGACGACAAGGTACGCGTATTACATATGTAAAATCGTATTACACCATAAAAAATATTGCATCTGTCCATTAGCGGAAAAAGATTTTTCATGAATCGATAGTGATGATAATAGACGGTAAAAAACTCAACCGG
Source organism: Cataglyphis hispanica (assembly GCF_021464435.1). Taxonomy (NCBI): domain Eukaryota; kingdom Metazoa; phylum Arthropoda; class Insecta; order Hymenoptera; family Formicidae; genus Cataglyphis; species Cataglyphis hispanica. Next base: position 2,362,521 of record NC_065960.1, on the reverse strand, counting down.
ATCAATTATTAAGTATTTTTTTAAGTAATTTTTTATTTGAATTGTCAGTTTAATATTGATTCTATTCTAATAACGACAGTTTTATGTTTACCTTCGCGATATCCCAAGCAAAATATATCGTCTAAATTTTGTAGAAAAATAGAAAAGCAGAAATTATGGGAGATTAAGTACTCGTCGTTTATTTCGACTTGAGACCCATAATTCGTCGACAGATGTTGAATATAATTTGAAACGATTTAAATTTCACGATAGGAGAGAAATCAATTCCAGCTTTGTCGAAGAATGCGGCGTTTGCTGCGAGAAGCGGAGACGACATTATTAATCACGCGAACGGCAGAAACGGTCGTCTTCCGATCTCGGGAAGCTCGCCGGGAAAGCAATATTCATCACTCGAGGTACCGACGTTGCTTACAAAAACAGTCCCGATATATCGTCGCGAGACACGTTCCATTCCCACTGTTTCCTTAAACCGTCATATTCTCGAGCCTTCGCTTTTCCTTTCGACATCCCTCTCCGCCTCTGCAAACAGATTAATCGCCGTAAGTCGCCGAGGACGAGATAGTGACGATAAAAAAAAAAACAAATTTCGGAGAGGCTTAGATACACCGATATCTGCTCCATATCGCCGAAATTGTGGAGAAGCCGCATGGGATTGGAGACAATGAATCCCGTACGAAGGATCGCGACATTACCCATTGAAGAGAAGAGGGACTTACCACTTCCGGGACGGTCCTTTCCATTTTTCCGGTGGTATTATACTCCGACATCCCGTTTCACGGCGAAATAATCTTTTTCCTTCCTTCTACTTTTGTCTCTCTCTCTCTCTCTCTCTCTCTCTCTTTTATTTTTTATCATTTCGCGAGCCTTTGTCATGGAGAACGATAGCGGTCCATTTCTCGCTCCTCTCCCACTCGATCTTCTGCTCTCCCGAGTATTCATTCTCCCCTCAAGCGGCCGTAATAATTTTTCTTTTCCAGTGGTACGCCAGAAGTACGAGGTACAAGTGCGGGACGCCTATGTCCTGGCGGGTAACACCGGAGTGCTCAGATGCGAGATACCGGCCTTCGTCAAAGAGTACGTCGCGGTCACGTCCTGGTTAAAGGACTCGGCCTTTAACATTTACCCGTCCGCGGAGAGCGGTGAGTGTGCAATTATGCTGATCGCGTGACCTACATGTGAGAGCGAAATGTCACGTATATCAGCCTAAGATTACGTTCGTCCCCTGATGATTGTCGGACTCTCAGCAATAAATCAGAGCTTGATAAAGCTTTACAGAGCATATTAGATGCGTATTGTTTTCTCATATTTTAACTGATTATTTATTATTTTGTGGTGTTCTGGTTTCTGGGATTTTTTAAATTATTTCTATTGTCTCGCGTATTTTATATTGCATTATTTTTTTAAATAACTTTGCTTACGAGAATTTAATAGCCGTTGATAAAATAATAGGTTGAAGGTGAGACAAAATCGTAAGAATTGAATATTAAATACATGAAAAATAGCAAAAAAAATAATATTATCTTATATATTAATCAAAAGATGATTTCTGAAGTAAAATCATAGTTTTCCATTAAATATCGATATATCGATATGAAAAATATAATGTTAAATTTTCATTAATTTTTGAAATTAATTTATAACAGCAGAGTTTAGAGCAAGAGCGGAACAAGTCTTTAATTTGCGACAACAATTTCCAATAATTTAGCTTAACTTTAATGTTCGAAGCAAGCCATAATTACAAATTATGTTACTTTGTTTCTGCTCTGCATTCTTAAAGTTTTCTCTTTTTAAATGCAACTAGAAAAAAAATTAATTGTTCAACATTGTTGAATAAAGTGATTTTTCGATAGGAAAATCTCGGTAAAAAAATGAATAGGGAGAAAGAAAAGGAGTGACTTTTCTCCCCCCTTGATTCGCACGCGTATCAAGCGATAGATAAAACGCACGTGAGGGTTGCCGCGTGTTACTTGAGTGGGGTCAATATCCAAGTTAATTAGAGTTTGAGAGAACGAAATTTGAATGTGTAAACGTGCACATACATGCGCACACATTCGTGTCACGTTGAAATGTTGTTACATCCGCGAATCGCGATATTACGAAACACCGATATCATAGATAGGCGCGCATAGAACGGCGGAAAGTAACGACGGCGGCGATAAAACGCAAAGCTGAGGTGGTCTTTTTTTTTCAGAAACGATCTTTTTTTATGTTGCACAGCTGCGCCTCATGGTTGACATCTCTCGATAATTCCGCGTCTGCCCGCATGCGAACGATATTCTTTAGATTGAAACTTTGCGGATCGTTCGTCAGCAAGCTTTCAATTTTGAAAGTATTTTGCGAACGCTGATTGAATTATCACATTAGATTAAAATAATGAACTTAATTTGATACACACAACATAATAAAGATGTGAAATATAAGATAATAAAATTGAAAATAAAATTAGATTTATAAGATGAGTCTGGAGTAAAACTGAAGCCACGATAACTGTGGAACAATTAATTCTAATTATCTAAATTATTCAATCTCTTTTCTTGTAATATTTGTGCGATGATAATTTCTATTACCGCCGTGGTTTTTTATTTTCTATATGAATTTGGCGAATAAAAATTGTGGAAAAGTATTTATCGTCGAAAAACGGACGGATTTGGACTGAAATGGGCGATTTCAAGCGTTTTCCCAGTTTTGCCCCCGAGGTCGGCCGAGAAGTCAAGCATTTGACGCATCGTGGAAACTTTCCCAAATTCGTTTTCCCTGCGTCATAATGGCGGCATTGTGTACCCGCCGTCGTGAGGTCTCTCGAGGAGGAATACGGAACGTGACGCATTGTTGTCAACGTGTTACGATCACGGGGCTTTTCAGGCTTCGCCACGTGCGTGCGCGACATAAATGCGAGAATCTTTCCTCCCTTCTCGTCGAAAATTCATGCGCGCAAATAAATTATACGCTCCCGAATAAACGACCAACTTGGATCGCGCCCGATCTGTGCGAAAGTTTTCCGAATGATTCGTTCTCCATTTAAAAGTACCTCCGCGCGTCTTAGAATCCTTCCGTTTCCTCCATATTAGATTGGATTTTCTCCCTCGGGCTGCGCGAGACGCGAATCGCTCGTTTGATTTAATCCATGGATTTGTCGCCTATCCGACAGACGTAAGGAACGGCCCGCTTATGAAGTTTAATCGTCTTCGGAAACAGTCGCGCGAGTTAAATTTCTTCTCTCTGTCGTCTTTTCGCGAGATACTCTGTACCAATGCAGATGCAACGTTCCGCGATAAATGGTGGAAATTTCAGCGACAGCTTCTATAACGCGATTTTCTAATTTCTACGAAAATTATCGGCTTCCTTTTAAAAGCCGATCTGTAATTTATATTCGTATATAATTCCGTTAGTAATTTATTACATTATGCCGGCTCTAAGCGCACGAAAGCCGCCTTGATGTAGCAATCATATGAATTACAGAGCTATGTTAATCTTGAAGCCACCGTGGGACTTTTGACTTTCGAGAAAGACCTTCCAAACTTTACAGATATGAAAGATATATCGGGTGTTCTTTACATCTATAAAAGTTTGCTCTTAATTTCGGAATCAGAGAAAGATATGATAAAAATCGAATAGATCCTTCCGATGTACGTATACTCGCGATATGTTACAAAGTGTTTATACAAAGTATTATATATATATATATATATATATATATATAGAGAGAGAGAGAGAGAAAGAGACAAAGCTCACATCTGTAAAGCATATATAACCAAACTGCAAATTATTCTCACGAAACACTCTGCTCTGGTTATTAGTCTCTCGTACGCCGCGAGCGATGGATAGCGAGTGTATCGACGTTTTGGGGATCGACATGAAGTGGCACGGATGGCCACCCGGATGTAGCCAACTCCAACACGAAATGTTCCACCGCAATGCAAATTAGCTCATGCTGCTTGTCTATGGAAACGTCGAACTATCCTCTCGCGCCGCCCCGATACGTCTCGCTCATTTGTCGTGAACCACTTTGCAAGTGCGCATTCAGTACTTAGTATACGAGAAACGTCAAACCTCGTGAACTCGAAATTGCATTTGCATATTTTGTCATAGCATCATTATTTCGGCATAAATATCGCACAATTTTCGCACGGATATAAACATTATATTGGAAAAATTAAATATCGTGATATTTCTTTTATGTCAAACTTGTTTGTATAATGTTTTTAAAGTACAATTTCTTTCCTCTTATAATTATTTTTTTTTTTCTATTTTAAAAAATACATTTCTAACAATCGAGATAGAATATTGCATACGTACAATCATAAAAAGATAAGCTTTTTTACAACAGCATAATATATTGTTAGTATAATATTATTCTACGGGAGAATATTCAACGACCGCACACATACGATAAGAACATAATTTTTTCACATATAAATCGATAAAAACGACAATAGCCAATCTCTTTATACGGCAATATAAGCGGCATAAGATAACTGAATAATACGTATAATGATAACAGCCATTTTCGTTCACGGTTCTTTTACCGTGTTCTGAAATTCTTTTTCAAGTAAAGCAAGATTTTGTCGTGGATTTTTCATCAAGTAAAATCATGAGTCTGAATTTAAGTTTTAAATATAATTCTTTCCGGATTGAATATGTAAAAAGATCAAATAATAAACTCCGCGAATACTTTATTACAAAAGCAAGCATTATTTGAATAAATATTTCTTTCATTTTGTTAAGTGTTTTAATTTGTGTTATTTAATTTTAATGTTTTTTGATGAAAATATATAAATGTAAATGTACGATCGCAAAAAAAAAATATTTTTTTGTCATTCTATATGTTATAATTAATTTTATACATCGTAAGAATTTTATATATCGTAAGAAATGTGAAGCTGCGCTTTGACAAAGATCACCGGAATAACGCAATTTTCGCGAACTCGAGGTCGACTTACCACAGTTTTCGCTAGTGACAAACGATTCATGTGGGAATGAAACGAACTTTCTTTAAAATCCACGAATCCGTGTTTTGTACACACGATACTCCAGAGAGAAATTCACTCACGGTCGGAATAAATCTAGCGCGAGATATATTTCGGTAATAATCCATATATACATAAATCATTCGTATCACTCACACTGAGATCGCCATTACGAAGGAAATTGTAATTTTGTATCTTGCATTGCCGTGTCTTTCTTCAGGATTGTCGAAATCTTCGCGTCTGACACTGTCCTCTATATATCGCGTTTTCAAGAGACGCATCTCCAAGTAAAAATAATGACAGACTGGCTTTGACTAGATTCACGTCATTATTCATTGTCCAGCACTACTACTTTTCTTTATATACAGAATTTATCTGTCAATTATACTGTTATACTCTTTCGATTAAAATATCTCGTAAATTAAAGTGATAATCAAAATCCGTCTCCGAAATCTTAAAATGTATGTACAGTCAAAAATATTTCAAAATGCATTTTGATTCTTTAAATACTTAAATTGAATACATCTGCACATGCAAAATAACTTTATCGCGCAAAATTATTTATAATTTTAATTTAAGTATTTATAACTATATCGGATATTATTTCTTAAATAATTATAAAATTGTTGGAATAATTGGTCAAATTATCTTATCGATAAATCTGCAAAAGCTTCAGCATCTTGGCATGCAGATACCTGAAATAGAGTATGAAATAGAGTAATCATTAATCCCTTTCATCCTAAAATTCTATTACGACAAGGTTAATATTGAATTCACACGGGCAATAGGGATTGTCGAATTAGAATTTCAATTACGATCTGTGTATAATTAGTCACTTTGATTATCACACTGTCCATCGTAATTTCTCTTATCGTTTACATTACAATACCGTATCTACGAGCAACTTTGTCCAATCACATGTCGCATATATTTTGCACAAAATAATAAATATTAAGCAATTATATCGGAAAAATTATTATCAATGGAACGATTTTAATATCAAAATCTAGAATTGCAATTTTTCTTTATATCGTATTTACAAACTCGCGCGCGTTCAAAGAAATTGTTACAATCCAGCGTCTCGACAAAAATGATCAGCATTTTTAAACAGCGAAAGAGAATTGATTTCGGCGTGTTCGTTCGACAATCCGCGGATTAAAAAGCATCGACAGTATCGTTCGTGACGTGTATCCTCATCCTTGATGTTCCATCATATGTATCGGTTCGCACGTTCCAGATTCGAGAGATCCTCGGGCTCTACAATACGTTGATTAAATCGCCGACAGTTTCTTGTTTTGTTTGGTCCTCGTCCCCCCCTTCGAGGAACTCGTTATGTACTGGCGCATCTACATTCGCATACGTATTATTTCGCGTGACGCGCAGAAATACTCGCTGAGCTTCCTCTGTCAGATAAATCTGACTGCTGCTCCCATCAGCCAAATAGGATGACGCCGTCGGCATTCATTGGTGATTCGCGAACTCTCGATCCATTACTCTTATTAGCGCCAAATGACATTCACGCATGAATTTCGAGGCAAAGTCTTCCCTGAGAGAGATTTCAATCAGTCACGAATCTTCTCTTCCTCCGCCTTTTCGATAGGTTGCTTCTCCAGTTGTGTGAACAGTACTAATTTAATTAGTATTACTTGTAGAGATCTTGTAGCTTTATGTCCGCGTATGAATTTTTTTATTAAAGAGAAGATTATTTATTAATATTTATATAGGTTTATATATATTTATGAAGACATCTTTTGTAAAATTATAGTAAAAACTTGGCTTACAGATCGGTCGAACAGTAGAGTAATAAGACAAATAAAAAATATGATCGTAAAAATAGATATTTATTAATTTTTAATAATTAATGATACTTTTAATTGTTTAATAATAAGATGAATTAATTTTTAAAATTTATATTATATATTACTTTATTTATTTCTCTCAGAACTTATTCTTTTGAATTGAAGAAAAAAGCTAGTAGTTTATATCGGCGTTTGATCAGACGCTGCACGATATATACGTACACAGACTTTTTACCAACACTAAAGTCTAAATATGTATAATAAATATGAAAATAAGTTATTTTATGATATTTTCTACGAATCATAGACAGAACATATAAATATCTGAAAACATTTAAATATTTATATTACTTTAATATTAATATATGTATAAAATCATCTTATACATAAATTTTCTAAAATGACAAAATATAAAGAACGCTCCTATATCTCCAATAACTAATTTGTAATAACTATATTTATTTTTATATTTTACATAAAAATAAGAGAGTTTGGTTAAACTTTTTATCTTATTATATTTCGCCAAAATAAAAACAGAACATTATAAATATAGCGTAGACGCGTGTGTTAATTTAATTTTCCGATTACCTTTTTACCGCGAATTATATTATATATAAACAGAGGTATGAAATAAATTTCCTGACATTCCCTATATACTATAACGCGAACTTTGAACCCACCTGTCTAAATATGCCAACTATTTCTCCCTCACGACGGCACGATCGTCGCGTAATCATCCCGGTAGGAGGAGGGGGGGGGGAGGGAGGAGAGGGCGCACAATGAAGGGACAAAACGCCGGAGAATCTCCCAAGTTATTTTTATTAGGATCGATTTATCGCCCTCCCCCCTGCCACCCTCTTTCTTTCCTTAACCGTGGATGCCTATTTCTCTTACCTCCTTTGCGGAGGGGGTAGGGGGTGGGGGCGGCAATACGGCCCCGGCATTTCATCGCCGTATGCAGTCGGTATGCACCGCCGTTGCACACCGCACGAGCCGACCTTAAGGTAGCCCAGACTTACGTGCATTCCTGCTCGCACCCCCTTCCGCTCGGCGCATTTCAACGCGGCTGGAATTCCGCGCAATTTCCTTCTACGGAATAAAGTGCACGACGCGACGTGCGATGCGCGCAAACAACGAAATATTGACATTGCGGGGACGCGCACCGTATCGGCGCGCGCGCGGCGCAAGATGCGCTCGTTTGTACGTCGCGTATATACGTATTCGGGAGGGAAACAGAGGGAAGAAAAAGAGGAGAGAGAGCCCGAGATATTTTCGCGCGATGCATTTTCCACGGAGTCGCGCGTCCCGCCGCGTACCTCGGCCGAAATGCTTACGGGCGCGGAAAACGCTCGCTGCTCCCTCCAATGATATATATCTCGTCGCGAGCGGTCGGGAAAAAACGCGAATAATCGCGGTCGTCTCGGTAACTTTCCGGCCTCCGGGGGAAAAAAAATGATTGGACGAGGCTCTCATTTATTACGTTTTCGTCCGTGTATGCAGCATGAGAGATTTTACTTGGGTTTTTAAATCGTTCCACGTTATGCGTTTCGTTCGCATTGAATCATATAGATACTATCTTTAAATAATGTGTAATGAACAGATGTGAGATTTGCATCGTATTTTTTTAATACATATTTAATGTAGGATTTTTCTTAGCGAAATAAATTAATTTTGTGTTATTTAATAATGAAACATTTATTGCATAGATAGAATGAAAACTATATACAATGTTTATGTGTTGATAAGAATTGCGCGGGCGTCTTTCTTACGCATTTTAATAAAAAATATTAAGATTATTGCATCTTTAAAATAATTTTGTATGCGTAGGATTAAATGAAATAGCTGAGAGAAGGGCAGTGTAATAAAAATTTTTCATATCCTTTCATCTTGTAAAGTATTATACAAATAAAATGTATATCGAAAAATCTCCACATTCCGCGCATTGTTTATTGAGGAAAATTAAAATTTCTCCCGATATAACGAAGCGTTGTCCGCTTTGATTAATTCGCGTAATGCAGAATATCAAGAGCGCGGGATATCGATGGAATAATCAAGAAATGAAGTGGTCGCCGGTATACGATCATCGTTTCGAAAAATAACTAAAAACGCATCGGAAGGACTTTCGAAGAGCCGGCCCCTCTTTCGCGCAGATCCATTAAATTCCTACGGGGTTTGATTAACGCTCATTCAACGTCGAGAGTATTGAATGTCGGCGTACCTGAATCCAACTCCGACCGTGTGTTCTATCGATCGGCCGACCGTCTGACAGGAAATTAATTCATTATTACGCCTCTCTCGTTGCTACGCACCGCGCAATTTCTTCGATTATTCGTAAATACAAATTACGGAATAATTAACGCAGTTTTATGATATTTTGATTATTAATTATGTTTAATGTCGCGCGTAATTGCTCTATTAATCGATAGTTATTACGCTTATAAATTGCTTTTTGCGATGCTCTACCGCACACGAGCACATTTTTCAATTGAAAATTCTCTGAAGTGAAAATTTTGCTCAGAATGAACGTCATTTGGAAGGACGATATATTTGTATGAGATGTTATTAATTAATAGTATGGTAAAATAAAAAATAATTTTTAAAATAAAAATAATTTCTTTATTTCCTTAATTGTACATGAATTTTGCGGCCATGATGAATGTAATCCATAAATTAATAATCCTACTTTAAATATGTATGAGTGCTGAATAAATACCTGCTTGGATAATTTGATACGGATTTTTCAAACTATTAATGATAATTTGAGCAACAAGCCATTGTATCTGTATTTTGCCACGGATATCCCATTTATTTATTAAATATAATAATGCTATTTATATTATATTTATATATTTTCGTTTTGCGTGTATTTGTGTTTTATACACGGATCATTGATTATCCAATTATTTATTGAAACGTATTCATTATTGCAGTAATATGTGAGTTGTTTCGCATATTGTTTCTTATAATCTGTATTAAAAATAGCTTACATATATGCATATTTGCATCATTAATATAGTAATAATAACATATAATTGAAATTGAAAATGTATTAGGGAAAAACTTAAATAACGAAATCTGTTTTCGTAAATCGTAAATCCGATCAGAATATAATACTATTACACACTTTGACGGAGAGATTAAAGTATCTCTATTTATAAAAAAAAAAATCCTCTTTACATCATTTTTTTTGTAAAATTTGATTCGCTTATATAACAGAAGGCACGTGCAACAACGGTCGCTAGTGGAATTCATTCGAGAGGTGCTAATTTTTTTTCTCGTTTTTTTTTTAACCAACCACCCATCGGTTTTAAGCCACCGGGTGTGCTAGCAGGCATGCTGTCATCATTCAGCGGTTCCGTTCGATTTTTTTTTTTTACGAATATTGATTCTCGATCTCGTGTCGAGATACGGCTTCTTTTTGCCGTTCCGATTCGCCATGCGCTCCCGATCGTACATTTTAGACAGACACTCGCTTAAACGGAGATAGTTGTTCGTTATGTGAGAATCTAGTCGCGAATCATTTTTATGCAGCTATTATTGTTTCTCGCGACGCGACTTTTATAACCGGTCATTTTCGCGCGCGCTTTTCCATTAAAGAAATTTCCATATTAATGGAAGCTTGACGAAGACGACAGGTCAGAATATGAGAGAGAGAGAAGGAATGAAAAAGCGACTCATCGAGTGTTTCATACTGAGTGTTTCGTAAAATTCGTATTTTAGAGAAATAAATTGTGATGGATTTAAGAATATTTTTTTTTTTTAAATACTATTTTCAAATTTTTACTTTTTAATTATCTTCCCAAAATTATTAAAATGTGGAATATATATGTATGCGGTGTCTCCTAGATGCATATATCGATTTTACGTCAACTTAAAACATTTTTTGAAATAGTTTATTTAAAAAATTTAAATATATTAGATTTTTAATTATAACAGAATTATTAACAGTTTTATACAAAGAATAAAAGAAAAACAGTATGCAAATGTACTGCATTGAAATATTAAAAAGTGAAATAGCTTGGAAACGATACATTTTCAAAAATTTTTTCAATGAAGAAACAGTGGAGGCTAAAATAATAAAAAAAAAAATTAACATTACAAAATATTCTGCATATCCTTTATTGAGCTTTACGTCGCTGATACGGTTACTGTTTTTACCCGCAGGTGAGAAACACCACATGCTGCCCACCGGAGAGCTACTCGTCTTTTCCGTGGCTCCCGCTGATGCCCACTCGACCTATCGATGCCGCACCGTTCACCACGTCACCGGTGACACCGTGGAAAGTTCTTCGTACGCCAGGCTCGTAGTTACCGGTAAGTTCTCGCAGAACGTACGTTCGTCAGTCGAACTTCCTCGAGTAGAAGTCCGGGATTCTGCGAATGCTTTTGATATCACGCAAGTGCCGAGAATGCCGCAAAGTTGAAGAGAAAGGAAGATTCGAAGTTAACAGCAGGCATGTAAGGAACTGTCTGAATAATAATGAGACGTTGATGATGCAGTAATTAACATGTCGAAAGTAATTGTAGTAGTTCTCATGAATACTCTGAAGAGCAATGATGCGTGAAATTAAGAGGCACTCCATATATGATCTACATTAAAATTATCGTAGCTTTGAAAGCTTTCTTAACGCCAGCTGCTTTTTATATGTTCTACATTTCATTCTACATTTTTGGGATATAAAAAATTTAACATTTCACGCGGCTTCATATTTTTTTTTTTTTCTTTCTTTTTCTCTTTTTCAACATTTTAAACCGAATATTTTTCTCACCTGAAAATGCTAAAGAGGGTGCGAATGGCGCGCACTAACACTTATCCGCGACGCTCACGGTCCATACATAAACATTCTCTTATATCCCGCTAATCCGTTATGCCCGTTACGTTTCACGTGTTTGGAGTTGAAACTCCGAGAGCAGCGGCATAATTGCGATCCACCCCGGTACGTGAGCGGCCGTTCATCCGTAGCATTTCTCGGGGATGACCGACCGCGCGGGGATATTCCCCGTGTTTTATGTATTTACTTAAACACGCGGGCGCGTTTATACAAGATTCTCTCTCACGCGCGCGTGCCCCTTTTGCATAGCGAATCATGATGCATTGTTGCACGTTCGCCGCATGCCTTCCCAAACCCCTTCGTCAAGGTGCAGTTCCCTCTTGGAAGTCCCCCCCCCCTCCTCCCTCCCTCCTCGGCACTGCTACACGTGGCGCTTTCCTCATGAATAAATCATGAGTGTCCGAAATGCTAATGGCCGAAACGTTCGCCGACGATATTTCTGTCTGCCGACCTGACATGGTCGAAAATATGCTTAGTGTTCGAAGAGGCAGGCTGCGCACCGACAGATTGAAGGCATTTAAATAAAACTTTTTCCAATTTTTACGAACAATTGACTATTATTTAATATTAATGTATGAGATATTTTAATTTTATTATAAAGTTTTATATTTTATATTAAAATTTTATTGTATTTAAAATTTAAAACTTTTATTTCATATTAAAATTTTATTTTAATATAATGCATAAAGTTATCGATAGAAAATATCGATTAATGTTATATTATATTATACATTATATTGATTTATATATCATATTTATCATGCCATACAAGTTTAACTGAGAAAATTTTATTTGTCTTTTTCATTTTCGAGATTTTTTAACATTTATATTTATAATTTTATAATAAATAGGAGGAAATTTCTATCACCTCATCATTCATATTTTATAATTAAATATACCGTATAATATTTTTGCATTAATATACACCTGATTAATGTACGATGCAAGTGGCTTATTGTGTCGCTTATCTTTAATTTTTAATAAAAATCAGTTGCGACATACTACGCTTGCAGAAACCGCTCAGAGAGACGATACAAAGAGCGTCTGACGATCTTGTCACGGGGAAACTCGGTAGTTTCGCCTCGCACACGAACGATCTTGTCATGAGAGAACTCGGTAGTTTCGTCGGCGCACTTCACCCAACGCGTCGGAGAGATGCTGACTGATAAGGCATAAAATGGGTCGAACGTGGATGAGACTACGGAACAATGGAAGGCTAATGATGAGAGAGTGCACCGTCTTGTCTATTTCGGTCGGCCGCGCTGAAACCGATAAGATGGCAAAGGGAGCGTCGGACGAGTATATTGTTCGCTTCCTCGATCGACGTCACTTGCCGTTAAATTAACCTTTGTGCATTGAAGAAAGTTGAGAGATATCGCGCGGACGTGAGTTACAGAAAATTCCAGAGATGCAAACAGTATCGCTTGCTCTATCCTAATTTTTCATTATAAAACGTACGTACATTATCGGTTACATGTCTATTTTTATTTTCTATTTAGATAATGTCAGATTTTTATTATAAATACTATTTTTTTTTTTTATGTAATAGGTTTATTTCTGTAATCCCCAAGTAATATTTACAGGTAGATATTTTTTATTATGGACTCACGGGGGGATATTATCGTTAGTATGATTGTTAATTAAAAATTAGTAATATATATTTTTAATATGTATTTATTGTGAAAAATTAATTTGTTTTTAAATTTATAATTTTATTTTAAATTAATATCTTATTTTAATATAAAACAATATAATATACATATATTGATTTATATCATATTTATTATGGCATACAAGTCGAACCGAGAAGTTTTTCATTTAAAAATTAATTTCTACGGGAATATTTTTTAAATGCCGCCATAAAAATTGGCGGCGAATTGCAGCGAGAAAGTCTGAGCGCCGCTTTGTCGAGGCGTCAGTGTCTTATTTTCGCGGTTCAGCGTCCTCTCGTCTCTCTTTCTCTCTCTCTTTTTGCTATCATCTATGCCGCCATTATCCGCCCCCATATTTTTCGCGATCCTTCTCTATCCTCTCTTTCTACCCCTCACCTCTGCCAGTTGCCTTTCGTGCCAGCGACACGTCGGAGTTATAACACTTCGCCGCCGCATTTTAGGGAAGCGCGGCCTTTTAGGCGAGAAATAGTGGCATCCATTAAAAAAAAAGAGCTGGGTATGCAGCTGTGATCGCACGCTGATCATTTAGAACTGAATTTTTTAAAGCCACGCGACAAAAGTTGCCCCTAATTCATCGATCGAATGCGACGTGATATCGATTGATGTCTCTTAGTGATTTTTAAGCTTACCTTGCTTTTAAGTATGGACGTTTTTATGGCAGGAGGGAAGGGAGAAGGGGAAAGGGGAGAAATGGGTCTGCGAAGCGACATTCGAGAATGTTTGCGAAATGGATTGTTTGCCAAACGATAAGTGGAAGGAATTTAATATCCAGTCTTTGCCAACATCCGATACTTTATAATGTTTAATAGCGCAGGCGTTTCGTCTTGCGTGGCTTTTTCACTTTTTTTAAATTGATCCAAAACCATTTATTTATTTCTCTGTCAAAGAGAAATCTGTACGCGAGGAAATTCAAGAAGAGGCTCGCGTTTCGCCTGCTCAAAATGGCTTAAAGTTTAATTTTTAAAATCTATTTTTTATATTTAAAAATATATATTTCATTCCCTTTTGCTGCGCCTGATATAATATTTTGAAGTAAGATTGCCGGTTACCAAGGTAACATTAATCGACGTGCAGCCAACCGAGCAGGATACGAGACTAATCTACTAATTTAACGCAGGACACATACGAAAATGTCGCTCAAAAAAGGAAAGCATTTTGCGCTCGGACGTGTATTAATTAAGCTCGCTCTGGACTTTCTCCAACTGCTTCCAATTCGACTTTTAGACGAAAGTTCCAAACCCCCAAAAAAATCACGGCTGACTTTTTTCCTGTATATCGGACGCATTGCCAGAATTCCGAGAAGAACATTAAGAGTAAGATTAACGACAAAATTCTCATTAAGCAGACGAGGCGTGCAATTTAACGTAACGAAGAAAGCGCACCAAGGTCTAACTATCGACGATAGTTGGTCGATCCGGGGCCGAAAGTTTGCCGGCAAGATAGGACGAGAGTCATATCGAGATAGTTGGAAAGGGGCGGCTCCTTTATGGCGGCGATTCGCATCACAGTGGAACAAGTCAAGGACAGATCGGGCGCGATCCTGTTAAACCGAGCGCTAAATTAGTTCGACGGCCGAATAGTTCCCGGTGAATTTAGCATCTTCCCCGCCTTTGCCGGTGAATGTGATCTCATTCTCTCGCAAGATGGTCTTTTTGCATCGGTATAACAAGAAGAAAGAGAGAGAGAGAGAGAGAGAGAGAGGGCGATAAAGAGAGTATGCGCGGCTAGATTGACGCTTTTCTCCAACTTGGAGACACTAAACAAAATCCTGAATGTAATTTACATTGCAACCTAGAACAGCCCGCCACTAGGTACGTGAAACTTGCGCGATTCCCTTTTATTTACGATCCGTACTCTTACGCGGAATATTCCGAAAAATTCTGCGAGCCAAATAAACGCGTTCCAAACAGAGATGACGGGTCTCTAAAGCATAAGTTTCTCGAGTTTGATTTGCGGGGAAAAGAAGAAAATTTATTGTATCTCGCGGTAGAAAATCTATTCAAGCTAAACAATATGTGTAACGAGAAAATAATAAAAAAATAGCGTGTGCATATATCAATAAGATTGAATATAATTCCTCGTAAAGTTCAAACTTACAATTAAAATTGAAGACGCAGAGAGAAAGAAACATTTATCTATCTATTCGATATTTTGCTAAAAATAATTTTAATATTTATATTTTTATATATTGTGTAAAAATCTCGTAACTTTTCAAGCAATTGAAAACGATGAATGTTGAAATATAATGGCACATGATACAAGAGATGGAATTTATATATAAATTCTCTATACACATTTTATACTCAATACTTGTGATTTTTTTTTATATTAGTTTAAAAATCTATTTTGATGTGGTAAGTTATTTTCGATAGTCTTTTTAATTGAATTGTAGATAAATTATCGTTTTATAAATTATTGATTGTTTAAAAACATTGCTTCGATTAATTGCAATTGAGAGTACAATTAGCACGTTAAAAAATAGATTTCTAATTAGAACCTCGATCCTAGTACAATTTTAAACTCTAAAATATTTCTTGCTTACGTATTACTATATTTTTTTATTATTTTAGCGTGTCGGGCGTGTAATAAAACTTTGGCATTTATAACATAAATTTACAGTGCATTAAATATCTAATCACACACAACGTGTGGTCATACAAATTCAATTAGATTTAATTTAATTAAAATATTTATCAAAATTTAAATTTAATTTAAAAACATGCTGTCGCGATATTCTATAATCTTCGATAAGAGTAGATAAAGAATGTTCCGTGTCTATCATTCTTCTTGAATTTATGTTGCGTCAAATCTTTGCTTATGTATGTGCGCATGTATGTGTAAGAGAAATATCTTTCTGAAGTTTTAATTAAATTTTTCTCTTCAAATCCGCATATAATCCGGTCGAGTTAAACGCCATTGAGAGAAATCTTCATTACGTTCTACAGTGACGACGTTTCTTGAGCGCTTCTCTCTCTCTCTCTCTCTCTCTCTCTCTGCCCTCTTTTTACACTCCGCCATCGCGGCGAGTACGCGGCGCGATATCGCTTCGGCGCTCATCTGTCTGTCTATCTATCTGTCTGTCGGAGCGAATTCCGCCGAGTCGCGACTTCTTAACTTCCGGCTAATTAAACTTTCGTTGCTCGATATTAAATTCTGTCGATGTGTTGCTCTCGAAACGCGATGAATCGAGAGCATCGCCTTTATATCGCGCTTCTCTCCGTCTTTTCCTCCCCCCTCCACTCGTTTTTCTCTCCCCTCCCTCAACCTCTCCTTCCTCTTCTTAAACACATTCTAAAATTTACCCTCGTTTTTCTCTCTCCGTTTCTCTCGAACTCCCCTCCCAACTCGCGGAGATCCGCGGAAGAAAGTTGAAGGGATGGGCTTTTATTGGACCCCTGCGGCTCCTCTCGCCGCTCGATGAGACGACGGGGATGAAAGCGAAAAGGATAAAGCAACGGGAGAGCGAGAGGAAAAGGAAGAGGAAGAGAAGACGAACCGAGTTGGGGGTCAACTTATTTTTGCGGTGAGAACGAGGGAGGGGGAGAGGAAGAAACTCGGCAAAAACGCTAAGTGCAATCTGCAGAGCCGCCGATGCAGCCGCGCTGCAACGTCGGCAAGAAACAATGCAGCCGACACGGCACCGCACTCTCTTATCGAGCCATCATCCTTCTCCCTCCCCCTTTTTCTTCGTTGTCTTCGGTACATCGCTTCCCAGATGATATGATCGAAGTGGTAGTTTCTAGGAAGATGCAATTTTGTAGGAAAATCTGTTCGAAACATTGGTTGCATCGATGTTCGCAATCAGGTATCACCGCTTAACTGAAATCCTTGAAGTAGATTTGTATATATAAAAAAAAAAAAAACTATCTTTTCGCAAATCTTTTTTTATATTATCTACAGAGAGCATCCTTTTCTTCTCATTTTATTTACTGCATCTTTCGACATGTATCTGTACTTTGATATTTCACACGTGTATATGCGTAGAACACGTGAGAGAAATACTGTCCTAATTTCTCCTTCTTCCCCTCCATTTATTCTTTTTCCTTTCATTTTCCTCTGCTTTTGTATCTCCTCCGCATTATATGAGAATTTATGTAAAGGCGCATCTAATATGCGTGGAGGCGCGTGTCCAAGTGGAAAAAGCGGTCGCTTGCGATGATTTACGCGGATTTAGAGGGGAAATATCAACGCGCATCACATCCGGCGTTACATTCGCCACCACATGCGCTCTCGTGTCGCTCATTTAAACGCAAGATCGCGCGAGATTCAGAGGCGAGGGTGCCTCTCTGTATATTCCGTCTTTTCTTCTCGCGTATTTACCCTCCGCGTATTACATACATACGTACATACGTGTGCAACGACACCGTCGCAAAGCCGGCATAATTCAATGCAAACAGCGAGAGGCAGGAAACGCTTTAAAATACAAGGCTGAAGAGTGAGGGGAAGTGCGCGCGAGCAAACTCCATAAGCGGTGACAATTATTTTGGCAAACAACAACACAGCGACGACTTACTCGCGTGTAGAAATAACGCATGTATAATTTTGAAAAGACCTTTTCCCACTATTTAATTAATTTGTCATTTATTTCGACTTACATTTTATTTTTTTTTTTTTTGTATCTCAACTTTGATGAAGAGCGCCAAGTTTTATTCGGGGATCGTTTTTAGTTCATTAAGCCAAATCTTATTCACGTAACGCACTCCGTATATAACGTGTACCTCGACGTAAACGCGATAATGTTTTTTCCGCACTCTTGTAGCGGGCAAGCGAGATGCAACTCCTTCTCTGTGAAGAATTATCCCGTGGATAAAGTATTCTGCATTAACGAAACGTTTTCGAGCGGCGCGCGTTAAATTATATCGGTTTTAGCATAATGGCTACACGCGACGTACCTCGCGTACCTCGTACAATGGCCGCAGGGAACTCAAGTCATAATTAAGTTTCTCTTTTTATGTGAGGGTAGGGAGATAGTACTAGAGCGGCTCTTCCGCGTCTAGAAATGAATTATCGGGTCATCCAAATTTAATGATGCTATCGCGTGACACGCGCAGTATAAAATGATTAATAATTGAATTGAGTAAGTAACGAGTGGTATTATTCTGCGCTTCTGATCAAAACGGCTCTCGTCCGCGGAAGAGTTAATTTTGCTAAAAGTTTTGGTGAGATAGAAATTTAAAACACTCGCCCCGACAAATCATCGCTCTAATGCCAATTTTATTGCAGAATGTAATTTACATATAACGTGTAGCGTGTGTAATATATGGCTTTGTCGGCATTCAGCCGCGCGAGTTTTGAGCGCAATAATATTTTTTTACAACTATAAATCGTACGCAAAATTGATGATTTAACTGCAAATTATGCGTTAAAATTTGTAAACGCAGCATGACGAAAAAATCGCCGTCCAACGTTAAAATGGATTCAAAAGTTTACAATTTAAGTTTAAAATTTATATATATATATATATATATAAATTTAAGGTGAAATTACATTTATATCGTATATATATATATAAACTCGAGTAATGTCGTACGAGGGAAGTGATTGCGCCTTCGGGCGCAAATTGCACGCGGTGGATATCACATCGTGACCCGAATTCCGAAGCAATCAGCGGATGACATTAGATTATATATGCGTACCGTGGACTAAGTCCTTTAATGGTAATATGGTTGCCAATATAATGCAAACGCAATTAATATCTCCAGAGTGTCCCTTATTTACATAGATGATTAAACTCGTCTTAAGCTTCACAGCTTTAGCGGATATAGGGCTTGACTTTTTTAGCACTTTCAAATTTGACATTTGTCTAAAAATCACTCTTTCTAAGTACATAATTTTATTTTCATTCGCACTAAAATTCGCAGAGAAATCTGGATTTATTTAAAATTAATTATTAAAATTGTCTAAATTTATAATATCATCGATCAGCCATAACATCGATACAGAGGAAAAACACTTGAAACAGTTTGCGGCAGAAAAGATGCCAAGGGACGATAAGTAAGTACGTTGCTTAATTCGCGATAAGACATCCCGTACGGATAATTAACGTCCACTTTATTACGAGACAAGATCGCGTTTGTTCGGAGCAAATATGTACGCGAGATGGAGAAAACGACCGGCGCCATTTGAATCTCGCTTTGACGACGATACACGCGCGACGGGTGTATATTTAATAGAGTCTTAATTGGAGTCGCCAGCACGAGAGATTTAATTGGACATCGGGAGAGAGAGCACGGGAATTACTAACCGTTTTCCGCGCGGTTTCTCTCCTTTTTCACCCTCCCCTCTTTCATCCTCCCGCACGGATTCTACCCTTTCGCATCGGTGAAAAAAGAAGCTCGAAACTCGATTTCGCGTTGCATAATCAATAGATGACGGCTCAAAGAATACCAAGATGTTTGTTTGAACGTAGTTTAACTGCCGGTATAGCGCTCGAAGCGATACACCATCCCAGACTTCGGAATTTGCTTCATAATCGTGTTTTCATGCGCTTCTATTCTGTTGTCCCAACGTATGGGAATAATGAATTGCATTATTTATTCAAAGCTTGCTGAAAAATTTACATTGAATGGTGCATTATCTTTTGATATGATTAAAAAATGTTAAAAACGTGAATTTTTTATTTTAGAAATAAATATTATAAGCGAGAAAAATGTTTTCTCTTTTGTCTAAAATTTTATTATATTTATTATATATTCCTGCAACTTGAAAATTCATAATACTTATTTTTATTAATTCTTCTTATTTCTAGACAGTTTTTTTTCTTCTCTCTCTTTTTTTGGTTTTTTTTTCTCTTTCTCTTATTATTAAATGTCAATTCTAATTGCAAAAGTTTGTAGTTTTACGTACATTACATAAAATTTAACAATATCGTATTATTCTTAATTTGATTGACGTTGTTATTTAACTGTCAAATTGAAATTATTTTGCAGGCACAGAATAAAAGAGAGAAATAACAATTTGTTGTTAAAAAAATTCGCGCGGTAACAATAATATTTAAGTGTATGGGGCGCGTCGTTTTTTAATTAAAGAGATTTTTTGAATTGTATCTCTCTTTCAGAGTTTCGTATAAAATCTAATTTTTAAACTCTCCAATTCATATCGCGACAACATGCTTCCAACGTCAACGGGTATAGTGACGTTGAAACATAAGGAAACGTGAATGCACGTGATATAATACAAAAGTTCTCGGTGTATGACGCGTATGCACCAGCTGGTGCGATACGTCGCCACGTCGAGTATATCGAAAAAAATCATTTTTCGAACTTCCCGTCCCGTTGAAAATTTGCAGATCGAGCGCAAACGTGAAAAAAGTTCGTGTCAAAAGGGAAATGCGTATGTGAAAATAAAATATATTAATTACGCCAGGTTTTATTAACCTGTACAGCGAAACACATACAGCGTACTTGGTATAAGAGAAATCACTGTGTGTGTAAAAATAATAAAATATATGCTAACGCGAGAAAAATACTTTCCGCGAAATACTGGCACTCTCGCACGACGACGGGATTTTCGTCGGCGAACTTTCACCGGCGCGTGCAGCAAAATGCAATTGCGACACTCGCAACAGCGCGCCCCGGGGCCGTATATATATATATATATATATATATATATATATATATATATATATATATATATATATATATTTTTCTTTGTTTGCTCGACGAGCGACGACGACGACGCCGGCGACAGCGACGACGACGTTGACGTCGAGGGGCGTAAGTCGGGATGTAAATGGCGTAAAAACTTTTCGACGTGCATATGCACGGGACGAGAGACGGTTGCACCGAACGAGGATATGAACAAGGGTGTGGTGACGGTGGCGTTGTGCTGGAATATGGCAACTGGAATTGCACAGTACTATAGAGAGAGAACGCGAGAGTGAGATAGAGCGAGAGAGCAACGAATGAGAGAGAGGAGGAGATGTCGGATGGGAGAGGGTGTGTGTACCAAAGGGAGGACGAGGGAGAGAGAGAGAGAGAGAGAGAGAGAGAGAGAGAGAGAGAGAGAGAGAGAGAGAGAGAGAGAGACAGAGAGAGAATGAGAAAGACGGAGGGGTGCAAGATCGAGCGAGACGAGTCGCGAGGGCGGGAGCGAGATAGCCTCATCGCGACGATCAATACGCCATCAGCTTAAATTACAATAATAACGCCGCGACCAGGAACAAAGCGCCATTATAAAATAGCGCGCGGTCGTAAAAGGCCACGGCGTCTCTGTCCGAGATCGGTCCAGAGGCAAACATCTCCGTCGCGAAGCAGGGAGAAATGCTTAATCGTTGCTAAAAGAAGAAATAAAATGCCCCTTATTCGACAGACTCTATCACGACTCCGTCCCAGCCGGGAAATTGGACCCGCTCGTTTCATCGTCCTCGTCGTCGTCGTCATCGTTACCGCTCTCCTCGTTCGGGACAACGGCAAATTCCAACCCCTTCGCGGCCGAATAGAATTGCTTCCGACGTTTTTATCGATGTGACTGAACCCAAAGCTCGAGTTTATTCATTCTATTATCCGCGATAAAACTGCGTGCACGTTCTAAAATTTACACACGAATTTCGCCGAGTATGACGCGGGCATGCTGTTGCTGCACGTGAAATGGAGATTTATATTTACGTCCAAACGCGTTCCTCTAGTTCTCTCTTTCTCTCTCTCTCTTTCTCTTTTCTACAATTTTTGAAGAACGCGCCGGATTTTCGGATATCAACAATTGTATCGCGGCTTTATTAAACGGTATTAGCAATCATTGAGATTGACTGATATCATTGATTGAAGAAATACGTGATATAATAGTTTGGATAATTTTTTTTTTCATCACGGTATTTTAATTGGTAATTTTTTTTTTGTTCCTCGTCCGGACTCTTTTATTATAAATTTCACATATTTTACAGATAAATTTTCTAAAATTCTCTTTACGATAAAAATAAATGCAATGCCATGATATAAAGCAAATATTTGATCGAAATACCTTTGGAAATTCCCAACGTCGAAATAATGTTAAAATATCCCGAAATTAATAACGACAGAAAATATTGGATATATGAAGATTCCATTATAAAGTTTTACGTTTCGGAAAATGCGAAATATAATGTTGGACAATTTTTGCATTACGTACATTAAAAAGTTAAAGCGGAGTCGTTGTCTGCTCAACCAACTTTTCGCGGAGATCTCTTACTTACAATTAACGACACTTCCCAGCACGAATATCGTCACGAAAATATTCCGGAGAGATCGTTTAAACCATCGAAATTAATGAGAGAAGTGCATTTTCCAAAGTTTAAATCTTACGTCACATTTTTAAGATATGGAATACGACAAATACGCTGCAAACATATTCGTTGATTAATAATTTAATACTCGACGATATGAGATAATCATAATTTGCATTTGTTGAATTTCATTAGGCAAATGCAATCGTTAGTCCATATACATTTATAATGAACGTGCGATCAATAATCGGTCATTCCTAAAATTTTATTGTATATATCGTTGAGAGAGATATAATGGCAGACACATTATACGCGCATAATAATGCAAAATTTCAGAAATATCCAATTATATTTATCTATATACATATAATATTTATGTAATTTAAAATCTATTCACATATGTGTGTGTATAATTATATTTAAAAATTACAAAAAAAGTTTAATCTTAATAAAATCTTCGCAACAATGACCAAATGCCTTAATTCCAACAGTTAAATTATTATATTAAATAATATTTAAATAAAATTAATTATCTCGAATTAATTAAAATTAACTCGCAAAATAATTTGAACAATTTCACAAATTTTCGAACGTGCATTCTCGCCATCATAATTAATATAACAATAAAGTCTTATAACTAAATAGAAAATTAGTTTCAAGAAGTTTGTTGAAGCTCATCAGTTATTATCATAAATAATAAGATAATTAAAATGAAACATATTAAATACAAATTCGCAATAAAAAATATCTATATATGCTGAAAATAGTTAAAAAAAAAATTGTCTTATATTGTCCTACGATTTTAATTAAGAGAAAAAGGTTTACAAACATGTATCGCATTATACAAAGTATACATTTTTTTTCCATTTCGAATCTCTCTGTTTCAGAACATCGCAACTCGTCACCGCCACGATTCAACGAACGAATGAATCCCGCACCGATCCGCACCGGCGAGACGATCGTGCTATTGTGCATCTCGCAGGGTAACCCGCCGCCGACGTATCTCTGGTTCCGCGAGTCCGTGTCGGGCACGACGATGGTCTTCAATTCGGAGAGGATACACGCGCGGGCTGGCGTGCTGGTGCTACAACCGGCCCGCGTCGAGGATGCCGGCAGATATGTCTGCCACGCGAACAATACCGCCGGTTCCGAGCGGGTCGTGCTGGAAGTCACCATCGTAAGCAGCCTCTCCATCCATCTTGCGCCTCAACAGGTACGTGTATCCAGGGTTTCTTTTTTTTTTTCTATCTCTTTATCTATCGGATATCTTTCTCGGTGCGACCCGATTCACGTGCCTTCTTTCGATTTCCTCTTCCGCTTTTCCTTCCGATCGCTTGACATGGTTTTCTAAATCTAAACGCACACAGATTTAATAATATAATTAAAAATTAATTAAATTGAAGCTTGAGGTTTATGAAGATTTATTATTTTTCATAAATATTTAATAAGTGAATTATTTAAAAAAGCAGGGAATGATTTAATTTTCGTTTTCCTACATTTAATGCATTATATGTACATGAATATATTCTCATAAAAATTCATTTTTAGAACCTAATAATTTTTTATATTTTGCATTTTAGTCGAAATATTTTTCTTTCAAAATGTGTACAATGATAATAAAAAATTTTATGTTTAAGTTTGGCTTTATGATATCTCGGAACATTGAAAATGTCTTTAAACTGGTGAAATACCGAGTAAGTTTAAGATGAATTTTATATGCGTTAACAGAAGGAACTATGGGAAGAAAAGTTTTGAGTTGACTTTGAGAGAATGACTCGAGACGGAATGTAAAGATTGACTGATTTAAACGGTAGAAATATGTTACTCAATTTATTCCATAGAAATGAAGAGAGTTTCTCTTTATACATAATTACACAACAAAATATAAAGACATTGTTGTTTATCTTAATACGAATATAAATTAATTAATTAATACGTTTCTTAAATTATATAACTAAATATAATAATAATATTATTAATAATAATTATCTTTAAGTGTGTAAATCAATTATGATCTTATTTTTGAAGTATAATATAAAACTATTGGCACGCAATCTTCGCGCAATAAAGCATTGTTGGAACTTTGCTTTTCCCAAATTATATTCAAATCCAAGTTTTGATGAGCGCTCCTTTGTTCAGTAATTGCCATAAAATATCGCCAGCTATTTCGATTTGAGCGAAGTTGAATCCAAGTTTATCCCGATACTCCGGACGAGATAGTGGCCTTTGGACACCCTCTCTGGATAATTGAGTTGAACATCAATGTTATATCACAGTTTCCCTCATCCATCTTGCGTCTATGTCAGTTTACATGCATTTCCTCTCTACTGGTCGTGAGTTTCGCGTACGAATTGTGATTCTTGTACTTTCTTTTCCTTCTTTTTCCCTGTCCTGCACTACAAGCCATGGCTTTTTGTGATTACATCTCTTTAAGCAGAAATTATTTTATATATTTCTCTTAAATATTTACTCTTCTCTTCCATTTAAATAATCTAAAGTAAGCATTACATATCTTAGAATGAATTATGCTAATTTATGGCTACAAAGCAAATAAAAGAAAGAAAGAGAGAGAATTTTGAAGATAAAATATACATTTTACATAGGTGAAGCTCGATAAAGCAATTTCATCGATTTCTTTCAAAAAATCCATATCTCTCTTTCCCATTCAAGATCTTCACATCGAGAAGTAAATAAAGGACAATCTTTATTCGGCTGTCATCGCGCGTAACGATCCATGCAATTGATTTTTCCTTCAAAAACGGATTAGCTTGTAAAGAATCTCCGAACGAGACGAGAGGTATCGATTTTTTTTTTTTCTTTTGTAACGTACGGCTCGCGAACGAACTCTCCCGTTCCTCCGCTCGGATCTCTCCGAAGTAACAGTTCCTCTTCAATACGTCGTGTCGTAAATGACTCGAGCGCTTTCTATTGTGCGCTTTTCCCTCGGCCTTCGATCCGGACGACAATCGTCACCAGTTTTCCCCGGAGCGAGGCGCAATCAGAATCTACATTTTACTTATTGCCCTTCCGGCAAAATTCACCTTTATCTCGAGATTTTCAGCGACAGTTGACGATGGCATTTACAAACTAAATCGCTTATCTAGAATACGTAGTACAAGTTTAATTGAACAGTACTCTGTAAGCACTTATCTCGCCAATTTCATTGATATTCTTTATTTTAAGTAAACTTTAAAATCTAATCAAGCGATCATTTAGGAGAATATGCGTGTATTTTTTTCCGCAATTAAAAAATTATTAAAAATTATTAGGAATTATATTAAAAATTAAGCGCTATCATACGCTAAAATATATCTCGTAAGTAGTTAAATATGAAGTTGGAATTGCAAAAAATGATATCTAATATATTTAAAATAAAGCGAATAATTAATTCTTATATATTTGCAATGATAAATACTTTAGCTAAGGAGAATCTTTTTGATTTTTAATTAATTGACGCAAATTTTCGTAAAAAATCTGAGACGGCTTGTGTATATATTCTATCCAGATCAAAAGCCTCTAAATATTTAATTGCGCCTCCGTTCCAAAATCATTGCTGCGAGAGCAGTCTCTCACTCGTATGATCCGTAAGCTATCCTCCGTCCTTTGTGCTCCGCGGCACGGGACAGCGGTTCGTTGCCTTGTGACTTTGTTAAGCCGTCGAGAGACTCTATAACCCTCCTCTTCTCTTAGAGCTCGATGAACACGAGTCGGGACGTGCGAGCTTCCTCCGAGGCAACGCCTCTGAATAAATTCGAGCCGGCGGCGAGCGACTAATTCTCAGCGACGTAGATAATCGAGGATCGCGCGAGTACATCGTAAACAACGGAGTAGTGTCAGGAAGCCCGGAAGCTCGACTACTCGACCGTGATATCGTGTAAAATGGCAAAGAGAAAGAGAAAGAGAGAGAGGGTTCATTTGTGTGCGCGATGAATCTCGAAGTTGTCCCGGGCACTTATTCCGTCGGGTCAAATTATCGTTTGCTCGGAGATTGTCTAACTCCTTTTACCGTCGTTTCGCAATCGCCCTTTCGCCCGAGAGTTCCTTACAACTGTCGCCAACTTTTGGAAACGACCGTCATTCCATGTCTCGAGGAAAACTACTCTTTTACTGGCGACTTGTAAAAATTTTTGTATGCGAGATTTAGTCTCCTGAAATCGTCGAGTTTCCTTTAATTTTATATGTACTTTTATTGTATATTTATTTATTACATTTATTATATATTTCCTTTTTTTTATATTTACAGAGATATTAGAAATCCTATCATACGTGTCTGGTTTCATATTTAATAATCTAGGAAACTTTAATCGAGACTCTAACCGTATATATTTTCACTTTATCTTGGTCTTCGTCCGTATACATTATATCATGAAAAATCACTCTCCGTCGAAATAATGTAATTTAATGATTTGACTTTACGATTTCTGTACGGACTTGTAGCTTCAGGCGGATTATCAACAATCGAGGTAGTAGCGAGCGATAACACACAGGTCGAGATATCGAAGCGGGGTGTAATAAATGCTCCAGGCGCGCGCGCAAACTATTTCACTGTCAATTACCAGCTGATGGATCACAAGCCCTGTCTCGATTCCCCGAGACGAATCGCTCGAACCGGTGTTCTACCTACCTACCTACCTACCTACCTTCGTATCCTACATCCTATCTTGAAAAGTCGACTACATTCTGGGTTGATCGTCGCTTCGATACGAAAGGGGAAGAGAAAGAGAAAAAGGGGTGTGTAGGTGGAAAATGTCAGTAAAGTGTCGCTGTCCGACGAAAAACGCGAGAAAGTGGTCGGTATTCTTCCATCTGGAGCGGACAGCTCGGCCATATATATATATATATATATATATATATATATATATATATATATATATAAAAGAAGGAGCGAATGGGTATTGGTAAATGGTCCGTGGTGACGAGGGCTTCCATCGTGGAAGAGCAACAGGAGCATTTGGGCGAGAAGAGAGGAATCAAAGGGGCCTGGAAACGGTGAAATACCATTCATTCGCCGAAAGTCTTCCATATAACTTTCGCGATCATCAACGGAGGAATGTTTATAAGTGGATTCTCTCATGCATAGAGGGTGCGCGCCATTTTTATTAAATATCACATAAAAGGATTCCTCGATCCATTTTCAATCGATATTTTCTTAAATTTTACCGATTGTCACGAAACACTTAATTATCCTTGCATATATTATCCTGAGATATTATCATTTATATATACAGTATATGAGAGAAAATTTTGCTAAAGTTTTATATAAACTGTAATAAAAGTAAAATTTTATTTGCACTTTTCCGAAATTTAATTTAATCTTTTAAATGTTATAAAATATCTATGAAAGGGATATTGTGCGTCCACGATATTGCTTGGAATAAGTTGACGCAGGATCGGTCGAATACTTGGCAGATGAAAGGCGGCAGGATGAATGTAGGACACTCCGTATAACGACTACCTTTCGCCTCTGCAATTTCGTTCCATTAGCGCGTCAAGCTGCCTTCATGCTTTATTGGCGGAAACCACGGCTTTTTGTCACGCACAGCACCGGCTTCCGACGCTTCGACAAAGTTAATAATCGTAAGCTTTTCGACAAATCCTGAAATGCTGTCAAGTTACTTCTGTCGTTCGACGTTTCTCCTGCGGAGACGATTAATTGGACATATCATGGCAAAAGTTTTTGCGCGTGCCGTTGAATGAAATTCAATCTATTTAATCGTAAATTCTGACATAAATTTCCAATTTTAATCTTTCAATCTTGTCTAAACTATTGAACGATAAATATTAAAATATTAAATTCAAGGGAATAGAACTCGACAACACACATCGTTTTTCGGTTTAATAGGGGAATCAATAAAAACATTTATGTAACAAAATAAAATTTAGCTGATCGCAATTTTGAAATTTTATTCTACGGCTTAATGTAAACCATTACTTTTTTCATTTCGTAGAATATTATCAGAAAAGAGAAACAAGTCGAGAATGAGTCCTCTTCCTCATTTGTTCTGTTTCCCTCGAAAAAAAAAAACCCGCATAATGATCGCGCATTTCAAAGAAAATTGTATACACGTTGTGTATGTATATGTGTGTGTACGCTTTATTGTTACAATGAAACAAGCCGCCATCGCGTGTCGTAAATATACTTATACGCAAAGATATACAGGCTACAAAGGAAGTTGGTGCGGGAAAGAAAGAAAGGAGGATGAAAACCGTCTTGGCTCGTTTTATGAATTTCCCTTCGAGCACCTTTAAAGGAACCATCATGCGGTTTTACTTTATTCTTTTTTTTTTTTCCTTTCTTTTTTTTCCACAGAGCCTCTTTCGCGCGCTTTACCAAGACGGCGGCGGGCCTTATCAAAGGATATTTAAAAGTCGCAGCGACGATTCGAGGGAAAGTTTTTCCCTTAGAATCGCGGAACAAAGCCAGCCGCCGCCGGTGAGGCGTGATCCTCTTAACGATGTTTAACGGTTGCGGTCGGATTCGACGAATAAGAATAATTTCTCCGTCGCGTGATTGCTAGGTTCGTGGTGAGCAGAGAGCAGACGAATCGATACGAGTGCATATATCACTACTGCATCTTGAACGTGTGCATATATAAATCGTTGAAAAAAATCTATATTGATATTAACATCTAAATATGAAATTATAATACAGAGCTAATTACGAAAGACATTGTGTTTTATTTATAATTTAATATAATATACATTATGATTTTTATATAATTTTTATTATTTTTTAACGACTGCTCTTTTCCTCTAGTATCGAGCAATAAAAGAGCGTGAGTGTGCTCTTTCGCGAAACTAATTCTATCAAAGTTGAACTTCGTGAAATTCAAGAGAGAAAGGGAGAGATTTCTTCTTATTATCTTAAGCATTCTCGATCGCGACGCAATTGCGGCGCGAATACAAAGGGGGATAAGCGTGGCCGATTCTGTCCGCAGTTCTCGGTCTGTTTATCGCGGCACGAAAACGCTTTTTGCTTATCGAGATCGAGCAAACGGTTGGAAGTGCTCCTCGTTCGCGAATCCTCGGCCGGAGTGGTTGCGGAATTCGCAACAGCATGAGGATGCCGCTGCATCCCATTGAAGCACACGTATGCGCGCACGCCGCATAATCGAAATGCACTGTTCATGCTTCCTTCTCCTCCTCCTCCACGGCTTATCTCCCTCCTCTCTCTCTCTCAATCTCTCTCAATCTCTCTCTTTCACTCCTTTGAGGTAAACGAGCATCCTTAATAATGCACAAGACCGATTCTACTCTGGATCAAAGGATCCCTCCCGCGTTCGATCACCGCTAAGTTAAGCGGCTCAAGATGGATATGGAAATTCCGCGGGAGACCGATTTAATGGATCACTCTATATTATTCCGCGAATTCCTGGCGTGCATCCTTGTCTGAAGACATATGGTCTTATCTACTTGCCCTCGAGGACTTCAATTAAACGTAGAACGCTTAACATCGACCTCGAGAGCTATGGTTATAGCAATTAAGTATAATTGCCAATGAAATTACTATTGCTTAGATATAATTGGATAGCAGAATACATTTTAATATTATATATAGATATATCTAAATAGAAGTATCTTTAAAACATATATTATATTTTTTAAGAGATAAATAATATACAGATATATATATATAATATATAGTATAAAGATAATCAAGACATATGCAATGGAAATATGAAAAATATAAATAAAATATAATCGCTGTATTATTTTTCTAAATTGAAGGCAGAATATCTACCTTGCTAAATTTATTAAATTAGCTTGATTTTTTTCATTAATTAGTATCTCAATTACACTGATACACTTTTGGAAAAGAGAAACACGACGGTCAAAGGGCGGATGATTAAATTAGCTTCCTGAATGCGGAATTGGAAATTCCATTGGATCACTTGGGTTAATTGTACGAACGCGTTCGTACAATTTCTAATTCAATATACGTCGACTATGTATTCGGATTTGTTGGCACGCGTACACATTACATTTCGATGTGACTGGAAATGCACGAGATGCGTATGGAAATCATATTCACGTCGACCTTCTAATTATTTCAACTGAATAATTAAAATTTTTTTATATTTCGCTTCAGAATTAGGTAGAAAATTTTTTAACTTTTTATCTGTCGTATTTTAATTTTGCCATTACTCCACTATATATAATGCCCTTTATAGGCAAAAAAATCTATTTTAATCATCAATCACAATCTATTTTAATCATATTTTCACAAATCGCAATTTTATGTTATTTTATATGTTTTAGGAGAATTAATATTGAAATTTATACATACGTCTATAATGTTATATATGTTATACGCCACGTGTATAATATATATATATATATATATATATATATATATATATATATATGTATATATGTACGTTACATTCATATATTACGTATAACAATATAATACTAGATTGTAAAGATTATATTATATGTTCCGATATTACATTTTATCAGAAAATATTAGCAAATATCGTGTTACATTTTATCATACATTATACAATACTATAATATTTCTCTTGTGAATATTAGGTGACTGTGGATCTGGGGAAGGATGCAGAGTTTCAGTGTTCCGTCACTGGTCAGCCACATCCGGTAATCTCGTGGGCGAAGGACGGTCTTCCTATTCGCGAAGGATCTTCGGGTAGGAGCAAAATTACGGGTAACGATGACTCGACATTGCGAATATCTTCTATCGTGCGGGACGACAAAGGGATGTATCAGTGTTTCGCCAAAAACGACTACGAGATGGTGCAAGCCACGGCCGAATTGCGTTTGGGAGGTAAATTTGTTCGATTTTTATATTTTCTACACCCGTCGCCCTTTTGTTCGAATGTAACTAATTTTCGTGAAAAAAAGATTGCTAATCTAAAAGCCATTGATCCATTTTTGACAATTTTTATTATCATGAAATTTAAAGAAATCCTGCTTGATTGAAATTGTGGTAAATTAAATTAGCATTGAAAAATTAAAAGACAAATGTAATAGTAAATGTTTAAGATATTGTATTTTTGTTTTTAGTAAATTAAACTAATTTATTAAACGCGTGCGTTTGTAGAGCGTAGTTAAGTATAAATTAATTTTATTTATAATTATATAATTGTGCGAGATATATCTTGATAAGAAACACACGGCGAGTGCGACTTAATATGCGGAATTTTTTTCTTTCTTTTAATACTTCTTTTAATTTCTGTTTTTTGCCCTGAACAGAAAAGCTGAGGAATACTCGAGACAATACACTTATTGTAATACGGATTTATTTAAAGTATCATACGCGCGAACTCAATGGTTTAAGCGTAATCGCGGATGTACATCCGCACAACTTTAGGGAAGTTTTATGAAAGTTTCCTCCAGAAAATAATAAGACTAAGTTAAGACTATTAACGGTACACCATTAACCGGCGGGAGACTCTATTGCCAAAGTTTTGTCTCATCTTTTCCTTCTTTTTTTTCCTTTCGCAGTTTTTATCGACTGCTTTAATTTAAGGCTTAAGTCCGTTAAATATACAAACTCATTGCTCGGAAATTGCCTTAATAAGTTACTAAACGACGACGTATTTTTAATTAAGAATGACCTTCACCCGCGCGCGTGTTATAGCGAGCTTTTATTATTCAATTACGTGCTAGCACGATGAGAAAAATTAAATGACGTAACAATCAATTTATATCAAAATGTAGAGACAGCTATAAAGGATAAATTTTTCGAAAATATTTCTTTATCTGTAACAATAATTGATATTTGTGCCAATATGTGCGAGAATACAGTTATAAAATGAATGAATTTTTATGGATAGGAAAAAGATGAATAAAATAAATTCATTTATTTTATGAATGTAATCCTTCAATTATTATACACACACTAATATATTAAATAAATAAATATAATATATTAATAATTTTAAAAACATATTTAAGAAAAAAATTATAAATGATGAAAAATAAATTTTTTTATTTTTGTGTTAATAATAAAGTTAGCTCTTGTGAAAAAAAAAAAATATTATTGATCCTGAATCACGAAATAAATTCGAATTTGCCGTCCAAGAATCAAAAGTTTCCGTATCTACGGGAGAAATGTTCGAAGGAGAGAATTTCTCAGAGACGATATATCAGACCCTTTCTTCACCTCTCGTTCTTGGGCCAAGCTCGCATTCAATAGGTGCAATCGAATTCCTTCATCGCTGCAAGTCGATTGTTCTGAACTTAGTCGTTCTCGCGAACGACATGCCCGTACATTCGCATACAGATCGAGCGAGGAAAATAAGGGCGCAAGTTAGAGAAATACCCAACCGCATACCGAGGGGTGAAATGTGCGGGTTTCGAGGTAAAAAAAGAAAAAAACAGGATGAAAGGGGAAGAAAAAGCGGAGAAAATGCTTAACGAGGACGATGCATAATGGAGAAAGGGGAAATCCACTAGCCGGCGTGCCGTGAAATAAATACGTGCCATTTGTCTTAGTCAAAGGGGTGAGAGAGAAGCGGGAAGGGGGGCCGGGGAGGGGGGGAGAGGGAGGGAAGGTTTCTCTCGGTCGACCGGAGAGAGAATGGAAAGAGAGGAGATGAAAGAGAGGGAGGGTGAAGAGATCGCGTGAGAATCGCGGGCGAAGACGGATGTGGCAACGTGGACGAATATTCCTTCGTCGTCGTCGTCGTCGTCGTTCTTCCACACGTACTCCTCGTCGTCTTTAAAACGGCGTTGGCAGAGACGATGGGCGGTGTTTTCGTGAGACATAATCCATTACCTTAAACGACCGCTGTCGCTTTCTCGACCGTCTTAAGATGCCCGTGCACACGAAGCGGGCGAGGACGGATGCGAACCTTCGGACCTTCGCATTAGTTTTCGTCGTCTTCGTGTCGTTTGGATTAAAAGGATTATAAATAGAAAGACACTCGGCTGGTAAAGAATTAGTTATTGGTTGAGGATATTCGAAGAAGTAAGCGTAAAATTCAATAATTTATATAAATCAATTTTGAAAAAGTCAAGTCTCTTAAAATATAAAATTTACAAATTTTAAAGTTTTTACTCGAAAACTTTCACTTATAATAATTCTTTTATTTTTTTTTTTTTATATAAAAGAGAGCGAAAAAAGGAAAAATATTAAAGATAGAAAAAATAAAAATCTTCTTTAGTTAGATTGCAAATATTTTATTTTAATTATTCTACTTTCGAATAATCGCGCCGACAAATTTTCAGAAAATATTACGATATTTCTTTTATTTTCTGCACGCGACTCTTGCTTCAACAATAAGTATGTTACAAAGTTAACCCGTCAAAATAAAAGAGCGTTCTTTTGTAACTGCATTTGATGAATCGAAGCATCGAATATGAAATTTGTAAACAAAATTTCTGAAATATTTTCTACTTTCATATAAATGGAACATATAAAAATATTCCACTGATTGTTTTTATCTCAATTAAACGATATCCCAGTGAAAAAAGCTGCTGGCAGCAGGTCGGAAAGTGGAAACGGAGATCGCGCTTTAAATCGCCGGCAGCAGCAGCAATAGCAGTAACACACACCCATAGCCATCCGGCATTTTCCTTCTTCCCGCAAAAAAAAAAGAGCAGAAATAAATTATTTCAAGTGGAAAATACATATGAACTCGCAGTATAAATCGCGACTTACGCGATGATATTCTTATACCTGAGACGTTCTCGTAAACGTACATATTTATTGCGAGACATTTACTGGA
Source organism: Cataglyphis hispanica (assembly GCF_021464435.1). Lineage (NCBI taxonomy): Eukaryota > Metazoa > Arthropoda > Insecta > Hymenoptera > Formicidae > Cataglyphis > Cataglyphis hispanica. The sequence continues at coordinate 2,328,358 of NC_065960.1, read as the reverse complement.
TACGCGATTCGTCTGATGCAGGCGAAATCGAAATATTCTACCGAGCAACTTACGAGTTTGTTTTAATGCGATTTGCAGCGCCGCATATGTCGTCGTCGACAGTATCATTGTTGTAGTCGCGAAATAATTGGACGGCCCGGAAGCCTCTTATGTAACAAAAGAGGAGAATCAAAGAGGCGAGGTTCCATAACGAGCAGAAATCACGCTAAAACGCGACGAGGGAAGGGAAAGGAAGGAGTAAAAAAATACATACATATGTTACACACGAGAGAGGGAAAGATTTGTGTGTCGCCGACGGTATTTTTTTTTCACACAAAGAATCCGCGTAGGCAAAATTAGGTGGGAAAACTGCTGATTTGCGCGATGAAATAGGCACTTTTGAGAGCGAGCCAAATGAGAACGTAACTGAATTAGCCGCTAAAAGCAAGTTCTTCCTGCTGTGATTGTAATTCTCGACGCTGCCGATGTTATAAGAAAGTTGGAGAGAACGCGCGCTTATACATATTTACATATTAAATCGAATATCGCGTTATTATCGTAGTTTTATTATTGTGCTTTATGCATTATGGATCGAGAGATAGAGAGAGAGAGAGAGAGAGAGAGACTCGCCTGAATAAGTTTTAATGAGATTTAAAAGATCGACAATTGAATCTCTGTTTAAGAAGAAAAATACACTCGAGATATAACACGAAGAATGTTTATAAAAATTCTCTACATTTCTTAAATATCTGTATGTGTAAATATTATTTTTCAAGTATCATAAAATTGTTACGAAACAAAATAAAATGTTTATTACAGTCTCAAAATAATAACACTCTTTCGTTTCTATTTTTATTTACAAAATTCGAAGGAAAGGATAATTTTCGTCTTTTAGAGAAAGGATTAAAGATGACATGGTACTAAAACGTATTACTCTAATTTTGTATCGACTAATATATCGAATCGAGCATCCTTCCTATTCTCTTTATCATCTTTCGCGCCCGCTTTATCAACCTTAATCGAAAGATACGGCTGCAGCACTTGATTAAAGCTAAAATCGCGCGGGGTCAGCCTGAAAAAGGTCGGAGGAAATCCTTTTAGTGTCTCTTAAAATAAGAACGAAATAATAATAACGTAGAATCTCATCGTTGTTTCAAGATTTTGTTACCATCACGTTCACATTCGACAATTTGGATTAATTAATTCCACTTAACGAATTTTCTGTCTCTTTCCGGATCACAGGCATAATACGGACGGAGAGGACAGCTTTAAATAGCGGTTACTACTAATCGACATTGATGTAATAGGGTCTCGGGCTAAGTTGCGCGCTGATGGTCGGGGTTAACTAATCCCGGATTAGTGAGTCGCTGTGTCATATTAGATTAGAGTAACAGAGTGTGTAATATATACGTACAGAATACTCTAGCGACGCTATAGTTAATCCCTGACTCTATATTTATTTATGTTCACGTAAAATAATCGATATTTAGTGCTTAAATACTGGCTATCGTATAAATAGAGTCAAGCAAAGAGATTATTTGATTATCAGAGAAATGGGGATTAATATAATAATAGTCGATACAAAATTAGAGTAATACGTTTTAGTACCATGTCATCTTTAATCCTTTCTCTAAAAGACGAAAGTTATCTTTTCGTTCGAATTTTGTAAATAAAAATAGAAACGAAAGAGTGTTATTATTTTGAGACTGTAATAAACATTTTATTTTGTTTCGTAACAATTTTATGATACTTGATCCTAAACTTCGTAATTTCTTCTTTTCTTGCAACCGTAACGTTTTATTAATAATTCTTTTACAAGTGTAACAATGTAAGAAAAAAAAATTATATATTTTTCTGAATTTGTGTTTCTAATTAATTTTTACGAAAATTTAATTAAATCTATTAATGTAATATTCGTCTATGCGTGGATGATTTTTTTTTTTTAGCGATATTCGCGGGACCTTTTATTCGCGCCGGCTATATAAAGCGATATTAAATGCCGGAACATCAAATAATTCTCCGGTTCTGATTCTGGCAAACTTCCACTTTGTTGACAACGTATCGTCGAATTGGCAGTCCAGTCGGGATAAATAACGAGGAATCGTGCTCGCGATGGATCGCGGGCAGCATTTACTGTTTACATGCATTAATGACACAAAGCCCGATGTGTAATAGCCTGGCGCGAAGCGATTGCGCGAACGTGGATGACGATGCGGGATCGTGTTGCCGTTGCTGCAAATCTGTCAAGGATTATATATCGATTCACTGAGCGCATGAAAACGATACACATATGCACGATACACGCATGATCCGCCAAAACTAATAGAAATGTTTGCGTATCGATGAACGAGGAACGTGTGATTCGATGATGATCGAGAAAAAATTAAAGTGATAAAAATGATGCCTTCCTCCGTCAAAGGAATTAATCTCAAAGACTAGATTCCTCGGACTTGAAGTTGATTAACTTTTGTTACAAAATTCGAAGAGGACTTCTAATAGCTTTCGAGTTTATAAACACGAACAAAATTAAAGAGCTTTTCCCTAAAGTAGGGCACGTCTTCCTCAATGGAATCAAAAGCCTGGAATTGTAAAAAAAAGAGCAGATAGTGGTTTATCATTACATATAAATTATGTGCTTGACTTTTTATTAGCTCAAACCACTATACGCGTTCAAGAATTGAATGCACACAATTTTATATCTTTGCTCAATGAAATTGAGAGAATACATTCGAGGCGGTTGATTGTTACGTGGAGAGATCGTACACGTTTCACTTTTTTCCACAAGTTTACATCTCTTTCAATAGTCAATCACTCTGCGTGTGTGCCTCGCGCGTTCTCTCGGTTTCAAAAAAACTCGACTCGTTATTTACGTTATATATAAAGCTATGATACGCACAAAAATCAACTGCGCTTCTCGCAAAATGTATCACTCGGCGATGTACACACTTCGGCCAATTCAATCTGCGAAATTTCCATTCCCTCGGAAACGGAAGCGGCCGCGTCGGCGAAAGCGCAGTCGGTCGTCCGCGCTGACGAGACGATGCGCAACGCGATGATGCCAGTGTTCGCGCGACGAGATAATACGAGATAATGCGAGACCCCCGCGAAACCCGGGGCGTGGCACGCGTGCAATGGCGCATTCTGATTTACGCCGTGAGCAAACAGTGCCGCGGCCCGAATCAACTACGATACCCCCCGTCTATGTCGCTTCCAACCCTATTCTCTCTTCCCCTTCCCTCCTCCTCCCCCACCCCGGGCTCCCACCCTCCACCTTCTCTACGGGGTTATTGTCGGCTCTATAATTTGGAGTTAATTCACCGGGCGGCACTCGAGTTCAGGCGTCAAACCGCAGATCGATAGTTCCGCCTGCGCGCACCGCGGGGCTTGTCATGTAAATGTTGCGTGCATAATACCCTCTGCCCTCCTCCTCCACCTCCTCCTTCTCCTCTCGCCTTGCGGCGACCCAGGGCCATTTCCACGGCGATGCCCACCGCAGACGGCCAGGCTAGGCTGTCTCTCTCTCTCTCTCTCTCTCTCTCTCTCTCTCTACGCGGAGCGTATCCGCGTCGCAATGCACCTGATTTCAGGTGTACACACGCTCGGCAACACGTACGTCAACATTCCGATAAAGGCCTGATTCGAATGCCCCGCAATAGCCAGGCTTACGTCAATAGGAACAGCAGGGAAATTGTTCTCGGCTTTAATAAAAAGCAATCTGCAAAGTTGTGACCTGATCCGGAATTGTTTCGATGTCTGAGATTCTTGAGCAAAATTTAATTTTTAAATAAAATTAATTAGAATAGTATTATTATTGTGATTTCAATTTTCAAAATTATTATATTTATACCGTGTTTATATTTGCACATTTTTTTACTACCTCGTGCTTTAGTATTGCAGTTGTTTAGAAACACAAGCTTGTTTGTGCAGTAGCAGTCTGAGAAATTCTTTCTCTCTCTCTCTCTCTGACGGCACAATTTGAGGAAAATTCCGACTATCGCACGGAGATTTTCCGTGAATATTCCCACTGTTGCGCGAGTTATATACAGGTGGATTTAGACTGCACTATACGATGTACACGCAGCAATTTCGAGATTCTTGCAGCTGCAGCTGTAAGTCGCGTGCCAATGCGATTTGCATGTGGTAATGCTATTCAGTGTGTAAAAGTAAACAAACATTCTTTTTATATAAAATCACAATCCCTCTTTCGTTACTGTCATAGGTTTTTGACGGATATCTTTCAAAGAGTTTATTAATATATAAATTGCTACAGATGTATAATTAAATACTGACTTTAAAATAGGATATCCTGACAACGAAACAATCTATGAAAATAAGCATTTTTCAGTTTTGAAATAATTTGTTTACTTCTACTTAATCGTGTATGAAAACGTGTACGATGTGAAAACAAAACATTAACTTATACATTCTCACTTTGACATTTACAAAAATGTCCTCTGTTTGTTTACACACATGTTTTACATCAGCGAACACAAAATGCGTTTGTCAAATGGAAAGAAATTCTGATGGAATTGAAGAATTTACATTTTTGTGATACATAGATATATGTATAATAAAACATGTGTACAAATGAAAGGAAAAAACACGTAAAATATTTTTTTGTAATTTGTTTGCCCAATAAACATGAGGGAATATATTTTAAAAAGTTTTATTTTTACATTATACTCAATTAAATAGAAGCAACCAAATCTCATTAATTGAACATCAAAAACAAAAATCGCTTCTAATTATGACAGAATTGATTTATATATATATATTATTCAATTAGAGCAAAAATAAATTTTGAATTTAATTATGTGATTTAATATTTAATACAAATTATAATTAAATTTTCTGAGACACTCACGCGTAAAATAATTTTTGTATTACAATTTTCATTATTTTTCTTCTTTTAAAATAATAATAAAATGAAAAGAAATTAATTTTGAAATTGCAAGTAAGAGCCTCTTTAATAAATTTGAACTTCTATCGTTGTCTATAGATGCAGCGCCTCAACTTCTATACAAGTTTATCGAGCAGACGATGCAGCCAGGTCCCTCGGTGTCGCTCAAGTGTATCGCGATGGGCAACCCTACGCCGCATTTCTCCTGGACACTCGATGGGTTTCCTCTTCCACAAAACGATAGGTAGGACGAGTAGTTTGCCTCGCAAGAGTCTCCTCGTCTCTTGCCGAACGGTGGCTAAAGGGCGGGCGTTGATAGAATCCCCTATCTGTTTTTTTCTCTCTTATTCTTCTGTCAAACGGAAAGTTTATGGCATCAAAAATCGACGAGCGATGTACACGGAGAGATTATTCGCGGTTATTAACCTTAGGGTATTACATGCGAGATCGTCGTGGGAAATCGGTATGGAAGCGCGGGTTTTCCATCCGGCGGATCTCGTGGGAGTATCTCTCGATAGGCCCCCGCGGGCTTCGATTCTCTGAACCAATTGAGAGGAAAATTACCAATCACGCTGTTCAGTCTGAACGTTTTTAAAAGCCGACCAAATTCCGAAGAGCGATGGATTTAACGGGCGCTCGCATAAGTCGAGCAGACGGTCGATAATTCCGCGGTCCCGATGATTATCGCCGCAAGCGAGTCGCGATAAGAATAATCTCGTTGAAAAAGAGAGATCCTTCTAAGAGGGAAGTGTCTCCTTGCGAAAAATGAAACTGTCTATCGTGAGAAATAAATTTTTCGATAGAGTCTCTTAAATTAATCTATGTGTCAGATCTATTAAATATTGATTTAAGTTTGTTACATCTATAATACCCTACTTAAGTATCGATACATGTACGAAATTATTTATGTGGAAAATAATAGATACTAACGCACATTAAATTTCTTGGAATATGACACAATTTTACCTTGCGACGAGAGATTTTGCAAAAATTTATCGCATATCTAACGTTGATGAATGATAAAAGATACTCTCGTCGACAATATTGATTTACGCTTCGCGAGGTTCAGCAAAAAAAAATTTTCAATAATTCTCCCGACGAAGGATCGTCGTGTACGTAGCGGGCTGGGATAGGATAGGTAGATTAGTAAAACAGCGGTGATTTGCTTGCAGATTCATGATAGGCCAGTACGTGACGGTGCACGGCGACGTGATATCCCATGTGAACATAAGCGCGGTGCGGGTGGAGGACGGCGGCGAATACAGGTGCTCGGCGGTGAATCGCGTCGCAAAGGTGCATCACGAGGCCCGGCTCAATATTTATGGGCTGCCTCATGTGCGACCGATGGGAAACTACGCCGCCGTGGCTGGGGAGACGACCGTCATCAAGTGTCCCGTCGCGGGCTTCCCGATCGCCAGTATTACCTGGGAGAAAGGTTCGCTGTCACATCAGTCAGTGGTTTTCCACAAACATTCAACTTTTTTTTTAAATTCTCTTGTATGTTTTTTCCCATTTTTGTTTTTTAGATATTTGCATGCTACATCGAATGAATTAATGGAGGTCTCGCATTTTATTATTATTAGAATATTATTAAAATATTAAATAATTATTATTAAAATATAATAAAGTTATATCGCACCTGAGGGAAATGATGTGAAATGTTTTCGAGCAACAATTTCAATTTTGTTTGATCGTTTTTTTTTTAATTCGGAGCAAGAACGAAAGAGATGACAATATTGTCAAAAGATATATTTTCACGTATACTTCTAATAAAGGGAAGAGAAATGTGGACCGTAGATTGAAAACCACTGGATCGAAGAAGATGAGATTTTTCGCAATACGATTCTTTCATCGACAGAATCTTTGCTTTATTATTTTATTACTCGCTTTTAGCTCTCGATACTTCGGGATCTTGGGTTTTCCGCGAACTTTCGCCTTTATCGCGAAATTGAATTATTCAGTTATTCTTTCGATATTAAAAACTTGATGTCTTTCGACGTCAAGTGGAAGATCTCTTATTTCAATAGTAGAGAGAGAGATACACTCATGTACTTATATGTTACATTTGTGTCATATTTCCTATAAAGCATTGTGATGCGATTCGACAAAAGTCGCGTTGTGTCGCATCTCGGCTAAAACGATCGCAAAATCTCTAGAGATGTATATAGTATTATTTTCCATATATATATATATATATATATATATATATATATATATATATATCGTCGATTATTGATCTGCCTCTCGGCGTACTCGGCTATCGAGCGAACCGCAAACGAAAGCGCATCGCTCTTTTCCCGCTTTAATGAAGTCCTCCGACCTTTACGCGGCGCGTCTTTTATTTTCCCTGGCCGGGTGATGGAATTAAACGCTCGCGGGAGATTAAAATACTCGGGATGCTGCAGAGAGGATGCGTAAAGAAGTCAACGGCCGCGTCTTCGACCTCGGTGGAAAGGTCGCGTTTCGCCGGGAAATTTCCTCCTCGTCTGCCTTTAGGGAGATCTTTAGGGAGGAACCCGTTCCGCGTTCCCACGCGGGTGGGCGTGTAAGTGTCCCGAGAAGAGGGTGGAAAATCTTTTTATTTCGATCGAGGTCGCTAGTCGTCCCGAAGCGGCCAACTTCGGGCGCTCCTTCTCGTCATGATGAACTCGACTTCGGGAAACTTTCAAACGATCGTTGCGCCAACTTTCCACCCCAACTTCCGTCGACGACGACGACGACTCGGCCGCGCGAAACCATCCACGGCCATTTGGTCCATTAAGCGTTATAAGCGCGATGCTTTTTAAGGATCTACGGAAAATATCTGGCGGAAGGGTTCATCTACGTTTCGAAGATTTTACGACATTTCTGTTTTTATAATTAATGCTTCGTTTTATATTCTGCATGTGTTTAATGCGCGCATTTAATTGTTTATTGTATATTATTTTTATACATGTTATAAATATCCTGTGTGTGTAAACATTTTATATGTATTGTACAATAAGTGTCCTGTGGAAAAAAACCTTGCATTCTACAAACATCAATATGTCTATAAAAAGTAATCTCGATTCGTGTATGCACATATTTCCTGTATTATATTTTTCGTGTATTATATTATTATATTTTTATGATTTCATTTTTTATGTATCTGTTTATATATATATATATATATATATATTGTTGTATTTTGTATTATATTTAAATATGATTGTGTACAGCATGAATGTCTATTTAACGTTATAAAATATTGTAAGATACTATTCCTGTCTTTAGCCGCTTCTCTTTTAAAATATATATTGCGCACTAAAACGACTTCAGTTCGATAACAATTTCAAAGTCGGTCGGCTATGAAAGCATATTGAACACTCGACTGCATCGCCGTCCGTAACATCGCCAATGCGGTGCGAACTCAGTGGAAAACCACATTTCCACAATGCTACGGTCACACGGATTGCGTGGCGAACAGCGCAAAACAAATGCATAATTTAAACTCAAATATCGCACCTTCGTGGACCGCGATTTTCGATTAAAACTCGCTCTCGGGCCGATGAAGAAGGATATTCCCATGATTATTCTTGACAATAAAAAACAGCCGTTCAAATAGAAATATAAAATTTGTTAGGAGCAAGTAAAATAGCAACTTTAACATAATAATAACTGTATTATTATATTATTTATTTTTTTATTTATTTATTTGAGAAATTGCAATATTAATTTACAAGTTTTTACGAATCCAATTTTTTCATAAATGCGTCCTTTTTTCGAAAAAAATTGTCAGATATATATATAAAACATCTTTGCCTCGCAGATGGTCAAATATTACCGACCAGCCGTCGTCAGGATGTGTCCACGAACGGTACTCTGGTGCTGCATCGGGTTGACAGCAGCACCGATCGCGGTGCGTACACGTGCACCGCGAAGAACAAGCAAGGCCGCTCCGACTCGCAAACCATTCACATCGAAGTCAAAGGTAAAGTCTGCCGTTCACTCGCACATTGCACCCGAATTATAATGCACTCTGTTTCTTATTTTTCTCCGTTTCTTTTAATGCGGATATTATGTCCGTTTAAATTGGAACAACAGTGTCCCGCAAGCGAGTTCGTCGTTCGACAATAATGGTGATCCGCTTTATCGGGATTTTCCGCGATTTCCCCTCGAGGCCATCCGCAGCGTCAACCGCCGTAGCTAGTAATCGCGACAAAGTGCTTTCGATGATGAAATCGATTTATCGGAAGAAACCGCGCGCCCACGTCGTTTGCGGATCTGCCGCAAGCGAAAATCGCCAAGCTTCCAATCTTCTGTTAACTACTTGCCGGATCAAATCGGATTTGAAGAAAAAAATAATAAGCAATAAAATATATATAATATATAATAGGGTGTTCCAAAAAACACACCGGATGTGTTTTAATAACAGATTCTTTGACCAATTTGAGAGCATTTTCCTCGGCAAAAGCGTCAATAATTTTTGAGTTATTGATGATTAAAAAAAGAGAAGAGCTTTTTGCAAACTAAACTTTGTGAAGAGAGAGAATTGAAAGATTAACAAAAACTACATTCTTTAATTAATTTTAGATGAAGTTTATTTTAATAGATTTTTAGTTTAAGAATTAATTACATATATACGATGGCAAAAATTGAAAACTTGCAAAAAGTGATACTCTTCCTCGACAATTTTATCGAAGAAAAAATCTCTAAATTGGCCAAAGAATCTATTATCAAAAGGACACTCGATGGTTTTATGATACCTTGCATACCATTCTATATATTATAAAAATTATATACATCATTCAAAACACGATCTTGAATGTAGCAAGTGGTCAATAAAAAAAATTCAAACGCATATATCAAGGAAATGTCCGATTCGTCTTTCTTCTGAAGGAATTTTAAATTGATAGCCGTGCGCGCAGAATTGCGCGAACGTTTTATCGAATCGTGAATTTTTATCTCGCGCATTGAAGCACGACAATTTTCCTCTCGATATGCATCACATCGCGGAGAGAGAGATAGAATCGTAAGAAAAATTTGTAGCGCTTCTTTCGCATACAGTCTCGTGTGTATAATGCAGAAAAAGGGTAAAAGGAAGAACCACAAGTACACATTTTATTTCTGGAGATCGAACGGTGCGAAGACTCCTCTATCTCGCATATACATGTGTATGTGTGTGTGTGTGTGTGTGTGTGTGCAACGAACTTTCTATGATTTAAAAAGAAATCCCAGCCGCTTCATTTCTACCGCAAAAGACGCTCTACGTTTGGCTACGTAAGTCTTCTCTCTCGCGTAACAGGATATTTCGGGAGATAAATTATTTCGCAAGAACTTCCATACATTTATTCTCGATGTGTATACGGTATGAATTTATTGCCATTCTAGTTCAATAATGGTTATATACAAGGAGCATTTTAAAATTTCCAATCCTACATAAATTCTTCAATTAATTCATTATATAATAGATATATATATATATATATATATATATATATATATATATATATAATATTTTAATGAAATGATTTTTTTAAACACATTAGAGATTAAATGTTAATAAAAATATTTAAAGATATCAAAATTATTTGTTCTTGCTGTGATGAGGCATTAAATGTGCAATTTATTATCGTTTCAATAAAATTAGGGACACTGTCGTACCATTAAATAACATAATGCTTAAATATTTTTTAATAAATTCTTTTTAGCGTACAATATATTTAAAGGATTTTTTAATAATTCTTTTTAACGTACAATATATTTAAAGGAAGATAATACAACTTTAATAATATAATATCTTAAATACTGCTTTCTTGGATTAATGACAATTTCAGATCATGATTTTTGTGCTGCGATCGCATCGAGCAAAGCACGCAGGTAGGATATGTAAAATGTGTTTGCGACGGTTACCGAGAAAATTAAATTCCGCAAACTTGAAACTCTTCATGTACTCCGAACCCAAATTTTTTGAGTCGAGAGGATATTGAATTGCAAAAGCCGAGTATATACGGAGAGAGAAGAAAAAACATCGAATATTCTGTTAAACTGTTACAGAGTTATTTCATTTAAGAAAAATATGCAATAATTGTACATTATTCTCCGCAAGATTTTTTAGAAAAAATAATTCTAAAACACTAAAAACAAAATGAGTAATTAAAAAGAGAGAGAAAGAAGTAAAAAAAAACCAATGCTATTCCATGATTCGGAGATAATCCAGTGCATTCTCTAACAATTGAATATACAGTATCAAAAATATTATATAAATAATTATATCCGTTTATTCATTTTGACATATTTAAAAAGCACTCTCCACGATTCTGTTTTCTCTCGATCATTCAACTCCTTCCGGTGCAACAACAAAGGATAACGACGACGACGACGACGACGACGACGATGCAAGCCGTCACGATGTGAGAAATAAATTCTCGTGCTCTCTTGTAATTTGCAGTACCACCTAAAATCGATCCGTTTAGCTTTCCCGACAATATCCAGGCGGGCGCGCGGGTCCACGTGACCTGCGCGGTCAGCGAGGGTGACTCGCCCCTGAAGATCACCTGGCTGAAGGACGGCAGGCCGTTGAAGCCGCGGGAGGCCACCACGCATCAGATCGGCGAGTTCGATCTCGCATTGAGGATACAGAGCGCGTCGACCGCGCATAACGGCAACTATACTTGCGTGGCGAGCAACGACGCCTCCAGGACATCCCGCACAGCATCCCTCCTGGTCCATGGTACGCAACGGCCGCAGCCTATCCGTCGAATGCCGGAAATTCTTCGCCTTCATTATCTCTCCCTAACCCTTCTTCCTGCTCCCGCTTTCAAAAAGAAAAAACTATCCGAAAATCATTTCAGATCGTGAATTTTTTTTTTTGTTTGTCTCGCCCGAAAAATGATAATTTTTTTTCCTCCGTTATACATGTACTTCTCTGGCTCGATTCTCATATTTAGCGTAGAACAATATCCCATTATATATTTTTTAATCTCGTCACTGTCTATAGATACTTGAGCTTCGAGAGAATTTTTCCTGATTTTTCGAACCAATCTCCATATTCGAGTAGAATAGCCATTTTTATTTCCTCGACTCGCGGTTGTGATTTCGCTAAAAGCTCTCTTCCAATCATACGTGGCGGTTTACGCGCATTTCCGTTGCACCGCGACGAGTACCGGCGATCGGGAGAGAAATGGGGAGGGAAAAAATATTACGACGGTCGCTATTAATCGACACGTGCGACTCTCGAACCACCCACTTCATCTCGCGGGCGTAGCAAAAGATCAATCCACGATGGAATAATAATCGTCGATATAGGAAGGGTAAAAAGTTTGATATCGCGCGCAAATTTCCGTCGACGTTGAAATGATCTATTTTTTTTTGTTAACATTGTCCATGTAAAACGACGAGATTCCATCGAGCGAGTGATAAAAAAGCGCGATGAAAAGGGAAAAATGAAAAATCGAAGAGATTACGCGGTCGAGATCTTTCGTGATTATATATCAAACCCCGTTCCTGACTTCTATTATACAAGGAGCACTTCTACAGAGAGAAGCGAGATATTTATCACTCAAAGGCTAAAGATTGTAGTGACAGAGAGACGGCCTCCACATGTCTGTAACCGTCGATGCGCGATACGTATTATGCGATCCCCGAGAGTTTACATCGCTCCCCCATCGAGGACGATGCGTGTATTAAAAGCGCCTGTTCTTTCGACGAGCGAATCGCCGCGAGCGAAACCGAGTTCTCGTCGTCGACGACGACGACGACGAGCGAACGAGTCGCCCAAGGGCGATTTCCGCATTTTGTCGAGCAAAGAACAAACAGGGGGGAACAGATTGTTCCTCTTTGTGTATGCGCCTCCTACGTATTTATTTATTCCGTGTGTCGTCTTGTAAGCGACGAATAAAATTAATCCACGAATAGTAATCCGTGCTGTCAGAAATTAGATTCTCTTTGGGAGAAACGATTCTATTTACCTCCTTCGCTCTCACAAATTACGCGGAAATTGAAAAATCTAAAAAACGAAAACGATGCAATTTATCTCTTACACTTCTTATCTCTTTTTTAAACCCGCAAAAAAATTGTAATTTTTCAGCCTCAGATGAAAAGAAATTTCTTAAATCTCTAGACTCGCACTCGCGCGGATTAATGTCATAGCGCTCGCTATCGATAACGGGGGAGACGCCAATTAAGGGGATCGTCGACCTCCAAATTATCTTGGCCGGGAATTCGCGCTTTACTTCCTCCGAAACTATGCGACGCAAATTTATCAACGCAATGTGTCTCCCGCAAGAGCTTCTTTGTTGCCTCGCCCGAGAACCCGTCCTCTCTGTTCTCCTTCTCCTCACTTTTGTACGTATATATATATATATATATATATATATATATATATATATATATATATATGGACGTTTATTACGTACCTATATGTATCCCCCAATATACATGCATACATGCGACGGACCTTTTTGGGCATTACTCACGTTACGTTGCCACTATCTAGTCGCCTCTATCCGCGGTTTCTCAATTATTCTCAAACAACCGTCACGTTCTATTCTAATACCCCCGGGGGCTCTGGATTGTATCCCGTGTACACATCGGTATCGCACGAGGTGCACAACGAGGCAAGTTATTATTGTTGTTCCACGGCATTACGCTCGTCGCGACGAGAGTATTCCCATCGAAAAGTCGACGACCGGGAATGAGGAGGGATCCTTTCTCCCTCGTTGTCTCGTGCTTCTGCTTGATTGTTTTCGCCGCTGCATATTTTGCGAAATATACACGACGAGCGTCGAAACACCCAAGGGACGTGCTGTTCGCGAACGTCGAAAACGTACAGCTCGCGATTCTATCTCGCGGAGCCATAAACCCTTTCAGTGATGCAGGAAGATGTCGCGAATTGTTCTCGATTCGCTTAAATGGCTTTTAGCGAAACGGTAATGATAAACAGCGACTATTTACTAATTAGAAAATTTCCGTGTGTTAAATGACTGAAGATGAATATTATTTAATCGGTCGATATTAATGGAATGACATTTCTCTTATTTTGTCGGTTTTTAATTCAACATTATTTCTCTCTTTGTTTCAGTACAGACACACTCTTACGCAAGCACATAACAAATATAACACAGCGTCGCATGATAAATTAAATCACTCTCTCTTTCACACTTTCACAGCTAATTAATCAACATGAATCTCATAATGTTCCTCATTTTATTCCATCAATTCTAGCGAGACGAGAAAGATGTGTCTGTGGGTCTGTGCGTTGGAAGTTCGCTTTCAAAGACCGCCCTCAGATCTCGACCACGGATCCGCCGTTGTAAGCCGATCCGCGAAACTCGCCGGTCAAACTATCAACTCGACAATTTAACCCTTGTTCCTCCCGACTAACCGCGTTTCGATGAACGACGGCGGATAAGTTCCGTTTTCCGGGACGTCGAATCAGGACTAACTATTTATTTCTCGCGATTCTAATCGATCCGCGATAAGCGTCAAACATAAGAAAAAAAAATGCAGGAACGTCCAGAGTGGAAGAAGACTCGTTCGATCAACAGCGGAGAAGGCCACCTCCAAGAGAAATTCTCCAACAAGCATCCACGCACGTGTACACAAACATACCATTCACACTCACAGTCACCATGTTTTCTCTCTCTTTTTTTGTGCAGTTCCGCCCACCATAGCTCCCTTTAGCTTTAAGAAGGACCTGTCGGAGGGCCTGCGAGCCCAGGTGACCTGCATGGTCGAGAAGGGCGATCCGCCGTTCACGATCATCTGGTCGAAGGACGGCGAGCCGATTTCCACCCCCGGCACGGCCGCCGCCGTCGCCGTCGTAAACGATCCCCGACACCACTCGCAGACACCCCCTGGGCTGCGCGTAACCAACATTGACGGTCATTCCAGCGCCATAGTTATCGAGCGCGTCACCGCCGCTCACACCGGCAACTATACTTGCCTGGCGCGCAATTCGGTGGCCGAGGTCCTCTGGACGGCCGAGTTGATCGTTCGTGGTAAAGTAAAGAGAGCTGTAAAACCGCACTAGCTGTGCCGCACCGCGGCGAGAACGCACCGAGTCTGTGTGTTTTTTTATTTCCTCTCTTTCTCGCACATCACTGTTTTGCACCTGGCAGCGCACTATTGTATTCGCGATGATGTAGCGATGACGGGTGAACGACTCTGGAGGGTGAAGATGATTGCGATCTGAATAGAATCTTTTAGCCTTTATTTAGAGAAAGAAAGATAATAAAAATACACGAATTATTTATATATAATTTAAATTAAAAATTTATTTTATTATTCATTAATATATATAAAATGTGATTTAAAATTCAAGTTATTTTCGGATGTGCGTATGGGAATGTAGAATTTTTATTTAACATAATTATGTTATTGTGATTTAAAGTGAAATATCTCGGAAATTATGAATTTTCAAGAAAAATGTCAAGAAGCAAAAAATGTTCATTTAATCTTAATTAATTTTTATAATCTTAAAATGCTTTTTAAACTTTATTTTACGGTGTCGTAAACATAACTGTTATTTATATTGTCGAGCTTTCAACCGTGACAGAGAGAATGCACGATTCACGGATAAATTACAATGGTAGAGTGTGAAATTAAATTCCCTGGCGATCGAGCGACGGGGGAATTTCACAAAATAAAAATCGCGAATAATAGTACAAGTTTGCGATTTAAAATGCCGAGTCACCCTCCGATTCTATTCATCCGCTGTCGCCGTATCGTTGTCACGTAAGCGCAGCCGCAGCCGCAGCAGCAGCAGTAGCAGCCACCGCAGCCGTCCGTCAAAAAGTAGCATGATGCCGGGGAGTCACACGCTAGGGCTGCGCGCTCGGATTTTGCAGCAGCATCCGGATATCCGGATATCGACGAAGAATATCGACTGCGTTCGCGCGCGCTCGGAATTCGAACGCCGCGGGACTAGCTTTGTGTGCTAAAAGTAATATCCGTCCTCCCCCCGTGAATTATGGCACATATGCCGTTAAACGGGACCACCATACGCGTACGTGTATTGTTAACAAGGCGGAATTGATATTGATAGCAAAAATCTCCCGCAGATTCCTCTATCGATGGCGTTTTGACGATTATTTGCGATATATGTGATGAGCGGTTTTGTAATTAACCGAAAGATAATAGAGTGTCCCAAGAGGAAATAGAGATATGAGAAGTGTCCGATTTAAAAGTCTTTAAATACTATAAATTGTAACACTAATTATTTTTTTTTTATTTATTATTTATTACTTAATTTTGACATTTTACTTGTATTAGTTATTATTTTTATTTTTCTCAGTATGTATCTTTCCTAGCAGTCATAGCATTTGATATAAATTCCAATTTCTATTTAAAGCCCTTTGAACAACATTTCTGATATCTGACAGATCTGTCTTTCGGAGCATTCTAAGTAATATTTTTTTTTCTTATACAGTTCGCGTTTTAAATTTTTCAGAATTAAGAAGATATTACAGACCAAATTTTTTTTTATCTCATAGATGTATCAGTATTCTTTGGGATAAGAGTTGAATTTTTCACAAAAAGAATCGAAACAAAAATGATTTTACTACGCGAAAAATTTATTCATAAAAAATAACGGGAGAAGAGTCGCGTGCGGAATTTTTCTGGAAACGCGTTACGCTCTAGCCGAATGTTTACGAGATACGCGAGAGGACAATTTGCCATTCCGGATAAACGGGCGACGGCATTGTCCGGATAAACGCACAGCTCTAGAGTCTTTTTTTCCGAGACGATACACGCGAAATGACGCAGCAGCAGCAGCAGCAGCAGCAGCCGCCCAGCCAGCAACCCCCGTCGCACCAACGCACTTGAGCACAGCATAATATAACGTTGTTTCACCCCCCTCACGCGGTCTCTCACCGCACATATATCGTATTTTCTATCTAGATATGTATCCAACACATTCGCGCACAGTCGCGTTCCAACTCGCACCTCTCTCTACCTCTTATCGCGATAATTAAGTACTGCGATCGCATACTCTCTCGCATTAATTTCGCGAGTGTCAAATGCAAACGCGGCACCCAACCCTTTGATTACGAAAGAGAGCGTTGGCCAAGAATTATAATGCATTTCCCTTTCAATGCTTTAACGTTGAATAATAATTTAAGAAAAGGTCTTATTAATTTACATCTTAAATGTATTAATTGACATATTGGGTGATCATTGTGCTGGAAGAGAGACACAATGAAATGTGTAAAGAAAAAAGATATATAAAAAATATACGTAAAACAAGAAATAGAATTTTGATATATCCGAGCGTTTGTCATATTCAACACGATCGCAGTAGCCTAGAATGAAAAATGTACTGCATGCGAGGGCCAATACGCAGGCACTCTTCACCAAATTCGATTTTATATATTATATATATATATATATATATATATATATATATATATGTGTGTATATATAGCACCACACCGTCTTATGTATGAGCCACAGCGAGTTAGACGAGCCAGCAGCAGCAGCAGCAGCAACAGCAGCAATCTCGTAGTTCAATTTTATAGCACCGAGTCACGTTCATTTCACCCAGCACACGCATATCTGCACTGACACGTTTTTCACAAGTTATTTTTCTCTCTTATTTGATCTTGGGCGTCCCTAATCCCTTGGCACATACCGATATCACCGATGCAACGCCCGTTCCTATACGCCGGTTCCTTCTCTCCGTCCTCTTTCCTTTCTCTCCGCGTCATCGAAAATTTGTATGCCACCTATCTAACCCACCGAGACGAATCTGTCCCGTTTGATCCGCACGTTTGCCGAAAGAATTGGTTTCTGATGCGAAATCGTTACAGCGATGAAGGGTAGAAGGGAATTGAGGGACTATTACATTTTTATTGGATTGAGATCGATAGCCAATCTCAGTTTAGATATCAAAGTCAAAATATTCAAATTAACAAGAAGGACGGTCGATTGCTCTCGAGAGGAAGAGAGAGAATTATCAAAAGTTTAATTTTATGATTAAAAAAAAAAGAAAATAAAGAACTTAGTATCTCTCCAAACTGTCGCTTTATCGACTAAAATAAATTTCGTGATGATAATTGTCTTTGTATAAACACAACATATCTTTATTTATCTTACATATCTTTATATCGTCATAATTTTACTGATTTTGTTTGAGATCGCGCATAAATTATCATCCACGAAATTGTCCAAATGGAAAATCACAAATTTTTCATATAATTCAATTCTCGCGATATGATACGGAGCGTAATATCCTTCACTCTTTCAACTCTTTAATTATTAATTACAATTGAACGAATGATTTGCTTGCCAGCGCATAAATACACGCCGCATTATATAAATGAGGGTGCACATATATATGAAATCCGATGGGCAAACGTTCGATTCAGACGGGACACGTATTTCGTGCACTTTGTGTGTGTATATTTGTACGCAACAATTGATCGTGCACATTCATATACGCTCTATTGGATTTGTACAGCACCGATTTATCGTATCACTTGTACCGCTCTGTTCTCTGTGGTTATCGCGGTGTTAATCATCGATATTATTTTATGATTTGTCCCCGATGGAAAAATCTTTTATCCAGCGCGCACGTTTGCCACACGTTTTTTCTCCCTTTATTTTCCTTTACTACCTCTCTTCGTTTCTCTTCCATCCGTTCTCTTTCCCCCATCTTGATATGCGCGAAACAGGGAAAGAACGAAAGAGAGAGAGAAAAGACAAAAAAAAAAGAGGCAAATAACGAACAGTACATAATTTTTATCGGCAAAAGTTTCGTCCCATTTATCCGCAATCCCGAGAGGACACTGCAGCTTTCTCCTTCTCTCTCTTTCTCTCTCTCTCTCTCTCTCTTTCTATCTCGTGCGCATTTTCAAATTCTATTTCTCTTTACTTTCACGGCAGCTAAAGTAGGAAGTTACAGTAGGCCAATCCTCTCCCCAGGAACTTTTCGCTCTTGCCTCGGCACAATAAGCTTAAAGCAAAGAAATGTCGCGCGACGATATTCGGAAGTCTTCGTTCTCGGCGAATTCTAGCCAGATAGCGATTAAGAGGACAATAGTCGCTCTAAATTAATCGATCAAAATTTATTCCGAGAGTTAACTTTTTCCTTCGTCAAAAATATCATTGCAGACAATCTTAATTTTTTAATAATAATAATATAATCACGCTCAGCTGAGAGGGGTGAGAAGATTAAAATTTTTTTTTAATGCAAAAATTTACCTCAAATTAAAATGAAGGAATACGATTTTGTAGAGCAAACAGCATAATCGCGTAGCTTCCGGATCGCGTCGTCGCAATAGCCGCTGGCTATCCGGGAGTGATTTCACGATTTAATCGATTAATAATCGCGCAATTGTGGATCAGTACCCCCTCGCTGGGTGGTGGAGCCGCAGGATGCCCGCGCGTCGGAGGGGATGCCCCGATTGAGCCTGCATTGCCACGCTGACGGGTTCCCGCCACCGCTGGTCACGTGGCGGCGAGGTAGCGGCAGGAAACCGGGCGATTATCACGATATAGCCAGCCACGAGCATATGCAGGATCTGAGGATACACTCGAACGGCTCGCTGGTGTTCGGCCGAGTGCAGGAGGATCACGAGGGCTTTTATCTGTGCGAGGCCGTGAACGGAATCGGAGCCGGTCTCAGCAAGGTCGTTTACCTCACCGTCAATGGTATGATTTTTTTAAATAGTTTCTAAAGATGACCACCTAAGCACGAAATCTCGTTTCTTCATTATAACAGCGGGAGTACAAAAGGTACGGTTATTCGATGGTCTCCTTTTCAATGCTGCACAATATCCTTTTTATGGTCTAGTAATTGTTAGAAGAAGATTTAATAACGTAAAATGTCATTTTTTACAACGAAAGCATTATCTTCCAGTTACCATTCGCAGTTGCAAAAAATATCTCAATATATTTGCTGTAACTAAATCTTTGCGAGACAAAAATACGCCCTCTCTTTCTCTCGAAAATTCCTTTCAGAAGGACTAGTCTCTCCTTTACTAATTGGCGATTAACTCTAATTGGATTTCGACGATGCTCCGCGTATTATCAACAGTGTGACAATTGATCCATGTAGTCAATTAGAGCTTTATCCTTCTAAGGCAATGGGAAAATATTTTCTCACGAAATAATCAAATTGCTCGAATAGTCACTCTGCAGAACGCAGATCTCTCTTGGTTTTCAGAGCAAACATTAACGGTGTGAAAGTTTAATAAAACATTTGTTTGAAAGATAATATGATAAAATTAAGATTTGTGTAAAATTTTTTAATCTCTCTTATTATCTTTTAATCACACATTCTAAAGTTTCAATTTTTATCGAAATTTTAGTTGTATGGTATTGATTTATAATATAATTTTTAATATAAATATATATATAATAACTATTTAATAATAATAAATATATATATTTATATATATATATATATATATATATATATATATATATAAACTATATAATAAAATAATTTAGATTAAACCTATAAATATATCTACATCTCTATTATTTTTTCTTTTAAATTCGTCGATCTGATCAAACCCATCGTTTTCCACTAGCACTTCTATGAGAAAAATTCGATTTTATGAAGAAGTAGAATTTTGCTCGGTTATCTGGTATCATTCTGAAATAACAGAATACAAGTTTCTACATCTATTGCACACATGGATCATTCTTTAATTGCGCAGTTCCCGCGCATTTCGTGGAAAAGCATCGCAATCAGACCGCGAGACTAGGCTCGAACGCTTCGCTGCGCTGCGAGGCAAAGGGTGACCATCCGTTGAAGATAGCCTGGAAGAAGGCCAGCTCCCAGTTGGATCCGAAGCTCCCGGACTATCGTTACACCCTGAAGGAGGACAATACCACGGACGGAGTCGTCAGCGTTCTCGGCTTCATCAGTACCAGCCGCGAGGATAGCGGCAGGTACTTTTGTATCGCGTCCAACACTTACGGTCGCGACGAGATGACGATTCATCTTTATATCCAAGGTATGTAAATGACTGATAAATTCCGAGAAGGTGTGTGTCCTCTCACACGTAAAAAGAATCAACTTTGAATCGTGAAAATATAACAGTAAGTTGACACATGACAGAAAGAAATTTAACAATACTTGCTCGCAGTAATAATGAAAATAATAACAATATTAATAAATTTACATTGTTGCGATGATGATAATAATCGTTTGCGCATTGTTGGGCAGATTATCAGTGGAGAGTATGAAATTATTGCGAAGCGTATACTATCGCGATGATACCTTCGAGGCATCGGATGTTTGTGCGTAACGCTATTCCGCTGGACGTAATTATCGTAATGTATACAAGCGCTCTCGACAACGCGCGTCCATTTAATTTAATGTACATTCGCACAAGTACACGCGCGGCAAGGCAGAGAGAGAGAGAGAGAGAGAGAGAGAGATGAGCTTGCGCGCCCTACATGTTCTCCAAAATGAGAGATATACGCTTCGAGCGAACGTATTGCGCCGGATAACCCGGTGAAATATGCATAATGTGGTACGCGACAATCGTACCATAACCGAAAATTATTCCATTGGACATGACGCGCGCTCTGACGCTATTCCGGAATTAGGCGAAAATTTCCAACTAATTACTGAACTCTAATTTCACGTTGTGTAATGTTTTAAATAGAGGACACACGCTGGAAATTGGATATGACTAATGTGATTCAAAATCACAGATTAAACATTGAAATTTTGTATGCATGTACAGTTGCATCAAGCTTCTATTAATATAAAGCTAGTAATTATGAAATGTATATTTTTGAAAAATATATGGAAAAATGTAAGAGATAAAGGGAAATGTCCAATGTATATTATAATAATAATAAAAGCGTACAAATTTTTTTTTAATATTGCGAAATTTAATATCAACGTGAAGAAAAAAACTAAAAGGTTATATCGATATTAAATGTAGAGCCGCCAGATTTTCCACGGAATCTTCACGTGATCGAGAAAGGCAGTCGCCATATCAATCTGGGCTGGACAACCAGTCAAGATGGGAACAGTCCGATTACCCAATACATCATCGAGTATAAAACCGAATCAGGTAAATGTATTCATTTTATAATCGAATAAAAAAATCTAATAAAGTCTTTTAGTTGTGAGACGTAATACCATGCTATTAAATAAACATTAATAAAGCTAATTGATGGATTTATATATCGGCAAAAATTAAAAATAAATTAATAAGAATCTAATATATGCAATCAATGAAATATTCTGAAAGCTTTAAATTTCTGATTGAAGAAATTATAGTAAAATATTAAATCTTGGAACGTAATAATAATCAGACATATGTGAAGAGCGTGAATTGATTGCGCAGAAATTTCGCAGCAGTTTTATTCGCGGTCGACGTTCTCGATCGTTGCTTCTCAAACGGAAGATAAAATCTCCGCGAAATGATGACGTGTAACTTTGCAGAGGTATGGCATGATCACACGTTTCATACGACGGTGCCGGGCACACGTGCTCGCGGCCACGTGAGCGGTCTGCGGCCAGCTGTCACTTATCAGTTCCGGATGTATGCGGACAACGAACTGGGTCGGAGTCAAGCGAGTGACGTAGGTATCGTAGGCCAGGTTGGACATTTACATTTAGTCAAATCCCATTATTCGTCGACGCTCGTTTCGTTGCCGACACTCTCTCTTTCACCCCGAAAATTAAAACAATTGGGACACCGATGTAACCCAGCTCGATCGATACTCCCGCCCACGTAAAAAAAAACAGCTATCTATTTCTCACCCCGAAAACGAATCCCTTTCTCCGTCCGTCACCTCTCGGACGAACCGCATCGTTGGCCTGGATTTAAATTGCGCCGCATTGCTCCTTCAAGCATATCGATTTGCTCTATTTTTTATATTCGGAGAAGAATTCGCGCGATTAAAGAAACAGGTTGCTTATTTCCGGTACGATGCGACTCTTTGAAGCATCGGGATATCGGACGCATCCAACCGAATTCGTTTTATATCCATCGATTGTTCGCGCAGTGTTTTTTTCATGTGTGCTATTTTTTCTTAAATACCAGAGAGTCTGAAACGCTTAACGAAAATCGGTAAAAAAAAACCGGATATATACCAGTGAAAGTGATGAAGGTTAACGATATCGGAGATTTGTCCGCGTTCTTTCAGAAAACTTTTTTTGGTTTTTCTATAGATTTTAGAGACGACAACGGAGGGGGAGAAGCCCGGCGGACCACCGCGAAATCTCAAAGTGGATCCCATCAGCTCGACCGAGTTTAACGTCACCTGGGATCCGCCCGATCATGATTTATGGAACGGCGAGATACTCGGTTATCACGTCGGCTACAAGGAACATAGGTAACGACCGAAAACGGCGCCGTTATTTTAACGACTGATAGGAGTCTGTGTTTCCTCGCTAATATATACACACATACATGCAACTGTCAGAATTATAACTTCCTGGCTCTCACCCATAGAGCTGATATCGTAGATTTTACGCGCCATTAATAAACGACGACCTATCTCGGAGTCAGTTATTTATTCGCCCAGGGCAACGCTGACAAATTCTCGAAAAGCTTTACGTTTTTTTTTTTCACGTTTCACGGTTGCATTTTGTTACGTGACTTTAGTGCGCTGTATTTATTACAAATGAATTGTTACATGAATTCATCAATTGTTTTCTAATTGTTGATAGTCCAAAGTTGAAATATAATAGATGATGAAATAAATAGAATTACAGATCCAAAAAAATAAATTATAGATGTAGACTTTAAAAGTTTGCATCTTATTATTTTCTGCCAAGCTTATATGTATATATACGTCACGTAATATATAAATTTGTCATTTTTTTGCATTATAATGTAATATTAAGTTCATCTCCAAAAGTTTGTCTGAAGTTTGGGGTTAAAACGAGACACTTGACAGTTTCCAAGCAAAACTAATTAATCACATCAGCCAGGTGTAACGAACACTTTCGCGAAATTCAGGCTGGGAGCGGAGCAATACACGTACAAAACCGTGGAAAGACGGATCTCGACGGCGAGTGTCGCCCTCGGTTTAGCAAGGACGTCTATGCCCGGACGACAGCATCACTTGACGAACTTGAAGAAGTTCACGCGTTACAGCGTGGTCGTTCAAGCGTTCAACGCCCTTGGTCCCGGCCCTATGACGCAGGAAGTTGTGGCATCGACACTCGAAGATGGTAAGTGACAGCGAAAAACATCGATCGATATCTATCTCTTCATGTTAACCATTTAGAAAATAAAACAGAGTAGATACTAAAAATATTTACGCCTCTTTATTTACATAATGATATTAATATCGTATGATATTAATATCATTTTCTCTTTACATCACATTAAGATTTAATTTTCTCCTTTCGCGATGAAATTGCATTTTATCTATTCGTTCTACTATATTGATTTTATCGAAAATTGAAGATATGTATTGGAGATATATATTTCGAGCACGAACATATTCGGATGTAATCTATTCGCAAAAGCTCGGGATCGAATGTTCCGGTAAGCGAACCTTTCGTCTAGACGTCGCGAACATCTTCAAGAATTCATGAATAGAATAATATTCGCGCGAGCCTATTCCAGTCATGAATACCGACTTCGTGCAACGCGGTCTCGCGCGACTTCTAGTATAAATAATAAATTCAGATGCGCGGCATTCCCCCGTTCGCGAATAACTTCTTTAATCCTGTCCTCGTCGGATCTTCGCTCGCAGACTAGAAGAAACTTTCAAGTGCACTCCGATATTTTCGATTCCTCCCCCTTCCGTCTTCTTCCTCTCTCTTTCGACGATGCCATCGAACCCCTTTAACTTTTCTTGCAAATACATTTTTGAAATATTCCATATATATAGTCACACGTTGCTCTCGAATATGCCATCGAGCTTTTAAATGCAATATATTTTATAAGTTGTATCGTTCATATTTCTCAGATTATTGAAATCGTAAAACTATATTTCCAGTTTAGAGTCATAATTCTTACTAAAACTAATCTACGGACGCGCGGATATTCTGTATATATAGCTGTTATTATTTGAAATCGATAAAAACATGTATATAACAAAATATTATGTTTTATTTATTTTAAATAAAAAGATTTATTTACTCTTTAAACGACATAAGGTTATTAAAGCAATTTATAAATGTTGGTTAACAAATTTATATGATGATTTACATGTCAAATTTTGACGAGAGATTTTTTTTCATGACGCACGAGGAATCACTTTGTGGATATTTCATGAAACCTTGAATCTTTCCAGTCCCGAGTAGTCCTCCGCAAGACGTGCGCTGCACCGCACTCTCGTCGACGTCCTTGCAAGTCTCCTGGGACACCCCGCCCGACTCTAGTCTGAACGGGATCTTGAAGGGTTACAAGGTCATGTGGGAGAGCACAGACGCTCTGGCGGAATCGACCAAACCGGAATTGAAGAACACCAACGCTCTGACGGTGATGATCCACGGTCTTGAGAAGTACATGAACTACTCGGTCCAGGTCCTGGCGTCCACCAGGGCGGGAGACGGCGTTGCCTCGTCGCCCCTTTATTGCGTGACCGAGGAGGATCTGCCGGAAGCGCCGGCCAGCATCAAAGCCGTCGCCAGCTCGGCCACGTCAATCATCGTCTCGTGGCAGCCGCCTCTCAAGAGCAACGGCAATCTCACCGCCTACAACGTGCATATTCGAGGATTGGGACCGGAAAGCAAGTGGCACAGGAGAACCCTGCCGCCGTATCAGACCAGTTATCAAGCCGAGGATCTGCACAAAAGGAGCCAGTACGAATTCACCGTCGCCGCCGTCACCTCGGTTGGCGAGGGCTCGCAAACCGCGTCCGTCACGATATCACCCTCCAGCGAAGGTAAAAAAAAAAAAAAATACAAAAGAAGTATATCCTGTTTGTAAAGTTAACTTTAAGAACTTTAAGAGTTAATTTTAAGATCTCATCGGGTATCTGTCAATTTAAATCTTTTGAGATATTAATAATTGATATGTTAAAAATATGTTTACTCGTTACATAACCAGAAGATTGTATGAAAATGCAACAATGGTTGATATATCGAAAATATGCAACTCTTTGCCCCAGTCGAAGAAACTTTGAGTTGCAAAAGTTGTCTTTTCGCGCAAATTGAACTAGTTGCAAAAGTTACGTCGATCGGATAAACATCCGTTTTCACGATTTAAGTGAATTGTCTACAGCCGACTAGAGTAGAAACGAGATACCGAGTGTTTATGTTTGCTAATGAGAGAGAAGCGCGCTTTTTATTTCTCCTCCAATCTTGAAAGTTTCTCGCGCAAAGCTCTTTTACGGGAACTTTAAATCTTCTCAGTCGGGGGAAATATTTTCTTGAATTTGCCCCGCGGTTGATACAAGCTAACTTAGATGACCGCGTTTATCGTATTTATCTTCTCCTCAAGGAATAAGGTTCCCGCTCGATATTTCATTACAGTTCGTGCCGCCATATATTCATTCGGCACCGTGCTCGTCGTGCCGTGGAAGCAAGATGTCATGTTACCTTGCGAAAGCGTGGGCAAGCCCGAGCCCTCTATTATCTGGAAGCAATGGGGTCAGATAGTCAAGCCATCCGCCAGGGTATCCCTCCATATCAATGGATCCTTGCAGATTGTCGATCTCCATAGAGAGGATAGCGGAAATTACACTTGCTTCGTGGAGAATCGCCACGGTTCCGATCAAATAACTCATCGTTTAACCGTACAAGGTAAATGCTAGTCTCAGTTTTTATAAAATATTTAGCAATAATAAGAAAGAGAGAGAGAGAGAGAGATTAATCTCTATTTAATTTGATAAATAAACTATTAAAATAAATATATATAACATTTTAACCGAATGAAATTAAACAATGAAAAAGAATTAATACAGTAATCGTGGAAATTAAAATCAATTGTCTTAATTGATATAGACATAGTATCTTGCAAAATACTGTTATCATTTATTATTACTTTTTCACTACCTATATATTTTGCATTATTATCTCACGTTTGGAAAGCAAGAGAATATCTCAATGTCAGAATGGCTCTTTCTCGAGGAACTTGTAACATACAGTCGTAACGTATGGTTGCCTACGGGTGTCTACAAGGCACGATCCTTAAATCAATATTATCTCTTTCAGTTCCACCTGCGGTGCCATTATTGCACGCGACCAGTACCAGTAGCAACTCCATCAACGTGCAATGGAAGAACGGCGACGATGGTGGTTCACCGATTCGCGGATACATTTTACACTATAAACGCGAGTCCGGTGAATGGGAGGAATTCAAAGTGTCGCACAAAGTTAGCAGCTTCGTCCTGTCGCGGCTCTGGTGCGGCAACAATTATCAGATGTACCTGACGGCGTACAATCGCATCGGCATGGGCAGACCCAGCGAGATCGTCAAGGCGATCACGAAGGGCTCGAAGCCGGACGAATCGCCCGGTACCGGCGACAAGTTTATCACGGTCAATGTCTCGTGGATCACTCTGCACTTAAATACGTGGAACGACGGGGGTTGC
Organism: Cataglyphis hispanica; assembly: GCF_021464435.1. Lineage (NCBI taxonomy): Eukaryota > Metazoa > Arthropoda > Insecta > Hymenoptera > Formicidae > Cataglyphis > Cataglyphis hispanica. Next base: position 2,301,048 of record NC_065960.1, on the reverse strand, counting down.
CCCATAACGTTCTTCGAGCTAGAGTACAGGAAGAACGGCGAGAATATTTGGACGCTCGTCTCGAATAATATAGAGGTATTCACGACTGTATCATTTAACTCTCTTTGTATGAGAAAAAGTTTTTTTCTCTCAATGACAGATTTTATGACATATCTCTTTATATATATAAATATATTACTGCTAAAATTTTAATTTTGATTTAAAATTTAATTTTTAATTTATTTATTTCTTTATAAAAAAGTATAAATTAATATATTATATATATATATATATATATATATATATATATATATATATTAATACATTAATAACATTTATAATAACAATTTATTAATTTTAATAAATTAAAGAATTTTAATAATAGATTTCTTTACTCGCAGCACATTTTTTTAATGACGAAAATGTTTAAATATAATAATCTGTAACATTATGTCTACTCTTACTATAAATATTAAGGCCAACCTTTTTAAGGTATAACATACGACTTGTGTGGATTTTTCAGGTGCAAAAAACATATACTTTGAGCGAGTTGCAGCCGGGGATTACTTATGACATCCGCATAAGAGCCCATAACGACGCGGGCTCATCGGTGGCCGAGTACAAGATAACGACGTTGCAGCCGCATATTAGCACGACTATGTCCGCCATCGAGATCGATCATTACATCCCCCAGCACAATTACTCGGATCTGAAGCTCATCGTACCTCTGGTGTTAAGCTCGTTCGCGGTCATCGCCGCGGCAGGCGCTGTCTTTTACTGCTTCCGCAAACGTTAGAGTCCAACGCATATATATGTAGACTTTTAAAAGTGAAAGTACAAACAAATGGCAAAAGAATTTTTTACAATTATTTTTTTTTTATTACGAAATTTTTTAACAGATAAATGTAAACATATTTAAAATAAGTTTATAATCGAATTAATATATCATATCGTAAGATTCAATTTTAAAGGGTCAATTATACTCTGATTAAATTTTATAAAATATCGATTATATACACATCTCGCAGGTCCTTTTATGGGCGACATTGGGAGTTTGCACGACGCTCAAACCGCGGCCGCCTTAGACAATAAACAGAACATGGAACAGCGCGAGCAATATTACGCTACCGTACGTAAACCGCTTCGTTCGCCGATACACGAGATGGCTACGTTAGAAAAAATCCCAGGTGAGATAGACGGATAAGATTGAGCCTCTCTTTTGCTTTATAAAAAATCGATAAGAGCGATAAGCCGAGACTAGGTCTAAGAGAGAAAGATATATAGTCAAAGTAGAATTATAATTAATCGTCCTGTCGAACATGCTTGTAGAATATTCGGAAGATATCTACCCGTACGCCACGTTCCAGCTGGAGGAGAGCGTTCCTGCTGGAGGCGACAGCCGCTGCAATTCAGCCGCGCCTCTCCAGACCTTCGTCTATCACGACCCTCGTCTCTCCACTGCCGATACCCTTCAGTTACGAGAGGTATCGTCCACAAATCTTGTATCGCCATTAGAATTGCTCGCCATCTCGACGCACGTTTTTACTTGATATCGTCATCTTTCTATTTCCATATGTCTCTAATTTTTATTCCACAATTTAATTTCTCGACCTACATAACAGACTTGTTGAACTTTATACAGGGTGGAGCCAAACGTTCCGATCAGGTCTAAAAATTTTGTAGGAAATTTAATTCTGAACAAAGAGTTTTCTATAAACCTGGATTTTGTTCAGAATTAAATTTTTCATAAAATCTCAAAGTCCAACCAGAACGTTTGGGTTCACCTTGTATTGTATTTAATTACGCGAGCTCGAGCTTTTTTCTAAATGTACATCAAGCTGTGAAAATGCCTTTGCTTCTCAAAATGTAAGTTTATTCGCGTTTTGACATTAAACGTGCGGAGAGAGACACGAGTCTCAATGCTTTTATCATTCATTCTCATATATTCCGAGCTTCGTTATACTCACGATAGTTGCATGCGCGCATCCCGATCAGTGCACCGAAATTACCCTATCCTCACGACGCACTGTGTGAATATTTAGGTCACTCGCACTCGCATGCTCGGTGTGAGAGTTCCTCGAGCGTCCCGCGCACGATCGATGCGACGTGTGACGTAATTACGCGAATTTTAATTCGCGCGCACGAATATCACTAACTGTTCCTTTTTGTTTTTTATTATTACATTATAATTCGGGAATGCGAGAATTTTCTCCGATTCTCAGCGACGAAAAATCGCAAAGAGGATTAGTATAATAGTAATTGGCGAGTTACATCGTTGCGACTGCTGGTCCCATCTCGTTTCGTTTCGCAGCTCTTGTGCCTGAAACGATTTCGCGAATCGAGGAGTTGCGGTGTAATCGATTAGAGCGCAGACCACTGGACCCCTACCGTACGCTGTTCATCATTTACGCATCTCTACGCCGTATCTCTTTGCTAGCTGTAGCACAAAATTCTCTCATGATTCATCGCATCGCCCCCGCGATCTCCTATCTACGAAGTAGAATAGAGTTTCTGTATAGACGATGACGAAAGTTCGTTAACACATTCCCCTTTATTATCATATTTAAGTAGAAAGCAGAATAAAAAAGTATATAACGGAAGATAGAGAAACAAATGATTAATAAAACCGTTGTTATATGTACAGAAAAATGGAGAAGTTTAATGGAATATAAAAAGTTTTTTTATATTCATGTATTAATAACAACTAGAATATGTTTTTTGAGCTGAATAATTAATAATATCTTAGTTTCTATCAAAAAAATTAATTACTAAGAGAGAATCATTTTTATTTTTACAAAATTAAGTATATGTCTGAGTTTTATACACGCATAGGAAAAATAGATTTACAGGTATTTAGATTTTTTGAAAAATTGAATTTATATTTTTTAAAACAAAATATATTTTATTCTTTCTGACTCTAAATTGTTATCGCTTGAATTGGTGAATTCGCATTCGAGTTTTCCGCGACATCGCCTCGCTTCTCGAGCAGCAATCTCGACGGGCTAAATTATTAATACTAGATCGGAACGTTACGTCGTGACGAGGTCACGAATCTCGACAACGGGCTCTGTGAAATCTGAACGAATCTGAACGCTGCGCGATCGGATCGAGAGAGATCGCCGAGGGAAACGAGATCCCGCTGATACTGGATGCGCCGACGTGCGCTATCTCATGGAAACCAATTCCGTCTGATTGCAGTCGGATTGCAACCGGTACACTAAGGTGCGCGGAGGCCGTTCGTCCTCTGCGCCGTTGCACAAAGCGCACAAGGTCAGTCAGGGCAAGTCCGAGTCGGAGGAGTACGACACCCTGGGCTCGGACAGCGACACGGAAGTCGGGACCAGCAGCCGAACCGAGTCTTCCAATCACCTCGTCGATTCGCACCACTCGGCATCTGCGGCCGACTCGCGCGTCCACAGTATGCAATATTTTCACCTCTTTCTCTCTCTTTCTCTCTCTCTCTCTCTCTTTCTCTATTTCTCTCTCTCTCTCTCTCTCTCTTTCTCTCTCTCTCTCTCTCTCTTTCTCTCTCTTTTTCAATCTCCTCAGAAGTGTAGCAGTAGAGTAGCAAAAAAAGTAGCTTCTGAGTTCAGAAGTGGAGTCTCCATTTTTTTTTTTTTTCAACGCATCTTCTCTAGAGAACCGATCCTACGAAAGATTCCAAGCTCCCGCTTCTGTTCTCCGGGGCTCGTGAAATCGTTGCTGTCTAGCTGTGGATATTTTAATTCTGTCGATATCGCGAACAATCGCCAAAAAGTTCGCGGACCACGACGTAACGCGTGCACGCTGTTTGTTTTCTCGGCGAAATTTTATTTGACACATATTTGTATGTATACGTACAGCTTCCTCGGTTGCAGAATCTTGCTTGTTATTTGAAACCGATTGTTATAAGCTGCGCAATATATTAAATCCACGATGAAGGTGTCCGTCGGCTGTGATCGCTATAATCGTTTGTTATTTGATGTAATAAGAGAATGAAACAAAGAGGAAACATTTGCTTTGCAGACTTCCTGTACCATGGACCAGAATCTAGCACGTCTACAGAACCCTCACCGATTTTTGAGAGAAAATCGTTTCCTGGAAGGGGAAGACCCAAGTAAGCCTTTAATCGATATAATTCGTTTCTTTCATTTTTCCCGTATTTTTTTTTTTTTGTGAATCTTTATTAAGTTATATCGAATTATATCGAATATTTATAACGGGATGCGGATGAAGGAGAATCTGTTTGCGCTCAGGATGTTACAGCTGGCGCGTTATACCGGCGAGGAGGCCCGTGCCAACTTCGGGTCAATCGCCGGGCCTGGCCATCCCAAGCACCAGTCGGGCAATTCCTATGCCAATCGGGAGCAGGAGCGTGACGGATCAGGAAACCTGTTCGTCCCCAAGCTGGACCCACCCTCGGGCTTCTCCGACGCGTTTGAGCTAAGCGAGGCCGAATGCGACTTCGATCGCGGCCACAACAGCCAACGAAACGTCCGTGACTTTGTAATCGCGGTGTAAATACATGTAAAAGCCTCCGATGAGATATACGAGAACCCCCGTCGTAAAGTAAAAGGAAACAAAAACAAAAAAAAAAAGAAAACAGACAGGAAAAAAGAGCTATAAAATGAAAACCACGCGAAAATCTAATGTAAGCCGCGGTCCGTCGTTTCGTTAATTTGTATTGGCGCCTCGTGTCCGGCCCCGCCAGTCGTTTAAGTAAAACAAAATTCGACGTTATCCTTCAGTTCTGCTCCTGGTCGACGAGAACGCGTCGCCGAATGACGTCTCTCTATCAACTCGACGATGTGCTCCGCGAGAGCTGCCAGCTTCGCTTTTCGCGAAGAAATCGATATCAATCGAGATTATTTCTCTCCTATCGGATTTAAGTGTACAAGCGCGTTAATACGATTAGGCAAGCACACACGTACACTGTGGCAGATTGATTATAACAACGTTAAGTTTAATAAGAGACAGAGAGTCTATATAAGCTGCCGTTTGGTTCCGCTCGGTGGAACCTCGAAGATTTCGTGTCGCTGAGCGGAGCGGCTCGGGCTACATTGTTGTCTGTTCTATATCGTGGCAGGAATTATACGATACGGGCGATGTCGACGACAATTCGCAAGAAAAAAAAAAGAAAGAAAAAAAGAACTGCCAAGTTTATTCCACTTCGTGTAATAATCCTAGTTAGTTAAAATGGCGGCGTAATCTGCATCCATCTCGGATTTCTTCCCTCCGGAAACGATCTCTACACGAACTCCGATATATATATATATATATATATATATATATATATATATATATATACACACACACACACACACACACACACACACACACACACACACACACACACACACACACACACACACAAACTCCACGATGTCCTACAGTAATTATTACAATAGCGAAAGTATGAAAACGCGAAAACGCGCGACGACTGTATAATTAAACCGTAAAATTCTAATGGTTAACTGCCATCTTACTATATATACAAAAAAAAAAAAACGACCAACGACTGCGAAAAAATTTACGATCGACCAAAATACCCCGCGAATCCTTTTTCCCGGACTTTGTTAAAGAGTCTGGCGAGACTTGTTACATGCATATCGAAGCGAGCAATACGCAACTTCCAAGCGTTTCCTTTGTCTTCCAATCATTCACAATCCGATCGAGCATTCATTCATTGCATAAAATAAACGACAAAAAGTACGCACACTTGTCGAGCTTCCACTTCTACGAAGAATGTGTGTTTGAAGCGAAGGGAGGAAGTAATAAACAAGTAACGCAATAAAGCCAGCTCGTTCGTCGTTGTCGTCGGTGTCGTTTCATCTTTACCTAACGAGAGACTGAGAAGCATCGTAGTAGGTTTACATGTGTCATTTATCGCACTTACATGCGTATTTATAATATAAATCTCGCGCAAAAGCCAAGAGAAAGAGTTATACTAATGTAAGAAAGAACTGTCAAACACAGGTGTGTCGATAAATGTCAAGCGTAAACCTAGCCTTAGTAGACGAGTTATCTCGCACGTAGCGTTAAACGTAACAACCGAAAGCATAATGTCTGTAAACTGTCTATTCACTAATGTATCCGCTGTACCTCGCTCAACACAAATCGCCCGCATCACATTCGCGACATCCGGACCCTCTCCCGTCAGACGAAAGAAGAAACGAAGAAGAGGAGGAAGAAAACGCATAACGACGCGCGATGCCAGCCTGCGTCGATTAACGATCGACGGACCCCAATGATGATGATGATGATGATGATGACGATGTCAAAAAAAATTAGATTGAAATACGCGAGGAGAGAGAAAGAGAAAGAGAAAAAGAGAGAGAGAGAGAGAGAGTGCGTGCTATCGCCACCCAGCGTGAAACGCAGCCTCCGTGATACTATATGTTGCCATCGAATCAGTTTGACCGACGCTTTATCCCTCCCGCTGGTTGGTTGGGTCATCGTTCACGCTCGATGATCTTTCCAGTCAGCCGTCAAGTCGTTTGCGCTCATCCCCGTTATTTCCGGTTGTCATCCGGCGCGCGAGGTGGAGAAAAGCGAGAGGAGTCGCCCTGTTGATGATATATCGTCTATCTTTACGACACACGAAATGATTTACCACGAAATTCGTACTATTGTGTTTTAGACGACTTTAGATTGTTTATATTCTATTTACTTTGTAAAATATACAACACTAATTCCATATTGGAAAATGTCTGCTTGTCTCTCGTATTTATTTATCTCCTCATCATATTTTTAAAAGTCTCTCAAGCTCGTATTTATTTTCTAAAACATATAAATTGATATATAAAAGTAAAATGATAAAGGCAGTTTTGATAGTTTTTTTAAATATATTTTTTTTAAAATCTTGAAAAAATGCACGTTAAATACTTAATGAATATATAATATGTTAAATATATATAAATATATATAAAAATATTAAATGAATTTAATTGATAATAACTAAATAAAATAATATAATTGATTGTTTTGGTATATGAAAATAAAAAAATAATTACTCAAAAGAAAAAGAAAAATTGACTTGTCTTGCGCCATAACATGTAACTGTAAATATATCTTTTATCGATATTTGTATAAATTTTTAATTCCGTGCATTATATACCGTTGTTTCTTTAAAAAATATGCTGCAAAGTTATTGCTAAACTTGCTAGACCGTTCATTATTTTATTTTTATGTTTATGTTTATATTTTATATGTATTTTGTTTCTATATTTATTTTATGTTTCTCAGTTTGTTCTTTCCATAGATACATTGAACATATATCTATAGTCCTTTCTAAAATCAAATTGAAATCATAAATCGTTACAAGCGACGATCGATTAGTCCTGGGAGCAGCCGCGCAATCCTCCCGGATTCGGATGTGTATGCGTATATACGCATGCAAGGGTAGAAAGACTCTGTCTAGGCATGCGCCGGGCTTCCTCTCCCTTCATATACTATGAGCGGTGGTGTCTACGGCGGTGGTAAGTACGACCGCGCTCTCCATAATTATTTCCTCGAATTAGAAAGCAAACGCGTTTACATCCGCGACAGTCCCGTGTAATCATTCTCGATTGTCATCCCAGACGAGGTAGGTGCTATCATCTTTGACGTCGGACATCAGAGCCTCCGCGTGGGATATGGCGGCGAGGACACGCCGAAGGCCGAGATCCCCACGACCCTCGGGGTGTGGGAGGAACCCGCCGATCCCGGCGGGATTGACAACGTCAACAGGAAGCATTACAACATCGACGTCACGGCTATCCAAGTGCGAAAAAAGGGTACGCAAGTTTTTATACATTACGGTGTAACGAGATATTACGAGTCTTATTTTTTTTTTCGATTATATATACATATAAGTATACCGGGTAAGTTATCAGAAATTGTTGTTATGCTCCTAAATATATATATATATATATATATATATATATTATATATATACTCAAAATTTAAGCAATTTTTATTTAAAATATTTTTCTATAAAACTCATACCTTATGATTAATGTAAAGTGACAATTTCTCTAGTGATTTATTTTATATGTTTTATATAAATATAAATAATCTCTATATAAAATATATTTTTTATAGAAAAATTTTTATTGTTTACTTTCGACAAATCCTTAATATTCCTTAATATCCCCATAACAATTAATAATAAATTATTCATAATATTAAAGAGTCTGATCTCTCGATTTAGATATGGAGATAGTGAGTTTGATGAAGGACGGCATGATTGAGGACTGGGACATGTTTGAACGACTGACCGAATACACGTACAAGCAACGATTGCATGCCTTAGCGGAACACCATCCGATCTTGATGACCGAGTGCCCGTGGAACACCAGATTGAAGCGCGAAAAGTTACTGGAGCTAATGTTCGAGAAGTTTAACGTACCGGCCATGTACATCTGCAAGAACGCCGTGCTAGCCGCGTATGCCAACGGGAGATCCACGGCGATGGTCGTGGACAGCGGTGCGACGCATACCAGCGCGGTACCAGTTCACGACGGTTACGTTATCACCCAAGGAATTGTCAAAAGTCCTTTAGGTGGCGACTTTATCACCATGCAGTGTAGACAATTCTTTGAAGAGAAGGACATCGAATTGATACCGGCTTGTCTCGTCGCTAGCAAAGGTTGGTGTCTCGCGAACTACAGATGTAGATGTAAAAAAATTAATTAATTAAATTTTTTACATCTATAATTAATCCTATAATTTTTTTACATCTATTAATTAATATGTAAAAATTTAATTGATTAATTGTAAAAAGAAAATAATGTGCAATAAACTTTCACTATTTACTTTATTTAAATTTCACATATTCTAACGCAAAGGATTAAAATAACTATATTTAATCTCCGATCAATTTTTCTAATAATTGAGATTAGAAAAGAATTTCGATTACACGTGGATTTTTTATTACAATTATTATATTAATATTAATATTATAATTTTTATTACAAAATTTTATTACATTATTACAAATTTATACGTTTCTCTAGACATAGTGCGAGAGAGAGATCCACCACGCTGGACAAGACGAGCCGGACCCCAACCGACGTCTTCCTGGCTGAGCTACATGGTTCGAGAGCTGTTGCAGGACTTTCAGATGAACTGCCTGCAAGTGTCGGACAGTCCGTACGACGAAGACGTGGCGAATACTCTGCCTATGAAGCATTACGAATTTCCGACCGGATACAACGACGATTTCGGATCCGTGAGGCTCATGATACCCGAAGCCCTTTTCGATCCCAGCAACGTTAAAGGTGTGGGCGCGAGTATCTTAGGGGTCGGCCCTCTCGTCACCACGAGTGTCGGGATGTGCGACATGGACATCAGACCAGTACGTATTCCCGTAAATTTATTATTATATTTATTAATAATAAATAATTAATAATTAATAATTATAATTTATTTATTATTATATTTATATTAACAATCATACAAAATGTCTTACTTCGATCAAATTAAATTCTTCGTAGAATCTAAAATCGATTTTGTGCCGATAGAGAAAAAAATTATTAATATTGTTTATATTGTAGAGTTTGTATGGCAGCGTAGTGGTGACCGGTGGCAACTCGTGTCTTCAGGGTTTCAGCGAGAGACTGAATCGGGATTTGGCCAGCAAGACCCCGCCGGTAAGCTCGCTTCTCGTGTCCTTAAAACTTATTATATTATCAAATTTTAATTTCGAGCTCGCTTTACGATGGCTCGATTTTTAATTGTAGAGTATGAGACTGAAAATAATTAGCGCGAACAGCTCGAGTGAGCGTCGTTATGGTGCTTGGATCGGCGGCTCGATCCTCAGCTCTTTGGGCTCGTTCCAGCAAATGTGGCTGTCACGTCAAGAGTACGAAGAATCAGGCAAGCTCATTTTGGAAAGATGCGCATAATTCAATAATGGAGACACTCTAACAAATCTTGGTATAAGAGCTACAATTTTGCAAATCGATTATTTTTTTTTTTTTGAATCTAATGAACAATTATTTTTACAATTAATGCAAAAATTTCAAAAACACACTTGAAAAATATTTGAACAGAAAATTAATACATTGTTTAAATGTCTGCAATCTTTCTGTTATGTAACACATTCGTGTTATATTTAATTACTAGATATTGATATAAAAAAATATATATTTTTTTTATTATATATATTAATATATAATTAAAGAAGATAGGGTTCGCGACTTTTAGTTTGATCACAAATATCGATCAAATAAATCTTACTTTAAAAGCGTTTTATATAACGATCGATGTAATGGCGACGGTGTAACGTAAACCGTCCTCGTGAGCAACAACTATCAAACGCAACTTCTGAAATGCCTAAGAGTTTAAGGATTCTAGAAAAATCTAAATAATGTGCGAAAAATTTTTCTCGGGAGATAATTTTTCACGATAAAACTTTTTATAGGATGCGTTTTAAAGCAACTGTACGTACTTCCGATTATAGGAAGTGCGATTAATCAGAAATCCTGTGTAACGCGAGCAAAAGCAATGTTTAATCGGCAAGTTGCTTTTAGATGGCTTTAGTGCTAGATAGGTAATATAAGTGTAAAACGCGCGGCTTATAAGGATACAGTTCCTAATTGCTCCAAGAATCTTCCATGTACATCGTATATTTTAGAAGAGGACGATCACACTCTTTCCGTCATTTCGCAAACATATATATGGATGTACGCGATGTAGACTATTTTGTAATAAATCGTCATTAGACATATTTATTTCACTGTGAGAATAAAATACTCGCTTTACAGACAATAGTAACGTCCGTTATCGCGGATGTTCTCGCTCTAATAAGTTATCTTAAAAAAAAGCGACATTATTATAACTTTGTAAGTGTAATATCTCTAGCATCATACGTAATCGCTATTTATATCCTATTAAATATAAAAATTGATTTCGGTATTAAAAGGCTGGAGTAGATAGGTGTTTTGATACAAAAGGAAAAAATGTTGCTTGAACTGAGAGATGACTAAAAGATATTTATAAATGCAACATCAGCGCGAAGAGGCAACAAACCAAAATTTATAACATTAAAATCAAAATGTTAATTCTCAAGTCATTCAGTAAATTTGTATTATTTATATAATTATTTTTATAATGTAATCTTTATTTATATTTTTGCATAATATAAATAAAATAATAACATTATTATTGAAATTATTGGAAAAAAAGTACAACGTCATAAAATGGAAAAATATTGAGCTGTTGCTTTCTCGAATTATATCAATTTTATTAAAATTGACATAAAAATATATAATATTTAATCTTTTAATTTAAAATGTGTACGAAGAATATAATACATGTATCAAAATAGAAATATGATAGATTAAAAACTAAGTAATCTTTATATTTAATCACGATTTACAGTGGAAACGACATAACTCAAATGCGTTATTAGATAATTTATAATTCTTCGGTGGAATCAATTTGTTACTGTATAATTATTAATATTATGAAATAGTCTTTGAATAAAATTAACATTTTGTTACAATCTCAAAATACATAAGATAATAACACAAGTTATTTTCGTGTTGCCGGAAATAATGCAATAATGTAAAAATCAAAAAAATTACATTTTACTAGTTTCCAAATTAATTTATATATTTTGTCAAAAAAAAAAAACAAAAAACAAAACCACAGTACAAATCAAAAACTTCAGATACACTATCATGAAAAAATATTTAGAAATACAGTACAATTCGAAATTAATTTAAAGTATCGTAAAATGAATAGACTAGTGCAGTTCAACACGCAGAAAACTGAGAATGTATATTATTTCGAAAATGTTTTCGTTTATTTCGCAAGAAAAAAGCGCTAAGATATTCCTAATATATCAAACTTGTCACGCTATGTCATCATATAATGTATTGTATATGAGTATGTCGTATAATATATGCTCTATTCTTCTTAAGTCTTTTAAACATTTGTATCCAATAAAGTTCGGAGACGTTTCTAATCAAAACTGCTTGAAACTTATATGAATCATAAATCACTTGTGTTATATGAATCATAAATCGATTCGTGAAAAACATGAATCTAAAAAGTTCTTAAGCGAGACGGTCGTGGCTTTAAAAATTTTTTTAGAAAATCTAGGAAAAAAGATAATACTTTTAAAGATATTTTTATAAAACAATTAAAATTTATACAAAGGATAATGAAAATTCATGTATCCTGGAATATTTTTTCCTCTAACGCTAGTTTATCTCAAAATGTCACAGACTTCATAAACGTTTGTATTATAAAGTCAAATCCATATGACATTTTCTTGTGATACCAAATATCAATCACATGATGAAAACTTACTTTAGTCTACATACAATTGCTAAATGCTTACTAAAAACAAGTATGGATCTTCGGCGCTGTAAACACCGATGTATCACATTGAGGAACTTTCAGAAATAGAAATTTCTACACGCAGAGACCTCGTTATCACTCTGTGTGATAAATAAGATAAAAGATTCGAGATACCTTTATTAGCTACCTAATCTCTTCGGCTGGGGCAACTTGCAAATGGCATTGTGGACTGGCATGGACAACCAGCCGGCCAATGCAATTCCGATCGAGTCCGACATCGTCGCGATTCCCATAGAGACCTCACGATCCGCTTTCGGAATCTGCGATCAAATTAATTTTGAGCAAGCGTAGAAAATAAATTGTCAGATAGAGAATGTGACAGAATATTTTTTACTCTCTTTTAAAATGTACGTTCTCTTTAAAAATATTCAACAAACTTAGCTTTTATATTTTTGGATTAGCATTATTTAGTATAATTAAAAATTTTTTTTTTTTTTTGTTTACAATAGTTATCTTATTACCTCAGTCGACATCCGATAGAAAGTGTTGACATACGCTCCGCCGCCAAGTAAACCTTCCCACAATACAAGAGCGAAAACGATCCATATATTTGGTATATAATAGAAAAGAGTCTCAAAGAGGAGAATTAAGACGTTAATGAACTGAAAAAAATAATCAGTTCGTGAAATAAATTTTACAAGACTTAACGATATAATTCGCATTTGTTCAATTCATTGAGCATATAATTACCTGCAACACGGACATAATCCAAATTCTGTCAATCGTAACTAGATTTACCGATGATCTCGAGATAAATACACCTATCTGATAATCCGCTTGAAGCCATCTATATTGTTCATGTGGTTTCAACCAAATGTCATCGAATTCGACGAGCTCGTACTATAAATATATCAATTTAAAAAAGACTGAGATTAGTTAATATGGATCTGAAGTAAAAGTTATATATTTATCTGAAGTAAGTTATTATATATGGGTAGTAAGTTGTAATAGATAAAATTTTTTTTAAATAAAAACTTAAATTTAACAATATATTCCGTATCTTGACCAACTCCGGTCTCTTCTTAATTAAAATTAATTATTGCATAATAATTTAGAAAACTGAGCAATTATTTCATAAATAATAGCTAAACAATGTAATTTCTCTGCATATATCTCTTCTTCTTTAAAATAGAAAAGAAAGAAGTTTATATATCTCGTATTTTTTTAACAACAATCCTTACAACACACAATATTAACAGAAGAAGAGATATTTGTAATATAAATATACAAATAAATTTACTTGAAACAAGCAAATAACAAGCGTTATTTTAATGGTTGAAGATAATGAGAATATCGTATACCAGGCCTTGATTGATGAAATACTCGAAAAGGTAAACCAGCCCAAGCGGTACCATGTATTTTAATAAGCCAGGCATCAAATTAATCTTGTCCCTAATGGTTTTCTTGGGAACCTTGATGATCTGCTCTCGACTTTCGACACCGTCCTTGGCGATTGATATTCTGGTGTGCACCGGATGTTTCAAAACACACCAGAATGCGACCGCTTGTAAAAGTGGCACAATTAACATGATCAACAATGTGTTCTCGATAGACAATACCGTAGTAAGAGCGGCGTAAGATAAGGCACCAATCACTCCGGCTCCGCCTGTTCCCGATGACCATGTCGAAATCACCTGACTGCAAAAAAAAAAAAAAATTAATTAGTACATTTAAAATTTATCAGACAGCTAAGAAATCGATAAAAATAAATCAAAACGTATAGAAAAATAAAAAATAAAATTAATATTACATTGAATTTACGATAGACTATTACATTTTTATGCACACATTAAGAGATCTGAAAGGCAGTCTTATCTTATCACTATTTTCTGTCACAACTGTCTTAATATTTCGTTTTTAATACTCTGGAAACATACCTATCGTCGCAGCAGATGGCAATTTTTTAAACACTCTGCCTTATGACAGTACTTTAAATGTCTTTTAAAATAATTTATTTTAGAATTTATGTATGCTTTATATTTGTTACAGAAAGAGTTACTTTTTTTTGTTGAAGTATGTAATCCGATTAACAAACATAATAAACCAAGGACACGCACTAGGATCGTAATATAATATACAATAGCGAAAGACTTGCATACTTACTTGGAAAATTGATTACTGTAACTGAGCATGGTGACCTCACCCAAGCCGGAGGAGAGCGATGTTATGATGACGCCCAGAATGGCGAGCCATTCAGCAGTGCTCAACGACACCATGAGAAATCCTGCAGCGGAATATAACACACACATAGCCACTCGAAAACTGTAATTAACGAGTCGATTAATCGATTAGCATTTTGACTGATGGTTGTCGCTTGCATACCAAAGGAAAGCTTTTTTACGAGGTTCCAAGTTACCAGCTCCTTGTTACGTTACACAAGTATGATGCATAAGGAATAAAAACGCATTAATTAATTTTTGCCACAATATCTTGCCACATATTCTTTATACAATTTTTATAATTTTTCACCACTTTTCATATTATTCGCATCTTATTTTAGGATGCAGTTAAGAATGCATACATCATTATTAAAAGAGCATCCTTCAATCGCAAATTAAATTTTGAAATCTTATCTTTATTCACCGAACTGTAATCTCACTAATTATCACGTTATCGTATGACGCATACAGATCATACAAGCTAATGGAATTCTTGCAAATGTGTGCATGTTCGGATAAGAATTTGATCTAATTTTTAAAGATATTGATACTTGAATATTTATGCGAAAGATAAATTGGACAAGGTGAGAAAATTACTCGTAGAAATCAAAAAAGGATTTCGTTTCATAAAAAAAAAAGTGACACGTTTTATTTTTATTGTCATTCATTAATTGCTAAGTAAGTAAGAATAAGACGTATATTCGAGAATTATTTATTTGCGGTACTCACTTTGTAGCAGCTAAAACAAAAGAGAGTAGCATATAAATACTCACTGTACATAAAACGGCAGGAACGGCGCCGTCATCTTAATCGCCAACGATGGTAGAATATCTGCCAAGAGTATTGCACCGGTTGAAAGTGTGTTGCACGAGCGAATCCCCGTCGTATTTGTCCCATTTGTGTTTAGCGTGGAGTCCTAAAAAAAAAAAATCAGAAAAACATTAGTTTCAAACAACAATTTACTCGCAGATATTATTATATAAAATAAGAAAATATCTCCCATGTCAAAATTTAATTAGCACGTTTTACAAATTTTATTTTTTAAATATAATTTTTTTTATTTAATTTTAATTATTAACACCATTTTTTTACATATAAGAGAGATTTCTATATAATTATATTATTTTACAATAAACAGTGCACAATATATGCCGAAAATGCGACAATTTTTCTCGTATAAGATTGACAAATAATTATGTTGCCAGATAGATCGTGTTATCTGTTATCTTTAAAGCGCGAATGTTTATAAATTGATTTCTGACATATAGATCCATATAATCAGTTTAAAAGGCATTTTTATTTTCTAAGCGCCAGTTTATTAATATAGTCGTTAGAAAATTTTCCACGAATACAGATTTAATTGCTCAACAAACTCATATCATAAATCAGCAAGAACTTAATCGATATACAGACAGTTAAAGCACATCAACCAATATTATCAATTGACATTTTGATCCACGCAATTCTCAATTCTCTGCTAAATTTATCAATTCAATTTTGAATAACTGCTTAAAATTTATTCTAACAGTAAATAAAATAAAACAATATCAGTTATCACGTATATAACTCATATATGTATATTGTTATCTCATGTCATATGTCGAGATATTGTCAGTCACATAAATACTATTATTATCTGGAGCGGACAACAATATGGTTCATCCATACGAAGTAACTGTTATCTAAGTCTCCGTTAAGCTTTGTCCAGCTTACCTAAATTTTAAATAAGGACATAGGGGAAATAAGGGATTAAATAAGGGAAATTTTAAAATTTCTTAATTCTAATCTCTCGTAATTTAAAAGTCAAATGATTTTTTTCATCAATGCAATTGATCTAACTATTTCTCTCGGCCGTCATATTTATCTTTATCAAAGTTAATTTGAGAGATTCTCAAAATTTTATAATTATTTCTTACACAACACAACGCAAAAAAAATTATATTACAAAAAAATATTTTAAAAAATTTTATTTGATATTAAAATTATTCTCCTGTCATCTTAATACTTTCTATTTTCTACTTTCTACTCTAATTCAATTATAGAATACAAACAATTTGATATAATGTAATTTTAAATTTATTTCCAACATTTTACCAATTTAAGCCTTAATTTATCCACTACTTTAAACGAGCGAGAAACATATGAGAATCGACTCACCTTGTCACCGAACTTGATATTCAGGATATCGTGGGCAGCACTCAGCATCACGACATAGCCGTAATTGTTGCACAATCCCAGAATCCAAAAGGCCACGAGATTGCGCCATCGTGTCTTCTTCGAGTCCTTGTCAAAGATATTCTCGGTCATGTGTAAATTACTTGGATTGTCCTTACTCATTTTAAAAAATTGGTCTTGGAAAAAAATTATATTTTTCTTTCTGTTCTGTCGCTCTTCGTCTGCCTTTCTTTGTCCCTAACTCTCTTCTTGCTCAACTAACTGCCACTATCCTTGCCTATATCTCGTACCTAAACGAAGCATGTGCTAAATTGGTTCTACGTTGCTGGTGGAATTCTCAAAGTTCCGTTTGTCTCTCTCTTTTCGTCTACAGACCTTCTATAACTCCTTCTTACTTTCTCTTTTTCTGCTATCCTTTGCTTCTCTTGCTCCTTTGCTCGCAAATAGTTGCCTCGTATTCTGCTTCTCCCACCCGGCTTCAACCAGATGCTTCTCTGTTTAGAGTACTTCTATAGCGGATTTAACATTGTTCAAACTTCGAGAAACTTCTCCGATCGTTGCTAGAAGCTAAAAGATAATGACAAGAGGATAACTGCTATGTTGCAACAATGTCTCTTGTTCTCAACTTAACTAAAAAATAATTGACGTTGATTCATCATTATAAAAAATAAATTATTCACAAAAATAAACATGATTATCAAATTTAATATTTTTTTTTTTTTTTGTTATGAGAAAAGAATAATTAAAAATACCTCAATTCCATATAAGTCATTCTTGTTAATTCTGCAAATCCTCTTTATTAATTTATTCTAATAACCGGTTTAAATCAGTAATTTAATTTGCATTTAATATTAATAAATCGTATAAAATCCTATAAAGATTACAGTTTATTATCGTTTCTTTTTATCTTGAAAATGGGAAAAAATAGTTTCCACACAATTAAAAAATATGATCTTGATTGATCTTAATGAATCTTCTAATAGCCTTTTTGTAAATTTTGTCATTAGTAATTAATCGACACTTCCGTTACGAATGAATCATTCATATGACGCAGCGAGCTCATCAATGATCTTCTTTTCGCTCGTAAATAAAGGAAATTTCCTATTTATAAATATATACTATCTTTGCTGTTTGATTTTTTCAGTAATTCTTTAAATGTACTTTCTCTATTATATATATATATATATATATATATATATATATATATATATATATATATACACGCCAATAAATTACTACTTATTATCGTTGACAATAAATTTCAAAGCGCATTCTTCACAACTGTCTCGATATATAAACAATTTTATCTATTTTTTGTGTAATTTTAGAATCGTACACTATGTACTTGACCTGATTAAAAATTTGAGAAACGAGCAATGAAGATGACTTTGCCAATTAATTCATTAAATATTTCTTGTAAATGACTTCTTTTGCATAGATTACTTCGTAGTCTCCTGCTTAAAGTCGTGCGTACTCTTTGAATACTCAAGCATCACTGACACTGGCGAGTTATTAATAAAAAGAATCAGTGCGTGAACAAAATAATTAAAATTGCAAATTAAACAACGATTAATACATCGACATTTCAGGAAAATCGCTCTTAATTTAGCATGCATATAGTTTTATATGTAATTAAAAATAAAAATAATAAAAATAGATGAATAAAAGAATACACACTATATATCTATATCTATTTTACATAATAATTAATTTATATATTTATTATGTCGTAAAAAATTCCTAAAAAATTGTTTTTTATATTGTTTATAAATCTTAATAATAAATCATTACAAGAAGATTATATTCAGCAATTTTTTTATGTCTAATACTATCAATTATCGAGTTAAATTCATTTTCTATACTTATTCAAGGTTGATGTTATCGCACAGTTTTGCACGTATGACACAAAACAAAGTTGAAACACAATGTGTTTTATTTTTTGAATTTTTTATTTTGCACCGCGTTATTTAATTTCTTCAATTTAAACAAGCAGAAATAATAGAGCACGTTTAAATAAGTAATGGAACGTATATTTTATAAAAATATCTTGGGGAACTTAAAAATATCATACGTTCTTCTTCATGCGTAAAATTTTTTGCGTGTCAGAGAGTTCCTTAGTTTTAGAAGTGATATTTCATTATAAATTCACATCATTATAAAGCGATTATATCGTGAAATGCAAATTGTGATGGAAATACGCATTTATGCTAATTGATATTTTTGCAAACGCTAGAATGCTTAGAAAATGAGAGCGTAAGATTCTCCAGAAAAATTGTTTATCAAAGATATTTTTGCAATAACTTTTTCGCGTTGTTTTATTATGTATATAGGTATACATTTTCCAAATAAAAATCCAATTAGCGCAAAAGAAGGAAGTCGCACTTTTTATCGTATATACTTTTATGTAAATATTTTCCACTATCTGTGTAATGCACGTTTCACGTGTATCGCTAAGCAAATCTCACACAACATATACTAATATGTTATTTAAAAAATATGTTATTTAAAAAATTATTTCTAAAAAAGAGTTTTATTTTCCTTTAATTTATTTTTCATTATTTAATATAATTTATTTAATAGGAATAAAATGACAATAAACAAAAAAGATACATCGATTTTAATATTGATTTAGAACAGAACTTTACACGCAGCCTTATCGTAATACCCTTGATACTCGTCTACCGTGATATCCTTCCTATTTATTTTAAAGCGATATGCACCGGTGACTTCTGGTCTTCGATATCCATTTTCGTGCAAAGAAACATTTTATCGTGATTCACATCCGCCATAGATGATCAATTAAACAATCAGTTTATTGATTATAATATTGACAGTTTTTGACATTGCGCGAGTGACCGACATGATACTTTGAGAGAATGATTGCACTTGACCCACCTCCAACGATATTCAACTAATTACGCCGTTATGCAATGCAATTACAACGACGTCATCGCACTAAGAAAAAAATTATTTGACTAAATAAAACACATCGAAACGGATGTCCAACGAATGTCCGATTAAATTAAGTGGATCACGCGATAACAGCAATAAATTTTTGATACTAAAATTTTTAATTGCTTTACGATTAGATCATGATAAAATTTATCGCTTATACTATGTGAGTGATTCTCTTTTTTTATACTTATTGCACTTACTGCACGACGCTACTAAAAACATTACTCGCGATAACAAACGAGCCAAGTTACATAATATGATAATTTTCCAACTTAAAGGTACAATTGTCAAAAAATGACGTCATTGTTTTTTTATTAGATTTTAATTAGTTTTTTATAATTGCAGTCAAACTATCAATGTAATATCGTCTATATTTGCATCTCATATATATGACTCTAACCGATTCAAAAATATTATAGTCAAAATAATTATTTTTTTATAATAAACGTAAAATATAAGATTATTAATAAATATGTGATAAATGCGAAATAATTAAAATGTAAAGGATGAGTTTGAATTTTAAAATATATCATGAAATTATAATAAATAAGTATTATAATATTTATGTGCGACATAAAAATATTTGTTTTATAATTTTTGAGTCAACAAAAGATACTCACGTGGAATTCTTCTCTAAATTTTGAAGACTCTATTAAAATACATATCATAAAGAGTTTTTTAGAGAATAATAATTCTATTGTTATCACAAACAGGGGTTATCACAAACGCAAATCACAGCATCACAGAAACGACAATGCACGGATTCAAACAGATGATTGCCAAAATCTGCAGATCGGAGCACTGGTTTGCGGAGAATGATTTCCACTTATAATTTGAAAGATTGCAAAACTATATGCACTCTCAAAATGTTTACAAACAATTTAATTTTATAATCATTGTCAAGATTTGATAGCGCGATCGATAAGCAAGAAGAGTAGCGATATCGTGGTTGCCGCGACGAGTTCCAGTTTCGGAATAAATATAAATTCTCGACGAGAGAAAGAAATCGACACATATGTCGACGTAAGCGCGACTACTCGTCAAGAATCGACAGTGATATCTCCTCCTCGGCTTCTCTTGGAAAGGTTTGGAATGATTGCAACAAGAACGACCGCTTAAGTCGACCTCCGACCACCGAGCTGGTTGGAACTGATGGAATGTTGGTGATAGCATAAGCACAAAAGAAAGAACGAAAACAAAATTTAATTTACTTGAGAAAAGGAATTTTGTATGCAAAAGACCCATAATTATTTTTTGATGCACACATTATAATATTTAATAAAATAAATCCGTGCACATATGTTTTTAAAATGTTTTATTTCGAAAAAGTTTGATCTTTGTTCCCAAAAGCAAGAAATTTTTTTCATTTGTGAACAATATAATATCGTATATGCGTAGCTATGCGTTATGCATTTTTGTTTTTTCAAAGATAAGATAAAAATTATTCTTCTATTTGTAAAATTTTCTAAGTTTATTTTTATTTTATCTTTGTAAAGTGTTGCAGTAAAATTTGCATTGTAAAACCTCATATAAATGTTAACATTTATAATACGAATAGATATAAATATAGAATATTGTTAGTTTGCTATATCTACAAACATTTTTGATAAGATTAAAAGAATTTATATAAATAATTACTATGACGTCAAGTCAAGATAAAAATTTAATTAAATTAATTAAAAAATTTTATACTTGTTTTCATGTTATTTGTTATATAAAATGTATGTCAAATACCAACGATCGACGAGCCAATAACAAAAATTATCAATTGGAAATCAGCACATATCTAAGTATAAATTAATTGAACAACAAGAAATTATTTATTATGAATTTTTAATATGGTTCAAAGTTGCACATATTTATTATAACGTTACAAATTACATAAAATTGTTGACATACATTTGTATTCAATAAATCAAAATTTAATTTACAATTTATTATCGTACATTATTGTAATATTTTATTAACAACCGAAAAGAAGAAGCAAATATTCAAACCCATTTAGCGAAGATTCAAACCCACTTAGCAAAGATTCGAACTTTATTTAGTGGAGATTTAAACCATATTTATAAGTTGCCGTCTGTCATCGTTTGCTGGAATCAGCTGGAATAGTCTGCGAAACATAACCTGTAATAATTAACTGTCAAACAGTTGTTTAGGCAAACAGCAAAAATCTTGATTTCTATCGAAATATCGTCACAACAATGGGGAAAACATCAAAAGACAAGCGCGATATATATTATAGAAAAGCAAAGGAAGAGGGATGGCGAGCCCGAAGTGCTTTCAAGCTACTCCAAATCGATACCGAATGTCACATTTTCGATGGTTCGTATAAGAAATTTATTTTTCTTTTCAGTTATATACTTTAATACACATATCTTGAGAAAAAAAGATATAGAAGGAATGGAAAAGAAAAAGAAAAAATTATTTTAAAATAAATAGTAATTAAAAAAAAACATCTATATTGTTAACAAGAACACTGCTATTTATTCTTTTTTAGGAGTGTCCAAAGCGGTGGATCTATGTGCTGCACCTGGAAGCTGGAGCCAGGTCTTAGCTCGCAAGCTAAAGTAAGTAAATTTCGGAAAAGATACAAATTTACTCTACTTAGTATAAAAAATATGTTTTTTAAATATATATATATATATATATATATATATATATATATATATTTAAAATATATATAAAATTATAAATAATTATATATTTATTTTTTGATATAGTGAGAACTATAAGAAGGCTTTAGAGAAAGGTGATGCATCTCCTCCAAAAATTGTGGCAGTTGATTTGCAAGCAATGGCACCCTTGGAAGGAGTTATTCAACTACAAGGTGATATTACCAATACCAATACCGCACAGCAGATTATTGCGCATTTTGACAACACTCAAGCAGACCTGGTAGTATGTGATGGAGCACCTGATGGTATGTGTCTTATATCATTTTTTATTTTTTTTTTCTAAAATCTAAATTAATTTATCTGAAATGATTAATGAATTTTATTTATTCCAGTGACTGGCTTACATGATATGGATATATTTATTCAATCGCAGCTTCTATTAGCTGCTCTGAACATAACTACACACATCTTAAAACCTGGTGGAACGTTTGTGGCAAAAATTTTTCGTGCTAAGGACGTGTCGCTTCTGTATGCTCAATTGAGGATATTTTTCCCTTATGTGTATTGCACAAAACCCAGTAGTTCTCGCAATTCGAGTATCGAGGCGTTTGTTGTTTGTAAAGATTATTCTCCACCAGAAGGTTATAAACCACACATGCTGAACCCTTTACTGACGCATGAGCCATGCAATTTCGAAGAGTTGACAGGAGTCAATAGAATCATTGTTCCATTTGTTGTATGCGGAGACCTTAGTCAACCTGATTCCGACATGAGCTACCCATTAGATGTGAGTGTAACATTATATTTTTATTTGATTATGAATCATAAATTTCTTTAACAACAATCTTATTTTTTATTCTTGCTTATATATTATATATTATATATTATATCTTGATTCTATCTTTATTTAAAAATGTTTTTAGTATAGAGGAAAGAAATACGAGTATCATGAACCAGTGCAAACCCCAATAGCACCGCCTTATGCTGAAGCGTTATCCTTGTTAGAAAATAGAGGAGCTGGAAGCAGCGCTCTTGTTTTCGATCATGACACCGATTTTAATGAGACTGACATTAATATAGCGATTGAAAACGAAAGTGCATCATGGATAGCTAAGTTAAAAAAAATTTCGATTGAAGAAGAAAAGGACAAAAAGAAAGGGGCTGAGTTGAATACAATTGCAAAAACTGCAGAGGATGAGAATAAAGAAGAAGAAGCAATTGATGCGTTACAGAACTTGTACATGTCCGAGGAAGCTACAAATATAGATAATACTTTCATGCAGTAAATGAAACAAATACATTTTTTTGTATCGTATTATTCATTAAATAAATGTATAAGGACTTTTATAATTTGTTTTAAAAAATGTGAATTCTTATTCTCGACTCTCGATTTATTAATTTTCAAAAATCGAACATTGATCAAAAATGTAAATTTTCAATTTTTCAATCAAATGAATTTTCTTCATTTTATAATTATGACTTCCTTTATAACGTAAAAAAAAATTATCTAAACTTAAATAAAATTTTTAAAAATTCTCGTAATTCTTAAATATTTAATTATTTACTAATGAGACTTCCGAATTTGATTTGCTTAACTATATATGCAAATTGGTGAAAATTATAATATATACTTAGAGTTATATATTTATTTTCTTATGTACCTTTAAAATGTATACTTTACATGTTATATACTTGTCCGTTTACATTGTTATGATTACACGAAAGGTATTATTGACGAACGGTTGCTCACATCAAACAGTAAACACTGAAACGTTACAGTAATAGCCGATCGCATCTGAATATGTGGATGGACAAGGTATTTATTGAATCGTCCAGTACTAATTTCCAAAAATTTTCTTCTTCTTTGTCAGACCGACAGGGTTTGCCGTTTCTGCAAGGACACGTTCTGCTGCACAAAATGTCGCGATCGTCACGTGGACAAGATGCATCCCGGCCTAAACGTCAATTGTTGCCTGTGTGCTTCTGAGATACTGCCAGTACGACATGGCGAGTTTGATAAATTGGATCTAAAGGACGAGGAGTTGTTGAATCACATAGTGGAAAAACATTTGCCGTTACAATGCCAACTGTGCGGTGACTTATACGAATCCAAAGAAGATTTCAAGTCCTTCGGTAATTCGCTAGACACGAGCTTATAATAAGATTAAAAAATTTAATTATCTTGAAATCTGTGAAAATCAAATAATTATCTGTAAAAATCTTGAACTAAAACTTTTGATACAAGTTTTGTATCAGCAAGTAAATATTTTTTTTTTTTATTGAACATGCGTTTAACTCATGTTATACAAAAAAAAAAATTAATAAAAATTTTATATTTTAATATCTTCAAAAAATTTCATGCTCAATAATATTTAATAGATATAGAAAAAAAAATTTTTTTAATATATAATGTTAATTTTTTCTATTTTGAAACCAAGAGTTCTTGAAAAAATTACACATTTAATCAAATTAAAATTTAAAAAATGTTAAAGATTACAAAATATAAATTTACAAAACAAGTGTATAGATTTGTGTAAATAATAAAATTATGTCTCTTAATTTCACAATTATTTTTAGAAGAAGTAAGAAAGAATTGCCTGCATATAATTACTGTAAATTTATATATGATTTATGCATGTTATATTTATTTACATTTAATTATATATGAACTCTTTTTTTCCCGGGTAAACTTTAGGCAAGTGCAAGTGGTGGTCTCAATATTTTCTGTCGCCGATAAACATCGAAGAAAAACTAAAACAATGTTTTATGAGCGACTACAACGAGACTAGCACGCCGCCAGAGATCTACCGGAAGACCAGCACACCGATGCTCGTCGGCCAAAAGGCCACTTTCCAGACACCCTGTGTGCCATATTTCAGTCTGAAAACGCCTAAGACGAACTCGCCGTCGATCAATGCTCCAGGATCACAGAACAGCGATATCTGCGGTGTCACCAAGTTCTTCAGCTTCTCCCGCATCTCGAACGAGGATACGCCGTTCAGAATCGACAAGGACGAGCAGCTGTCCAAAAGTAATTCCGGCAGGAAGCTGAACATCATGGAGAAACGAGATGAAACTGCGAATAACGAAACCGAAAGAATAACTGTAAATGAGATGATAGATATGAATCTGACAGAACCTGAAGGCGGAATTCTGGAATCGCCCGCATCGGATGCCATTTGCGAGAAGTCGGACAGAACGCCGGATGTCGTGAAGAAAGTGAGATTCTCCGATCAGTATGAAACCGTGCCGGAATACAAAAGCTCGATAATGTCCTGCGCGGAAGTCTTGAACACATCGACGGAGGAAGAGAAGTTTCACGACGCTCGCGAAATCTCGAGTACACCAAAGGCGAAAAATCTAGAAGACAAAAATGATATAAAAGACACGATAAATATTATGCAAAACATAGAGAATACAAAAAATAGCCAGGTGGAGGATAAAAAGTGTTCCTTTGTAAAACTTTTGCAAAATTCTCTAATTGATTCGCAAAATGCGCAAAACGATACGAAGGACACGGAGAAGGAAAATCAAAATCCTAAAATAAGCGACGAAGACTCATCGGCTATGTCTCGGCAAGATTCCAACAGGATACTGATAACGGTGTTGATGGAAAACAATTCGGGAGGATCATTGAGCACTGATCTGATACCTTTACTTGATTCAGGTTTAAAGAAGCTACAGGAACAGCTTAAATCAACGAATCAATCGTCTTCGGTTGAGTCTACCGATGCTGTTAATTTGCCCACCAAGTCTATTACGAGGATGGAGATGAATATCTCGAGTGTCGAGAATTATTCGAAGGATGTAACAACGGATTGTCGACAGATTGTACCGTCTTCTTCATTATCTATGCAGAAAGACGTTAAAGATAATAAAAATAGCAATGGATTCTTCGCTGCCGTTGCGCAAGCTATGAAATATGCCCTGAAAAGTTTCTCCGGTCAGTAAAAGTTCGAACTAGTCGTGAATTGACATATGTTCGAGAGAAATTTTTTAAAGAATATATAATATATCTCGTTAAAAAACTTGAATTGTTGAAATCCCTGTTCGAATCTTAATTTCAGGCTTGGGCATTCCAGCAAGCAAGGTCACGACAACCGAAATAATTCAACAACGGAAAATCGTCGAGGAATCGACATCGACATCCCTGGAACCGGTCGTCAGCAACGTCGACAGTATCCGGCTTCGTCCAAACAAACGAGCCCGCGAGTTCACCGAGGTATCCTCCTCGCGAGTAGATTCGATCGCCGTGGATGTCCGAAGTCCCCTGGCGAAACGTCAGAAGGGATGGTACAAGATGATCAGAGCACGCCGGCCGATCAGCCGGATGCGAAACAGATACGCGACAACATCGTCTAGAGGAGTGCAGGTTTTCAGTCAAGGATCCCTGACGGTGGGCGATACCGTCCTCCCGCTTCCTGCGCGAGCGCATCAGTCTACGCAAACCGAGTGATCATCTCTTTTATTTTTAAATAAAAGATTAGAATATTATTATGTGTTCTGCGAGTATAGTAGATGAATTAAGAGAAATAATTTAATGAGAGAATATATTTTTTAAAGCTATATACGTGGCGCGTTCAAAAAAAATTGTTTTAATAATCGGGACATTTAGTTTACTAATTTATTTTTTATTAAAATAATTTATTACAGAATATTCAAGAGGAAATTTTTATTTAAAAATCGCGGTGATGTGTTAAAAATATGTGCTGATATTATATATTAAATACGTTTAAAAAAAGGTGTGTTTGTGTCGCGAATCATATAAAAATAAATTACTTTAATTATCTTTTGTGATTATGATTATTTAAAAAAAAAAGATATTTTGAACTATTGTTCTTCTTTGTAATATCTCTTTATGTATTATCTTTGTAATTAAATTTTTTTTTAATTTTTTTACTAAATTTAATCTGGAATTAAGAACGAAGAACGTATTATTTCGTTAATCTTTTAATTCCACAAAGTTTAATTTGCAAAAAGCCTTTCTCTTTTTCATTTATAATTTGGAAATTATTAATGCCTCGATGCTTTGAAAAAAAAATCATATTTTCATTTTCTGAAGATTGAAATATGTACTCATTCAATAAAATAATCAGCTGATCATCTACTACGCAACGCGGATAACATCATAGATTAAAAACTATTACCATCGTACGGTAATATCATGTGCCTTTAGCGCGACTGGAATCTGGAATTACTATCTAGGCTGTTTAGCACGTATAGCTCGATCAATTGTTAAGTTCGAGGTTATGTGACGATTATCTGTTATTAACATCGATGAAAAACAATAGTGGATTTTTCAGTGATTTTTCATGATTATAAAAAAGTAAGTTATAATTATTATAATAAAAATAAAACTTTCTTATCGATATTCTATCTACTATCAAACTTATTTACACTTTTTTTATTAGTTGAAAGTATACATATCCTTTACGACAAAACTGCATGGCACTTTTGATCTTAAGGAATATTAAAAAATTGTTAAATTTTTAACTTAAAAGTTTATTAATATGGAGAAATGACGATAATGATTGTAATTGTTTAAAGCTGCTTCTATGGTGGGTCTAATCTTGTCACAACTGATACAACATAAACACGCAAAGTTCTCAGAAATACAGTTTTTGATATTTCTTAAAATTACATGACTTAAAATAAAAAATAACATTAAAGATAAAAATAAAATTTTTCTCAGCAATATATTTAATAATGCCTCATTATATGGATTATAGTTTTGTCATAAGATGTATATATTATGAATTTTTTAAATGTTATATGTATACATAATCCAAACACTTTTCCAGATTATACGAGCAACATTAAAATGTCGTCGTGGAAAAAAGCCGCGAAGGCGAGTCAGAAAACCCATCGGGAACGTCATCAGCCCGAAGTTCGTAAACATCTCGGACTGCTGGAGAAGAAGAAAGACTATATTTTGAGAGCCAGGGATTTCCAAGAAAAGCAGGCGACGCTCAAGCTTCTGCGAAAACGCGCACTAAACAAAAATCCAGATGAATTTCATTTTCATATGATTAACTCTCAATTAGTGAATGGTGTTCATAGAGAGAAGGACAAGGAAGATCAGCACACATCTGAACAGATAAAGTTGATGGAAACACAGGATCTCAGATATGTAGCATATAAGAGAAATATTGAAGCGAAGAAGATAGACAAGCTACAGAGTCAGTTACATATGATTGACGCTGCTAATGAAATGCAGAATCAACACATTTTCTTTGTAGAAGACAATACTGAGATGAAGAATTTTGATGTTGCCAAGAAGCTAGACACACATCCGGCACTTCTGTCCAGACGTACCAATCGACCAAAGCTAAGCGCGATTAAAGACATGAAGCTGCCGGAATTAGATAACAAAACTATTTCTAAAATTGAGCAGAAAAAGCACATGGCTTATAAAGAACTCGAAAAGAGGATTCACAGAGGACGCGAATTGACAGTCGTAGAGCAGAAGTTGGAAGTGCGCAGAGCGTTGAAGGATAAAAAGATCAAAAAGCCAAAATTAGTGAAACCTGGTTCGAAGGATGCCGCTCCTATTTATAAGTGGAAGTTTGAAAGAAAACGATGACTTGTTTTTATTACAGAGAGTTTGTTGTAATGAATTGAAGTGTATTATAATTTTATATTAGCGCTGTATAATTATGAATTGTTCATTGAAAGTTTGCATTTGGCGATTTATAGATATACAATTCTCGTTGTTTTTTTGATGTCGATTTCTTAATATACTGCATATTTACGATACCTTAGTTATCTTCTAAGCTTGCAAATGACATCGTGGACTGGCATGGCTACCCAACCAGCCAAAGCAATTCCGATCGAGTCCGCCATCGACGCGATCCCCATGGAGACCTCAAGATCAGTTTTCGGAATCTGCAATCAAATTAATTTTACACGCTCGTAAAAGATAAATAAATAAATTGCGAAATAGAAAATATAACAAACTATTTTTTAAAATACTTTTTTAAAATGTAAATTCTCGCTAGAAATATTCAACAAACTTAATTTTTATATTTTTGGATTTGCATTAACTAATATAATTTTAAAATTGATATTTTTACAATAGCCACATTACCTCAGTCGATATTCGATAGAAAGTGTTCACATACGTCGCACCGCCAATTAAACCCTCCCACAATATAATAGCGAAAACGATCCATATATTTGGTATATAATAGAAAATAGCCTCAAGCAGCAGAATTATGACATTAATGAACTGAAAAGAATAATCAGATTTTGAAATGAATTTTTCACAGAATATATAATTCATATTTTTGTACAATCTCTTAACATAATATGTAATAGTATATTACCTGCAGCACGGACATAATCCAAATTTTATCTATCGTTACTATGTTCACCGACGATTTGGAGATAAATAAACCTATCTGACAATCTGCTTGGAGCCATCTGTATTGCTCATACGGCTTCAACCAAATGTCATCGAATTCGATGAACTCGTACTGTAATATAATATTTATTAATATTTATGTTCACACACAACAATACTATAAATTCTAAAAAAAATGCTACTAGTAATTGTTACAAAAAATTGAATTTAACAATCTGTTCTGTATCTCAATCAATCTCTTTTAATTAAAATTAATTGTCGCGTAATGATTTAATATAAAACGATCTGATGAGCAATATTATTTCATACATAATGCTAAACAATGTAATTTCTTTGCAGCAATGTAATATATCTCTTCTTTCTTAAAATAAAAAGAAAAAAAATTATCTCATATTATTTTAACAATAATTCTTACAACATATAATGCAGGAAGAAGAGATGTTTCTAATATAAATATATAAGTAGATTTAATTAAAATAAGCAAATACGTTATTCTATCAGCCGAAAATAGCGAGAATATGATAAAATGTATACCAGGCCTTGATTGATGAAGTATCCGAAAAGATAAACCAGTCCGAGTGGTATCATATATTTCAGCAAGCCTGGTACCAAATTGATTTTGTCCCTGATACTCTTCTCGGAGACCTGGATGATCTGCTCTTGACTTTCAGTACCGTTCTTGGTGATTGATATTCCGGTACGCG
Organism: Cataglyphis hispanica; assembly: GCF_021464435.1. Lineage (NCBI taxonomy): Eukaryota > Metazoa > Arthropoda > Insecta > Hymenoptera > Formicidae > Cataglyphis > Cataglyphis hispanica. Next base: position 2,270,765 of record NC_065960.1, on the reverse strand, counting down.
CCGGATGTTTGAGGACACACCAGAACGTGATCGCTTGCAAAAGTGGCGCAATTAACATGACCAATAATGTGTTCTCGATAGACAATATTGTAGTGAGACTGGCATAAGATAAGGCACCGATCATTCCGGCGCCGCCTGTTCCCGATGACCAAGTCGAGATCACCTCTCTGCAAGAAAATTTAATTAATATATTTTAAATTTATCAGACAGCTAAAAAATCGATAAAAATAAATCATAAACATATAAAAAAATAAAATTAATATTATAATTATATTTACACATATTATAATTTTTATATTTTATATTAGCATATGGTAATATAAACAATAGCGAGTAACTTACATACTTGGAAAATTGATTACTGTAACTGAGCATGGTGGCCTCACCCAAGCCGAAAGAGAGCGATGTTACGACGACGCCTAGAATGGCGAGCCATTCAGCAGTGCTAAACGATACCATGAGAAATCCTGCAGCGGAAAATAACACACAGGTAGCCACTCGAGCACTGTAATTAACGAGTCGATTAATCGATTGGCGTTTTAACTGATAATTGAGATTTTTTCGCACATTGTGAAAAGATCGAGGCTTCAAGTGTCGGCTCTCCGTTTTGTTACACAAGTATGATGCATAAGGAAAACACATTAATTAATTTTGCCACATGATCTTTGTACAATTTTTCACCGCTTTTAGGATGCAATTACTAAGAATGCATATATCATTATTAAAAGAGCATCCTTCAATCGTCACGCAAATTAATCTCGAAATCTTATCTTTATTCATCGAACTGTAATCTCGCTAATTATCACATTATCGCATGAAGCGTGCCGACCATGTGAGCTAATGACATTCTTACTTAGGTATATGTGAATATATATGTATATGTGTATATCAGTCTATTCAAATAAGAATTTAATCTATTTTTTTTTAATTTAGACAATATAAAAAATCCTTCGTAGAAACCAAAAAAAAATAATAGAAACATTTCATGAAAAAAAGTGACTTATGCTTTAGTCCTTATTGCCATTTCAATTAATCGCTAATAGAAACAAAATAATTCATTTGCAGTGCTCGTTTTGTAGCGGCTAAAAATAGAAAAGAAAAATATATAAATACTGACTGTACTAGAAGCGGCAGAAATGGCACGATCATTTTAATCGCTAGCGATGGTAGAATATCTGCCAAGAGTATGGCACCGGTCGAAACTGTATTGCACGTGCGAATTCCCGTCATATTTGTGCCATTTATCTTTAGCGTAGAATCCTAGAAAGAAAACAGAAACATTAGCAATTTCCTCACAGATATTTTTATTCAAAATAAGAAAATCTTTTTTAAAATTTAATAGCGCAACACGTTTTACAAATCTCACATTTCTTCTGTTTTTTATATATATTTTTTTATTTATTTTATTTTATTTTACATATAAAAAGATTTTATAGTTATATTTTTTATAATTATATTTTTCCCAATAAATAATATACAATAATATACAATATACACCGAAAAATACTGTCATCGTGGAAACATTTCAATCGTACTAAATTCTTATGTGTTCCTTGCGATTTATGTAACGCGACGATCAGACGCATTAAAAGAACGCTGCTTACACAATAGTGTTCTCATACTGCTAAATCGTTTTTTTTTTCACTCGATGAAAAATCCGGTCATATGATATAAATTACGTGACACATTTTTTCATATAAGATCATCAAATAATTATGTTGTCAGATGGATCACATTACGTGTTATTTTTTAATGCGCGGATGTTTATAAATTGATATTAAATGAGCAAATCGGCAAATAAGAGATGCAGTGATTAGTGTGCACCTTTTTTATTGTTTAATTCGGTGATTTAAAATGTAAAGATTTTTACAATTTAAACCTCAATTTATTTATTATTACGTTAAACGTATGAAAATCGACTAATACTTACTTTGTCATGGAATTTGATATCGAGGATATCGTAGGCCGCGCTGAGCATCACGGCGTAGCCATAATTGTTGCACAGCCCCAGAATCCAGAAGGCCACAAGATTGCGCCATCGTGTCTTCTTCGCAATAGCGTCTTCGTCAAAGGTATTCCCGGTCATATGTAAGTTGCTTGGATTGTTCTTTATCTTGAAAAAAATCAGTCTCGAAAAAAAATTGTATTTTTTTTCTTTTCTATCGAATTTCTCTGTCTATATTCTAACTTTCTTCTTGCCGCTCAACTAGCTGCCCCTATCTTTGCCTATCCTTATCTCGAATCTAAACGAAACATGTGCTAAATCGATTTAACGTACTTTTACTACTAAAAAAAAAAATATAATACACTTTTCATACATTTTCAAAATTGAAAAATTTTCAAACATATCTATTTTATACATAATAATTAAAAATTAATTTACATGTTTATTATGTCACGTAAAAAAATAATATTTTTTATATTAAATTTGCATAAACTCTCAAACATCACAACAAGATCAAGTATGTATTTGTAATTCACATTCACATTTCACGATATACATATAACCGCTTTATAATAAAGTGAATTTATAATATAATAATTTATTGCTTCTAAAGATAAAGAATTTCGACACGCGAAAAATTTCATGCGCGAATAATAATGTATGATATTTCGAAGTTTTCCTAGATATTTATTTTCATAAAATATGTGTTTCACTATTCGATGGATAGCATTTAGCATAAAGATAATTGCTCATAATGAGATAATATATAATATATATTATAATAAGATAAGCGTTCGTTATGAGCGATTATCTTTATGTTAAATATATTATAAATATATGTATAAATATATTATGTTAAATAGTATTATAAATTCATTTTGTTATAAAGCGGTTATATGTATATCGTGAAATATGAACGTGAATTACGATACAAATACATACTTGATATTTTTTCAATTGCTAAAACATACAAAATAAGAATGCTATACAATGTTACTGAAAATACTACTCACGATACAAACGAGTTGCGTAATATAATAATTTTCCAACCGGAAGATACAACAATCAAAAAATTACGCCATTATTTTTCTAAGATTTTAATAGAATTTTTATAATTGCTGACTATCAATGTCAAGACATCTTTAAAAATATTTATGTAATATTATCATGTAATCATAACAAAAAAATATTTCCTTTATTCGTCAAAACGAGAGATAATGAAGAAAATGTGATATAAAATCCAGAACCGTTTTATTAATTAAATAGATTCTAAATTAAATTTTTGAAACAGTTTTTGAAAAGTCTATCGAAAAACACATCTCACACACACAAAGAGTTTCTTATATACAATTCACATCACAGAAACAACATTTGCAATTTCAAACAGATGAAATTTTCCAGAGCTCTCATTCGGAAAATGTAATCTACTTACAATTATCTAAAAGATTGCAAAACTACATATTCTGAGAATAGTCACAAACAATTTAATTTTGCAACAATAATTATCGCTGCCAAGGTTTGATAACGCGATCAATAAGCAAGGATAACAGTAGCGATATCGTAGTTGCCGCGACGAGTTTTAGTTTCGGAATAAGTGTAATTTTCAATGAGAAAGAAAAAACGATACATATATCGACATAAGCGCGACCACTCGAGGAAAATTGGCAACGATATCTCCTCCTTGACTTCTCTTGGAAAGATTTAGATTTAGAATGATCGTGATATGAACGACTGTTTAAATCGGCCTCTGACCATCGAATTGATTGAAATTGTCATTTAATTATGATAATTTAGTTGTGTGATAAATTCCTTTTATTGTTAATAAATTAATCTTTTTTTTATAATTCAGTTTCTTTCAAAATAAGTTCTGATACTTCAGTTATTTCTTTCAATTGTTCTGCCATTCCATTTGCTTCCGACGTTTGCGTAGTCATCGTTTCTCCCGACGTCATTGATGATTCCATTGATGGTTCCATTTGTTCGTTTTCTGCCGTGGACGTTTCTTCATTCGTCATATCTGCCATTCTCGTCGTGTTATTCACCGGCATCATCGGTAGCTCCATTGATACATTTATACAGTTGTAATTGATCTGCCAAAGTTGTTTCGTGGCATAAATGTCCAGACGAGGGCGAACCGTGATGGATCTACAAGCAAAAATTAGAAATTGTAAGTTGGAAAAAATATGTAAGCAAAAGCAGGCTACATGATAGATTTAATAAAATAATAAAAAATTTTAAAAGTTATAAATTAAAGAAAAAAAATTTTTTGTTCAATTTAAAAAAAAAAAAAAATTTTTATTCAATTATGGGTTCTTTCCCAAATTCTCGACAAATTCCAATATATGAAGCCACTTTGATTATTTAGATATACTTACGTAGGAAATAGGTTCAACTCCAACATGTTAATACATGCAGATGAAAACAAGCTACCGGGGACGTGCACGCAAAATTGCAACGCTTTAAAATCTGTAAAATAAATTTTCAAAAAATAAAATAACGCTGAACGTGGTGATTGAGTATGATGATTATCTATACTCGGATTCTACATCGTTATGAAATTTCTATCGTTTCTTTTACATGCAAACTCGTATGCTATCTTAGTGCAGATTTTTAAATTCATTATTAATATTGTACAGCGAGATTAATTGGAAAACACTCACTCGTGATTGTTCTGGCGCTGATTGTGTCCGAACTCAACGTGACATCCACATTCAATCCGTTTCGCTGATACGTGAAATTCACGCATACTGCGATGTAAAAAGCAGTAATCCAACTTTTAATTTATTATTCTCAGATGTATACATTTTGCTTATAAATAAAAAATCGAAAATTCTTTAGCTTAAAAATGTTATAACTTGACGAGAAAATGATTGCAAAATTTTAATTTTAACAATAAGGTTTCAAAACTCACGATCCTTCTTCTCTTTCGTATATCGGATGATCACATTTTGACAGCAAGAACAGGAGAAGGACATCAAGCAATTGCAAGATCGTTGAGTAATCGAAATCGTTCTATAAATTAGAAATCCTCTGGGTACAGCAATGCCTGATAAAATTTTTCAATCCATCAGCGTGTCTTATTTAAGTTAATAATAGAATAAAATATATCCATAAAATATTTTTTTAAAGGGGAGGGCGTATCTAATCATGGAAATATGTGATAGAACATATTTTTTATAAAATTTTATAATATTTTAGTTATTTTACAAAATTCTAATGATTAATATTTGTTTAATTATAGAAATATTGTTTACTTGAATAGATATAAAACTTTTTTAACTGCCATTACATATGTACATATATACATAACTATGTAAAAATATATAGCACGTGATTACATAAAAATTTAACGTGACGGAAATAATTGTTAGCACTAACTTGAACGGACAGCGATGGCTTCACGAACAAGATATATCAAAACAAGAGCACTAATGCTACGCGAATTCATATTTACATATTATGGTATTTTATGATAAGATTTTTTAGTATAAGCAAATATATATGTTCTCCTTTCGTGAAATTATATTAGCTTATTATCGAGTTGTGTGTGCGGCGACGTTTCGTTTCGCACTAACAATAAACATTTTCTGCTTTCATGCGTTCCGCTTGGCATTGTACAGGATGCAATCATGAGCTATTATGTTATGGGAAAATATCCGGAACATTTTTGTCCACTCTGAATTATATATGGGAGTGAAATTTACTATTCATTCATGCACCCAGCGTCCGTTCCTCGCGACTAAAGAGCAATGCATACAATTGTTATAACAAAAATATATTTTAATCAATTATATATATATGATTGTTAATCACAACAAGTACTTTAATAAATAATTACAAGATTTTAAAGAAAGATGTTCTTGTATATATTTAAATTTCTTAAAATTCCTCTCTACATTAATTATAACGTCACTTTATAACTGAGAATTAAAAGAATATAATGCGTAGAAAAAAGCATTTATTTCTTATGCAAATGACGTTGATTGTTTTAATCGCAAAATATCAATAATATATTAAACGCGCCTTTAAAATGCGAAGGAAAAGCACAGAACTACATCGACATAAACGCGTGTGTATGTAACTAAATATACGAAATAAGTTTGTGTGAGTGAATAGCCTCAACTAAATTGAGACATAAATCACTTGTACATAAAAAGGACGATAAAAAAGTCGATGACAGGTGAACACGTAAATAAACATGTTGTTTCACACTTTAGGTGTGAATCGCGACACCTAAATAACTGAAAAAAAGGGTCAACTTTCAGTTTTTGTCAAAGTATCAAGTTTCAAAGACGCCGAGCGATGCTCGCTCGAGCGTGCCGTTTAAGGAATAAGATTTGAGGGATAAGATAACGCGAGAAGGATGCAATGAGGGTGTGAGAAGGACGCGAGAGTAAAGCCCAATTATCTCGCGATAATTCGCCAGGCGACGAAATCCAAGTTTTCTATTGGATCGAGAATCGAAAAATCTATGATTATTGGCTGTCGATCGAGAGTCCGCGCGGACTATTTAGGTCAGCAGTCCGCGCGGACTATTTAGGTCAAGAAATTCAGGACACTACACTAATATAAGACGTCTTCATGGATCGCAATGAATCTCCCAAGTTTCGATTATTTTATTTGATTATGCAAATAGAACAATTATGAATATTAATCATCATATGCATATATTGAAACTAAAATATTATATATGTATATTTATGGTGGATTTGCGATATTAAACGTGAAAGAAAATTATGTTTTATAATAATAATAATCTTAACTCAAATCAATAAATTTCCTATTGAAAAAATACAAGATATGATTAATGTAATCTTAAGAAATTATAATTTTCTTTATCTCTTTAATGCCAAAAGCATTTGTCTCAAACTTTTCTTTTAAAAAAATGTATTCCTTTTAAAATTAAAAAAAAAAATGAGGCAAATGTTTTTTGACTTTAAAACAATAAAAAAAATTACATTTTTGATAAATATTTAAAATGGATTAGCTTATATTTTATCTTAATACTTTTACATATAGACATATAAATGGATTAATTTGATTCTATCTTAATCGGATGCTATATATGAGCATTAAGAGCATTAAGATAAAACCATCGAAATATCAATAATTTACGAGATATACATAATTTATTTTAATATGACACATTTCATAGCATATTTGATTTAAAATATTCATATTTGAATGATCTTAATACTCTTTTAAACGCAAAATAATAAATTAATTGATATAAAATAATACAGAATTAAATTTCTTTTTAAATATTTGTACAAAAATTGTCTAAAAAATATGTACAATTATTTAAATTAATAACAAATATGTATGCATAGTATATATAATTTATAATATTAACGTAATCCATTTTTACAAAAGATCTTTTTAGAACAAATCATCATCATCATCATCATCATCATCATCATCATCATTATCATTTTCATCATCGTCATCATCATATTCCTCGTTTCCATTATTGTAATCGTCTGCATTATCATTCACGTCATCGGGAAAAACTTCTATTTGACCCAAACCGCCTCCGTCTTCTGGTTTTAAAAGTGCTAATCCGTTTGCACCGAATCTAAGACAGTCTAAACTCACCTGTACAAATAGACACATTTTACACATCGTGTTTTGCGTAATGAAATATTTATATATATCATATTTTTACAATTATATAATGAAATTTTTTGCATTTGCGTTACTTCTACAAAAGTATGTATGTGTAGATATTCAATAATATTTTTTACAAGGAATTTTTAAATCCGACCTTAAACACTGTCGTTGACTGATATTTTCCCTCCATATTGACACATAGATGAATATTTCTACCTTGGAAATATATATTATAAAATCTGACGCATGCTTTCATGAATGGTAGCCTTGGAAAAGGAACGCATATCGGTCTAGGATTTTTTCCTGAAAACAATAACAAAGAACGAATTAGGGAAAAAATATTATATAAATATTGTATATAAATTTCCAATCTAGAGACTCCTCTCTTTTTCTTTCCATTAAATTATATAAATTTCCTTAATCAATCGAACGTGTGGACCTACACTCTGTACATACTACTCACCAGAAACAGTCCTCGTATAAAGAACTCTATCGTTCATCAAAATATTTGCGGTGAAACTAAACTCGTCGGGATCGTACGTGATATTCACACAGGCTTTCTGTTTCCACCTGTCATTCAAGATCCGCGAGCAACATCCGCAAACGCCACCGAGACATTGACATGGTCCTTGTCTTGTAGCGGTGATCGTTTCATTTGTCGATGCTGACGAATTCGAGGCTTGTCTCAGCAACGTCTTCAGCTGCTTCACGTTTTCCCGCGATACCGAAAATTCCTCGATCTCGCTGCTGACGATTCTTCCCTTTGTCGTAAGGTCCACCCTCGACACCGAAGCCGATCGTGTCACGAGGACGACGATCAAAAGCAGCCAGCGAGCGGCCTGCTTCATTCTGTGTCCTTGATCTTGCTCGACGTTTAAGAGGACATCTCCTCGCGATGTGCTCCTTCCCAGACGATCGATACTTGACTGACCGGTTCAGCGAACGCTCGTTTGCTGACCCCGTTTTACGGTGAAATTTAGGCTCGATCGTGAATCGTTCATTGGCATTTTGTGTCATCAGATAAAACTCATTATAGCGATAGCAAAGCAATGAGATTTTTAGAAAGTAATATTAAATATCGCAAATATCTTTGATTGTTAAATATAACAAGGATAAAAGATGTAGAAAATTATCTAAAATTATAAATAAGCACAATTATTAATTTAGAATTAAATTAACCCTCTATGGGCCGAATTTTTGTTTTAAATCCTGTCCTGATGTTAGTTAAATTTAAATAAATTTTGTTTTAAATTTAAAAAAAAATTGTTTTAAATATTTAAATTGTTTTAAATATTCACTATGTGACTTTCAAGTCACGCGGCCTATAATGTTCGCATAATTATTTGGTAAAATATCGATAAATTGAAATGTGACCTGAAAGTTACACGGGCCCATAGAGGGTTAATTGATACGTTTATTTATCTTTATTATGCAAAATTCTTGAAGACACTGTCTATATTTAAAACGAAAATATATCTTAACGATATAAAGATAAATGATAATTAATATTTATATTCATTCGATGATGTCTCAAAATATCAAGGTAAATTCAATATTATTGCATTACTCTGTAATGAGATTATATACATATACATATATTTGAACATTTATTGTATTTCATTATAATAAATAATAATAATATATTAATTGCAATAAATATAAAGTTATATATGAAATATATTATAATAAAATTATATAATAATAAAATTATATACTTAATTATATGTAATTATGTACAAATATCATAGCTTTAATTGGCCGATGTTATCTTCCTCCTCGGGTGTCAAATTCAAAGTCTGATTGCTTGGTAGCTCAATAGGATCTGACTCGAAGTTCACCTCGTCATATATTATCGGCCCGCTCGATTCTGCAATTTCCGGATTCGCTGCTTGGAGAACGCTGATATCTTCGGGTTTCATCCAAGAAACTCCGTCCGCGCCAATTTTTATACAATCGAAGTGCAAGACCAGAATCGGCCATCTCACCACAACCGTCTCAAAATCAATGCACGCATGTAGATTTTTTTCGAATGTGTGGACATCGAAGAAACGCACACAGAACGATATAAAGGGAACATAGAAAGGCAAGCACAGTGGTGGCGGATTTTTAGCTAAAAATATGAAAATTATATTACTTAATTTGTTACAAATTATTATACACGAAGATTGTAATATATTTGAAAATTATTATTTAAAACAAATACCCTTAAATATAATCATTTGAAAGTTTACTCATCACAATTTTCGCAAAAATGTTATGTATAAAATTAATATACTCTTTTTATTCCCTTTCACTCACATGAGTTAAACAAATATCTTTTTTATAACTTTATGGGAAAAAAAAATTGAAGAGACTCTAATAATTTTCCTTATCAAAATAGATTTCTTAAGATTCTAGAGAATATATTAAATATATTAAAATTATTAAAATTATTTAAAATATATTAAAATTACTCAATAACACTTACCAGATATAGCACCCGTGCTAAGAAGTACTCTCTCGTTTATTATAAATTTGAGTTTGATGGCAAAATCTTCAGGGATATAGGTGAAATTGGTGCAGACATGACGGTCAAAATTAAAAGTGGTTATATTGATGCCAGTACAACAACCACACGTGAAATTTTCGCAATTGCATCCTGCGCCATGGAAAGAAATCCTAGGTAAAGGGTCGCGGCTGTCTTCCAGTTCGCCCTTCAATCTCAATCGTGTATTCGGATCGTAGTACACCATGTCATATTTAGATACATCTAAAAAAAGATAATATTCTAATTAGATACGCATTTTGTTTCAATATAATTTCTAAATTTATACATAATTTTCTAAATAATGACATTATTTGTAATATGTATACAACACTATAATTTTTAATTATAATATGATAATGTTATATTTATATTAATTACAAGAATTGTTTTATTTTTCTCACCAATATCTGCAGTAACGTTCTGAATTACAAAGATGAGAAGAGACATGTAAATCCATTTAATTAACATTATTGGACGATCGTACAACCTTCACGCTTCGATGCCAATAGCAGACTGGAATTGGCAACAGGTTGGACCAAGCCGTAGGGGCTCCAGGTTCATTAATTATGCATCAACTTTTCATAGAAGGTAAGATCGGTAAGTTCAACAAATTATTGCCGTGCAAATTAATCGACAAAAGAGACAGTCGACAATATTTTTAATTTTAAATTAAAAAATTTTATTTTTAAATTTAGTAAAAACTGAAATAAAATTATAGATGTTTAAAACAAATCTGAATATTCAGTCATCTCAAGATAAATGACAATTTCAAGAATAATTTTTTAAAAGTATATCTTGAAAAATATAACAAGAAACAATTTATGTTAGCATTAAAAAATGGTTTATTAAAGTAGAAAATATGTAACATTTATTAAGAATTAGAATGATGCTTTCAACAAAAATTTTTTCTTAAGAAAAAAAAGAATTAATAAAGAGAATTAATTAGACAAATTAAATTAAACGACACAGATAGAAAAATTAAACTGTTAAGAAATGCATAATATAACGCAAACTATATTTTTATTTAATTTGTTTAATTACAGTAGCAATAAATAATTTAAATAAATACATAAATCATAAATATTTCTTTGCTCTTAATAAATAACATTAAACTAGTCGAGCAAATTATTATGGCTGAGGTCACAAACAATTATATATAAGTCTTCCTTATATTTAAACCTTTTCAGATTTTTATATTAAAATCTTTTGAACAACTAGTATTCTAAAGAATTTCACACAATTTTATTTGAGCTTTCTCTTAAGAAAACTCTTCCATCTTTGTTCTGACAAATCTTGCATCAGTCTCTATATAATTTAATAAATACAAAATTAACTATGTAAAGAGATAATTGTGATAGCGAAGTACACCGTTATTTTTTTCAACAATAAAATTAATGTATATTACAAAATTATCTCTTTTATATAACATTATAAAATAATAATTAAGATATTATTGTAATTCTTTTTTTATATTTTGTTATAAAATTTAGAGAAACGCAAAGACTTTTATAATTTTATCGTTAAAAATGGGTCTGACACCATCACAATTATATTAATCTACCAAATTTTTGACGAACATCCGTTGATCCGATAAAACGCCTTAAGTTTTATCGGAACAGCAAATTTATCAGATAAAAAAACGAGCTTTTTTCGGCTTTTTTAATTATTCTACTGACTGGAGCTCTGTACATTTTAAAGCCTTGTGAGTTTGCTTTGACGATTCCCATCGGGATGCTTTCTGGCCAGAAAGTCCAATTCAGCGCTGTAATCCTCATCGTGTTTATCGGCATTTGTTTGATTCGTCGTCCCTTTATTCTTCTTATTTTTTCCTGTATCCATAAGAGCACTCAACATGGCATCTTCCTCCTCGTCGTCGTCATCGTCGTCCAATTCAGCAAGATCCTCAGCCTTTTCATCATCATCATCATTATGTTCTGTGTGCTTTTCATCATCCAATTTATCTTCATTGTCTTCGTATACATCATTCTTATCTTCATCATCATCATCAAGTATATCATCGTCGTCGTCGTCATCCTCATCGTCATCATCGTCTAAAATATCATCGTCATCAACGTCTTCATCGTACTCGTCCTTGATAGGTTTCTTTGCTGGTTTCTCGGGATCATGAATGGCATTGACACTAGTCGACGTCACGCTCGGCTTTTTTTGTCCAATAACTCCCTTTTTCACTTTATTAGTGGTCGCCTTGTTAGGCTTTGCAAGATACGTGATTTTATTAGAAGCCTCCGTGACTTGATCCTGATTCTCATCAGTGTTATTTTCCTCAGTATTGCTCTCAGTTAATGCCGTACTTTCCTCGTCTACCACTTTACCGGGTTCCTGCGTGCTGTCTTCGTGTTCCTCGTCGTTATTTTCCGACTCGTTGGGGAAAACGGGCAGTTCGTGATCCTCCAGCGATGGCGTCGTTGGCTTCGATAAAATCGGTATAGTAAATTCCAACAATGGCGCCGCAGTGGTAACTTTGGGTCTCTTCGTGGTGTCATCGTCGCCGGTAAAGATATCCAGCAGAGCGCTAAAACCTAAAAGATCGTCATCGTCGTCATCGTCATCCGACTCTTGCGCGTCATTGACTCCCGAAGCATCGGGAAGGGAATTGAGAGAAGGTCTTTCGTCATCTTCATCATCGTCATCATCGTCATCATCGGAGCCAAGTCCAAAGAAATCATCATCATCATCGTCTTCCTCGATGGATTCCGTCTCGACAATCGGAAGTGGCTCGGCCGGTCGAAGCTTCAAACCTTCTGGACCAAACCTGAAATTTAAGATAAAATTATAATACTTTTAATAATGTTTTGATAAATATATTTTATCAAATTAATAAAATAAAAATTTAATAAATTAAAAAAATAAAAATATAATAAATTAAATTTTATTTTTCTCAAGAACTTTTTTCTTCTTCTTTCTCGTATTTGTATCATATATTTTATAAATTAAAATAAAATAAAAATCCAAATGACATTTTAATCATACCTAAAGCAACTGACGCGAAGACTAGCTTCCAATTCGGTAGATGACTGCAGTTCTAGACCGAGACAAGCTTTGAAGTGATTCTTCGCATCTCGTTGGATGGAATAAACCCTACCGCAGAATTTAGTAAAACCACCCGGTAGAGGAACACATACAGGCTTCGGATTTTTCCCTGGAATTTATAATATTTTCTCGATACATACATCAAATTGTCTCTCTAATTTCTACTTAAAGAAATTATTGAGAAAGATATGTGTCTATATGTAAAATAATATCTCTATAACAAATTAAAAATAAAGTAAAACATATCTAATTTTCTTTACTGTTAAAATCTTAATTATATGATCTACATGTTAAAAATAATTTAAATAACTTGTCTAGAGAGAGTTTAAATAAATTGAGGTCGTTAACCAAAATAAAAAAAAAAAAAACACGACATCGACATTTTCTAATCGAAATTATCTATACAAATACTTTCACTTTAGAGTGACACAAATTCCTCGAATAATGTCTACACTTTATATTTGACGGATTCTATAATCTATTTTTTATAAACTCATACCATAGAAATATAAATGTATATGTGCGATCTTGCATATTCGAAACTGACCTATATATGAAATTTGTCCGATATAATGAAACAATAATATTTTATACAATTTTTTAATTTGTTTTTTTAAAAAGAAGTTAGAGCTGAAAATGCAACGTGTACATGTTTTATTTATCATTATCTTATATTATTAGCTTGCATCGACAGTGACATACATACATTAAATGAAAGTCAGATTATATTTCATTGTACTAATTTGAATGCAATTAACATATTATATCTTTCCCGTTAGCGCTATTGGATTATATAATATTATCAATCAAGTTTTTTAAAATCATTTTTAATGACGTTATTGCATCAACAAATCTATCGTTACCGAAATTGCACTACATAAAACCACAATAAAATAATTTAAAAGATTTTTGTTATATTTTTCTATTAGAAAGTTTGCTGTAATTATTTATAACGCTCTGTATAATTATTTTTTATATTAATAATATTACTTAAAACTGTCTTAAATAATCATTTATTAAAATCTAGAATCCGTAATAAGTAATTCCTGGAAAAATATTGGTTTTACTGAAATAATCAGAGAAAATAGCGGGACGACAACTGTTAATCGTTACCGTTATTGAACGTATTTACCGTTAACAATCGTGCTGGTTAATATGTTGTCACCAAAACTCAGCTGGACTGCCAAATTGTCACCTTGTAGATATTGCAGCGAAGCACATCCTACGAATTTCAAACACAGAGATTCTTTTATTATTGAAAGAATAATAATTAATTTATTATAGAAAGAGTTTAAGGATGAAATTATTTAAGGTATTAATACATATAATGCGATACGATGTATAATAATTAATTGAACGATAATGTAATACGATAAATAATAAGCATTCTCGTCTACGTTTCCGCTACACTCTCATTTTTCGCCCAACACAATTGCATTGCACGATAATTACCTGGTCCTTTCAGCTGCACAACCGGTATGTGAAAGTCCCGACAGCAATTGCAGATGTTCTCATTACAAGTACAATATCGGTTCACGCTATCGGTCGCTTGTTTCAATGACATCGTTGACAGGCCCATGTCACTCTGCTTCGTGTTATCCGCAGCGCGAGTCACCCGAAGTGTCACTTCATCGCGATCTGGGAATGTTTTTATAATTTTACAAGAAGATGTTATAATTTCTTTCTTTACAGTAATTGAGTTTTTTCTTTTTTTAAGAAAAAAATATAACCATTGCATTTTGCTTCTATTTTATGTAATCAAAAATTTATATATCTATCTTTTTCTCAAATATTTATTAAGTTTATTCTGTTTACTCTTCTCTTCCTCATCACTTATTTTTTTCTTAAATTCATTCTTCTTACCGATTACTCGACCATAAGCTGCAAATGCCACCAGCAAGAGGATCAATAATAACTCGAAAATCGTCGACAGTCGCATCCTGTCGTCCGTTCTGGAAACAATAGCAAAAACATGCAATGTGTGATCGCCATATCACGCTGTTAAAAGATCCGTCTTGTATGTGAAGGCACGTTCCAATCTTTCGGTTGATTCCAATACAAAAGATGATAATAGAAATCGTGAAAATACAAAAATATTTTACGCGCGTGCCGGTGCAAACATAAGAAATCACACAAGTCGTTCTGAATCATCCTAATAAACGTCATTATTTTATCGTTACGCGACTGATTGATAACATGTGATACCTCATTGTACAATTTAACATAATTTTCAGAGATCAAAATTCTTTTTAATGCAGTAACAATTTAATTAATATCTAAATAACTGCAAATTTTATTACAATTAATTAATGAAAAAAAAAATATACTGGGATGTGACATAATTTGGAAATAAGATTTCCTTTAAAAAGCTAATCGCTAATTGATTGAATTAAACAGAAATTTTTAAAATTTATTTTTTTGAAATATAATGTTAGTATCTATTTAATTTAATCTAATTTAAATACACATTTTACAAATCCCAAGGAATTTTCGCGAAAGCTCGTTTCATCGATTCAGTGACTTTTGAGATCATCACATTTCAATTTCATGCAGCACGCGTTTAACTTGTCACGCAAAGCGCACATTAAAAAAGTTCATTGAACGCGTATTTTTTTCCTCCTTCTTTCTCTCTCTCTCTCTCTTTTTCCTCTCATCTTCCGATAATTATCCCATAGTTATTGTCGGCGAACAATAGAGACACTCGTTCCGCTCGTCAATCGTCGAGATAGACCTAGATAGTAATTTCGAATCTTTCTATTCTCTGATGTTAAGATTTTCATTTTTTTTTTATAAATAATAATTTGATAAATTATTTTAAGACAGAGAAACAAATTTTATTTCCGGTTTTGAACGCGAGTTCCTTTCGCATGTCCGCAACCGGTTGACCTAAATCTCGGTCACGGTCAAAGGCATGTGGCAGAGAGGCGCTACTCGAGACTCGATGGCGGACTTTAGTGATACTATCGAGGAAACGCGTGTCTATACACGCGCGAAAGAGATTCGTGTCACCGTTATAGAACGCGTTATATGGTCAAGGGGCTAGATACGCGATTGAAGCTACATTTCGCTATGTCACCCGTAAAGTCGATCAATCGATTCTCTCGTTCAGAAAGCAAGTCACGGAGAGAAGTGCTTGTGCATGATCTATAATCTATAAAATGGCTTTTGGAATTTTGTGTATCAATCTGGATTTGACAGATTGTACAACGGTAACAGATATTAATAGGTAAATGTATAATTGCGTGTGTATTTGTAAAGATTCAGATTTTATATTATTTAAGTGTCCAATGCGTCTTTCTCTTTCTTTCTTTGATATATTATTTTCTCAAATTTATTTACTTGATGATGTTTGAAATATAAAGCAAAATTTTTCTCAATTTTGTAATAATAAATGGAAAAGAAAGTTCCTTCTCAGAAATATAAACATTGATTCCGTTTCACGCTATATCAACGTATATCAATTCTATTTTAGACTTACTTAAAAACATAACAACTTAATTGTATTAAATATAAGTAGGAGTGAAAATTATATGTTATGAAAGTAAATTCTATTTAAAGATTTTTTATTATGATTTGTTCTTCAACCCTCGAACGAACAGATTGTATATACATGACTCTACCCACCTGTGAGTCGTTGAGAAGAAATCCAAGGAGGCGGCCGTGCTCGTGCTCTCCTGCACCCTGCGGCTCTTTTTCCCTGACTCTTCGTCTTACGGAGGCCAATGTCCAACTGAAGATGCCGCCCAATTCCCCCCCAAGGTCTCTTTAAAAGTCGGTCAGGCCGACCACCACCTGCCGTCTCGCAAGCCGCTGCTAGGATTATTAAACATTCTAATATGCGCTCTAGGTAAATCAGAGGACGGCTCTCGCACCAATCGTTCGTTCGCTTCCGATTTTTCCTCGCGCCTCGTTGAACGACGACAACGGCGATGTCATCGACGTCGTTCCAATGATGAAAGCGCCTTTCCATCTCTCTACAAACCGGTACCGGAGGCCCATGACGCGTACGGATGAATGGATGTTCCCGAATGATTCAACTCGTACGAAAATATCCGTGAAGATCGGTGAAGGGGCGGAGGGTGAGGGGGGAGGGAGGAAAGTCACGCCGGTGACTTCCGTCATCCGGATTCCGGCAGAAAAAGCGACAGCCTTTGCGACAACCTTCGCGGTACACTTATTTACATAAAGTCGTTTGAATGGATCATTGTGATAAGAAGAAATAAATAATGCAGAGAATATTCCGGCAAGATAATGCATAAAGAAATATTAATGTATTTTTTAATGATACTACTCTAAGTGGCAAAAGTTCAAGAAGGCATTATTAATTATATTTCTCTATATTTTAGGATCAAATTTTTGGTGGAAAATTTTTTAAATTATTATTATTCAAAATATTAGTTATAAAGTTTTATTGCTATACATATGCCACAATTCTCAGTTGAACGTTATTGTATATATTATAATCTTTGATTATTTTATCATTTGTGCACCTTGTATAATGAGACCTAATTTTTTTATATCGTCTCGATAACTTGCGATGCATCGACAATCAGCGTAAGTGACATCCATTCTTTATTCGCGTTGTACGTGCTTTGACATCCACATTATCATATAGGCAGATTTCGTGAAGCCGATACTAATTATTATTTTTAACGGACATACTGCATTCTTTTTACTATGATTATAATAAAATAAATAACAGAATAAAATAAAATAAAAGATAATAAAATATAAAGTGCTATAAAATAAAATATGTATTATAAGATATGAAAAACAAATAGAGTCTCTTATCATAAAAAGAAAACTGTAAATAAATATGACAAGTATTATACATATCATCAATCAAATTTATAACTCAACTTTCCAAAGTATTTTTCAATTTTTACACAATGATACAAACAGTTGGCGACGCAGCCATAAACTCATGCGAGAGACGCGACGAGCTCACGACACAAATTCTAACCGAAGACCCACTTTCGTGCACATTCAGTATCCTCCGCGGGAGTATATCGTCTCGTCCAAGAGAAGAAAGAGAAAGAGAAAAAAATATCCAGAACACGCGCAAAGAACGATATGAGTGCAGCGCGAAATTAATGCCGCTTCTTGTTTGTTCGTTTGTCCCTCGTAGAATTCTCGAAACGATTCACGTGAATCGTGTTTTGGTGGTTAAGGAGGGGCCTTTCTCCGGTTAGTAGGTCGAAGAAAGTAGTGACCAGTATGGTGGTTCATCTTGGTTAATATTTGTTCGTTTCACGCTCGGCCCACGTCTTCGATAGATAGCTTCTATCGCTATTAGTATTAGAAATTATAATTGGATGTCTAATTGACATGCTTAAAAAACAATAGCGTCTTTCATATAATAAAAATCAAATCATTATTTTGGAAAAATTTTTGCTAATTTTTAAACATTTCAGATGTCAAGTAAATATTGGTATAATTTCAAAAATTATTATTTATAATGAATATGGAAATTGCTTGGTTCATTTGACTAAAACGTTTCAAATATATAATTTTTTTCGATTGAATTGAATCGCACTAAAATCAATAGAATAGATTCTATTATTTTTATTGCTTCTATTATTTCCCGCAGTCCTATTTTGAATAACGATTCGATCTTTGGAATTTCCTATCAACAAATGCCACAAACGACCCACAAACATGTAGGTCATCCCGAATCACATGCGGGAGACAAACGAGTTTTTACGTAATCTCGTGGAATAATCGATCGGATGCTGCGTGCCTCCAATTTGCGATTCCGCGTTTGCATCGGTAAAAAAAAAAAACATTAACCGGCGAATCCGAGAGTTACGTTTGCCAACTTGCGATTAGATTTACATGGCGATTAAGGCGGAGTGATCGCATGTTCCTGACATGGACACGTTTCGTGATGCGAAGAGATTATTTATGCAATTATAATATCTAACCAATGATCGTTTCCCGGCGATGATTGACGATAGGGTAAATACCCGGTTACTTCGGGGAGATTGCTTCTATCGATATAATTATATAACTCTGGAGAAATCGCGATCTTTTTCCAGTATCTTTTGAGATTGCAAGAAATCTTAATCTTCAATTTTGTCCCGTGATTTTATCAAGCTAGGCAACACATGTCTCTTCAGCACGGAATCTCTGACACAAAAAAGTCTTCAATAATACAGGTAAGTGAACAAAATGCATTATTATAACGAATCAAGTTTATTAATGATGTTTTCTCTTTCAAGGAAAATACTTTTTTACTCGGCCACATAATTTTGATAGTCACGTCAGCACACACTTTGCTTCGTTTTCCATCTCGGAATCACGCTCAAATTGCGCCTACGCATTCATCCAAAAAAGAAAGAAGACAGTGTAATTAATTTGCCGGAATTGTAAGTGATTTTGTAGCAAATCAATAGACCGATCTTTTTTGGTGAAAGCCGAGAAAAGAGATTTGTGCGGGGGAAAAAAAAAGAAAAATTTCCAATGGCGTGTTATTAAATTAGAAAACGTTTGCGCGCGAAGAGCTTTTTTGAGCCTGGAAAGTGTTTTCTTGCTTTACGGAAATTTTGCGCACTAACACGTATAGAAACTTAGAGAGAAGCAACAAGTCGGTAATATCGATAATTAAACTCGAAAGTAGAACATTTAGCAATCTTACAAAAGTTCCTCGCCAAGCTTGACACGGTTATTCAAGAACTGAAAATATTTTTCTCTATCTCGTTCCGATCTTGTCATCAGAAAATTTGTGACAATGACATTTTAATGAACGTTTGCCTTCACGCTAAAGAATCATGCTCGAGAGCGTGAAGGAGCCCCCGAAATGACAATGCTTGAAAGAAATTCCCAGAGAGAAGCTTTAAATTTCTCTACTTCCTCCCGCTCTCGAAAAAATCTCAAAAAAATTACACATTTATCTAAAATCGTCAAAACTTTCCGACAAAATCTTATAGAAAAAATCATTATTAAAATGACTTTCTCTGGAAAGGAACTAGGGATAATAATTCTCAGAGTAGCCCAGTGTGTTTTATCTCCTCGTTTATAGCCCTATGAACATCGCGGAGGACAGTGGTGCCATTGGCCGAGTCGCCATCTGTGCTAGTACCAAGCTGATGGAGAGGAAGGAGGTCACCCGGTCACCCAGATGAGGTTCCTTGCCCCCTCGTCGCGTCGCGTCGCGTCGACGATGCTCAGTCCCCCGGGTGCCCCACTGTCTCGACGTACCCGACCAATCCTGTCCCCTGTTTTCGTGCCGACCGCCAAACTGGTCGGCGATCCAACACCCGCGGTACCGGCGTCGTGTCCAGATTTAAGCTTCTTCTTTGCCGGGCAGGATCTCCGAAGATCCTTCTCATCCGTTGCGCGCGTCAGTGAATCCGCGCGAAAGTACCCGAGCGATCTTGATCATCCGGAGGATCTTGCAGCTCGAAGGATTCTTCTCCGCCGAGCGCTCTATTTTAATTTGAATAAAAGTCATCTTGAAGAACATCATGGCTGTAAAAGCTACGATCTTGCTGTTGATGATCACACTGGTGGTCGTCGCGTCTGCCGGATTGCTCGGTGAGCTGTTGGTACTCATTGTGAATGAAATTTGATTAAATATCCGGTGCGAAAATTCAGGCTCGCGTAGAGATACACATAATCGACTGCGTCGGAGATTTCAACGTTCGGAAGACGGGTGCACGTGCGTTTGCTTTGCTTTCTGATCAGCGCGATTGCGATTATTTTGGGGGTCGATAAACATATGATAAACACAAAAATCAAATATTTTTTATTCGTGTGGAAAACAAAAAGTCATAAATTCATCTTGTTTATTATAAATATACATTGTGGATCGTGTAATTTAAAGATTTTTATTGAAGATAAATAATTAAATTTTATATTTTATTGTTTTGTCAGAGAATAAGCTCATTGACATAGTTTTCCAGAGAAACCTATTTTTCAACAATATTCCCAATTTCTCTAATAATCTTAAATATATTATTTTTTTTATTTATAATTACTCGTATAAATATTGTTTAAAATATATATTGCAAATTCAAATTAATATATATTCCATTTAAATAAACATAAAAAATTTCCTTTTATATAAATCCGTTCGAGTAAAAGATTTACGAGAGATATCATAATTAGAAAGAGACAATTCAATTTTATTTTTATCAACCTTAAATTTTCTTTGTCTTTATATTATCGTACTCTTAGCCTTAAAAATATAACAACAGCTGTCCTCAAAACTGTGCCTCGGTCCAGCGAGAAAGTCTGCCAATAGAAATTCACATTGACACGCTTAACACTCAGCATGTTTCCCGCATCTATTGTGGGCATAAACGCTGTCGTAGTCTGATTTGTTATTCCGATCGTTCGGAGAAATATATATATAGAGAGAGAGAGATTTCAAAGCAAACTTTTACGACGCAGTGAAACGCGCGTAGAAATTCGGCTTCCATTTGACTTTCGATCGACGGCGACTTTCGTTTCGTTCCAATTTCTCTGCACCGAGTTTCTCCGCCCGTACACCGCGTTTCTTATCTCTCGCATCTACCGCACGTGCATCGCCACGTGTCTTCTGCCCGCAGAGACCCTGCTCTCGTGGGACCTTCCAGAGATCGAGGCGAGATCGACCACGTCCCAATCCAAGTGCCTTTGCCAAACTTCCGGCTGTCTCTGCTGCGTCGATCTGAATCTGACAGCCGCGATCGATATAGGTGGCCCGGTTTGCATCAATCTCAGGCAGAAGGAGCAAAATGTGACTCTGAATCTGACTTATCGCGATAATCCCGTTCACAATGCGACGACAAGGATCGGCAAGTAGTCACAAAAATATTATAATAGCAATAATAATAATAATAATAATAATAATAATAATAAAGTTTTTTATTTGCATTAAATGTCAAAATTAATCAAATTTTTCAAATGCAACTTTAAGTTATCAATGTTAAATTATACCCGTTAATTTGAAATAAAATTATTAATTATTAATTATACATTTTTCTCCCCATACAATCTTTATATATTTTACACTTCCTCATATCTATCGATATATTTAAATTTTCATTCTTCAATGTCCGCACTTTTGCAGCGAATGCGGCCAATAAACCGACATGCATGAGCCTCTTGTTAGACGTGGCGCAAATCTGCGCGAGATTTACATCGGTGAAACAAGCCGACATCGGAGGCTATGACGGTTGTCTAGCGATCGAGCCGGTTCTATTGGACAGAGCACTAGCCACGTATCACATGGGATGCTTCAATTTCAACCAAGGCGTCCGGCAGATAGAAACGCCCGCGTAAGTAGTAGTACCTCTACGATAATCTCCGTTCGGAAGCGCATATTCTATAACGCACGATTAATCTCGGCAAAATTTCTTTTTTTTTTCTAACAAATCCTACGCAGCATCACGGAGACGACGGAATCCATCGCCGACACTACGGACGACGAGGATGACGGCTTAAACACCGACGAGCTGATCGCTGCCGTGTCCGCCAGCGCCGAGCATGGTATCGCGCTGTTCACTCAATGGCTGGGTCTCAATCTTAATCCGAAGCTGAATCTGACGAACAAGGAGAATGGACCGTCACAACAGGATTATCAACAGAAAGCTGACTCCTCGAGATCAGCCCGTAATATGGCCGACATCCAGAGCGAGAAGAGCGACGAGCGATTCAAGCAGCTGTTGAGCGCCCAGGACAACGTTCTGAAGGGCTCGGCGACCATCGGGCAGTCCAACGGTATGGAGACCACCTTCGTCTATTCCAAGCCGACCGATCTGATGACCGAGAGAAACGCGACCGAGGAGGCGAAGAGGAAACTCGAAGCGGAGGTCGCCGCGCCGCTGCATCGGGTCGTGGTGCCGAAAGAGTCGAGGAGAGGAGGAAGGGCGTATAATATTCATCAGCACGTCAATGAGATTTAATCGCGCTCAACTTGGTCGTCGCAGAAAATTGATGGCCGACGATCAATTTCTTTAGAGCTTTAGGATGCCGCACAGACTATACTTGTACGTATGCTGCACGTGGAGCTGGGCTGATGGAAAGAAGATCGTCGCCTCGTCTGTTGCTTATCAGAGATAGCCATGGATAATTTGATCTTCATGATTACAATCGTGATAATATGAGACTCTGATATAAAGGCAGTAAATTGTCAACTCGCGCAAAGATAGAGATCATTGTCAATATGCGAAATAATTAAATTGATAATAATTATTTAATTGATAAAGATAAAGGAATAAAATTTATTTTTTTCATTATTTGGCTAAAGATAAGAATTATTATTGATTATTTTTTGATAATTTTCAGCTATTTATGTATATAATATCTGATAAAATCATTCACAAGTTTAAGTCATGTAATCCTTCTGCAATTTTCTTTCAGTTTCATGCGCGGTTTTCACGGTTATATTATTCTATTTTGTGATATACGGAACAATAAAATTTCATCTTTATTAATTTAACTACGCGGTAATATGTCAACGAGCGTTACTTTGATTCATCGCACGTGCGTTTTGATTTCACGCGCTCACACTTGCCCAGCTCCATTAATATGATCTCTCGTGTTTGTGATCACGTTTGCTCTCGATTATATTTGAAAATCGTCACTAAATCATCACTAAACGTATGTTTGATCCGCTATAATTTTAAGGAAAAATACTTGACCAGAATTGCATTAACTTGCGATTCGGTTATCTTAAAAATAGAGAGGCGGAATAAAAATTACACGACGACATAAAATTTCGGTAAATATGTAGCTGTCGTCCAATAAACATAAGCATTTTCATTATGCGTATATTATTTATTTCTTCGTTTTTTCTTCGCGCGTATCAAGTATAAAAAATGCAATGACAGTTTTATGCCGCTTATGTATATACATGCATGCAAAAATTTGAGTTATACAATACTTGCACTCATTTGCTGCAGACCGTACACGTCATTTATATTCAGAAACAATATATACAGAGATTTCACCAAAAAAAAAAAAGAATAATTACATGTGCGTGCGCCAACGCAATCGATTACATCACGATATAATCTCAATTTTCCGTTAATTTGCGCGCGGCGTTCTCTAATTAATACTACAAATTAAAATATACAAGATAAGAAGCCAATGTGGTTCCTCTGTTATACGAAACCTTATTTATACGCAAATTCTTTCTCAACGCGATGCTAGAATAAATTGTATACTTTTGCACACTATTTATGTAGCTTGAAAGTTAAATAAAATTGTTTGACAAGGGATTTCCTTCTTTATTTAATGCTTTTCTTATAAAATTATTTTTAACGCTATCGACAAGCGAGAACGTCTTGTGCCTTTGTTTATTCGCGCATAAAAACTGCTTGAAAATATTTTTCTCTAAAAAAGGATTTTCTATAGTAAAATAAATATAAATAAATCAGGAATATTAAAAAAAAATAATAATTTCTTCAAAAATTCATTCTTCAAAAAATAATTTTATGAAGAAATTAATATATTAATTATTAAAATTTTTTTTAATATTATAAATATAAGCCAAAAAAGCTAGATCATAAAAAATTAATTTATCTGTATTCCACATTTCCGAAAATCTCTGTAAATTCAAATTATACAGCTCTGTAAAATATACACATGTGACTTAAACTAGTATGATGACGATCGTACGATCCGAAAAGAAAAATTGTAATGGACAGCATTAAGAAGTTTGAAAGACAAAAAATAGCTGCGTTGTATTGTCTTGATCGGAATTGTATACATATGCGAGTTTTATACGTCCCTTATACCTAACAATAAAAATGGTTTAAGTGTGTAAACAAGACTTTTAGTATAAAAATTTTCACTAATTCATGCATGATAGTTTCGATACTGTCAACATTGATTTCGACTTTGTAGACTGTCAGAGTAAACAAAACACATTTTATTCGATGTGTCGAAAACTAGGATATTATTGTGTGTGTATCGTCCTTAAAACAAAATAAGTATAAACAAATTATTTTAAGCGGAATGTCGGATTTCTGACAAACGCCAATTATTTCGGAAAATCTTCATATTTTCTTTTGTTTTTATGTCAAAAGAGCATTTACTTTTTCATTAAAACTCTTACACTTATTAATAAATGGAAGAGATACTTCCGGAATTAATTGTTCTCATTTATTCTGCAGAGCATACATTACATTTGCAATGCAGCATCGTTGGATTAGCGGCAATCCTAAATACTAATCATTATTATTAATCGATTATACAATTCGTTACACCTTGGAAAATTGATATAAGAAATATATCTGTGTATGCGTGTATCACCGTATATATTTATATATAAAACTACTTTTTTGTGTTTTTCTTTTCGTCGTCGCAATTATAAAAAAAGTCTTCAAAAGAAAATATTACAGATCGACTAGATGCTAATAATGTTGCTTCCATTTAAAGTAAACGCGTGTTTCGATGAAAATATATATGTATATGTATAATATATATATATATATATATATATATATATATATATATATATATAATATATAGATATGCGCGCTTTTCTCTATATATGTGTTTTTCGTCTTTGTAATAAAAATATTTTTTGGGCTTCATCTTTGGGCGTCTTCGTTAGTCTACGATTAGAAATTAATTCTGTCCCTTAACTCTGCGATAACATTCCTGAATATCGTATGCCTAATTGCAAGAGTTTGTATAAAGAAAATATGTGTAGATAATATAAAAAAAAATGACAAGAAATCTCTCTTGTCAAACTTCTCAAAGAAGTATCTTCATTTATACAATAATATATAATTATTTTGATGTGAAAAATTGTCAATTCTCATTATTGTTACTTTGAATTATTTGATAAGAAATTTAATGAAGAATTTGATAAAATAGTCGATTATCACCTTTTTGCCACATTAAACATCCCGCATTTTTCTTCCCCGACAAAGTTGAACTCTCGCGATTCAGGCATACACGTATTACTCTTGATTAAGCCATAATCTTCAATGTCCTGGACATAATCCTCGTTGTAAAACTAATACTTCGATCAATTCCGTTCATTGCGTTGATTTTTGCACATACGTCAATAATAAATGTTTCACTCGTCATTAATAATTATACAAAAATCGCAGATTATGTTTTTCATTTTACAAAAATAAATCGTCTATTAATCACACTAATTGGAGGACTTCGTTGCGTAGTATATTCGATAAGCATTAGTATTCCGTAAAAATTCCTCTCATATTCGTTCAATTCATCTATTTTCTATTCGTGAATATCTGTATGAATAAACGTGAGAAAAGGCGATCGAATCGAAAGCCTGAATGATTCTTCGTTACATCAAAATACGTCTAGTAATTTTAAATAACATTAGACGATGATTATGAATTATCGATAAATATTAATGTTTGATATATGTAAGGTAACCGAATAGAGAAATATCGGCCACGTACGATAAAATGCTTTTTGATTGGACAGCATCCGCTTCAACGTTTGATTATGTGAGGTCAGATACATTGCTTATTACTGATTCGGTCTCTTTATGAGCGATCATCGGTCTTATGTCGATAAAATGAAGCGTAAATCTCTTGATAATGCCTTCATTCATGATCCTAAGCACTTCTCGTTGTTTTGGCTCCATCCTTGTTTTGAATATACAACGAATTTTTTAATAATTTCATTGAAACTTACCGCAGACGCAAAAATGAGCTGATAATTTTATCATCCTCCCTTCAAAATCTTAATCGCAAAAATGTGAGACAAATATAAATCCGCTTTTTCTAGCTCCGCTCTCTCAAGTCTTGCGTCCATTTCTTTTTAATGCCTCAAATTTTGCTATTTTCAGGAAGAAAAACTTAATCGAGTACAAAAAAAAAACTAAAAATAAAATTATAATATAAGATGTAGAATTTTAAATTTGTCTCACAAAACGAGAGTCAAGAGAGTGGCTAATGACGATCTATTATACTTCAATTTATCGCATTATTGCCAGCAATAATTATCGATATTGCTATATTATGAATATTTGTGAAATGTGAAAGAGATTAAGTTTACGAAAGTGCGGCAGTTAGGAAAATCGTCCATTGCCACGATTTTTACCCGAATTTAATTGACGGGTTGTCTTGGAACGGGAGGATTAACCGGAGCCAGAGTCAAGGATTCTCTCTTCTTTTTATTTACGCGTCGTCCTACGTGCAGGACAACATCCCCGGCCTTTACGGACTTGAATTCAGCGATAGCCTCGGCGTGGGTCATACCATGAAGAGGTTTCGAATTTATCGATAAAATTTCGTCCCCTGCAAAAGTAAAAATTTTTGCCAAATATTCTCTGTATCACGTTTGAAAATGGAATATAATATACAGGATGAGTGCAAATGTTCCGGCCACACTTTGAAATTTTGTAGGAAACTTAATTTCGAACAAAAAGTTTCCCACAAATATAAATCGAAAAATAATTAAATCTATCCTATATATGAAAAATGTTTTAAAAAAATTAAAATAAAATTACCATCCAAAAAGTGCGAGTTAAATTTCAAATATATAATTGAAGAAAAAAAAACAGAATTATTACAAAAAAAAAACATCTTATAAAAATATTCTCATTCTGGTTTATTAAAATTTAAAAAAAGAAAAAAATTTTAAAATAAATTTAACTTATTCATCATGACTTTACCTTCCTTGACAGCGCCTAGATCGGCGGCTTGGCCGTTGGGAAAAACGGTTTTCACGTAAATGCCCATATTTCCGCGAGGACTGTCGGTACCGCCCACGATACTGAAACCGAGTCCCTTATGACCGGGACCTTTGTGAAATCTAGCGGTCAATATCGTGAAGGACGCACCGTTCTTGCCAGGTCTTGGCAAGGTACAAAAGCGCGATTCCTCGCTCTCGGTGCCCTCGTCGATGTCTTCAAGTTCCGAGTCCGTATTTAAACCTTCATCCGCATCTTGAGTACCCTAAAAGAAAATTGACACGTCGTCTTTATTTGATGCAAAAATTCTAGAAAAAAAATTTTAGATAAATATGTGTCCTTTTAATTTATTAATTTTTCATACATCGACTTTTCTCTCTCTCTCTCTCTCTATGTTTATTACTTTAAAAAATATTAAATTAAGTTTCTTAAAAAAAAAAATTATCGAGATCTACTTACTTGCCAAGTCTTCAAGTTCGCGCCCGAAGAGCTAGGGATATTCGCGACGCTTCTGCTGTTGAGTCTTCTCGGGTTCCTCTTACCAGGACTCCTGTCAGCACCCAGACTGCACGGTGCATCGTCTTTGTTACCACCGCCGGCGCTCAATGTAGCCTCGCTCGTATAATTGTTCACTTGTCCGCCAACCTTGAAGTCGGTGGACCTCTTCCTCGGCGTTACTCTAGGTATATGTATCTCCTCGAATGACGGCTCCGACTGATTCCTAGTCTTAGCGCCCTTCTGAAAGTGCACGTTCTCGTACGAGTGCTCTCTGGTCTCGGAATTGCTTCTGGCCAGGTGTCTTCCCGCGTAAGGACTGCTCGAGATCAAATCTTCCCTGTGACCGCCTTGACGCTGAAAACGTACGTTCTCGTAAGAATGATCGTGTACACTGGCATCGCGATTTTCTGAATTGCTGCGTTGAAGAACGGGACGAGTTCTCGGACAGCAGGACGACGGCGAGCATCTTGAGAACATCACGTTCTCGTAGAGATCCTTCTGCTCATAGCTGTCTTGAGAATAAGTGAAGGCGTTGCCATTGCCAGTAAGAGGACCGCAATGAGGTGAGTTTGGAGCACTGCTCTCCGCCAGGGTCTCCAGATTGTCGTGAAAGGGATAGGGCGGAAGGGACGTGGGTTCGCTCGAGTCGAAACGATTCTCCTCAAAGGTCTGATTGGACGACGACGAAGTGAGTGGACTTGGCACGTAAAAATTCGAGGCATTGTCCTTTTGCGGAGGGAACACCTCCGTCACGCTGAGGGCCTTCCGCTTCCTGATGCCAGCATTTATCTTGCTGAATTTACTGCGAAGCACGTGCTGGATATCGGCAATTCCCTTCGTCGTGCCTGCAAATATTCGTTATCAAGTATATACACGCACAATGTAAGACATAAACTTCATATCAAAGTAATATAAAATTACATTTATTTCTTCAGTATTTAATTTTAATTTTAATATTCTTTTACTTCTGTATTTTAAGTAAATAATTTATTTCAATAAAGATAGATATAAATTAATTATATCTTAATTAAATTTTCTTCAAGTCAATCAGAATTTACCTGGCAGCCTCAAAGAACTAGTCTGCAACAGTTTCTTCGAACTTCCATCCTGAAGACTCTTCGCGGCCGGCGAGGCCTCTCTGCTAGCCGGTGTCGACCTCACCGCGTGTATAACACCGTGATTCCCGCCACCCTGTATCAACGCTTCCTGCGGCTCCGACGACTCCTGCACGGAGCATCTTCGTCGCAGCTTCCGCCAGCGCTGACTGATACTCTTGTTCCACAGGTTCAAGTCTGAAAAGAATATAAAATCTCCTTCAGGATACATCGCTCGAGGATAAGAATAAGAATCATTAATTATCTCGCTCGACTCGAAAATGCACTTGAGTATCGTTTCAAAAAAAAAAAAAAGAAAAAATAACTGTTCCGCTTCCCGGTCGTCAGGCTTTAACGACCGGAAACACTTATCTCTTCCCTACACGAGGTGGCACGACATCTTTCTATTTACACGCAGATAACGAGTTGGGCCTGACGAAAAGACGCGTCACGGCTTGGATGAATGTAACGGTAACGATAGGACACTATCGAGAGTAAAACAACGCTGAGCGACTTGTGCACGGATATGAAACACACTGGTGGCCGCTCTTGCTCGAACATATTATTATTTCGAAACAAAATCAAAACTCAGAGAGAATGATAATATGTTATTGTATTTTAATGTATACAGATATGAATAATTCTCCTATAAAAATGTATCTCACGAAATAAACACAATAAATAATAAATATAAATAAATAAAATATAGGATGAGTCACTAAAAATTATCACCTGTCATAAATTTTACAATGGATATTATATTAAACAAATGTTTTGAAAATAAGATTACTCTTAATTTGTAAGATTATTTTTGTAATTGATTTCAAGAGAGACATTTTGTAGTCAGTACCATTCCGTCTCAAGCGTTTGCAAGATTTCAAGGTCACTTTAAAGTTTTTTTTATAATAGAATCATGTTTTTTATACATAAATCGATTCCCTTCATTATCCTATATAAAAGAGTATCAAGATATAGTTAGAAAATCGATATATTTATGAGATATTTTATAATTTATTTGAACATATTATATCATAAAGTAACATCTATATTTTATAAAGTATTAACTTTTTTAATAAAATTTTTTTCCCTAAGTTTTTCACTGAAAAATCACATTGCAATGTCTGAAATTTTTACAACCTATTTTTTATTTTTTTATTTAAATTCCTATCAAATACTAAAATTATAAATACATAAAATCCACATTTTATAATAAACTATCAAAAAAAAAAAAAAAATTAAAAACACCATGTTACGGTGTATTTTTGTCAGGTAAATAACAAAAACTTCTCATTCCGTCGTGCACCTCATTCCACAACACTATCCAATTCGTAATTACAATTCAATATAGTCTCCATATCCTCCCTGTAGCATCCACGTGACCGGAAAACAATGAGATCAGCCGCGAAGTGACGTCAATTTCGCGGGTTCGACTTCTCTCTCCCTCTTCTTTCTCGGCGCACCTTGAACGGCAACCTTGAAGAAAGCCGGAGCATAACGTGTGTCTTGCGCATCACGTTATCCGTCATGTGTTGTTATAAATATTGAAGCCGATGACGAATTTTACGGCGGACGGTCAGGTCGGGTCGGGTTCGCGAGAGAATTAATGCGGCTATCAAGTCCATACATTGATATTTTCGATCATCGTTCGAGGCGCTCGATGATACCGGGTGTGTACGGCGTTCGTCGCTGCGACGCACTGACGCCGCTTATCCCGGCAACGGAGTTTCCGTCATCCTGTGTAAAACGCACTTTCACTTCTCGTATCTCTCTCCGGATGCGTCTGATTTTACGAGGCCTTTCCAGCCGCGCCGACCGGACGTTGCGCTCGCCGATGCATTCTCTTTAAACTACCTTGTATAAGACCGTGCACACTCAGGTAAACCTGTCTAATTGACTATGATTTCATCCACACAACAGTGCGAAATTATGACATCGATATTTCTCGGTGTGATTTTTAAATTATCTTCAGGATTTTTTAAAAACGATCGATATCAAGTGAATTGGAGGAATCTTTAGAAATTTCTAGGAAATAACTATTGGATATCTTTCTCTGAGAAATAAAATCTCGTGGAATTTGTATACACACACACACACACACATATATATATATATATATATATATATATATATATATATATATATCTTAGTAAATTCCTGGAATATTTTACAAAATGGACATATATAGTTTGGAACGAGGCATAACTCCTAGAATCTCTCTTTCAATCTTGAAGCGTTCCAATCTTATCTCAAAAAGCAACAAACACGATTGGAGATGAATTTGTATATATTCATAAATTTTTTTCCGTTATCTTATCATCTCCGTACCTCACTCAAAAATCTCACCATAGCTCAAAATATATCTAATAGACAAAATTATGTAATATCTATATACAAAATTGGATTTCTAACATTATATATAATATACTAAAGACCTTATATTTTTTACAATTTGTCAATACTTTGAAAGAAGGTAAATAAATTAAACACGATTAGGAGTACTCTTCATCGAATATTATTTTTGTTTATTTAATTCACATTATTATCCGTTATCATTCATATACGTCTTTGTCTCCAAGATAGCTTAATCCGAGATTTCGATAAGAAAGTTTAATCCCGGAACAAGTCAATTCCATTAATAGAGGCTTAGAAAGAGTGTTGCATTAACATTTACTGGCGTCACGGTGTTCCATGCAAATTAGTATTGATTGGACAGAGTGTGGAAAAAGCTTTGTCGTCGCAGATATTATCGTCGAAAATTTCAATCTCTCCTGTCTCGACAACATCCTTTAAACATGATCAAAAAGACCGCGGAATTCTGTGGAACTTAAAATGAATCAAAAATAATTTCTTCTCAAAATAATTTATCCTCATATAATAATAATCTAATTCGACATATTTTCGGCTGAGTATGTATAATTATATAATTTTCTCTCAATACCATCTTTGAAATTAAAGTGAATTACGTGACGAGTTCCTATTCGGATTTTTGCTCAGCAAGAGAAGGATTGAGAAACATATAAAGGATATCCAAGTGCAAAGAATTATCTTCCCTGACATTTTTTAAGATATTATTCTTTTTTTTTCCCAAAAACTTTTGTCACGGAAATAATCACATTTCTTATTTTAACAAAAATTTAAAAAGCCTGTATCTCCTTAGACATCTTTCTTGCACCTACGATCTTTCGGATTATCTCTTTCCTTTTACATCATTTTTCCTGGAACATTTTCTCTTTCACAATATAAACTTGAGAAAGTTTTTGTATCCTCAAGAATGTAGAATTATTTTCCCAATCTCGATGCAATTTTTCTTCGCAAAAAATAATTTCTCCTTCCCCGATGCCATTTCTTTTAATACTCGGCAAGTATAATATTTTCCTTTTCACAATAAGAACTTGGCAAGCTTGTACTCGTCCGGGCGTATCATCATTTGCAACTCCAGGCACAGTAATTCGGCATAGAGGTAGAAAATGCCAATGATGAGAGCTAACATTTTGTTTCGCGGAAAAATCACCGATCGATTCCCGGTCATGCTGTTGACGGTCACAATCGTTGATCGTTCCACGATCGCTCCGGCGACGTAAGATGAATCTCCTCGCAATGATCCGCGCACAATTCCGTTTTCCCGCAATGATCGACAACAAAAATCGCGGGATCTATACCGTGTGCGGTCTCAGCACAGACTGAAAGGCCACTCTCGAGCCTCACGTTGCCGTATATAAGGCGTCACAAGCGTGTGCGTGCCGGCGTGTACGCTACACGTGCGCAACACTTGGTACCTGTGCATACACGGTGGCACTAAAGAAAAATACTCGGAGTTGACCGATTTAAATTGAAGTGGACAGTTTCTCATTAAATAATTCTATAAAAATTTCAAAATTGAGTTAAACGTGAATATTTTGAAATAAGACAAAATATTATATTGTGAAGCTTTTAATATTCTTCGAAATATCAAAATATTCGCTTCAATAATATTATCTACTATGAATGGAGAGATACTTTGATATTAGGCATCGAAAGAAAAATGTGTTGGAAGTCATTACTCTCTTAAATATAAATAAATAAACACGGATATAGTTTTGTAATTATATAAATAATTAATTATCTTAAGAATTATCTTTAGAATTTTAAACAAATAATAAAATATGTATTATTTTTTATTTTTAATTTAACCTCGAAAACTTGGTTATAAAAATTTTAAAAAATTTAAGAAACTTAACTGAATATTCGAGAGAAAGAGAGAGAGAAAGAAAAGGCTTCTTTTTTAATCGGGTCACCGTGTACACGATTGTAGACAGATTGTGTACTGATTGTGGGAACTCTTTGGCGTGTGTTAGAGCGATTTCTTTCACTCACGCACGTGCGTTTCGTGCATCTGTACATACACATACATACACGTCTATCAATATACATCACGGCTGCGTGCACACCCCATGTACAATTGCATTCGTGTACCTCATGGTCAGGGCAGAACGTATTATTCTCCATAATAATGTGAGCGTGTCCTTTATACATAGATACGCATAAAAATAGGCACGCGCGCTTTCGTAAAAAAATACGAGTTTCGAATAGCAATAATCACTCATAGCAGAAGTCACCTAATCAAAAATAATTAAATGGACTACAGACAATCCCTAACAACATCTACACGTATAGCTAATTCTTATTTATAATAATTCATATATATTTATAAAAAAATTTAATTTATAACATGTAAATTATAATAAATTAATATATACTATTAATAAATAAATTTTAAATAAATTATAAATGCGATTTTATTTAATAAGTTTTATTTTTTAAATAAATATTTATTTAAAGCAAAGCTTACAATATATTATACATAAATAATTTTTTAAAACCGTCTCTCTTTGATCGAAGTAGCTTATACACATATACAGTTCCCTTTGGTATCATCTCTTTCATCGGAAGATCATTCGCCGACATAATCAATCCCGTTGAAGAAGACTATCGTATGCGAATAACGCTCCATTTTATCGTCTTATATACGCAGCTCTCGTATATAAATAAGCAAACACGGCTGCGAAAGTGACGAAGACTGTCGGCGGACGACGATAAACACGCTTTAAAGAGTTTAAAGAGACATGCACGCAAGTACGCACGCACGTATATACGCAGCAGCACGTGCGCGTTCGCAAGCGCGCGGATCTATGTATGTATGCGTGACTTAAGTGACTCGCCGTGCGTGAGGTCAAGCCCGGAGAATATTTCTTCTATTGCTCATTGTGTCTCGGGGGCCCTGGTGGGCCCGGCCCCTATGCTGCATTCGAAGTAAGTGACTCTCGACAAGAATTTGCGTCGCCATCGAACGTCAAAAGTCATTTATTATTGGATTCATTCTATGGAATTTTAAGACTAATTTTTAAAAATAGTTTGTTTTTTTTATTAAAAATACTTTCAAAAAAAGATATTTGGATTAATAAGATTTTTAAAAGAATGTATAAGAATTTGGCATCCTCTCCTCCCCCTGTTTTTAATAAAATTTTGTAATTTTAAAGAAAAAATCGAACTGTAAAAATTTGCATATTTATGGGTACTGCAAACTTTCCATTATTCTCGATCTTTTTACTTCTTGTTAGCCTAAAAATGTAACATTAATATTTATAATTTTGCGCACCTCACATCTGACCCGGAATTTACATGACAACGAAAACAATTTTATACAAGGGTAATTATTAAATCACCAGATGTGTCGATTAAACGCCGTCGCAGAATTAAAAATATCAGAATAACAGGGCGTAGCTTAAACGCAAAAAGCTGCGATTACCCGCAGTAAAACCGCCGTCGTCCGATCGCGGTTTTACGACGATTGGGCGCTAATGATTCCTAAACTTGCATAAAACTACTCAACCAAGCTTAGCCAAGCTCAATCGTGTCTGATGCGATCGGACACTCGGGAGCACAAGAATTCTTCTAGTACACGTCAGCGCGCAGAAAGGAGCTGAAGACGTTCGTTCGACGAGGAAAGAACACGGGGGCACGCGTGACGGGGAATGGAAAAGGGGCCTACGGTTGCAGCTGGAAATACGTAGTAGACTATCACAAGAAAAAGAGAGAGAGAGAGAGCAATGCGTAAACGGTACACCGTATAAGTAGCCCCGCTCGCTCTCGACCAATTCCAGAAACGCACGAATGATGCACTTCAAGTTCAAGAAGAGTCTTCAAGATTCCCCCTTCTCCCTCCTTCCCCCCTCCCAAAAAAAAATAAAGTTGAGATAAAATTGTTATAATTTGTAAAATTAGATAATTGAAAAAAGACAAGTATAAATAATAAGTTGAAATTTTTTCAAAGTTGCCATTTTTTGAAATTATATACATTTATAGTATTTTGTAATATTATGTAAAATTATTATTATATAAAACTATACTGTATATAATATTTTATATAAATATTTTGTATTAAATTTAAAAAAAATTATCAGCTTTAAATGTATATAATTATCGTTCTTTATGTATAATTAAAAAGAAGGAAACTATTATAAAAAATTATAGAGATTATAAATTAATATAGAATTAATATAAGTTGTGATACTAATATATAGATTGTATTTCTTTATACAAATAAGACTGTATGGTTCATGTTTTCAAGAGATCTTTCATTCGGGTTAAATTCATCCCTCAGCGTCACGTTGCGTCATCGTTTCCGACAATGACGACGATGACAACGTAACAAAGCTCTCCTAAGCTCGCGTTTTGAAAGTGGCATAATTTACTCGTGATATTTTTATTCCGAGCAAGGTCAATGACGCGCGTCGGTACGTTGCTCTATGTCTGATAATAGTATCACTATGTCGTGCACAGATTTACATGATACGCATATAAGATAGCTGAATCAGCGTGGATTCACAAGACACAACCTGCACTAACAATAAAAGCAATCTTATCGCGCGTGTGCGCCATAAAATAGTCACAAAGAAACTGAAACCAAGATCACAATTATTAATTCCGATCAATATTTACATACAAATGACAGTTATATGAATGATAAAAATGGATGTTAGTATTCTAAAAAAAGTACATTTACATCATTTTGCCTCATAAAAGTATTATAAGCATGATAGATATACAAGTTCGTCAATAATAACAAAGCGAAAAAGTTTTACCTCTGTACAAAATAAAGAAAAAAGAAGCTCCTTTCGAAATATAGCTTCTAGTCATTCTTTTTAATGCTATCCTACATTTGTCTTCAGCGTGAACATTATCAGTATGAGCCTTTCGGTTGAACAACGAGCGACGACTTGTACAAACTGCTTCGTACTCTTATGCAAATTTGTCATTACTACCCTCGTGAGAAAGCCGAGTTATTGTCATCCCTTCTCGGTTATTATACAATGCAATATATAATATTTTCAATATTTCATCGTTTGTAATATTATTACGGCGATGCGCGACATTTTAGCGGCGCACTTTTGTCGACAGTGCGAATTGTTCGAAACATGTCCGCGGTATAATCGAGTAACTGTATGCAGACAATGGCCGAGGCCGCTCGGTACGCATCGTTGACTCCAATTATGCGAGTTCTCAACCTCGGCGCCGACGCTCCCGCGATTACGCGATCGCCCCATGTGTATATTGTCGCCATTTCGGGTCGACGCTTGTTTCTGTACGGAAAATTAAATCTTCCACCAGGTGGTTTTATGTGATTCAGAATTTAATGAGATTATCTGGATTTCAGATACAAATACATATTGAGTTTTACTACATTAAAAATAAATTATATTTGACAGAAAATGAAAAAAAATAGCAGACTACACAAAGGTGTCTTGAATGTTTTTAACACGGTAACTAAAACCGCAAATATTATTAATGTAATTAGTACTTAATATTATAATCCAGATCTTAAATTTATTAACATAATTAATATTATTAATATTATTAATATTATTAATTTGTTAACGTAATTAATGCCTAGTAAACTTGTACATAAACAATAAAGTATTGACACAATTTAATCTCTGCAAGTTTCACTCAAACAAAAATGAATTATATTAGAAAGAAAACGAGAAAAAATAGCAAATTATATAGAGTTGTCTTTCGAGTGTCTCTAATAAAGTAACTCGACGTAATGGCAAATGACAGTTGCCATGCGGTAACCCGCTTCGCAATGCCATTGGAAATATTGGCGAAGACGTCCATGTATTCGCGTAACATCGCATTCGTTCTCGCGCTCAAGGTCTCACACGTACAATATGTTTATGTCCAAGAAAAAATATTTAACATCCGTTCTCTGGTAAGGATTACCGTTATCGAATCATTTGTGGTTCTTCACAGCGCTTACAAATGAAGAAACGTTAAAAAAAAAAAAAACTTTCTTAGAGCTTCCTGAAGAAATACATCTGAGTACATCACGTCATGGCTCAACGATTGTAAATCGCGTCTCAAGACGATGAGGAAAAAATTAAAAAATCAAAGTTTCTATCGAAAGAATATATAGACACTATAGCATCTCGTACATCAAGGAAATCAAGAATAGAAGTTAAGGGCGATAAGAGAAAAAATGCGAATGTATTTATATCATAGAGAAAAGTGTTTGCGCGAAACAAAGAGTGCGAGTTCAAATCATATAAATATGGAATAGACGAACAGATGATTAAACATCGCGGTGCACACGATGAACGGGGAGACTGTAGGAAGTAAGTATTCTGCAAAGATGTGAAGCAAATACGCTAAGAGAGACTATGTGAGTCAATAAACTCGAGGAAACGTAAAGGGCGGAAACTACCGACTCGCATGGTTTCTACCAACCATAGAAACGAACATCTATGAATAGATGAATAAAGATCGCGCGCGCTGGTAAAGGTAACTGAAGGATCCGCGGTATATTATACCATAGAAAATAAATTACGTTCAGCGGGCTGGTGCTTTTATATTCCGGCAGGTATTCTCTTGCTAAGAGATACGTGAGAGAATGCGAACGCACTTAGCAATATGTGTACGCGAATTATGGGTACAGCGTGACGTGAATGACTTTTGACAGTTGTTTGACTCATCTCCATTACAATGATGAAAACTAATGTTTCTAGACATATATTATGTATTGTGTTACACAAGTTTTGTTCTCTCTTATATCTACATATTTATATACAGATGTGTGTGCGTAATAAAATATTAAATTATTAATTATATTAAATTATTTAATGTTTTAATTTTTTTTAAAAATTACTATATATATATATATATATATATATATATATATATAATATAATTATTAGAATTATTAGAATATATAAAAATTAATTTCAATTAATTTATAATAAAGTATTTAATATAATTATTATTAACATAAAAATATGTGATTATAAAAAGTTACTATTCTTATATTAATTACCAATAAATATTAATAATTATTAATTAAGAATCGAAAATGTGCTTGATGTTCATAAATATATATCATAGAATATACTTTTTTAATTAAAAATTCAAAAATATTTGATATGCAAATTTTAAGTACACGTTGACTTATATGAAGTGTTAACGAGACGATATTTCTCCGATCATTAACATAATGCACTGTATGCCGCGAGGCTTAAAGCGTTTATGCCATCACGAATGTGCGATGATCGATGGTGTCAATGTTCGCTGACCAAGAAAAGGATCATTCAGGCAGGAAGTTGTATCTTGACATCGAATTTCAATCAGAAAACAACCGTTCGAACTTCCGGTCCATATATTCCGTTAACTGAATAACTTTTGTGTGACTGAGAAACCGCAAACTTCCTCAGCGAATAAACGCTGCGACCGCTGAGAACCGCTGTAAAATGTTGTAAACCTGATTGAATGCAATCGTATGTTACCCTTCTCTTTTTCAGTCCTTTCTCTTTTTCGTTCCCCCAAATGTCCTTTCATTTAAATAAAGTTAAATATAATCAAATTAATATTGGAAGTAATTAATCCAATTACATAATTACTAGTTAGTGATATTAATTAATTTTAAGCTGTCTTTTTAATTAAATAAAAATTCTCAGAAACTCCTGTATTATTAGTATGTTACTTTTAACATACAGCAATCTAAAAATGACTTTCGTTGAATTAATCAATTATATCTAATATAGATAACAGAAAATTATCAAGAGATTTTTTTTATTTTATTAATATCCTCCATTTGAATTCTTACAATTTACAGCGATATAAAAAAATTAAATTTTTCCGCAAGTTTGCAGTATGTGAAACACTAATAACTTAATCAGTTCATCCGGATCTTTTCTCGAGCAACAGAAAGTAAAAAGAAAGAAATATTTTATCATCGTTAATGATCATCAAGACAATAAGTATAGTTTCGGAGGACTTCAATTATCAGATAATTAAGTAATCCAAATCTTCAGTCATTCTTTCTTACGATACGAGATACGTCGTTTATAATCTGCTATCATCTCTAGCGTCGCGCTCCAACGTCTCATTGCGTGACCGCTCGATGAGCCGCTGGAGTCCCATCGGTGAAATGTCACCGCGCGCGACCACGACAATGCGACACGAGGCGTAGACACACGTGCGTCTCTCTTCCCATGAGAATGTCATCGCCTTCCCGGAATTTCGCCATTATGTCGCGTACGTATCGCCGCAGAAATTCCATAACTAATAATTTGATACCCCGTCTCTCTCACCCCCCCTCTCCACCACTCCGACCACACCGCCGAATTGAATTATATATATAACCACCACAGTAATTTGTCGGTCTGCGGTGTAATTCGGTGGCGACAACTGGCGATCCGTGTAATATGTGAAAGCATGATGTTTTACTAAAGCAATTCGGCGTTAGGAAAAAGAATTTTGGAAGTTTCTACAGGAAAAAGGTGTGTTCGAATATTTCCTTTTTCCGAATAAAATTATTATATCAAAGATATGAAATATAAAAGAGCTCTCTTTCTCTTTCTCTTCTATATATAAATATTTGATTCCCTCATTTATAATCAAAGAAAAATATAGTTAAAAATATAGTTCGATACAATATTTTCTTAATCGCATAAAATGGTATTGTTCTCAAGAAATAAATTTATTTTTGTAAATATCACGTTGACTGTTCATATTTTATCCCATTTCAACAAAATAATAGCAGCTTCTTGCAATATGTAAGAAACAATGGTATACCTTCAAGGAATATTCCCGTCACTAATTTTTCGTCGATTAATGGCGCAAGAAGATTATACAAGCGTTAATTTTCGACAATTAAAGTCATCAGTATTACTAGCGCATATCACTATTTACGCAATCGAGAGTCGAGGAATTCATTATTCACGTAATTAGATTTTAATAGAGAGACGTGTTGAGAACGTTATCCCGGTGAGCTGCGCTCTCTCGAGAATGCATATAGTATTAATGCGGGCACACTTTTTTCCCCGATAAGAATTCTTTCCTACGGAATGTAAACTACGATAAGCAGGCGCCTGCCTGCTATATCAAATCCATCCGACGACAGACACGCTTTCTGTTCATCAACGCTCATTATAATCACCGCCATTTCTTTTATCAATAATGTAAATATCTTATATTGGATATTTTATTTTTTATTTCTAAAATTTTACTATATGTATAATGATGAAATCGAAAATAAAATATATTAATTCGATGCACACAGGTTTTTTGTTATAATTCCTGCGGTTTTATTTTTCATAATTGTCAAAATATTGAATATTTAATATTAAATAGATCACGCTGAGAACGCGAATAGAAATACGATTCCTTTGTATAATTTCACGTACAAAGCTCGCGTTATATCTCGATTAATTCAAGCATTATCTCTTATTGAATATAAACAGGGGTGCGAATCGCGGGATGCGCGTTATCGCGAGCGGTCGAGCAAAAGTCACCGATTGCTTCCAAGTTTCGCGCTATAAATCGAGAAGCTCAATGAACTACGATAGCTACGCTTGAAAATACGTACATAAAGTAACAAAGATTAGTGAGACGAGTGGTTTGACTTCGAAAATGTATGCTTAGTTTAAATTTTGCGTTTCGATTTCTAAGCTTACGGCCACCTCGACGTAAACAGACGTGACAGCATGCACAAGAGACACTCAGAAAAAAATATAGAATACAGTAAAAGACAGAGTTATTTTCCAACACACAT
This sequence comes from Cataglyphis hispanica, assembly GCF_021464435.1. NCBI lineage: Eukaryota > Metazoa > Arthropoda > Insecta > Hymenoptera > Formicidae > Cataglyphis > Cataglyphis hispanica. The sequence continues at coordinate 2,229,347 of NC_065960.1, read as the reverse complement.
ATACACACATATATATATATATATATATATATATATATATATATATAATACACACGCACAGCGCGGAGTGCTCGTAATTAAGCATAACGAGGCTTGTTTACGCCGAGTCTGGCCGGCCCTCGTAATCTCCAGAGCCGCTTAGTCTGCCGTTTTATAATCTGACTCCTCTCGGTACAGTCATCGGACGGTGTACGATGTCTCTCTATAGCCCGTGTGCCCGTAAATAGAAACTTTCGCTGTCGTCGAACCGCATTGTTCGCGATTCGCAATCGTGACCGCGACACTCCCGGAGAATTTCGTTCGACGCAGTCAACTCTCAAAGAGCGTGGGATATTAAATAAATTGTTAATTATGCGAAAAAAAAATGTAGAATTTCCCCTTTTCAAAAAAATTTCGGTAAATATGGCAAATTTAATTAAAATAGTCACATTTTGCGGAGGAAGACTGATGACAATTTAATACTTAATTAAAGATGACAAAAATGCATCCGAAAAATATTTCAAGAAATCAGCTTTCGCGCACTTTTAAGATGACTAATCAGGTTTACGATGTTCGCGCGAAAAGCGGTTCCATATTTATTCATACGTGACAGGGTGAAAATGTCTGGCATTTACCACAGCAACTATCGCAGATTTCTCTCACCTTTACTATGTATTCTGGCTTGTAAACGGCTCGACAAACAGCACAGTAAATCACATGAACAGCAATTTATGTAAAAGAAGATGAAAGGCCTTATCACACAATTTATGAGTTGTCTTAACGACAAGACTAACATTTGTTTCCCCCTTCGCCGAGTAAAATGAAAATATAAACTAACAAATATTCAGATTTCAATAATATTTTTTTAAATTTTAGATATTAATCTAACAATAAGGTAGGTATTATAAAAATTATAATCTCTAAGATGCTATTTGTACTATGTAATTAAAATAATGAAAGTGATGATAAATAGTTGATGCAACTTCCGTCAAATATAATCATTATAACTTTATTTTTATTAAACGTAATAATATTAATTACTTATATAATTAATTACTGATAATAAATAAATATTTAAAAAGGAATTTTAAATTATATAATTATATACAATAATATATATAATTTATATACAGATCTATCATTATATAATAAAGATCTTTTTGACATTAAAATTAAATCTTACGGAAAAACTATTTTCTCGTACAACATCCTATATGTTGCTAGGATTATCTATCTTGATACGACGCATCTTTCACCAAGATTGCGCGTCGAATTAAGCTTAGCTCGATTCACAAAATATTTGCGAATTTGCTCGCGAAAATCACCCGCTATTTTAAGGTGAGGTTTACCCAACAGCATTGCATAAAGTCGTAAAATCTCACCTTTACCCGTGTCAAAGGTCGAGTCCGTCGTATCACTCACACGATCTCGGGCTACGTACACGTGAAACGCTTACCCGTCACATCGTATCTCGTATCGCAGATCCTTTTTCCTTGCGGAAATTCCGCGTTCCCCAGAAAAGTCCCGCAATTTCCCGTTGTCCTTTTGGCATCGCAAACTTTCCTTTCCACCGTAGAATTTCTCTGCTAAGCGAAATCTGTGATCTCTTCGCCGACGCAGAGATTTTTTTTTCTTTCTTTGAGAGTTAACATACGTCGGGAGATAATGGCGTCAATTAGTAATCACGGGACAGCAAATTTGTATTCGTTTTCGTGAAACGTATATCAAAGTTACATTGAAATCCTCACGCTTAGAAGCGTGAATAATAGATTTTCTGGTGGTTTTATAATAATTTCTAATAATATAATTATGCAAAATATAAAGAGATTTTTACTAAAATTTATTAAGATGTTACATTTTTGTCATTAAAAAAAAAGATATCAATTTAGTAAAAGACACAGATGTATGCCATTGAGACACTTAAAAATTTTTGCATTAAGCTTTAATTTAATTCCCATTTTTTTCTCGATGCAAACATTTTTCTTCCACCTCGGGGAATTTTTGATTTCCAAATATATTTAAAAACAGTAATGCAAAATTATTTCCAAATTAAGGATAAAGGAGAGTCTCTTCGCCATAACGACGTCGCGTATCTCTCCTCATCCTATATTCGTCCGTTATAAGAAAAAGAGAGAAAATCACCCTCACCTTTGCTGTCACAGACGTCACAGAGCACCATATCCGCCACGGAAAGCATGTATCCTACCGCGTGGTCGCATCTGCACTGAGATATTTTGTGACGTAGGGCTGCATCGTGGCGAATCGTAAGAGGAAATGACGGAGAAAGATGAGGAAAAAGGAAAAGATTGGCGTTGAGGGAACGAACGCTATCAATCGATCGGTCTACAAAGTCTTAACGGTTTGACAGCCACGTTTACACTGACGGCATGGCGCATCAGAACGATGTATGGACGATCAACGGCCCCCGATGGCGGGGTAGAGGAAAGGAGGGATCACCAATGTGACCCACCATGGTGGGGATGTCGGATCAATATTAGGGCGTAGACTCAAGGGCAAGGGCCGTCAGTGCTTACACAGGGTGAATGCTACACAGGATATCGGTCCTCCAACCGTGGATCCATTGAGGAATTTGAAGTCAATTTTCTCTCGATAAAACGGAATTTTATAACGAATAAAAATAATCTTTTAGTTAATTAAAAGTAAATTTATTTAAAATAAGATTGCAATTTCAGCATTAGTGTTCTATATTATAGAAAAATTGAAAATAAAAATAAATTTGTTAGAAAATTATTAAAAAATTTGTAATTACACTAAACATTTGAAGTATACAACAATTTATTAATATTAATTTTAATAATCACAAATTTCGTAATTATAAGCTTTTCAGAATCTCTTCGAAAAAAAATTGTCTTCAAATTCCTTGTTAAAATTCTAATTCAGAAATTTTAAAATATCCTACATAGGAAAACCTTGTGAAATCATATGCCAAAAAAAATTGAACGAATATTTCCAATACAGTATTTATACTGCACATCACGTAACAATATCTATCGCGATTATCGAGTCGATGCGCTCTATTGTGTCTAAAATTTTGTTATACATGACCTTTTGGCTATTACAATCTATTCTGGTGAATCAGTTCTATTAGCTTCGCACGCTGCGAGGTTTAAGAGATTAGCACGATTAGGCGAGTTGTAAAAAATTATTACATGGGTGTGTAAAGTTGTCGATATTTACCTTGCAATATCGGATAATCTGTGTTTGTTCAATATCCGATCAATATAAAAAAAAAACGTTTCTAAATTTGATAAAAAAAGCACGTTCTTGTTACGAAATATCCGGAATTATTATTGATATCGGATTAATTTTCCCATTTTCTAAAGAATAAATAATTTGCGTTGTAAAAAATATAATTTTTATTTTATTCCTAAAATCATAAAAATGTATATATTTCTCTGCAATAGATTTTTCGAATTTTAAATTAATTTTAATCACGGTAAATAAAATAAATTTAAATGAAATTTTGAAGAACGAGAAAATATTCATAAACAAAGGGCTAAAATAATTTCATTACACATTTCTCTCGCGATGCTTTACGCAATCAAATCGCGAGACTTGTCGCAGCAAACGATAAAAATGATCGCGTGTCATCGGACTGTTAATTAGTGCTGTACGCGTTCCTCTTTCGTTTATGAAAACTTTCGCGATACCGTGAGAATATAAATGCCACGCCAATATAATATTTCGTGCGACGCGAGAGGGAGAAACGTGCCCCCTTCTGGTGTTTCGGGCACGGTATTACGCGAATAGGCAAGCATCTGAGAAGAGCATAGGTGCATAGTTCAAGCGTAAACGCGGTATTTCAAACACGACGCGAGAAAGGATTAACCCCTTCACGGGGCCACTGACGACCCGAGATCCTTTGATTCAGGAATTTTTCCCCCGAGGCGGCTATTTTACGAGTCTTCCCTAGACAAGGATAAAAGAGAGAGAAAGAGAGAAAGAGAGAGAGAGAAAGGGAAAACGGCTTCGCATTGCGGCAAGATTACATATGGTCGGCGTAATGTGACGATATCTATCTTGCGAATGCAAGGTGAAACTCTTTGCAACGAATCGAAAAAAAGTTCATTTCAAATGTATATATTTGATAAATATTTCATTTTATGCTATTTTAATTTTTGATGCGATATAAAATTATAAAATTCCTCTGACACGATGGCATTAATTATTTTCTAAGAAAGAATCAATTTTAATTCTGTCTTTGACGATATCTTGAAATACATCTTTTTTTTATGCCAAATTAATAAAGATAATTTGGATGTTAAATTGTCGTGCGTTTTAATTCAATCTTCAACTAACTGCGCTCATAAATTTCTTTTATTCATTTTTTTATTATATTCCACATATTGCGTATCCTGCATAAGTGCAGTTGACTGTCTTAAGCGAGAATTATAACGCGTATCAACATTCTTGAGTCATCGGGCAGGCACGTACGCAACCGAGGAGATATAGTGAGTCTACATGTAAGATGATAAGCCGGATAAGAATGCTTAACTAGGATAAAAGAGCGGTACAAGATACGCCTGTCGCCGAGCACCTTTTTTACGTTTTGCGTTCAAGTAAAGGTGACGGCGATGCCGTACCACTCGCGCATTCATGTAGATAGAGAACCAGAAAATTTCTTTATAGACTTAACCGTGAGAATGTATCGACACTTTTAGTATTCAGATACACGATTTGTATCAATTAAATAAAATGCAGACTTATTATCATTCATCAAATGTTTATAAATTGATATTTAACAGCTTCTGGAGATTTATTTAATTTTATTATGATAAAATAATATAATGAGATCTATTATTGTAAATTAAAATTAATTTTATTATTATTATCCTCTTAGGATTTCTTTAATCTTGAAAGAATTATAGTTAAATAAAAATAAAATTATCAATGCAATGAATAAATCAACACAATTATGCTCTGGCTCGTAAATTTTATGCTCAAAAAGTTCAGTTTTCATTACTCGCATATATATAAGTGTCCAGTATTGTATACAAGCAATTGAGGGTGCTCAAAAATACTCGGGATGCTCATCAACTCGAATCTTTCACTACGGAACCGGAGAAGAGGTTTTCTCTAGTACGCGTCTGGCTTAAATCCATATGTAGGGACATATGTTCGAGAGAACACTCCAACTACGCACACTCTATATTGGAGACACACTACCCTGACCTGCGATAGGAACACGAATGAGCGAACGAGCGAGCGAGGGAGCGTCTAAAAATAGGGGTGCTTTGGTCCCCGAGGGATTAACAGGCACGCCGGTTGTACCGTAATTTTAAATACCTCGACAAACGTCGCTAATCGAATCTGCCGGTTTGTAAAACGTGCTCTTTTCCTTTAAACAGCCTGCGGGTATTAAAGTGGTAAACCCGAAGTCTTTCTTCAACAGGCATCGTTAAACGAGATGCCAGCAAAATTCGCAGAATGATATCAATAAATATTTATTTATCGCAATATTCTTTTTCACGAAGCTATTTTATATAAATCGTGATTTAATTTTAATTGATGCTAATAGAAATTGACAAAGTTTACTTTCATTCGAGATTTATACTTTAATTTATCCCGCGAAACTTCGCAGTTTTGTGCTGACTTATTATAATAAAAATTATTCGCACAAAATATGTAAGAGTTTGCAAGAGAATTTTAGAATTAATATTTTTCAAAGTATATGAGATTTGCGAACTCACCCTTTCGCTGGTCCTCGCTGTCAGAATGAAGCTCCACGTCGTGCAACCTCATGGATTGCACGAATCCTCGCCAGTGACTCCGCGAGCGTCCTCTCGCCGAGATCGCTCTTCAGGTCCGCCAGCTGCCGGTCGGACTCCTTCAACAGCCCATCCAGAATATCCGGTCTTTCCAGATTAGAACTGGCCTTGGAATTCTCTTCCGTACTTGTGGTGCCGTTCGGCGAGTCCTCCTTGTGACCGAGAGGATCACCAAACCCACGATCCTCACATTCGTCCGCGTAAGGATCTGCATCTTTCCATCCTCGATTCTTCGAGTTTCGCCTCCTGCGAACAGGCGGACGCGGTTGATCGTCCCAATTTGTTTCTTCTTTCTGCTTGGTCGTTTTGCGCTTATCTTTCGAATCCTCCTCCAAAATCTTTTCTTGACGGACTTTATTCGATGCCTTTCCTTTTGTTTCCTTGTTCGACACTCTATTAGACACATTCTTTGAATTGTTACATTGATCCTTCGAAGATTCCCGATTACTCCTCGACGCTTCCAGAAGTTTTTGCGCCAGCAACCGAGTCTTGTTCATCTCTGTTCCAGATTTTCTTCTCCTTCTCCGCATCGTTCTTGATTTTCCTGTCGCTACTCCTGATCACCGTCTTTGATGAAGGATCCGCAGACTGGAACATCTGCTGGATTCTGAAGATATCCGATCGGATCTTGGCTGAAGCCGGCGCGTCGTATTTTTTATTCAAAATCAATTTCGACTCCGAGCCTTCTGTCCTCTGCGAAGGACCTCTGTGATCTTTCGGTGGAGCGTTTCTCAGTCTCTCCAAGTCTTTTAAGTCTGCCAGAAGAGAACTGTGGGTCCTCGATATTCTAGGATTACCCTCCTCGAGGCCGACGGCGACGCTGCGCGGTCGATTTCTCGATTCCGACTTGCCGATCTGGTCCATCGGCGTAAGCGACTGGTCCACGAAGACGGTCTCGCGAATTTGATTAATGTTGCGCAACCTCGGCGTCCCGATCTTCATACCGGTAGTCTTCATGATCACCTTTTCGACCGACTCGATATCCCGCTCACGACCTAATCGCCTTTCCTCGATCAATCGCGCCCGATGGGCGTCGATCGGCATCGCGTACGAGCTATGATAAGACGGGCCCTTAACAGAACCGGCGGCTCGTAAATTCGGCCCGGTAGAATTTATTTGCCTGCTGCTACGCAGCGGAGATATCCGGACCAACTTCGGCGCATCTCTGGGATCGTCTGTTTGTAAACTGCCCCGATATACCATCTTCCTTTGTTTATTTTGGTCGATTGTTTTTATCAACAAAATGATTAAAAAATCACTCGAAACATCTCATTGTTGTTCACCTAAAAATTCAAATATTATATTAGTATCGAATATTGTAGTTTGTCAATTAATGTTAGTCTGTAACTTAAAGATGAAAACATTTTTCTCAGATATAATAATTTTTTTTTTAATAATCTTGATTATAATTAATAGTAATAAAATGTAGCTAATAATAGAATAGATAATATAAATCGAATATAACTTTTACGAACGTTGTTGACAAGTAATTGAAGTAATGTTTTTCCTGCTATTTTATCTTTTTTATTAATTTACACGTTATAGTGAAAAAAAATCGCGAACGATTATTTCTGTCACAAGAATTAATTTAACTTTTAATTTTATTAATAAAATAAAGACATATTAAAAAAAATTGCCGTTTATTTATATGGCGAAAGATTGTTTTATTTTTTTTTAATTAATACAATTGTAGTACAAATACCCTTTTTTCTCCGATAAAGAAAAAAGTATTAAATTAAAATAATTGGTTCTCACAATCTATCGCATTCATAATCGACGCCAATAAGTTAATTCAATTTTTCTACATATATCTTGTTTGTTTTTACTTTCGTTCTAGGAGACACTTAAATATACTGCAGAGGAAAAATACCGACAACTTTTACAATCTATCGCATTCAATTTGCAAGGTCGTTCCGCGGCGTTCAAATATCACCGACCACGCTGAAAATGACCGTCGGCGCAATATTTTATCAGCAAACCCGCAGCGAGTTCGTCGAGTCTATAATCGACGGAGCGACCGGATCACAGAGACCATCGACAGTCAAGTCGGTAGCTGCGTTTTATGTGGGTGTCGCGCAACGCATGTGGGCAGCGACCCCGTCGCACATGTCTCTCTTACACAACGCACAATACACTATGCGTGTATTTGCTTGTGTAGGTGGCACGCGCATTAAAGAACGATCGTCCGCGTTAAACACCGTGCGGTTGCATTCTAATCACTAGGCGATCGTTCGCGCGATTCAGGGTTGACAGCCGCGTCCCGCGAGCTGCCATAAATGGTCGGCGGGAATGATCAACGCGATGCCTCTTGCGATCGAGATAGATCGATCGTCGGCATATAATAATCGATATTACCATGCGAATGTCGTCGCATCGACGTGATAAAGTTTCCGTGACGTAATGTTGGGCGTTTCATCCCTCCGATACGCGCAGAGATGTGAAACCGATCTATAATTTGCAATATTTTTTCCAGAGAATAATTCAGAAAATAAAATCAGGTTTAAGACAGGAAGAGACTGTTAATTTTAGAACGTTTGCCATGATATAATAATTATATATGATGATCGCGTTCCGGAGTTGTATCCACGGATTATTCACTGACGCGATCATATGATTCCGCTATGTATAATTAGATGGCATCGAGATAAATCGCGAGTTAACAAAAAAAAAAAGCGCGAAACTTTCCGAAGCGTTTCTCGGAAACAGACGTAATTAGCGATAGAGTCCGTCTCATAATTCTGATAATACCTGTAGTATAGTTACCGTTAGGTTTACATTTTGAATTCATTATTATTGTAGAGACAAGCCAGCATTATATTTACTAGCTTATTTTTAGTAAACATCTTCTGATAGTACTTTTTAAATTCAGGTTGAATATATTTCACGATTGTTAATTGCCAGACTTTAATCGACGATCAACTGTTTCATAATTCTGATTAATTATCAGATTTAATTATTTTTAATTAAATAATTTTTATTGTACATAAAATTGTGTAATAAATTGTAAACAAAAAAAAAAAACAAAAATCTATAATAAATTTTAATTTGATATATTTGTTGTTTTTCTTCATTATACTGTGATTAATACGGCATTTTTTATTTTCTTTACAATATTGGTATCTAAATATAATTAAAAAAATAAAAACAAAAATCAATTAAAAATCCAAAATATCCAAAATTTGATTTCATTTTTTATCCGAATCCGATTGACATTTACCTCGGACAATTACGATCATTTTAACGTTAATCGAATTAACGACCATCATCGTCGCCGATGCGCCTGAATTCGCAGATTGGTCACGCTGTGCGAGAGAGACAGCTCGAACAAATGCGTGAACTTCGCACGCGTTTAACGGAACAGACGTTATTTCTTCCGTGCTCGCGAACGAAATCCGAAATCGTCCATCATACACGCGTTTTTTGCGCGCTTCCGGCATCGCGAGCGCTCGCGCGTGCGAGAGAGAACGGCGGACAATGTGTGCCACGCGATTTACCTGATTTATTTATCGCCTAATTCGCGGTCCCGGTAACCGTGAGAGATTTTTGCAAAAACTCGCGTCGAAATTTTTGCTTTCCCTCCTTTCTTCTCGCCTCGTCGAAGTTAACGGGAAAAAAACTCCCGTTCACGGCCAGTCTCCCTTGTTAGGTCTGCAACAAGAAAATTCATGCATTTTCCATCAAGAACGTCATTATAAGCGAATGATTTTACGGCTTTCCACGCGTATAGTAGTCCGTTGCTCCCATTCTTCACGCCGTTCTTTGTTAATCGAGTAGGCCGAGACGGCCGTCTGCCACGTCTAACTGGATCGAATAAATTGGAATCAAGAGATATATCAACGTCAATATTCAAATAAGATTCAATTGCATTAACATGATACGCTGACCCAATTTTGTTTCTTTATCTATATTAGGTGTTTTCCACGAGTCCGGATCGATGGAAAAGATTTACAGATGAAAAGAAAGCGAGAGAAGGAATTCTTTTGTTCTTTTATCTATATTAGATTTCCACGAATTCGAATCGATGGAAAAGATATATAAAAAGAAAGCGAGAGAAAGAATTCTTTTTAAATCAATTAAAAACGCGCATTCAAGTTAAATTTAGCGCGCAGTTTTTTTATTTACAGTTAATTTATTTTTATAAATAAATTTATAAAAATTTAAAAAAAGAGAAATATATAAATTTATTTGTTCATTCGAAAGAGAGACGAGCGCGAATTTTTCTTCCTTGTCTCCTGTATATACTTAACCGAGAATAACTCTTACGAGAGATATGTCATATTTATAATCACCATTTTTTTTATAATAATCGGGCTCGCAGAGAATCCCTCCCTTTGACTCGTACGTCGCGCTTTGATTACGTTAGCAAAGTATAATGCCGGATCGCGTCTACCGTCAATCACCGTGTGAAACTTAGCGGATCGACTTCCTTCGCGAATCATAGCTGCTCTATTCCCAACGGACTGCGAATGATCCAATTCCGCATAAGTGGATGAGAACTCGCGGTGGAGAAGCGTTGCTTCTCCTCGCTATGCGGTCTGTAACCATGTAACAACAATCTGTCCCGATTGAGTACCGCCTGTTGACATTTAGGAAGCTGCTTCTTGACAGTGTATGACGTAATACATCGAATTAACATAATTTGTCATATAACATAACTCCGTTATTCCGCTGCACGTGAATGACGTAATCGAGACTCCGGCTGATATTTCGATTTATCGGCTCTCCAAATTTATCTCAATCGATTAACAGCGAGAACATTTTGTCTCTAAAAAAAAAGTCCATTCACGAAACATTGGGATTAATCGATGTGATTTATCCCTTGAAGAAGCCCGTCGCGTGATTTATCTCGTTCGAAGAAAATATATTCCACGGGACAACATAATCATCGCTTACTTAACTTTCCGTGTTTATAATGAGAATGATTATAACGGTTTAATTAAAATTTCTGATCGCGTCTATATACTATTAATGCGATGCGTACTTTGCACCGACTGCTCCACGCTTGGAAAACCACTTGGGTACGACTTCCGTGAGTAAGAACGGCTATGATTTACAAGTCCGCGTTCTTTACTTCATCTCGTAACGATATCTTTTAACAAGATAATTGTATTTTTTGTCTATAATGGAGAATAAACAGATCACTACGTCGATAGCAAATGCAAATCAATTTTCGCGAAAATCTCGGCTGATTCTTATCTAAAAGCGATCTGACTCTATTTCATTTATTTTCCAGCTGTTACATTAAATTACTATCAGATACTTTCTCTCCAGAGCACGCCAAAGTAATCTCATTGAAATTTATTGGATTCATTATCCGGTTTTATTCATTAAAATTATTCGCAATCAAGTCAAGATTTCAATATAATGAAAAAGTAGATAACTGATCGTCATACCGATAGCATACATTTATGATCGTATTATACATTAATTCTCTTTCACTTAGATATAATAAATAATTCAAACAAATGTAAATATATAATATACAAAAAATATTGCCTCTCTTCTTCGTAATAAAAATTAGTTTTAATTACCTTTGTGATAGCAATCCAAAAACACTTCTGATTTGCCTTGTTTCGTTCGACCTTGTGTATCTTCCTCCTCTTTTCTTATCTTCCGATCTGATGTTTCTCTCTTCCTCTTTTTCTATGTGCGTTTAAATTATACGCGATAGCACTGTTCAAGGATCGCCAACTCGCATTCAGAGATGAGAGCGCGAGTTGACACAGAATAACTCGCTTTATCAATAAGAACGTTCACAGCATCGCGCTGTCATAATCGGCACGGAACCAAACTTTTCGCGGATCACGCGGTTGCCGGAAGTGTTCGTGCGAGAATCGTCGCAGTTTCCGTAACGCAGTTTTTTTTCCTCCTATTGTATTTCCTTGAACACGCACTAATTTTCCGCGTTGTACATCTTTGAGTGAAAATTTTTTAAAAATTTAAAAAGAATTTTTTTAATAATAATATATAGCCAATCAGCATCCGCCTCTTCACTCTCTCTTTTTCATTTTCAATTGCACTTTTCTAAACATTTTTACTTCAACAGTTTTTCTTATTACAATTAAAAAACATACATTATTTAACATATTACATTTTTTTAATAAGTTTTCAATCCTTGTGGAAAATAGATTTCTTTGAAGAGTTTTCAATTATGTCCAATATATTTTGACAAATGTCTTTTCTCCAGAGAATAAAATTTAATGTTACTTTTCGCACTTATCCCGCTTCTATCTCTCTTCTCGCTGTATCCTTCGCTCTTCCTTGACTTCCTCAGCGGGCTTATCTTTCGGAGCTTGCTGCACTTCTTCGTCGCGCCGCTCATATGCGTGTGTACCACTCGCGGAAACGGCTTGTGGTCGCGACCGCACCATGTGTCCCCGGTGCCGTGAGAAGTACTGAATGGGTTCGCCAGACACGAACATAATCGCGTCTACGGCAGGCAGCTGGTAGGTACACTACAGCTCTTTTCCTTTCCATGCCATACCTCCGTCCAGCGGTGGGGTACCGCGCGACTCCCCTCTTTCACTGTGTGTGCACAACGTGGTGCACACCCACGCGACACCCGGTATACGTGGGCTGACGTTGGCGGGAGAGAGATGGAGATTTCCTCATATTTATATTCCGTAAAAAAAATTAATGTAAAGATGATAAAAAGGATTGTGAAAAATAACGAGATTTGCATATCAAAATAAAAACATTTTGCATTGCAGATAAAAATAAGAAAATTTGAAGCATAAAAGATGATAACGTAAATGAAGAAAAACAACACGCGGATAGTGTTGAGAGAAAGAAAGAGAGAGAGAGAGAGAGAGAAAGGAATTTTTTCGTGGCTCGTCCTTCCGAGATAAGAGGAGTTTGTTGCGCACACCGAGGGCCCGAATGGCTACCTATTTTGGGCAAAAGTTAAAATGCTACACGATTCTTTTATGATCGCCGATCGTATCGTTTCACAATAGTACTTGGGCTACGATGTTGATCAAACTTTACGTCGGTGGTTCCTCCAGTTTTGACATTGAGTAAGCGCTGTGTTGACATCGTGTCGTTCGTGACAAATGGAGACTTTGACGTTGTCCAAACAAACGTCGATATTAATCAGCAACACGGTCTTATTATGAAGTCTAACGTAATTTACATTCTGAATAGCAACTAATTGCTTGTTGCTCTTTTTTATAATAAAATTTTTAAATCAAAGAAAATACGTGAGTCTTAATCGCTAAACTTTTTTTATTTTTATTCAAAATATTTTATATCATTTTATATCAATATATAATATTAAATTTCTATCTAATAATTAAAAATTATCTCAAGTGTAATAATAAATGTATATTACTTTATAATTAATAATAATGTAATACTTGATCTCCCTCTCTCTCTCTCTCTCTCTCTCTCTCTCTCTCTCTCTTCTCCCATGTTTTAAATATTAATTAATTATTCCTTCCTTGCCATAACATATATTGCGTTACTTATCAACGATTTACTAATCGAATTATGACTCGAGGGTATTAAGAAAATTAATATGTCTATATATATTCATAATATTTTATCTATGAAAGGCTAATTAAATTATCAGACGTTTTTATATAAGAACAGAAGCGGTTAGATAATTTCCAACACGATGTCGAGGACAACGACTCCCGTTCTTATTGGATTCATAATTTTCATTCGCGCAGTGGCAATTGCCGCTGCTTCGTCTAAAAACCATCAGTGTTTCATAAGGACAAATGATCCAGCGCGTAGCTAACACCTTCCTACACGCACTCGACGCATTAATGAGTTTCGCGATAATCAGAGTGCTCAGTGACGGATTCACTACAAAATTCCTCCGGGCTTTACATCTCGCCAGATTATTTTTTTCATTTCTTTTACCGCTAAAACACTATTAAAATAATTGTGACATTAAAATTTAAAATTATATTAAATTAAACAATAAATATTTTTTATATAATATAAACTTTGAACAAAATATTCAAGCAGCTAAAGTCAAGATGTTTTTCTTTTATCGAAGAGGGGAATAAACATAATTATATAATACATACACTTATCAAAAATAATTCTGAGTTATCACATAAAGACTACGAAAATCCCTGATTAAATCCTAATAAAAAAAAACTCATTATCTCTTCTTGGTAGCATGTAACTCGTCAAATTTTCAAAGCACAAAGGCTATCGAAAGACGGCACTGTGCGATCTTATGGTTCTCAGAGATCAGATCCCCGTAATCATCATCATCATCATCATCATCATCGTCGTCGTCACCATCATTGTTTCCTGCGTGACAATCGGTTACCGTCGAGAAGCATTATTGTTTCCTGGTTCGCAATTATTGTTATTGTTACGATCGACTACAGAAGCTCTCCCGTCGCGCCGAAATATAATGGCATTCTGGACAAGCCCAGAGAGATGACACAACGCGCCAAGAATGACTGCCAAGCGAGAAAGAGAGACTGTAGTCGCTCGACGAGAATTCTTATTTTTCCCCTGGAACGACAGTTGTCGATCGTCGGCACCGATAATAGATAACTATACATGTCTGCAAAATGCATGTCTCGAGGCCGCTCGATGGAAAGATGCATCGTTAAATCGTCTCGCGTGCGATCGTGTCGTATCCATCATCTTATCGATATTTTTTTTATTAAAACATTTCTACGGCAAAGAAAAGGTCATTTTTCATGGTTTCTTCGACTTTTAATGTCATCCTGTCAAACTCGATATGATTAAACAATCAAATGGATGTTAATCACATTAATTTTAATGCGATTAATGATGTTTACTGTCAAGGATTCCTGCTAACATTTTACTCCTTGTATTTTTATAGATGTTTAATCAAAGTTCATAACTTGTCAAGCGTTTAAACGTGTCTTGTGGGATTAATATCTCAAATAGCATATTAAATTTATTAAATACATTTCGAGAATATACTTAATTGTTGCATTTACATTGAATGCAAGAAGCAATTAATTTCACATGCTTTCATTTCAATGTCTCTCTTTTTTAACAAACTATTAAATATACATCTTGCATATATAATCTTGAAAAATATAAAAATTCGATGATTAAAAAAAAAGAATTCTCGTAACGGGAACTTGAAATCATCTGTCAATAGAAGAAGCAATTTTTGCCGCTCGCATGCGTAACTATCGCGTGCTATTCAAGTTTAATTTCTCATTGATTGATACTCGCGAAGACGACGAGTATTTATTTTCATAATTGATAATCAACACGGCTAACCTTCGACGCAACGGTAATGGCGATTCACGCGACTTGTTTGTGACGGACAACCGTCGACAATCCATTGCAGGGGGGATTGATGCGTGCGTGCGGATTTTTTCTAATGATACAAAGGTCACTTCCGGTCGAACGGAAAGCGGAAATGTAAGCGCGTGCTCGCTCACATCCGTCGCGGCCGTCGGCGGTTATGTTACCTGAGTGCGTATCGAATCGGCTGCGTCTACGCAAGAAACTACTGATACATTTCCGCTTGTCAATAATTTAGATATAATTATAAGAATAATTTATCAACAATATTACACTAATTATATCTGTAAATCAAATGCAATAAATAAAGTAATGTTTATGTGCTTATATATCTATATAAATTATTATAATTATTTTAATTTAAAAATATTAAATTTATATAAAAATAAATATTTTATTTATGTATAAAGGTAATGCGCATTGACTATTATAACAGCTACAAAAAAAAGTATATACAAAATAAATCATTAAAAATGATATTAAAGCTTTTGAGTAAAGATTTCTGAAAAAAAAAAAATTATTTGATCTGTCAAAATTGCCTTCTTAAATATTTAGATGACAAAACCTTCTTTCTCGGCGAGTTTTTATGTAGCTGTAAAAAATTATCAAATTTCAAGGAATATTATAATCATATACTAAAATACTCCTACGTGATCCCTCATGCAAGAGAATGCTCGAAACCTCGCGCTCACGTTCACGTACCGCTATTTGACAAGATTGTGATACTTGAGCGAAATCAGAAGGGCGTTTACGTTCTTGTAAATCAGAGATCGGTGATGGGGACATTTCTCTCTTCATTGCATTCGCGTGGGCAAAATTCGTGTGGGTGAATTTCAGCAAAGGTCGCGGGATATACGGCGTTTTCTTTTCTTTTCTTTTTTTATTTTCTTCATAAATCAATGCGTCTTTACGCATTGCTGTGTGTAACTAGAAGCGTTTCGCAATTCAGCCCACCTTCTTTTCATGTGAATATTTTTTTTTTTCGCAATACAATGCGGATCGGCATGCGCTTTCTTAAATATGAGGCAGACAACAATCTCTGCAAGATGTATATTGCTTTTCAAGTAGATCTTGTTTAAAATAAAATCTTGCTTTTTTTAACATTATGCTAATATTTGATCAATTATTCATAACATTTTGAAAACTTTAGATTCTTCTCACTGTTTCGCTTTTATAATTTTGCGCCAAAAACATCGATTTTTGCGCCAAAACTCGATTTTTTGACTTGTTGCTTTTAAATCGAGTGTTGAAAAAATAATACATTTTCTCGATTATTAAGATAAACAATGCCAGAATTATACCACCTGTCACTATCGTCAAAGTCAGCGCTATATCTCCTAAACTAACCACGCTATAATTCGTTCTCGAATTGTAATTTCTTAAGAATTGTTTTCTCTTCAATCTATTTATGACGCCATTAAGCTGAAATCGCCGTAAACTGAAAAATATTTGAAACACTTGTCTTAAAAATTAATAGCAACGAATAACTCTATTTAAATTCTATTTAAATAATTTCATCTTTTGTTGTAATCTAATTATTTCTTTTCAATTTATTCGATTTAATATAATTCTCGTTAATATTATTTTAATGAAATTCTCTCAGAATCTTCTCAAGATTTTTAAACGAAACTTTCATCTTGAAAAATATTGTTAAAAATTAAATTTTTAAGGATAATGATATTAAATTCATTAATTCTACGTAGATTAAAAAAATATACTCTTAATTCTTTTTTAAATATTAAAAAATTTGATAGAAAACGAGAGATGCACACTTTCAATGTACATTAGATAAAAAAATATACCGCTTTACATATAATTAAATTATATATCGATGTACACGATTTATGAACTTACTGATAATTCATGAGGCCGGCATAAGGATTTCCTTTCGTTAGAGCCATCGCTAAACTATCGGTTCTTCCGCTCTCTATATGTATGATCTTACACGTCAGATTAATGTTCATGGCGTTCTTGAATGCCTCCGTTGTGTAAAACGCCAAGTTCTTCCGCTCGCAGATCTGCGTGAGAATTATTGCCGTGAATTGACTTTAATAAAAAAAAAAAAAAACTTAATGCTGTAATTTCACCAATTAAATCGCTAACTTGCTTGAATCCGTCCGACAATGTAAACGGCAAGTTCTTCTTATCTTCCAACAATTCGTGCATTTTTAGAAACACTGGGGTCTTGACATGCTGCAATTCGAACAATACTATTCCTTCTTTAATCTTTAAATTAAATGCAATTAATATACAATTGAAGGTCCAAACATTCCGGCAAAACTTTAAAATTTTATAGGAAACTTTTTATTCAGAATTAAATTTCTTATAAAATCTCAAAGTCTGGCCGAAATGTTTGAGCCCACTCTGTCTAACGTTTTTTCTAAAAGCTGTAGTTATATGTATTTTATATGTTACACATAAATAAAAGTAATTTATTATTTTTATTCGTAATTACTTTAATTTTTGTTTACATATCGCGATTCACAAATTACTGTTATTTAACAGTGCAAACTTACATCAATCATATCGTGCTCGGCGCTGTTTCTCATGACGATTAATTTATAAGAGCCATCCTTAACGTAACCCTCCAGAGTGGAGAAAGGCAGATTGGTCTTAGTAAGTGTCAGGAAACTAATCAACGATGCTGAATAAGCGGATGTGATTATCAACGACGAAAGGTAAATCGAGAAAATGGCCAGTCTCATTGACAATTTATTGGGAAATTCTGTGATTCCGCAAAAAATGTAATATACATTATACTGCGCGCTGAATACTAGTACATATTGGTGTAAACAATTGTATTGTAAATATTTTGAAAAATTGTATATGAGTGTATTTTATTAAATATTACCTGCTAAACCTTGCTGACAATAAATACCCCAAACATGAACATAATTTTCGAATATTAGATTTATCGAGAAGTACTCTTTTGTTTTAATAATACTTAGCAGAATAGAAGCAGTTATTACTATCGTCGCTAACATTATCCAAATTCCGGAGCTAAACGCCTGAAAGATATATCACTTAAGGGAAAAAAAACTTTATTCCACCAAATCTAAATTTTACATCATGTATTTTTTCTCTCGTATGCGTGTAAACACGTTTCACAGATTGCTTTGAAATTATTTTCTCGGACAAAATTAAATAATTTTAAATAATTTTAGTTTTTAAAGTTATTATAAAGATTTTGTAAGATAATTACAGTATAATTATTATATTATATTACAGTGTAACTACTTTAGATACATTCAAGCATGCACGCATACATATAATTTTTAAACCATATAATCATTACCTTGAAATATCCAGTCCAATGCACATCAACTTCACTGGGCTGCTTAAAGTAGATGCGACTTTGCGAAATTATCAATGGCAGCGTAAAGTCAACATAATTCAACCTAAAGGGCATTATCGTAAATTCGGAGGCGCCGATATCAGCTTTGTTGTTCACCAATTGGCCGATCACGCCGGTCCACATCTTCTCCTGATGGTTCCAAATGCCATATGCTTCCACTTGATCCAGAATCTCCATCGTAAAATTCATCACTCTGCTGAGCTCTATCATTAGTAAACCGAGAAACCCGCCGATCGCTCCGTTCTCCAGCAAAAAAAACGGCGACTCCTTCGAATCCCATTCGTGAACAGAATTATCAAATCAATCTATCGCAGTTGATGTCTACTAGGATGTGTGTCATTAACTTCAAATATCGATTACTATGACAAATTGCCCGAGTCGGCAAATTGTTCCGTCGCAAAAATTTTGCGCAAAAAGCTCGTTTATAATAATAACTTTTAATAATAATTTTTCAATATTGAAACAACTTACCTTCACGGACGCCACGCGTACGATGTCGCCGAACATGTCGCTCCTTCTGGCATAGAGGCTCTTCCACGTCCGAAAAGATAGACCTCCGTCAGCGGTCCACGTGGCTAGCTCGAACATCCTGGTGCGATTGTCACGTATGGCATACCATTCCATCAAGCTCGGATGATCGTAGCACAGGACCAACATGAGAGTGTTGAAATCTACATTAAAGATGTTGCTAGCAGGATATTGACAGTACTTTTCGAGCGGTTTTCCGGAACGTTGCAGAAACACGATCAACCAGGCGGGAAAGGAGATGGGTTTTACGCTTCTCGTGACCTCGATAAATTCGTTCATGGTCTCCCCGGTGTCGAGTAGAACAACGAACAATGGTCGCGCGATGGTCCTTTGATACTCGTTATACTCGCTCATTAGATCCATAAAAGTTATAGTCGCGGTCATGATCCACTGTCGTGATAGATCACGCGACCATGCGTGCAGTAGCGTTGTCATATTGAAATCTACGATTCGTGCGTAGCTTTTATAATTTATAGTTAAAAATATTTGCAGAGAAAAATAATTTTCCGAATACATCTGAAGCAACATATGCGCGTAAAATATTCTTTTTAGAATATTTATATAAATATTTTTTTTATTTCTTAATATATTTTTAAGCTCTTTCTATGGAGAAGCAATAATCAAAAAACAAGAAAACTAAAAACTAGTTTTATTACTTACCATGATAATTTTCGGACCGCACAAAAATAACGCTAAAAGTATGATAATACTTGTGAACGTCACTAATTAGTCGAGAATAATTGTTGATTCCTTCTACTTTGATGATTAGCAGGAGAAAGAATGTCACGATAGATTGCACTGTTGTATATTTCATCGTAGGATTAAAGCAACTGAATAAAAAAGAAAAACAAATAATTAACAAATAACTGTGCAAATAAATAATTTTTATCTAGTTAAAAATATTATTGTAATAAATAAATAATTATTAATACACATTTAATTAAACGAATTGTTTCTTGTAAAAATTAAAACAAATGAAAAGAAATCGGAGAGAAAAATTGATCCTAATTTTCCAAAAATCTTACAAAGATAATTATCATGATCGGGATCAGTAACGTGGCCCTGTCGTCGCTAAGAATTAATGGAAAGAAAGAACGAGGTTCCGCGATTCAATGGCGCGGATGCACTGAAAAGCTGTCGTCGCGAACATCTGACTTTATCGGATTCGAGGGATCTTAATACAGCGGTGCGCGCAAAAGAGTACTACCAGGTGATATAAATTGTGCCTGCTGCATTGTTAGAAATTACGCAAGGATACGTATCGGGACACGATTCTTTCTATCAGCGAATCATCGACTGAACCATGAATTATTCATTGTTGTTAAATTCCTATAATCAGTATTACTTATCCACGCATCAGAGACGATACATGTTACTTTAGATATGTTTTAATCCATTGCTGCCCGAAGAAATATTTCTTAATGTACATCGATATTGATTAACTATTTAATTAAATTGGACATCACAATATTGCTGAAAAAATTGATTATATATATATATATATCTTCTTTTTAAAGAATATATTATTTTTATATCTAAAAAAATATTTACACGCTACAACAAAACATACATATATTACATAGACATTCATATATAAATAATATTATATATTAAAGTATAATATAGTTTAATTATTGTTTTAAATCTGCAAACACACATATATATTTGAAGGTATGGAAAATATCAATAATATGTATTATAATATCTATTTTTCACTAATGTAAAACTATTCCTTTAAATAAAAAATCAAATAAATAAAAAATTTACTTCAAATAAAATTATATAATATATTTGAAGTGAGATTATTGCTTTTTGAGAAACAATTGTTTTTTCGAACGATAGAAGATCCGCGATTGATGTTTCTTTTTCTTGTATTGATAATAAATTTTTTCCATAATTAGTATAGCGACGCTTAAAATAATGCCTCCGCAGAGAATCGACAAAATTGGGATTACATTACTCATGAGAACCGGTGTGTAAGCCTTGCTTTCGATCGAATGCGTTAAGAATCTCCTATCCCTTAAACGCATCATCATGCCATTATCCAAAAATTTCTGCAAACTGTACAACATACAAAACTTTTATAATTGGGAAAAGAAAAGCGAATGGAAAAATTGCACTAGATTAGATATCTACTGATAATTTATCACGGCTGTGTATGGATTGCCTTTGGACAGGACCATCCCTAAATTGTCTATTCTCTCAGTGCTGATACCTGACAATTTACAAGGAATTGTCATTTCAACGCTTTTCTTTAAAGCGTTCAATATCATGTAAGCAACCTTTTTCTCCTTGCATATCTAGGCAAATATAATATATAGATAATAAATTATATAAATAATTTTCTAAAGAAAAATAACCACATACATCGTATATTAAAAAAAATAATTAACAAATAATTATATCATCTAAAATAATTAATTAATTTTATCGGAAAAAAATTGTGTAATATCAACTATACTGTCATCGTTGCAAAATGTCGATCGTACTTGCACAAAGCCATCGATTACATTCTCTGGTAATTCCGATTCCTTCTTCATTAGTTTCATTAGCTTCGTCGAGAAAATTTTCTTCGATGTCTCATATTTTGATTGAAACTATCGCACAAAAACATCTCGTGATACATAAATCATACAGACACACTACTGAAACACTACATACAGACACACTGCTGAAACACTGACAACATTATGACAGATATCGGATCGTAATTTATAATTCCATATTACAGGAAATGCATTGTATGCAATTTGGTATTATTTTTTATATTTATTCCATTGCTTATAAATAAAGAAGCATCAGAAATGAAAGTCAGAAAGTTTGAGATGAACTGGATGAACTTACGGAGATTACGTCATAGTCGGCACTGCCGCGTGGAACTATTAATTGATAGGTACCGTCGGCGACAAATTCATCTATCGTACGAAAGGGAAGAACGCGAATGCAAGACGTTAAAAAGCACACCAACGCCGCTGAATAATGAGCCGTTATCAGTACCGCTGTTAAAAATATCGTAAAATACGCAACGCGTAACGATGAACATCTCGGAAACGCTATAAGAAAAAAAATTAAATTAGAAATAATTTCGAAAAAAATACATCTAAAAAATCACCTTATTTTTAATTTCTAAATTTAATTTTTTTAATTAAAAAATTTATACAAAAAAATTTCTCTTTTTCTCTCTCTCTCTCTCTCTCTCTCTCTCTCTCTCTCTCTCTTTCTCTTGAGATATTTTATAAATATTTAATAGAATGAGTATTTCATGAGAGTTGCTTTGTATAAATTTTAGTTTTTTTTAGCAGTGTAAAAGTTTTTACCTATAAGTGCTTGCTGACAAAATATACCCCAAATGCAGAGAAAATTATCGGAAATTAAATCCACCGTGTTTTGAGATTCGAGACACGTTTTCATGAACGACAGCAGAAATGGTGTAACCGCTATTAACACGACAATTGCGATCCAAATGTGGAAACCGAATGTCTGTTGAACAATTGCATGAGAAATTATTAATTCAGAGAATTAAAAATATTTTATAATGTATATTCTACATACTTTTGACACACTGATACCGATAACGGAATAAAAACAAATCAAGACAATCTTATTATCAATCAATTTTATTAATCACGATTACCTGAAAATAACCGAGCCACTTAACGCCGCATATTCCGGGTTCCTTGATAAACAAACTGTTCTTAGATATTATTAGGGGCAGAGTAAAATCGACATAACGCACTCGTAAACTCGTCATCGACATATCGGCGATAGCGAAATCCGCGCGACCTGATACGATCTCATTCATTACTCCAGACCAACTGTGATTCTTGTGATTCCACATGCCGTGATCGTTCAATTCTGATACTATATTCAAACTGAAGTTGAGGGAATGCGTGAGTTCTTTCACCACTTTCCCGTACAAACCGCCCACATAGTTTCTGATTCCCAATCTCGTAGAAATTGGTACGTCCTGAATTTGCTTAATACCAATTAATTATTTTGAAAGCTTGTTTCATAATTATTTTAATTTAAGTACAAAATATTTTTAGACTATAGATATTATACATATTTATATATATTATACATTACTCAATATATAATTTTTAACATATTTTAACATATTTTAAAAAGATTATTCAAAGTTATTATGAAAATCAATTTTTCTTGGCAAACTTAGTAGAAATATTTAATTTAAAGGAATAATATTTTAACTGACACACATTAATTAATTATAAAACACTTATCGCGTGTGTATATATGTACATAAATAAATAACTATTTTATTATATATCTCAAAATAAAGTATATCGAATCTAATCGCAAGTACCTTGACTGTGACCGCTCGCAAAACAACTCCCTCCAAATCCTTTCTTCGATCGTACAGAGATAAATTTGTCAAAGGAACAAATCCCAAATCATCTTCCCATTTTGCCAGCTCGAAGATTTTAGTGGTCTCGCCCTTGACCGAGTACCATTCTTGCAGAATGTCTTCGTTATGACATAATACCAGCATCTGCGTGTCGAACGCCAGATTAAAGGGATTACCTATCGGCTGGTGACAATGATCGTGAGTATCGTTGGCTGGCGTGAAAAGAAATAACACGAGCCACACTGGAAAGGACATGGGATAGGTACTGGTCGCTTCTGCGAATTCCACGTATGCTTCAAAATCCGGCATAATAACAATTATGATGGGTTGCACTATTTGATGGTAATATCTGAGCAATCTCTGTAATTGTCTAAAGTGCACGTCTAGGGTCATCACGTAGTATCGGCCCAACATACGGGAACACGTATGCACTAGATGAGTAATGCTCAAATCTACAAGCAAAGATTTTGCATATTTAATTTGATAAGCTCGATATAAGTTCGATACTACGAGAATTCGCGGTAAAAGATAATTCTAATGTTGCTTAAACAAAACTTAAAAATTCATTCTTTTTTTTTAAATTCCGTTAGAATTTAGGGAAAAAGCAAGATAATAATATATTGTGCCGTGTTTAAATTATAATCCGAACTGACCGCCGTAGTCACCGTACTCATCTCCAGGATGGGCGAAGATGACAGTTGCTGCAGAATAAAATTTTCGAATGTCCATTATCACTTCGACAAAGGCATCAATGTAGAAATGCTTTTCCGAGTTTACAAAAACGAAAGGTAGCAGCAACAAAGTGATCGAGCACGTTAGATAGAGCGCTAATCTCATTTCGTCGCCGTTAGAAGATCAGATGCGAAGGTTTATAACGCGAAAGGCCAACTAAACGGCTAAAATTTATATGCGAATGCTTCTTTCTATCGAATAATGCTGGGTAAATGCAGGGATGTATGTGCATATCAAATACTACAAATAACATTGCGAAGATTCACATGAAAATAAATACAATCGATCGATCTTTAATTTCACAAATTATATTTGTTATCATTCGAAAGTAGAATATTATTCCGTAAAAATATTTATATTTATATTAAATAATAAAATTGAAATATTTACATTAAATAATTAAATTAAAATATTAATAAAATTAATAAGTTCCAAGATTAATAAGTTTCAATTAAATTCTAAATGCGATTAATTCTTGAGTTATATTTTTATGTAAAAGTCTCACTTACATCGCGCCAAATAAGATTTCTGCTGTGCAATCGTGCACGTCGATCGACAAATCTTGAAATTTCCGAATACTGATATCCACTCATCCGCCCCTGATGTATCCATACGGAAAATACACATTTCAATTTATAATATTGCATCAGCTGTATATTCTACAAACATGTATACTGACCAATATCAGTTCCATTAGAAAATTGCGATCAGAAACGGTCAGTTGATTTCATCTTAAATGAGTTTATCAAAGTAAATATTATCGAGTTAACATCTCAGTTGATAGGGTAATGCTTTTTTATATTTCCACTATATAAAAAAGCAACATATTAAATTATTATTTTCTCGAACTATATTATCATATATCTATCGCATGTAATATTTGATCTTATCATGATATTCTCTCAGTTTCTTCAGATGCCAAAAAACACATTAAAAATAAGTAAGATAATTAAATAAATTTTTTAATTGTATTACATAATATAATCGATCAACTGAGAATAGTATATAAACACATAAGATGTAATTGAAGTTCTGTACAAACTTTGAGTTCTACATTTATTCTTCTAACTCTTTTATCATTTATGCAAACACAATAATAACTTTAATTCTTTAAAAAGATAAAGTTTCATCAAACAAGCACGTATGGATTATTGCATGCGATAAAAAATATCAGGAATGTTGCACATCGTTGCGTAATGGTCCAAAATTTATCGCAAACTGTCTATATAATTAACAGAAGTTGAATAAACTATAGTTATTTTAAATTATATCACCCGTAATAGTGGAATTCAATAAATAAACATGAGCGAGAGATATATTATTCCAATCATCTGTATTTCTTATCAGAAGGCAGTCTGCTTTAGAAATATTTAATTAAAAATTAAAACAAAGTATGAAAAAGTTGTGTTCAACACTTTGGATTTCCATTTGCACGAATAATCACCTCCATTTCGTTACCAATTGTAAATCAAAAATGTTGAAAAACGTTAAAATTTTTTCATAGAAAACTTTGTTTTAAGAAAAAAAAAACAATTCTCAAAATCTTTATCAATTAATTTATTTAATTTTTAATATATCTTTTTTATGCATGTATGTGTTTATATTAATATTAGATTGATTTATATACTTATCTATGTACATATATTTATATTTGTCAGACTGATTATTACCTGGAGCAGCACGGAATTACTTTTTATATTTGAAATGATTCATCAACGTGTTCGAGGAGAACTGGCCATCATCAAATTTGCGTTGTAACGATCATAGCATCAATGGTGACTCGGCAATAATTAATATGTGAATAATGAACCGATTTTATTTTCTCAAACATACTAAATTTATTAAATTTGCTCAATTTAAAATAAGATTCTTTCGTGTTGTTTTTGGAAATTCGAAAAATGCATCGTCTTTATTGAAGGTGCAATTTGCAGAACATTGATAGTTCGATTTGTTTTTGTAATACGATAATGCATTCGATAAACACGAAACAACGCGTTTTCATCTGATTTGCATATTTAATATCTATAATTTACATAATGCACAGTATATCTATGCATGTATGTATACATATATTTATGTAGAATTATATAAACGTATCATGAGTGTTTCGCTGCGTACGAATAGATCTAGAAAACGCGACTCTCTCGCGTCATTCAACAGAGCTGTCGCAAATGAATGCGCATTTTTCCCTGTTACTTTCCAGACGTTTCTATGTGGACTGTTACATTCTCTGTTTCTGGACCGTTCCATGTACTTCTTACGAAGATTTCAATTTTCATCGATATCTACAACGGAAAAAAAACATATACTACATATATTGGATAGTATAATTAATCCATTTCATGTATATGTGTGTGTATATTTTAATAATATATTTCTCAACAAAATAAAGAAAGAATATTCAAAAACTTCAATGACAACATAAATTTTTAGTCAAAGCATATTTTTGTTGAATAATTTTTGTTATTCTTCTTTAATATTTTACAAATCTATATCTCTCAATTTTTGAAAATCAACTGTTCTTATTATTAGGCATTTTGAAATGTTATTCATATTTTAATGTTTAATTTTGAAATGTCGCCAGTAGATAAATTAATAGACGAGTGTTTATACAACCAAACTGGCAATTTATTATTTAATTGTTCTATCACAACGTTTCGACCATATGATTTTGATCCTTATCAAGTAAACTGCGTTATTTATATTTTTTATTATTACAATCATTTACAATGACAATTCTTGATAGGCAGTCAAGAAGAAATTTGTAAAAGTTTAATCTTTAATCTAAAATACGTATATTTCTGATCAGAAATGGATCAATTCAATCTTTTACCCGACAAAAAAGTCTATAAAGTTTACAATCATATACATATAATTATATATAAATAAAAATTTATATATAAACTTTTCTCCCGAATATATATTTATTTAAATCACAGGAAATATTTCCACGGTTTTTTTTTAATAATAATTTTTTAAGAACATTTCATATTAATACTTCAATTGTGCAAGAGAAACTAGCTTTTAGAAATCATGTACATTACATTGCTTTATGATGCAACTACATCGTGCAAATATTCAAAACGATACTATCACCACATCGTGAATCATCATGTATGCGATACGGTCACGTGGCCATCTGTCAAAATAGGCAATCTCATTCAAAAATGGCGCCGCGAGTATAGACTTCCTTCGTTTAAATTATCAAGAGATAAAGCGCTCTCTCGTCTCGGAATTATCATGTATTGCGGTAAAAACTTCACCATCAACATCATTTCGACTTCGTCATCAAATAAAGTCAAAAAACAGCGAGAAATAATAACGGCAAGAATCGAAAATAATATAACACACGCGAGGCACCGGAAGTGACGATTCGTGACGCGTCGACATAATGAACGATAAGTGGATTATCGATCGTGTATAAAAGTCAACTGCGTCGGCATCATCTCGACAAACGACGAGCAAGCGACGACGACGGCGTATCGGCAACAAGTGTAAATATTTCGTCATTTCGCAATATTCTTTCTCTTGTCGGGAGAAATTTTTGACGTTTAGAGATTCGTGAACGTAGTGAGAACGAGATATGACGATGGCCACATTAAGCTACAAAGCGTATTTGTTGGACGAGGATAAAATATGGGAACCCACGGAAACGCGCAGATTCGGCATCGACGCTGACGTTGCAATGAATTTCGTATATCTGCGCGAAAAATTGCAAAGCATTTTCCCGGATCTACAAGGAAAGAAATTCACTGTTACTTGGAAAGGTAATTATTTCTCTTGTCTCCCTTTCGTCTTGATGGCATGCAAAAAAAAGATTTATCAATGCTAGCTGTTGACCTGATATCTATCAACAACTTGTCGCGAAGGAAAGATAAGCAATTGATTCTCCGAACTATTATCTCTATATTTGTCTTTCTATACTCTTAATAATATTTTTTTATAAAAACATTGTATAAAAAATATTTAATAATACAAATTAAATAAATGATTTAAATAAATGACTAAAAAATGATGTAAAATTTAAAATAGAGATTTTTTTTTACAATGTTTAAATAATATTCAATAAACATCAATTTTAATTTTTCTTCTGTTTACTTAAAAAAAAAAAAGGATATATACTTAATAATGGTAAGAAAAAATGTTATATAATTAATATATATTACAAATTTCACGATATATATTGATTTTTGCATAAAATTATATAGTTTGTCTTATGCAATATTATGAAAAAATTAATTTATGATAAATTATGATTAATTTAAGAAGCTTTGGATACTAAATAGAAATTAAAATGCTACATGGTCTTCATTCAACTAAAACTACCTGTTTAAATTATCTTTTATATTTAGATGATGAAGACGAGTCCATTACAATATCGACTAATGAAGAGCTAGAGATTGCACTAGAGGAGATGGCTAAAAATAACATCTATAAACTGTACATTATCAAAAAATCGATGCATCATGGAGACCAATTAGACCCACCAAATATAGAAAAAATATTACATCCTGGCGTAATATGTGATGGATGTGAAAAAGACATACGTGGTTTCCGCTTCAAGTGCATGCAATGTCCGGATTATGATTTATGCAATGAATGCATGACGCTCGGCAAACATTACGACCACTATCTGATTCGTATGACACACCCAGTAGATTGGTCGAGTCGTGATAGTCGCCGACTTGCTCACAACATGCGAAAATTCGTGAAGAAGGTACAGCACAACAAGGACGACGAACGCAGGTGCCCGCACAGGAGCAGCAAGCGAGGTAGCTGTCCAATGTTCAACGCGACAAGCGGTAAAGTTGGCCCTTTTGATCCATCTATTATAAACTCACTGGCGGATTTTGTAATAGACATATGTGCTGCTCCATCAGATGAGAGTCATGAGCAGAAGCGATCCAAGGAGCAGCATAGGGAACCGTCCGCTGAAGCTGCTACCGAGGCGACAGAAGACCCACAGGAGGCGACCAGGCACAGTTTTTCACAATTGCTGAAAATAGTCGAGGATAATCTTTCCAATATTTCACAATTTTTGGATCCGCTCGGCATCAATGTCACTGTAATGACCGACAAAGATTCTACCAGGAACAAACCCACTGGGATCAAAACTAGCACACAAAAACCCGAGAACGGTGCATCTTCATCGGAAGATTCTGCCAAGAAATTCCCAGGTGAAGGAAAAAAATTGAATAGTGAAACCCCAAGTACCACAGGTGAAAAAACTGTTCCTTCGACGAACACAGATGCGACATCAGCACAGAAGGAGCCAACAACAACTTGTGCCGAACAAGCGGCCGAAGCCGAGGAATGGACGATAGTGCAACCTCAGAATGAGATCAGCCGTACACCTTCCACTTCATCCTCCTTGAATGAGGCTACATCTAAACAGGTACGCTTTAAATATATATAAAAAAAAATTATATGTAGAAACATGTTAAATTATTCAAATATAATTAAAAAATATAATACAGAAAATATATAATAAATATTATTTTTAAATAAAATTATATAATTAAAGGCATTTTAGAGTTTTAAAGAAAAAATATTAAGAAAAATATATGACATAATTATATATATATATATATATGAAGAAATAGTGAAAAAAATATTATTATATACTGTGTTGTATGTATCACGTGTTCAGAATACTTTATTATACAGATTACACCATCCGCGCCAGCAGCAACTGCGGCAGAACCAGATCAACAGAATCATCAAACAGAACCACCAAAGCAGAATATTTACCCATCCTTACCTAAAGAAGTAAAAAATGAGTTCTATCATCCAAATCCCAAGATCCAAGAAGCTGTAACAGCGATGATGGCGATGGGATTCTCCAATGAGGGTGGATGGCTTACTCATCTGCTTGTTTCAAAAGATGGAGACATCGGCAAGGCACTAGATGTATTACATCCGGTACGCCATCATTAAAAAAAATAAGATTAAAATTTTGATGATAGTTGATGATAGTTAATGTGTAATAATGACTGGTAAAGGTAACTATTAACATAATCAATAGCTGATGATAGTTTGTTACTAATATTATTGATTAATAATACACTTTATGTTGAATTTATTTTATGCTATGTAAGTTCAGAATTGACATAATTTTATTTTGGAAAATTACATTATCTTCTCTTAATATTTTGTTTTTTTTATTGCTAAATTTATGATACACTCACATAATGAGCAATTTTATTTTTAAAAATTTGAGCAATATATATATATATATATATATATATATATATATATATATATGTATGTATGTATGTGTGTATGTATATATGTATATGTATATATGTATATATCTATGTATATATATGTATATTGCTTCATATATATTGGGTTATAATTTCTTTTTATATTATATATATATATATATAAAATAAAAAGTGACTATGTTTCACATTACGTATTATTACTAATATATTGTATTATTACTAATTGAATTTTACGTTAATAAAGAACTGATAAAAAAAAAAAAATTTTTTTCAGCTTAAAAATCTTCCTTTAACATAAGATCTAAAATAAGATTGGAAATAGTTTTGTAATTTTAGTAAAAATCAAAAAGAATGTTAAAAGCTTTATTATAATTATATCCATGTTCAAACAATTACCTTTATAAAAATTTACATTGATCCATTAAAACGTACGGATTTTTATTAGTGATTAGTTCTAATTCTCTCTGACCACTAGCTGTTATATTCCTGATCCATTTGCGATCTTTATAATACTCTATCATGCTATCGAATTCTGCAATATTATAATCATCAACTAGAACAGGTATAAAAGGATCCAGATGCTCGAAACCTTCTTTACCAAGCAGATATCTAGGAAGATAGGATTCTCGTCTTTCCTGAAAATAAAAATTTTGAATCTGCTTTATTATTTAAATGTAATCTTCCAAATCGGAATTTTTATTTTCAAATCTATTAGATATGCGTGTCTAATTCAACTTTATTTGAATAAAGAATTATACATATAATTCCTCAATGCATTGTTATTGTGCTTACCTTATTTGCTGTTTGGTCTACTGTTACTATGATTGCACCATTACACCAATCACTTTTTGTGATATCGAAAAACGGTACCGCCAACGATATTTGTTTAGGCAGAACCATTACTTTATTATCATCGTGGATACGCGTGTGACTCGATGTGAATGCATTGAATCCATCTATTATGACAATCGTCTTACACTTTCCAGCTGTACTAGCAAATTTCAATTCTTTTATAAGCGCGTCCACCACACCACAAGCGTACTTGATGCGATTCATGCCGAACTCGACGAGTTCCAAGATAGGTGTACCTTGCGAAGTCATTTCGCGTTGGTTCCATACATAATCTTTCGACGTTTTCAGCTGTAAAACGAATACACGATAAATATAACCGACAAAATGATATCTCAGAATTTACATACGTCCAATTGTGAAAGCAGTTTTGTATTTTGAGATTTGAAATGTTTCAACCACAAGCCAGCGTCAATCGGTAGATCCATGCATCCTGGGGATAGTACTGAAGTCGCGACTTCCTTTATGTCCTTAAACCAATGAGGAGCTGAAGAATAAAAAATAGCAATTATAATAATTGCAACACATCAAGATAAACTATAATGTATCATTTACTTTTAACAATAACATACCCCAATATATGTGA
The DNA here is from genome assembly GCF_021464435.1 of Cataglyphis hispanica. Lineage (NCBI taxonomy): Eukaryota > Metazoa > Arthropoda > Insecta > Hymenoptera > Formicidae > Cataglyphis > Cataglyphis hispanica. The sequence goes on along the minus strand of NC_065960.1, from coordinate 2,197,681 downwards.
ACAAGCACACATCTCTGCATAAAGGCATAGTGCAATAGGTGACTTAATGTAATACTTTTTCCTACCCCAAACTTTCCATCTATTTAGAATACTGTTAAGGTTTTTTTTTGTTAGGTGCAAAATATTTTATTACAAAATATTTATAGTTCTTTGTAACATATATATAAAATTTATAAAACTGAAATATAATCATGAAACTGAACTATCACATAACTGAATAATCACAGAAATTAAAAAATAGAACTAATTTTACACCATAAAAAAATTTATATTCTTTATTTCTGTGCTTGTTTTTCAAAGGATACATAACACATATTTATTAACAGGTCTTGTATAATCGGCCTGATTGAGATAAGAAATAATCTCAATCGCAGGTTGCCTGACCAGTATCGAACATTCTTGAAACGTGGCAACTTGTTTCATAAATCCTTTAGGGATGCCACCATGCTGAAAGATTTGCTGTTGAATATCTTTTGGTACTGTATATAATCTGGCAAGGTGATCTGCATTATGATTAACTGGATTATTTTCAGCTGTGCGAAATGAGCATACTTGACTTATTTGCTCGTCTTTTACTTCCACAGCTGTGCTAAATTTTCTGCCATGCGTTTTCTGTATCCTTCTCACGAATGAATCTAGAATCATATAAGTATACTTGCTCCATGTCATCTTATAATAATAAATGTTATTATCATCAATTATATAAAATAGATTAATCGTACTGGCAAAAATTATAACAACTACATCATTATATATGCAATCCCGTAATTGAGTGATCTCGTTAATGGGAATACAAAGAATATTGATAGAGATAAAATCTTACAGAAACGTAAAGACATCGTGTTGTTATTTCGTTTAGAATGCGCTGTTTGCTCTCGGATTCTTTTCCGCAGTTCTTTAAGTTAAATAAGATTATAAGATCCAAATTGATATAATTGATCGAATTGATATTTCTCACTATATCAATAAGTTATGCGAATGAAATTTATATTTTTGATTTCAACACTTGCACATGATTAATATTTAGTATTAATAGGATTATAGATTCATGTTCTGTGATAAAATACGAACAGGTATAAGTTCTGCTAAAATGAGGTTATGAATGAAAATCTGAAAAGTGAAGGAGTGGGGCCCCCCACTCTTTATCACGTGACCGATTTTGTCGCGATAGCAGAGACAGATGCGCAGTGCGCAGTCGCAGTCTCTCGGATCTGAGTAGTGTCGATTGTAGTGTGAAATGTGAAATCAGTGAGTGCAGTGATATGTGAGATCGTGCATTTTAATTCCTTCTGGTTTTAAACATTAATTTCACTATGTGATTCGTAGAAATAATTATATTAGTGTAAATAATTTGAATAATTCTTACATGAAAAAAATATGAATAGTACATTGTGATGTTTTAGGTTAAGTAAGGTTATATTTCGGGATTGATAAATTTTTTCATTTTAATATTTATCATAGGCAACAAAGTTCTTGATGTCAACATGTCGGATGTTTTATAATAATATTATTATATTATTCTCGTCTAAAATGCCTTTATAATAATTTAAAAATATATAATTAAAATATATAATTATTCATAGAGATCCAAATTTTATATAATATACATATATACAATATTTACATTATTTTCTGTAATAAGGAAAGTAATGTTTGACATCTCTCTTTCACCTACAACAAAATTTAGTCATTGCATATAAATGTATTGGGAATGTAGAATATATAATTATATAGAGATTAAAAACATTACCTGATCAACAGTACGATTATCTAATTTTTCACTAATTAATTGAAATGAATTTTCAGAATATTCCTTCTTAACACTTTGTAGTAGAATCATATCTTCTTGACGTGTCCATGGTTTAGTGTTCGTTAAATCAGAATTTAACTGAATATTATTTTTGATTGACATTTTTTCAACAATTGCTGTTTCTGTACTTATCTTTTTACAATCTGAAAATAAAAAGTTGACATTTTTCAGAATTCTCATTATTTTTTCTATTAATACTAAAATTTTACTATTGATACAAATTTACATGTAACTTACTTAAATCACAATCAACATTATTGCTTGCAGAAGTTTGTGTAATTAATTCACTTGATGAATTATCTTGCATCGATAATTGCATACTATTGATTTCTGTTTCTGTAATATCAACTATTTTCTCATGCTCTGTAATATCAAGTTCATTGTGTTCCAATGAGACATCGATTTCTTCAGTCTTCTTTTCTCGTTTGTTCCTGCAGTGAGACATTCGTATTCTTTTATTCACAATTGCGTCTACAGTGCCTATTCTTTTTAAAGCCTTCTTTTGATCTGTTTTAATTGGGAGTTTGACACTCTTTTTAGACTTTGCTATTACTTTCTCATTATCCTCATTATCTTTTAATGGCGAATATTTCGTAGCGCATTGCTTCTGACAAATTTCTTCGTGACTAGAATCATTCTTTGATGATTTTCGTCGTTTTTTAGACGAAATTGGTGGAGTGCCTTTATCAGCTATTTTTAACGATACACGCGCAATATTTTCCAATTTCTCCTGATGTTCTCCAGGAAATGTAATTTTTGCAGGTCGCAATCCTTCAGGGGTTTGAAGATAAATTCTTCCATTAAGAAACTATTTAAAAAAAACATGAAAAACTTTTTCATTAAATCTTTATAAAGAGAAAAATATAAAATAATATGAAAAAAATACAAGTTATACAATTAAATATTATCAAAAGATGCACATACCCGTGTACCGCAGGAAACACAATGTTCTGATTTATTTTTAAGATTTGGATCATCTATGTGATGACAATCACATTTACAATTTTCTCCACCATATGGATCTTCCTGATATGATGCTGTAGGTAATTCTATGTTTTCATATAACTCTGGTGCATTTTCAGTATAAATTATGTTTTTATCATAAGGTCCTAATGGACATGTCAAGTTTTCAAACATATGAGGTACAAATAAGCTGACAAAAATATGAAAATATGAAAAATAAATTTTATATACAATTATGATTTGTTTCATATTTGAGAAAGAGTAATAAGTAGATTAAATAGATTTAATTGATGCATTTTGTTCTAAAATGCTTATTTTTTATAATTTTTACAAATAAATATTGCATGTATTATAAAATGACTATTTTTGAATATTGAGTGAAATTGATATGCCAATTTTGCGACATAGAAAATATCAACTCCAAATTCACCATTAAGAGAATCTATCATTAAAATTTTATGCAAAATTTTATGTCATATATAATACTGTGCAATATTTATGTTCTTTAAGATTATTTATATATAAAATACATATAGTTATAGTTACCTTTCAGGAGGTTTTGCAGTAGGTAAAACTTGCAAAAATAAATCCATAATAAGTGGATGGCCTTTGAAGACTGGACTCATAATAGTATGAATAGTTTCCAGAGTTGTGTGCGGGTCAGACGAAAGTTGTGTGATCGCCTGCATCATCTTTGCTATTCGCGATGGTTGCTTAGCGAAATATATTTGCGCAATATGGACGAAATCATTCATTTTTTGCAACATCATATATTCTATGGATTTACCAATCATCGTGGCTTGATGTGGCTTTAAAAATAACAGAAAATCTGTACACATTTCTGGATAATTTTGCAATTTTTTACAGACATCTTGATATAATCTGATTGTGAGTATATCTTTTTTAATCGTGCTATCTTGTATCTCTTTATCTGCTGCAAATTCTTCAGAAAATGTTGAGTCAATAACTGTTTGGCTAATACTTTCTAGTTTTTCGCTATAGTCTAAATACAATTTTATCACAGTCTTAAATATTTCCGGATTGTTAGGTTCCAATGTCAAATGTAACTTTTGAAGATATGATGCTGCAAATTCTACAAAAAGAATGAATACAGATTAGAAAAAAACGAAAGATTTATTTTATCATAAAATTATTATAATTTAATTGACTTACTTGCTTCCCGCTCCTCTTCAGTTAATGGATTCTCAGCTTTTAATAATCTTTTAATAATTTCCAGTTCTCTAGTCTGTTTAGCCTTTTTCCTACTTACAGGATCCTTTATTATTGTAGTACTAGCTAGCATTAATTCTGCTATCTCTTCCTCATTATCCTATGCAAAAATCATAATTTACATAGATATTGATAACTTAATATTTTCTTTAATGGAATAAAATAGAACTTACAACTTTTGATACAGTACAATGTTCGTCATTTTTATCCATGGTGTCTTTTTCTTTAGATTTTAATGTATTGCAATTAATCGAACTTTTTGAACCTAAAACTTGCGCCATCAATTTCATATTCTGTGCGCTTTTTGTTTTTGCTAATCGCGGTGTAGTTTTACGTATTTGTGGTAATCCTGATGATATTTGTGATGTATCTTTGGGTAGTTTTGAATTCCCAACTGATATACTATTTAATTTAGTATTATTTTTTTCATCAGGTAATTTATCCATCTGCATCACCTTTGCATCTGCAGTAGTTGTTTTTACAGAATGCAAATTTTTGTTAAGTTTACTTATTCCAGCAACCATTCCTGTAGTTTGTATATTATTATCAATTACTCGTTTTTCACTATTGTCATCATTGAGTTTCATATTTTTTTTCATAATAAAACTATCTTTTTTATCAGTTGAGGTTTTTGGATTTGCAGGTAATATTTTTGGTAATATATTTACAACTGGGTTTCTTAAGGGATGATTGCTGGAGACAATAGGATATGACTTCATTATTGCATTCATGTTACTCCATTGTTTTCCAAGATTACTGTTTGAATCAAATATATAATTACTTTTCAACGAATTGTTTTTGTATTCTCTTTGCTACAATAATAAATAATTATCATTAAACGTTACATAAGAAATATCTAAGCTATTATAATTATTGTATGTATAACATAATGTATAAATAAAATTTTGCATATCAAGTATTACGATATAGCTTTTTAATTAGATATAAGCAGAATCATAATTGTTATATACTTACATTACTGAGATATATTTGCCATCTTAAAGGTAAAAGATTTAATGGTTGATCTTTTGGAGCTTTAGGCTTATTATCAAGTGTTATGCGATGTATTATTCTAGGAGCATAACCTTTCTCGAAATAATGCTACAATAAAATGCATTTAATTGTAGATACAATATAAGAGTATGAAAATTATTCAATACACACCTTAATCGGATTTTCATCTTTAGAAACGCGACGTTTTCTAATGTGATGTAATATTCCTAGTGCATCTCTACATGGTAATAGATAGTGACAAATAAGTTGAGCAGCATCAACTAACAGAAATTTTTTTGTGCGAAGCTTTCTTGGTCTAGATGCAACAAATGGTAAAAATTGTTCTATGCCCAATGCAATTAAACTGGAAATTATTAAAATAGAATAAAATTATATATTAGAATAGAATAAAATTATATATTAGAATAGAATAAAATAACATATTGTAATACATAAAGTCTTGTGTTCACGATACTAGAATTCTCGACTGAATTTTCGGATCGAAAAATGTGTAATCAATATAATTGCCGCTTTTCCGTGAAAGCTACAAATTGATTGGCTACACATTTGTCGATTCGAGAATTCTGTCAAGAGTTGTAGCACCGTGGACACAAGGTTTAAAAATTTGAAAATACTTACATTTCTTCTGATTTTGAATATGTAGATTTTGTAAGTTTAATTCCACTCCTGAAAGGTATTTGTGGTAAAAGTTCTGGATACATAAGAGCTTCACTTTCGACAAATAATTTTTCTATTTCAGGAAGAAAATCTTTAATATATATTCCCTTGTTTGTTCGACACATTTTAGCATTATTATCTGTAATACTTTGTTTGAAATCTGCATAGAATTGTGCGTCGGAAAACTTATTTTCCCAAGTTGATATTAATTTTAAAGCTGCTTCCAAGTTCTCTGCATTAAATGCAGAATTTGGCCCGTTGCTCAAATATCTAGAATGTTTTATTAGAGTTTTATGATTTTTGTCTGATTTATTATCTTCTAGTATATTGTGCTTTTATTATCTTTTCCACATACCTTAAGCTATTCAAATTCTGTTTACATGTTGTTGCTAGTGAATGATATTCTGGATGCATGTAAGTCATAACAAAATGCTGTGCCATTAATTGTATATGTTGCCGAAATTGTGTGGCTAATAAAAGACGTTGTTCAAAATTTACTAATTTTGGTAATTCAGGTTCTGCAAGTACTGGTAAAAGATCAACCATAGAAGAGTTCTAAAAAGTATGGAAATGTGAAAATTCGATCACTGCTTTTTAATATATAACATAAATAATTTTTCTTACCATAGTATTAGTTTCAATCGGCGGAGTTACATTGTCTGGAATTCTTTTTCTTCTTGATATTTCTTCTTCTTGAGTTGAGAACATAGGGGTTAATTCAAGTAATTCTGCAATTAAATCATATTGTTCTTTACGAGGAACTTCTACTGCTTTATCTGTCCTGAGTTCTTCCTTGTCCACTATTAATATTTATCAAAGATCAATCACATAAGAAGTTAAAGATTAATCACATAACAAGAGAGAAAATAAGAGAATAAAATATAAAGAATTATTTTATAACAATACATACATAAATCTGTTTCTTCATCCTCTAATATATTATATTCTGGATCTGCTTCTGGGTCATCTTCTATGGCTGGCTCCTGTGTTAAAGGTTGCGTAAATTCTTTTAAAAAGTTATCCCAATCTTCATCGAGTTCGAAATCCCAATCATCAGTCATATCAGCAGTTATGTCAGGTGGTATAAATGCTTGCTCTATTTCTTGCAAAGAAGTTTCACTTAAAGATAATTTAGAGCGTGTTCTCTGACCAATACTTTCTTCCTCTGTTGCAACATGTGGAATACTGAAATATAATATTTATCAATTATTATTAAAATGAATTGGTAATACTAAGAAGCAACTTGAAAAGCTTCAATTATAATCAAATTAACTTCTATTATAGTATTGTATATCGCACAATAATGATTCGTTCCATTCCCCTAGCGAGATGAATATAGGAGTGGAGATACTCATAGGATAGGTCACTCCTACTTCATTAGAGAAATGAAATGAATTATTGTTGGACAATGTATATATGAATAACTCTTTTTCACATACGCTGGTATTTTAAAAATTCCTTCAGGATCATATTGTATATTCGATGACCTTTGTTGTTCAGGACAAACTACGTTCCTATTATTTGTTGATGTTGATTGTTGTGATTCCATATCATTATTTGCTGTATTTTCTGCTTCTCTATCATCATCACTCTCTATGTGTTTATCATGATCAGGATTATATTCTTCATCTGATGAATCTTCTGGCAATTCCTCCTGAATCAAAGCTTGCACTTCCGATGAAGCTTTTTGTGTTGTAGTGATAGGCCATGGTATATTGACCTGAGCAGCTGCTAATTTTCTAAGAAACAAAATTTTATCCATGCATACATAAAGAAAATAACTATTATATGTATGAATAATAAAATTAGCAATAAAACAATACATACTTAGCTTTAGCTCTTGTAAGTTTGGGACCAAAATTAACATCATCTTCCGTATCTTGAAGCCATTTTTGTATCATTGTCATTAAATGTTCATATGGGATCACGTGTTTTAGTATATTTTTAACGTTAGTGGCAGTTAAATTAGTTTTGGCAGCTTTGGCATCGAGTTGTCTCTCAATCTCTTCTTCCATTTTATTAAGTACCGATGCTTCTTCAATAGCTTCTCGTTTATGCTTGCTAGACGGCTCATAATTATCAACTTCGGATATATCAATTTGTAAATCTGCATTTTCGGAATCGGTCGAATTTTCGTTATCGACATCATTGAAATCAAAATTAATCGAGAAAGACAAATTGCATTTTCTAGGCGAATCGATGATTAAATCGGAGGATGCCGATGCATTGGTACCATTTTGCACAATAGGTTTACTCGTGGATTTCTCCATATTTTACCTAATAAAGTTAATTTTTACCGAATCTATGGAGATGATTATAAACTCCAATTGCGATTTTATTCTTCCAGAAACCGTCGCTATTTCGAATATGCATACTAAAACAGTATGACATGTCTTCAAATTTTTAAAGCGCTGTCGCGTGCGACCACTGATGTCAAAAAGGTTAGATCTGCTCGTTTGCTTACACGTATACTTCTTCTCTCTTTCTCCCTCTCTCCCTCTCTCTCTCTCTTTCCAATGCTCAAATACACATATAGCCTATATTATCATACATATTATATGTTTCATTTTTCATTATAGAAGTGATGGTCTTCGGTCTTCGTGAAGTTTTACGATTTTTATGAAGATTTACGATAAAAGGAAAGAAGGTAAAAAAAACCATTGTCTTTTTATCAATTAATAGACTCGCAAATACATGCGAAAAATATAGAGAAAGTGTTTCTTCAGGAATATAAACTTGTATAAACTTTATATTTTGGAAACGCATAAATGCACACATCAAGGTTATCGATGTGATATTTTGTACGTGTTCGAAAACCTAAGAAAGAATAATAAATGCACAAGACGATCATGTCGTGCGATTTGACATCGGCTCAAAAAATTAAAAAATCTAATGTGGTATGTAATTTTTTTTAGCATATAAATTATAATAATTTTAAATTGCTTCATCAAGTACTACTTATATTATGATTTTTTAGGAGAAAGCTATAAAAATGATAACAAAATGTAGCAATAATAAAAAACGGCGAAAGGATATGGAAGAAATGGCTGACGATCGTAAAACTCATTATTGCAAGAGTTTCCAGGGTAGTAGAAGAAGCAGAACATCACTTGTAGGATTTTCAAAAAGTCTAGCACTGTCGGAGATGCAATCGTACATCACTCATCAAGATTGGAAGCATGCATTAAGTTTATTTCCTAAGCTTCTCGAATATCCAATTGAATTAGAACCTTTAGTATGGCGATATGCATTTATCATTTTATTGCACACGAATGATCCGTCACATCTCCGGCAATTCTTCAAGCAATGTATCGGTAACCATAGTTCAGATAATAGCATAATGTTAGAAAGATTACTGACATTACCTCTTAAGGAATAAACAAATTTCAAGATAAAGCTTTGTATTATATATTCATGTTAAGTCAATATGTATCATATGTGTGTTACGTACAAAAACCTTTGTACAATAATTTTATTACATACAATTATATACTACATATTCTGCTATTTATACATCCATCCTCATCTTTAATAACGCATTGATTATTTATATATAAGTGCCAAGACTACATTCTATTTGGCAATCGCAAAACTCGCGGACATCATTTATCCTTGTTTAATTTTCAATAAAAAATAAGGAAATGATCGCATGAATATTGCAATTGCCAAGTGGAATATAGTCTATAAGAAAGCATTTTTCATGAAATTATTAGAAATATTATACAGAAAAATGTATAATATCTTTTGTATATAATAGTTTGCTTACTTTCACATCATTCTTATTTCTGTCTATACTTTGCTGATGATTTTATGAGAAAGACATATGATAATAGCTATGTATTAATTAATTGTATGATAGCTATCGATACAGAGATACACACTATTTACAAATATTTTTTAATCACTTATTCGAACTATTGCGCGCGATACTGAAAAGATCCTGAAAAGAAATTTACTAACAATATTATATTACAATTATTCAATTAAGAGATTACTGTTTTTGTATGACAATTTGAATCGAACTGATTCATAATCGCTTAGAAATCATATAAAAAATGATATATTGATAGCAATAATAGTATTAATAAAAATAGTAATAAATCTGTTTTCTCAATATGAATTAAAATAATGATTATTATATACATGTAGAGTATATTCAATTTTTGAACATAATTGAGAATCACATTCCTGTCTCATTTGTGTAAATTATGAAAAAAATTCATTGTACATTCTTACATATATAATATCTGTTTTTTTTTTAATAGATAATTTTGAACCGTCTTGTGGAATTAACAATATTTCTACTTAGTAATTTGGTTTAATTGACACTACAAAACTATATTATACTTAAGCTTAATACTATCATTGTTCCAGAATGGTAACAGTAATAAAGAACGTAAGGCAACGAAATTCATATGCCAAACATTAACAAACGTATTAACATTGTTATTTCGATATGTCGATATGCGATATTTTTTAATCTTGATATAATGCATTCGATAACGCACGATTGTTGCTGATGGTAATGATAATGATCGAACTTACAATGCGCGTGACGTTGTTGCAGCAACAGTAATAAATATATGGATGAAAGAGAGCTCGGTAAGATGAATGCTGGTCAATCGAGCGGTAAATGAACACGAGAATCATTAGCTGCTAACTTAACGAGTGTCTTCTTTACCCTAAGAATGGGTAATCTAGCCGCTGGTTTTCCATGCCAACACTCTCGCATTAACTTTCCCATCCCGGCTAATGTCTGCAAAAAGATTAGCATTCATTCTAATTATTCACGTAATAAATAATTCAAACTTAATCTTTTTAGCTCTGATAAACATATATTCCGATATTTCTCTAACAAATACTAGAATCGGTAAAAAATAATTTACCGGGTCGGAATGCCATCTATTAGGAAGCGGCGGCCTTCGCTGGTCGAACGAGACTAATTTGCGCATTTCTTCTATGGAGGGTTCTTGATTATTGCTAGGCAGCCATTCATAATACGGCATCGCGTATTCCAAGGCTACGCCATTGCTTATACATCTGCGACAGACTTCCCACATTACCAATCCTAAACTATAGATATCGGCTCGTCTGAAGCTCTCTAAACATTCGATGTTTATTCTGAAAATGAATCAGAATAGACATTGTAATCAATTTGGCCAACTTGTAATGATATAAAAGTAAAAAAAAAAAAAACGTTCCACTAACGTTTGATCGAGAATTTCGGGACTCATATAACGTTTAGTTCCTTGCCGTAGATCAACTCTGTCTACCATAAGACGATCCTGCGTAGCAGATAATGCGAAATCGGCGATTACACAACCACCGTTAGTCTTGACCAAGATATTCTTCGATTTAAGATTACGATGGGCCATAGCTGGTTTGCCTCTAGTGCCGTGAATCTCCGTGTGCAAATAAAGCAAACCATTAGCGATACTCAGACAAATATTGAGCGTTTGATGATGCGTCAACGGATGTGGCGACCGATTGAGGTGATCGAAGAGCGAACCGAGAGGATGGTATTGCGTCACCAACCAAAGTTGAGTGCAGCTGGCTCTACTAGTCATATCGCTGCCGACATATCCCAGAATATTGTCATGCCTAGATGGTAACAACTTGGAATAAACTTCGGTCTCCCGAGCCCACGCCGCTTCGTCTCGCGAAAAATAAATTTTTACAGCTACATTTTCGCCATGCCAAATTCCTCTCCACACTTCTCCGCCGAATCCTCCACTGCTACCGTTACCGAGACACTCTACTAAAGCTACTTGTTTAGCTAAAGTTCTTTGTACTAACAAGGGCAACCCAGAACCAGAACCACTTGTCAAACTTCGACCATCTAGATATTCCTACAAAAATATAGTTGGTAAAATTAACATATGCCATGCACTTATGTAAATCATAGAAAAATAAAAAAGTAGCACTATGTACCTTAAGTGTACTATCACCAGCAGCTGTTGCTCTAAGCTCATGTGGATGATAAGTAGCAGACGATGTAGGTGAGGAAAAAGAGAAATGTAACATAGAAGGTTCAATATCGGGATCTATAATAAGTTTATTCCGACGGGACGCCATCGGCCGTTTTCTTCGCGTTCGATGCGCTAATAAACAGAATAGAATCCCTCCAGCAACAAGCAATGCGATCATTGGCCCAAGAATTGCAAAAGTTAATTTCACTACATAATTTCCTTTATCAGCATCTAAAAATAATATACAAATATAAAAACTACTTCTAATAATATCCATCATCTTATTACAATTCAATTTTACATATATATTTTTATGTATGTATGTATGTGTATCTATATCATAATTAGAAGATTATGGCAGGGGACAGAGATATTTGGAGGCAAAATATAGCATCATTGGATGGACATGTGTACACAGATTAGATTATCTTACTAGTTGAATAATCTTGCAATACAGGATATGGGCCAACATTACAAAAATCTGCTTGACAGCATTCCACAGAATATTGAACACCATTTGTTAATCCTCTAATATGCCTTTCCTTATGTTCTGCATCTTGGTTGTCTTCTTTATTACACATAAACAACTTATGTTCCTCTAATTTGTAACAGCCACGACTAACAGATTCAGTACCATCAGCTTCTTTCACCCTGGACTTCCAACACTATGAAACAAAACAAAGATCTTGATTTATATTCTACAAAATGTAAATTTAAAGATGTTGCATAGATATAAAAATTTTTACAGTGATTGCATCTTCACAGATGCTAGATAATGAACACTCCGAATCTTCACATATATGGCACTTGAAACGTTTATGGCCAACTGTATTACTAGCAAGACTGTGTTCCAATGTTTCAGGTAGATTTAATTTTTCATTATCAAGAGAAATATCTTGCTCTTCTAATGCCATCGCTCCTTCGCCTAGAATATAAAAATTGTATAAAAACACTAAGTAAAAAACATCATAATGAATTGTTTAATAAAATGTATTTACACTTATAATAAAAACAAATATAATAAAAATTGATGAAAGAAGATATGAAATTTCTGCAATATATTGTTGCATAAATTGGAGTTTTATTTGTGTTGGAAAAACAAGGATCTAATAATTTTTTTGTTAAACCCGAGAGCAACTCTAATGCAAAACTATATACTTGCGTAACACAATAAATAAAAATACAATTATTTACATCTCATTTGGAAATATGATACGATAAATATTGCTTGAAATTCCCGATAATTTATCCGCATACCTGAACATAATTTGAATGTCAACAAGAGTACGAAATGCGTGATAAATATAACATCCGCCATTTCTACTTCGCATCGAAACACTGAATTATTCGGTCAGAAGCAAAATTACATTAAAATAAATCTTTCCTGATCTCTTTATCGCACTCGACATTCTCGTAGTCTTCTTTTTCTTACTCAGATGAGTATTCCAAAACGCAAAATGCGTGACTTCGTCATTCAAGCATAACAAATTAGTTCTTTATTTATATCTGATGCATAGTTTTCTCGTACATATCGATATATTTGAGTAACATATCGTACGATAAAAGAATTTACATGCTCATTTTCTTCTGAAAAAGAAGTAGTTCTAGCTACTAGTAATAATTCGTATTTTCAATATTGCACAAAATCTTTATTATTTATTCTTTAACCTTATGTTTAATCTTTCACATGTATATATCAAACACGAATGGTAAGATGTCAGACACAATTCTAAGTCATGATGCACGAAATATCTAGATACGATATTCTACCGTTACTCGAAGATACTAAAGACAGCAGCGCTTTATAATCGCAGATTTCATAATAATATTACGTTCAATTTTCATGAATTTTTATTTTACTCCAAGGTTACGTTCCGAAACGTCATCTCCGAGGAAAATTTTACTCGTTTCCCAGTCCTAGCTCGGAACTCGGAACCAACCGGAAACGCTCGAAAAAATTTCAGAAAGGTCATCGAGTAAAATTTTTCTCGGAGAGGACGTTTCGGAGAATGTAACTCGAAAATATTTTCTTTCGGGATCCACTTTGAATTAAAGCAATAGCTACATAAATATAAGAAAATAAAAAAAAATATATATATATATATATATATATATATATATATATATATATATATTTATTTATCCGTGCGTGTATTTTTCTGATATACGCTTCTAATTAAAAACAAGCTCACATGAAAGTTGATCTTAAATCGATTAGGTCGTGTGAATCGGAAGTGCTATTAGTAGCCTTGGATAAAACATCTGATTCGGAATATTAGAAAGAGAGAGAGTGTGTATATGTACTTAATTTGACTTAATTAACGAAGCAATCAAATATTTTCATGTATGACGAGCATTAACAACAGAGTCTGCCTTTATAGAGTTGATAATATTAGCGCGTGACACATTTATGAAGCTGTCTTATTCATAATCGGTTACGCTTGTTATGCGCTCATCGAGATATATCGTCGGTCCGGGTCCGAATTGTAGTAACCTTGAATATATTCACGATCGCGAATCAGCATCGGAGGTGAGCACTGGGAGAGAGAGTTTAGAACGGTTTCCTCCGCTGATTCTATCGCGGATCTTATCTGTTGGATCGCGCAAAGAGGGGCGCGAAGCTGTCAGTAAGAAAGCTGGAGCGCTAACCTAAGATGCGAACATCCGTGAATGCGCTTCTACCGTTGGGAATTCATCTATTGTATTGGTTATTTGATACGGTAGCGGCCACTGGTGGTGCGCTCGATTCTACCCCGACCTTTCAAACCAGTGCCTCGAACCCTTCACATTCCAAAATAGCAGCGTTTTCCTCCTCCTTCGGCAATGGATTGGCCCAAGCGGTGGCCCACGAATCTGGTAAGTTGTCATTTCGTGTTGCACGAATATACACGGATGCTATGATCGAGTAATTTATATATTTAAATTAATTTATTCCAGCTACGGATACTTGTAATGACGACTTAGCTTGTATCACTATGGCTTCGCATGATCGTCTAGGCTTAGAAGCTATAAAGTCTCTCCACAGTCAATTGGATGACGACGCCAATGGAAATGTTGATCTATCCGAATCGGACGATGTAAGGATAGTTAAATCGTTGCGAGAAAAATGTCTGTTAGACAATGTATACAAGATATTATACAAATATACTTCCAACTTTGACAGTTTTTAAGAGAAGAACTGCAGTACGAAGCTGGTTATGAACGAAGACAGAGGGCTTTTCACCATAATGATGATATGCAAATCAGTGTGCGAGAGCTCTGGGAAGCTTGGTTACGATCAGAAGTAATGCGATAAAACCTTATAGAGATTATTTTAGATAAATAACAGAAAGATATATATGGTTTTGCATGAAATGTTATTATATCTTATACATTGTAACGTTTTTATAAATTAGGTTCATAACTGGACAATAGAACAAACATCAGAATGGTTAACTTCCAATGTTGAGCTTCCTCAATATGTTCCTAATTTTATACAGCATCGTGTAACTGGTGCTACGCTTCCTCGGTGAGTTTATTATTATCATTCTTTAATAAGAAAATGTATAAATTATATATATGTATATATATAAATTTTTTTATTATAATTTATTTTAGATTAGCTGTGAACAATATGCATTATCTTAGTAATGTTCTGGGTATTAAAGATCCCATCCACAAACAAAAAATTGCCTTAAAAGCAATGGATGTTGTTCTTTTTGGACCTCCTAAAGGTAATACTTATTTAATATTATGGCATGCGATATATATTTATCTCTGAAAATTAATTCTATACTTATTAATTAATAGATACTGGACACAGCATCAAAGACTTAGTATTAGTTACACTGTTATTTGGAGCACTTATTGGATGCTGGTATGCATATCAACAAAAGAAAAATTCCCAAAAAGATCTTCATAGAATGATGAAAGATATGGAAAGCTTGCAAAAGGCAGAACTTGCACTAGAAAATTTACAGGTATTTTTCTTCAAAAAAATTGATTGTCTAATTAAAGTTAAAATTAAATCATTCTTTAACTTGGGAATTTTATTAAAATAGCATTATATAATTGATTGTAGAAAGAATTGGAGAGAGCAAGAATGGAACAAGAAAGTGCAACTACTGAGAAACAAAATTTGGAAAAACGTTTACAAGATGAAAGTTTGGCATTACATACTTCATATTCAGACCTTGAAGTATCGCAAATGAAAGCGGAAATCGAAGTTAATACCGTTTCTCATTTAGTTCACATTTATGTATCTGATGAATATATTTAATATATTGATTTATATTGATTTATATATCTTACAGATGCTGAAGCTGGAATTACAACGGGCAGAGGGTGAACTTGAAGATAGATGCTGGTCGCCACCAGCTGGACTGCAGCATTGGCTGCAATTAACTCATGAAATTGAGAACAAAGCATATATAAATAAGAAGATAGCAGCTGAAAAACAGCTTCAGCAGGCACGAGAAGCGGTAAGAAAAATAACTTTATTTATAAATTATTTAATGCAACTTTAAATTCTATAAATTATGCCACTTTTATAATTAATTCACCGGATGATGCTGAAAAAGACATTTTATTGCTAGAATAATATTTGTTTATTATTTTGTAGTGCGAGAAATTACGAAAGAAACGTTCCAGTTTGGTGGGTGCCTTTGTTTCGACTCATGGAAAATCCATTGATGAAGTTGATAAGAGTATAGTTGAAGCAAGAACTTCATTAAATGAAGTAACAAATGAGCTGAAAGAAAGAGTACATCGTTGGAAGCAAATTGAATTGCTCTGTGGTTTCAATATAATCAACAATAATGGATTAAGCTATTTAGAGACCATTTTGTATAGAGGGACATCTAATGGTAGAGGTCTTGGATTAAGAGGTATTTAATCTATTCTGACTATTAACAATTAATTATTATTTCTATTGCATCTGAGAATTTACAAAAATTAAAATGAATAATACATTCTTTCTTCTTAGTTTAACACAAGAATTACATAACTAATGCACACATATATAAAACTTATGTAATACGTTTTATGTAAAAACAATTATTCCTTTTCATTCATTACTAAAATCTTTTTTAAAAAAGTATAAAAACTGCTTGTAAACTATTTTATAAATTTTTAAGTGATTTGGATATAATATATTATAGGACGACTTAGTAGCCAAGATGATTTAGATGATGAGGCAAGTTCGATGTACACACCATCAACGGTCAGTGCTGCAGGTAAGCTGGATATGGACTCCAATGAGTACTTAGATTGATATATCAATGCTCATTTTATTGTTAATTGTTTATCATTGTGGCCTGTTTATTTGTCACACATATATACATTAAGCAAGAAAATTTTCTAATGATAATTTACTAACGAATTTTCATGTTTAATAATATAAAAAAGATATAGATAGTTTTCTCTCCTAGCATTGATATTTTTGTGCCAATAATAGATATATAATATTATAGGATTAAGTTACGTTGATATTAAAGTATCATGTGCCTTGGATGTACATCATAATCAATATATAACAGTAAAGGTCAATATATTCATATGAGAAATGTGAAATGCATTTTGCACATGTTGCCTAGCAAATGAAAGATGATATAAAAAAATCATAATAAATACTACTACTATTATGCCAATGTATATTATATCGATATAAAATTTAATATTTTTTGAAGAATGTAGAAAAAGATAAAATTATAATATTTATAAGCAATATATTTAATTAGATACGTAATGTGCAAACTGACAAGTGAAAAGTTTATTTTATACAAATACTCATTAATGCAGTTAAATATATTAAAAAAGAGAAAGGAATCAAAAACAATATTATGACATATAATATTCTGAAATGTGCATAAAATATGGTTAAATAAGATTATCATTTGTAGATATGTATCTTTTATAACAATCAATCGTTTATTTTAATATGTTTACAAGTTTATACAATATAAATACAACTCGGTGATTTAATATAAATCAATTTTTATTAAGGACTGCTATGAAATAACAGCTATAAACTGCTAATATATCAATATCAATATATCAATATCAGTGAAATGATATATCTCGCAAACCTAGTGTTTTTATATATATTACTATAATAAAAATCGTACATAACTTAAATATACAAAAGAAATTTGAGCAAAAATATGTCTTATTATATAAAAAAGCAAGACCATGATTTTTCTTTTAGATATTTAATCGCATTTGCATTATTTGATTAGCATTAAATTTGTCTGCAACGTACATGACAATAGCTCAGGAATAAAAAATTATAAACTATTGATTTAAACATTACATACGTACAAAACGCAGCAAATTACAAAATTGTACAATAATGAATATATTGTTTTATATAAGTGTACATATAAGCATAAATTTTCACAAAAAAAAGTATCAAAAAGTATTATGAATTAAATTATGTGTTTATCGATATATGCACAACGAATAATGCATAGTAATTTTTTTTAGAAAATATGTGCAATAACATTTCAATAATATAAAGAAGAATTTGTTTACGAATCTCTTATCTCGAATTTTCGCGGATTTTGACATAGGATCACGCAAATCGTGACATCAACGTATTATATACATGGGCATTATATACGTATATATATTTATCTAATATATTATTAGAATTAACCTTATTAGTAATAATCGAAGATTTGAAAAATATTTTGTATCTCTTTTCATATATATATTTCTTGTTATATTCCAGTGATAAAAAATATCTAATTGTAAAAAAAATGCTGCATTACCAATTAAGATCTGAATCGTTTCAAAAATTATTTTGTGAACTATATACTGTTCTGAAATTTTACATATATATATATATATATATATATATATATATATATATATATTATGTATGTAAAGAGACATTGGATATACTCTGAATATACTCTATATACGTATATGTGTATTACAACCCAGTGTGTGTATGTGTGTCTTTTGTTTTTATATTGATTATATAACATGCTAGCGTTATTTTTCTCTATAGAACATTAAGTATTTGCTATTATAATAAACTTAAGCAAGCTTGGAAAAACCAGAATATGTGAGCTTGTTAATGTTACCTATATCAAACTCAAAAACTCTGCTCCAACTTGTTGCATGTTTTATATTTTTTTTAATCTGACGCACATTAAATTGCTTGCATGTTATTAAACAGAGAGTATAATGTATGTTCTTATATACATAGAAAAGTCGAATAATCCATCAATCTTTTTTAATATTGTTATTTTTAATGATTGCAACATTGTTACGATGTGCGGTTTTTTTATATACGATTTATAGAGACAAAGACATTTGGAGAAGAACTGGTGTGATTTAGCTAATAGTGCGGAAAATAGTTGATTAAGAAATGTTTATTAACAAAGTTATATTTTGTATAAGAATTGTTTGAATATTTTAATTAACTTGATATGTTATATATAATATCATTAACGATAAGCGTCAAAGATAATATAACTGAATAATGAATCACATTTTGCTGGCATAAGTTTGTATGCCATATATGTATTTTAATGTAGCTATGGAACTAATAATGTGAAGGAAGACTTTCACAATGCGAACAATATTATCTGCGTTTTCGTTATGCGTCAAAGCAATGCACGAGAGAGTTCGAAGAATATTTTCTTCCTCAAACGCGAAACTTTACGCTTCTTTCCTCATAACTTTTATTAGTACTATTAATAGCGAAGTAAGAAGAAAGAAATTAACATTCAACTTTGGACATTACTTGGCATCCGTAGGTATTTTGGAGAACTCAGCGTGGAAGGAGTCATCGGTACCGTCAACTGGTCGATTTGGAAATGAACTCTCCGATTCATCGAGCAGTGAAGCGGAGAAGGAACCTGGGGCCGTTCACTTCGTGGTAGGCGATGGACCGGAAGAACCTGCTGCAGGAAAAATTGGAATCCCGTGCAAAGAGAAATCCGGTATTATACGGTCTTATAGTCAAGATATAAACGTGCTGAACGAGGACAAGACTTCGTCATCTCTGCCGAAAACGTCGTACTCGGAAAATTCGCTCGACGTCTCGGACAAATCCTGTTGCTACCGTCCTGCATTAACGACTACAATGACAGCTACGACGACGACTACGACAACGAATGTCAAGAAACCGTTTCGTGAATTACCTACAGTAATGTCAGTCGACGACGAGACACTCTCTACCGATTCCAATTCTACCGCTGACAACGATGAGCTTAAACGAAGGCGCAGGAAGCTCTTTCCGGCTTTTAGGAAGAATAAAACTAAAGTTACGTGATGTTTGCTAGTCACATAATATCTCGTTTGTTACTTAATTGCTACCCGTTACTGTTAGTTGTAATCCCGTGACGTGCACTTAAGAATTATTTTATCAGTAATTATTAATTATTAGCGACTACTCTTTGCGTGATACACACATACACACGCATACACACATATACACTCTTTCTTTCGCTCTCTTTTTCTCTCTCTTTCCTTCCTCTGCGTGCGTATAGAACATCATGGAAATGTAATAATCGTTTAGGATATTTGTTGTCAGTATTCCTCCAACTTTGCCAAATTTGGGATACATGTAAATGATGATTATATAAGAGTTAGCGAATATACACCATGGAAAGACATCCTTAGATAGATAGACTTTTAAAGAATCACAATATTTGAAGAAAATTTCTATAATTCTTATATGACAATATATTTTCGGTACTTTTTAAAAAAAGCTAAATGTTTTCTGAAAGCCGCGGATTTTTAAATAAGATTTTTTCACATGATGACGTTAGTAATAATAATAATAATAATAATAATAATAATAATAATAATAATAATAATAATAATAATTGTTAGCATAATTTTTTTTATCGCGATATAATTCCGTAGTTTTATTCATCGCGTTTAGACATACTGGGACAAAATTAATATTAAAGAATCAATCTTTCTCTATTTCTTTTTTTTCGTTTGTATGTTATTATGTTTTTACGGATAATGGTACAAAGCTACATCGAGACGAAGTATTCTCGCGAAACGAGGATCGAGTTAAAGTTAAAGTTATCGTATTTTCAGATACCGTCCGGATACATACTGGCAATATACGTGTAACTTATATCGGCAAAACGAAAATGCGAATTTTATATCTTTGTATACAATGTGTAAGTAGATTATAAAATATTGTGCAAAATTTTTTATCATGAGCGTTTAAGATAATTAAATATCGCGAAGAAATTTTTTTTTTATATCTCTAGTACAGAAATTTCTTAACGAGAATAACGTTGGAATTTTTATCTTTATTTCTACAAATTCTTTTCATTCAAAGCACGTCCATGATAAGAATATTTAAACTATAAAAACGCAAACATATAAAATAATCAAAAAACTAGTTAATACTCCGAGCCTATTTCTGTTATTATATAAATAATCAAAAAAATAATCCGTATAAATCATAGTAGTTCTATAAAATTTCGAACAAATTTGTCTCGGAATGAACAATCTCGAAATCTTGACTTTTTTTCTATATGTTTTTGCTAAAAATTTTTTGATGCTAAAACAATCATACATAATAATATATAACGCCGTTGTCAATTAGTTTATCCTTATTTACTCGGCTCAAAATCAAATTACTTACAGAATGGCTTATATTATTGCGAAATTCTACAGTTTTAGTAATTTGTTAAAAGAGTGTCACCGTTATATTCCATACTCGCGTAATACAATTGTGTAACAATTTCCTCCTCCGTTTGCAAATACTGTAGTAAGATTATTTTGATTATTTGTGTTAAAATTGATTATTCTTTTGATTATGATATGCTCGAATATGAGAAAGCATCTTTTCTGGATATATCCACCTTTATATTAGATAAAATTGTTTCGCGTAACTTTGATAGAAAATTTATAATTTTGTGACAAAACATTGACATATTTAGATCTCAATAAAATTAAAATTCGCAAAACATTGTATTTTATCACATCTAATCTCTATTGTCTTGTATGAAATTATAAAAAACAGGTTTCACATTTTTCGCGCATTTCAAGTATAATAATATCTTATGACTACATTGATGAGATCACATAACTATACACACTTTGCATTAATCCACAATAACAATGATTAATATTCCTCGGTGCTGTATTTCCAGTAATTGGTACGAACGAAAAATCATATTTGTCATCTTTATACGGAGAGTATGCACAATTGTCGGCTCCGTTATCATTTAGAAATAGGAAAGATATGAAGTTAAAAAATGCGAGATTAAAATGTGTCAATTTTGTCACCAAATCTGATTTCGTTATTAAAAATGATCGCTAGCTTTCCACAAAATATTCTTCCTTAGTGGATTTCAAAGCAATGAATTTAATGTTTACAAGGGATAGTTTTAAAGACTATGTATCTTTCTATATGTTACTTTTAAAACGAACGATAGAGATTTGAATTTCATATCTATATATATTATATAAGCAATTTGTGAGATATATATATATATAATTAGATAAAGAATTTTTGATCTGTCGCACTTCCCTGCGCCGTATTAAATTCTCTTGTTGAGTATATATTTTAGAGACGAGAAATATGTAGAGCCATTTAATTAATGTATATATCTGTATTTAAATTATTATAGTCTTAATATATGACAAAGTCGCTTGCGAACGTGACGTGTCTTCCCTGTAATATGCAAAAGTGATAGTTTACAAAAATAAATGAGCCAAGTTTAAACATAAAAAATTGCAAAACAGCATGACCGAATATGTGTGCAATACAGGATAAATAAGCAAACACATTTTCTTATGTATAGATATATTAATTCGTTTCTTATGCGTAGAATTTTTTATTCATGATGCATGTATATATATATGTATATATATATATATATATATATATATATATATATATATATAAACTTTATTTCAATAATTTTAACTTCCACAGATTAAATAACTTAAATAACTTTAGATTTTTAGTTCAGTTTAAATTACTTCGCAGACTAAAGAATATTTATTATCAATCGATCAGTTTCACGAAGATTTTATTTGATTTTCGTTAACACATCACATGCTATTATTAACTATTTTTAACAAACACTCGGTAAAATTCGCAATGACTAATTTTTTGATATTATTAATCGAATTTACGCTGATTTATATATATAATATATATGTATATACAAAGATGTCTCAAAATTACTGGATGTTTTCTTAATAGCAAAATCTTTGTCCAATTTTGAGATTTTTTTTAGTGATTTTTCCTAAGCAAAAATGTTGAGGCAATAATTTTCGAATTATATACAATTGAAAAATGTTTTTTACAAACTAAATTTCATAGAGTTAAAAAGTTGACACAAAACTAAATTCATCAAATCTGCCTCTACGCAATGTTTGATAGCGGCACAAACACGACTTTCCGTCCGTACAGTAAAATATATCTGCTCATAAATAAGCACGCCATTATCAAGATTATTTAAACATCGCGCAAGAGGTAAACTGTGATTTGGCTCAAAATCTTATAAAATACTTAGAACGATAAAACCGTTGTTAAATATATAATTTACGTAGATTTATTTGCTATATAAATTAAAATATCATTATGGACAGTTCTATGTAATAACTATCAAATGACTACTGTCTACTAAGACTAGTAGTTGGAGGCTCTTTGATCAACAATCAGTGTACATGGTACAGAGTTGAAGAACCCATAATCAGTCTTATATAACGTAAAAATATAAATACATAACATATATATACATATACGGACGGACGGATGGACTATATTTTGTTAAATTTCTATTAAATTTAAATAGAAACAGATCAATGTTTGATTTCATAATCCAATTACGTTTCGTTGTAAGAACAATTGTATTTATTGATTATCTTTTAAAACTGAGCATTTTATTGATCTTCCTTTAAAAAAATTTTAAAGTGTTTTATTAAAATCCGGATAAACGGATTACCAACGACATTGAACAAAAAACCTGTTCAGAAAATCACTGATACATCGTTTAGATAATCTCTATTATACTCTTTTCGCGCATTCTACTTCGCTTAAGCAACAATTCGAAAGATGTATATAAAATGCCATAAATATAAATATACATACATATAGCTACAAACTACACAGGTATATCAGCGAAGATCGTTAATACTGAATTTGTTGAAGAATTCGCTCGATGAGAACAATACACTTAGAAAATATTGCGCGTATTATGTATGTATAATACATAAAAATAGTCGGATAAAAATTTTTAATTTGTCGGTATATTCTCATCGTCTTGTTGATCGCTAGTCTCAGCTGCGGAAGGTATCGTGGCGAGTAATCTAACGGCCAGTCTACTCGGAGACCCCGGGGGTTCCGGTTCCTGGATGGCGAGTTGACGTGTCAGTCGTGGCTTCGGTCTAACCGGCCTCGGCGTATTACGCGCGCTAATCTCTAAGGAGGCACTGGATCTCGAAATGCGCCAAGTACTGGTGCTGGCAGTGGTCGCGGAACCGGAAGAATCGTTGCGAGATGAGCTCAAGTTTGAATCCTGCGACGGTTTTCTAGTGATTAACCAGGAAGAGGCTTTCCGTTTCGGATCCAGCAGTCGGAGCGGTATGCCGCAATGATGTGCCTGCCGCCAGGAGTCTGATCTGGACGAGGAGAAGTTCTCGCTAGACGACACCGAGGATGCACGTTTATGCTGTTTCTGTTGGATCTGAGCGATCTGATAGGCGTATTGGTCGCTACGCGCGTGTCGCGTGTGTCGAGAATCGCGCGCGCATGGCCAGAATATCCCGGCGCTCCACCAGCGATAAGATGAGCAGCGACTCCCAGTTTCCAAGAGTCTCGAGTTTCCACAAGCGCATGGCGTTTGAAGTGGTCCTTGGTTTTCCCGTGACGATCGATCAACGAGGCTGTTGGTATTGGCCGGCGTTTGCCGATTGCTGAAATTCGAGCTATGTCGGCACCTACCGATACCACGAGTTACGCGCGACTCCTCGATCGCCTTACATATCAATACACAATCCTTCTTAAACTGCTTCGTAAGTATCGCGTATAGAAAAGGATTGCAGCAAGAATTGAGCGGTAGTACGAATACCGCGAAAACTTTTGCTTGCTCCAAAGACACCAACTGCAATCCAAAGGTCGCTGTGAGAGAGAAGAAGGCTATCGGTGACCAGCAGAGGAAATCAGTAAAGACGAGTAGAGCCATTCTTTTTGCTATACGAGAATCATTCGAATTCCATGCCTGAGAGCCACGTATCGCGCAATACATCTTCAGGTAACAGCCCATCAGTATCAAGAAGGCCACTCCGTTAATAAGCATGAGAAATACCACGTACGCGAGCGCGGCACTGCCGTTAGTTTCGAACGGCAAACAGATGGCGAATTTTCTATAATCTGAAACCCCTAATAATGGTAAACTCGCCATCGACAAAGCGAAACACCAACCTATTGTCATAATATAGCCTGCATGCTTCAACGAGAGCCGCTTATTTAAATGCATCGCGTGCGTTATTGCGTAATTTCTTTCCAAAGTAATCACAGCGAGCGTATAGACACTCAGTTCAGAGCTGAGAACACCTAGAAAACCAGCCAATTGACATCCGGGCGACATTTGCCATGGTATTGCATACATTCGAAATTCTCCCAACGTTGATGCGTCAACGACGGCTAATAAACCTGAAAAAAAATTGTTTATGGAGATAAAATCTTTCTAAGATAGATTTAATGGTAAATATATCTTTATTAATTTTATTATATAGCGAATATATAAATGCAGAATTGTGCACATTGACGTGTTAAATCGATAATATAGAGATAAAGAAAACCACGAGAGAATCACCTAGATAAACACCCATAAAGAAATCAGCAGCGGCTAAGTTGCAGACTAAAAATCGTGGCACATCCATCTTGCTTCTCGAAAATATCAAAACAAATACTACGGTGCCATTACCGAGCATGGCGAGCAGGAAGACTATCCAAACACCGCACCGTAAAGTCCACCAATCGAATAAATCTTGACACGGTAGAAAAGGACCTGAAAATATTTTATGTATTTCGTATGCGCGAATTAATCAAAAATAAATAAAATATCGAACATCACGACTATAATTTATAGCGTTTCAAGCCATTTCCGGGTCAATTGTAACATACCGGGTTGCGGCAAACATTGGATACGAGAGGGTATAAATGTCCGAGTTGTCGCTGTCGTTCGAGCGTCTAGATCCTCAAAATAATCTTCTACGTAGGAAGGCAGGTTTCCGGGATAAGTAAAATCTGAACCAAAGTTAGCCCAAAGTTCATTTATCTGCGATCCAAATTTGTCAGTCAAGTTATCTAAAAAATGTTATCACTTCAGTGCCGCAAAGATCGAAAACGATATGATGCGATGATACGAAGATGAAAAAAATTTTGTTATCTATCAAGTGATGTCTCTTTTGAACGATTGAGTTTGCAGAAATAGAGGATGCTTTGCAGCAATTAAGTGTTACAAAAAGGCACGATTTATAAAAAAAATGCGGGAAGAATTTCTTTTCCAAAATGCAAAAAAAAAATATATATAAAAAAATAGAAAGGGAAAAAATAGTGAAATCACTTACCCAATTGTGGCCAAATATCGCTGAAAGTGGAATTCCATAAACTGCTATCGAAATCGTCGGTGGGAAACAAAATCGATTCCCGTACCGGCGACCTTGTGGCAGACTCCTCCACTTCGATCGATAGAAACGAGCAGCAGTGATAAGCGTATGACAGTAACATTGTTTGTACTCGTGGAAATCTTTCGGGAGACGGAAATTCTCGCAGCGCGGGATTATTAAACGTCTTGAGATGCAATAATCCCGCGAGACCTCGTATTGGCAGTGTAGGGAAAATGTTATTTCCCAAATTTCTATGAACAAACATCTTAATTACGCTCGAATCTCATATTGTGAAAAGTACGAATTGATTTATAAAATAATGTAAATTACACGAACACTTACAGGTCCTGCAAACGTTTCGTTTCTCTGAATGCGTCGGGATGTATGTATTCGATGTAATTATTCTCCAGATCTCTGCAAAGTAATTAAAACTCAAATATAAAGATGTCATCGAAAACATAGATCTAACGGATTAAAGTAATACACGGCCAATATCGCACTTACAAGACCTGAAGTCTAGGTAATCCGGTGAACGCGTCGCTAGAGATACTCTGCAGATTATTATTGGATAAAAGTAAATCGTGCAACATATTCAAACCTTTAAAGGCATCGTCGGGTAGCATGGAAATCATATTACTAGCTAAATCCCTAAAAGGAGAAGGAATTCACATCATTTATAACGTGTCTTTTTAATACGTTCAATTTTATTCACGTATATATATTATTATACAGAGTGGTCCTAAACGTTCCAGCCAGACTTTGAAATTTTATAGAAAATTTAATTCCGAACAAAAAGTTTCTTACATGAAGTATAAAGTAACTTCAAATTTAGAGAATTTTGGGCGCTAACTTTTTAAGGAAGCCTTTTTCGACCTATGTTTATAAGAAACTTTTTGTTGAGAATCAAATCTATAAAATTTCAAAGTTTAGCCGGAACGTTTGGGCCCACTGTATATATCAAGATATATTACATTACATACTTACAAAACGCGAAGTTCTTTACAGTCTCGTAAATTTGGTATCTCCGTCAAATGATTAGATTTCATGTTACTAAAATCAGAAATATAGGAAGTACATAAGAAACACATATCACGAAAGATAATCATTGTCAAAAGGCAAATGATAATGGATAGGTAAAATTAATATTTGATCTTTAACATTATAAAATTCCAACTCTTTGATATATAATATTTAAGTTTTTCTATTTTTTTTTTTACTCTACAATAATATTAATTTTTTTTATTTACTTATATATTACTATATTCTGAAAAATAACTCTTAAACATGTATTAAACTTACAAACTTTTGAGTTTTGGGCATTGCTGGCAAAGATTAGAAGGGACTTCCTTCAGCTGCGAACGATCCAATCTCAATATTTCCAAAGATGTTACTCCATTTAAATTGGGAAAGAGCTGCAGTTCCTTCACATTCGATAATATCCTATAATTAATAAAAGAACGCGTGGCGTTACCCTCTGCGGCATAATCTCTCGCAATTGTCGCGTATAATTTTCGTAAACACGGTGTTTGAGATCGCATCGATAAAAAAAGAATACATGTAAATTACTTACAACTTACGAAGTTTGCCAAGATTTTGGAAAGTCTCATCGTGTATTTGCTTAATCGGATTTCCGCGTAAATCGAGCGACATCAAATCACTAGCATGGCGCAACGCATCTCTTGTGAGTTGTTCTATTCTATTGTTCGAAATAGATCTGCGAAAATACGTGAAAGATTCGTGAAAGCTTACGTCGCACTTGAAATGAGTAAATAGATGGAAAATTATTTCACTGAGAGACGCTAGTGAAGATTAGGATTTTATGTGGATAAGAGATACTTACAATTCTTTGAGACCAGGTAGATTTACAACAGCAGGCGGTATACTTGTCAAATAATTCTCATCGAGTTCCCTGAGAAAGAATAAAACAAATACGAAAAATATTATGGATTATGATATTATGGATAATAATATAGATACATGATCTTATTTTTCTCAGATACTTACAGTACACAAAGGCTCGTCAAATTTATAAATGCGTCGTTATGAATGGTTCGCAAGTGATTACGTCGAAAAAATCTAAAAGTAATGATACATGTGAATCACAAGAAAAAAACTGTGTATATAATCATATATAAATATATATAATTATATATACACAAATATATCTATTTTAACTTTTTATTTATTTTTTTTTTTTTTTTCGTGCCTTGAGAGATAATGTTATGCTCGTTAATGTAATAATAAATACACATACTTACAAAATTTTGAGATTGGGAAATTGATGGAAAGCACGTATTGGAATGTCCGTTATATTATTGTTAGTTAGATCACTGAAACAGTTATACGAGAAACAATTTTATAAGATCGCACATTAGACAATAAGAGTTAGGAGCTTTCGTAACTAAAATATGATTCGAAAGAATCGAGCATTTCTTATACGTTTCCGACAATGTATTTATGGTGTTTCTAACATTAGAAAAAATATAGATTCGCATAAGTTTTTCTCTTTATTTTCTGTGCAAGATTTGCGGGGAGCGAAATACGTAAAAATGATGTTAAGCGAAGGATCATCTCGCGCGGGGCGATACCTTCTAAAAATAATTCTTTTACGAAAGATGACTACGAGAGAGATCACTGCATTCGAGGTTGATTGTGCTCAGGCGAAGTGTAAGCGAAATCACAGACTCGATGATCTTATTGTTAGCATAATTCTTCCGCACTTCTTAATATGGAGATTTTGATAGAGATCTTCGATGAGTAACTGAGATTTATGTAACAAGGACTCTCCGGCAATCGTGCCTGCGATTTAAATAAATGTTCTCGACTTATATTTCATTGAATCCTCTCTCTAAAAAATATATATCGCGTCCGAAATTATATTTTATCTTTTCTCAACAATTGTATCATGCGAAAATCAGAGACTACACTCGTTGATGAAATAATCACGTCATTCTGACCGATAATATCGAAACGAGCGACATGTCGAGATCGACGTGAAACATCGGTTAAGAATGGCAGGGAGCTTTTACAGGCATAACGTGGGCGATAAAAAAAGTAGGACACTGTTGAGGAAACTAGCGAATCGCTTTTACGCTCGTGCCGCGTGAGCGCGAATCGAGAGGAACGGACCGAGGGGCTGGAATCTAGCATGGATTTTTATGGGTCCTTCGACCTTGCTTCACTCGGGATGGATCGATATCTACTTATATTCATTCAGCGAACGGGACACATTTTGTAATAATAAAGGGAGGAAAATTTGTGTTATTGTAACGAAAAATGTCTAGTTGCATCAGCGACGAGATGAGTAAATTAATTAAAAGAATGGGAGAATTTGTTCCTAATGAAAACGGATTGTTGGATAGTTTTTATGTTATTATTTAATATAGCAAAATATAGAGAAAAAACCGCTTGGAAATCCGTGATGTATTTACGTAAGATTATTATCGCAAGTGGCCAACGAGTGCATTTTCCCGACACGACAACCTTGTTCGCACGCAATCGCCATCAAGGGAGTTAACGTGACTCTTACTATTATGATATATATATATATATATATATATATATATATAATGTTTTTTTCTTATTTATATCTTGTACTTGTAATAATTTGTGTTGGTCATTTTTCTTCAAAATTATATTTGAGATATTTAATTTTAATTTTTAAACATTGTCGAATATTCAACTCAAATTTTGACAGAAAAAGAGAGAGAAATATGATGCTCCACGATGCAATTTCTTGTCTCTTGTAAATTGAGCGCACAGTATTTTTCCTCTCATTCATTCATCTTAAAATAGAAAAAACACAGGCAGAGAGCAGCGTCTTCTTACGATACTTTCGCGCGCTCATTTTTTTGTTAAGTTCCAATGGAACTTTCTCGGCGTACGAACATTGGATTCTAATTACGCTTTTGGGAACCGTGATTCCCCTTACGGGCGCAGGCCTTTGAAAACTTTCGACGCTTCATGTTCAAGGACGGCTTGAAATTTATCAGTCTTTGTATCTCCGTGTCTATACAATACTTGTACGTCAATCTTGAATATATCTCGTTTGATATGCTATAAGATTTAGTTAGAGCATTACTTCAAAATGTGACGGAGCACGTTGCCGTGGAAAAAATATCTTCTAGAAAAAAAAAGATTTTGTAAAACTTTCAGTGATAGTACGACGAGAAAACACAGACACTCAAAAATAATACTAATAAAATTTCAACTGTTTTTATATCATTTCGCAGATAAAGTGAATCATGTTCGAGAATGGAATTACTTTCACAATAGACATCACGCGCCGTATCGCATCGGCGCGTACGTGAGAAGAATAATGAGGAGCCACGGCGCACCTTCCGTATTCTTACAATATTAACGAAAAAACAGGGCGCGAATCGTGCAAAGGAACTATTAATAAATTATCATCGATATTATAATGATGAATTATGTACAAACAATCCGGAAGAAGTTTTCGGTATCACGTGTTTTTCGACAATTAATTAAATTTAAGAGAACAAATGCATCATCTCGCTTTAAGAGAAATAGTTATCATATATGTCTGAAAAACGTTAAAAAATAAAAATAAACACAGGAAAGAAAAACTGAGGCGAAGCACAAAAACAATCATGATATGTTAGTCTATTTATATCTTTTTTTTCTCTGTTTTTCCATAAAGGGACTAAGAGCAGCCGAGCATGAAATATTATCGGGATGTTATTTCTCAAAAGAAGGGGCGAATTAGATCGATTTGCAGTTTTCGCGCAAGTTTTTCGGCAAGATATAGAGGAAAATGGCACGCGCTCTTTTATAGCAGCGGAAAATAAATAAATTGCGGGCGATATATTCTGCGAAAAGCGAAGCAGACTCTGGCATAAATTCCGCCAGTTCCCCTCTTTGTGATCCTAAATCACGATCCATAGAATATCGACTGTCATTACGTTTGGTATGTAGGTCACATCGCGCGATGTACGTTACTTCTTTTATTTTACCTATCGTTGAATCGAAAGTACCTGTATAATTTTCATATAAGAATAAATGTGGCGAAAACACAACGATAAAAATCGAAGAAAAAAACCTATGACGAAGAAGAGGAACGAGAGAATACGCCTCAAAGATATGCGAGCAGTTAGTTAATTATATGTTTGAAAAAAATCGCTGCTCTCTTTCGCGTATATCTCGCGCTTTCTTATTGCGAAATGTACTACTTATAAGTGTAAGTATAATTAAAATCAGGAATATATATATATATATATATATATATATATATATATATATATATATACGAGGGAAAGATTTTTCAAAGAGATACATAGATACGAGACGGGCCCGCAAGGCCCGCGGCTAGAATTGTATGTAGGACGCTCGAGATGTCAAGTGTATTTGTCCTCTCTAAATGTATTTACAGAGACGAATTTAAAAAAGGCAACTAGTTTGTGCGTAAAATGATGCGTAATCCAATATATGATTATGGATATTTTTATTCTCAAGAATAAGTTTCAATAATAAACAATGGAATATAATCAATGACAAATGAGAGATCCACGAATATATATTATTATTTTAACAAAAGAGCCTCTCGATGCATCATTTTACAAAATTGTAAGGAAACAACACAAAAGATTGGACGGTCCATTTTCGTGAGCATCTATCAACGTGCGGATCACGCGCAGGATCATTATTGACACTTCTACTTCCGCGCCGCGAAGAGCTTCCGATCAGCTGTAGATCTTCCACTCTCGCTCCAATCTCGGCGTTTGCCGAGATTGATTCTCAGGTCTCACGCGCGTATATATATATATATATATATATATATATATATATATATATATATACTCACATCTTTGTGACATTAACGGGGACAGCGATGACTCGTGACAGATCGACATTGTAAATCGGTTCAACGGAGAGTAAATCGGCGCCGCGACACAACAGCTCCCGCCCGTCGGCGGTGACGTTACACGCTGGGGTTACCGCATCCGCAGTACCGCTCCGGCAACAGCGAATTCGCCAGATAAAGAAGATGATGATCGCCGAGATGACCGCTCTCCCGCTCCGGCGAGGCCGCGTGCACATGCCGGCCGATCCTGATGTGTTGCGGGCGCGCGTAACTCAGCTCTCGCACAGCTCTCGTTTCCCTCGGGGTTCGCCGCGCCCAGGACGTATAGTCATCTCATCATTCCTCTCCTCGCGCCACGTACGTCGCCCGCGTACGTCGTCCACGTCCGGGCGCGCGTGCACGCGCGCGACCATCAACCCCATAAGGAGTCGCCGCCACTGCCGTCGCTGTTCGAGGGTGAACGGGGACGAGGTGAATACCGCACACTCGAGAACAGTTTCCGAAGTCTATTGCGAGAGAATCGCGATCAGTACCAGGTAGGAGTCCTACCACTCGCACCGCGGCACATTCACCGACTGATCCGATATCATCCAAGCGCGCAGCCTAACTACATAGCGAGTTCCGTATACATATGTGCACATCGTACGCATCCCCACTCACACTCCCACCATCCCCCCGACACCCACCCTGGACCACTCGAGTGACTTTCTCGACTCGATCCTGCCGCGTGTGTGATGCCGCTTCCCTGCGACAGAATTCGCTACCTTCTTTACAGCAGCGAAAGCTGATTCAGCGAGGAGCTTCTTCCAAATCCAAATGGATATCGTGGAAGATGAAATTGCGTATTGCCTCTCGTTGTACCAAGAGTCGCAATCGATACTCTTTTTGACTTGTACATACCGCTCCGCGCATTTTGCTCCACCGTGTTTGTCCACGTCTCTTTCCTCGGACATTTTAATTCCGATTATTTAATCGCGAAACTTCTAAATATTTAATTATAACATTTATATAAAAACAGGCTTAAATTAATATAATTAATAATTAATAATTAATAAACAAAAATATATTTTTATTAACATTTCTAATGTTATAATGATAGATACTTATATTGATGAATATTATACTTACATATAATGGCTGATTACATCATTGATTTATTATGGATATATTTGAAATAAAACGTCTCATCAATCGTCTCGGAATGTCAGATCGATCACATATTAATCGCTCCTTTATTTTTTGTAGAGAGATAATGATTTGTTTCCTTTAGTTTTTTCTAGCTTTCTCTAAGAGTTACGTTTTTTAAAATTCAATTTGAATTTTCTATCAACATGCAGAAAAGACACAAATAATATAAATTCGATGTTAACTAGCAGTACGTTATACGAATAAAAAATACACATATATATGAATGTTTTTTTAATACTACCAATCTGGCAATCTATATTGAAACATACTAAGTAATAATAATTGCGTATTGTAAATTATTCCGTTTTCTTTTATTTTTCATTCTTTGAGAAATTAAATCAACGACATATTGTTACAAACAACTTAGAGAAAGATTGGCCGATCTTATCAAATTGGAATTACGATAGATGTTTTTATTATCAGTAGCAAAATAGTGATTTGATTAAAACGTTCGTGTTTGTTATCTTTGAAATAGCTCTAATAAAAGATATGTTTATCTTTTATACATACCATAAAACAATGACTAGATAAGACCATATTAGTAGATTTCATTATTTAGAAATGATGTTTATATAAACTATTTTTACACAGATAATTTTATATAAACTATATATATAAAACTCTTATAATTAAAAAAATGCAAAGAAAGAATGTGATTATAAATTATAAAATAATTAATGTATTTGATTTTGATATTAAAATTGTAAAATATATATTAATATATATTAAATATATATATTATAATAATATATATTACAAATTTTAAAACTGCTCAAAAATAATGATATTGTATCAAATTTTTATTACATTATTATGCAATTTAGAGTTTCAGCATTTTCAAAATATTGTAGGTTAAAATATATATATTTTAATTGTAATTGACTTTACAAATTACTTGAAATGCTATATAATGTGTATGTGTGTATAAAAGATATAAGCTGTTAATTTATATATATATATATATATATATATATATATATATATATTATTTATAGATTTACCTGTAAATTTTTAAACTCTAACGGCAGTATAATATACATTTTATGCTTTAGCTCCATAAAATATGCATAATAAATATTATTTACTTTTCCTTTTCGCAGAGATTATATATGAATTCAAGTTCATTAAAAATTCTTTATCGACTTTTCGTAGTATCGAGAAATTATATCGTTATGTTAAATAATTTCGAAATAAAAATAAAATATATAGCAGTAGTCAATGGTTAAAGGCGATCAGCCATGATTGAATTTTCAACTGAGCTCGATAGGTCCGAAGATAATTGAAGCACATGACATTAGCGACCAAAGATAATTACGCAATTTATATTTTCTTACCGATGGATGAAAAAATTTATACATCTACAGTAGATCATAATGAGTTTCTCCGCGGTCAGGCTACATTTGTAAAGCCGGCCTTTTTTAGTATATATATATATATATATACATATATATCTCGTAATCTCGTCAGTGCCAAGAATCTGACATCTGATAAGTAATGATGTCTTCATTTAAATTGCGATGCCAGAGACGACACTAATCGAAATCTTTGTTTAATGAGAATATATGAACGAAATATCGTAGCAAAATGAAAACTGCTTTGATGGTAGCTGAAAAACCTTCTTTGGCAGCATCCCTCGCCAATATATTGAGCAATGGACGATGTAGCACCAGGAAAGGTGAGTTAATATAAATCAAATTATTTTCTCTCTTTCATACTTCTTTTTTCTTATGAGTATTATTTCTAGGATTGAACGGATCTTGTTCCGTCCACGAATGGGTGGGACAATTCAAATCTGAGACGGTGAATTATAAAATGACTTCTGTATGTGGACACGTCATGACATTGGATTTCATTGGAAAATACAACAATTGGGACAAAGTAGATCCGGTAAAATTAAATATATTACATCTATTTTGATTCTTGTTATTGTGCATCTAACAAAAACTAGATATTTTTTAACGCTTTCAGGCAGAATTATTCTCATGTCCAACTGAGAAAAAAGAAGCGGTACCTAAACTGAAAATACCATATTTTCTGGCAAAAGAAGGAACGCATTGTGATTATTTAATATTATGGCTAGATTGCGATAAGGAAGGTGAAAATATTTGTTTCGAAGTTATAAATGCGGTACAGCAAGGAATGCATAGGAAATTACATATAAATGCAAGTTGCTTAAATATTTTCTACTTTAATATATATATTAGTTTTTAAATTTTCTTTTAAGTCTTTTTCATTTGAACATATTCTCACAATTTTATTTTTTATAGGATATAT
Source organism: Cataglyphis hispanica (assembly GCF_021464435.1). Lineage (NCBI taxonomy): Eukaryota > Metazoa > Arthropoda > Insecta > Hymenoptera > Formicidae > Cataglyphis > Cataglyphis hispanica. The sequence goes on along the minus strand of NC_065960.1, from coordinate 2,162,169 downwards.
GGCGAGCACGATTTTCCGCTATCACAGAAAAAGACATAAAATCTGCTTTGGCAAATTTGATCAAACCCAATGAAAATGAGGCAAAAAGCGTCGATGCGCGTCAAGAATTGGATTTGCGAATAGGATGTGCATTTACACGATATCAAACTAAATTTTTTCAAGTTAGTTTTTATATAATATCATTTATATAAGTTGAGCTTTATACATGGTGCTAATAAAATATATATTATTATGTTTTTAGGGCAAATATGGAGATTTGGATGTATCTCTTATTTCTTATGGCCCATGCCAAACGCCAACATTAGGATTCTGTGTTCAAAGACATGATGAAATCCAAACTTTCAAACCGGATCCATATTGGGTGTTACAAGTATATAATGATATACTTTAAAAAACATACTTTATATTAATAATAATGTAATATAATTTATTTATATTATTTCTAGGTAACTATTAAGTCTTCCGATGGTCAGGATATTGTATTAAATTGGAGCCGCGTACGTTCTTTTGACAAAGAGGTTGCAAACATGTTTCTAAGTCATGTTAAAGAACATGATCGCGCAACGTGAGTTGTATTTTATACATTAAAATCTTAGTGTAAATTAAAAAGATTATAAAATATTCAAAAAAAAAAATTTTGTATAGTGTAGTGAGTGTACAAAGTACAGAGAAATCAAAATCGCGACCTATAGCGTTAAATACAGTGGAGTTGATGCGAATTGCAAGCTCTGGATTGGGAATGGGTCCACAACACGCAATGCAAATTGCAGAAAGACTATACACTCAAGGATACATAAGTTATCCGCGAACAGAAACGACATCGTATCCTGAAAATTTTGATTTACTGTAAGATATAGTTTATAGAATTCGTAATCAAATATGTCATACAGTTATTCTACGCATATACATGATGCGATTTGTTTTTAATCTAATTTTCTTTTTTTCAAGTTCAACACTGAAACAACAGCAAAATAGCCCGGATTGGGGCGAGGAAGTTCGTAAAATAATAGCGGCTGGTATTAACAGACCAAAGAAAGGTCATGATGCGGGCGATCATCCCCCTATAACACCCATGAAACATGCAACGAGAAATGAACTTGACGGCGATTCATGGAGATTATACGATTACATAACACGACATTTCATTGCTACGGTATGCTTAATGTCAGTATTTGTGAAAAACTTTGAGAATAGTAACTTATAAACATACTTTTTTTTCTGTTTCTGTAGTTGGCGCGAGATTGTAAATACATGAGCACTACAATAAAATTCGAGATAGGTATAGAAACATTTACAACAACTGGTCACAGTTTGCTAAGTCCTGGATACACAAGTATTCTTACTTGGCAAGCACTTGGCAATAGCGATACTTTACCAAAATTTACGCTCGACGAAAAAGTCAATATACAAGAGGTAAAAAATATTTTTATATTTGTAGTAACTTTATATTTGTATTAACTTCTCTGTTTACATATTTAAAAAAAAATCTTGTAATTTATGATAGAACGCATCTTTTTACAGGCAAAATTAGTCGAATGTTATACACAACCGCCAGATTATTTAACAGAAGCAGAATTGATATCTCTCATGGAAAAACATGGCATCGGAACGGATGCTTCAATCCCTGTACATATAAATAATATTTGTATTAGAAACTATGTCACTGTCGCAGCAGGTAGAAAATTAGTGCCCACTTCTCTTGGGATTGTTTTGGTTCATGGATATCAGAAGGTATCATATTGATTTCAATTTTCAATACTAATGATAATAAATTTTTTTGTAAGATATATATTCTCTTCTCGTTAGATAGATCCTGAATTAGTTTTGCCTACAATGAGATCTGCAGTGGAAGAGCAACTGAATCTAATAGCATTAGGTCGCGCTGATTTTCATGCTGTTTTGCAACATACTGTGGAAATATTTAAACAAAAGTTTCATTATTTTGTGCAAAGCATAGAAGCTATGGATCAGTTGTTCGAAGTCTCATTCTCTCCGCTGTCAGCGTCCGGCAAAGCACATTCCAGGTACATATAAACAATAATTATGACAAAAACCGCAATTCATTACGTTTTTTTTTTTTTGTTTACTTTATATCAATTAACACATTTACTTCTTTCGACTGTCTATATATATATATATATATATATCACAGATGCGGTAAATGTCGTCGATATATGAAATATATACAAACTAAACCATCCAGAATGCATTGCGCACATTGTAACGAAACTTATAATTTACCTCAAAATGGAAACATACGAATATACAAAGAATTAAAATGTCCATTGGATGATTTTGAATTGCTTTCATGGTCGACCGGAGCGCGAGGGAAAAGTTATACATTTTGTCCATATTGTTACAACAATCCACCGTTCAGGTATCCCATTAATTTCAAAGAATCGAATGTAAAAGAGTCTATCTAAAAAGAGAATTGAGAATTCTTTCTCTGTCTTTTTTAGGGATATGAAAAAAGGAATGAGCGGTTGCAATTCATGCACACATCCAACGTGTCCGCACGGTATGAATTCGAACGGCTTGTCCAGCTGTTTGGAATGCGATCTAGGTATCCTCGTGCTCGATCCTTCGGCTGCACCCAAGTGGAAATTGGGATGTAATCGTTGTGACGTTATTATCCATTTATTCGAGAACGCGCACAAAGTGACAGTCGATACGGATACGTGCGACTGCGGCGCGCAATTAGTAACCGTCGAATATAAACAGGTAATAATAGAATTTTGCATCATTATATAGACATAGAAAGACATAGATTGCTCGTAAGTAAATCAGATTATGATTGCAATTCGACGAAAGAGATAGCGATATTTAATAAATTATATTTTTTTCTTTTTATCAAAAGTAAAAGGGGCAAACATGTTTCTTAATAACTTATCTATGTTTATTAAAAAAGAATAGCGAGTTTTGTTAAGTAGCTCTATTTTTTTTTCATTCAGACGGATTTATGATACAAATTGATTAAAGTAGTTTATGCTTCCTATATTTTCTACACATCAACGTGGAATCATCGACAGAAACCATGCTCTTTTATGTGCTCTATTGTATTTTTTTCTTTTTGTTTCAGGATAAGAGTAAACTTCCTAACGAGGCGACCGAAATGTCCGGCTGTGTGTTTTGTACACCAGTTTTCGCCGCGCTGGTAGAAAAGCATCGTGCGGTAGCTTCGAAACCAGTCGTCACGCGTGGTCGAGGTCACGCCAAGAGTCGTAATCGGGGCAAACCAAAACCGCCAAAGGATAAAATGGCGCAATTAGCAGCGTATTTTGTATAATGAATCATTGAACCTGGAGCGCATACAACTGGATTTGCACACGTATCACGCCATTTGTTTCGAATAAATCCCTGTCATCCTTACTTCACGATATTTTATAACGACTTTATTCTCATCGTCTCCTTCATTAAAGATATGACGGTACTTATGTATATGTATTTATACATATATTGCGTGTTTTAAGCCCAATTTAAGTCAAGCGAACGATCACGCACGAATATTAGCAAAGAAGCTAATTATTTAATTAATAATTTTATATAAATTCAATAATCATTTGCGTCTGTGCTCTCTCTCGTTTGCTTTTTTTAGATCTGGCTTTTATCAAATTATTATAAAAGAACTTGATCATTCGATGAAGCTTTTTAACAAAATCCTAACCTGTCATTTAATATTATTAGACTCCTGATAATTCCTTGCCTGAGAGATTACTTTATTTTTTAATATAATTACAACAAATTTGGAAAGATTCGAGAACGATTCATCGACTAACAAATCGAAATTTATCGAAGAACGATATTACGATTCTCGAAACGTTCGAAGCAATTTTTTTTGTTATTGCGATATCGAGAGAACGTTACACATGGTTAATCTTTAATGGTATTGTTACAGCTCTCGTGTCACGAATCGCATATTATTTTCGCATTATATTTATCATGGGGTTGTGTAATGTCGAATGTGTAGAAAGAATAGCGCAATATCTCGATGTTCCTCCAAAAAGGCTAGAGATTTCTAATAAAAATGTGAGCATTATTATTTATTTAATCATCGTCTGAAGCGTGATAATTTTGCCCCCTTATGTATGCTTATAAAAGTTGATTAAATTGTTAATTTTCCATGAAAGAGAATATTCTCTCGCAGGATGACATCAAATTAAAAATAAGGATGATAAAATTAACAAATTTTTATGGAATTAATTGATACATCAAGCCACATATGATTGTTCCAGATAATACTTGTTCCAGAATGTGAAAAAAATTCGTCATCCATTCAAGGGTTCAGTACTATTATACAGGCGCTGGTTGCGAGTTCAAAATATTCCAATATGATTTCTAATGAAAAAGAAGCGCAAGCTTTAACGCAACAATGGTTAGAATATGTTGCAGTATGCGTCAATCATGCTGACCTTCCTACTAATGCCAAGAGAGTATTCAATGTAATGTCATGATATTTCAACTTGTCTATATTTAAAGACAGAAGATGGAATATCGATATTCTTTGATTGTAGGAACTAAATACAGTATTGAAAGATGTACCATACATTACTGGTACAGAGAAGACCATTGCAGATGTTGCACTGTATTACGTCTTATATTCTATAATGGTATCAATCAATTTATATAGTACATTATTTTTATGAATTCTAAACAATGATTTGTATAATATTCATACCTTGCTTTTTTACAGAAAGGATTAAGTCAACAAGAAAAAGCTCAATACATCCATGTATCAAGGTGGTTTGACAATATTCAACAGGAAAAAAAATTAAGACAGGATTTGGATCTAATATCTTTCAATTTATTGCACATATTTTTGTAATATAAATCAAAATTTAAAAAAGGTAAATATTTGACTTTTTTAACTTAAATTTTGATAAAAATACAATTTTTTAATGTTTTTTCATCTGAAAACAAAGATTTGAAAAGTAAAAATTATCATGTAATAAGAATCATTACTAGTATAAAACTTTTAACAAATAAAAGTTAGGGAACCTCTCATATTGATGGACTACATTCATGTGAACAGACATTTTGATAGAAAAAGCACATGAAATTTAATATTACTATTTATATATCTGTATCAGTCAATGAACTTTAATAATCATACACGTGTTTAGGTACGTACATGGTAGTAGATATATTAATATTTATTATTAAGATTTTCTAATTTTTTTAAATGTCATCTTCAGCACTTAATTATTCTTTTTATACCATTGAGCAATGATTTTTACTTTTTAAATCTTTATTTTTATACAAAAAGACATCAAATGAATGGTATTTTTAAACAAAATTTAAGTAAAGCTAGTCTAAAACAATTTATCATTAAAGTTATTAATACTGTTCAGTACTTTTCAATATCAAAAGTGTGCAGATCTCTGTAGCTATTCCAAAAATTAATAAACACGATGAACATTTTTACCAAATTATTTTATTACCGACAATACAACACTAAACTGTTGATAATGTTGGCGCCTGCAATTATCTCTGGAGTATTGATACATCGAATGTCGCGCATCGCACATAAATCTATCCCGATGTCATTCCTGGATGAATCTGTTTTATTCGTGCTTGTAACCATGTTATGTCGTTTCCTAATGATTACTTCGTCCAGCACGCACGATATAATAGCCTTTCCCAATAAATTTTACCGCACATACTATAGAAACAATGATGGTACACTGTGACAGGTGATTAAGTGGCGGCTCTCAAAACTCCCACGCTATTATCTATCAACTGATCGTTACGTGTATATACATACATATGTACAATGGATCGCATCATCACGAAAGCGATGCTTCACGTTCTTTCGCATAACCATGAGGAATGTCGAGTCTTTCACGGTCGCTGCGTTTAGTAACGCGTGCGCAGGCACAACATCGTGGGCATTGCCGCAAAACGGAGAGCAGTAACCGCTTGCCTTCAGTGCAGTAGTTTTGGCCTAATTCTAGCCTAATATCGAGAGCTGTCTTTTTAATTCCTGCAAGTCTACTATAATAACTATACGTAACGAGATGGCGGATGATTCGAGCGTACGCGTTGCTGTACGGTGAGTAAATATATATATATGTGAAAAAGAGAGAACAGAGTTGGGCTTCAATCCATATATTTTGGTCCATCTCGGCCAAGAGAGCCGATGACGTTTAGTCGTCTGAACGAAGAAACTGTTAGACTGGCTCTCGCGCGTATTCGAATGCACGCACTTTTTCCAAACCACAGAAATAATTTAATTCTTTTCAAGAGCAAATTGTTATAATACACTACATTTTTTTACTACTTTTTATCTTTCTATGTCATCGTGTTTTCAACGTCTTTTATATCGAAATATTAACGTCAAGGATATCGAATGATATTGAAGGAAAAAAGCGTCTCTCTGACGCTTCTCTGACTGTTACTCATACGATCACGTAATAATTACAATTTCTGAGTATCGAACAATTTGAGAATACTTTTCTATATATGTCATTGATGGAAAAATACAGGAAAGGGAAGAGAATTTTACTCGCATTAGAAACATGTCGCGATTAGAAACTTAAATGTCAAACGAATTCGATATCCTGCGCAAAGCATCTGGCCGATCGCGAATAACATCTCCTTTTACGATACGTATGTGCGTGGGTTTTTAATTACCGCTTGCCTCAAGAAATGCGCACCCCGTCAATTTCCGTGACAAATGTGTATATAATCTTTAACACTGTAAAAGAAACTTACAATGAATATTAATTTGTTTTTCGAAAATTTATTTTTAACGCCACGCAAATTGACAAGGAATTTATCATGAAAATTGATTGTTACAGAATAAGGCCTCAAGTAGCTCGCGAAGTAATCGACATGTGCAGGATTTGTACTCAAGTACCTCCAGGGGAGCCGCAGGTTTTCCTCGGACCTGACAAGGCCTTCACTTACGATTACGTTTTTGATACTCAATCAGATCAAAGAACGATTTACGAGACGTGCGTGAATCGTCTCGTGGAAGGCGCATTGGATGGATACAATGCAACAGTCCTCGCCTATGGACAGACCGGCTCGGGAAAAACTTACACCATGGGTACCGGTTTCGACGTGGAAGTCGACGAAGATATAGTCGGAATTATACCTAGAGCCATTGGACATCTTTTCGATGGGATAGCGGATAAGCAAGAACGCGCGAAGGAACGCGCGCAAATGCCTCCGGAGTTCAAGGTATATCCCAAAAGCGTTTTTATATAGGGTGGGTCCAAATGTTTCGGCCAAAATTTGAGATTTTATAGGAAATTTAATTCTGAAAAAAAAACATTTTCTTATAAACATAGGTCGAAAAATGCTTCCTTAAAAAGTTAGCGCCCAAAAACCTCTGAAATCAGTTATTTTATACATTTGTACAAATATCAGGGAAAGAAAATAAATTTTCTATAAAATTTCAGAGTCTGTTCGAAACAATTAATACCACCCTGTATATTATTTGTATCATATATAATGATGTTATTACTTTTATATTAAATATCATTTAAGACATGTCAGCAAATTTATTATGCTAGTTTGATGGAAGTATATTTTTCTTATCATCAGGTTACAGCACAATTCTTAGAATTATATAACGAAGATTTGAAAGATCTATTAGAACCGGGAGGGCCGAGAGGCGGTGCACGTATTCACGAGGATACAGCGGGTAATATACACTTGGCCGGAGTGGAACCGCGCGTTGTAACCAGTCCTGAACAAGCATTGGAATATTTACGATTAGGCGCTTTATCGCGCACAACTGGATCCACGCAAATGAACACGCAATCTTCGAGATCACACGCTATATTTACATTATACATCAAGCAGCAAAGATGCATCAAAGTCGAAGATCCGGACGCGGACGTCGACACGAGCGGCATTGAATTAACGAATGAATTTGAAACATTAACCGCGAAATTTCATTTTGTCGATCTAGCCGGTTCTGAGAGGCTAAAGAGAACGGGTGCCACCGGCGATCGAGCAAAGGAAGGCATCTCTATAAATTGTGGATTGGTAAGAGTATAAACTCTCATAAAAAAAAGGAAAAAAAGAAGTCAGCATATGACTATGTACATTACTCATCTTTCCTACAGTTGGCGTTGGGTAACGTTATTTCCGCTCTCGGTGATAAAACGAAAAAAGCTTCACACATACCGTATAGAGACTCAAAATTAACCAGGTTACTTCAAGATTCTCTCGGAGGTAATACAGCTTATGATATTGTTATAATACAGATATAAGAAATTGTTTTAATATGTAGGGCATTTACTAAAACATTACAATTTCAAATATTTCAATTGGATATTGCAGGGAATAGTCAAACTGTTATGATAGCGTGTGTGTCGCCGAGCGATAGAGATTTTATGGAAACTCTAAGTACTTTAAAATATGCAAATCGAGCAAGAAATATAAAGAATAAAGTTACTATTAATCAGGATAAGAGCTCACGAACAATTGCTTCATTACGACGAGAAATTCAACAGCTTCAATTGGAATTGATGGAATATAGACAAGGCATGTTTGATAAAAAGCTACTATATGACTTTATCTGAGTTATCTGAATTTTAAGCACAATTCTTTTTAATAATTTTTTTTTTTTTTAGGCAAGAGAGTTGTTGGTGAAGATGGAGTTAACGATGCCTGGCATGAAAATCAAATGTTGAATAGCGAACTACAGAGTCTGCGGACCAGAGTGAAAGCACTCTCAGAAACAGTTGAAGCATTAACTGCCAAAAATGTTCTTTTATTAGCAGAAAAAGCAGCGGGTCAATGGGTAGCGGCAACAAGCGGAGGTGATGACCAAGTAACTAGTCTGGTACAAGGCTATGTTCAAGAAATAGAAGAGTTAAGAGCTCGTCTATTGGAAGCAGAAGCTATGTATCAGCAGTTAAAAAAAAGACAGATGCAGGTATACTTATATATACAATATTATACTAAAATATTAAAAGATGTAATAGATCCGACCGACATATTAACAAAATTTAATTAGGTTAGCGCGGCAAATCCTTATGGGGATAGTTCATTCCATTCCGATTCCGCATCTGTATTAATCGATGCTAAAAAGGATGTTGAAAAGGAGATAGAAACGCTAAAAGCTTTAAAGGAACAATTCAGTCACACTGGCAGTATTATCGCCAAATCTGTAGATGAAGGAGAAATCGACGATGCGGAGAATGCACAGGACTCTGTAAGCGAGGATGATTCTGATGATGACTCGGATCGTAAAGGCATGTTTAAATGCAGCATGTTACATTTTTTGCACATATATATTATGTTAATGGTAGTTGTATAACAGTTAATAGCAATATTTAAGGAATGCAAAGATATCTCATAAGTATATCCATTACATTATACATTAATTTTACAGAAGAAGACGAAGAAGAAGCGGCTATGGGTCGTGAGCTGGAGGCGCTAACATCTGACATCGATGTTAAGCAGCGTCTAATACAAGAACTTGAGCTCTCCCAGAGACGTTTGCAAACTATGAAACAGCATTATGAGGATAAATTGGCTCAATTGCAAACTCGCATTAGAAACACACAAGAAGAAAGAGATAAAGTATTGCAGTCTTTACAACAGCAACCCACACCGCCTACTGAGAAAGTGAAAAAATTACGTGATGAATATGAAAAGAAGCTTTCTAACATGCAAAAGGAAATGCGACTTCTTCAATCAGCTAAAAAGGAACATGCGAGGTTACTGAAGAATCAGTCGCAGAATGAAAATCGGTTGAGAGGTCTGAGAAACGAACTTTCGGAAATGAAACGGGCAAAGGTGAAGCTTTTGAATAAAATGCGGGAAGAGGCGCAACGACACAAAGAAAACGAGTTGAGGCGCAATAGAGAAATAGCGCAGTTACGTAAGGAAAGTCGCAGGCATGCGAATGTGATTAGAACGTTGGAAGCAGACAAGAGAATGAAGGAAGTTGTACTTAGGCGTAAGCAGGAGGAGGTGACGGCGCTACGAAAAAGAGATCGAGGATTGAGTCAAAAGGCCGCCGGTCGTGCACCAGTCAGACCACTTAATCCTAAAGCATTAAAGCAAAGATGGCAAACATTCGAGAGAACAATCACCAAGCAAGCATTGGCGAAACAAGCTGCTGCAGAAACGGAGAGAGAAATGGAAAGACTACTTCAAGAGAGAGAAGAATTGGGAAGAGATTTGGAGAAGCTTCAGAAACACAGAAGTCAAATTACAAGCGTAAGAGGTGACATCACTGATATTGACGAAGAAATCGATAATGTGCGAAGTAAAATCAGTTACTTGCAGGTAACTAGTAACAATCTTTTTTTTAATGCAATTGTTCTCATTTTTTGATACTAATTTTGCAAAAATTTTATAGGATAGTATCGCGGAATGTCAACGGGACATGGTCGAAATGGGTGACGGTGAAGCGGAAGGTGAACCTGGTGTCGAAGCGCTCATTTCTACGATTCGAACAGTGGACGAAGCACAATACTTACTTCAACGAATGCTCGCGTTTACTGTAGAGCAAAGCTGCGTAGCTGCACAGAAGCAGCTCGAAGTGCGAGATATGGAATCACGGCTCAATCAAGTTGCGCAAGAGAGCGACGTGCAACATCAGTTACTTGAGCACGTTTTACGCGATCGAGATCTTTTATCTCTTACCAATAATCAGAATAATGTCTCAACTTATAGTCCAGTTAGCTCAAGAAGCTCTTCTCCCGACAAGTAAGTCATTATTTTCGAGATGATTTTTCGAGATAATTTTATCGTTTGAAATCATGATATCTTATATTGCATACAGCAGCGAAAGTTATAGCCAAATCATACTCGGTGAAGAAAAACAGCGTAACAGCAAAGTCAGAAGAAGAACAACTCAGCCACAAGAACTTCTCTATGGTATACACGTTAGTCCTGAGAATATGACGAAAGCGGAAGATCAGAATCAGAACTATAACCACCCTCTTACTAGAGTCCCCAGTGCACCAGGTAGCCTAAAGTAAGTAATTCAAGTACGATCGCATTTAAACCCCTTATTTGCTTGTAAAAGTGTAGAAAAATTGACTAATTGCAATCCATTACTTATGATTAAATTTTACACCAGGGGGCTGGTGTTAACACGAAATCAACATGGTAGCACCGGTGGATCGCCAACTTTGAGTCGTCGTGACAGCACTTCGCCTAGAGCTTTGCGACGGCCGATTCATCCAGGTGGAGGCTCCATGTGAGTGATTGTCCTGCAGCATATTCTTGTTCTTGTATTCCTTGCATATATTTGTCTTGATGCTCTACTTTATGCACTATTGAATATTTTTATTTCCTCGAGATGAAACCTTATTTTGTTGATTTTTTGTTTGAGATACAGGAATCAAGTACAAGTATTTTGTGCCTATAAATATAATATGCAATAATTATTGCACACACACACGTACACATATACACAAAAAAAATAAGTGTAATCTCCAAATGATGTTAAATGCTGCAGGTTTTGTGAGAGAAATAAACTAATTTAAAATCAATTTGTGTTGTAAAAAAAAAAAAAACGTACAAATGGAATTATATTACAAGGAAAGCATGTGTTATATTGCTCTCCATTGTATACCAACCTTATTTGAGCTTATCAAATAAGATATTCAATAAATATTTTTAACATTATTTATATATTGTAATACAAATAAGATTTTTTACATGTGAATATATATGATATAGCATGTGTAAAAATGAAAAAAACACTAAATCTTATTTTTATACATCTTACTTTCACATGCAAACAGCATTTCTAATAGATTTATATGTTTAAAAATAAGTAAGATGTATATATTTTATTTTATATACAATTATATCTATATATATTTTGGCAAAAATCTGACAATATGATATAATACTTCATGTAGGTGACTTTTCATTTTATATGAACATATTGTCAACGATTACAACGAAAAAAGATTAGATTTAGAATTAATTTATACAAAATAATATTCCTATCTTCAATATGTATATAGATGTAAGAGTTATTTTCTCTCTGTAATATAAAATAAAGAAATAAATAACGAACGTTGAAATAAGAAGCGCAAATACGAATAGCTGTCAAAGAATCTCCTTTTGCAACATACTTGTTTTTTACTTTTAGTATGAAATTTGCATTTGATAATGACTGAAACTAATAATTGTGCTTGATTGTGCGCACTATCATATACACTTTCGTGAAAAAGCTTCATTAATATGATATTTTACCGCACCTCTTTTTTGCGCATGTATGTTTTCTTTTAATTTTTCAAGTGTGTATGATTATTATATTAGCTTAACTTAATAGCCATATGCCGGCTGACTAACACGCTAACATAACAAACAACACCTACTCAGGGAACAGGTAGCGCATACGGACGTGTCTTCGCCTCCTGGATCTCCGACTACGTACAGGCGATTCAATAGTCGCGAAGAAAACGTATTCTCGAGACTAACCGCGAGTAGACAACCAATCGCGTCTGAACCGCAACCGATGAAAGGAATCATCTCGCAGTATCAGGGCAAGGTAAAAAGGGCAAATTAATGATCTTTTTTTAATTCTCTCTTCTGACGTGAAATTTTTTTTTTTTAATATAATTCTTCCAGATACAACCACGAGCCATTTTGCAATGTTCTCACGTAGCAGAAGGACACAGCAAAGCTGTTCTGACTATATGCGTGACTTCGGATCTACTCTTCAGCGGTTCGAAAGGTACGTGAATGTGATATCGAAAATTTCTACATAATAATTGCGTGCATAGTTAAAATGTTATCCCGCGAATTTTCAGATCGCACTGTGAAGGTATGGGATTTAGAAACGGGAATCGAGAGTATGACTTTAAGCGGACATCCTAATAATGTGGTCGCCGTGAAATATTCTGCTATACATCGGCTTTTATTCAGCGTGTCCGCGGCATACGTTAAAGTCTGGGATTTAAGAGCCGGCAGCTGTGTAAAAACGTTATTCTCCTCGGGTCAGACTCAGACCGGTCCGATCGCATTATCGACTCCGTCCAGGATGCTGCAAGTTCCCGTAGGGGAAACAACGATTAATGATTTGGCGCTTAGTTTGGACGAACAGGAATTGTATACAGCATCCAGCGATAAAGTCAGAATATGGGATCTTCGTAAATTGACGTATACTGCTAAATTAAACATGCCGCACACAGCGGCCGTTATGTGCTTGGCTGTCGCAGAGGATGGCAGAGTGATAGCGGGTAGTAAGGATCATCTAATATCTCTAGCCGAGCCGAATATGTCCGGTTCATCCATCAGCTTAGCGCCACCGCACTATGATGGGGTTCAATGTTTAACTACGATCGATTCCACGCTATTTTCCGGTACGTTTTTATTTCGGTTATTAACATAAAATCAATGTACAAAAACTTTTTATCTGAATTATTTTTCAGGCTCTAGAGATATGTGCATTAAACGATGGGATCTGAGTAAAATGGAGCTAGTTCAGTCTCTCAATAATGCCCATAAAGATTGGATCTTGGGATTGTGTACGATAAATAATGGTTCCGTAATGATCTCCGGATGCCGCGGTGGTATACTCAAGGCATGGTCCGTTCCCAAGGATTATTCGGGAGAATGCACACCTATGGGAGAAGTTCGGGCGCACACTTCTGCCATCAATGCTATCGCGACCAATCAGCAGCATATATTTACAGCGAGCAAGTAAGTAAAAAAATATCTTGACACTTTTATATATTCGGCCGTGTCCAAAATAGTTGATAGTTGTTCGCAGATCATGAGATTAATGTACATGATTGATTAGATACTTGGGTTCAGCTATGGACCATACTACGATATTCCAGGTGAAATAACGGTCTCGGATGTTGATTTCAGCTCTGGAGAGGTGAAGCTGTGGCGTATACCCGATTCTTCATTATCGATGTCTATATCCACAGTTTCCCTTTAACTTTATTTGCTTTTTGCTTGTACATTAATGTGTTGTGCATTTGGCTTATATACATATATATATATTTTTTTTTATATTTTTTTTCGGTAATGTGCATGTTTTGTCTAATTGAGTTTAATGTAATGATGTATTCTACATTACAATGTAAATATAATGTGGCAATAGGGCCATGTTCATTATGCTTATAACATTCATCGAATATTATCATACGTTAGATCATTTTACACAGTATTATATTTATGAAAATGCTTTAAAATTAAAGAAAAACGTGCAAATATTCTATAAACTTAAAGTCTATTTTTGTTTGCACTTTATATCTACATATAACAATGTAATAATTGCCAAAAATTAAAAATTAAATTCTGAAGATAATCAAATTTAAATACACGAGATCGTTTGTTTGCCTAACTTTATAGATACTTTTTTTTATGGAAGACAATACATAAAATTGTTTTTGTTAGTCGAATCAAAATGACAAAAATTATATTTAGTAATCTCAATCAAAGTATACTTAATAATCAATTTTGCTTAAATCTATTAGAATCTAAGACTGTGTATGAATTTAATTTATATATGTTATTACTTGCTTCTATGTTGTTTACTCCACTTTGGTGCTTTGCATGGTCATCATGTCGATACGAAGCGATGGAACTGTGAGATTGTGGAATTACTGTAAACGAGACACAAGGACCTTCCACAGGAGCAACTCATTGAAAAGCTAACACGTATCATATTACTAAATATTGTATTTAATTTGCAATTATACAGTTTAAATGATAATGCACTTGAGTACATCTGTTTAGTTTGTATTTTTTATACATATGTTTAGTTCATATTTTTTATACCTTGCTATTATATTGATTTTTTATGGTATTATTGAGAATATATTCTCCAAATAACTTTTTTATATTCTTTGACTCAATGCATACTTTTAATAAATGTTAAGTACATGTATGTGATAATTATAAAAAAAATGTAAGACAATATGTTAAATTGAACAAAATTAATTGAATTACAATGTTAAGAAAATCTGTCTGAAATAGGAATTATGTGCATTATCATACGCCTAATGCTACAAGAATTTAGATAAAATGTTATCTGAAAGGAACAAAAAAAAGGCTATGTGTTATATAATATTTATTTTATTAAGAACATAAAGATATGGTCGTAATCATAATAATTATAATATTTATTCTTAGTACAAATAATAATTGTCGGTTAATACTGTACAGTCTGAGGTCTCTGTAGGTTCCAAATACTGGATATTGTCAGGGTTGGCTGTTATTCAATCTTCTTCTGTGAAAATTTTAAAACAGTATGCGACATTTAAAACAGTTATTTCTTAATGTTATATGCTCATAATTGCTACAAAAAATAAATTATATAAAAAAAAAGAAAAAAAGAAAAGCACATTGTATTGTAGAAATTTAATTGATTAATAGAAAGTTTTTGCTACATACCTCTTTTTCTTTTTATGCGCGGTAAGTGATTCTTGACCACTATCGTCCTCGCTATCCTCGGATTGACTACTACTAGTACTACTCGACGAACTACTCGATGAACCGCTCGAGGAATCGCTGGCAACACCAGTGTCCGTTTTTACATCTATGCTTTCCGCCAATGCTGCTAGTTCAGGTTCTTTATCATAGAGTACTTGTAACCATTTCTGCGACAATTTCGGCCTTCCTCGCACCTGGTTGCAACAAGTTGTTTAATATTACATGCTTGTAAATAACTTTTTTATTACAACCATGTGTTTAAATATTCTTGCACATGCAACTTTTTTGATATTTTTGATAATATTTCAATATTATCATAAATAAGATATTTTGCATCGGATTCTTACCGTTTTGTGCCAAACCACTGGGAAGTTCGTGCGTGAACAGAAATTCTGTGTCACTGCTATAGTTTGATCAAGATTTAAGACAATATGCCACCAACCACCAGGAATAAAAACGGTCTCACCAGGAACTTGTAGAATCTCTATCGGGCGGCAATCTTTCGGCCATGTAGGTAGCTTTGTGCGGGGATAGACAATAGAAAACCATGTAATAGCTTCGTCCCTCTGCTTACCACCTTCGGCTGCGGTTACCTTTAAAAGCTCGCGAGGAGTATGCGTAGGAAACAGACACCATCGTTTATGACCAGAAATTAATGCATTCCATGCACTGGTACCTAACGGGTCTATGTGTATTCCTGTACCTGATAGACACACATACACATACTATTATATGACTTTTTATTAAAATATATAATGAATTATAATAATTTCTGATCTAATATTTGTTGTAAAAATAATTATAAAGTAAAAATAAATATAATATAGTAGGAGCGTTTTAATGAGGCCAAAAATTTTTAATTATACAACATATATGATTATACAACATATATATTGGCTCCAAAGTACTTACCAGACCTTGCAGGACCCATAACAAACCAACGGTATGGTGGCCTCCGATGTTCTCCGGCATAACGAAACAGATCATCCCGAAAATATCTAGGAATTATATAATCTTCCAACAATCTTTTTCGCCTTGGATGTTCACCGAACGAACTATCAAAAATGTATAAAGGAGAATCATCTTCATTATTAAACATGTAACGAATGTAATACTTCATCTTCATTTTTACACTGTATCCCTCATTGTCTTCTCCGCACTTAAACTTCTGATTGCGATATTTCTTTGCTAACTTCTGTAATCACATAAGAGAAGAGAATTTAGAAATTAAAAATGTTGTAGAATTTGTACAATCAATTTTATTAGTGATATCCAATGGGTTTATATCCATTAATAATAAAAAACACATCTTTGCTTTTATAATTGCAAAGCACAAAAAGAATCAAGTCAAGTTGCATATTATCAAATATATAGATTTTTGATATAGATACACTGGATATATTAACATAATCAATTGTATATATTAGAGATGTGATAAGATAACAAACCTCTATAGTCCACTTGTGCTGGGCTCTCCAGCCATTTTGAACACCTCGTATTATCACAGGTTTGTAAGGTTTCTCATACTTTTCTACAAAATCTTCCGTAGTCACTTCGGATTCATTAATTCGTTCGGCATTGTCCTCAAATTCCCAAAATTTTCGAAAATTCTTGCAATAATTGTGCTGGGTCCATGCAGTCTTATCGGCAAGCTCTAAAAATACAATATAAATAAACTTTCAACAATGAATTTTTAATCTTCAAATCTCGTGATTCAGATCATTTAAATTAGCTTTGTTTTAAATTGTATAATGCAACAGGAATATTAATGTCGACAAATATTCAACATAAATCATATACCGAGTTAAATTAGCGAATAAAATGGAAATTAGAAATGGTAAATGAATTAAGACTATCGGGAAATCGAATTACATCATCGTCATCCAAGGTCTTTGTGAAGAAGGGGAGGGGAGAAGTAGTAGTGTGTAGTATTGGATAAATCTTTTTCGTTCTTCCTCGGGACGATCATATGGGAAAGAATTAGCAAACGATATAATTTTGATTTATACACCAAAATAGAGCTCGGACATTTAAAAGCTGCGTGTAATAGATAAATGAGAAGAGACAAAAAAGCCGAAAGAAAGCGAATATCGATATTAAGATCTTGCCGTTTTTACGATGTAGGTTATAAATCACAAGTTCCATTTTCTTTACCTGGTCGAGCCTTCCTTTTCACTTCTCTGATTCTCTTTTTGTCGCGATGATCCAGTTCCCATTTATCCGTCATGACTACGTTTATATATTATTTAATTAAACTAATTGCGTAGTATATATTTACAAAGAGATTATACTGAGTAGATATTTAAAAACGCATTGCAAAACGTTGAACGACGTTTAGTAATAACCTGTAATGACGGATGGTAATCGGATTCAGTGTTGCCAAATCGAGAAAAAATATTTTACCAAAGCATTAGAATTTTTGTTTGTTTGGAATCCCTAGAAAATTTTATACTTGAAATGAGATAAATATCGAAGAAAGGATTCTCTCCGTGAATATATATTCGTTATTAATTATACATAAAATATGAGATTCGAGTAGCATCCATTAATTCTATTTCGTATTCGCTGTTCATGTTTACTCACTCAGTGCATAGTGCATATTCATCTTTAGTAATTTATTAGATCGCGTGTAATTTAACACTAGTGGAACGTACCACGTGTCATTCAATTATCAATTTCATCGGAAAAATAATTACGTAAGAATTGGGAAAAAATAATTATATTGAATGAATTTCGTCATATCTATAGAAAAAAGAGGGGCTGCGACTAGAAACACGATGAAACGTATTCGCGTTAAAATATTCATGTATAATTAGATACCGAATTCGGAGGAAAAATATTCTCTCGATGAAAAGTTCATGAGAAAATAGAAATTTTCGCTCTCGAAGAAATCATATTTGCGTGAGGGGAAATGACGGGAGAATGATCGAAAGGAAAAAGAAAGAAAGAAAAAATGCAGTAGCCTACGTGATAATATTCGGACCGGATGTGCTGCCGCGCGAGCACGCACGGCAGATGGAAGAGGCACACGACGCCATGTCCCAATGTCTTCGCCATGTTTTGATGTCGTCATCCCGCTCCCCCTCGCCACTCCCCCTTACCCCCTTGGATGTGTTACGCCGTGCAGCACAATAGCCTGTCGTGTTTTTTAGCGTGTGTTTTTCCGTAGATTCAAATCGCTCGTTCGCGGCGGTTCCTGGTGGCTTGGCCCTCGTCGCGTATTCTCCAGCACCCTCCCCGTTCGATCGTATGCACGCCGCGCGAGGCTGGATAACCCTGCTCGTAAGAGATTCGCTGGGCCCGCGGATGTCTTCATGTTTGTGAAGTAGAGTTGCGGGGAGGGTCAACGAGCATCATCTACGCAGTGATCGTGTCTCGGTGCGAGACGGGAGAATCGATCGAACCGCTCGCCGCCACTTACGTTAGCACTGCCTCCCGCCGTTGACTCTTTTTATTTCGATCGACGGCGTCAACACGATTTGACGTTTTCTTCTTGGCGTCGCCAAGACGTGGTTACATCACGCAACCCTGAGGGGGCGGATCCAGCGGATCCATCGGATCTTAGAGAAACGGGCAGAGCGCGCCTCGCGTGCGTGCGTACGTACGTACGTGCGAACGTGCGTGCGTGCGTGCGTGCGTGCGTGCGTGCGCGCCTTACGTTCTCCTTTCACGTCTTCGTCTTGATTATACGAAGAGACAGGAGAAAAGGGATTTGTTGATAAAATGGAGTTACGTCTGCATTCGCCAGCAGGAGCGGAACCGATTGTGTATCAGTGGCCTCTTACCTCGGGATCGGGGTCGGTGAGTTGATTATTTAAGAAAAAAAAAGCTACGTAATATTACAGTGACATGCATCTGACAGATTGAGTTGTATCAATTTTTATGAAGAGCATGTTTGTTTATTTTATCCATTTATTTATTCTTATAATATTAATCTTTTCCTTCTATATTGTATTGCTTTACTACTATGTATTATTATATGTTATTTGTATACATTATAGGATCGTCATGATGGAGCTTTGGACGTTATTGAAACTATGCGATGGGTTTGTGAAGATTTGCCAGATTTGAAATTACCCTTAGAGAATAATATCCTTTGTAATTATGATCCAAGAGATTACGAAAGTATGAAAAGCTTGTGTGACAGATTCAACAGAGCAATTGATAGTTTAGTACAATTGGTACGTGTATTTTTATTATACGGCATTGTATAGGAAATATATTAAATGTAATCTATACATAGACAAATGTTACCATTACATACAACTGTTGCGATACAAATGTTATGATTATATATTATATAATTGGGAATATCTACAGGAAAAAGGTACCAGCTTACCATCCCAGAGATTAAATAAAAGACCTAGTAGAGGTTTACTTCGTCACATACTCCAACAAACTTATAATCAAGCTGTGGTCGAACCAGATAAGTTAAATCAATATGAACCTTTTTCACCGGAAGTTTATGGTGAAACGAGTTATGAGCTTGTATGTCAGATGATTGATCAAATCGATGTGACGGAGGACGACGTCTTTGTTGATTTAGGATCTGGAGTAGGTCAAGTAGTTCTCCAGATGGCAGCTGCAACTTTATGCAAAATTTGTATCGGTGTAGAAAGGGCTGATGTACCATCAACATATGCACAGGTATAGTTAATTAAGTTAACAATTATAACTTAATCGTTGATTGTAATTATATAAATAAATATGTCCATTTATATAATTATATTATATAATATTTATACAGTTTTAATATTGTACTGTATTATAATAAATGAATTATTATCATTATAGAGCATGGAGATAAACTTTCGCAAATGGTTAAATTGGTATGGAAAACGATGCGGGGAATATCGTTTGGTGAAGGGAGACTTTTTAGCGGATGAACATCGTGAAAGTATTACTGGAGCTACGATAGTTTTTGTTAATAATTTTGCGTTTGGCCCGACAGTTGATCATCAATTAAAAGAACGCTTCGCTGATTTACGAGACGGCGCTCGTATAGTATCCTCGAAATCGTTCTGTCCATTGAACTTTCGAATAACGGATAGGAATCTGAGTGGTAATATATACTTGTCTACATTAATATAAATACAATACTTCACAATTTTTATCATACAATTTTTAATTGCCCAACAGATATAGGCACAATAATGCATGTCTCAGAGATGTCGCCATTAAAGGGTTCTGTCTCTTGGACTGGTAAGCCGGTGTCGTATTATTTGCACGTAATTGATCGAACTAAATTAGAACGTTATTTCCACCGCTTGAAAAACAATAAACAAGGTGGCTTAGATGAAAACTCTGATTCTGTGATAAGCAACACTGCCAGCAATAGTAGTAAGGTTTCTAATAGGAATGAAAGGAGTGACAGAGCCAAGAGAGACCTTTCAAGACAATTGGACAGTCCAAATCATTCAGAGCAGCAAGGAACAAATAGTGACTCTGATTTAGACGAGAATTCTATCAAAAGTCGTCGACAGCCGAACAAGATACGGAGAAAATTCAATAGAAAAACTACGAACGGTATTACGAGAGCTCCTGCTAGAGGTAGACAAAGAGGAAGAGGCGTTAAAAGAGCCAAGCCTAAGAAGACGATCAATATATCTGGATTAGATCTATTACATAGTCAAACTTTGCTCAGTACATCACCTCAAGCTCTTGGCAAAAAACCTCCACCTGCTCCTGGTTGTGTAGATCAACAATTGTCTTCATTGTCGCTTTCTTTACAGTCGCATTCCACCTCAGTACACGAGGAACTCAGTATACCATCCGCTCCGTCCGCGACTCCTTATGCTCTGCAAATACTTTTGGACTTATATAGGTAATTGCTTTATATTTTTTTTTTCCCTATCCTTTTTTCTACTCATTTTATGATTGAAATATATTATGATATATCGCATATATTTGTTACAGGGACCAATTCATGCTCATGTTAGAATCAATGAGAACACCCACCTACAAAGTATCTGTTAATACGGATATCGCGAAAGAGAGAGAAAGAAACTCTAAGCTTCAGTCGAGAGCAGCGCAATTGGAGAAGCAAATTAAAGTACTCATAGATGATAGTGTGGCTCTCTTGAAGGCGAGAATGACTGAATTAGGTATCAATGCTACGTCACCTGGGGATTTGTTAGCAAAAGCCAAGGAAATAGTACTAAGACATAAACAGTTACAAGCTAAGGCGAGCAAATTGCAAGCACAAGTGGCGTCCATGGAAACTGAACAAAACAGACTAGTGGCGCTTAGACATCAAGAGTTGCAGGAAAAATATAATGGTCATGGAAGCATGAACGGCATAACAAATGCACCTCAATCGCTTACTCAAGATTATATATTAAAAGAAATTTCCGCCACTCTTTCCCAGCGTAAACGATTACATTCTCAAGTGTGTATCTTATTTATTTATTTATTTAAAGTCATTTATTAATCGATTTTTAATTTATACAATTATATTATTTTTCATCTGTCTAATCTTTTTTTTTTTTTTTTTTTTCCCCGTTAGATGCATTGTTGAAATAGATGTATTTTTTTCCAAAACAGGTCTCAAAATTAGAGCACGAGTTAAATGTTTTGGAGAGAACAAGTAACGAGAAGCAAGTCGCTGCACTTGCTCAACAACAGAGGGATATGATAGGAAATAAACACTCGCAAAATTTACATCATCAACAGCAGGGTAGTAAAAATGGAACAACACGAAAAAGTAGGGAAGGCCGTTCGAGATCACAGGAATGGCCCGATGTGCCAGACATAGGAAAGATACAGGAGAATAACCCAGAAATATTAGCGCAAAAGATATTGGAAACTGGAAGGCAGATAGAAGCAGGCCGTATCCCACATAGGCAGAGTACAAATGGCAACAATAATTCCCGAACTAGACTGCCACAAGCATCTCTCAGTTTTTCTAATGTATCATCCGCTAATTCGTCCACGCAATCACCACAGACTGTCAATAATGATGTGTCAAATAGAACTCAAGAACCACCTAAAATCGTCAATTTTGAGGACAGATTGAAAAGCATCATCACAAGTGTATTGAACGAGGACCAACAGAAGAGGACTAAGCAACAACAGATGCAGTTGCAATTGCAAAGTCAATCTGAGTCTGACAAAAAGCGCATTCCATTGCCGCAAAGTGTTTCTACTCCGGATTATACTCAGGTAAGTATATTGATCGATTTATTTTTTCTTCTTGTCTTTAGCGCGCTTTGCACTCGTTCTGCATTCCCAGTGATACTTTAACAAGAGATCGCGGTATTGTAGGTTTCACCTGCGAAGCTAGCGCTTCGCCGTCATCTCTCGCAGGAACGCATTTCATCATCTCATTCGACATCGTCCGACAGATCGACGGTTGATTCTAGACAATCATCGAGTCATGACAATCGACTTGTAACTGGAGGAAGTGGATTACTTGTCTCTACCGTCGGTGAACTTATGAACGGAGAGATAGAAAGGACTCTGGAGATATCCAATCAGTCTATAATAAATGCCACCGTTGACATGAGCACAATAATAAGACCGGAAACCGTATACTCTCCCATTAGTAGACCAGCGAGTGCTGAAGGAGACGCCGGTTTGTCAACTTTGGCACATGTAGCTAGTTATGTGCCCACTTCTTCAGGAGCTTCCACTTCCACAGCTAGTTCAAGATCGTCCGTACTCTTTACTCCAGTAACACAGCCGCAAAGGTATTTAGATCTCGATACAATTATTTTTGCAATCCATTGATATATGCTATTATGACTGAAAATGTATCGCTTGCATGCAGGTATACACCGGTCCAGTTACCGCGAGCGGACATTAAGCCTTATCACGAATCCTACTTCTCGGATAATCCCGCTCAATCACTCACACAATCCCATTCAGCGCCTCTACATTCGTCGTCTCAAGCTACATCAAATGGGGAATTATTACCTGTAGAAGGGCTCGCAGCATCATTACATGCCCGAATATTGAACAACCATAATAATAGCGGTAAAACCGAGTCGACCCTCTCCAGCAATAGAAGGTAATAATAATATATCGAAACGATCTTAATATCAAGAGATTGGTCAAGCATAATTCGTTCAGCAACATTTGTTCCATTCATAGGTTTCAGCCATATCCACGATACGCAACGAACAGTAATAGTAATAGCAACAACGCAAGTACGACAAGTGCAAATGCAGTAACAGCAATTTGCCAGTCGCAAACGTCAATGTCTATAAAAACGGAAGCGGTTATATCATCGGTAAGCACAAGCGGAGCGCCTTTGAGTCCTCTCGTGGAACCGCATTCTAATACATCGACGCCGCTAGTCGATGAACCTCAGATGACGACGCAAAGGCAACGAAACGTCGTTGGAGATGACGGTAAACGGAATAATCTAACGCTTTTTGGACGCTTCTGAAAACGTCCCGTTAGATTAGTATGAAATGTATATGCTTGTGGAATGAAACTGTGCTCCAATTGAGTATGCTTCGGTACAATAGCTATGGAAGATTTTTCGTAATACGTGAAGCGAGCTATAAAATTATATAATATAATATTTAGTAAACAGGCCGCATTATATAAATTCAAGATGTTAAATAACGCAATTATCTTGAGTAACACTGTACTAATTGTCAATTTAATCCGACTCGCGAGAATACATCTCTCTTTACGCAATTTTCTTTCTTGCAAGAATATGTACAGCTGTCTCTGTTTCATTATCTTATTGTTAATATTCTTATCAGCTATACATAAAGAATGTAAAATATTATGATACTGCTGAAAATATTATAAAATCTTCGCGCTATATAAATACCACTAAACGCTACCTTGCTTAGATTTTCTAGACACTATTATATTAATTTTTTTTCTCTATGCATCTCTCCACGTATTTACATGCACTAATGGTTTAGCTTATCTTATGGAGCTGGTCTTTTGACTTTTATTTATATTTATTTTTGTTGTTGTTTGCTATATTTGTTAGATGCACTGTAGCTGTTTATTGGTTAGTTCTCTCTGTCACATACTCGATCTCAAAATCCCTGAGGCTTGTTTTATTAGAGATTGAGACACACACACAGATCACAGAGAAGGGAGAAATGAAAAAATACACGGCTGCCTGTGGGTTGGTTCGTCGGTACGTTGTCACCGGTGAGTTGTCCCACGGGGGTCAAAATTCATTTTGTTTTATTCGATTCTCTAATTCGTAAATTATATATAACAGTTTATTTTTATTTATCTTTTCTCCTTGCCTTATGCGTGAATGCAAGAGCAGCATTTATATTCTCACTTATTTTGAAAAAGGCACTATTAGTTTAGAAATCAGTTTCCATGAAAATAAGCCACAGACTCGCGCAAGGATAAAAATTTGATTTCATGGATAAATTATATGTACATAGATATAGCATGTTACAGTTTGAATAAATATATTCTAATTGGTGGGCTTTATTTTACTTTTAGTGCATGTTGCATGTGAAAATTTTTAAATATTTTTATTTATTTTGCTCTAGTATCACGTTCAACTTTCAATGCAACTTTTTCAATTTAATCAATTGATACAACATATATTTATTGTATTAATATTAATATATCTTCATTTTTTGCATATATTTTTCAGCATATGTTACATTCTATGTAGTTATAACTGTTTGTAAATGATGTAGCAATCATAGCTAAAGAAATTGATTTTATTTTTTAAATTTACAAACTATCATTTCTATCACATATATTCTATGTTCAAAAAAATCAAATTGAAATTTAACTGACTTTAAATTGTATTCTTTTGTTTTAGTTGTTTAAATAAAAAATGTATCTGATTTAATGTTTTAAAAGATGCTTTAATATTTTTTCTTCTAAATCTTTACATACACAATCTTTATATTGTATATATTGCTTACTAATAAGTAATATATATATATATATATATATATATATATACATATATACATATATATATATATATATATATATATATATAATAATATATATATAAGAAGTATATATATATATATATATATATATATATATATATATATATATATAAACTTTATATTAACTTATGTAGAAACTTTTCATGTAACTTTTATCTTGTAGACGACTTATAGTTTTTAATATATATTAAAAAACTATATTATTATTGATAAAAATATATTTAAAAAAATCATAATTTACATTATATTGTCATACTATTGTACCAGAGTTATTGGCTTATTTTTATGAAAATTTGATAACATATAGCTTGTGTAACACTTTATTTATATGACATTATGATGACTGATTGAGATTTACTTTGCAGATGGAGAAGCTGATTGGCAGGATCGTATTAGCTCAGGATTTGATCGCTTGGTCGCCTTTGCTTCCACAGAATTAGATAAACGTAGACGATCGACAGAAGGAGTGAATACAAGTCCCGATAGTGGCCTGGGTTCAGATAGCGCGGTGGCGGGACCACCGCCTGTAATACCTTCACCTGACGAAGCGTTAGGACCACCAAGAACCCCATCCCCGACTAGTCCTCGTCCTGCAAATCTATCCAGCAGTAATCCTCCGAGCGGCGCATCCTCTTCGGTACCTTTGAAGTACCAACGACAACCAGATCCTGAGCGACATCACTTTAAAAAGAAGTTTTTTCATCGCGATTGGAATAATTCTGCGAGTACTAGCAAATTTCGTCCTAAAGGTAAAGATTGGGATTGGAATCATTCCGGGCAATGGCCTTCGAATGACGAACAATCTTAACTCAATTTATATGTAAAAAATAATTTTCTATGTGATCGACGAAAAAGAGTTTCCATTGCTTTTCCGAATGCAGGCAAAACGAGAGAAATGGTTTTATTTATTTATTTTTTTTTTCCTCCTCTTTAAAAATATTACATATTCAGATTTATTTTTATTTCATTATTAATAGCTCTCTTGTACAGTAATATTGTCTTGTCTTGTAATAACGAACGGCATATTTAATTGCGAAGTACAATACAAAGGAACGTACATATGTTTGTATCATTTGATCGATAAAAGATTAATAGAATAAGAGACAAGGTTACATCTATGTGAGCGTTTAAACGAAATCAATCCTGACAAACACGCTTGTGGTTCACTTAGTATAAAATATATTTGTATTACAATGAATATAGTTACGAGACTAATTAATAAGATGATAGGATTCATCAATGCAAGTTATGCGGATTGAAATTGTAAGGCTATTAGGAATTACCCATATATATTGGAAGGAATTTACAGACTTTAAAAGAAGGTTATGAAAATATTACTCGCTAATGTAGCATTTTAACTTATTATTATAATTATCATTATTATCAGGTTTTTTGTAAGGCTTTGCGAATAATTATCTCACCGATTTAATCTTTTTTAACACAATTACACAATACTATCGAGTTCATATGCCGTGTCTATAGGTACAAAATGTCTTGTAATCTACGCCTGTATACACACACACACACACATATATACACATAGTAATATCATAGGTAGACATGTTAGGTACTTTAGAGAAATATAGAAACGATCACACATAATATGTATGTATGTATGTATGTATGTATGTATGTATGTATGTATGTATGTATGTATGTATGTATGTATGTATGTATGTATGTATGTATGTATGTATGTATGTATGTATGTACGTACGTATGTATTATAATGTATGTATTTACCTGTGTGTGTGTGTGTGTGTGTGTGTATCTGGTTGTCTGTGTTGTATGCATGATCGTATGTATCACAGGCGTTTTACGGTAGACTGATAGAAAGAGCAATTGGCATTGGCAAGAAAAAAAAGAAAAAAGGACAAGCCAGCAAAAAAACCTTTGTGTGTTCGTAGCAAATATCTGCTGCAAATTTTACATGCGGCTATATCTTCCACCATTTCTGGAAGATGTATACCTAAGTGTTCACTGTGGTTCATAGAAAATTGTGGCAACGAACCGCAAAAAAAATAGTCACTTAAAATACAATTGTGTTTTAAAGTGGGAAGTTGAAAGTGTGAATTTGTTTTTTGGTACACATCGCATAGATTATTGTACAACCATGCGGAATAGCCAAAGAATGGTAGAGTTGGCGAGTCGATTTACAAAAGTTTTAATCGGTGCACCCGTATTGGGCAGTGTGTCCAATATCTTTTTTCGGTGCTCCAAAATGGAAAGTCGAGTGAACGTCATATAAACATCAAGTAGTAATACTTCAAGACGCTTTAAAAATGCGATGCGACATTATATGTATAAAGATCTTTTCTTTTTTGCGTTGCCGAATTATCCTGATCATATATTATATATATATGGAAGGGTTATCACACATGTTAGACTGTGAGAAATTATAGTTAACGTATTATTTAATATATATATATACATATATATATATATTCCCTCTCTATATATGTCATTATACATTTGTAGTTATAACGAGCATTGCCAAGCATGCTAGATACACTGCCGAAATTTCTATGAATTAATTTTATTATTGATCACAATTATTATTTATTGTTTTTATTGAGATATTTTAATACTATTACTATTTGTAAAACAAGTATAACGTTTTTTCTCTTTCATTTCTACCTTCCCGCATTTAACGGTTTTCTAGCGGTATTTATAAAAGATAACATTATAAATGAAACAATTGCTCTCTTTTTCTCTCCCTGATTATTAATATAATTATCATTAGCTCCTTTACTGAAGCAAATTTACACGAAACGATATCCAATATAATGACAAATTTGGAGATTGATTGTGGAATCTAAGAATTCAAATCGTCAATTAAAGATAAGTGTGTTACCTGTGGCATACTACACATATCAGCGGTAAATCAATTTTTTACTGAAAATTAAATTAAAAATTACATCACGCAAGTAATATAGATAAATCATAAATTATATAATTACAATTCGAAATCAAAATATATATATACGTACATAAAAATACGTACAAATAGAGTTAGCAAGAGATGTTAATGACATCACGGATGTTTTTGAATACAGGTGCCAGCATTGCATTTTATATATGAATTTCTGAAATGATAAAAAAGTATGCGGGTTTTATAACGCGTATATGTGTATATATGTATTCAAAAATATATAAAGACGTTAATATTATAATCTTTCAACTACTCTTGAACTTGAAATAGCATGTGGTAGAGCATGCCGTCCTCCGTATTAAAATTGATGTTGATAGTTTTATTGAACAAAGCGTATGCTCATAATACGCCGGACACCGAAGTGATATTGCTACCGATATGGGATTCAAAAGGTGCATTGGAGGTATGTATTCTTATTATGTGATAATAGCATTTTTTATTTTTTAAATACCTGAGAAAAAGATCATATTAATCAAGTATATATGTATATACATTTGATTTTTATTTGATTATGGATTGTTATAATGAACTTTTTTTCCCGAGTAGATATCGAGAAAAAGAAAAGGTTTTTAATATATCGATTATCCGATTTGTGCACAGATTCCATTAACTTTTAAAGTATTTGGGCAATTGATTCAGCTGAGCCTACGTAGAAACGACAAAATTGTATCGTCCGAGTTTCAAGTATGGAAACATAATACTAGAGGC
Organism: Cataglyphis hispanica; assembly: GCF_021464435.1. Taxonomy (NCBI): domain Eukaryota; kingdom Metazoa; phylum Arthropoda; class Insecta; order Hymenoptera; family Formicidae; genus Cataglyphis; species Cataglyphis hispanica. Next base: position 2,133,255 of record NC_065960.1, on the reverse strand, counting down.
ATCACGGAAGAGTTATCGCAATTAAATGCACCAGATCCTTGCTATTATCTTCACGAAGATCATATCGGCTCCGCAGCCATAAGTTTCTGCCAAGGACATGGATTGGTCTGTGGTATTCCTAAAAAGAAATAAAAGTTCTATTATTTTACTCATTCTTTCTCTATTTCTTTTTTTGATCGTTTAGCGTATGCGTAATATAAAAAATGAATGTTTCTTTATTAAAAGTAGCACGGCCTCGTCTTTCTGGAGAACGTCATGTTAGAGATTACGCCGTTACGAAGCAGCATCGAGTCTTCGCCCTTACTAATCGACAATGATCGTTATATCAAGGAAGAAACCGATTTTCTTGGTAAACCTCATGTGGTTAAACGATCACCCATCCGAACTCGGAACCTCGAAACTCTGAAGCAAGCGCGAGCTACGAAAGAGCGATTGACGTTAGAACTGGCCGTCTTCTTCGATGAGGCGGCGTATAGTTTATTCTCGCCCTTCTTAGATGGGGACGATAAAAAGATTCGCGATATGTTATTAGCGTACGTGAACGGCATCCAAGCGTTATACCATCATCCGAGCCTTGGTGTCCCAATCGACATCTCGTTGATACGTTTGGACGTTATTCAGAGACAGCCGCTGGATCTACCCCACTTCGACGGCGAGAGAGGCGGTCTGTTGGATTCGTTTTGCAATTATGCGAACGCCCGTAATCCCACGGAGGATACTCATCCGCGTCATTGGGACATGGGTCTTTATGTGACCGGATTGGATCTTTATGCGCTCGAAGATGGAAAGAGGAACGGCGCTACCATGGGATTAGCCACCGTCGGCGGTCTGTGTATCCCGCTCTATTCCTGCGTGCTAGCAGAATTAGGGGTCACGGATCAGTTCGGGAAGCCGTATCCGTCCGCAGGTTTTACGTCGGTTTTTATCGCCGCTCATGAAATCGGCCACAAGTAAGTTATCTTTAAGCGATAAGAGAGCTAAAAGAAAATCTATAAAATAATCAAATATTAATATATATAATTATATATAAAATAAGCTCATATATATGTGTGTGTTTTCCTTATATAAATTTATATATATATAATTATATATACGGGCAAGTTTCTAAAATTTTATTTTCTTTAGAAAATAATGGGAAAATTATTTTAATTATTTTTCAATTAATTATTCGTATTTTTTATATATACAATATACGGACAGAAATTATACAAGAGAAAGAAAATACATAATTATATATAATTATATATAATTCATAATTATACATAATTAAATATAATTATGTTTATATTTGATTATATATATGGAGACGGAGATGAAATATGACCTCTGTTCGTTTAAAAGTTTAGGAATGCATCATGACTCGAGTGGCAACGCGTGTCCGAAGGACGGATACATAATGTCTCCCAGTAGGGGTGTTCGAGGTGAGACAGTATGGTCTGACTGCAGCCGCGAGATAGCCAAGACGCTCTCGCAAACGAAACCTTGTCTCCTAGATTGGCCCGAACCAGGAAACACCTCGGACGCGGCTACGCACGATCATTATTCGCGTTATCGCAACATACCCGGAAGAGAATGGACCGCCAAAAAGCAGTGCGAATTACTCCTACGCGACAAGGACGCGAATGCCGTCACGTTGTATGAGTCTTGTCAATCCCTGCGATGCGAGACACCTCACAGAAGCGGATATTACTTCGCAGGACCAGCGCTGGATGGTTAAACATCTTTTTCATGCTAAATATGCCAGATACGCTATGACGTTAAGCTACTTTATTTATTTATTTCTTTTTTTTTTCAAGGAACTCATTGCGCACCCGGCAGGGAATGTCGCGGTGGAGAATGTGTTCCTGTTCTCGAACAGCCATCTGATAGCGAAAGAGGTAGCTGGGGCGAATGGAAAGAAGATTCCTGCAACAGCGGTTGCTTGCAACGATCTAGAGGCGCTCGAATTAGACGACGATTTTGCAAAGATCGAAATAGAATAGAGACGAGCTGCAAAGGACCGTATTACGATGTGCTCTTGTGCAATGACGAGAAACTTTGCAGAAAGAAGCGCAGAACGATCGGCGAGTTCGCTACGTTGAAATGCGCCCTTTTCAGCGAGAGGCTGTCGGAATTGGATGGTGCAGCGAAGGGATTGCAGGCGGAACACGAGGCTGATAGACCCTGGATGGCCTGCGCGATATTTTGCCAACGAAAGGACATTGCCGCTTATTACGCTCCGCGCGTGGAACTAAACGATCTCGGCCTCGACCCGTATCTACCCGATGGAACGTGGTGCCATGCCGAAGAGGGCCGAGATTATTTCTGCCGTCAACATCACTGTCTGCCGGAGAACTTTCTATTCGGGAAAAAATCGGCGATCAAGGATTATCAATATGAGGAGGAATTAGGACCGCAAAATGCAAGAAATCGGCTCGGATCGACCAACCGACTTGTCAAATATTTAACATCGGGTCCAGATGGTTTACCATTGTTGACTTCCGTATCACGCGATATTACCTCTCCGCCCGGGGAAGATGAGTGGATCGACAAAGATTATATTGAATTACCTGCCTCAACTTTTCCATCGCTTAATAGTAACGGCGAGAGAAAAAACAGGGAAAAACGAATTAATAATTATTAGTTGGCACGCTTCCGGGAAGGGGAATAATCGTAGAATGATTGTGGTTTCTCGTTCCATATGAGAAAATGCTTTAAGAGATAGGATGGGGGCGATGACGTCATTCTTCTCCCTCCCCCCACTTCATCATCTATTTTAAGAATGTCTCGAGTATTATATTTGTATTTATATAGAAACGAGACAGGGAGTCGGGTAACTTAGTAGATAGAGCGATTGTCTGATAATCGATACATCTTGAGTTCAATCCCAACCCGTGCTACCCCACATAAAATGTAATGGCTACATTTAAGTAGAATTAAAAATATCTCTACATAAGAAAAAGGATTCACTATTATACAAAATATGTAAGATAAAGGAATGTTGCTACTGTACCCCGAAAGGATACGGAAATCCATTAAGAATCTTTACCTTTATCTAAGAGCGAGACGCAGAATTGAAGGCAATAAAGAAAAATACATATATAACTCTTATAATTTAATAATTCTCATATTATTTAGCGTACAAATAATTAATAAAGTGTTAAACTTAGGGGCACGTTATATAACTGGACGACCGATTAAACGATCGGGCTTAATTATAATTCGCCTTAATATTTAATATAAACAAAATTTTTCCTCTATTAGACAAAGTGTACATACGAAAAAAAAGAAACGATGTATGTACAAGTCTCACAATACTCATAACATAAACTTTTGTTTCATTATTCTTTTATTCTTCATTTGCGTTTTTTCAATTGATTTGATTATATATTTTGTTATTATATATGTTAAAATGGGTACAGACTTGTTGCGTATCTTCGTTTCGTATCATTGTACGAATTAATATTAATTTTTTATACGATAATTTACGAGTCTGTATGCGTTTTTATTTGCTACAAGTACGCGAACCTTTAAATGAACGATAAAATGAAAGATATCAAGTGTCTGACATTGCACTGTTCTTACGTTGTATACACCTTCGTACATACCACACATACATGCACACATATACAGCCACACATCATACGTATAATAAAAGAAACAAAGATCCAGACGCGACGATCACACAAATATTAGCGATGATAATAATAATATAATAATGATAATAAAGATGTGTCCTTTCTATAATAATTCTATTATTATATTATTTAATATACAATTTAATATATATTCGTCTCTTTAGTCGATCAATTGGGCTATCGTTACGCGCGTAGAGGCCGCTATGTATAGAGACGCCAATTCGTCGAATTACAATTCAAACTCGTCGAACATTGAAGCAGCGTCAAAGAAAGTAAAATATATTTATTTTTTAATTCGGTCTCTACAAATAAATCGCGGAGACACTTAATCGCTCTCGATCATTCTGTGATATTTGTTGTCATCTTCGCTGGATGCCCCGTCTCTGTGTACTAGAACGCACACAAAATGTATCATACTCTCGTCGACCGGGACGATTAGAGATGTCCAATTGCGTTGACATTCCTTACACCATACATATATATATTTTTTTTATTCATCATTATATTTGAGCTCAATTGGGTAGCGTGTCGTACAATATATCCTTAGCACTTTGCGACAAATTTTCTGGGAATTTAATATCAAACGAAACAAGCAAATCACCCTTTCGCGATGGCTCTTTCGGGAACGGTAGACCGTGTCCTTGGAACCTTTTGACTGTATTCGGCTTAATAATTTCTCTCGTAAGATTTAAAGGTATTTTCTCGCCGGTTAACGTAGGAACTTCGATGATGGTACCGCATAAAGCTTGTTTTAAGCTCAGTTTACACATATACCTAATGTCACTGCCTTCTCTCCTAAATAATGGATGCGGCTTGTCTCTGATAATAAAAACGATATCTGCCGGTTCCCTTCTTGGTGACTGATCGCCCTCCTTTTGAAAAGTAATCTTGGTACCAGCTTTCCAACCTGGTTTCACATTGATAGTAAGAAGCTTGTCCTCCTTTTTGGTGCTACCGTCCGGCTGTATGGCCCGTCTGCATATTTTCATCTTTTTCGTACAACCGCGTAGAATTTCTTCCAAAGTGATGTACAAATCGTGTTCGATAGCTGGATCTTGCGCGCGATCTTTGCCAGCGGCCTTGCCAGTATTCGGACTCGCAAAGTTAAACGAGTGCGATCTAAAGGCGCCACCTTGTCGTGGTGGACCCATACCGAGACCGAAGGGATCCATATCAATGTCCATGTCGTCTTCGTGAAAGGTGAATCCTCCGCGGTTACCGGCAAATTCGAACAGATTGTGAAAAGGACTGGCTGAGCCGAAGAATTGCGCGAAGGTTGCTCTAGGATCGCCATGGAAAGTGTACGTAGCACCACCTCCGCCTCCGCCGGCAGAGGCGCCTCCCTTGAGACCCTCCTCGCCGAATTTGTCGTAGACCTCCCTCTTCTTCGCATCCGATAGCACTTCGTACGCCTCTGCTATTTCCTTAAATTTTTCCTCGGCACCGGGACTTCTGTTCTTGTCGGGATGATATCGTAAAGCTAACTTTCTGTAAGCTTTCTTTATCTCTTCATCGCTCGCTCCTTTGGCTATGCCAAGTATTTTATAGTAATCCTTCCCCATTTTTCTTCTTATTCGTCTCTATTGTTTCTGAAACAATATCCAAATCAAATTGTATTATGTTTAATGTACAGATCAATTAGAGAATTGCTTATATTTTTCTTCTTAATTCTTGAAAGAGAGTGAATATTAAAAAAATAATAATAATAATTATGGTCATTAATCATTTTAATATTAAAACATGACAATTATTAATATATTAGAAGATTATTTGTATTTTGAAAAATATTCATAAAAGGAAATATTAAATACAAAAGAAAAACCCTACATGAACTGGAAATGTTTGATTAATAATAAAGTTTCAATGACCTTTAATATTCTTATTATTAAATTATAAATTTTTAACGTTGACATTTTTCCTTTCAAATACATACAACTTTCATATAAGTATGTATTATAAGTCTTAAAATACCGTTTGTCATGCTTTAATATTAAAGTGACTAATACGAGCACACGATCATTCGATGTCGACTCTTTCTTTCAAACTACAAAGGAAATACACAATTTATATTCCAGTAAATTATTTTAATCTGCTTTAATACATATATAATTTAGAATTAGAATTCAATTACGCATCCTTTTCGTTATCGTTGATGATTTTTCTACTCGATATGTCAAAGGAATATCGCATTACGATTCGAAGAAAGAAATAGAAACGATATGTTTCACACGCGTCATGGACACACCGATACACATTCGCGTGTATAAGTGGTCCCGTGTGGTTATAATAGGAATGTACTAGAATCGCCGCGAATACGCGGAACGCGACCCGAGTATTTATGGTCGAATTTTCTGCCATTTTTTTTGCGTCGAGTTTCGAAAGGTGGAGAAACCACATCGGGAGCCTCCAATATACACCCACGTACATATCAGCAATATCTATTTCTGGCAATGATGACCGCGAATACACGACGAATGTTTCGCGCGATTCACGAGCTGCAACGCAAAAATAAATACCCCACCCGAACTCTAGAGCTGTGTCGTTGCCGCCGTCATCGTCGTCATCTCGTTATATTTTTCACGAACACACGAAAATTGATACATCGCGAGATGAGATTAAAAAACAAACATTAAAACATACGGATATATTATGCGATTGATTCGACATTTTGCACCGACTGTCTCTCGTTTAAATTCGTAAAACGTTAGCAGGTTACGAATCACGGTAACAAATCTCCTTCTCTCATACGCCTTTCAACGTAATTTATTATACTTACTATAAATTATCTCAAGTATTCTTCAAGCACGTTTCACGTATCGAACACTTGAAGTAGAAAAGTTACATACGCTCGCGACACTTCACAAAGAATATTCGCGAAAGCAATTCTCCAGATGATACTCGATACTCCTGGGTCACGTACTAAACTGTCGCGTAACGTAACCCTGCAGTCCATATATATATAAACTTTCCGTCTAGCAGTCTCCGGAACTTTCGAGAATGAACAACGCCATTTCCGCAGCGCGACGTCGTCGATGACGTCGACCAGGCGATTTGCTTGGCGCGAATTTCAAATCTATGAGCAGCTTCTCTTTTTCTCTGCGACTTTCTTTCACCAATATTTCGAAAGCACAGAGATTATATCGTAAATAAAATTAAATAATATGAAAGTGTTTTACAGATAAAAGAGATTTTGTGGATTAACAAGATTTTATTTTCAATTATCTGCTTAAACGTAAGAACAGAGCGTGTCTGCACTCTCGTGAGTTCGGTGGCATATATTTGTCATAGAAATCTTGAATAAACTCTTCCACTTTAAAACCAAACTTTTGGTACAATATTAGGGCAGGATTGGTAACCGACACGTGTAGCGTGACGTCCTGTCCCATACACGTTTGTATTAGATGATATAACATGAATGTGCCAATGCCTGATTTTCGCCATTCCGGACGCGTTAAGAGGAATGAGATGTAAGCTTCGTTATAGCCTACATACGGTACTAATATCGCGAAACCTACAACTAATTTTTTGTACAATACGACGCACGTGAAATCTGGATATTGCAAACAGTCGCTCACTGAAACAAAATACAATACTTTAGATATATACGACGACATATCACTCGGTAAACAAATGTGTATTTACTTACAATCTATATCGGGCCAAAAAAATTGTCTGCACAGACTATTGATCGCAGGAATGTGTTGTGGTCTAATGTAACAATAATCAATGGGCGCTTTTTGCGGAGGTTGCCATTGTGGATTGTTTTTATTTGTTTTCGCGCACAGCTCTTCCATAATCCTTAACCACAGCGGTTGACAAGAAGTATCTCGCCTTATAAACGGTTTCAAAAGTCTATTTGTATACGGACTGTGTACAGATGTAGGTTCATTGTAACCCTGCAATCTTTGTTCAAAAACACAACCCAGATCATCGTTAAAATATCGATCCAACACTCGCCCGTTATCTTTTGATAGTATCGCAGATGTTCCCAATTTAGATCCAAAACGATCAATGTCCAACAATGGAAGTTGGTATTCCCTTTTTAATTTTCGCACCGCTAATTTTCTATACAATCTTTTAACAGCGGGCGGTGCTTTCGTAAGATCAGTCTTATTGATTCTTTGCAGTAAATATAACTCTTCCTGATAAGTCATGCGCGGTATTTTATTATCTGGAATATACACAATATAAATATAGATTTTATACTACATATACAATTTGATCAAAAAATGATTACCAGTAGCGGCGAATGACTTAGACCAAGGCCATTGACGGCGCTTTGTTTCTTTAAACAAGGAAACTGGAGGCTGCTCTCGTATGGAAACGGGACTATCAATACTTTCATCGTCATATCCTTCTTCCTCTGTTTTAGTTTCATCACCAGTATAATTTGGCGATAAAGAACTTGTATTATATAACCAATCACAATTATCCATCAGTTGTGATAAATGAAAATTATTGTTTTCATATTGACAATCGCGCATTATATCAGAGATAGATGGAACCTCGTTTTCATCGTGTAACATTATATCATCCTCAATATCTACAAAATATAATTTATGTAAAACATCTAGCATTTATGCATTTTGTTTTCTACCATCTACTATATACCGTTTGGCTCATCTTCTTCGAATAGAAAATCAGACAATGTCTCTGTAGGTTGAACATATGCATGAGAATATATTGACGAGCCTTTGTTTTTAAATAATTCCCCACTACAATTGCTATCTTCTCCAACAGAGATGCTGGAATCTGATGGCACGGGACTGTTTAATGATTTAGAAGACAGTTTTGAACCAATATGTTTTTTTTTATCAATTAACATTTTGCTATCTGTGGAAATAAAGATTACACTGTTATTAATGCTCTCTGCAAATTATATATCTACTATATAATTTTAATTATATTACTTTTAGCAATTAAAATTTCAGGTGGATCATTGTCTAATAATTTCCACCATCCAGATTCTCCTAAATCGTTGGTACCAGACTTGAAAAAGATTCCACTATAATGGGATAGCGTACCAGATATAGTGCCGATCCAATTTTTTTTTCTCTTCCTAAATTAATATTAAATTTATATTCCAAAACTTTTCTTAAAATATGTGTAAATAATAAATGCAATAATGCAAAGTACTTACACAGTCTTCTTAAATAAATAATCCCAATTTCTGTCCACAAATGTACTAATATCAGATTTCCAATGAAAGTATCCTCTTTTACTAATACCGCTTGATTTTTCTCGTAGATTGTAAAGTGTCAAAATGATGACATTGAGCCATGGCATTCTATCGCGTACAATCGTTTCCTCACCTAGTGGATTGCAAGAGGCACAATTCAGCTCGAAGAAAACGTCTCCTACGAAAGACATTGGAACGCTGCCTCTCTCTAAACATTCTATATGTATTCTTTTGTCACAACCACCACTACAATGTAACGACGGTTTATCATATGGATCGCATGCTTTTCCACAATTTTTGCAATTTTCCTTGTTTTCGGCTTCATTCAGTTCTTCTTTGATATTTGTTGTACTTTCAACAGCTTTTGACATTTTATTAGAGGAATGAATCAAAGTCTACTTAACCTCTATTTTTTATTGTTTCATTCAGTAATCGGAATTATGATAATTATTAATCAAAGATTCAAACTCTACAAAACACTATTTAGCAGAGACTGGAATCCGCTTAGAAGAGATTTGAATACAATTTTTAGTAAAATAAGATTTGAATTTATGAATGCGTTCCGTTTCACGCATTGAGCGCATAGGTCGCCTGAAAATCTATAGTTCACGTGACATATATTATAGATTTCCAAGCGATCTATGCGCTCTATGCGCGAAACGGAACGCAACCTATATTAGCAGAGAATCCATGTTATGCTAGGCCACTTTCACACGTGCATATTGAATTAGTAAAGTATTCAGTTCGATTTTAAAGTTCTCAAATTGAATTTTTTTTATTTTCAATTATTTTAATTATTATTATTTTATTAATATATACATTCTTTGAAAAATTCTTTCAATCTGAAAATATATATTTTGCAGGTGTATATATATATATATATATTTGTGTATAGCATACACACTATATTTTATGCGTAAATATTCACGGATTCAGATCCACTTAGCAAAGAATTCAAATTACCATATTCATGATAAATTTTTTTAGGAAGAAAAAATGTGAAATGAATTTTTGGAAAATAATATTAGATTGGTTAACATTTTATTAATATAATTTATAAATATTTTAATTCAATTTCTCTTTAGATATAAATCATTTTATAACATTTTACATTCAATTTTCTCATGTGCATTGAAAAAAAATTTTAACACATGATTAATAGGCATGATTCAAATAAAAGAAAAAGTGCCTTAAAAAACAATCAATACTTAAATTATTGCACAATAATCAATAAGTTTCAAACATAAACTTATCATATCTTTCATCAAAATATATGAAATCTTCTTTAATCAGATTCCAATTTGTTAATATGTATCAGCCTGGAAATTTTATCTATCAAATGTGTCACATGAGTTTTATAATTTAATGGTGCAATTGATGCACAAGTGTGTTTCATTCTCATCTCATCCTGAAAGATGTAAAATTGATCCAAAAATAAAAAATAAAATATACATGGCTTAATACAATTGGTCTATATATAATACTGAAGAAAGAATAAAAGAAAGAACTTATAAAAAGACAAATTGTGAAAAAGATGATCTTACCAAGCAGTAAAATACATGAGGTGTTTACCTGAAAAACTTCCGATTTTACCCTTAAAGTGAACATGAACCTCTTGAAATTCGCCTCATTTAATTTCTGCATATAAGCATCGTTGTCATTTTCTTTCAATTTTCCCAATTCTTGTGCCGACATGCCCAATATCTTTTCAGCATCATCATTAAAGGCAATTATCCAGCGATTGCCTGTTAAATCTGCTATGTTCATCTGTGAATTATTCATGAATCTTTTATATATATTCCTGAAATTAATTTTAAACAATGAGGCTGTAATAAAGTTAATACATACATTTGCGAGCAAACGATAAACGAAATTCGGATAATCTTTATTACACTTCTCACATCTAAATATTCCAGTAGATTGATCAATCAACTGAAATCGAATATGTTAGATATAATTATATATAACATATATCTTGGAAATGTTATAAATTACCGCTTTATAAATGTGTACAACTTGTATAGATAACTCACCTTTTTTTTGCAAATATCTATGGGACACGCCTTATAGATAGAATTTTCCACACGAATTAAATTAATAGTTGCCACAACCTTATACGAATCTACAAGATCCAGTCTTTCTCCCAATCGTGCTTTGGTCGCTTCCTGAAAAGTGTACAATGGCATATTGAAATCGCCTCCGCTTGGCTTAGACAATGATTTCACATTTTCCAAATGACCTGCTGAGGTGTACCATTTGCGCAAACTGAAACATGTGTTATACATATAATGTGCAATATATATCATGTAAAACTTATATTACTTTATATTATTATACATTATATTTGTGTAACTATATCTTTCTTTCTCTTTCTCTCTTTGTATACTTAAATATATATATGAGTATTTATTTAAGTATAAATACAGTTTTAAAGATGCATTTAAATGATATAGCTAATGATATATACTTATGTGCTTCTGATATGTTTGGATCTTTTACAAGTGTGGATGAATTTATGAGAGACAAATTTTTTCCGCCATTGAATTCACCAACACGTGCTCCCTTGATAGCTAAGATTGGATTATTATAACCATCAAAGTCTTCAGCTTGTTTCGCCCATAATGTGACACATATCTGATACGTAAAAAAAATTTTATTTTATTCGTCCATAAAAAAATATTTAAATTTGACGAGTCAAAAGATTGCACGAACCATTGCACCACTATCATCCACAATATAGACGTCTCTCTTGACAAGTTCTCTGCCAGTAGTTCGCTGTACAACGTGTTGCACATCGCTAAACGTCGTAACAACGCCCAAAACATCTGTTACAAGCATAACATTATTATATATAACTTATAACTATAATAAAAATTTTAATCACATAAAAGTAATTAAAGGACATATCACAAATTTCAATATGAAGATCATTTGTTATACTAATGTTTGAAATTTGATAGTAATTGTCTTTTATTACCAATCATATCATTTTGCTCCTTATTTTTTACCCAATTTATCGGGCAAAAATTAAATTGCTGCATCGGTATGGTATCACTGTTTTCGTGACATAGCAAGAGATATGTATCATCAGTCATCGCCATCTCATAATCATTTTTCAATGTGCTATACTGTTTATTCGCTGTTTTCAATATACATCGTGAAATATAATATATATTACCAGTCTAAATAAAACGTTTAAAATTCAAATTTTATAGGAGAAAAATATATGTATACTGTTATTGATTTTAATAATACATGTTAATACATTGATACATACTTTTATCAAGTCATAGAATTTATCACATACATTATTGAACGCAGTACATCGAATTTCACTGCTTTCATCGATTAGATCCATGGAAAAAAGTTTACCTTGTCCACGAGAATTACTCCAAGTCTTGATTTCAGATTTATTTGTTACACGAGCCTTGATAACCCACCTATAAATTAATATTTCTTTTTCTAATATCTTCTGTATCTAAAAATATATTTTATACATAATTGATTTCTCTCACCTGTTTTGATAAGGACTTAATATTGCAATTGGTATAGTCGGCATATTGTAAGAGGTATGATGATTTAAAATATCTTTTTTAATTGTATCATCTATTATAAACAAAGTAGATTTTTTATTGAATCGGGATAAAGTGACTCATTAAATATACATCCAAAATGAACTTTGAATATAATTGACACAAAATATTATTAATCTAGTAAATATTACTAATCTATTACTAGTTTGACAAGATGTAGATGTAGATGTATTAGATGTAGTTACACATTCAGGTTCTGATTTGCCATCAGTTTTAATTGGGTTGCCTATTTTGCAGCCAACTTTACTGCCAGGAACTAACACTTCAATATCAAGTACTAGCATTATACGTCTATTAAGTAGAATATACACTCTTGAATTAAATTGCTTGTATACTTTAATACCTATATACCTTTAGAAGAGCTAAATACCTTTCCTTTCCATTATTGTTAACTGAAGTTAAGGCATAATTTAATATTTTACAGACTGAATATTCAGTCAAAGTATTATTTGTTATCAAATTATTTAACTGAGTAATCAATATTGAAAATGAATTTAATCTGTGCCCATCAGATAGAAGTAATCTATATCGATCATCTGTATTAATGGATTTTGGTATTTTTTTGTAACCCTGCAAAAAATTGCTATTAATATATTTAAGATTTCATTTTATAAAATCACAAAATAGAAAAATCTTAACATCTCTAAAATAATAATTATATAAATCAATCATGTTTCAAAAAACAAGCTGATTAAGAATATTTTTACATTTATATCCATGCAAAAACAACAGAAATTTAATTGTATCATGACTCTATTCTATGTATTCCTATATAAAAAATACATTTTTCAAGATAATAGTTTTTCAGAAATTTCTGGACAATTTTAATCCATACATATTTTACAAAAAACCAAAAATAAAAATCTGTCAAACTGTCCTTTTTGTAATCATTATACTTGCCAATATTTGAAGCACCGGTTTCTTGACGTCTATACCATTCATGATTTTCTGAAACGATTAATTTCCTTATCTTTTAAGCAACATAGTAATAACAATACTTTCGATAAACTTACATCTAACGCTCCTTCAGTTAGATTATACATGATTGCAAATTATTTTAGATTATTTTTAACACGGCCAAAAATCTTGATAAGTTCTTCGTTAAACAAAAAAAACAAAACATTCGATTTTTACAACTGGTTACATATGTTTTGTTGTCCACCATCCCTCTCCGAACTCTGAACAGCTTTGATCTTTCCACTGATTTGTGATTTGTTGCGCACACAGTGTTGAACCGGATCTTTCACGCATGACGCATGAGCGATCGGAAAAAAAATGGGAGGAAGGAGAAAGATATGGAGGGTGGGGACAGATATTTTTTTTTCTTTTATAATATGGCACAGATATACGAAGTGATACGAAGCGCGTGCTAAAAAAAATAGCCAACAGTTGTACGTGTGTTCGCTTAGTATTTATAATTTACAAAATCACACAGTTTTAATATAATATACTTAGAAAATTTATATATATTTATATTGCTATTTAAATAACAGAAATAATTCAATGCAATCAATTGATCATTTATTATTATATGATTATATTTAATCAGACACTGCGTCCGCGCGTTTATGTAATAATCTTATTCTCCTAAAAAGACATAATATATCTTTCACACTTACTCAAATGAATTATTCAATTCAGATCATAGGATATCTCCAAGTATATATTCTCTATCGGAATAAATAAAACCTCATATATTGTACTACATACTTTTTTTCATTTCTCTTCAATAACAATCAAGAGAATCAGTATAAATATAAATAATTATGTTTACATCAAATGGCTTTTATTTAAAATATACAGTTTACACTCTACAAGAATACTATATAAAATATATCAGCTAAAAATCGATATTTTTGACAAGAAATTTCAAATGTGTGTGATTCAATTTAATATTATTAGATTAATAACTTATAAATTATTAATCATTACAAATATTTTAGCTTTAAGTCTCTATTTTGGGAAAAGTTAAAACAGGTTTATTAAAAAATATGAAAAAAGCTTTATATGAATTATATTAAATTAAATAATGAGTCGAGCTATGAACGAGTGAGTCAGCTACTAAATTATATAAATTATGTGTAGAAAGTAATTCGGTTTTGGCATTTATTCATGCTAATATTATTTTGCAGATATATCTCTTAATGTTTATATATAATAGCTGGATTTATTTGGTCAAAAAAAATCAGACCATTTATATCTAGTATCAACATTATGCATAAATTTCTCTTATTAATGTCAGATAAAATAGTTCCTATTAAGATATCTGATTTCATTTATCACTAAACTGTAGAATGTTCATTCAAAATCAAAAAGTGTTATGTAAAGATATTTCATTAATAAGTATGTATAAAACTCTTATAGTGACTCAATATCATTTTTCTATTCATTGGAAATTCTTTTGAAAATAATTTATTTTTAAATACAAGTGAGAAATACTTCATTTGTGCATTAAAGAAAAAAAAAAAAAGATTTACGCAACTTTTTGCAGTTTCTCTTGTAAAATAACTGTTATATGATTAAATGCAGGTACCTTTCTCCATGTATGACGCGTGGTGTTTTACAATTTCTTATTTTACTTTACAATTAAAAAAGCCTCTTCTCATAGGAGAATAAGCTGTGTACATTGCCCTCTTGTTGAGCAGAATATGTTCTCCTTTCAAACCTTAATATTCCTCTATACATCATAGATCGCAAGGCAGTAAGTGATGGTGCACCGATATCTTGACATGCATGCTTGATACCACAGGTTAAATAAGGTGAAAATTTAAGTACTGAACCTTTATCGACTATAGAGCCACTGACACCTTGAGCTACCTTTAATTTGTCCATCTCATTATGAAAATACCTATCCATTGCCGAACCTTTGGCGTCCTTTCTATCCATGGCCTCTAAAGAACCCATGCCTCTGTACTTTTTAAGACGAACTCCGTCGCTAAAAAAATATTCGCCAGGAGCTTCAGATGTTCCAGCCAATAGAGAACCCATCATGACTGTACTAGCACCTAAACTGAGACCTTTAATAATGTGTCCGATGGATTGAATACCACCGTCTGCTATGACTGGTATTCCAAATTTTCTAGCGTATTCGGAAACTTTATAAACGGCCGTCGCCTGCGGTCGTCCGACAGCCATTACTTCTTGCGTTATGCAGATAGATCCAGAACCCATTCCAACACGTAACGCATCCGCTCCTGCCTCTATAAGATTCTTAGCTTGCCTTGTAGTCACTACATTGCCAGCAATCACTTGTAGATTTGGATATTGCGACTTGATATACTTAATCATATTAATTTGATATAAAGAATTGCCTTGCGATGAATCCAATACCACTACATCCACGCCAGCTGCTACGAGCAGTTCCAATCGTTGCTTGTCTGTCTCACGAGTTCCTATCGCGGCACCTACAAGCAACTGTTTATTCTCGTCTTTGCTAGCACTTGGATAGCTACGATTCTTCTTCAAGTCAGTTCTCGCCATAAGAGATACAAGTTCACCTCGTTCATTGCAAATGGGAAGTTTCCCCTTTTTCGATTTTTCCAAAATAACATTTGCCTCATGCAATGTTACACCAGCTTTTGCAGTGATTAAATTTTCTAAAGTCGTCATTATCGAACTAAGTGTTTTAAGTTGATAATTGGGCAAACGCTCAAGAAAATCTATATCTCTAGAAGTGACAATGCCTAGCAATTTACCACCAACTTTACCAGTATCTGTGACGGGTACTCCGCTAAACCCATGTTTAGCTTTCACATTTAAAACATCATTAACTGTATGTTGCGGCGCCAACACAACTGGGTCTCTAATAAAACCATGCTTGTATTTCTTTACCTGTAAATGATACAAAATATGTATATGTAAATGTATGTGAAGCAAATAAGAAAGTTCTCATGAAATAAGAACATACATCATATTCTACATATAGTTATGGAAAATAAAATTAATTTAGAAAAAGCTTCGAGTAATTAATAATAAAATTTAAAATGGCAATAGGAGCTGTAGGCGTTAGTAAGTCAGGCGCAAATAAATTAAAGCACAAATAATTGATGAAAACCATGTGATGAAAATTTATTAGTTTGGAATCAATTAAACAATTAAAAACGGAAGCAAACGTTTCGGTCCCTTTTTTGACCTTTCATCAGCGTAAATATTTAGCTATTTGACCACGACCAATTATTGTATACCAGATCGATATTGATTTATTTTGAATTTTTTCCGTTTCGTGCTAATAAAGATCCGAAAAAGAAACCAAAACACTTCCGTTTTTAATTATTTAATTAATTCTAAACTAATAATATTAATAAATAAATTTTCATTGCATGATTTTCATCAATTAATTGCATTTAATTTATTTGCGCTTGACTTACGACGCCGGCTCTTATTGCCATTTTACATTTTATTATTAACTATGGAAAACCTTGGAAATTATAGCTTGAATAAATTAGTTTTTCCGGACTTAAAAACGAAAATTCGTGAAGGAAAAATTTGTTACCTTGTGCACTTCATTGGCTTGATACTCGGCGCTACAATTGTGATGTATTATTCCAATTCCGCCGGAGAGAGCCATAGCGATAGCCATGTCCGATTCCGTAACCGTGTCCATAGGGGAGGACACGAGCGGTGCTTTTAGCGTGATTTTCCTAGTTAACGGTGACATCAGATCGACCTCGTCCGCCGTAAAATCTATGTAGCCCGGTAAAATGATGAAGTCGTTATAAGTTAGACCATCACCCGCGGAGAATAGCTGCTCGGCGGACAAACCATCATCCGGTAGCGGCACGTCCGCCGGTTTTATATCGCCTAATACGTAATCCGCCATAATTTTGACACGATTTTTTAATCGTAGATCCGAAACACAGCGGTCTTTTCGCTCCTTAGTCACTCGTTGATTCTGAGGAGATGAGATTCTCGGAGCACGTGTTCACGTGTGCTTTCGAAACAATCTCGAAGAAGCCGCCAGACGAAATGACCGAATTCCAAGCGCGCACGATGCCTTTGTTCACTAGACAGCTGTTGGCAATGCTGGCATTAATATCGATATCGGCGGTCGGGTTCTTCGCGCATGCGCGAACGCTGTATCAATGCAAATGAAAAGATGCTCCTTTAATTGCTCGTAAAAATTTTTTTAGAAATCTTATCTTTGTCTTTCATAATAACTTTTTCCCTTGCAACGTTAGAATAAAAAAGACTTAAATAGAAATATTAGAACAATATATTTAATTCTGTTCTCAACATCCGCTGCCAAGATTTTCGCATCTATGTCATTCACGTAATACATGGCTGTTACTACGCATGCGCAAAAAATTTAACCTACATGCCAAATTGGTATTATTGCCAACTGTGGACAAGCGGTGTTAGTTCGAGGAGAACGGAGTGTACCTTCAAATAGTTATTTTTATATTATATCATCAATAATACATCCAAAAGTGATATATTGAAAATTAATAAAGATAGCGCGTTAACAAGTTAATTGACAAGTTTTCACAGTGTTGAGACATAAGCGACAGCTATCTTTTTTATCGCGTAATTACATTCGCGACTAGTTCCAATTTCGAGATTCAAAGGGAGAATGCGCGGTTATAACTTTTATTCGTAAGTATTTTCTATCGATTGTAAAATAATGTAAATATAATCCTCCTCACTGTTCGTTTCTTGACGCGATTACACGCAACACATCGAGATTATATGCTTTTTGTTCGTTCTTGCTGTGTTATACACTTCATTATTAATTTTAATTATTTAAATGAAAATTTATGAGCTATACGAAGCAGAGGCGAGAAGCTTGATTTAGATCCTGAAGAAAAATTTAATCGCAAATATATAATCACATGTATAAACACTCATGTCGCACAATAGACATGTGTAGGAAATATATAAAAAGTTCGATGTAGAAGACGCATAACTCACACGCAAAAATTAGACGCGTGTAAACAGGGAGCAAGGAATAAGCGTAAGTGACGAATCATGTTGATGATGTATGGATGCGTGATGGATTCAGATAACGTTGTTACATTTTCCACAGGGACGCTGAAAACGACACATAACTACAGAACGTTTAATGCGAGAGATTCTCACGGTTTAGTAGAATAGACGTAGAACGAGTGGTGTATTTATACGATTCTTAATAAAGTTCGATCGAATCTTACTGGGTGTAAAAAGACTGTGTTCAAGACATCGATGATTCCATCGAAGGCTTCTCCGAACGACGATGCGACGTACTGAAGCACCAGTCCGATGTAATTCGCGTTTTCGTAATCATTCTCGTATTCCTCATCAAAGAAATAATCGTATATCATAGGCAGAAATATGATCGCGATGTATATCGTGATACCAAGTAAGGCTAGAAGAATTCAATACTTTGATTCTCTTCGAATAGAAAAAAAAATTATTATTTATCGTCGTTCGTAATATATGTATGTGCGATTCTTACATACTCTTTATGTATACCTATAGTTCTAAATCCGAACAACTGTTTGCTCACTCGTTTGGTTTTCCTTCGTTTCGCTTTTTTCGCAAACAAAGACGACAATCCGGAAGCTTCGTGACAAACGTTCTCGCGCGTGTTGAAAGTCGCGACGATCGGATCCGAAGATGATTTACCGTCAGCAATTGCCGAATCTTGAAGTGCCGTATTGATCATGCAAGAGAGCACGGAACATTGTTGTAAGGTTTGAGATTCCGGTAAACATTCTCGTGATTTATCATTCTCTCCCGCTTTATCCTTATTAGTCAATGCGATCTTACGCCTGAGCCTCCAATAATACTCCCAATAACTCTGATTCAACAATTCCTGCGTCTCTAAAGGGATGGACGATGGTTCCTCGAATAAATCCCCCTTAGCTTGTAGATTCGTCAACGAAGAAGAGTTTATCCGATGACTTGGTATCACGTTATTCAATTTTATTCGTACTCCAGATTTCGTACTATTTATCCCATTTCTTCTGTGCAACAATTGACTTACCTTCAAATGGGTTCTCTCGTATTGTTTACCTTTAACGTGACGAGAACCGGGCAGTATCAGAGTGCAATCGGAATCTGTTATCGCCAAACGGGATTTCTTCCGAAAGAATGATTTGGCCTTTCGCGATAAATTTATCGGCGCAGTTTTACGTTTTACGTTAACGCGTAGTTCTCCGTGTTTTTCTTTATTCTCGTTATCACGTTCTTTACCTTTAATCTCGTTAAATGCTATATCCTTCTTCAGTATTTTGTTATTTATTACGTTTATCGGGGATTTGTTTAAATCGACTCGGCTATCTTTTTCATGATACACGAGTTCTCGCAGCGAATTCTTTATTATTCTCGTTTCGCTCAATGTTTTCCGCTCGATTCCGTATCTGTTCGCGATACACGAGTTATCTGTATTGCATCTTTGTTCGGCGACTGTTTTCAATTTCCTAGCCGTAGTCATGTTCGAGGAACTTTCGCCATCTTTCACATTGTCCGCATTATCTATCGTATTAAACTTTTCACGATGGCTTTTATCAAGTAAAATCTCGTGTACAGTATTCTGATTGAGTAATACACTTAAATTAACGTTTTCCTTATCGTGTATCGAATCAGATGTTTCACAATTTTTGTCCCCTGGAATATTATTACCGTTCTTCATATGTTCTCGAATGCCTAAAAATGATATATATATATATATATATATATATATATATATATATATATATATGAGTAAGAAAGTTTCTAGAGATTCCGCAAAAGCCTTGTTTAAAAAATATTAAATATATAAAGTTACAATTCAAAATGATAAATTTATTATATGGCTATTAATATAAATTTATCTGTCAATATTAAAAAGCAATTATCATATCGATACTATAAATGCATAATCGATATTTGCGAAATATCTCCGGTTATTTAATACTTTTGTGAATTATGGAAACATAATCATATCTTGCATTTATTCTAATAGTGAATAATCAATATAGTATTTATACAACGCAGTTTTTATTCCCGACTGCTGCCAATTGCAGGTTGTTATAATAAAAATGTTGACTCACTGTTTAATTTTTATGAAGAAAAATCATTCAGGCATGAAATAATTACTGTGCAGCGTCACTATTACACTGATATCCTGAGAGAAATATGCTAAGATTGTTTTCATATTTAAGATTATTATATTGAACAAAATTTTTATTTTCAAATGTTTATATTTTCTAGTAGTTTCAACAATAAAATTGTTGAAATACTGTTAATTTATTTATTATAATCAATGATCTCAAAAAATTTTAAAATTTATAATATTATAACGTGATAATAAAATTTCATAAATCTTATATTCGAAAGTTTAGATATCAATATCTTTCGAATAAAATATCTTGCGGGTATATCTTTAGAAAACTTTCTTAATTTAAAATCCTAAATTTTTATATTTTAAATTAGAACATCATATATAAATATTTTTTTAATTTTGAAACGCGCCTTATGTATACATTCATCTTATGAATGTAAACAATATAAATTATTGCAAATAATTTATTACCATTAAATAGACACTTCTCATTTTCAGATTCTTTGGAGTCATAAGTCGAATTGGCCAACGTTGATACTGGATCGCAAATATTCCCGACAAATTCTCGATTTTTCATGCTATCGTTTTGACATTCGATTTTAATACTCTCTTGCGTTGGTATATTCGATATTTGTAAAGGTACATTATGATAAGCAACAACAGGAATTTGCACGCTATAACATTGCAACGGCTGTACGTTCGAAGAAGCGGTAGCTTCTATATTAAAAGCGTTAATAGGCAGGGCGTGTATCTTTTTTTCATCAACCATTAAAAGCAGCGGTCTGCTAGTTTCCTGAATATGTAAATATGATAAAAAATATGATAAAAGATGTGTAAATATGAATATCACGATTCTATATAAATGGCTTACTTGTTTTTGTACTTGAAATTTATCTTCGATATCGCATTGCTCGTTAGTAACGTATTGCAAGGCTGAAATTGATTTGGAATAATCACACTAGAAGTTTAATTGAATAATTTAGCATACGCAGTCGCGCGTATTATGATAAAAGTTTTTTATACACAATTACCCGTTTTATAATGATCAGCTTCCGAAATGAATTGTTTTTCAGTGAGACAATCAATAGTCCTCTTTTTTGTAACGCTTTCTAATAATTTATCTGCATCATTGCATGTGTAATTATCCGCACTTTTAATCGCTCCCTGTAATCTATCCTCAGGTTTATTAATTTCTTGCAGAATATGCGTATTAATTCCTGGCGTTTGTTTGCCATTCTTCGTGTCACAAGATTCATCTGGCTTTTCAGCCTTCTGTCGCGATATTTGTCTGTGTCGTGTTATAAATTGTGTTACCGTGGCACATTAATGAAACCAAACACGAATAAAAACACAAGATAATAATTTATTAAAGCTTATTTCACGCAAATTATTATGTTACTTATCATACGTAACGGGGTTCGACGCGATAATAAGAAATACGGACTTTAATTAGAAAATTAATTCAAATACCTTTTAAAACGTGGATCGATAGAACCGGGCAATCTTTTCGGTATGTGCGTGGGTACTTCGTACTTTTGGCTTAATCTTGGTCTAGTATGTCTAAGATAAAAAGAGAAAAACAAAGAAATGTATAGAGAATGTGCAACGATATTTTCTTCAATTTAACCGCGATACTAATTTACGAATAATATCCAATATATTATTTTCCAATATTTATTTAAAATTTTATTTTTATTATCAATATTTATTCATATACAATATAAAATATTTAAATGAAAAATATACTTACTGACATGTAACAGCTCGCACTATACTACGACCTTTTCTAGGAGTTCCTATCAGAGTAACAACACACGGAGGTTCGATAATGTCATTGGTATCATCGTTTAAACGACGTAAAGGTATTTTAGGCCAAGACGGATCGGAAGGAGGTCTAATGTCGAGAATATTGTTGGTAAGATGTTGAATACAAATTTTGCTCGATTATTGATAATATATAGTAACACACAATATACTTAACATTATAATAACATTTAAAATACTTACCGTAATGTGCCAATATTACGTTTTTCCGAGATCGCTGATAAATTTTGTCCGTTTACTGAAAAAATTACGTTAAAAGCCATGTAACATATATTATATTCTTTATTTTTAAGTATATATTTACCTTTTATATGTAATTCAAGTGCACTTGTTTCATCATCGCGCGCCATATCGCGAATTATTTATAATTACGGACATTAGAATTCCCCGATTATAATGATGTATATCGTGCTACGTCATTAAATCAGATCACTTGATACATTAGCCTAAAAAAAATATACGGGCGGTACAATTATGCATGTCAATTACATGTTTCTTCAACATCGAGCGCCTTTTATGTGACCGAGTTATAAATTGTTTTGTTTGTCTAGAGTCAATTGTCTCAGAATTATTCTTTATTACACATAACATATAAACATATAGATATAAATGCGATTATTAAGGATTATATTTTATTATCACATAATTTTTATATATGTATACAACTGTAAGTTTAATTTTAAAATATAATGCAATATTTACACTGAATATACAGTAAACATTGTTATAGCCAGTCTTGAGTTTTGAGAGAAGTATCACTTTAAAAATTTTGCATTAAAGATTATAAACGAACGTTAGCAAACATCTCCATAATAAACTGTAATTAAGAAAAAAAGCGAAAAGTATTTTTCTATACATGGACTATAAATAAAAACTAAATTTCAAGTCTGGTTATAACATACAGGAACGATCAATTAATACCTATTGAATTTTATAAGTCGCATTATACTAAAGTAATTTTCTAAAGTAATTTATGCACCATATTTATTGTTATATCACATCATTAATCTAACATTGCAACTATCCCTTTTCTTTTATTTACCTTCTTCAAAGATATTGTGATTTCTTTGTCTAAATGTTCCTTTTGCACAGATTATCAATACTATATATAGTATAGATATACAGTCTCTGACATATTTTTTTATAAAGTCAGGAAATGTAATAAAAATACGATATATAATGGATTATTAAATATTTGTGTATAAATGTGTAATGCTCTATTCAATACAATCGAGATCAGTCGAAATATATTAATTTTTTCGAATCGAAATAGGACATGAGCGACTTCCGAACGTATGATATACACGTGTGATGAACACGTGAATAAATCTTGTGAAAGAGCATGTACTTTAATTTTCCTTATAATTGTCACATACCCATTTTTTCGAAATACTTTTTTTCAATACAAAATTTTGAAACTGATAAATAAAGTTTATCCTCATTCGTATCTCATTTCTATCTCAACTTATATATCTTGTCAATATTTGAACACAACATAGTGAAACTTGTGCGCATTAATTATCAGAAAAAAACAATAAATGTAAATTATCTTAAATAATAAAAACTGTTTTGTATAAGACTATCAAATTATAAATCGTGATTTTGTTATTTTGCTATATCGAAATATATAAGCTGATAGTGTGTTTTGACTAGATGTTTAAGATATATAATTCAAATTATGGTTTTCATCGAATACAAAACTTTGTGTCATTAATTTCCTATGAATAACTTCTTTTTACTATCATCATTTTTTCATTGGTCCAAAGCACATTAACACTCTCTTTCCATTAATTTTTAAAACTATGTCCATTTTGTTTATTAAAACTATATCCATTTTGTTTATAATACTTAGGTAAAATTAGCCAAATACTAAAAATAATAAGTACAAACTGCACTAGATATATTTAAAACAAGAAATTTTTATAGTACAGCTCACACAATACTATCTATCTTCTTTAATAAATTATTCATTAATTATTTTAACATGTTACAATGATATATATATATATATATATATATAACCTTAATAGCAATAAAAAATATTATTTAGGAAAAGTATAATCTTATAAAGGAATATTTTTCTTTGATTTCAATCAACTCTTATTATATACTATATACAGATTTGTTAAAGACACTGAATTTCTTGCTCTTTATGCGATTCGATTATATGGAATAAAATACAAGATCCAAATAGTTTTGAAATAACAATATACCAGATCTTAATGGCAAAGTTTATGAAAACAGAGTTTGTTCACTTGATCAATCGCTAATATAAAGAGGTAGTTTCAGAAATAGACTCGAAGAAATAAAACATATTAATTGCGTTTGTTACAAATCGATCCACAATGATTATTGTCCGGCAGTAATATTATTTTGTGATTTAGTGCGAAATAAAACGATATGTAGAAATGCATATACAGAGAAAGTAGCATCTTATGTGATTACTGTTATATCAGTATATAATAAAACACAACTGACACTGAGATGATATATACATATATAGAAACGGGTGTTCACGGCCAATGGAGAGGCACGTATTTATAAGAGAGAATCGCGCGCTTATTAATCTTATTATTATGACTATATATATATAACACGAAATATTTTACCATGTTCTTGATTTTCTCATTATTGTCTCATTAAGCTTCATGATCACCACTATCTATCCCTATTAAAGATTCTGTTTGCTCTGCTTCAAGATCTGGAATCCTGAAAATTATAATATTAATAATATTGAAATATCAATTTCTCATGTCTTTTATATGCATGAGCACACACACACGCGCGCAATATTACAATTATAATTCTATGTTTATATTATTGCTATTATAACTAGATTAACATATTGCTCATTTTATATTTATATGACATATATTTTACCTTGTAGATCTGTTTTTTCTGCAAATCCAAATAAAAAATCTTTTCATTAAGTTCATAACAGGATCCCAATTATCATAATAAGAAAAAAGGGACACTGCTAGAAATGCCAAGAACATTGGAATGCTTCCGAAGTAGAAAATACAGGGATATTCAACTTTTTTCAAGAGGACATCAGCTACCATTGACATAGGCATTGTTAAGCTTACAGCCATTGTCGCTATGAGAGATGATGTCAAAAAGCAACCCCTATAGATATAATTATAGAATATATACAATCATATTATATAAACTTATTATATACAATAAAAATACATTGCAAAAATCTAATGAAATTACCACAGCCAAAGAACTTCATTTAGAACTGTACCAATCAGGCCGTTTATAATTAGGAATGTCCATTGGTGACTATTGGGCCATTCAAACTCTTCCCAATGACCATAATGAAGGATAAAAAAGAAAGGCCACAAAAGAGTTAAATTGAATATTCCCACAAAACCAAAAAACATTGGTATATCCATTTTATCCTCATGATCTACCTTTCTTTTTAGAAATACGATATATGTAGCATAGAAAAAAGCACTGACTAGAGCTAATATTATGCCCAATGACTTGCTATTGTTTTCTATAGTCAAATCTGAAATGCCAACTAATATCTGTAAATAAAGAATAATATTTTTCAAGATATATTACATATCTAATGTGTGCTCCAAACGAAATTTTTTGTTTTTCATGCTAAAAAAATATATGAGAATATATAAGAATATAAACGACAAATTGAACTTTATCTCTAAATTGGAATCATCGAATAAATTTGCAACTTACTAGTCCAATGAGGCTAATAAGTACAGCAGCTAACTTTGATAGTGTAAATTTATCCCCTCCATTACTGGGAAAGAAGGCAGCAAGAAATAAAGCAAATAAACTAGATGTTGAAGACAACACAATCACGATTTTATCTTCAATTTGCTTTAATGATAGCTGGTATGTGTAATTTGCTATGAACCACTGGAAGAAGACAAAATCAATGATATATGTGTAATGGCAATGGAATATTTTAGTTGACTGAATTTTACATTGTTACCCACAAACAAGCAAAACAAAAGGGCTATTTTAGCCACTTTTTGTACAGAGAATTTGTTAGCTTGTCGTCTCGCGTGTTCTCCGGCTCTAACGCTGGCTTGATAACTAAGTCGTGCTAATAAAGCCTCTGTAGCATCGCTTTCCGACATATGGCGCACCTCAGCTAATTTACTAAATCTTACAGAACGAATAGATGAATCATCACTTTCCGTACCCGATGAGCGATCACAATGATCCGGAGTTTTTATTGGAACAAATGTTGGATCACTCTACAATAGAAGGAATTCTTAGTCTTCATTAGATCAGTAGCCATAAATTACTTTTATCTCATATCAAACAAATATAATTTACTTTATTGATATAGTTGAATCTTTTCCCTTCACTTTTCCCCAATTTAACTAACAAAAAGTGTCCCCAATAAATATAATATATATGTAATTATTATTTTTTAAATAAAAATTTTGAAATAAAAATTTGATATGTTGAGAATAGATTATATTTATAACAATTTTATGCTTACTAGACTCGTATTAGCTTCCGCATAGAAGTTATCATCTTCAATATTAGGATCTATAAACTGTAAAAATACAAAAGATATGAGAACGTTAAAGTAACATAAAGGAGAGAAGAATGATATTGTAATTAAATGTATTCTAATAAATACCATGTATGTTGCAGGTCTATTACAT
Organism: Cataglyphis hispanica; assembly: GCF_021464435.1. Lineage (NCBI taxonomy): Eukaryota > Metazoa > Arthropoda > Insecta > Hymenoptera > Formicidae > Cataglyphis > Cataglyphis hispanica. The sequence continues at coordinate 2,106,373 of NC_065960.1, read as the reverse complement.
TGTTCTCGCCAAGGTGGCCAAAAGCATAAGCCGAGCAAATAAAAGGTAAACATAGATGTCCTTATATATGTACTAAAAAATGGTTTTTCAAAGGTTGCATCTCTATAAATATACTAAAAAATAGCATATATTATTACTATAATCTTATCTGTTGTATATGGAATAATTTCTGAATATTTAATGAGAAGTTAAAAAGTAGTTGGTAATTGTAAATAGTAAAGATGTAAAATAATTATAGAAAGAGGTAAAGGATGGAAAAGATTGTAAAACGTATAAATTTGATCTTACTTTAGTAAGCTCAGAGCTTGACACCCAAATTATGTCAACCAGTAACAGAATTAAAAGTCCTAATATGAGTCTCTGAGATTTGTTCATCATTGCCGCGAGTTTATGAGGATCCTCCGCCATCCCCTGTTGCCTACGCTGGCGTAATTCTACGGAACAGCTCATCCTATCTTAGTCTCTTCTTCTCATGACATTGCATTTGAATACTCGTTCCCTGTAAAATCATAGAATATTTGTTTTGTCCTGATATCACAATTAGACGCATAAAATTGACGTTGTAGAATTATAAATTAAAGTATATATTAATTACAATTTCTCTTTCTCCCCCTCGCCAATTGAAAGTACAATAATAACAATAATAATAATAATAATAGTTACCAGGTGGAAAACATGAAAGCCGACTTCATGCACTAATGCATTTACTATCTCTATGTCGAAAGACAGAATGCAAGAACGGCAAGTGTGAAGCAAGATTCGTATTAACAGGTGTCGAGGAGCGATAAGCAGAATTCTCCTGATTCCTTTAACGTCACACTGACGAGATAACCTAACCCTAACCAGCTGTTTACGGCCCCGGTTTTAGCCGATGTCGATTTCACTTTACATTGTCTCTCCTTGTGACAAGCCTCGTATTAGTTTCTGTAACTTGTACATCTCCCGAGAAAGAATATCACGGAATTGTTAGTTATGTACTACACACACTTGAATTCATACGTACATATACATATACATATATATATATATCACATATATACGAGCTAACGTGCGTCGTAGCGTCCGTTGTACATTATGCAGCGCAAGTGATAAGAGATGCGTCAGTGTTATCGCAGTTTGATAACACCCCGCAGCAAGTATCGCGATATCGTTGTCAACGCGCGTAGTGATTTCACCCGTTTTCTCCACCTCACTTTTATCATTGATTTTCAATAGATTTCGCGCTCAGCTGATTATGTTAACCGACTTCTTTCAATATTTCATGTATCGTACATCGCGCTCATTCGAATTAGATAATAAATTCAAATCGTAATACATTTGGCGCCGCGAATCTGAAGCAGCAGTTTGATATGACATATGACAAGTTGGTATATGAGCCGGTTTTATCGTGCATGCGCGGGGAACGCACTGTCTATTCTATTTTGCTGCATTCCCTAGAATTTTCTACACTTACAAAATGGGATATATAAATATACATATATACATATATGTATACTTGTTTGAGAGAATGAGAGAGAGAAAGAGCAAAGCATGTAGAAAATAAATATAAAAAATGCAAACAAAATGACACAGCCTTACTATTGATAAAGAAGTGACACTCCTTTGCTCACACGCTGCTTGAACACAGAATACGCTGATTGGTCAATCGCATTTAGTGTAATGAATATATCTAAAGTACCACTGGTCGATGTGAGTGATTGTGTAAGCGGTGCTAACATTTTTGAAGCGTTGATTGTGCAACAGCAGTGAGCAATAGCAATATTTCTATTATATACATGATGTAAAAGTGGAAAATTTGGCTTAAACAAAATAAAGATTCGTTCAAATAGTCGGAAATTTTTTTCATACTTGATTTTTGAGAAAATCTTTGAGGATCATCCGTCTATGGTACGTGTGCATTCGGATTTAACGAGACTTAGGATATTATATATTCTTGAAGTTATCCGGTTACCATGGCGATAGAAAGCGATAACAATTCTCTCTTCTTCGAATAATATTGAGAGGAATTAAAGGACAAGCGCAAAAAACACACGAAACAAAAACAGAACGATATATACCATTATATTATTACAATTATTGCAAGAGAAAATAATGGCAAATGACGTTCTCAGCAATGGTCGTTTACAGGAAAATACAGTTGTACAACGGACGAGAAACGACAGAAGCAAAAGAGGTATCGCGAACATTGTTAACATTACAAATATTAATGTGTATGTGACAAAAATAACTCGAATAACACGATGAGCGATCGATCGATTTTAGAATAATTATGCGCGCCGCGTCTCGATCTCTTTATTAGAAAAATATTATTATTTTTCTTACCATTTTTTTTTGTCGTCTCTGTATACAAACGTAGCTCCGGATATAGCAGCTATAGAGAATCGCAATTGGCTATTACATCGACATTATACGAGACACGAGTACAGTGCTTGCAAGGTACTAATCGAACAAGAACTAATGAAATCGGATGGTCACGAATACGCCAGTTATTTGAAGGTGAGATCGATTGTGATCGATACAGTGAAGAAGATGATGCCGACTATAATCGATACAAAAACAAAATTAGTACAATCGTTATATATTTGCTATTATTACATGGTATAAATGACAAGAGTTTTTTTTTCACAAAACTATTATTCGGGAAACGATTACATATTAAGAAAGGGGAGGGGGAAGGATCAAGTTTTTGTTCGTGAAATTTATAAATCTTTTTTCTCTCAGAAACAATTACGATGTTTTCTCTTTCGTTATGTAATATACGACACATATTTACAAGTTGTTTTCATAGGGTTTAATTCTCCGAAAAGAAGGCAAAATTCAAGATTCACTGGACTGCTTTCAAACCGCGTACAATGTGAATTCGACTAATGTCGATAACGTTAAACAGATAGCGAAATCGTTGTAAGTAACATCGATTGAAAGAGGATTATCTATAGTTTTATGCGTAATAATACCGTTGGGCTACTTTAGATTAATAATGGGAAGTCATAGGCGTGCGATAGACGCATATACGGAAGCTGAAAAGATATCCGCTGTACCGGATTGGGAAATATATTATGGTCTTGGCAAGTTCTCTTCGTAACTCACTTTACGGCACGATACACTTCGCGTAGCGCGTGTTAGCCAAGTTTTGCAAACTTCTGGAGAAATACACTCAAGAAATGTTACTTTATTAACGATAATGCGCTTAAATGCACTTTGTATTCTCTTTAGCTTTATAATCTGCATATAATTTTGCACACGCTTCTTTATTACAATTTTTCATCATACAATCACACATACGTATTTTTGGTGTAAAGTATAGCGATGCTTTGTTTTTTTTTTGAACATTTATTTTATTGTTTAGGCGAGGCTTACGTGAAATTGAATCAATTACAAGAGGGCAAGAAGCATTTCAAGAGATCAACTGAATTAACGAAAAGTGAGTTGCCCAATCTTGCCCTTGCAAGACTTTATCTTCTAGATGATATGATTCCAGAAGCCAGAAATGCTTATACAGCAGCTTTGAAGTAAGTAATACATCATCAGCGCAAAGATTCTAGAAATGTCGTTTTGATTTCGATGCGATATGTATTGGCTTAAGTCAATAGAATTTATTGTTATTATTTGTTATTATTATTAATATAGTAATTCTTTTGGTCATTTTTATTATTCTTCTTTTCTCTTAAGAAAATGTTTTCTCTATCGAATATATTTTCTTTAATATCTATGTTGACTTTTAATATTAAATCTCAGTAATAATCTCTTGTTTTTTTACGCTCAGTGCAAATCCCGAAAGTATTGATGCAGCGACGGAATTGGGTCTTTTGTATCTAAAAATTGGAGATATGCAACGGGCATTTCAACAATTTGGAGCGGCATTAGCTTATTCGCCTAATTGCATTAAGGCGATTTTGCCCATGGCTTATATAATGCAGGTGCATAAATTCATTAAAAAAATCGATAGCATTTTTTCTTTCATTATTCTTCTAGCAAGCAATTTCAATCAATTGATTTGCATTTATATTCGTTTTATTAAATTAATTTTCCTTAAGATTCCTTAAAGTCTTTCTATTTTTTCATTCCTAAATGAAAATTTTATTTCATTAAACACGATTTTTACAGTATTATTGCATTACTTTGCTAACGCAGGTAGTTAAAAGGCGTATATCACATTTATTAAATGGAAACTTCATTACCCCACGTTTCTCGCATGCAGAACTTTTCCTGTACTCTTTGAATAGCATATCGTCTTTTATAGAATCACCGAGATTATGATGTAGCTTTATCGAAATATAAAGTAGCAGCACAAATTATTCCGGAATCTTCGGCGCTTTGGAATAATATTGGAATGTGTCTCTACGCAAAACAAAAATACGTTGCTGTAAGTAAATCCATCTGTCTTTTTTTCTTTTCGCCTTTTTTTTATTTCAAGATAAGCAAGTTTGCGTTAATGTCTATTAATTACGAAAAAAAGAAAATTTTGTAATTCATATATTGATTTTTAAGATAGTATATTAATGTATGAAAGAGAGAGGAATTTTTGTTTTTATGTTTTTCTATTGTTAGTAATACTTACTCAAATGGATAGTGTGTAATATCATCCATTTGACTACTATCCAATAGTGATCTAATTACTAAAAAGCTTGTAGCCCGATATTCGTAGCAAATATCAGTACAGACACAGAGAATTTTACATCGTTTTACATTTCGCGTAATGCAAAATGATGCAATGCAAAAGGAATATATTGGGGGAGGGAAAGACACAGAGAGAGAGAGAGAGAGAGAGAGAGAGAGAGAAATATGCCACGCGAGTTACAAAATTGTTTCGTGGTATCATAAAGAAAAGCAGAGAGAAAACTCTTGGGAATATATTGAAATTAAGTGGGAAACCGCAATATTGCACTTACACCATAGCACTTTGATAACATTCATGTTCTTGTTTTACAGGCGATAACTTTCAGACAGTGTCGATATAAGTTAAAAAGCGAGATTATATCGTGTTGATTAATAGAGAAATAATTTGTTTGCAAATTTTCAGTTAATAACAGAAACTTATTTTCATTATTAATATCATAGGTGTAACAAGTATATAAATTATTTACTATATTTCATGCATAAAACTTCGTAAAGTTGAGTTGTTAAATTGAATTCATTATATTATATATTATCGATATTGCTAAAAATAACGATTAAGAAGAAGATAATTAAATCATTATTAAGAGTAAAAATAAAAGTGAAAATTTCTTTTATTTCTTTTATTTAGGCTATTAGCTCGTTGAAACGAGCACATTACTTAAGTCCAATGTCCTGTGTCCCGTCGTGTAATCTCGGAATCGTTTTTCTCACCACTGGACAGCCTGCATCCGCCGCGATTTATTTATGCGCTGCGGTCAGCGCCGAACCAAAAAATCCTACACCATATTTGTTATTAGGTCGTAAGTAGAAGATAAAAATATTGAACATTTAACAATATATTTAAAAATAGCTTTTTACTTTGAGCCACTTTTCTGTATAAAAATAGCTCTTATTTTTACGCGAATCTTTTTTCTCTAATGGAATATTGCTCGAAAGCATTTCTTTTACTCGCAGATCGTTTATAGAAATTTTTCTTTTTATATCTCAGTTTCTTTGAAACGTTTGGATGATCTGGAAGGTGCCGAGAAATCCTTGACGAAAGCTCACGCTCTAGCTCCTCAGGATCCACTGATATTGATTAATTATGCCGTAGTTCTCGACGCTCGTGGTAAACAAACTAATGCTGCTGATATCTTGACAGCGCTCAACGATATTATGGCTGTCGTTGACGTCGATATGCAGGTAATTTAAAAGTCAAAACTTAAAAGCGGACGATGTAGCATGTTAATTACATAGTTATACCGTTATATCACAATATATATAGATATCGCAAATGGCAAAAAAGTTATCAAAGAAATTGCAACATGAAAAAACAGAATTAAATACTAATCAAGAGCCGCCAGCTGAAAAGAGTGAAGAACAACAATTGAGCGCTGATGAAGTTTAAAAAGCACATTTTTCTCTCTCACTCTCTCTCCACAAACTGAGAGGATATCCATATTATATCTATATAAATTTTAAACAAAATTTAATAAAATAGTATTTGTTGAAACATTATCACATTTTATATTTCTATTACAATGTGTTTTCCACACAAGTAAGTAGATTAACAATTAATGACGTACGCAGCAATTATTTCTTATTCACATATTATTGGAAAAGGTACATATTTAACATGATGAAATCACAAAATCAAATATACATACGTGTATGCATAGTCAATAAACTATTTAATTTATTTATTGAAGCTTGCATACACGCATTTAATTATATAATTAATTGTATTAACAAGGTTATAACAGTTTTTATTAGAGAGCATTATAATATTATGCATATGCGATATATATTTTGATTTTGCTGATTTAAAATATTTTCTTTTTATTTGGATGCATTCAAGATCATTTTTAACTTTTTATTAATCATATGATGTCATATATTTATTAATTATAATTATATATATTATTATAAATAGATTGCATGCTCAAATTCTACTTTTGAAAAACAGAGAGAGAACATTCCATAAAATCTCTTTTGTTAAACATACGTGCTTTGTACATCGGTTTGGTGCTGATTCATCGTTGGCCAATTGCTTATAATCCTAGGTTTGAATAATTGTCCAAAAATCATACGAAATTGTCGCGACATAGAGCAATATAAGATAAAATTTATGCTGCCATTTAATAACGCACAGATATCCATCATTTCTCCAAATTTATGGTAACAATTACGAAAGAAACAATCGCCCAGGGCCGCGGAAAGTAAGCCCAGAACACCTTGAGGAATCTCCGTTATTAAGAACAACAGCAGCACCGCTACAAGCATCCTCGTTGTTCTGTCTGTTCGTTTGTCAGATTTACTCACCCGCCGCGGGTATTCGTCTTTTTTAATATCAAACGATACATCGTAATTCTCGAGATCGGAAGTACCTGATGATGAGGTTGGTTTAGTCACTTTTGCGCAATGGTTGTAGCTCTTCAATGTTTGTTTCCTACCCTTTGCTCTGAATCAAGTAAAACGTTGAAAAGTATAAGAATGCGTATAATTACGTGCGTTAATAAATATTTGTATTCTATTTTACTTTACCTATAAAGGGCTTTTATTAGCCAACAAATGATGATGGTAAGAAGGACACATGGCAAGAGCTTAACAACTACGCTAAGTATCCAGAAATTTAATTGATATAGAAATCCTTTATCAATGGAACAATCGGTGTCCACGTGGTACAAGATCTCCTTAGTGCCGTTCTCATAAACGGTCTTTGCCTTTATCTGATATAATGAAATTTAAGTTTATTGCAAGCGCAGCTATGAGAATACGAATAAAATACTTCAATTAATGTTTACTCACTCCAAATACGAAATAACTAGGAGCGCAGGCGAGAAACGGAGCGAGAAAACTGCACAAAAGAGCGATCGTGCAACGTCTCTCGGTGCACCAAGTATAATTGTAACGCGGAAATCTAATGCATATATATGAGAGAAACAGACATAAAACAATGACTTTCTAATCTTTCTACATTCGAACAAAATTCAGAATCATGAAACTCACCTGATGGCAATGTACCTCCAAACGGCTAAAGTCAGCGTGAGAGCGATACTGATCGTATGAAAAAGCTGTGTGAAATGCATATGGAACAATACGAACACGGCCCATCCATATGAGAAGATTCTACTCTCCGGTAATACGAAATATTTATAAATCGCAAAAGGAATATACTCCAACATCACCAACGCGTCCGTCACAGCCAGGCCGGTGAGAATTCGATTTATGGACGCCGCTTTTGTATCTTTTCTCGTAAGAACGACGATATTGAGCATATTGGTGAGCGTGCCGAAAGAGCATACGAGAAGAGAAGCGTAACCGTGATAATTCTTATATTGCGTCGCCAGATCGCGAATCGCATCGTTACAATAGCACGTCAGATGTATCGTTTCGATACAGTCGCTCCTATAATCGGTAAAGTTACCAAGTTGACCGAAATAAATATCAATCTCCTCCGCAGTCATATTCAGCCCACGGATAATATCCGTATAATTTTGCAATTGATACATAATTGACATATTCTTTTTCCCGAATCTTCAGATATCTCGGCAACTCGGATGTATTCGAGGGTATCCGATACCGGTTGTAAACGTTCTTGCAAGTAAGCATAACAACAGATCGCGATATTCTATTTCACTATCTAACAACAAGCACATTTGCATCTTCATTTCTAACATAGCTGAAAATACTTGCGACGCTGGTTGTGTCATTTATCTAGCAATGTTATTCTTTTCTGTTCCAGCTGATTCCTTAACAGCTGATATATTTTTAATTCGCGATTAATTATGTTCTACATTCTAATTATGATCCAAATTAACGATTCATTTGGGTGATTTGCAACTTTCTATGTTCATTCATCGAGATTATTTCGAAATAAAAAAGAAAAGAGAGAGAAAATAAAAAGAAAAAAAGTCTATTCAAAGATGGAGTGATGCGTGACAGTTTCCATCAGAATTTAATTGAATCAAAATGAGTGACGTTACAATCCCCATTTTTGCTGATTAAATCTATCTTGCTGGATTACTTATTTCTTCAGAAAAATATCCTTTTTTCGCTTTTTTGAAAAAAAAATCAGAATCTGAAAAAAAAACGTATTTCATGAACCATGAATGTATATTTTATACATTTGTAAGGGCAACGAACTCAAATTATCTTACACACATACACACACACTTACACATATAATGTGTTGAATAAATCGAATGTGAACATTATACCATTAGTAACTAAGCACTTTGTAATATTTGTCGTCCGAGATTTGCCACGGCAACAGGTTACACTATCACGAGTAGATCCAGCCGGTGGATAGTCACGCTACTGACAATGTTATTGGCGAAAATTCACGAGCATCCTTCACTCCCTCTCGACGTTTTCCTCTCTGATGTTGTGAAAGAGCCTGCGCGCAGGACGTCGATGGTCCATAATGGTGTGTGTGTATATCATCCTGAATACACCCATGAAACAAATGTGCACGCTCGATTCATGTTATAAGATATATTTGCTAATATGATTAAGGATAACTAATGTAAAAACAGTATATATAAATGTGTGTATACAATTTCATCTTTATTTTGATTTTTATTTACGATTTTTTTCATAATCACCGATCGATTATAGGCTTTATTCGTTTATCGAATGTATGTAATAATGTTGTTGGTATAAAAATGTTAGCAATATAACGCCCTATATCTTGTGTTATATTGTGTTATATCACATTTTTATATTTGCAGAATACAAAGACGAAACTGCCATTAGATCAGATTGTTACTGAATTCATTGAGATCTACTATAATAATTTGCTTGTAATTGGCGGAATTGGAATGTGCGGAAGGAAATAGGAGCGTGAAAGAAGAGAACTTTCGCCTTCTTTGTATCTTTTTTGTACTCTGCGCACTTTTGCAATTTTGTTTCTTGAAAAAGGAATTACGCGGAAAAAAGGAGGACTAGAAAGAAAAAGGCGTGGCTTTATTTATCTTTGATGACTAGCGCGTAAATTCCGAGTTTGATCTCTTGACGGTCGCGATAACGATCGGCCTTTCAGCCAGCCTTTCTCATGAAAAAATATTATCGCAGATATTAATTGCCCTGTCAGCAGCATGTAAAAAGATGACTGCACATCGGATAGATTGAATGGCACAAAATCGCTCATTTGCTTCTCGTTTGTAGTTAGTGTTGTTCGTTTAGTCAGTTCCTTTTTTATACTTTCAATGTTCTGTTTGCTCCACAAGAGTGTTAAACCACCTTGATTCAAGCGACTGATCCACTCATTTATTCCTTCCTGCAGAATCGAATTCTTGGGCAGCAAATACGATAAAAAGAATGCACCTAATATGGGATGCGGTATTAATATATGTATATGAAAAGACTAGTATTAGTGAATAATCGTATTGCATATTTGAGTATTGCGCAATCGTTACACTCTTACCTCTACGCGCAACATTCCTACCTGGACATTCTTTGACAAGATGAAGCAACGGTCCACCGTCCACATCGACGAATTGCGCGCTAAAAGCGGGGAAATAATTTTCCTTTGCAAATCCCGAACCATTTCGGTAATACGCTGCGTTAACCACGGCGTTTTCGCCGTATCGTAATTTACTTCGTAAGTTTCGCATGACTGTCGAACTGTTATCATCGTCAAAGAGATCGGTCAAACTTATAGAGGCCAATGCTATCACCAATCCCGAAGCATCGAGTTCGCGAAGAGTGTTAATGTCTGGGTAATACATATCATGCGCAAAACTATTGTATAAAATACCACTGAAGAAACCAGTCATAGTGATGTTAGCGAGAAGAATGCCCGATAATAATATTCTTTCAGCATTCGTGTTTGGCAATTTTTGGGGGCAACCGACGTCTAATAAAATCAATCGGTAAATCATTTTCCAGACATTTATCTTTCCCGTTCTGAAAGCATGAATGTTTTTTCGCTTACATTATAACATAATTACATTATAAGATAATTAACATCACTGATATTCTGATGAGTATCATACCTTCTTGGAATGAAGATTTGCAGAAAATACCACATTAGATATACAAAGATCTGCGTCAATATTGAACAGATCCAAACTGAACGCGGAAAGAAGTAATATAGTCGAAGTCCCTTGGGTATTTTAGTCGCTTTAGGAACAATTACGCATATCCTATCGAAGTCCATATATACGCTGAAGTTTATATCTTCTTCGATATTATTGCTGTATTTCTTTATGAAAAAGGACTCGAAGCAGATGTCCGTTCTACCGTTCACTACGTCGCCTGTATAAACTGGCTATTATCATGTGATAAAGCGGAACTATATTAGACGCGAATTTCATAAAGATATCATTACATTAATACCTATAGCACCGACGTACGTCCCATTGGATAATTGATGACCGAACAATTTATTATCTGTTGGATGTATCCATCTCGCTGTGAAATTCATGCGTTGAGATATCGTATCCAGTATTGTTTCATCAAGTCCTTCGAAAATATCGGTATTATTGTCACGGTTATTCAATCCAACTTTCGCCTGTTCACTTGCCGTCTCTTCTGTAGGAGAGAATAAACCCGTTTTCAATTCGTATCCATTCATATTATTTGTTCGATGGTAAGTTAAATGAGATAGCAAATTTGACGCCTCTTCTGCCGTTTTTATTTGTATAATTTCGACTTGACCATATGCTGAAAAATTAAGACAATATTTTCTTTTGTCTTTTTAACAGAAGAGACAGAATTGAGAGAAGAATAATTGTATCGAGAATAATCTTATTGCGATTATCAATACTTGTCGGCTTTATTTCTAAGATCTACGAACCAGAATCGTTGACTTTGGCGAACGGATTGTAAGAACGAATAGCTCTATCAGTTTTAGTGTCATTTACAGCGATTGTCTCGGCAACCAAGATGCTTTGCACCTTACGTTTGGTCCATAATGTCTTTAAAATGCCATCAAGCCTCGACTTGTTTAACACTTTCTCTCGGCAAGCAATCAGTACGATAAATCGATCGTGCGGTTTCCACTCGAACGTCGAATCATCTTTCGAAATTTGATCGAAAGAGCGAATGTTCTTCGGAAGAATCACGTGTACGTTCCACGTGTTCTCCCCAAAGGCTTTACTGTTTCGAATTATTCTTTTTATTTTCGCAGACGTTACCTGAAAGGGAAGCTCATCGTCGGATGTAATTTTCCAAATCGATGGCTGTTTCACGATCTCGTAAATTACGTCGTTATCATCGACAAAAGATGTGTTTTCCGGGTCAGGAAACGTATAAGTCCTCAACATAGTCGCTATCGCGCATTTACGCGCGATACTATGTACAAAAGCCTCAAAGCATGATTCTAAATGGATAGAGTTACTATTGTCATCGAGAACGCTATGAAAGTGAACAGTTTTAGAATTTTCCATAGAACATATGACACTGCTCCAAAATTCGATAGCGTGACACCATTGACAATCATTGTCCGATAATGTAGGCAAAAATAATAATGCCATGAGGGCAAACTCACGAATCAACTGTAAATAAAAGTTGTTTGAATTTACGCAGCGAGCGAGAAAGAGAGGGAGAAAAAGAAAATTTCGTAAGCTCTTTTATCGTAATAAGAAAAATGTATCGACATACCATATTTGCGAACTTTATTAAGGTGGACGAGTGTTCCCTTATTTGTACGATTTAACACTGACATCGGATTCTCCGAAATTTTTCCTCACATCGAGTATTTTCGTTCGATATATACAGTCAAATTATACATCACTCATCCTTATCATTATCCTTATTGACCCTCCTTCTCTTGGCTATCGTGTCACATTGGACAGGTATGTCTTCGATCGCGAAGGTTTCAACTCATATATTTACAAGCATTATAAATATATTGTGTTTTCTAGATTGTAGATAAAACCTAATAAAGATAAGCCTATCGCCTATATTATTTATCATTTTTCCAATTCGTTGAGAGCGATCATAAAGTCAATCGCATTTTTCTTATGTCGACTCTCATGAAATATTTCTAGGAATTTACTATAACTAAAATTACATTAAAATAAATTGTAATATTAATATAAAATATATATATATATATATATATATATATATATATATATATACATTTTACATATCTCACAACTAAATTATTAGCAAAAATCAATGCGAGATAAAATGAAACATTGTATTTTTATTAAAGCGTACTGGATATATCGAAGAATTATAAACATATAAGTAATTCTTTTTTATTTTCTTTCAATCGTTTTCGAATAATTCTATTTTCTTGGCGATAACAGGAATTGGAGGAAAACACTTTTATTCACAACACGAAAATCAACATCGATGTTTACACTCGCGAGAATCATTGCGTCATACATATAACTAAGCTTTTAACTTAATGACATGTCAGAAACTTGACGTTTGCGAAGGGAGCCAAATGTTTGCTCAACATATCTGTGGTAAACATAAAATACCGAAGATATAAAGTAAGAAAGCTGTTAAAAAGGAGTTAAAGGCCAAGTGAATTGTACGAATGTAACGTATTACGCAAATTAATCCGGTCATCTATATTTCATTGTTTTTTTATCTGTAATGAGTTTTTGTTATCAGTGAAAATCCATGTATATACGTGCAGTGCGATATGAAAAACAATTGTTAGCTTAGGGGGATAAACGCTCGCACATCCAGACGATAATACGCAACGGTAATGTGGTTTTTTAATATTTCAGAGGGAAAAAACACATTATCGAAATTATATTGGAGAAGAAGCAAATGCATATCAGCTGTGCTAATATTCTTTCGTTAGAAAGATACTCGAAAGATACTGGAAGAAATAAGAGAGATTGCTTTATTTCATTGCATTTCGAACATCCCTTCTAACGATAAGATGCTTTTGCAAATGCTTAAGAGAAAACTTATTTTCTTTCTAAGGAATGAAAGCAAAGGGAGAAGATGTATCAGTAAATTTCAAACTTTCTCGAAGAAGGAATCGTCGACTTAGCGTACCGTCATTGCGTCTTCATTTTAATATCCCTTTGAATCACAGTGAATGATTTACGACGCTTTCCTGTCTTCCTTCTCGCACGATCACGAAACTTGAGTAATGATTTATAGATATATGTAGCACATGAGCTTATCAAAATGCAATAAAACTTTACCGCGACATTAATAGTGTTTTTGCCGCGATTAACCTCATTGACCTTTTTTTTTATCTAGGCTACACGCCCACGATTTATATCTACTACAGCGAGACAGCCTTTCGACAAGTCTTCCTCTTTTAACTATGTATGACGCTTTTTAACTATATATGACGATCCGCATCTACATATAAAACTCGCACTTTGTCTCGCGTGTTTACCATTGTTCATAAAGCGAATCAAGTAGGTTCGCATCAAATATTTGATATCTCCGAGAGGAATAGTTTCCATGGCTATAATGTCACTGACAATACCATTTTGTTTAGTGATGTCGACGTTAGTGGCAGCAAAGAGTACAAGCATGTACAGAATCGCTGTGGAAAGTCATTCATCGAGATCGACGGAGAATGAAAATTTAAAAATTATCTTGAATTACGTTCGAAGCAAGCAGAAATTCTATCCGTCCATATTTTCTCTCGTCTCTTCCGATGTTCGATCCAATTTTGCAGATCTTGTGTCAAAATACATAGCGAGCGAGTCGATTGTCAGCTACAAGATCACAATGAATGATCTCTCGCGGAGATATACGTGGCAGAATCGTGCCGATCTCACGTGGATCTTCATCATCGACGATATTAATGTCTTGAAATTTTTTGTGCTCGAACAAAGTTATATATGGAAAGCTACTAATCAGTATCTAGTGATCATCACCATTCCGATCCCAGTAGTTTCGCGCGATATTTTTCAGACTATCTGGAAAACTTACAACGTCTACAAAATCGTCTTCGTCTCAATACAAGACAATTTTCGATGTCTAAGCAGATATCTACCGTTTGAAAAGAATCGGCAAAACGAGTACGGTGCTGTGCGTAAAATCTGTTTAATGAATCAAACAAACAATATCGAGCTTTATACGAACTTTGAAAACCTAAACGGATATCCTATACGCGTAATCGTGTTTGGATCTCTGACGATGAATACTATATTCGACGAGGATACAAGGATATACAAGTACAAAGGATTGGATGCAGACGCGATGTTTCTACTGGAAAAATCGATGGGAGCTCAATTTCGCATCAACGTCATCGCAACGTTTTCAACCAATTTCACTAAAGGAAAAAATCAAGACCGCTTTCAACATAGTCTTCAATATATCCAGGATGACAAATCGGACATAGTCATGAACGGTTTCTTTATCTATAAATATGAGAAATATCAAAATTACGAGTTTACAACCAGCGTTTACGAGGATAAGCTGTGCTTGATTGCGCCCACGAGCGGCTTTATCCCTAAGTCGTACATGCCGATAATGCCATTCGCACTAGATTTATGGACGGCTCTTGCGATATATAACATTCTCGTGTCCATCTTATGGTTTCTTATCAAATATTACAGCGGATCATTTCGTCGGCAAGAAGCTGTTCTTCTTCCTTTAATAAGAACGGAATTTATTCTTTCACGACGAACAAGTTTACCGCCAAGGATACATCCTTATGTCTTATCATGTTTCGACCTCGTCGAAACCTCGTGTTATCCGTTGAAGGACAGCCCGGATAGCACGACCGCTCAACGAGTCTTCTTGTTCGGCACCCTCTTCTTCGGTCTCATCATCGTCGGTCTCTACCAAAGCTACCTCGTGTCTGTTTTGAGTAATCCTCTACATTATCCGGAGCTGAACACTCTGGAGGATGTCGCCAACTCAAATTTCTCCTTAGGTACCAAATATTATAATTTAAAGGAGCATACGTTCACGGAGAATACTACTCTGTTTAACAAATTACGTCGTAAAATCAAAGTGATAAATACTGATAAAATGATGCTCGACATAGTGGCTTTCGACAAGTTAATCGCCATCACACGTTACGCTTCGCTCAAAATAGACGATTTGTCCAAGTACTACGACGCGGACGGCAACGAATTGTTTCATCTAGTCGAGGAATGTCCTAATACTTTCTCATTATCCTACGTAATGAGACTGTATTTACCATATCGGGAGAGAATCAATTGGTTATTGTTACGAATGCAAGAAGCGGGCCTCATTAATCTATGGTATGATAATATGACATATCCGACATACGTAGCCGAGCAGAAAAGAAAAGTGGAGAAGAGCGAGAGAAGAATTACATTGACCATGAACCATTACTCTCTTACATTCGTCGGACTTTCAATTGGTTTACTTTTTTGCATTGTCGTATTCCTCGCGGAATTGTATTTCGCCAAGAAATCGCAATCGTACATAGGAGCGGAGAAAATTCTTGATTTAATATCGAAAAACTAATTACCCTCTGCGTTATTATCCGCTGTCTCTTTGAGTTAATATTACATTAAAGATGTGAGACACATAGTGACAAAATCATTGAAATTTGACATCAGTACATATAAACGTCTTAAATTCGTATTTGTCTGAAACATTGAACAAATCAATATTGATTATGTAGAGAATTAAAGTATTGCAAATTAGTATTGTAGAATTTGCCGATTTTGCAGATATTAAAAAAAAAAAAAAATCGATGAAACAATATACGAATTTTTTACGTTTTATAATATGAAATTATTATATGAGAGATTTTTTCTTTAAAATTTTAATACATATTTTTCATACAGCCTCTTTATATACAAAGCTTGCGATATTAAGTTCTTTTATTCTTGACGAGTTTCTTTTTGCAAACATTTTCATGATGTTTATATTTAAGCTTTATACAAACAGTTTGGAGGCCTATCTTAATTATAGAAGACTTTATATCTGATGAAAAGTAAACCGATATTATATACGCTTTCGCGTGATAATATATTGTACTTATGGTATGCAATGATTCGATCAACAGCTGTTTTATTCGCAGCAGTCTCGAGTTTGATTAATCGAGCATAATACATATGAACTACATGTTTCTTTATTATCGATCTTTGTCGAAAGGATACTTTTTATTCGTAAATATAATTATTCGAACTAACGAGATGATCGTGCAAAACGAGTTAGCATTAAAGCGACATTCCGAAAAGAGATTTATTTTAAGAATCTCCAAAAATACGCACACGCGCCTCTCTCTCTCTTGAGGAAACTCAGTCGTAGGTCGTTGCTCGATTATAGAGTCATGGCTTCTCGAAGATATGTATCATTGGCAGCGATCCTAATTCTTTGTTTAGGTACGTACTCGCGAATTATATTTGATCGCGTCGATATAAAATTACGGGATATAAATATATATTTCTTTCATATATAGTTGTATCATCCATTGTTGTCACGGCCGCCGCTACCATCGCACGGGATCCGAAAATATCTAGGTGACTACTATCATTTTCAATGCGCTAACGATAGTCCTACCGCGAGAATTTGTTTTTAAAGATTAATAGATATAATCCCATTGAAAGCACAAATATTGCTATTTTTTCTATCGTGTTGCGTTGCACGATAGGTATGACAGTTACAACTTGGATAAGGGACCGGTACTCTACGAGGCATACTATCCAGATGCTCATGATGCTTATCAGGAAAAACGCAACTTGGACGAAAATCGGAAAGTGCTGGAAACGAGTTTTCAGGTGCCTTTCGAACGTTTCGCATATTCGGCTGAAATCGCGGATCGCCCTGTCTCCGTAATCTTCGACAATAAAAATGTGAATATTGAGGAAATTTCCAAGCTTGTTAGAAGAGCCATTTCTCGAGATCTGGAAAACTGGAACATTCTTGAAAGCTATTTGGATCACGTATCTATCGATCAAAACTTGCCGATGCAGCAGATGGTGTATGCTAGAGAAAACCGCGAAAATAAGGAAGACAATAGTTATCCGTTTCAAGATCGTCGACGAGCTTTCGATCTTTCGAGACAGCCAAATTTCGAGATATTACGAAAATTGGAAACGCGTGATGTAAAACAGCGTCCTAATTATTTCGAGGAAATCGATGCGGAGAGAAATACGATGACGAAAAAAATAAACGACATGGAAGCTGCCGATGCGCCGTCGATCGACGTCGCTTCCGACTCATTACTTCCAGAGAACATTTTTCAACCACGGCCTCAAATAATTAGATACACCTTCTTTAAGAAACCTACGTCGCACCTCGATCAACAAATTAAGAAGGTAATAGACAATTCTACGCCAAGGAATTATGGTGACAATCTTATACGCCAAGAGATCGCTGAAAAAAACAGCCGAGTAGAAGGAAATAACGTCAAAGTAACGTCTATCGAAGTAAGTGAATTGCCGCGACATAAAACGCGTCATCATCACGGTGAATGGCCTAAACGAGATTACTCTACTCATCGTCGTCAGATAGAGGAAAAAAAAAGTAAAGATGCTTGAACAAAAAATTTTTCGAACGAAAGAAAAGTAATTAATAAAATTGCTTCCGTGTGCGATAATAATATATTATGTAGTAGTATGTGATGGATTATATTTAAACCGTTTCCATTATATTACCGCGAATAATATTGACAAATTGTGCTATTTCAAACTATTTATTGAATATATATACCATTGAGAGAATATATGCATATGTAACATCAAATATTTTCTGTAATAGCGTATCTACAATAAAATGTATTCTCCGCGATTTATTTCTATGTTGTCAATCGCACTAATATATCGGTTAACGTTAATTCTAAATAAAGAAATTTTTTTCTCTATTTGTAACATGTCATTTAAGATGCAGGAGCAAATTCGGTTTGTTAATGTAATTTGGCTTAATAATTCTATTATTATTTTATGCTATAATCTGAGGCTTATGAATATATATTTTACATATTATATCAATTTTAAATCGAGCACACATTATAAACTATCAAACTCTATAAACTATTAGTTTTCAAACTGCACACTTACAATAAAACATGCAGTTTTATTTATAATTTGAGAAAAATATTTTTTCTTTTTAATAAACTTTTTAAACAACTTTTTAATAAAAATATAAATAATTATTTATGACCGCAAATGCAGATTTCACAGGAATGTTTACATATTATTTTTATTTTCTATAGTTCTAAGTACTTGGCATAATCGTATGATACTGTCATGATATAAACCAAGAGTGACTATATTATGATTGTATGATATTTTTATCACGAAGATAAGTACGAAATCGCAAGTATATTTTACAGATAGCCTACTTTATTGGAACACAACCTTTTTTGGTGAATAGTCTCAGTTAGCTACAGCTAAAATTCTACGTTTATCTCTTTTAAATTATTTTTTGAATATTAAGCTAAAATCCTATTCTGAAAATTTTTCTCCTACTTCTACAAAAAAGTAAATCTTTTATTTTTGATAAAAAGAAATCAGATAATATATTTAGTGCACTATTGCACCAATATTAGAGTAGAAATCTTTCATAATTAATTTTATAATTATCAGATTAAACTTACTATAGCAAAAATACACGATGCAGAAGTTTACATTAGCTCTAGTTTTGACTAATAAATGACATTCGTATTTTAATTATGCTGATTAAATGTATTTAAAATAATATCTAAACATTTCGTCAAAATATAATTTATATTTATTTGCTGTGTCCAAATATATGTATAATCCTAGGATCCATTATATATTGGCTCTTGACTAACTTGTTTCGACTGAAAATATTTTTATAAAAAATCAAATTATTATATGTATCATTAAATTTGTGATTATAATGTAGATTTTTGTAATAAAAATACTTGTGTAGTATACAGGATATTCTACTAAGTATAATACACAGTATAATACACAGTAGAAAAATCAATACCATCCACTAAACACAAAGTAGCATATTTTATTCACCTGTTTTGCATTGTAGATTAAAATTAGTCAATATAAAGTTGCGTAAAATTTCATAAGCATTTTCCAAATTATCATTTTCTATGATAATATCAAAGTTACCTGGTGTTTCGCCTGTAAACGAAAATATTTATTATGCAGATTTTAAGAGAGAGAGAGAGAGAGAGAGAGAGAGAGAGAGAGAGAGAGAGAGAGAGAGAGAGAAGAGAGAGAGAGAGAGTATATGATATATACGTTCTACGCATAATTTCTAAGCATAATTTTTCTAAATCGCGTGCGCGCATGCCCGCATACCTAGAACATACCATATTCTAGTTCAGTTTTAGCAATTGCTAATCTGCGTTGTAATGACTCTTCGGTTTCTGTGTTCCTAGCTTTCAATCGTCGCTCTAATTCCAAAATAGATGGTGGTTTTATGAATATATAAAGGGGATTAAGATGGGTGTATTTTATTTGTTTTACACCCTGTATGTCAATGTCTAATACACATATCTTTCCTAGACGTTGTACTTCTTCAACTGCTTGTTTGCTACAAAGACACGTATATTGTGTTATTTCTACATACACATCTATATTATATTTACATCTTTATATTATATTTACATCTATACTTTTTTCTACCTCGTGCCGTATAGATTTCCGCTAAATGTAGCAGATTCAATAAACTCGCCATTCTTGATTTGTTCTTGCATTTTCTCTTTATTTGTAAAGTGATAATGCGTCCCATCTTCTTCGCCAGGCCGAGGCATTCTGGTTGTATGAGATACCGAAAATTTGAAGGTATCAGGAAATTCATCAAACAATCGTTTTATCAAAGTGCTTTTTCCAGAACCCGAAGGACCGCAAAATACTAATGGACGTGCTTTGTGAATCATATTGACACAGCCTAAAAATATAATATTTTTTTTAATTCTATACTCTTTCTCCTCTCTCTTCTTTTCATTCTTCTTCTTCAGAATAATTAGATTTTTAAATAATCAAATTAGTTAATTTTTCTAACGCGTTAATTTTGTCAAATCATTTATATCTCTTGCATTATATATGAACAAAACTATAAATTCCGCATACCTATCTTAGATATCCTAAACCATTGTTTGAACATTGCAATTAAAAAGATGCTGATGGTCCAATATTAGTTATCTCAAAATTCTGATTCTGCATAATTCAATAATATAAATCAAGAACTAAGCGTACAATAACAAATGTGTAATATTTCCTAGTATATATGTATATAGACTAATTATATAAGATTACAAAACTTTTATTACTTTTACAAGTTTTAAAAATTAAGAAATATTTATAGAAACGCAAACATTTTTAACAATAGTATCTATTTCCCTCCTTATTAATTATATAAAATTGCATGAAAATATTTCTATACATTACGTTAGAGTGACAAGTATAACTAATTGGTAAAAAACAAATGTGAAATACATAAATTCCAATAACATGTACAATATATTTTTATGCTTGGTATATTGAATGCATATGGTGAGATTTCAAAAGATCATGCATAGTCAAGCAATCATTAATTTAATTTAAAAACTCTATGATAAATAGATGAATTAAAATTATATCACTTTACATTATAGTAAAATAATACGAAAAAGTGTAGTACAATGTTTTCTACTTTAATAAATCATCGATAAAAAAATATAAAATTTTAATTAAAATAAATTGTTCCGTCAGATCTTCTTCAAAATGATTATTTCGTATTATATTTTAATCAGCGCTGTGAAAAAGCAATTCACACATTTTACTTCGCTTTAATTTCAAAAATCTTACCTATAATAACAGACAAAGAAGATTGAGTTAACCAAATTATCCAGTAATTAATCGACGTAATCACAATAATTAACACTGCTTAATAAACCAGCGAGAAACAATCATTTACTATTCTCTATAAGTAACAAACGACCGAACAATTATGAAACAAACTACAAGCGATATCACACGATTGCACGATAAAATGTAATGCCAATATCAGACCGGCATCAGTAAATTGATAAATACAAGATACAAGCGGTACAAGTATCATATGTGCCAAAGTTGATATGTCCAATGTGCAATACATGTATGTATGTACCATAGATATATAAAACATAGATGGAGCACTACTAGCTGCCGATTGATGCGTAATCCGAGCTCCACGCTGAACTTTCCGATGCGTAGCCGAAGTTGTTGGTTCACTTCTTCTTGCAAACCCATCCCTAGAATTGCCCAGAATAGACTCCGTCCCTATGTATTTTACATGTTTGATATATATACAAAAAAAAATAAATAAAAAATTACCACAAAAATATAGTGATTCTTTTACTTCTTTACAGCAGTGTATATATATAAAATATGACAATTGTGCAATTTATACAAGTTTAAATTTATTTAACAAATTATTAGCTAAATATTACAATTAAACAATGATTAAATAATTTTATCTTATTTTGCGCGATTTCGTAATCACATCTTTTTTTTAGAACTTGTGTCCATAAAAACACTGGAATTTTCAGAAACTTTTTTAAAATTACAAGTCGCAAGCTTAGGCGGAGATATATAAGACACGTATTCGGTATACACGTAGTTAAAAAATTAATTTGACTCAACTACATTGCACAGAGAAAATTTTACACATAATACATCAAAATAGTTTTATATTGTATTTATGGATTATTTGAGAATTGTAATTGATTATTATTTCAATATGATTACTTCAACATTTTCTTCATGCTATATCTATGGTGATACGGTAATCAAATAAAAAAAGATTCAGATATAATTATTAAGAAAGTACATATTTTTTCTGACAACTATTGTCAAGATCATTTGCACTTTCCCGAACCATGGCAACATGTGACAAATATAGGCATATATATGTATGCATATGTATATGTATATGTATATGTATATACATATATATATATATATATATATATATATATATATATATATATATATTAAACACAATATATGGAATATTATAAATAAATATCACATTTGGTTCTCTCATAAACATTTTTCCGTATACTCTCCATATTAATGATATTGAGAGATTAATCACAATATCAACAATTTTAACTATTTTCAATATTTTAAACCACTTGTACTTTAAACAATTTTGTTATTTTGTGTATCTCTCCGTCTTGAGTAAATGTTGAATTTAAAAGTTGAATCTGTCATATATACAAGAGATTAAGTTTAAACTTGAGTGGGACCACCAGTTTTGCCTTGTGTTCTACGACGTGCTAATTCGGACATAACTACGGGACCAATATGCGGTGACCTTGGACTACTCGCCATTGCTCTATAAGTCGCTGCTACTGCAATCTTAGAAATAAGATTTATTGTAAAATATATTGTAAATATATTGTAGATCTGTATAAATTTGTCAGAAATTTTATGTAGAAATAATGCAACATATATATAGAGCTATGAATTTATTATTAATGATAAGACATTCATTAATTTGAGGAGAATTAAATGAATCAAATAATAACAAATTCAAAATGTTTAATGGAAGTGATAGATATATTTGTACTTCGACATACCTTCAAATTATGTGGATCCTTAATAACATCTGGCAATACTTTCTGAGGTATACGGTGTCGATTTATAATCCATGGATATTTTAAAATAAAAGCTGCTGTAGGCCTTCGATTGGGATCTACATGCAACATCCTCTTAACTAGCTCTTTAGCTTCATTGGAAATATGGCACCATATTCCGCTTTCCACGTCTATGTATCCTGGACCAATCCGGTCTAATATATCGCTTGCGCTGTCTCCCGGGCTATTGCGAAAAGGCGTATACCTACGTGTTGCACGATAAAATTATATCATTTCCAATCAACTACGTATAATAAGTAATGATTTTCATATTTTTTTCCGTTACCCTGCTAACATAATGTATAATAGAACTCCAAGTGACCAAATGTCACATGCTGCATCATATCCTTGGCGTTTCAGCACTTCGGGCGCTACAAAGTTTGCGGTATAACAAGGTGTCATTAATAAACCGTTTTCCGCTCGTAATTGTTTTGCAAAGCCGAAATCGCATATACAAAGTGTTGTTGGATCACCACCAGGTTTTGCATATAGAATATTCGATGGCTTCAAATCTCTATGAACGACCTGTTTTTTTTTTTTAATTTTTTTTTAATACAATAATGTATCATTTTATTTTTTATACAGATAAGCGTATGGATTAACATATATTATATATATAATTGTTTAATAAAATTCGTATTTTGAAGATTACAACTTACTCCGTTTTCATGAAGATAATGCACGACATTTGTAATAGTGTGAATGACTTCGGCGGCTTCTCGTTCGGTAAAGTTTCGTCTCTGTAGCAAACGATCGAGAAGTTCACCACCGCGCAGAAGTTCCAATACGAGATATACTCGTTTGTCATCTTCGTGAACAGCTTTCAATGTTACGATATGCGGATGTCTACCATATCGTAATAAAATTTCTATTTCTTCCGTCGGATCTCGTTTTGATTTTTCAATAACCTATTTTATTCAGTTTTATTTATTTTTTTCCAGTGTAATTTTAGACAAATTCCATTTTAACTTTGTATATTACCTTCACAGCATACTCCATTTTGGATGCTATATGGACAGCTAAGTAAACCACGCTGTAGCTTCCTTTGCCAATCTCATGTTTGAATTCGTACTCGTCAGTTATAGAAACGGAATTAACATAAGATGGAAAGGTAACGCTGATACTATCGTGATTTCTGTTTTCCGAAAGTTTAGCGTGATCTGCATCCGTAAGCAAACAGGGTGCAACAAAACTAAATCCGCGAAATAGTTCGTGAGCAGTTGCACTAGGTGGTACCCCTGGAGAATCTGAAAAGATACAAGAATTTTTTTCGCAAAGATATCAGAACCCATATTTAATTATTATTAATTTGAGTTTACTCCACTGTTCTTCCTTTTTCTTCTGTTTTTAAGAAGGAGATCGGTCACCTTTAGGTGTTTTACAGGTGAATTCACTATCGAAGTAAAACGCATCATCTTCCCTAACAGCTGGTTTAAATGGCGGTCTTATCTCTTTTTTATAAAGAGCATCCCAATCGATAGTAGCAAAGAAAATATGGCCTTTAATTTCTTCCACTCCACCTAGAAATAAAAAGATTTATGTAAAAGCTATTATACATACATATATATTATTTAAAGCTAGAAGTTATTTTCTCATAGAAAATATTAAAATAACAAATATTTTACATTACCAGCACCAAGGCGATTCACCGGATTCCTCTTAAACAATACCCTCAAAAGTGCTTGTGCTTCTGGTGAAAGATTTTGTGGCATTCCAAGTTTAGCTTTCAAAATTTGCGTCATTGTTTCTTTACGGTTTGCACCTTGGAATGGAAGAGCACCTGTTAGCATTTCAAACTGAAAATATTGAAATATTATTACAAAAATGTTTTTAATCTCTTTTAATATCTCATCACTTGTATTAATCTTCAAATGGAATATATAAAATCTAACCATTAAAACACCAAAACTCCACCAATCTGATGTAAAAGTATGTCCTTTTCTGTTAACAATTTCTGGTGCCATATATTCAACAGTGCCACAAAATGAATATGCTTTTGAATCATCCAAAGGTTGTTTGCTTAAGCCAAAATCTGTCAAAGATATATGGCCTTCTGTATCCAATAAAATACTATTGTGTAAAAAAAGAAAAAATTAATCAAATATACTAATAATGGACATCTATTAAAAAGACATATAAATCGCAGTACATCGCGAAAAAATACAAACTTTTCGGGCTTGAGATCTCGATAAATAATTCCGAGTTTATGTATATGATCCAGAGCGAGTGCTAGTTCAGCCAAATAAAACTTAACATCATCTTCAGTAAACATTACCTGAAACATTATTAATTTATATCTATAATTATGAATATACATATTATTTTTTATTAAAACTATTATTGCATTTTCTAGTGATATAAAATATTAGATTTTTTAAATCAGAAGATGTTACATTATTTAGTCATTAACAATTACCTCTTTAGATAATCTGGAAAATAGATCACCCCCTCTTAAAAAATCTAAAATTAAATAGAGTTTTCCTTCTGTTTGAAATGCATAGTGCAATCGGACAATAAATGGATGTTCCACATCAACCAATATATTTCTTTCCATTTTAGTTCTAACTCTATCACGAACTAAAGACAAATGCATAATAAAATAATTATAATAATCAACAATATTTGCTAATATTTAATATCTTCAAATACCTTTTAATGTTGCCTTTTTTAAGACTTTCATAGCATATAATGTACCACTGTCTTTTCCAACAACCTTTCTTACTAAAAATACCTATAAATAATTAAAAATTAAATCAAATTATATATATATATATATATATATATATATATATATATATATATGCAAAGTAATTTTTGCAAAGTAATTTTTGTAATAATAATGCAATTATTGCAAAAATATTTAAATATATATCAACACATATATACATTCTTACCTTGCCAAAGGAACCTTGACCGAGAACTTTCAATAGTTCAAAGTGAGAAGGTTCAGCTTTCTCATAGCCCTCCCGTACCATATCACGTACTTCAATCTCATGAGATTCCGAGCAACCATTTGATGTTTCAATTAAATTTCCTTGGGTAATCATTTCTTCCTGATTTTCAGCCGGAAGAATCTCTGTACTTTGCTAAAGAGCAACAAGTATAAAATAAAAGTATATTAAAAAATATGTATTAAACGTTGAAATGAAAAAAAGAAATGTTTCAAAAGAAAAAGTAAAACTTTTTAAATCGCATACGTTAAAAAAAGTTATATATCAAGAAGAAAGATTAATAAATTTTAATAAATTTTACCTTCTCATTTACGCGGCGCTCGGTCCAAGGAGCCGTTAGAGTTGCCAACGGCATTATATTTGATGTTCCGTTTATTTTTTCGGAATTGTACACACAAAGATTTCTGTGAAACACTTATTATTTCGTAACACTATTACTAAGGTATATACAGGTATTTATTTGACGAAGATAACTTCATTAGTTATAATTGGCATTTGATATCAACTCATAGCAGGAATTCGCGGTTAACTACTAACCACCATTAACGCACATGTATACACACATATAGAAATATATATACACATTTCAACTAAATATATACATAGCGGTATGGATCGATGACGTATCCCTACATCCATGATGGGATTATATTCATGCGACGAAATTAGACGAAATGTTCATTCAGACATACTGATTGGCTATTGAATGGAGAATTCCTAAAATTCCAATAAAGGCCTATCAAATTCTCCGATGATCTATCGGTATTCGGTATGTGCGATTACGTCGTTTTAATGTAATCTTACCCTAAGGATTATAGAAAGAGAAAGTACTTTATGGAGTGTCAGAAGTTAGAAGATGAATTCGTACATGTGTATACGTGCATTTATATTTGCGAAAATGGTGTTTAATACGCTATAATAATCAATTTAAATAGTGTGTTTAATTTGGGAAGCAAAGCAAATTGTTATTAAATTATTAAATATTCCTCGAGTGAGCATACCAAAGAAATGCCGGTATATGTCGGACATTGCTAAAGATTTTAAGTATATCATTACATAAACTAACGAATTAAATTTATTAAGAGTATACACAATTAATTACTTCAATCATAATATACATTAATTTCATTTTGGTGTTGTTTTAACGCGATTATATTTCGAATAACCCAAAAGTGTATATTGCAATGTATATCCATTAATATACATTGAAGTCTCCTACATTGGAAGTAATTTAATCATGCCGTGCTGGTACTATGAAAAGAAGGAGCTACGCAATACACCGTCTATTCAGGATGGTATCGATTACGAGACGGAATGTAGATATCGAAAAGAAGGTGCACGTTTTATAATCGACACTGGTACAAAGATGGATTTAGGTTATAATACAATGGCAACGGGTGTCGTTTATTTCCATCGATTCTACATGTTTCATTCATTTAAAAATTTTCCACGATATGTAAGTACATTTGCAAGTGATATATATATATATATATATATATATATATATATATATATATATATGTTAACAATCTTAAATTGTATCGTGTACTAATTGTATCGCTGTGATATATAGGTAACAGCTTGTTGCTGTTTACTCTTAGCTGGCAAAGTTGAAGAGACTCCAAAAAAATGTAAGGATATTATACGGACGGCTAAGACTTTAGTGTCCGAACAAAAGTTTATGACATTTGGAGAAGATCCTAAAGTAAGTTACTTAAAAAATAAACGTAAAAAATACTTCATTATATCAGCAAGAAAAAATATATATATATATGTCAAATTATTATTGACAGGAAGAAGTCTTAACTTTAGAAAGAATTTTGTTGCAAACTATTAAATTTGATCTGCAAGTTGAACACCCATATAGCTATTTATTGAAATATGCCAAGTGTCTTAAAGGTAATCTATACTGTGCATATTATAAAATTATAAAAAAACAGGATACATTAATAGTAGATTTTGCTAAATCTAATGAAATTTGTGCATATTTCTAAAGCAATTTTTATTCTGTATATAGGTGATAAAAACAAACTGCAAAAGATGGTTCAAATGGCTTGGACATTTGTTAATGATAGGTATATAATAATTTTATAGCGAATTATTACTCGGTATTTTAATATTTGACACAAGAATAATTTATATTCTCTTACAGTTTATGTACCACTCTGTCGCTACAATGGGAACCAGAAATAATAGCTGTTGCTCTAATGTACTTGGCAGGAAAGCTAAGTAAGTTTGAGGTAGTAGACTGGGTTGGAAGACAACCAAAGCATTTACGCTGGTGGGATATGTTCGTTGAAGATGTAACTATGGATCTTTTGGAAGGTAAATTTATAAAATTTTAATCTCAAAGTATTTCATATTTTGTCATTATCTATTATTATAATTATATAATCTAATATTTGTATATTTCTAGATATTTGCCATCAAGTTTTGGATTTATATTCACAAGCTAATAACACAAAACCGCCAGATTCGCCACCCATGATACCATCTAGCGAGGTGTGTCGAGAACGACCTGTTGCTACTACTACTATAGAATCTGCATCTAATACACCCAATGGTAAGTAGTAAATATGTTTAGTCAAGTTGGTAAAAGCATGTAATATGCGTTAGCACATATTTAAAGATTAATAAATAATTGATGACTGTACTATAGTGACGCCTGGAAAATCTTCTAAGATAGAAACACCAGTGGTTTCTGCAAACGGATGTCCAACCACAGATATCGTGGATACGATAAAACCAATAGATACTTCAACAGCACATTTTCCTACATATCCAACGAATTTCGCACCATCTAATAATACAAACTATCCGCCGGCATTTCCACCTGCAAACGTTTCAGTTCCACCTCCTCCTGTGAATACGATGAATCATATTGTACCAACAATGCATCATATTGGATCCTCCGCTCCCATTCGTCCTACTCCACCACCTGCACCAGCTACTAATCAAACTTTTCAACCATATTCCTATCCAACAAACGCGTCATATTTTCCAGCAAATAATCCAATTCCACCTACCGCACCACCACGCAGCTATTATCCACCACAGCCATAACAAAAGGCAATATATTATGTATTCAATAAAAATTGTATCGACTTGAATATTATTATTTTAATTAATGGCAAAAGAAAAAGTAGCAGAATATATTATTAGTTTAATTGTAAATTTTGTATATATGTTGTACTATTATATTTACTGTTTGTTACACATATGTACTTATAAAGTACTTTTTTCTACTGTGAACAAAACTGTTTCCTCTATAATTTTTTTCTGTTTATATCATCAATATATATCAAAGAGAATTAATATTTGGTTCATATCTAATTAATTTAAAAATTACGTACAGAAAAGAATGACAAAATAAAACATTTTACATGTAAAGGTTTCCTTTACTAAAGAAATTTTCTGTAAGTTTGGGAAGCTGTAATTTACAATCTATTTCATTAGTTAAAATTTGTAAAATTGGTTCTGCACACTTTGAATCCAATACAAAATTGTCAATATATAATATATATAATTTGGCTGATATGTCTGTTAGTTCAGCATAAGACAAAACTGAAACAAATAGATAACAAATTTTATTAGTTTTTATAGAATGTCCCTTATATCTAGTATATATTTTATGTATATACTCTAGGTAAATATTAATATAAGTACCAACCTCCTGCGCCAACTCCAAATACAATATTTGGTTGTTCTAATGGTTCAATTTTACACTTGGAAACATTTGCATTTTTGGTAGCCAATATTCTTAAAAATGATGGAATTTCAGGTATATTTGTACTCTGAAACTGTGATACATGACGGCACACTATTGAAATTGTGTTCTCTGTAGTTAATAATAAGTCAGATATCTATAAAAATATAAATATACATATTTTTTAGTGTCAAAAAAAAAAAAAAAATTATATCTATATACTTATATATAAAATTAACATAGATGGATAACTAACAAATTACTTGCCTGATTTACAAATGTTCCTGCATCTTTTGTATCAAACTGTGGTAAAATTATACACAAATATATTTGTTTATCAATATGATAGATAATAGAAACTTTCTTTTGATTTTCATTTTCAATGATGCATACTTCTTTTGTATTGTTTAGACACAAGCATTGTTTTATAAAAGCTAAAACATTAATTAGTTTAATAATTAAAAGCATATCAATGGATAATGTAAAATATTGTTAATATTGCAAAAGAAATTATTACGAATTAATGGGTCTCCTTCTATTATGATGAATTTTTGTATGTGTTCTGGCTTATTTTTTAGCCAGCAAATACGTAATTTCCTAAAACCAATTGTTTTGTACTATTTTATCTTGCAATAATAAGAACTCAAATATAATCAATTATGCAATAATATGTCTGCATCATAATTTCAACTTACGGGCAATGTTCTAAGTTCTCATTTGGTTCATATTCGTCTTCGTCATCCCAAAATGCCCGTGATGATGGAAATATTACTTCCCCAAAATGACTAGCCATTTTAAATTAGATCCTTTATAAAAAAAAAATGCAATGTCTAATTACGATTTATATTATAGTTTAAATCCCAGGAACTTGTCTTTTATGCTTTTTTACATTTTATTACAAAATGCCTATTGACAGTACTGGTTCTATTTTGACAATATCCTAATCAGCACAATTTACTTTGTCTGTTCTTTGTAGCTGAACTATCTGTACTTTTTGCGCATATGTATACATTTCTCTCAACGGAAACCATAGATGTATTGAATATAGATAAAGCAATAGATTGAAGATTGAAGACTACAGTTTAACCAATCAAGATAAAGATATTTTAGTTTCTTTTGTTCTGATTAGTCAAACTGTAATCTTTAATTTTCAATGCGTAATGTAAAATGTAATACGGGCTTTAGCGTTAATACGAACCGAGGGGAATGATTATAGTTGTTTATGCAGCGGGAAAATATTGGTCTTTTACAGAACTAAAGAAAATCTTTGAAAAGTTGAGTGCGCGGCAAAATATTGGAAAACCTTTCATTTATAATGGATATGCAGGATTTCTGTCGAAGATTACCTAAAGTGGTACGCTTTTCTTTTCAAATTTAAGCGACACTAATATAGAAAGACACTTCTTTGATATTTTATAGTTTGATATATTGAAGTTAACTAATGTCGTTTATTAGGAACTCCATGCACATTTAAATGGTTCATTAAGTATGAATACCCTGCAAAAATTATATAAAATGCGAGATTCAAATGTTGCTCTGGATAATCAAGCTTTTATGAATAACACTAATCTTTCATCCTTAAGCGAGTATGAATATTTCTCATTGTTATATTTATTTTATAAAGTGATTTTAATGTAATAATTTATTTGATAAATAATGTGTTAACAGAACACTAAAATAGTATCTGTTTTTTTAGATGTTTTAAAGTATTTGATATAGCACATGCGCTAACAATTACACCACAGGCTGTATTTACTGCTACTTGCGATGTGATAAAAGAGTTTCATGAAGACAATGTGATCTATTTAGAATTGAGAAGCACACCTCGTACTGTAAAGAACTCAATGACAAAAACAGAATATCTTGAGGCAATAATAAAAGCTTTTGAGTAAATAAGTATATTAATTTCATAATATATACTAAAACTTGTACATAATAATTCTTAATTTAAATTTCTATTTCTACATGATATATTTTTTAATTTTTCTTGGAAGAAAAATTAATAACCTGATATCTGATATATATTATTCACAGAACATCGAAGTTGCAGTTTCCACAGATTCTTGTAAAACTATTGATATCAATTAATCGAAAACAAGGTTGCGAAACTGCAAGAGAAAATATTAATCTTGCGATAGAGTTTATGAAAAAATATCCAGAATACATTGTTGGTATCGATCTTAGCGGTGATCCAACTGTGAACTATTCATTTTTGGAATTATTAGAAATGTCTAGGAAAGCGGGGCTTAAAATCACAGCTCATTGTGCAGAGGTGAATATTAATTAATCTCCTCATATATTGATAGATATAATAATAGTATATATGGATAATGTATGTACATAGGTACCAAATGAAATGGAAACAACTGATATATTAAAATTTAAACCCAATCGATTGGGACATTGCACTTGCATTCATCCTAGCTTGCAAGGTTCTAAGCAATTGTTTGATATGTTATTAGAATCCAAAATTCCTGTTGGTAAGAGATCTTTGATACCATCACATATTTTTATAATTTATAATTCTTTTATACACGCGCGCGCGCGCACACACACACACACACACACACACACACACACACACACACACACATATATACATATATATATATATATATATATATATATATATATATATAATTTTTTCATGATACCAGTAGTATTTATTTATTTATTTATTTATTTATTTCTTTTTTTTTTCGTTTTGTTTAGAGTTATGCTTGACGTCAAATGTGAAATGTAAAACAGTACCATCCTATATATCTCATCAATTTAAATATTTATATGAAGCTGGACATCCTATAACAATTGGAGTGAGTATGAAAAATAGTTTAACATATTTCCGAGAATTCAAAACATTACATACATTACTTTTTTTTAGACTGATGACAAAGGTGTTTTTGATACATGTTTGTCAGAGGAATTGCAATTATTAAGCTCTGTTTTTAATGTCGGAAAAGAACAGCTTAAAAAATTATGTACATTATCTGTACAATATAGTTTTGCAAATGCAGAAGAAAAAAAAAATTATCATCGATAATCGAGAGTTTTCATATTTAGTTTTTTTTTTTATTTTGCTTGGTTTTGACATCAAATACTTCATTTTATTATTTGTGCATGCATGCTTGTGTGTGTATGTGTATTTCTTTTAATAATATTTTAATTAGAGACATTTAGACAATTTCTCAATTAAATAAGAACAATTTCTAATAAAAAGAAAGAGATGCAATGCATCTATTTTGAGGTCATACATATAAAAGTAACATCAATTTTATTCATAATGTCGGCTACTGTATATGTTTACATACATTTACATACAATAATTAATTTTTTATTTATATATGAAGACTATATATTCGTTTAACATTATCAGTATGCCATCTTGTTTCTCTCCATAGTGTATATTTACAATATTTATGATAGTTATTCATATAATATACCTAATATAAGTACAATATGTCTTGCAATGATTAAAGAATCAATAATAACTAGAAACTGGATACATCGCCGCTTATTATGTCCTTAACAATTGCTTAACATGACTTTTTCATGATAGACCTTAATATAATTTCTTATCATATTCTTAAAACTATTTATTTCCTAGTTTTTCTATTGTGCATTTCACATTTTCATATAAAAAATTGTGAATTAAAACTTTCTCGATACTAAAAACACAATTAATGTCATCTTACCATTGATGCTTTAATAATATTTCAGACAGTTAATGTCCTCTAACTTTTTTCATAAATCATTTACACATACATCGAGTTTCAATAAAATAAAATTAAGAATTACAAAGATTTAATGTTATTTCGTGATTTAATTATTTTTTATCATATCGTAACAATTAATAATAATAGCTATATTATATAATATGTAATGACAATATTATTATTTATATATATAATATTTTTATATACAAAAGATATTTTTTGTAACTACATTTTCTTCTCAGATAGCAAGTATCTAATATATTTTGAATAGGAATAAATATTTGAAATTTATATTTAGAGTAATTTAGAGTAATTTAGTTTCTCTTCATATTATAAATCTAAATTTAGAGATTTCCTATAATACAACAAGCTTGGCAGAATGGAGAAAGTGAAACAAAATGAAGATTTTTCTCTTTCCTACTTATGAATATGTTTAAGTTAGAATTGATCAACTAATTTTGCATTTTGTTAAAAACATTTATTTTTAATTATACTGACTCTTCAGATATATGTATGAAAATGAGATATTAAAATCCATCTAAGATTTATCAGACTAAAATTGGATTAAAACAACCAAAATAGCAGAATATAATATTGACGCTATACAAAAGCGTTATGGAAACATTAATCTCTGCAGCAGTGCACATGTGCATATAAAGAGTGATATTTAATTTTCTATTTCAAATATGTCATATGCTTAAATAATAAAGTGAAGGATTTTCATAAAAAAATAAAAAATATTTAAAATTTTTTTTTCTATGCATATATATGATTATATAAAGGAAAATATGCTTTGTATAAATAATTTAACTTGTATTATCGTCCGAGTTATGGAAACTCCTGTTATAATTAAAATTAATACAATAAGTACGATGCTAATATAATCATGAAATCATCATTTAATATAGCTTAAAAAACATAAAACTTATAAGAATGTAATTATTAATTATGAAGAATGTAATTATTAATTTAACATAATAATAATTGAAAATTTTAAAAGCTATATTTAATCTAATTCATACAATTTTTTTGGTAAAACTTTATCTCATATACATAAAATGTAGGTATTTTTCAGAATTTATATACTGCAGAATCGTATATCCAGTTTCGGGAAATTATATTCTATTTTTGCATTTGAATTCTTTAAGTCATTCGATTTTCGTTATTGTTTCGTCATTTATTTTTCATTCTGATATCTTATTATTGCTAAATATAGTATATATATGGTTATGACTAAAAGATTGTATTACATATATATATATATATATATATATATATATATATATATATATATATATATATAAGCAAATATTACATATAGATCTTTATATCTATTTTCCCTAAAATACTTGACATATTATATATACAACATAATACTCATGTGTGTCTATGTATATTTACATTTTGCATTGGGTTTTATCTATTTTGAAAAATTTTAGGTGATATTATGTATCCTTCATACTAGTAATACATTTTCGACACACATACAAATTATTTATATACATATATATATATATATATATATATATATATATATATATTATAAATGTATATTATAAATTTATATGTAGTATATGTATATATATTTATGTTAAATATATAAAACTTTAAATCCATTATATTTTCTATATTCATTTCAGATCTACAATAATATAGATATATATATATACGTTAATCGAATTAATTAAAAAATTAATATTGTACGTACTTTATACAAAATCGTGCTAAACATAATCGATTTCAGTAATTTTTGCAGTAGTTAACAAATATTATTTCAATGTGTGTTTCCTGTTTTGAAATTTCTCAGGAATATATACAATGAGAATAATAAAAATATCTTTTAATTTCAAGACAAAATAATAAAAATAATTACATCAATTCTACTTGGTAAGATAATTAAAGTTTCGAGATTGACCGGTATTTTTCATTTGTTATTCGGCTAAAATTGGCGGATAATATGTTGGAAAATCATGTTGTTAGGCTAAAGATATCAAATTTCAGTAGGAAAATACCGTCATTATAAATATAAAGTGTGATGATTTAAAATACAAACTTTTTGTGGATCATTTTCTTGAAACTCTCAATTATCTGATCATATATTCAAAGTTCATTTTTCATTTATGATATAGTCATATAAATATATTTGATTGAGTGCTTTTAATCAAGATATTTTAGAAAATATGAAACAGTGAAAGTATTCTAATTAAGTACTTAGTGTCTTCTAACCGTTTACGATTCGCTGTTTCGTGAACGCTTTATGGTATTTGAATTCGATGATGTACTACTGGCATCGTCATTTTTTGCCAGTAAAACACCTTCGTATAATATATCATCGATATCCACGCTAATTGCACATATATTTAAAAAATATTATTTAAAAAAATTTAATTATACCAATTTTAGCAATATACTTCTATTTTCTTTTTTAACATAATAATCAGATTTACGTATGTGAAAAAAATATAAATTAGCACATATTTAAGATAATGGCAATAGAGAGAAACAAAAACTATAATCAAGCATAACAATTACAATATTTACAATATTTAATATTTTCTATAATAAATCTTAAAATGATAGCAATTTATGAGATGTAATTTAATGTCAATAATTATATATATCATTTTTATCCGAATTATAAGATTTTTATAAAGCTGTGTCGAATTGCTTATGTGCATTCATTTTTCTCAATTTATATACTTAGAATCTAATTTATTATAGAATTTAATTCAAAAAAAGAATAAAAACGATTACATTATTTGTTATCTCGATTGCACAAACTCCGATGATAAAACTCTATCGCTATCATGAGATGAATAATTTAAATTGCAGTATTATCTGAATAAGAGAATATGTACATTTTTTTTATAATATATCTTATTCTATAGACAAAAACATCGAGTGTCCAAAAGATGTCTCGCAATGATGAACAATTAAAAAATTTAAAAGACATCGGACATTTTTCATAAATGAAAATATTTTTTTATATTATTATATATAAAAACAAAATATATCGAAAAATGTATATATGTTATTCACAAAAATCTCTTTGATCATAATTATAAATATATGTATAATTATAAATGATGTTATATTTATCAATCTGTATCTAATATCACATTATAAATTTATTAATTTTATTAAACTATTCTTTTTGTCTCTATAATTGTTATATTATGACGCATGTTATTAGAAGTGAGAAATATAAATTTTTTTTTTGCAAATAACATTAATTAATTTGTTTATTGTTACTTGCATTTGATAGTACAGATTGATAAATTATATCAAACTTTGTTTTTTTATTACTCTGCATTAGTAAACAAACATGTAATTCAATCTCATAGATCTCATTTTTATTTTTGGCAAAAGCAAACTTTATAATAAGTGATTTCTAATTACGTATCTAGAATCTAAAAATTGAAAAGTGTTTGATATATTTTATAGACCTATATATATCAAATGCACGAAAAAATTAATTTATTTCGATAACTCATAAAAAATCGCTATTTCACATTTCTAATGCTGCCATAATCCATGCATAATGAGCAGTAAGAGATTAGTGGATCGATACATGATTATATATTGCATATCGTGACACAGTAATAATAATAAAATAAAAGTAAAAATAAAAATAAAAGTAGGCGTCTGTGTAATTCATTTTATTTAATTTTTCGTTTATCAATTATGTACAAATAATTACACAGTTTATTTTTTCTCGCTTTTTTTTACAAATATTCTTATTTCTAAAAATTATCGGTAAAACTATTATGGAATTATACAATACTATTAATTTCTGAGCGGAACGATCATCTTTTGAGCATTCGAGACATTCGTTCTGGAAAAAAATCACATTAAATACAAAGTTATATTTAAAAAAAACTACCGATAAAAAGGTAGAAGATAGGAGATTATTGCATTGCTTGAATACATGAAGCGTCTGAATAAGTCGTGATAAACACTTCATATATATATGTTGTCCAACAGATTGTAAACATGATTGAAATAATGAAGAATAATTCCACAATAGTTTTTCGTTGGTAAATTTTCTCTTTTGGATATTATCGCTTCCAAGAGATTTCAACGGTGCACCAACGTTGGAACGTTTTTTTTATATTACAATAGATTTTCATGGCTGATTTGTTCCGCATGAATCAGCCATGACAAAATCTAGTTAAGTATTTTAATTAAGCGTCTTCTCGTTTACGATTCGCTATTTCGTGAACGCTTTATGGTGTTTGAATTTGATGATATACTACTGGCATCGTCATTTTTCGCCGGTAAAACACCTTCGTATAATACACCATCGATATCCACGCTAATTGCTAGTTCACGTCGTCCATTCTCTGAGGAAAAGGAAAAAAGATTATTTAATGAATAAGTAATCTCTTTTCAAATTATATACATTTAATTTGTAAGCTAAGATTTATTTTTTTGTAAACAAAAAATCTAATCTATAGGATTGATTCTAGCAAAAGAACGAACATTTAACTCATTATAATATGTATGTCTATATCATGATGAATTTAGCAGTATTAAATATGTATTAAATATGTAATAAATTTTATATTAAATAAATATTAAGTTAACTCACCTCGCATAGTGACCATCTGTGTAATGCGCATACAGTTCCTATCGGGAATATTTTCCTCATCAGAAAATATCCTTTTATTGGGAGTTGGAGATGAGAGTTCCGCAGCATCTCGGTCTCTTTTCATATTACCAGATGGTGGAGAACTAACAGATCTACTAGCACTTGGAGGGGATACCGGATTTGACCTAATTGAAAAATATTTTTTTATCATTAAAAAAAATACTCTATTATTTAAAAACGAGACATATCTATTTACCTATGTGCAGAGTTTGCAAGATCCAAGGCTTCTCTTTGTGGTTCCGGGCTAGTTGCCGGCCCTAATGGCGAGTGGGATGTTGACGGAGGGAAGGATTGTTGACCAACTGAATAAATTTTATTATTATTTTGGTTATATAAATTCCATAGAGTCAGTTTGGACAATTCAATTGCGCTAAATGCTTCCGTCGTCGGTGGCGATATCGACGTATTGCCAGTCTGTTGTGGAATTATCGAGTTATTGGTAATCGAGTTACTTCTATCTCTCAACATCTTCATCATGTATTCTGAAACTATACAAATATGATATATTAGAATTACGACAATTAAATTAGAAAGTAGAGATATGGAAAATAGTTCTTTTACCGAATGCGTTCTCGATTTTAAGATTCTTCGTAAATCTATATATCTTACTTATACAGCATATTTAAAAAACACCGAAATATTTTGTAGTATTATAAAGAATAACTATTTTGAGATAGAATGAATGTATCATTGCAAAATTAATTAATTTTTTTAAATTTAAGATTGCTATTTCTGCAATAGTGTTGCAAGTATTCAGTGAATCTCTGACTTATATAAATATTCATGAAAAATTTGAAATATAAATTAATCTAGCATTAATCTCAATATTATTCTTAGATGCTTTATACATTGCAAACAACGACCGTTGAATATCACAGGTGTTTTTTTTTTTGCTGACAGTCTAAGCGTCTATTAAATTAAAGCAGCGAGAGAGAGACGCTGAAATTCGCTTATTGGCACTGCTCCATCGGATATCTGTGAGCTGCATAAAACGATCGAGAACTTGTTTGCTTAAATCGCCATTTTGTCAGTAGCTCAGTATTCAATAGGCAAATGAATTCTGTCGACGTGCGCGTCAATATTTGTTAAAATCACGTCCACGAGCTTCTAAGTTTGTTTGCCAAACGCGCGTTATATTAGAACGCAATATTAGATATCCGTTGGATGTCCCAAGATTATACGATCTGAATGCCTGAACAGTCATCAATATTCTTCAATAACCTTCGTCATTTTTACAGGCAAGTAACAATATCATTGGAGGAAAATTTGTCGGACAAGGAAGCAATGGAAGACGGGAGGAGCTATGTCGAGAAGGGCGATCGAAGCCGCGACGTTATCCCCAGATCACTGTCGAGCCCAGGCGGCGAGGTGGAAAGAGAGAGAAGAGGAAAGGGTAGGGAAATAGGAATGCTCGTTAGCGAGAGTCATCCGTTAACGCCTGTCTTCCGGAGGATCGTACAATCAATTACGCCTCCTTCGCTCTCTCGCATC
The DNA here is from genome assembly GCF_021464435.1 of Cataglyphis hispanica. Classification (NCBI taxonomy): domain Eukaryota; kingdom Metazoa; phylum Arthropoda; class Insecta; order Hymenoptera; family Formicidae; genus Cataglyphis; species Cataglyphis hispanica. The sequence continues at coordinate 2,066,811 of NC_065960.1, read as the reverse complement.
ATCATCTCCGGGGAGGCCCGAAGCGCACTACCTACCGATTTAAAATAAACCCTCCCATACTCTATCTCCTCCCGTTTCCGTTTTTTTCATTCCGTCCCGTCGATCTTTCGTATAGCATCGGACGGTTTTTCATTTTCGCTCTCCCTTCTTTCTATTTTTATGTATCGGGTTGTTATTTTATGTTAGTGAAATTCGCGATTTGTAATATTCCTAATACACTTGCGAGAAAAGAAACTTACTGTTGGATCCTAGATTCGAAGGAACATGCTGCGAGTTATGAGAATGATGCTGCGGGTGTCCGTTTACGAACGGCGATTGCGATCCATGGAGCTCCATTTGGGCCATGCTAAGTGGCATCTGCAATGGCAACGAATTCGATGGCATCGAATTGTGTTGACTCCGCGCTACCATACTTTCGTTGTTAGTAGCATAAGTGGTGTAATTGCTTCTGCGGCTCTCGCGACGATTCGTCTCGATAGCCGTCTGCAGTTGCTCCTGAGTCGAGAGATTTTCCTTTTGTTGTTCGTACGGGTATAAATATTTCATATACCTGTCGGCAAAAACATGATTAAGAACGTACATATCTATGGTGATTTAATAAATGTAATTTTTCTTCAAATGTGTTTATACAAAATTCAGAAAAATAAAACAAATAATCAATCATATTAATTACAAGATTAAATTTTTAAATTAGCGGGATCAATGTCGATGAAAATGCTTCGTTATTATATCGGCGAAATGTAAATTAATTACACTTAAAATTATCGGATTTATAAAAAAAAAATTAAACCTGACATTTTTAAATTTAAATTTCATAAAGCAAATTGTGTGTTTCAAAATTACATCTTATCATTATACGAGTTAGCCGTCTAAACTACGCTAATACGTTGAACACTCAAGGCAGGCGTACGCATATTTTCGTTATACAGACCGCTCGCTAATTCGCGCGGGCATTGTTTCGGTTTTTACGATTGTCTGGCAGACCGCGGACGAAACTAGCTCTTTGGTCTGGACCCGCCTTCGCATCACCGCTCACTTTACGATAAGAGTCAGCGGAACCTTCCTTTGATCGATAATAAAATTCGCTCTTAGCACAGATCATTCGGTAGATAAGTAAATTACAGTTTTGCGCGTGAGAAATCAATATTACCGTTCGCTTTGCTTGTAAAGAGAAATTAATATTCTTGTTTTAAAGATGTAGAATTCTGTCTAGGACGATGTATCTAAATCTATAGTATCTCTGGAGAAAGAGACGGAGAGAGATAATTAAAAAAGCTAATAGAGTTCGAATTAATCAATGCGCCGCTTCTTTTGCCGGATAAAGGCTTCCTCTCGCGAGAAATATCCGTTTGGGATGCGTCGAGACTGCGTTCTCTCATCGCGCATGTACGCATATCGTTGTCGAGGAAAGATAGCCGGTTGCCGGAATGATGGATGCGTGCGAGGCGACGCGACGGGACGCGACGCGACGCGACGCCAACGTTCTGTCGCGTACAAAGCGCGGAGTTATTTTCACGAGCCACCCCCTTTACCCTATAGCGGGGAGCATTGCGTCCGTGTAATTCATATTAGCCCGCACTACTTATAATACGTCGACTCCGTTCTCTTCGTCTTCTCCCTTCTCCCCTCCCGGTTCGCAAGCATTTTCGCGTTCTCCTCCTTCCTTCCGTAGACGAAGACTAACCCCCAGGATAAACGGGATGCCTCGCGTCGTCGTCGTCTCTCCGAATCTCGTAGACGAATCTCTATTTACAGACGTTCATCTCTTCTTCTCCCCCTCCGAGAGAGAGAGAGAAAGAGAGAGAGAAACGAGACAGTGCGCGAAAGGCAGATAAATCTTCGTCAGCCCGCGCGCTGGATGTGCTATGTGGTATTATATAAACGAATATATATCGCGTGCCAACAGTTCTCCAGGTTGTCACAACCCGCCCCGAGGTGTCCTATGCGTGAAGGATCGCGCGGGGGGATCGCGTCGCCGTTGCCTAAGACGATGCACCTGTACGTCACATACGCCTCCTCGTCCAACTCGTCACTTACGTTGTTTTATCTCTTCGCCGACAGTAATAACACTGTCGGCTCGCAGTCTCGCGATATCTTTACCCCCTCTTTCCCTCAAGATCCACGAGATTGAATCATCTCGCTAATTAATATAATACATTGAACATCGATAATCAATTATATAAATGACGGACTTCGATGAAACTATGACTCACGCGAATTAATTGCACAGAGACGTCCATCAACTAAAACGTTGAAAAAGAGATATGGAAAAAACTGGATATATATTGATAATACACGGAGAAAATTTTACAAATTACATTCTCTTTTACAATATTATAAACTTGAAGTATAATGATATTAAGATACTTATAAAAATTACAAATTACGCATCTGTTCTATTGTTTGATACAAATGATTATTTGTTTGTGTAGCAGAATATTTGAAAAATTATGATATTTATTTAAAATATTATATTATAATATATAATATTGTTGAATAAAAATATCGCGATTTCTCTCATATGATAGTATATTTCACGATTATAAAAATTATGATGTAATTTTTATTACGATATTTTTTCGGTGTACGTACGATTGAACAACGCATAGATTCGCCATCAAGTGCGCGCTCATCTTATCGTTAGTCTTATCATTGCAGATTTCACGCTCGGATGAGTTCTCATGCCAGCTAAGACTTATTGTATGCGAGTGTTGTGGACGGACAAAACCGAGGTCCTGGATGAGAAACTTCACAATCTATACTTACTGTGTGCGCAGAGTAAACGCCGCGGAAGTGATGCTCGCCGGCAACCGAAGACCTTTAATGATCTCCTGCCACAGCTTCTTGTTGATCACTTCGACCAGGCCACCTCGCATGACCACTAATTTGTAAAGCTCGAAAAGATCCAGTACAGATTTTGCCATGATAGGTAGCCGATTGATAGGTGTTCCTATAAAATGAAAATAATTTTAGTTTTATATCTGCGCATTGTTAATATGATGTAATGCGTGAATTGCAATGTAAACATACAGGTAATAATTATATTATACATTTTGTTTTGCTGCGCGATATCTTGAATGACAAGATAATATATTGTCTCAATGTAATCTCTCTCTTTCTTTCTGTAATAATTTGTTCTAACATCACACATGTGTGGCAATATTAATGACAATATTAATTAGTACATAAAAATGTCAATATAGATTTTAATATTAATGACATTTCCGAAAAACATACAAAAATTTCGCAAAATCAATGAATGGCAGATCGTAAATGAGATAAAATATCACAGTAGCAACATCTCTTATTCATTGCGTGAGCGATCGCATTTTGAGGCACGACGAGCGTAAAACTGCTAAACTTTACGAGGTTTATTCAGACGCGGGGCGTTAACAAGAGCAATAATGAATTTGCAACGATCACGCAAGTAGTCTTTTACGATCTTTCTTAGACAGTATCGCTTCGATATAACAAATAAAGAAGAAGGGAGTGATTAAGGGGAGTAGAGAATAAAAATGCGGGGAGTGGAAAATCCGGTGAGGCATCGGATGACACGGTCATATTCTCACCGTAGTTGTATCGATGATTATCATCGGACAAATAATCCGCGTATCTTTTACGACCTCTCACCTACGAATCGTGTCAGACAAATATCTACGATGCAAATAACCGATCGTATTCTGTCGACTCTGACAAAGATTGCGGCAACGCAATCTCCGTTTTCGATATCTGTTCGATATATCGGAGCTTATTGTGTGCTGAAATTTGAGTGGGGAGGAGAACGCCCATTCATGGGATAATACGATGATTTAATCTCCGCTATTCTTCGCTACTATACAAAGCCATAAGTAAAAGAGCGTGAAATATCGCGAGAGATATTTCTCGTAAAGCAGAAAGCGTTATCCATGTATATACAGATACGAAGACATTCTTCGGTTAATTCGCACGCGTATGTACGAGAAGTTAACTATCATGGTAGCCGGACCGTCGAATTTTACGAGTTAACGGGGTGTTAACAAGAGCAGCAGCACTCGCGACTATAGTGCGCGTTTTAAAGTACGTAGACGTAAACGGGCTTTTACGAGTTGGCGTAATCTGAGGTTTAGAGTCGCGCATAAATATTCGCGGGCGACGCGTGTCTAGAAGAAGATCGTTTCGCACGACAAGAACAATCGGGAAGAACAATATCTGGATATTAAAATCGTAATTATTTTATCTCGCGAGACTAAAGATACATGTGTATGTGATTCTTATATCTCTGCATCACATCACGTGTCAGTCATCGATAATTCCTTTTCCCATCGTATTTGATTTTGACATTTCATTTCGGCTTCTTTCCCAAAGCTCGACCGATGCTCCTTCGCCGCGTGGCGGCCCGGCTGGTTGCTTTCCACGGAGTCGGCAAATTTTACGAGTTTCCAAAGGTTCGAGTTAACGGGGCGTTAACAAGGGCAATACTCGCTAGTATCGCGCGTGCGGAGTCCGCTTTGCGGGCTCTTTACGAGCTCGCGAACGATTCCATACGTCTCGCAGAACGCGCGGCGTTATACGAATATACACGGCGCACACAGAGATACGCGTGTACGCGAATACAATGAGAAAGGGAGAAGGCGCGCCGCGTATCGCAGGATCGTTTATCCGCCATCGAGGACGATGAAGGGGGCCTCTGCCCGCCATTCCTGACCGACGAGAGGAGGCAATAAAACCGCGCCGCTCCGAGGTAGGGGAACCAGCAATTTCGGGCTATCGAGCGCGCTCCCTTCGAGTTTATTATTGGCCCTGCAATTATTGTTGATATACGCGCAACCCGGCAACCCGCGTTTAATGTTCCTATGTAGGGCGCGGCGATAAAAGCTGCACAAAATGGCGACCGATCGCCGTTCTCTCTCATCCCTTATATCGATGCGGACGTTCTGAACTTTCTACGCGAACTAGAGAAGCCTCGTATAAAAATTCTAATAAAATTCACGCATCAAGTTTTCCCAAAGTAAAGACACGGTGTGTCTACATCGAGAAATGAGAAAAAAAAAAAACAAGTGCCAAAATCATTTTGAATTTCCACAAAATCGAAAAGAGATGGATGATTTGCGGAATTTACAAATCTATTCTCCTTACATTTCTCGATACGAGATTGAGGAAGATACACAGTAAAACAGCGGGAGCGACTGCCAAGGGGAAGATGAAAGAGTGAGAAAGAGAAAGAGAGGACAGAAGAGAAGAAAGAGTACAGGGGGAAATAAGAGAAAGACGGACAGAGAAAAGGAGAGAGGAGAAGGGAAGGGGAGAAAGAACGTTTCAGGATGCGATTACGACTTTTCTTGGTAGGGCGTCCAATCAGCAGTTATTTTTATAACGGCCGCCGTTGCGCCGCACCATACCGCGGCTCGTCTCCTCGTGTAGTGGTAGCGAAGTAGTACCGCGCAACGATGGCCATCGCACGCTACCTTCAACGAGGCAAAGTAACCATTCGTCGCTATGTATTATCATCGCCGTATATGAGATTCCTCCCGCGTGTGAGATTTTATGATGAAAGGCACACCACCCTCTGCGCGCAAGATTCCCGGCGAATGACAACAATGATTAGACGCACCTTTCAGAGATAAGATCATAAACGCGAAAAATATGAATAAAATATCAAAAGATTCTTTCTTTCAGAAAATTTTTTTTTTTTTTAAAGATTTAATGTTTTCTTAAACAGGAGGAACGAGGATGCAATCGAAGAAGTCGAGACGTGCGAGCGTGCGTCTCTTTGGTGCCCCTTGCAGGATAGATGTGGAGGGGATAATTGGCATACGAAACAAAATGTTGCATTTTATGGGTTATTGCGAGAATGAGAGCGGATAGGCACGGAGGAGACGAGGGAGTGCCCGATCTAATAACGATCGGTTACGTCGCAGGCCTTTATTAACACATACACACACGATCGCACATACACACACATTGACTGTGCTTTAAAGAGGTTTCGGACGCGCGAAACGTCTTTTCCCAGAATCTCGCGTGACGGCCCCGGAATCTATCGAATACAAGCCGCCGGTGAAATATACCCCTGCGAGAGATAACAGGCCGCAGCTTGGCTGTTTCTCGCCGAAATAAGGGTGTCCAGCCCCGACTTCCACTTCTTTTCCCACAGCAAATCTTTCTCGAGAAGAAACAAAGAATTCCAAAGAGCATTCCAAATAAATTTTTAAAATTTTTGAGATTCGAGACACGCGTGTATGCTACACTTTCTAGCGCGAGCTTTATGAGCTAATTTGTGGTTTTGCGGTTCACGCTACCGCGTAAAATCGCGTCTTTCCATCTACCTGACGTATCTCGGTGATCAAATAATAATCCAGTATTATGATCCTTTATAAAAATTCCGTCATATCCGCATCTCAATCTCGATCTCGACGAAAGAACATTTCTTTACAATGTAAAGATCGAGAAACGAAACACGCCGAAAACACAGCACAGACGAGAGGCGAAGAAAGAGCAAGGGAAGATAGAAGAGAAACGATTTTTTGAGAGATGAGAGAAAGAGTGAGAGAGAGAGAGAGAGAGAGAGAGAGAGAGAGAGCCCCGCGCGGGTTAACTTTGTTAGCGCTTGGCATTATCAGACCGGCAAAAGAGATTGGCATTGCGAGGAATAGCTGGGAGGGGGTGGAGTTTCATATGAAATACACGTGACATTTACTGCCTTCACCGGCTGGGCCCCTGCAAAGACGCAAACGCATTATAAATAGATCTCCTCCCTCCGCACCCTTCCGCCCTTTCTCCCTCTCCCTCTTTCTTTCCTCTTCTCTTCATTCTTCTTTTTTTTTCTTCGCATCACTCGACTTCTCACTCTCCGGCTCTTCGGTCGAGAGGCACGAAGATTAAGAAAGGTCCCGGGGGAGGGGGAGAGGAGGAGAGGGTGGGGGGAGCGCGGTACGGCCGCGGCGGCCATGTAGACCGCTACACAATCTGGTTTATAATCTTGTTAGGATTTCGCGGAAATATTGGCGTAATTTACGATCCGTCTTAGCGAAGTTAACTGTCGGAGAGTTGCCGCAATGGTACGATGGGAGGCGTACCAAGGGTTGCGCTCAACGTCTGCGCTTTTGTAGCAATGCCTATGGTTTTCCCCTACCGTTGTATTTCCTCTGTACTTTTCCTCTTCCTCTCCTCCCCCTTTCCCAGTTCGTCTCATCTCTCATCTCAACTCTAGTCATATATCCTCTCTTTTTCGATTATCTGTCCAAGAGCTCCAAGTTGTGTCGCCTTAAGCCGGTTTTGCATTCTCGGAGAACGTCGACTGCGATTCGAGTACGCGCGACCGTCTCGGAGACAAAAACGCGCAAAACACAAGTCTCAAGCAAGCAGAGACAAAGTTTCACCCATGTGCCTTTTATAGGGTGTCGAGGAACGGACGACGAGATGCTACAGAAATGCGCACGATGCGGCATTGTCATCCGGTGGCGCGGGTTCCGTTATCGAGGCATCGAAATCTCTACGAGAATCACCTCCCCCCCCTTCCCCCCGAACCCACTTGTTGCTCGACGAATGAAATAATTGTATTTCCGTCAGTCGACGGGGCGCATCCCGGGGCGTCGGCCAAGTAAAACGGGCGTGGAGAGTGAAATAGAGGAGCGTTCTTCGTGGGTGGTATCGTTGATGCCTCTCCGAACATCTCTCTCCCCCGTTGACGAGCGACATAATCCCAGAAAACAAGACGGATCGAATGCAGGATGTCGAGAGATCCTGCGGATTACTCGGCAGGCGTGTCGGACGCGTGTTTAGGGGAATATAAATTTGAAGCGCATTATTGTGGGTGAATGACGAGAGACGTAACTTTCCACGGAAACTTTCTTGCCAGAAGGAATGAAAAAAAAAAAGAAAAAAAGAAAAACGATCGTGGTGTAAAAAAATTTTCACAATATTTCTTTACAATTTTTTTGCGCCCCTTTCGCTATCTGATCTAGACGATGATCGGAATGGGTACGACCTGTGGGTGGCCGGACGAGAGTCTCAGAGCAAGGACGCGATCCGCACGTGTATCGCGAATTTATGCGCGACGACAATAAAAATCTTCAAATAATATCACGAGCGATAAAAGAGCGCGCTCGCTTGCGGCGCGTTTCGGCTCTACGGCTTCTTTGATAGACTTTACGACGAGGTCTGATTTGCACGCCTGCCCCTGCCGAGGTGCGTGCACCATGATTCGGTTGCTCAAAGCCGGAGCCGACTTTTTAAAGCGGTCCGGGGATTTAAGCGCGTCCGCGAACACCTTGTTCGACACAATACTTCTTATAAAGAAGTAACATCGAGGGAGAGTGTATCGCGTGCCAGATGTGTGTTCGCTTCTCCCCTTTTCATTCCGATGTTATTTTTTCACGCTTGGAAATCCGAGAGCGCGATATCCGCATGTTTCAAAAGATTTATAATTCGATCGAATTTATGACAAATACATTTCGACTTTCCAATTACGCGTCGTAATTAGAGCTCGTGGTCGCGGCAGATGCATTTTCTCCCCCGCCGTTAGAACGTTTATTCGTTTCTCGCTGTTCGAGCAAAGACGGCGAAGACGACCACGAAGAGCGAGACAGCAACGAGACGACGAGTCTGTCGTCGTTCCTTTGCTCGCGCATGGCTACTCTCCCACGGATACGAGGGGTGAATGCGAGGGATAGTCGGGATTATTGCCAGGCACTTGCCAACAATGTGGCGAAGCTTTGATGTGACGTAAAATGGCACGTTAACCGGCGCGCCGTATCTCTACGACCGGTTGCACATACGGCTTTATTTCGCCGCGACCGGCGAGAAGGCGACGTTTTGATCGGAAAGTCGTCTCGGCAAAAACAGCGTCATTGCCGTCACGTTACGATCAGAAGCAGGGTAGAAGGACGCTAAATTATCTCGTAGAGACTCGTCAATCTCTCATCAAGGGGTCGCGTATAAAACGATATAATTATAGTGTGAAACTAATAGCGTTTAATCAAACGAGATGGTGATGTAAATTAAAATTGAGTGAAACTGTCTAATAATAAGTCGAAATTTTTCTTTTCAATTTCATCTGGGAAAAAAATCTATATATATAAAATATGTTTATAATGTTTTCTTTCTTTTATTTGTATGTGCAAGAAAAATAATTAGAAGAATAATTTTTGTAAAAAATTGGCCATATATATACATTTTTTTCCGATCAATTTTTTCATATCTTCCACTTAGAAATTTAAAGGGGCTTTTGTCAAAACAATAGATTAAATAGTCTCAAAAAAGAGAGTGAGTTGATTACTTACGATATTAAAGTAGACGTTAAATTGAGATGAAAAGGGGAAAAATTTCGAGATTCGAGTGTATTAAATGAAAAATCATATAAAAATGTTATAAATTTAATTTAATAAAGATTAAACGCTTGGGATGAAAGACGGATATGCGTCTTGAAATATGCGCACTCGGAGATGGATATGCGGTATCGCAATAATAAGAAATCACAGACTGGGAGTAAGCTGTCGCGTCGGTCACACATAAAAAGCTTAACGACCGACAATTCACGACGTATTATTATTCCCGTAACGCATCTCTAGCGCGGAATAATCATCGAATCTTCCGCGAATGCTATCTCTCTCTCTCTCTCTCTCTCTCTCTCTCTCTCTCTCGCCGCTCTATTCTCGGGATTATAAAAGACAGTCGTCGCGAGATCAACGCTACGACGTTATTGTGTCCGTCCCGATGCCAGATATATAAATCAACCTATATATCGAGCGGCGAAAATAACTTTCGATTCGTACTTGTCATCCTGCCAGAATAAGGGTTTACGTTCCCGTATATTCCCGCACGACCCAAAATCCCCGCCCTCTCTCTCTCTCTCTCTCTCTCCGCGACGCGACATGTATGCGGTTATGCGAGATGCGAATTCGTCAAGGATCGTAAACTCGCTGATACGCCTTTGGACTTTAACGACGTTAATCGCATCGGGATAAATCGTCATAAGCGGTAATGAAGTTTGTTCGTTAAATGCCTTGGGTTACGCGCCTACGCATGTTCGAATGCATTGGAACGCATTCTGATGAAGCACACTAATTTCCATTCGAACCTTCGAATCACGTAGAAAAGTGGGAAACTGTTTTTGGAAAACTCAATTTTTCATCTAATATCTATTTTGAAGCACGGTCAGATTAATCGTTTTTAAAACTATTTAATATCTTCAAATTCTCTTACCGAAAACTCTTTTTATAAACTTTTAAGTGGGGAATATGTTGGGATTTAAAGTAGGAGCTCAATTCCTATATAAAGTAACTCTATGAAATTTTCTATAAAATTCATAAACGCGAAAAAATTAAGACTAAAAATAGCAGCAAAATTTTGACAAATTTTCGAGGGTACACGCAAGTCGCAAGAATTGTTCGCGTAAATTTTCTCGCTTACGACGTCGCGGACTCGAGATAACTGACAGCTCAATTTCGCACTAACTCGTTCGCTGTCGTACGAGATCTCTAGCCGCGTATAGATTTCCGACATTCCCATAGGACGATGGCCCTTTCGTCGCGCGATCCTCCGGCAGAGAATGAGTGTCTCAAACGAATCCGTGACAAAGATTGGCGCGTGTACCGCTGAAAAGTTAACCACCTGATCGCAGACACGTGTAGGCGTGTAAAAGCTCTGCATAGGACACGGGGTTTCTTTTGAGGGAAACGAAGGGACTTCGCGGCTCCTTTCAGAACCAAAGGTATGAGGCAATACACGCAATACACACACACACACACAGGCGCGCGCGGGCAAGTAGAGAGGAAGCTGCGAGCAAGAGATGAAAAAGAAGCGGAGAAAGGGAGGCGATATATCACGAACCCCCAGAGCGATCGGCGCTGTTGTGAAATATTAATAAGCAAATTAGTTCAGACTTAGTGCTCAGCGCCGATACTAAACCGCCATGATGGAAATGGCCGTCGGCCGTCTATAACAGCCGTATTTTACTTCCCACGCCTCGTCGGCATCGGGCCGCCCGCAGAATGCGATTTCCGTTCCTCGGCCTGTCTTCTTCTCGCTCGCATCATATCCAATCCTCTCATTCTCCCTAAGCGCTTTCGCGCTACCCTTCTCGTGTATTCTTCTTCTTTTTTTTTTCTTCTTCTTATACATTACATTACACACATCGGTTCTTCGTTGTGTATCGCACCGAGATATCGTTCACGAATAACGTTTATGACGCGACTCGTAACACCTGATAGTGTGCATACCCGCATGAACTGCAATCCGGTGAAAAGTCGTTACCGTCACCGGAGCGTAAAAACAAATGTACGCAAATTCCCATCGAGACCAGAGCATCAATAAATAACACACAATGCTCAGTTTAGAATATTTAATACTGACGAAATTGACTGTATGATTTACCTGCAATAGGGAACAAAAAAGAAAAAAAAAACAATCTATATAAAAAATTCTAATTTCTTGGGATAAAAATAATTTCTAATTTATTTCGATTCGACGATAAGACATCACGGAAACGTCCGAGATATCGCTTGGGCAATCTAATCAACGACGACGTCATTTAAACTTCGGCTAGAGATATGTATCACCGAGACGAGGTGCGCGAAAGATAGTGGAATCTCCATAAATCAATCTTTACGTTCTACGGTAGACAATAATTTCAACTGCGCGTGCGAAGAGCGGCGCCGACAGAAGCCGCACGGACAGAGGGAAGTCTCTCCTCTCTCTCTCTCAACCGTTGGTAAACGAAGGCTGCTGACTCTTGGGACAAGAATTCGACAATTACGTCACGAGAACGTAACGGATGATCGCCCGGGGAACGCCCGGCGTCGGGACGTCTAGAATGTGCGAACGTCATCCTGCTAAATGCTTTTCGTTCGCCTCGCTCACTCGCTCGCTCATTCGGCCCGTCCGCTTGTGCTCGCGTGTGCTCTCTCGCGTGCCACTATCTATAGCGCTGAAACGTGCCGGGGCAGCCGGCGGCTCCCTCTTCTCCGACTCTCGGATGCTGGAAGCCATCCGGTCACCTGTCCGCTACTGGAAAATGTAGGTCGAACACACGAGCGCGCGCGCGCCCGCGCCCGCGCGAGTGAATAACTAATTGGACAGGTGTAACGTTCCCGCGTTAACAACCATAACTGTCACGTAGAGACGCACGGGATAGAAATTCAATCATCCGCGACGGTCGACAAAGGTCGAGTAGATTTGAGGGATACACGCGGTATGTATATCCCTCGTATATTTTATTTCACGGAGTTTTCCCGAGTATTTCGGAGTATTTTTCTCCTGCATTCGATCTTCATTTTCAATCTGACGTTAACTTTGATACTTCAAGCGGTCAGATCACCTTCTTGTCAAACTATTTATTTAATATATAGTTTTTTGTTCAATGTTTCAAATTGAAAAATTGTTCGTTTACTGCTTAAATAGAAAATAAGAACTCAGTTTCCTTATAAATTAAATCTATCGAAATTCTTTAGAATTCATAAATGAGAGAAAAAATTAAGGTCGAAAATATATTTTTTAAATAGCAACAATTAAATAGCGTCTCTTTCGAATTACATCGATAGTTTTAAACTTTCCGATACTTTATCTTGATTGATAAACGAGATTTTTTCATTGAAATATAATCTTTTATGTTTTTGAGAAGAAAATATATTGTGAAATATCGATGAGAAAGATGTGGCGAGACTACTGGAATTTTTTAAAAGACTAATCTATAAAGTCTCGGCTACCGGTTTTTGAGATGCGCGCTCTTGTCAAGGTTCGCTCTTGGATACCAATCAAAAATTCGTATTATAATAATTAATGTCGGAAGAATTTCAGGTTTGCTGCACGAAAGCGTCATTTTTACGTAGCCTAGCTGCATTGCCGGAGGGCATCAATCAACAACGTGCAGATACGTCATTATTTTAAGAGCTCCAAATAATAATTAGTGATGATTGCTCGCCTCTTTAGAGAACTGCAGAATTAAATTTATCACGAAACTTCTGCGAAGAGCGAGGTTGATTCACGCGTCATAGCGATAGCCTGATAATTGAACAACAGTGCGATTATTGCAGTTTTATCTCTATTTTACACAATTATTTCACAATCAACTCCAGAATCCGATAAAATATTCTTAAAATTCGATGAAAAAGCTTGAATGACAAAAATTATCGAACGAAGGGGTAGTTACATAATTAATAAGTCAGTTGCAATCTCTATCAAAAAATAATAGCGATTGGATAAATATCATCGATCAAAGCAGTGATAGTCCAATCATTCTAGTTTCCTCGCAATTAAATTTCGTAAACGATACATCGGTCTAATAATACAAAATTTATCGCAATTATCTAAAAAGAAAAGAGAAAAATATTTGTGCCTCAATTCTTCGTGATATTTGCTCCTCTTGCTTTCCTATCGAAATGTAAAAGCTCGCTAAAAGTATTCGAGACGATCCTTTAATCCTGCCGTAATCTCGATTTAAGACCCTTGGAAAGCCGACGGGTGGGCCGCGCGATCAACCTCGTTGAGGAGGTCTCGAGAGAGAGAATATCCGTATTGGCTCCGCGGTGGCGCTTCGGAGAAAAGCATTCGGACGAGGGGGTTTACGGCCGATCCGTCAGAGACGAAATCCATCACCCGCGGGAACAATGCCCGCCCATCGGCGCAGTGCTCGCTGCTAGGACTTTATTTCGTTTTATGAAGGTATATCCGAGGCTGAGAGTGTTTATGGACAGGATGGATTGACTCTCTCTCTCTCTCTCTCTCTCTCTCTTTCTCTCTTTCTCTCTTCTCTTTCTCTCTTTCTCTCCGATCATTGCCTGGTCGATGTCGACACCGGCTTGCCGATTTGCTCGACAAGGTCGTAAAGACGATAAAACGACATTGGAGCCGGTGCGAGATACAAATAGAGGTATAAACGAAGGTGTTAAGGAGGTATACGAGAGAAAGGCCGGTATAATCTCTCTCGCGTATTTAAGATGTCTATAAAACGCGCGCGTCGTTGGATTCTGATCGATTTGATCGGTCTCCACACGCGATTCCAAGTTTTCCGAGTGAACGTTATCCGTGCTCGCCTCCTCGACCCGAAACGATTTTTTTTATAGGCCAGTCCCTCCTCGGACCGGTCGAAGATCGATTCTCGGTAAAGGCTGTAACGCGTATGAATTTCGATATTTATTACGTAATAAAGACTCGACGAATAACGCTTCGAGAGTTCTTTGAAATCTCTATGGGACGTTAGCGGTAACGCTTTCAATACCACACCACGTCGCGTCGTATGTGTGTTATTTAACGAATTAAGGTCTACGCACGTTGCTGTCATCGTCAACATGTCAACGTATTGTCAAACTGTTTTCCATATACGCTAACTGTCAATCAACCGTAATTCGATCGTTTCTCGCTGACTTAATCTACTTTTGATTTATGAAACTGCATTTACATTAAAGTGTTTTTATAAATGCAATTTTATAATAATTGTAGTGACTCTGAATAAAATAAAGGAAACAAGAAAGATTGCTAAAGGGAATATCATATAGAGAATAAATATCGCAAGAGGTTTCAAGGACTCTCATAAAGTTACATTAATAATTCATTAACCCATTGACTGCCAGACATATTTAGAGCGTTTTGCCCTGGGTGCCAAGGTTTTATTTTGAAGAATACATGAAATTTTACAAAAATATATATATATAAGTTACTGATACAATATTGTAATAGCATTTACAGTAATTTTATTGAAAAAACCACTACGAGATAACTCGTAGTTGGCGTCACTGAATAAAATTCCTGTGCTGGTTGCCACTTACGAGTTATCTCGTAGTGGTTTTTTAATAAAAATTACTGTAAATGCTATTACAATATTGTATCAGTAACTTATACACTCAATAAATTTAATGGGCTATAGTTTATAAACTTAATATATCATCGCAGGTCTTCTCCAGAGATTGAGATTGAGCTTTTAGGCAATCAGATTTGTCTCGGACATTTTTATAGAATTTTGCACCCATAGACTATGAATCACTATTACAAACTAGTTTATGTATCATCCTCTCCGTATCCTCGTCCCCAATATCCTCCTGCTCAAGTCCTCGCCTACGCTCCATCGAGATACTCTCCGAGGTCTTCTTCGCCACGACCGACTAGATATATGCTTCCAGGCTTGGTTGGATACCAAGCTCTTGAATATGCTTCTTGTGGTATTTCGTAACCACCCCGTCCCATGTCATTACATAGGGAACTACCCTTGCCTTCGTTTTATGTATTAATGCAAGCTCATTTAAGTAAAATTATATATATATTTTTTTTAAAATTTCAATTATCTTATATATACACATACATATATGTTACATATCTTATCCAAGTATATTCTAATCCGCTACGTGACGACAGTCCTTAGCGCGCGTTTATTCGGTATAAGATAATACAAAAACGATCATAGTCACATGACGGTAATCATGTGATCTCCGATTACCAATAGTAGTGGATTTTGAGTGGGTAATGGGAGCTCGGACGATGCACCGCCTGGCGTTGTTCCTCCTTTGCTTGGCGAAGCAGTTTCAAATATCCGCAAGAAGATTTATGAAAGTAATAGGCCGTATCTATTCATATTATCAAATAAAAGTGTTGAAAAATAAGTGGAGATATTTGGAAAGTAATATTTATTAAAAAATTAAGTGTGGCTCATTGACGTAAGTACATCATACATAGCTATATAAATTCAAATTCGTAAAGAAAAATCGCGAATATAAATAGGTTATTTCCTCACCCCAGAATAATGGATCGTGAAGAAGAATCAATATTTTTGAAGAAGAAGTTTCTGCCGACGAGGAAGTGTTCTCCGAGGACAATAGCGACATTTTTCGGTAGGAAATGATGACTGTGAAACCGAGTCCACTTCTGAAAGTGAAGATGAAATAAGACCTTTCCCAGCAAAACGACCTCGAAGGATTCTATCAACTTCATCGAGTGATAGTTTTGCCGGTAAAAGCATCACAAAGGGCCGCATATCAAAATGATGCAGACATATGGACAACAGATAAGAGAGATCCTCCACAGTTCGAATTCAGAGGAAATCCAGGGTTGAAAATTCCAAACGATGTAAAATCACCAGGAGATTTCTTTGATCTGTTTTTGACAGAATCTGTTTTGAATAAAATTGTTCAAGAAACGAATCGCTATGCTGACCAACAAAGAGCAAAGTTTCCAGTATTACGATTCTCCAGGCTGCGAGATTGGAAGGATACTAGCGCTGAAGAATTACGTGTATTCTTTGCATTACTTATGCACACCGGTACAATTAGTTTACCCTCCGTAACACATTATTGGAAAACAAATAAACTTTATAATTTCGACTTTTGGAAGAAAAGAATGTCTAGAAATCGTTTTCAATTAATTTTGAGATTTCTGCATTTTAATAATAATGAGGAACAAGATAATGATCGATTATTCAAGATCAATCCAATATCCCAACACTTCAACGAAACTATGGACCGCATCTATAAACCGGAGAGAAAATTGTGTATTGACGAAGCGATAGTTCTTTGGCGAGGAAGGTTGATTTTTCGGCAATACATGAAAAATAAACGGCATAGATATGGCATCAAGCTGTATGAACTTTGTGAACCTAACGGAATAGTCTTGAGGGTGAAAACTTATGCTGGCAGAAATGATGATCTAAGTGGACGAAATCATGCTTCAAATGTCGTTTTGGCTCTGATGGATGGTTTCCTGAATAGTGGTTATGAACTTTATATGGATAATTACTATAATTCAGTTGGGCTCACGAAAACTCTCACGAGTAAATCAACATATGTATGCGGTACGTTAAGATTCGACCGAAAGGGAAATCCAAAAAATTAGTCAAAAAGAAACTGAATCAAGGAGACTCTGAGTGGCTCAGATCAGGATCCATTATGGTCAACAAATGGAAAGATAAGCGGGATGTGCTGACTATATCCAACATGCATAAAGGTGAAATGGTTCAAGTGCAGAACAAAAATGGAAAAATTTCGACTAAACCGGATACAGTCAGAGATTATACTTTGGGAATGGCAGGTATTGATCGCTCTGACCAACGTATGTCTTATTACACATTCCTTAGGAAAACCATCCGTTGGTACAAGAAAATTGCACTACATTACTTGGAAATATTCCTGCACAATGCGCACATGTTTTACAACCAAAGAAATGGAAGGAATAAAAGGATGACGATAATTCAATTTAGGGAATCAATTATTATGCATTTACTTGGTGACGACAGCAATGCAAGAGAAAGCAGGGACTGTAATGCAAATACAACTGATTTTCATTATTTAGAACATCTTCCGCCCACAGAAAAAAAAGAATGCCTACAAAGCCATGTCGAATGTGCACAAAGGAAAAAAACGAAAGGAGACTAGGTATTTTTGTCCACAGTGCCCCGAGAAGCCAGCACTTTGCGTTGATCCTTGTTTTAGAGTTTACCATATTCAGCAACAATAATAAAATATTTTTTAATTTTAGTAATACATTCATATTATGAATATAATTATCTAATCGTCTAAGTTATAATTTTTCTAATAAAAACTGATAATTAATGTTTTTTACACTATATAAATTTTTCATTCATACATTTATATGTATAAAATTTTATGTAAAAATCTAATCGTATAAGTTCTTATTTATAACAAAAATTGAAAATTAATATGTTTTTTACTCTGTATAAATTTTTCATTCACCTTTTTAAAATATTTTTAACTGAAATGGCCATTTGTAATAAATCTAAAATTGCAGCACGCATTACGAGATATCTCGTAGCTGGCAGTTTTGATACAGACGCTTAATACGAGATATCTCGTAGCTGGCAGTCAATTCATTAAACATACTATATGCAATTAGAGATTACCAATTTAGCACATACAAGGAACGACACTAAATGAGATGTCAAATTATTATTCTCGTCGAGAATGTTTGGCATTGAATGTCGGCAGCAGTCCGGTTCTGGGATGGTCAGGGTGCGCCGGCCGATTTGAACCCATTTGAAATATAGATGTATAAAAAATCTTTGACGTATACATATAGTGTGTCTGTAGATCTTTACAAGAAAAAAAGCGTCTTTCAATAAACTGTCGCGTCGATGAAGCTGGTTCGTCGCGCGAACGTTCGAACTGATTTACAAATCGCCGATAACGTTGGCCGATCTAATTTGCATTCGAAATAGCCAAGGTATCGCGAAACAGACGAGGGAAACTATTTTCGCGCGAGGGACGCGTTGTGCTTTCGCTGTTGCGAGGCAAAGTCAAACATTCAAACTAGTTGCAATGCACCGTGACGGCGTGCAGTTACCGAGTAACGGCATACGGAACGTGCCCCCGGCACAAAATATCGAATAATAAGGAAATAGGAGAGCGAAGCGGGAAGAGGAGGAAGAGAGAGAGAGAGAGAGAGAGAGAGAGCGAATCGTGTGTCAGCCCACTGGCGAATCACGTCGTCTCCTTTATTTCTTTATTCCGCACAATGAAAATATTTTCCGGCGCGCGAGTCACACGCGGTTCTCCCTCGCGTATGTATTAGATTCCGCGCGTGTACTCTATCGAATCTCTCTCTCGTATACGGAAGCGGGATGGGAGAACGCATACGAAATGACTATAGACGTACTAAAAGGTACTAAAAGTAACGGCCACTCGGCACGAGAACTACGTTAAGCTACCGCCGCGGATTTTGCCCGGCCGGGGCTGGCTGCTCAATTTCACGCCAGTTCCCGCTCGTGTGCTCTCCGATTCCTTCGTTCGCCCTCTTTAATTTACGGATGCGCACGAAAGCGGTCCCCTTACTATCTACACGGAGCGTTTAGTTTAATTTGAAGGAGGAGAGGTTTCTCCTCTTTGTTTTTCCTCGCAAAATTTTCATCGAAAATATACGCGATCCACATGCGGTGAAACGATTTCCACGTTTCTTCGATAAGAATGGAGGAAGGAAAAAATGGTAGGACGAAAGGAGCGCGACTCTCTATGAAAACCTAATGTAATATCTTGTGTATATGCAGACGTCACGTACGCGGTGCGTGTTCACAAGTGTGTAGCGAGAAGTGTTCGTGCCGAACACGTGTTCCCCGCGTTAATGCGTTACTTGCGCCGCGTGCGAGTAAAAAGCCGTTTTTTCTCTACGAACCGGCCGTAACGCGACGTTAGACGCGCTCTCCGCTCGACGCACTTTTACACTCGGCGACGATCAATTCGCTCTGCAAGCGAAAGCATCTGTTCGTCCCAATCTAACGTCATTTTTACAAATTAACTCATCGTGGTAAAAAAAAAACAAAAAAAAACAGATCACAAGATTTGCATCTTATTGTCTTATCTTCTATTAAGCCTCACCTTTTAACTTTTCGATTTTCGGTCGAAAAATATGTCTCGAGTAAAAATTACTTTTACTATTATTTCATTTATTTTTTATTATTGTATATAATTATATTTTATATTATATATATAAAGTTTGATTTGCAAAAAATTCTTTTTATATCATTTACAGCTCGAACATTATTAATGCCTCGATACATTTTCATATATAAAAGGAGAGACAGAATTAATTTCAGTTAATATTTAAGGCAAAAAGGACAACATCATCTTCGAGATTAAAAAAATCTTCAAGATTCATAAATTCTCTTACATTCTTATGTCTTCATACATTTGTAGGAGTGCAAATATATATATATATATATATATTTATAATATGTGACTGCACGAGAAGCCAAGAGGACGAACAGAGAGGGAAATAAAGATAATAACGTATTCGACGAGGAATGGCATTACTCGCGTAGTCGCTCGCTGCAATATGAATTACATCGGCGATTGAAACTCGTTCGTGTTGGTAAGGAAAAAAAAAAGAAGAAAGTAAGTGTAGACCTCGGGCTGTGTCGGAGGTGGCGAAATTTGCATATTAAATGGGTTGGGATTTATAACAAGTCGGTCTCTTTCTCTCTCTCCCCCTCTGCCTCTCCCTCTTTCAAGCAATGTATGTGATAAATAAAGAACGAAGATGTGAAGATTCTTCGCACATGTACCATCTATGGAAGAAAAGCGGCGGAAAAATCAAAAGAAAAAAGAAAAAAAAAATATATATATATATGTATATATAAATATGTATGTACATATGTATGTACATATATGCGTTTTCGTGTAGAGTATAATTCTCCAAAATCTCGCCTCTATAATTAAGTTTGCGTACGCGTGTTTCACGCTCGCCCTTATTTACCCCAATCGAGACCGCTCGCAAGATCGATTCCCTCAGAATTTTTTGGATCACGCGTCCTGGAGGGTTTACGTGTTGACTTTCGCGAACCGGTTCTCGGGCGCTCCTTCGACGGCAAAGTTATCGGGCAAAGTTATGTTCCGCTTGCGCGAATTCGTGCGTTCCGCGTGCCTCGTCGGCGCTTTTGATATACGAATACCTTCGTCGCGGCGGGTTCGAGAGCGGGACGGACACTTTGTTGCAAAATGGCCTTGGTAATATCTATTAACGGCGCCGGATTTAAAAGTCATTAAAAGATAAGTTCTCCGAAAAAGAGTGGTTCCCGCGTGGCGTCGAGTACGAAGCGCAAAGCAAACACGAAGCTAATATTAAATTCAGCGCAGGATTTTAGGCTCGTTTATTTTTCCATATTATGCTCATATATCACTGTATTGGAAATAATTATCGTATCAGAATTAGAATGCAATCTCTCTCAAATAAGCAGTAATAAATAATTATCGATAAATATTATATATGATTGTTCCTATATACATGTGTATAAAATAATAATATAATATTTATTAATAACCATACACATAGTTTACTGTTTATTAAAATAATAAAGCTATATGAAAGTCGTGTAACTTTACAAAAATAGTTTAGTTTGCTTAGATACTTATTCGCACTTCGATAATTATTTCCACTATACTATAAAAGTTATCAATCATTATCCATATATTTAAGCCCTATAAAGGAGAAGGGTGCAACAAAATAGAATATTGTAGCTGTTTGCTTGGAATGTCGACTACTTATTTATAAACCTTGTTACTGGAGTAGAGAATGACACCCTACAGATTGTAAACACGTCTATTTGTCTTTGTTGTGCCGTCAAATGCTTTATTTAAATAAGCATTCCGTTTTACTTTCAGTCAGAGTCGGACGATAAACATATAAATGCTCACATTTATGTGAGCTGAATATATATATATATATGAAATAACAAATTTTTATGCGCGCAATATGATACTCGATTAATGTAAACATTCCTACGATAAATACATAACATAATATAAGCGTCATTTTTTCTTCCTCGCGAAAAAATATCAACACGAAACGAACAACCGTCGTAGTCGAAGGCAATAATCGACTAATCGTGATAATTTGTCCGTACGTTTGTATATCTAAAAAGAGCCGAGAGCACCTATATAGAGTCGGGCGAGAGCGATGATAGCAAACACAAATTGGTGGTGGCTGGACTAATATACCCGAATATGATGAATGGTCTTTTATATCCACGGACGTAGTAAGGTGTTATGCGTTACGTTAGTGTTGAATTATTGCGTGCGTGGGGTACAATAACGCGGTCCCCGCGGGAGGGCCCCGGGGGCTCGACGACCGAGGTCTCCCTACGTCGGTTCCTATATATATTTCAAGCTTTTACCCGCGACAGACATCGAGATACGCGCGCTCGCTCGATCTCGCCTTCTTATTCTGCCTCTTCGCCGCGCGCGCGCGCGCACGCGATTTTAATCGAGCCGCGTTACGGGCGAATCGAAAGATCAATCGGCATTGATCGCCTCGAGGATTTATGGTCTTCCCGACTCGTTATTACCATTCACGAAGTATAATAACCCGCGAAACAAACGACGCCACGTACATTGCTCTACGGTCGCGCATCATCGTGTGATACGTCATATTTATCGTTCATAACATTAGTCTTTTTCACTCGCACTCTCTTTTTTTTTTTTCTCGACGCCGAGATTTTAAAATTAGATATCTTTCCGATTTTTCAAATTTAGTAATGCAAGCTCAAATAATTCTCATACGTCATCCAAGATTCAGCCAATGTCAATGTGTTATCACTTTGAACGATGTGATCGTTTAGCATCTTTAGTGTTTTTTTATCGTTTCAAATTGCTGTTCGTAAAATACTAACGCATGAAGATGAAGAGACGACTAGAAAGAGACAAACGGATATGTTGATCCAATCGACTCTAATTATTGCTAGGGAGGTAGGCATAATAATAGCACTGTCTCAGACTCAAAGTTGCGCCACAAGCTTCATAGAGAAACGAAGAGGGAGGGAGAGAGAGAGAGAAAGGGAGAAAAAGAGCGAAAAGAACAGAAGCACTGACGCATCACTGGCGGGCTTGATTGATGGACGAGAAGTCGCCATGTTTATAATTAGAGCCCGACGTTTCCGGTTCACCGTCTAACCGTCTTCGGAGGCTACGATTCGCCGCGGATCAATTCTCTTGTTGAAACTCTCCCCTCCCAAAAAATAAAGAAAGAAAAAAGATTTTTACGCTAAAATAGTGCTAAAAAAGACGGAAAAAGAGGGCCTTTGTTGTTAATTAGGGGATTCAAATTTATTGAAACTTTGCTCGGAAACGACAATTTAGCGCGCGCGCGATCACAATTTAGCGCGCTATCAGACACGCGTGAGAAAACGTGCGATTTCACGGACGTCGGTTTGTTCCGTCTCGTTGGTCGATTCTAATTTCGGTGCTTCGCGGTACCCGAGCAGATGCAACGTGTTATCGAACCTTTTAACCACGTGGACGTTTACGACGCGGCCGGCTACGAAAATCCACGTGTGCAGGAAACGAGATGCGGGCCGATGTCGGGGATAGTCACACACGTGTGTATCTTTCTCAACGGTCGACAGGTTTAAGCGGCGAAATCCAAACAAATTTGCGGAATAACGTCGTCGCTCGAAGAGAGTCGGTTGATCGCTGAATTAGTTTTACTGTCTTTTACGCTGTCGGACTCCGAGTATCGCCAACAGCGTACATTTTGCCGAAAAGTGAAGCAGTACTTGAAACAGATCTTGACGGAATGCACGAGTGAAGTATAAATTAGTGATATACGGATATGTATAAAAATTCTTTGAATTTTTCGCGGTACGTTTATGCCTGCGCGAGATTGGCAAATATCGGGAGAATCTTGTAGGTGGAAAGAATTCTTATATTAGTGAATGTGTCGTCCTTGAAAACGTTACGGAAGGATGATCAATATTTGTAATATAAACTCGCATTACAACACATCTCGTTGAGAAATCATTGACAGACTTATTATGCGTCATTTTCGTACTCAACCGATCATAATTTGTTTATAAATTCTTACCTCTCTGTTGCATAAAAGTAAACAGATTGTCGAGAAATTCCTTCCGCTCAGGATTATCGTCGAGTTCGTACAGCTGAAACAGAAAAAAAAATCAAAATAAATGACTTTGTTGACGTCAAAACACACATTACTGTTTCGATACGCAAAGTGCCTCGCACCATGTGTCATTCGCACAGAGATTAAATATGTAATGATAGCGGGATATCCTATATACGATAATATATCTCTGCATTCCAAATAATGCATTATAATACAATTACCATTACATGTTCGAATAATATTATTGGATCGATGACGATTAATTAAAAAAAAAAGAAAAAAAAAAAAAGAACACTCAAGACAAATTTTCAGATGTCGCGTGTGCCTTTTCGCAAAACTTGCGTGCAATACTTTTCTCATTCGGATCGGGAGAATAAAACGTTACCTCGCGGCGCGATAATAAAAACAGGAGTGAAACAAGTGTGCTCATAGCGACAGGCAGATTAGTTAGCTCCGATTATTAATGATTCCGTTTAACCTGCCTCATAACCCGAAACCCTCGCCGAGAAACCCGTACACGAAAGCCAAACCCCCTTCGGGCTAGCGGCCCGTATTATCATATTTGTTATGTACGATGTGCTATATCTAATCTGAGACCTCCTAATTGCTTTTATAATACGAGTGCCGTCCACCCTCGCTCGCTCCTCTCTCCTAAGTCGTCTACCTCTCCCGGCAGTCTCTTTTTCTCCGGCGCTTTCCCGCGTACATCCCTTAAACGTTCATTCGACGCGAAGCGATCGTTTCCTCTCTTCTACTCTTGGCGATTCAACTCGGCTCGTACATTTACCGCGACGATAAATTTCATTCGACTAATCGCGCGCTGTTTCGCAACACTGTCTTTAACCCAAGGGTGAATGATAATTAATTCGCTGCCTCGCGCTCGCCGTTCATCCTATCTAGTTTTCCGCCTTCCCTGTCCGCAGATTATTAAAGTAACAATAAAAGAAAAGTTGGTAATTGCGAAACGACGTGCGCATATTATTAAACTTTAGTCGATGAACGCTTCTTTAATTGTGTTTGTATCGCACAGTTTTCTTATGGCAAATAATAAAATATCTATTTGAAAGCGATTCGAGCTAATTAACTTCCTGCACTCGAGCCGGCAATCTAAAGTCTAATTGATTGAACCTTCGCATTTCGTTAGCGACGATGTAATTAACGAAGATATCGCTGCGAGGCTCGCTCGGTTCGGTCGAGAATGGGAAGTAATACGTTAAAACGCAGCGGCCGCGTGTGAAGACGTAAACGTCAACGCCTGTCACGAGGAAAAAATGCCAAGCGCGCGCGAGATGTACGGCGACAAAACGAAATATGTACAATACGCACGCATACGATACGCGCGCGATACATGCGCAAGACGATCTCGCGCCTCGTGTAGAGGTTTCTCGGCAGGTGCTCGGCGATCCACCGCGCACCACGTGCAACGGGATTGTTAATCGACGTTAATCAATGAAAGAGAGAGATCGCCGTTCGTCTACCTCGGTTCAATTTTCACGACGCGATCTCCTCCTCGCTCCTCACCCCAATCTCGCCCATTACACCCTTGATGGAATGAAGCAACGGAATGAGCGAGAGATCGCAGGAACGAAGAAACGAACGGATGGACGGATAGCATTTCTCAAGGGCCATTTTGTACCACTTTCTCGTGTTTTTTCTTTGGCTACACGAGCGATGAGCTCGTTAGGGGCAGAGCCGGAGGGAGAGGACGTAGTAAAAGGCAAGGGAGGTGGGGACCGAGAGAGGGTTCAAGCGAGGTATATTGATTGATCTACAGTTAAGCGGACTGACGGCAGCCACGTGAGGATCAGAGGAGAGAAGAGCAGCTCTTTCTCTCTCACTCTCTCTCTCTCTCTCTCTCTCTCTCTATCTCCTTTCTCGCTCGTCTTCCATGCGTGTCCGCCCGCGTGTTGTACCTCACTACCGTGGTAAAATAAAGACAGGGCAACGGAATTTGCTCTCGATGATGCATGCGCCACGGGCCCCGCCCTCTCCTTCTCTCATCCACTGACGGCCGGTGAATAATAATTCCTGATACGACCGTCGGTTGATCGGACGACTTTCGTCCCGGGCAAGCCAACTTTGCCGATGATCGATGTACGCGCGCTTAGTAACGCTAACGGACTCGAAGGTGCCGTGATTATATGTACATACAGGGTGTACGGGACGAATGGGCGATAATTCGCGTTTAATATTTTTATCGTTTTCTTTCAATAGATTGTCAATTCGTTCGCCCGTTTTAGACAATCTTTAATGCTATATAAAATTCATGGTTTTATATATTTATGGTTTTATATATCGCATTTGCTATTGGAATTACGAGTTGTAATGTAAAGTTTCGATTTTGAATTTCGTCAAAGAGTAGATGAAATATTCATAGGCAAGAGAGTGAGACATTTAATGTGTCACGAATTTAATCGCAGAAACGTCAGATGGTCGAGTCAATTTCTAAGCTTCCTCGTCCCGGTCTCTTCGCGCAAATTTTTACAATCTACGAGAGAGAGAGAAAGAGAGCGAGGTAGAAGACCTCTCTCTCTCTCTTTCGCTCGTCGAGTACGCGCCGCTAGTTTAACGAGCAATGATTATCGATGCGCGACTTTTTCTGCCGCGTCGGAGATCGAGATTGTTTTCTTCCGTCTGATAAAGAATACCGATAGCTTTGTTTATAATCCGGCAAACGCTCGCTTCGCGTAACCGCGTGCAGTTAGCAAGAGAGTGATGCAATAAAACCAAGAACACAATTACTTTGAATCTTTGGCTCGGTGATTTTACGCCGATAAATCAGAAATACGTATAACAATAAATTTTCATGTCGCATCTCATAAATCATTAGCGAGGACAAGAATCCTTTTGCAATATACATGTACAATAGAATGTTTTCAAGCGTATATCTCACGCTCCCCTGAAACGGATAATGATAATGTAGAATACGTGGCTTGCCGAGGCTCGCAAAGACAAGGGACAAAAACAAAAGACCTGGACCTACACACACTCACGTCGACTTATTATCTTAATTACATAATTGGATCCTGGAAAAGCTATGCGCGAGCGAGATGTAATGCGTCCCGCGTCGTATCCGCCCCCGCAAACGCGCACACGAGAGGGTTCGATTTCCGGCCGTAAACCTGCTTAAGGGTGCGTCTCGACGCGCGAAACGGAAGCGGGGCGCAGCCTTACGTAATCAGGCAGCTTTTTCTCTCTCGTCGAGCCCGGGAGATCGAGACGTCGGATAAACCCGACTCGACCATGAAGAAATGACATCTTCGTGCGAAGGCGCACGGTGACCTTCGTCACGCTGCCGTGATAACGACACATTATTGGTTCGAACGTTGACTCCCGCTTCAGGGACGCGATCGCAAAATCTATTCGCATAAATTTAAATTTATAATTTTGTTTATCAGCTCGAGTCGAAATTTTCCTCCCATTTTCTACCTCAGTATTCTCACATTTATATATCATTGATAGATTATTTATGGATTTGATATACAGAGTGGATCTAAATGTTCCGATCAGACTTTGAGATTTTATAGAAAATTTAATTCTGAACAAAAAGTTGCCTATAAACATGAGTCGAAAAATGCTTCTTTAAAAAGTTAGCGTCCAAAAATCCTCTAAAGTCACGGTTATTTTTACATTTTTACAAATATCAGGGAAAGTATGCATTTTTTTAATAAAAAATACCGAAACAAAAGTTGTAAGAAAGTTAAATAAATCTTTCAAATAAGATCAATCTGAAATCTAAGTTAAAGGGATCGTAATAACGATATTTAATAAAAATAAATTGACTGACATTTTCGTTGCATATCGACTTAATTAGACTCGTAATCCGGCAACTTTTATCGCCGACCTGAGAGTTATAAAAATGATATAAAAAGAAGAAATATGTGTGTAGCCGGTATACATTGCAACATACTAAAAATACGTATGCGAAGGGCGGAACGACTAATTTACAGATTAATCTGCGTCCTTTGTGCCTCTTTGTGAGAAACGGCCGGATTATTATTAAATCATTCCACAATACATTTTAATTCGCCCGATCCCGCAGCAAGCTCGCTTGAATTACGACACAAATGTGCGAAGTGAGATAAAAATTTTATCACCCAGTCTCTTCGATGGTATTTGCTCGCTTGAGAGATTCGAGAGATCGTTAAAACGCGACTGTAGTATAATTCGACACACAAGAAGCTTTATCTTATAAAAATCTTTCACAAACATAAAGTTTCGAGCGCGTAAATATGTCAAAGAGAGAATTCGATATAAAAGTATATATACATATAAAAATAAAACGCTTTTAAGCATTTTTTTTTTTAATATTATTAACGCAAGTGAAATTATCGTTTTATTTAAAAAAAAATAAGAAAGTCGAAAACACTCGACTCTGGTTGGTGAAGCATCTACTCTCTCCCATTTAAATCGAGAACGCGTAAAATAATTTCATACACACACACAAGACGCTTTCCCTTTGAGTAAGACTCCATAAACAAGTTTCTGATTAATCTCTACTGAAGAAGAACTCTTGTGTTAATCCGATCGTCAGCAACGAAATATATCTTTCTCAAAACAAAATATTCGCGTAAGCTGGTATGACAATAAATAAAGACAACTTCAACAAAATTATTCTCGATAAGAAGAAAAAATCCGAGGACGCGGATCATTTGGTCGATAAGTGATAAACGTAAGATGATATCCGGTGGTCGTTGGAAACGGCCGAATCTTAAATGAGGGATACCGTGATCGCGGCGAGTTATACGAGCGGCCATAATAGCCGCTACCATTACCCGCTTTCAGGACATTAAAGATAGCGAGGGCAATTATAATCATTATGATGGCGAGCGGCGCGTATAATGCCGTGTGCGTTACGCTCCTATAAAATCTCCGTAACGTCCTGAGTAACGTGCAGCCTAAGAGGAGGCTCGGCCTTCCTCTCTCCTTCTCTTGCCACCACAATCCAGCAAACTCCACCCGTGCCCGGTTATCGCGTCGCATCTCGAACCGCCACGCTTTAAAACACAACGCGGAGCGCTCCTACAGGTCGTTGGAAACATTTCTTAAAAATCTTATATACAAAGTATGACGGTAAAGAGATGCTAAGAAATCGCTAGAAACGCATTTGGAATTTTTCGTTAAAATTTTAAGATGTAATGTTTTGTAAAATATGTAAAATGCTGAGAATTCTTTCCAAAAATTTAGGCTTCGATGATTTTTTATTAATTTCATATGCAAAAAACAAATTAATTTATATCATCGAAGCCTAAATTTTTAAAGTCGTCAAATTAACGAAATGTTATCTATTTTATTAAGTAATTATACAACGTGACATAATAAAAAAAGATAAAGATAATTGCAGCCGAGAAAAATAGCAATTTCGAGAAAATCAAGTGCATTCCATGAAATCGCAAAGATATCGGTTTTCAACGATAATTGTGTATCGGGATGAATGGCACTGGAATAAAAGTAGAGTGCCACACATGTAATGCCGACAATCGCTAGCTTTGTAGGAAACGAGAAAATGCGAGGTGGAAACGAATTGGTACCGTAGCTTTCCCGAAGTTAAGGGGATCCACTTCGCGAATTCCCATTATAGGGACGAAATCAATCGGCTTTATCCCACCCGATATCGTCTCGCGGGAAGAGAAAGAAAGAAAGGCCCATCCTCTCTCACACCGTTGTGTCCTTGAGCAGGCTCTAATCTCCGAATGAGGTTTCGTTCGTGTCCGTCGTTCGTCTTTCTTTGAACGAATCCAGCTTCGAACGAGCTTCCAAGTGGAATCATTGACGTTACCCCGCCGACATTACATCCTCGCTACCTCGAAGCTTTCTTCTCATGTTCCTATATCTGTTTTTTATGTTTTATTTATTTTTATTAAAGAGCAGAAGCGTCCTTAGAATTTAGACTTTCGAACATAGAGACGCATACAAGTGACGACGAATAATCAGAATCGGATGAGATCATCGATCGAATTGTCTTAGCGCGTAATATTCTTATCAAGATGAAATTGATCTGTAAAAGCAGTCGGATAAATTTTCACGGGCTTCATTCCACGCCGAACCAAAATTGCAAAAATAATAATCTAAGAATCTTTAAGAATAATCAAGACACGTTGCGATGAAAGAGGTAAGAGTATTTACGAGAGAGGCGGTGGACTCTTTCTCTCCCTCTCTCTCTCTCTCTTCCTCTCTTCGTGACGCCAGATGTCGGCGTCGACAAAGAAATGTAAGAAACGAAATACTACGTGGTCCCTTTGCGTCCTCCCGCGTTCTCTCACTCTTTTCCTCTCTCACCTTCTCCTTCTCTTCCAAGAGCGAGACTCGATACAGTCACAGATTTTATGCTCGTAGCTGGAAATATTAAATCGCACCTAAGCACGTTTTATGTCGGCCGCCTAATAATCTCCGACAACTGACTTTGACTTCTCCCTTCCAACATCGAACCACTCTCTCCCTCTCGCAGCTTCCTCTTGCCCACGATCCTCGCTATAGTCGCTTGCGCGTGAACCCTCTGTGGGCGGCCAACGCATCCACCCGTGGCCTATAAACCCTTTAAATGTTCCGAAAGGGCCCCCTGGTTTACTCTGTAACGCTTTCACGTTGATCCCTTCCTTCGCGGTTGCCAATCCCGAATATACATAAACTCGAATAATCTATGCTGCGGTCACGGACTGTCGCGGCATGAGAATCGATCGACCAAGTCGATCGAGGCCGTTTTTGAAAGACAGACATCGACGTTGTTGCAATTAAAATTTTCAACGAACTGTTGAACGTGTGACATTTCGCATGAACATGAACACCTATGGTTGAATTCTTCGAGACGAGCAGCGAGACGGAAACCGGAAATGCAGCGCCTGCCTTTACCGCGCAGCCGTTCGTTACCTCGCGGTTAATTCGCTCGTAAACGTCGACAGGGGAAAGAATGCTCGATCGTCGGGCGCGCAATTTCACGGGGTTGCGGCCACCGAGCTGTATATGTATGTGTGTGTTTAGTATGTGTGTGTGATCGGTGTTTCCAGATGTGGCAAAGTCACGTCCGCGCGATGACAAATTGTCCAATAATCGAATTTACGGTCAAAAAAAAAAAAAAAATTATCCTTGTTTCAAGAGTCGCTTCTTTGTCGTATCTCCCGATACGATGAAAATAAAAGGCGATATGTTGGCGCGCGCGCGCGCGCTAATTCAATTTAGATAATAATAAACTCCGCGCTCTCTATGGCTAATATAAATTAACCGACGCGTTAGTCATCTTATCGCTCTATTACTCTTCTTCTTTTATTATCGCGTCTCGGCGATTCGTCGAACGACGATATATTCGTCGGCAACTCTAATATTTCTGTGTGTGTATATGTGTCGATGCTTCTTATAACGCTCGTTTTTTCTCGCACCTGCGCGTCGCCGTAACGAGGATCGTAACGAAACGTCGAAGATTTACGCCCTCGACGCTCGACGTTCTGCAATTTAATCCGGTAGCCCGTTCAATTTGATTTCGATATCGCGATAAAGGCAGCGCGCGCGAGCTCGATGGCATCCTTTCGTTTCGGAGCCACACCTTGATATTGGCTATCTATCGTCGCGATGAATTCTTCTGTCTACATTCGTTCGGAGGGTGTGGCAGTCATAAAAAAAATTCTATGATAAAATGATGAATTTAATTCGGCACGCACAGTAGCGTAGGGTTAGGAGTCTCCTTAAAGTAGTGGAATTATTCTCCGAATGGGAAATAAAATGCAAATTAAAGGTCGAACAAGGAAGATTTAATTATAAATAGCGATAATGCTACATCGACGGAACGGATCGCATACCGAAATTGTTCCCTCCTCCCTTGGCGATGTGTCGCGCGACAAAGTTGCGTGTTGAACGGGTGGACGACGTTGTCGCACGTACCACGACTGAAGGACAGGGTTAATACAAGTCAAGAAATTCCGCGGACGTTTCCGCTTGTCCTGACACGGAACGAGAGATAAAATTACGCGGTATGCAAAAGTGTGCGTTGGGGATCGATTAACCTGGCGACGTTTGACGTAAAATACAGCTTCTAAGTGGCTTTCGACCGTACGTTCGTGGTCCAGTCTTTTAACTCTCTCCCTTTTCTCTGTCTCTCTTTCTCTTTGGCATCTTGCATACTGAACACGATACGGGCGAAAGAGAAACGCGTAGGCCGAGAAAGACTATCTTCAGACGAAGAAACGAGCGAAAAGCGAAAAGAGAAAGAGAGAAGCGAGAAAAGAGAGGATCGAGAAAGGGAGAAAGAAAGGGCGAGAAAAAGAGAAACGGGGGTCTCCACCACACACGGTACGGATCAAACGGAGCTGTGAGCTTCGATTATAATAAATCAAGACGTAAATAATGAAGGGACGGATGGCTCCGAAAGCGGACAACGGAATGGTGGAGCTGCGAGGAACGGAGAACGCGCACTGCGATCAAAGATCGCGCATCGTTGTTGCGTCGTCGCGGCTGCAAAACCTACGACCGTGAGAGGGGGCCGTAACGGGTATTAATGTCTCTCGCCCGAGGGATATCGAGATCTCCCATACTCCGTCGAGCTTCATTTCATAGCGCATGGCAATGGATCGTTTAATGCCGCTCGCGCCGAGTCAATTAACTTTCGCGAATGACATTCGATCTGTATACGCGAGTTATCGTTGTACGATTTGATAGTCTCGACGTGATCCTAGATACAAGCAGACGAGAAGACACTCTCCATCGTATCCGTCAAGTCGGCTTAATTTACGCGCGCGCGTCCAGGTATGGGAATAATACTCCCACGCAAAAACAGCAAAGGCATTGTCTACCGTATCCACGGAGTTGCTTGGGCTCAGCCATGAGAAGATTATGCGTCTGGCTCGAATCGAGTCGTATTAGACGACGGTGAAAAAGATGGAAAGAGGGAGAGGCAAGCAAGAAAGCCAAGGGACGAGGGAGGTAAGGAAACGCGCTGCTACAAGCTCTCTTATTAACGAGGAAGCGAAACAACTCGCACCGCGACGCTAATCGAACAGGCACACAAAACGCACCGTTCCTCTTCGTATGGCCGTATCAACGGCCATCTTTGTTCTTCACGAGCGAACCGTAAGAACCGCGGTATGTCTGATGAGAATTTATCGAGGTATATGTTTGCCAACGTAGGAAATTCGACCTCGTTCGTTAAAGAAAGAGAGACAGAGAGAGAGAGAGAGAGAGAGAGAGAGAGGGGGGAAGCAGAAACTACCATGTAATCGCTTAAAAATTTCATCGTCTCGTAACGATTGAAAAATTTTACAAGTCCAACATTTATCATTAACACTTGATAGATATTTATGAGAAAGCCATTCATCGTACTCGTAAATCGTACGTCAGATAATGAAATATCCTTGTTTTATACATCATCGATACCAATCATCTGAATACGAATAAATAGCTGAGCGTCACTGAATGACGGAGAGGAAGACAATTGTGATGCAGAGCGGGGCAACGTGCTTCAAGTAATGGTATCAGCTGCTGCTGCTTGTATAGTCGCTAAAGAGAGCGTCCAGTGGCGCTCAGCGCCAAACGTGATGGTCACACGCTCGTGGTCCAACGACCGCCAAAGAGTGAGTCGTTTAACGAGGCGGTGGTCGACCGGTCGACGGCGGCCGCGGTGGTCGCGCGATAGGTAGAAATGAACGCGACGAAGGTGGCCGAGAATGGAGACGACGGCCGGCGTCTGCGAGAGGAGGCAGTTAGCGCGTGTTTACACGACAGCGCTATGTAGCCGGCGACCTCACAGGGCAGTCTCGAGCGGAGAGAACGTTTCTATTTGTTCGGACACCTCACTCGCTCTCTGTCTCCCACCCAAACGTCTCCCTCCCCTCTCTCTCTCTCTCTCTTTCGCCGGTTCACTTCTGCCCCGTTCTGGCAAAGACAACTCTCTCTCTCTCTCTTTCTTTCTCCGTCTCTCCTTTCGCCTTGCCTTCAGGTTTTCTCCCTTTACTCCCGATACGCTTCAACATTTTATTCGAGATTTTATATAGTTATTTTTGTTACCTTGTGAAGAGATTGATTGAGAGATATTTCTAGATTCTAAATGCGTCTCGTTATTTGAGAATCATTTTCCATGGAATTTCTAATGTTACTTCTTCTGCCTGCATCGATGTCTCCACGCGTTATCAAAACTTGTCTGCTTGATATCTCGTTTGTCGACCTTTCGAGTCACGTTATCATAATAGTAATTTAGTAATGCGAAAAATTAGAAAAGAATGAAAGAACAAAGACGGTATACTTTGTGCGGTGTAGAAATAGATTTGATTCGCCCGAGAGACGTAAATTCTGAAAATGCCCGCCTTTTACGACTCCGGAAAACGGACTCTAAAGAGCTCCTTTCCTCCCTCTCATCCCTATCGCGAATGATATTATGTCTTTATTAATAACTTTAGTACGCTGTATCGCATCGCAATTTTTCTCGACAAGTATTTGCAAAAATCGTCGCGTCGTGAAAGTTACTTTTGTCATATTCGTAAATAGTTCCAGCGAGATGAAGGAACATCTTGGAAAAGATACATATGTCGGAGACTCCGGTAAATCGCATCTATAAGAATTAAGAGGCCGACGATGGACCTTTATGCGACTTTATATCGATTTTATAGTAGAGATGCGCGGAGACTACCACAGATACGATTATAACCATCTTACGATGCTGATTAAACGATTACCAGAACGAAGAGCATTTAATGGTCGTTCGACTTTTATCGCGACCTTTACGAGACCCCAGGGGACGCGATGTATATTTCACATATTTTAACGCGTTTCTGTACGCCAGAGTGTAAGATGACTTTTTTGAGAAAGGAAATGCAGAATCTCGGAAAAATAAGATGTAAATGGATAAGCTATTTTTTTTTCTTCGAAAAAAAGAAACTTAAAATTGATTTAAAAGCATGATAATATTAAAATAAAAAAATGAGAATTTATAAAATTTTTTTTTTATTAAAACAAAATATAACCAAAAAAAAATTTTGACAAAATTTCTTAAAAAATTTGAAAAATACAACGACTTTGTTATACGAGGAATTAGGGGTAGCTTCTCGTAAGAGAAAAATTCAATGTAAACCGTGATTTAAATTTAGGTTTTCAGGACCGACGGTTTTCTTTTATCCGACATCTATTTCTCAGTCTCCCCATTTATATTGCCGTCTACTTATTAGTCTATATTTTTTAAAGGATAAGTGGCGCGTAATATATTCCAGCGCGTTCATTTGTCATACGCTCTCGTGGAAGACGAGGTGACAATCAGCTTGGTCGCTGCTTCAAAGGGATTTCGAGATATGATATTGTTTGTGCAGTTTGAAAAGACGTCGCGTACTCTGTCCGGAAATCCATGACCGTGCTCCTTTTCTCCGGTTCCAGAGGGTCAAGAAAGGGAGTGTAGAGGGGAGAATGCTTTATGGTAAAATAAAAGACAAAGAAAAAGGGTGAAAAAGAAGAGGAGAGATGAGAGATGCACGAGAATGACGAGTGTTATGCCGTCGCTGTGCATCGAGTATTAAAAATCAAACGCTGCTACGATGGGCAAAAGCGCATCGTGCTGTTTGTAGAGGTCTGAAAAAAATGACTCAAACGCGAGCAAAAAAAAATGAAACCATAATGGAATATGATATAAACGAGCGAGGAGCTAGAAATTTCTCTCGCGGACAACGGATCGGAATCCGGAACATATCATTACTGCAGATACGTTCAAAGATTTCGATCGGATTATATAATAAGTAAAGGAAGTAGTCGGACTGTCGAAACTCTCAAAAAGAAAGGGAAAAACGCGCTAAAGGAAATGGAGCCATCGAAGCCCGGTGCAGCGCGTTCGGCACCTCACGTTCTTGTATGCGTCAGCGGGAGCCTCATCAAAAACGGCCCTACATACAGGTATGCGTGTGTCCGCGGTGATATTTCACCAGTCATAAAAAAACGATTAGTCAAGACAAGTCGCGGTTCTCTCTTCCCCGCGCGCGCGAGAAAGAGAGAGAGAGAGAGAGAGAGAGAGGGAGAGAAATGTTCTGATCTTTTTATATTATAACATCGTGCCTGTGTGCCGCGCTCATTTGTTAGAAATAAAACTCTCCCCCGCTCTCTTATACCAGCCATCTGAAGGAGAGGGAAAGAGAAAAGAGCAAGCACACCGCCGGGAACAAAACTTACACGAACGCACACATATACGCGCGCACGTCCACCTCTCCTTCTCTCTAACTCCCGAGTTATGACGCGTTTAACATATAAATGAAAATCAGGCCTATAAAAGTTTAACGCCCGCGATTATCTGACCGGCCGAAGTTCTTTTCGCCCAACCCTCCCCCACCTCCCTCCCCTTCTTCCCCAGCCGCGGTTGCCTCTTTTCCCCTTCTGCTCATTTACGAACTACTCCCCTGGACAGTGGATTCTATTTCGGCTCCTTTGTCTTGCGCCTTTATATGATAAAACAACAGAGCGAGTTACTATATGTTTCAGTAGTATATTATTAATAGTAACAATAGTAGCAAAAAAAGAGAGAATATTAAAAGTAATAATAGTGTAAATTTTTTTGCAAATTATTTCTCTCATATTAAGATTTATTAATTGTGTATGTGTACCTTTGGTCGTATTTAAAAAAAATATAACATACAAGTAGAGAATTAATTAAATAGTATATAGGAAAATATAGCAAACGCAAAACTTATACGAAATAATTTGCAGAATTATCGCATAATAAAATTATTAATTTAATAAACTTAAAATTGTATAAAAATAAAAATTTTAAATATTTATTGCAATAATAATTTTTCATTGATTTTTTTTTTTTTTATAGCGATATCTTCTGTAACCTATATAGGATGTCCAGCAATCGTATTATTTTTAGCGTGCGATGAATAGATAGAGGACTTTCTTACTCGATTTCACCCGCTCACTTGCAACGTGAAATGATGCGATTATTATCGGACACCCTATATAATCCGCCCCCAGTCTTCTTGAGCTCTCTGCAAACAATTCTTTTGGACCGCCGCCATGCCCATCCTGGCGGCGAATTCTTCACACACACACACACACACACACATACATACTTTCTGTTCCTCTTTTTTTTTTATTCCTGCCGCTTTCGGAAAATGAAACCTGCATCTCGCGGAAATTCTGCCTGAGTTTCCTCGAAATATATCAATCGTCTAACCCGCAGATCTTTGGCGCCAATCTCAGGTAAAAAGAATTGTAGTGTGAGAGAGCAAAGAAGGCAGCAAAGAAAAAATCCACATCCTTTATTTCGCAGCTTATAAGAAAAAATTCTTCCGGAAATGTAGAAACAGATTTTTCCACAGCTAGAGATTTTGTGTAAATAATTGTAGGTGGAAATTTCTTGGAATAGCGGCGCAAGTTCAACATTTTAAGAGACATAAATAACTATATATTTCTTATTGATTTTATCGTTTGTTTTCCGTTCTCTCCTCCCCCCACATTCTCTTTTTCCCTTTCATAGCTGTATCATTCAAGATTCATCAAGCAAGTTTTCAATCTATCGCATCCAATAAAAGATTAAAATTGCATAGCATCGACAAAAGCAACGCGAGAAATCGTCAAGGCTTGCCATCAAACCGCTTTTCCCACAGTATGACATCTCTACAGGATTAATAGCATTCCAATGGCGAAGTGATAGCGATGCTGCGGCGTACTCTTCCACCCCCCCCCTCCCTCCCCTTTCCCTCTCTTTTCTCCGTTTAACTTTAAGTTTCCACGAACGCGAACGGCGCGGTTCTTCTCGCGGATCCCCGTAGGTTATTTTGAATATCGCATGCAAGGAATATATTTCGATTCCGGGAATCGAACTTCGCCTGCAGAGCGCGATTATCCAACCCGCTGTCGAGTGCAATAACAGATTCTTCCCTCCCCCCCCCCTCCTCGTCCCTCATCGGTATACAGGCTGCTGCTGCTGCTATCCATGGTATGCGTGCTACGCAAGAATCATCGCTTATAACCGAGATGATCGAGAGGGATACGTGTGAGAGAAGTCCGTTTATATTCTCCTCTGCGCGATCGTGCGCAATTGTATGGCGGTTTCGTGTCACGAGAAGGTAAGATCGACGAATAAGAAATGCGAATAAACACTTCACTCGGGATATGGCATTGAATCGAGCGGCGATTCGAAGTTTTTTTTTTTTTTAAAACGCGACCGGTTCCTGTAGCGGCGTGCGTATATGAACACGACGCCACATAATTGGAGTAAGATCGACGAACAATTTTATGTCGCTTCAAAACGTGAGGGATCTGCGAGAAATATAACCGGATTGCGCTTCATCGAAAATAATGATGTACGGTTTGAAGCGAGGAACATGCGCTCCGTATATCCAATTTTTCCGACAATAATTAAATGTTCACGCTAACAAATCGTATTCTAGAATAAGAGGCTAATAATTGTAGGAATCTGAATGTCCTCACGCTGAATTTTTATGGAAAATTTTTGGAATCGCTTCCACGAATCGTATTCAGCTTTCCCTATTTCGAAAAAAGATTTTGAAGATTTTTTCTGAGACTCGACTAAGAAAACTATTATTTCAGGAAATAATAGTAGAATTCCTTGACATTTTTTGTAGGAAAAAATCTTAATAAAATTTTTCCACAGTTCTGAGAAATTCATTTTCATCGACAAAAGGAACGATCCCTACGAAATACGCAGCAGGAATAAGGTGATCCCAAATCTGGTCACTAAAGATAAATAAACCTTGTCAGGTAAAATATATTATTCAAGCTGAAACTCGAATTAATCGAACGGGAAAAAACAGAAAATCGCAAATGTTACGCAAATATAACATCTAATAGGGACATCACATAAATGTTTTAAACATAATTTTTGATCAATAGCGTTTGTTAAAAATTCAATATAACTTTCAAATTTAGAATTTCTTGTCGATAATATTTAATGCGATCAAAAACACATCATAATCAACGATTGTACACATGTATATTAAAGAGAAACGATAAAATTATTTCGAGCCAAATTTAAAAACTTCTTTTGTATAACATAGAAAAAAAGATGTATAAAGTCGGTTAGCAAGACACCCGATTGAGAGATTCTTTAGTTGCTAATCGATCACGTGTCTATTTAATTTTAGATATTCAGTTGCTCTTTCCACTCACTGAGAAGACTCTTAAGTGCGTAAATAAGCGCGAATTGATAGGTGAATACGAAAAATTAAGGTTTGTAGCGTGCGTGCACCGTTGCACTCGCTCGAGCGAGGAGACGAAAGTGCAAGTGCGCGTATTTATGGTAATGTAAAAATTCCGCCGAAGAGACGTTAGACTCACAAACGCATAACAATAAAATGATTTGATTCCGCCGAATAATTACTTGTCACAATTTTGCTTTGACGAGTTTGCTCCATCGATATTGACATTTCTCGATGATATGAATTTACGACTTCTTTTAGCGCTCCTCTTTTGGCGGATCAGCCAAATCGAAATGTCGGCGACGCGTCTCGACAATTTTCCCTCATCTCGCTCAGGAAAGATTTATTAGCCAGCTTGACGAGCGTATTTTGATAGCGCGGTCTCGTAACGTGATTTATCATTCACCGCGTGCTTAGCGCGTTCGACATGACGTTATTGCGGCGGTTATTGCTAAACGCGTATGCGCGAGCCGATGGCGCTTAAACTTACCTACTTATATCACGCGCCCAACGATAGCGCACGCACACGATCGATTGGTATAGTACCGGTTGTTGTTGTGCGTATATATGATCTCGAGATGCTTTTACGTGGGCGAGCTGGCAGGCTTCCGTCACTTTTGCGCTCACATCTCGCTTCCCCTTCCCCCTCTTATTGCATTATCCGGCGCGAATCGTAAATCTTGGCGTTGAAGAGTCACCAAGGCCATAAACATCCCCGTCGAAATACCATCCTCCCCTCTCCCTGAATTAACTCGACCGCTCGTAAATTCGTTGATCGAGAAACGCGACGAGGCCGAGAAGTCAGCACTGGTAGATTCGAGTGAACTCGACGAGGCAAAAAATTGCGAGAAGTAATAATTACTCAGAGATACAAATGCGCCGAAATGAAGAGGAGGAAGAGGTAGAGAGAAAGAGAAAGAGATTCTATGCGAGAAAGAGGGAAGAAACAAGAAGAGAAGGAAGAGGAAGAGGAGGAGGAGGAGGAGGAGGAGGAAGAAGAAGAGCAAAGGCAAGAAAGAAGGGTGGAGGACGGGAGGAGGCGAAGCGATGGCGTGATAAATGATCGAGTATTTAACACTCTTTACGGATTAGCATATAAACTACGGGGCAGTCCATAGATCTTCGTGGCAACGCATTAACGGACGGAGGAGAGCAGAGCACACCGGGGCTGATCTCCTCCTCTCCTTCCCCATCCACACGTTTCGCCCGTGTGTTTCCCCCTTCGGATGTAACCGATCTCTCGAGAGCGAGTTATTGTTTCGCGATTCCCATCCATCGCTCCCGTTTATCCGTCTCTCGCGAACCAGCCGTTAATTCAATGATAACGAACAACGGTAACGCCCAACCGATACATCGTTTCTTTCGCAATCAAAAATACCTCTTGCGACGTGATGCTCGAGTGTCAATCTATCCGCAATAACGCCTGTGCGTATGGAGTAGATCCGACGTTAATAAATAATCGCTCTAATCTATTCATCACGACGGGACGTGTAATTCCTCCCCTCTTAATGTATGCATTGTATATCGCGAAACACAGATCGCCGCGAGCAGATAGATACGGCAACGAGAAATCGATAAAGCGATACACAAAGCTGTTACGAACGAGCCACTTCCGTTCGAGAGAGACGTTTCCCTTACTCGGATGTTATATTATCCGCAATTAAGCCCCTCGTCGAGACAGGGCTCAACGATCCACAAGCGATCCCCCGAACTCTAGAAGGAAGGGAGA
Organism: Cataglyphis hispanica; assembly: GCF_021464435.1. Classification (NCBI taxonomy): domain Eukaryota; kingdom Metazoa; phylum Arthropoda; class Insecta; order Hymenoptera; family Formicidae; genus Cataglyphis; species Cataglyphis hispanica. Next base: position 2,026,665 of record NC_065960.1, on the reverse strand, counting down.
CCTTAATCGGTCCGCTAATAAAGCGAGAAAGAGAAAATGACGTGCGTTACAACGGCGTAGATAAAAGTGAGATTTGCTGATTAATTGATTAGGGAGGCGCCAAAGTCCGCCCCGCGCATTATACCCGGGGCCGGTACCCCGTCATTAAAGGCGCTCCGTCGCGGGGCGCGCGCGCGCACGATATATACACTGTGTATATCACGCTACGCATCGTATAACACGATTCCCTCGATGCTTCGTGAGAACACGGCCGCCTTGATGACGGCCGCGTGAAGCTCCGAGCGACAACCCTCGCGGTCACGTTTCCGAAATCGTGCGCATCTTTGATAAACATGGTAGATTATACATCGTATTCACGAGTGAAATGCATTTGAAACTCTTGAAGTAAATAGTTCTTCTTGTAGTCATAAATTGTGACATCAACGTTATCGTTAATCAAAATTTTCCATTCATTTCTAATTTCAATTTTCTCACGCTTATGGATTTTAAAGCATTTCAATAGGTTTATTAAATTATATGAAAATTGATTAATAAATCGCTCATCTTTCAGATAAGTCACGAAACCGACAAGATTGTTGGAGGTAGAAGGAGAGCCGCAAATCAGTATACATACATGTGTCAAACGGCGCGTTTGTTACCATCTCGCATCTCGGCCCCGATCAAAACAGGAACAAGCGTAAAACGAGCTTCTTCGAGGACCCTACTAAATCGTTGAGCGCCACCAAAGACCGAATGTTTACTCGTCAAGCGAAAGGAGCGAATTCTCGGTAAGCATAAAACTCGGTTGATGTACGCCAACCGGGCTCAGATCAAAGTCGCGCGCTTTCAAACAATGTTAGAACGCGTTGCGCCCGCGTCTCCTCATCGCGCGCTCTCCCCTCTCGTCGCTCGTGTCTCGTATTCTCCTTTAGAATCTACTCGTATGTCCCTCTTTCTTCCTCGAAGCGATCTTCAGATCGGGATCGTCGGATTGACATCTCATCAGCTTACTCCTATCACACAATTGAATATAGAGATCTCTTTCTCCCTTTCATTTCTCACACGCAGGGTGTCTACTCAAATTTTTTAAAGAAATTTCCCGATCTTCTCCTCAGCTATTTTTGTTCAAAATTTTAGATCAAAAAAATATTTTAAAGATTTTTTGATGCAACTTTCAAAAAAAGTTTTTTTATTTATATTGTTTCTCGTTCATAGGAGGAAAATAAAAGAAAAACACAGAGCCTCTTAAATTTCAAGAGATCTAAAAATATACCCCAAAAAACTGAATAACTTTCATTTGCGTATAAAATTTTCATTTTTTATCACTAAAAATTACAATAAAGAATACATACTACATTCAATATTTTAGATTAAGACAATGAATATATTAAACAAACATAAATATATATTTATAATATATTTTAAACACATAATTTATTTGACTTGCCGACTGTTTGCAATATATAATAGCAAAATTATCCGACAGAGAATTTTCTACAGGTAATAGATACAAAAAAATAATTCCAAATTTTCCACGTTTTTCCAGGAAATAGACACCCTGGTGACGTACGCAGAAAGCCGCGGTGCGACGAGTCCACGCGGACGGAAATCGGCGATAACCGAGTGACGGTGATTGCGCGGCCGATCGTTCGGTTGGCGCGTACAACGTCCCGACGGAGTTATAGCGGCTCTCCGGAATCGAGCGTACCGGCACGGTGGAGCGAAAAGGGCACGTACGCGCGACCGAAGATTCGTGCTGAAAACAATGCTTACGGTGTAATATTAAAGAGTCGGGGCTCGCGCGCGCGTGGCGGTGTGCACAGTCCGACAATATTGTTTTGTCCTGTACGAGCGCGGTGGTCACGAACCGGCATATGTATTTTCTCGGTGTAAGCTTTTATCGTCTCACCGTACTCCCCGTCTCTCTCTCAGCGCGGCTGTCACACCCGCCCATTTTCATTTTTCTGCGACTCGCGGATTCGTATAACAGGGTATACTCAATTTACGAGAATAGAAGAGAGAAAGAATGATACGCGATAGAAGAATGGAAAGTATGTATAATGTAACGATGCGAGTTTTAAGAATCTGCAGTCAGATGCAAGCGCGAATTTTCAAAGCCTGGAAATGTGCGCTCGAAATGTCAAACATTATATATGATTAATATTTACAAAAATATTGCGTTCATTTTATAGCCATGGGTATAACAATTAATTTTGTCAGTTTTATAATAGCATTTATAATAGTATTTATAATAGTATTTTATTTATATTGAAATCGATAATTGAGATCGTGAATTTAATTCGCGCGATACAAAGTGTAAGGCGACATTCGTAAAAGGTTCGTGACAACATAGTAGTGCTTGTCGTGTCGCGCTGAAACACGAGACTGTATTAAAAGCTCGGTCTCCCTTCCCACTTGCAAACTATTTCTTTTTTCTTAAATTTTTATTTGCCTCTTTTACATCGCTTACTGCCACCAACCGATATACGTTTTCTTTTTGAGAGAGAAGTTTAATGGGCCATGTTCCGACAAGATGAAGACTTCAAGGGTTGATATTTTAATAATGATTAAGATTACTCGAATTATGGCGGAATATTTGTTATTTTAAATCCCCTTTTTCTCATCGGAAATTTTATGGAGCAAAGAGATTGACGATAAAACCATCAAGATCGTCTTTGCTTGACAAGATAAGTGATGCAATAAAAACTAATTTAAATAATTAAACAAGCCGCCAACTGTAGAACGTAAAATTGTATCTGCTTTTTAAATAGCATCCCATTTTTTCGTTTACTTTATTTAACACATTGACGAGCACATGTTCGCTCCAAACGGAAGAAAAAAAGTCCTACCGATGTTAATTAGAGCAAAGGAAAGACGTAGGGGTAGCCTCGTGTGTAACGCTCGATCGGGAAAAGATCGAGGCGTTTTGGTGGGAAAATGACCCGATGTCATGGCGAATGTCCAAATACACGAGCAGAATGACAGGCTAAATGTTCGCGCGACCTCGATCTGACGAACGCACACGCGCCGGTCACGTAATCAAGGGAGGCGTATCAGCTAATTACGATGGGGGGACCTTGCGGTCAAAATTCTGGGTAACTTATCGTGCGCATGATTTCACGGTCCTGGCGCCGGTGACGAGCATCGCCAACTGCGCCGAGAAAATGCCCGGTCGACAAAACGGGGGTGACAAGGAAGCGGCGTCTTCGTGCGATAAGATCTCGAGGCAGCAGCGGAAAATGAGCGGATGGAAGGAGAGAGAGAAAAAAAAGAGTACCTGCCCTTTTCAGAGGCAGGCGCGCGACGATCTTGGAGAGCGATGGACAAGCGATGGACTCGAAATGCGCCCGGAGGCCTGATTGGAATCGTTGCTTATACCGTGTTTCCCGCAAGTTACACACGCATATATATATATATATATATATATATATATATATATATATATACACGCACCCGCACGATATCATTCTTGCGCGTGCATTCCTTGATATTACTTTGCGCAAAAGTAATGATATGATAATAATACATTTTTTGATGCTGAATAAAACAAAAGGCATGCCACGGTAGGGCGTTATTTTCGCAGTAATGCGGTATAATAGGAGTAATTAAGAAAGAAACGAGATGATAAGATAAATAAAACAAGACTAAAATTAACGACATATCACGGTACATAAGAAAAATATTTTATTTTTACTTTTTTTTCTTAATAATATATATCGATCGAATTCTATTGAATCTAATCGGTTGAAATTTTATCCTATCAATTTGTGAAATTTATCCATCTATGTATTAGAATTTAGCGAAAGATGTTTTGTTGACGCAAAAATATTATTTTCATTAGCGCGTGTCTTTCTCCTTTTCTTCGAAATTTAAACGGCTATTAAGTACACACAGCAGTTGTTAACCTAGGTCATTGACCGAGTCGAGGCAAATGGATAACAGTTTTACACAGGCAGAATTTAATTTAATTAATCTAATTAAGTAAATGCATCTGTATCAAATTCAAGAAATTTTCAAGATAGCGATCTTCTTGCCTTGAATAATATCGCGCGGCTTGGTACGATTTTCCCAAAACAAAGGCTACTTTTCTAATCTTAATCTATGCTACATGTCGAGCGCGTTCTCGCAGCCCCGTCCTGATAAAAATAATGACATGATAATTACACCACGCAAACACCGCGAGCCAGACAAGCGCGTCTGTTTCGGCGTCAGATTCAACTTAATGAGAACGAAATTAAAAGACGATTCGCGTGTAATCAAAGAGAGACGAGAGGAAGGCATATAATAATCGCGATTATAATTGGAAAAATAATATACAATCTACGTACAGTAAAGCTATTATACTTGCGGCGCGCAAGAGGTAAGATCACGATGAAGAGTTTCACCGGGCGTATCGTTGCATCACGCGCTTTTCCAGCCGCCTTGCTTTTTAATTAGGAATAATTTTTCCCCAACGAAATGCGCTATCTGAAAAGTTATTTCAATCCTCCGAGAGGAAGGCGTACGTATATGTATGTGCTACTGCGTTTATAAGAGACGCGTCACAGAGGCGATAATTTTGCATTCTCGACGAGACGCGCGACGTAAACCACCCAGAGATCGGCGGCGTAAAGAGGCCGCGTACATACGCATTATAAGAGAAACGTTTGAAGAAGAAAAAGAAAAAAAAAAAAAAAACCGCGAGCGACATTCTTCGGGATTCCACGCGCGAACGGAACGAATTGACGGCGGAGAGAACGCGTTTTTCTTCTGCGCGGTCGCGCAGCAACGGTCGGGATAAAAGGCGCGTCCGGGTGCCACGAACCGTATTACAGATTCACCTCGGCGATCTCGGACTCCTCGTCCCATTATCGGCTCACTAATAATATGCGGGAGACTCTAAATCACGTTACAAAAGGCCGAGGTGGCGCGTAGCCGCGCGTGAATGGCGCGGCCCGAGGACTGGATTTCAATTTGTCTTGATCGCACGACGTGAATATTAAAAGCTCTCTCCACCACCACTCGCGCGCGCGTGAGGTAGAGGAGGAGGGGGAGGGGGGGGGAGTGTGTATATACCGCTTTCAAGTATGCGTGCACCGCTCCTCTGTACTCTGAATAGCCGTCGTGCCTGCGTAATGCCGGTAAAACGTCCGTCGTCGCGCGAAGCTAATTATTCTATCCATCCGCGATATATGTCCTCGCGAGGATTCTTTCACGAGGTTCTTCCAGCGAGGAGAGACAGAGAGAGAGAGAGAGAGAGAGAGAGAGAGAGGGAGATTCCGTTTGAGCAAAGTCCATTTGCACAAAAGCCAGAGCAAAGTTTACGGGCATGTGTTGTTAAACTGTTACCGAGATAAGAGATCGGCGTGAAATCGGTGCTGAATCTGTCTCTTTTTTTCTCAAGACGATATAATATACTATGTAGAGATGAGAGAGCTGGATCGACGCCCGGATAGATCCTCTAGAATGGGCGTGCAACAAACGGCACGATCATTTTTCATCGTCGATCGTATTAATTACCGGCGGAGAGATAGTTTGATCGTTCGGGCCCGATCATTAAGCGATCGATTAAAGGGGGGGAGAGAGAGGTCACACTCTTCGCTTGTTAATAGCGTATACCGAGGCCGGGCCTCGTATAGTTATACGAGCGTGTCGATTAAAGATACCTTAATGATTCGCTCGTTATACTACGCGATCGTCGGCTTCGTGACTCGTTTACCGTGACTTATCGTTAATCATATTTCGTTTCGTACGAGCGTACATAAATTACGGTAAACAATGCGAGATATTGGCCCGTCCCGTATGCGAGAAGGGTCTCGAGATTTAATTCATGAATATCAGATCGATCAGATAAGATAACGCGAGGGTGAGAGGCGCGCGATTGTCGAAATTTCTTACAAATTATCGTGGGAGATTCTTCAGATTAACCGGCAGGGCTTCAAAATGATGAAATCAATTTCACCTAAGGTGTGTGTGTCATCATTGATGTCGTCGCACATAACTCGGAATTTAATAGCATGTAATGCGCGCACGATGCGATAGGACGTACGATACGCACGCACTTGGTAGGGGCCTACCTTCCTAATTCTCGGGACAATTCTCCTCGGCGATTCGATATCACGGATGTATCTTAATATCGTTTTAATCGTCAGGCGCACGAACTTTGAGATGCGGACTAATTTCCTCGCTTCGAGTCGAGCGTGCACACACGCAGAAGAATATATAATGCCCTCTCTTCTCCGGGCGTCGGAGGCTTTTTTTTATGACCATCGCTTGCGCCAACGGGCATCGAGAGGAAAGCAAAGGGGGAAAGAAATTTGCATTGAGAGACGCCGATGAATATCCCAACGAGCAAAAATAATTTAAGAATAAAATCAAAATCTACGGAACATATTTTATGTATATTGCAAATTTCTGGAAATTTGTTTTCTTAACTTGTTTTCTTAACTTTATTATCGAGATGAAATAATAATAGAAGTAAAAAATAATAGAATGCCTCTCTACGGATCGAGAGAATATAATGAAGAATGTTGAGCAACGCGCGCTTGGGTAAATTATTTTTGTATTTGCTCTGCACAAATGACGACAGTATGTCGAAGAGTCTGCGGAAAGAATAGGTAGGTGATAAAGCGGAGGAAAATATCGAAGAGTAAAGAGAGAGCGATCTACGCGGCGCTCATTGTGGTCCAACCACACGACGGTCGTATAAATCTACGAGGAAGTTATTGCTTCTGCATCCGTTTCCGTCCCACGGCCCCGCCGCATTTCCCCTTTTCGTCAGCTTCCTTTCTACTCGCCGTCTGATACTTAACAGTTTACGACTCACGCCGATATTATCATCCCCCACTCGCCACTTTTCCGACAATTTCTCTCGAGACCTTTCTAGATCGTCTTTCCAAAGACTCGCGCTTCTTTACACTAGACTTCGATGTCAGCCATCTCCTAATTCTTGAGAAAAATTTTTCCAAATTTTTTCTCAACTTTTTAAATTATTCTTTTCAAATTCATTTAATAATTATTGTAATTATTCAGATTAGCCATTATCATCGTGCTAACTCCAGTCCTATTCTTTGTTGCAAAACGTATTATATTGTCAGTATATTAAATTTCATGTATACATTTATTTTGTACAATAATAATAATGATTATTATTTTATTCATGTTAATCTCAAGTGTTAAACTATATTCCTTCGGTATTGATATAACGTACATTTGAAGCATGTCGAATAAAAGGCAATAAAGCGTTATCCCCGTTAAGAGCAAGTGCGAGCAATCCCGAGGTAATTGCGAGCTCCGTGCGGCGAAAGAAGATGTTTTCCGAGGATAAGGGACCCACAGAGTGCATCGTGCACTCGTTTCAAGTGCACGCGACGTTAAACGCAACTGCACATGCAGTAAGTTTATCTGCTTGCATACGTGTATGGACAACGGGAGCGCGATTGTGAGTCGCAGCCGCCGCGAGTCTTATTAGTGGTCAGCAGCGATGGTTTACTCGAGACACACGGCGGAAAGGCAGATAGGGCGGGAGGCGCACGATTCCTTTTCGTCTAATTGCTTTTGCACTCGTAGCTTTTTCCCTCGTCCCCAGAGTGTCCCACATAAGTAAAATATCGATTCTATATTCCTTGCAAAAGATAAAAAAATAAATATGCCTCTTTTTCTTTGGGAAAATATCTGGAAACGTATCATTTTCGAGATCTCATTTTTTTCAAACATATGCTAATAAAATTTTTTCACGTTTATAGATTCTAAAAGGATGTCGATAGATACTGGCTTGGCGTACGAGATCATTCGTAATATAAGCGTCCGACAACTGTCGCATATGTTTTCTCAGAGATAGAATTTCTACAAATGTATTCTACATATAAGAACGTCAATTTAATCGTCGAAACACGAGTGTTTATCGATTAGGCAAATTAAAATTTATCGCTTCAATATTTCGTGCGAGAAGTGAATGAATGGAAAAGAGAGAGAGAGAGAGAGAGAGATCAAGTTGTGAAAATAAAGCTTATTACTTGTACGACATCCTGTTATAACAGCCCGTATCTTCTCCTACGATCAGACGGCGGTCGGCGCGGGCCGCAATAACGCAAAAACGGAGTAAAAGGAGTGACTTTATCCTCGCTCCTCGTGTTTTGATGCTAAAAATAGTACATCGTGTCGCGCAACAATGCAGCACGCGTTGCGCGGATGCATCTGGACCGCAGCAGTCCTTCGTCACCGACTTCTCCTAAAATTATCTCAAACGCGGCATCGGCCTCCTATTTTACTAGTCGTTTCGACGCCTCGAGTGGGAGTCGCGTGCCATTAGTCGGCCTCTCCTGCTCTCTCTCTCTCTCTCTCTCTCTCTCTCTCTCTCTCTCTCTCTCTCTCTCTCTCTCTCTCTCTCTCTCTCTCTATTCATCTTACACACGTAATACCCTAACTTTTCTATCGCGTCTTTCCGCCCGACTGCAACGTTTCCGAAACGGCCGTGCCCTTCGCAGCTGCGAACAGTCGGCTCGTAATTCTTCGTTACGAAAGGACAAGGATTTAAAACGTACTTTAACGTCTACAAGATATCCCATTCAACATTTTCGTATCGACGATCGATTCTTCGAAAATAAGATATTCTCATCCGCTTAATGGTATGCGCGAAAAATTTATTTCAAATTTGTAAAAACGAGAATATAACAATTTATTCTAATCGTAATTTCAAAAATATTAATGATTTTAAAATTAGCGACATAAGGAGTGCACGTTTCTTCGTCCATTTGGCGTGATGCGCTTATACCGCAACTCCCCCCCGATAATGTCGGCAGTTTCATTTAGAGTCTAGACGCGTCTCCCTCCCCCGGAGGAGGAGAGGGAGGGGAGAGGAGAGAGTTCGGCGCGCTTCCCGGTATCTCTGATATTTATAATCGCGAAACCTCGTCCCCGCATTAAAAGACCCGATTCTCGGATTAGCGGAAGCTAGGACGGTCTTAGATCTCGTACGGGAGACGACCGACACGTGTCGTGTCAAAAGACGGCCCTCTTCCATCCCCCCTCCTACCCCTTCGTTCCTTTCCCTATCGTCGTCCTTCCATCACTGCGTATTCAATCTCTCGCGCTCCCCCTCTCTCTCTTTCTCTCTCCCAATGCCCGCTCTCTTTCCCATTTTCCATTCTCCGTTTTCAAACGTTCCTTAAATATACACGTCGGTCGTATCTCCCCGGAGCGTCTTAATTTCCTACATCGTTCGATGTACCGCGACATTTGCGGCACGCCTACCATATGGAAAGATAAGTCACTTTGTGAGCGGCGTAAGCGAGACTCTTGTACCGTTAGCGGCTCTCAGACTATTAAATTATCGCGAATCACCGCGTGATTATTATTTAATCGCCCATTCATTCAGTCTACGCGCAACGCAATGTAATAAATTAATAACTCATTGCGTGTACGCGCTTACGTAAGGCTACTATCTTCCGCTGGATCGGATAATATTCGCGCCTGATACATAATAAATCAATGCTGAGCGAGAGAGATCTTCCGTAACGCGCGGGATAATTTACGATGTAATTCCTAATTGCCGTAGCGCGCTTGTCGTGGCGATTCCACCAGCACCACTTAATTGCCGTTGTCTGTTCTCAGTCCAATTAAATCGTAGCGCGTCTCGAGGCTCGCGTCGCGTTACATTCGAGATCTAAACCAAGGAGATCTCTCTCTCTCTCTCTCTCTCTTTCTCTCTTTGCTCGTGCGAATCTTTTAGATTAGCGAGCGTGTGCATGCGGTTGCACGCGTGGTCGAATAACGCGACCGGGCGTCTCTGAAATAGCGCAATTAAGCAAATGACGCGTCCCACACGTGCCTGCGTTCTTTACCGTCTCTACCTCTCTCCCCGCCCCTCCTCCTTCCTCTTCTTCGCTATCCTCTCTTTTGTATACTTGATCGTTTCGCGACTATCCTCGCGAAAATTTGCCTTGTCAAGGCAAAAAGTAACTCGAATAATTGATATTAATTTTTATGACTAAAATATGTGGCTAATTTTTTTCTTTCATAATATGATATTTTTCACATAAAAACGCATATAAGTCCCGCGTTCCCGTATACTCGTGATTATAACTGTAACGGGAATAATTTCTACAAATGCCGGAAATATATTGGAGTGCGCCGACGTAATTAACGACTTATCATGTCCTCGATCGACCTTTCCGCGTTTACCGTATCGAACACGGCTTGCGGAGATCGCGCGGCAGATAATTGTCTCGATTCTCTTTCGATAATACCGATAATTTTCAACCTTCGTGCACACAAGATCGGAGGGAGAAAGGGGGGGGGGAGAGAGAGGTTTCCGCGTTTCTGGACGCATTGATAAGTATGAACCCGCAAAAGGGGCAGATGCAAGATTTCACCGGGTAATCCGTGCGCGACACAAAGAGAGGTGCCGTGTCCACGAATGAGGACGGGCGTGCGCCGTCGAGGCGTAAGTATGTGTCACAGCGTGCATGCAAGTCAGGATGTAATGCCGTTCGATGCGATGACGAAAGCCGCATGTACGATCGCGAGTCTACCGATGCAATGAGGACAAGTGCGTACGAGTGTACGCACCGTTATTGCGCCGTGTTTTACGGCACGTGTATGTAACCGTCACTTTTCGGACAGCTGCCGAAAAAAAGGCTTACGCAGGCGTCTCTCTCTCTCACCATTATATGTAATTTTCGCGGACAGATAGAGAAGAGGACAAGGGTCGCACGCGGAGCGGCGTTTACGCTCTACGCTCGTGTCACGTTTTTCTTCAAAAGTCAACGGGGAAAAAACCCGTAACACGACACCGTGTACTCGTGACGGGAGAACAAGTAATCGCGCGAGCATCGGTACCATCGCGACGTATGTCTTCCTTTTCCGGGGTCAGTCTCGTCACTGCGAGATTTCAAACAGATAACGCGAAAAAAGCTGCGCGATCACTTTTTCTCTTTCATTCCCTCTCTCTCTCTCTCTTTTCTTCCGCGCGAGCTGTTTCTCTACGACGACGGATAATATATGTAGTAGAGCGTCCCATTATTAACCTTTAACTGTGCCGGCGACACGGAGTATCCACATGCTAATGAGCAGCTGGAGTATCGTTAAAGGTATTGCAAAGATATTACATATCGATTATTCCAATTTGCGCTCAAACAAAATTTGCGTATTTCAATTTATTGCTATCACAATTTACAAGAGAGTTGATTTTATGTCAAGAAATAAACAGGAGAGGGGAGGGGGAGGAAGGAAGGTAAAAATACACGGTAGTATCTCCCGTCAAGTCATTCACGAGCTCCATCCAGTTAGAAATTAGATTATCGGATATCAAAAGAGAGTTAATCGATAAGTTTTAAATTATATCAGGAAAGAGAGAGTATCTTTATTATCGCTCTATCGTGTGCCTTATGGACAAAGATATTATAATATAAAAGTACGAATGTGAAAACTTCTATTTAAAAAATGTTATCGTCAAAAATTATAATTTTTTTTTTTCTTTCATGATTTAAATCTCTCCATTTGATCTTGTTTGTGAACTGAACAGTCAATTGAATTTCAACGAAACATCTCCGACGTCGCAATTCTCTTTACGCATATGAATAAAGTTTTTCGAAATAAATAAATTATATTCTCCACATTGAACGACGACCACCACCATGTGACGAAATGCGGTTAACATCTCGGAGAAACAGGTTGTCGTTGAGTTATTCCGTAACTGGCCGGGAAGAAAAATCGTAGCTAGTTTGATACGGCTACTACGGGAGGGAGAGCATTAGAATGGGTGAGCGCCGAGGAAGGAGGAAGGAAGGAAGGGAGAAAGAGAACGTGCATAGCGAGACTGCGTCGCGGCTTTGATACTTGGTGCGTGCGAAGCGGAAAAGCCGTCTCTAAAAACGATCGAGATAATCTCCTTTTGTGGAGCCTGGTACAATTGCGGGACACTTTTGTGTCGCTCGCCGACAAATACGCGCGCGTGAATGTACTCGGATAAAGAAAGAATAAGAGGGAGAGAAAGGGGAGAGGAAGAGATTCCCCGACATTTGTCTCCTCTCTCTTTCCCTCCCTCTCTTAACATGGATAAACGAGGTGGAGACGACGAATGAGGAGCAAAAGAAGACAATATTTTACACGGAGACATATATATACACGAGAGAGGGCGCGTGTTCTCTCATCGTTACACGGTCTCTCGCGCATCCCGCGTGTATGCGCGTATACGTGCACAGTCGCATCGATGCTTATAGATGTAACGCACGAATGTAACCTGAATGAATATGAACGACACTTGCACCCACATGTATCATTGAAATTCAAATGATATCTCCGTCTTGTCCCTCTTGGAATGATGCGGACGGTTAGTGTGTGCGTATACGCGTGTGTGTGGCCACTGTGCACGTATATCGGCGCGATACTAATGCGCTCGTGCGATCCCCGCGATGCTCCTTCCTCTGTGACAGCGTGACACCCCATGAAAACGCGCGTGCTTTACATATATGCTTATATGTTGGCCGGAGATATTCATTATAATAGCGAACCCGAGTCGTATAATATGATGCACTTTTCGTATGCTAACGATGAGGTCAAAATATATCTCTCTGGCTCGTCTCCGACGAGATTCGTGTCCGGACACGATGGAGACATCCCCGAATTCCAACACGCATCCATCCTTCCCACGCTGAATCGCGTTATCGTAAAGCATCGTAACGTATATATTTATATCATTAGAGATCGTTAAAGCGCGTTTGTCAACAAAAAAAAAAAAAATGTAAAGCACACAAAGAAATAGAAGAGGGATGAAGAGGGAGGAGAATACGAAGATAATGTTACATTTTGAAGACGCGATAGTGGAACCGAACGGAAGAAGCGAAAGAATTGTTACTTTGCAATTCACGCGATAAGAGGACACGCAATAATTACTACAATTATTATCGCGGTCATGGAAACACAAACTGCAAATCTCTAAGAGATAAATTATGTGAAATATATCGCTTGAAAGATCGATGACATTTATTTTGGCGTTAATAAGCGTTAATGCATGTACACTGTGTGACCGAATAAACATTCGTAAGTCTAATGTAATTTTATGTGTAATGCGAGAAAATGAGACAGGAAATATAAAAAAAAGCCCGCGCTCAGGAGGAAAGGCTACCGTTGATCAACGATACGCCACATCCTGTTGTTGGAAATCTCGTTTCTGCGAATCAGCATGCGGCGTAACGAACCCCTTTACCATCTGCTATCAAAGTGTCGCGTTTGTCCCGTCTGGAGCGTGTCTCGCGATAAAAATCGTAACAAAATTACGGAGAATTATAAACAGCCGTTGTTCCGTTGTATAGATCGACAAAGATAGATTGCACGGTAGAAGGAAAAATTAATTTTCGCTTAATTTTTGGCAAAGAGTGCGATGCAGTTTAAAAAACAATATCTGTGAAATATCCTCGTTCTCTTGTAATCCATGAGTCTCAAAGATAGATTATAGTGCTGTAACTTCATTCACACATTCTATTGTTGACGTTCGTCTTCTTTCTCCTTTCTCCCCGCAGTTAGCGCACTTGACTGCTGCAGAAATGTCAGCCTTTGCTCTTGGAACAGTCTAGTTTGATTTGTATTTTTCCCCGAGTCGTTGATCTTTTGACAAAATATTCTGAAGTAACAGTTTCATCTCCGGAACGAACTATTGTTCATTCGCGTTGTCCTCAAAAATACTTCCCGTTTACATTTCATTCATTCAGGTAGAAATTCTTAAAGTTCTTCGTGATGAACGTTTTTTAAAAAATCGTATCCTATTAGTAGTTTTTAAAAATCGTATCCTCCAGTAGACTATTGTCATACAATGCCACCGTCAAAATACTTTATTTGAAAAGGTAACATCTCTTGGATACGATTTTTTAAAAAACGTTCATCACGAAGAACTTTAAGAATTTCTACCTGAATGAATGAAATGTAAACGGGAAGTATTTTTGAGGACAACGCGGATGAACAATACTTCGTTCCGGAGATGAAACTGTTACTTCAGAATATTTTGTCAAAAGATCAACGACTCGGGGAAAAATACAAATCAAACTAGACTGTTCCAAGAGCAAAGGCTGACATTTCTGCAGCAGTCAAGTGCGCTAACTGCGGGTGGAGAAAGGAGAAAGAAGACGAACGTCGGTAGCTTAATGGCCATATTTACAGCCTCATCCAATTATGAGTAAACACAAGGAATCCGCGGGTCGATATATCATTCGAGGAAAGAGAAAAGTGAACACTCGTGTCCCCCGCCAGGCCGGATAAATGATGCAGGTGTTGCACGGACTGAGTAAATTAGCTCGGTAAGGTTTTCAACGCGACTATTTTCATCTGGCTTCTGTCCGGATCTATCGTTGCGATCTTTTTTTTTTCATACTCGCGGTTTTAAAATCACAAGTGTCGCGTTCATCGAATGATCAAGGTTGATTCGATACACAATTAAATTGCTCGCGTATCGTAATGATACGCGAACGACATCGATAAGATCTAATGCTCGTAAAAGTTTTGCTGCATCGCACGACGAGGATTTAATTGTCTCTGAAATTACGTCATTCGAGGGAGAAACTAAACACCCTTTCTCCACTATTCCAGAAACGGAAGGGTGCGACAATGGAACCATTCGAACGATTTCCAACAAACGAGCCTCACATATGCATCGCACAATAATAATCCCGTTGCACCGTGTAGTAATTGCGCTTTCGCATGCGTAACCCGGTTAATTGAACGATAAGCGAGAGTAAGAAAACGAATAGCAATATTAAAAGAAGAAAAGCTTTTTATTTTTTCAAATTGTAAAACCGCGTGTAGTTTTTCATAATATTAGTTATGCAATACGCAATCGTCTCTGATATAAAGTAGCATGATAATTTTTTCATCCTATTTATACACGGTATAATATCCGTTGCTTTCAATGTCTGGAATAAAAATTAATTGTCGATGTTGATAAAGTTTATAATACTCCATGTATCTCGCAATCGGCGATATCGATTCGAGTTTACGCGACAAGATATAAACTGTTAATATAATCTGTGCGATACAGACGTAGAGAATACCTCTATAAATATTTCGAAAAAAATAAGCGTACAAACGTCACACCGATCGCGTGATATTTTTATATACGCTGTCAGAGTAGCGGTGACGTTAGATATCGCGATATGTCACGCATCAGCTGAGTTCCAAAATAGAAAGAAAAGATTCTGCGCGCGTCACATCTTATCACGTTTCCTTCATATATTATGTAACAAATAAACGCGGTCAAAAATGCAAAATTTTTTTCGTTCGCGTTATTTGGTCAACATCAATGTTATCAAATGACAAGAGTTGTAGCTGATTTGGAATTGAGCAAATATGGAAACATTTTTACATATCCAGATTTTTTTTCCTTCTCCTCCCAAATTATTTCGCGGAGATAGAAACGCGGGTTTTTTCTTCTCTTCGTAGAAAAAAATTCATGCTCTTGGACCAAAAAAATAGCATTATTTGTAGAAATTACAAAGGACCATACTTATCCTCGTCCCACGTTAAGCGCGCCAACTACGACGGCAGCGACGACACGAATCGTATATTCTGAGTTTTAGATGCACCGCTGCATTTACATAATGATAATGCATTTGCATAATCACAATGATAACTCAAAGGTGATCCGGTGCGCGTGCGCGCTCGTCATCATTTCGCCGACCTGCACGTCGATATACAAGGTGTCCTAATTTTGCATCCGTGCAGAACGACGAGTGTTTGTTCTCAAGTATATTCCCGTACAAATTTATAATGCCGCTCATTCAAGATTAATTTAAAGTTAAAATTTTGAAATTATTAATTATCAGACTTGTAAGTCAAAATTCACGAAAAGAACTTTCGCCTACAACTTTATTATTTGTAATTAAATGTGTTTGTTAAGGAAAAAGTAATTTTAAAGCAAAGAATAAAACATTTGAGACAAATTTACGATTATTCTGTGCATCGAGTTAACGCGTTTTTACACGAATATATAGAGGAGCAGTCAACCTTCTCGATCCACGGGGTTGAATACACATAGTACACACATGTAGACGAGACACATAAGGCGTAAAAGACGCGCGCGCAAGCATGTATGGGAGCGAAATAGCTGGCAATTTGCAGGTTTACGAGTTATTTCACAATGGCTGCAAAGTATAGTGTTACGGTATTATATACCGTAGTGGTGGCTCGAGAGAGAGAGAGAGTACGTTTATATAGAGATACAACGAGCGTGTATGTACGTGTGAGAGCGAAACGCGGAGGTGGGTCTCGTATGGTGGGTCGTTGCTCCTGTTTGGTATCACCGTCGATTAACTTTGTATACAAGACAGCTACACGACGATCCTTGTTTTACTGAAACACAAACCCCCCCTTTCCGACACGAAAAGGTGTAGTCGGGTTTCGCGCGTGTGCTCATTCCGTGGAATTTCAAGACAATAATCCATCCATCGAAGATTGAGAATTTTTACGCTCTCGAGTTGATTTCAAAAATCTAGACTTTTTATTCGTAAAAGATCTCGACATTCTTTCTTAAATGGCGACACATTTAAAAGCGACGCCTGAATCCGCGCGACAAGAGTTTTGAGAAATTCGCGAAGGAAAAAGAAAATCGCGAGAGTATAGTACGCGAACGATTACCGACACCTCGTCGAAGAAAAAAGAAAAAGAAAAAAAAAAGAAGAAATGGCGGAGGAAGAGTAAAACAGACGAAACCACCATCACCCCCGAAGAAGAAGAAAGATTAAAGAGCAGCTTGTACGCCCTCGCCGGAATGATGGATGCGATGCGTGAGATGCGGGCGCCGTTCGCTGAGTAGGTGGAGACTTCTATTTCCATTCCCGCGCGCACGTTGTTTCTCGTTTCCCTACAGCGTTCGTCTTTCGCGCGCCGTTGGTCCGCACGTTCTGCACGCTTTAATCGATGATGAGCGAATAACCCTCGCACTCCGAGATAAAGGAGAGTCTCTCCACCTCGCGAAAGAATGGCGATAGTATCGAATAAGCCAAGATATCGCATACTCAATTTTCTAGATTCGCGTCAATCCGTAATTCGGGAAACTGAATCATCGGTGCTCTCTAAAACCGCGACGCGAGCATCATCGACGGGGTAAGTTTGTCACGCGGGCTGTGAGAAGATATCGACCCGCGCGCGCGAACAACAATCTAAATGGTAATCCAATACCACACCCTCTTGGCAAAAAGCGAAAACCGCGAGGGGGCCGATGGTAGAAATGGTGCGGGGCGAGCACGAGGTTACCGCAAAAAGTGTTAACAAGGCTGCGATGCGAGTCCGGCTAATTCTATAACTTCATCCTCTCTCTCCCCATTCCCCCGGCAGTCCCTACGTATCTTATAGGCTCTCATATAGCGCTCCGAAATGTTCGTTCCTTCCTCGGTGTCGAGCCGATCGTCTTCTTGCCTCGCAACACCGTCAACGAACTCGCCGTTCGGGGGACGGTCGGCCGGTAATTATCTCCCGGCCGTGTAAAAATAATAATTAGCTTCCATCATTGCATTAATTAAAGCACCTCACTCCATCTCTCTCTCTCTCTCTCTCCTTCTCTCCGTCTCTCTCTCTCTCTCTCTCTCTGGCTGGTTCGCCATCTCGTTTCGCGCGGGGAGAGCACCGCGGTAATTACACGTCCCTCGCGGCACTAACCAGTGTCCCACAAAGGTGACCGCGCGAGTTGTTCACGCCCACGACACTCGGCCTGGGTTTGCGGGATCGCGCACGGCACGCACACCGTATCGCCGATGCTACTCCCGGAGAAATTTTTCTTCCCCGATCGAACCAAGGTTTATTCTATACAAGCGCACATTTTGAGAGAGCCATTTCTTTTTTAAATTTTGTGATTTGTGACTTTGTCGAGTTGCATACGATTTATCGATATATATCGACGCGCCAGATGATCTCTCAGATAGTTTGAGGGTAATTATTTTGAAGGGGAATTTTCTCTCCAGCAGAAGCATTCAGCAAAAAGATGGTGAAGCGAGCAAATTTCCCCCATATTTTATTGCACGTAATATATAAAATTTGCAGAAATTGGGTTGTAATTATTAATCTGTGTTATAGATTATAAAGGTCAAATTTTAAGCTTAGATTGAGAGAGAGAGAGAGATCGGAAAAAGTGGCGAGAAAATATCGTGACACGATAAAATATGTTAGTATCGCTCAAGATGCGCGATTATTACCGAGGAAGCTGAGGAAGACGTACGTATTTGCAAGGTACTTGCCTGACGCACCTGTCTGAATTGCTCTTCAAAGTTCCAGTTGGATCCGGACGGATGCTGATTATTCGCCGGCGCCGTGCGAGATTCACACTCCCGAGATTCTCCGTTATTTCTGGAGCTTCCTTGCGAGGATTCGCTGTTATTCCTGCAGTTTCGTTGCGGGGACTCGCCCCGCATAGCTTGCGAAGGAGCAGCGGGAGGTCTAACGGAAGCGGAGGTCGAGGCCGAGGCTATCATTAATTGATTCTCGACAACATTTGCGAGATTCGACGCGATCGGTTGCGAATGATTACTCTGCGGATGCGGAGGCTGCTGTTGCAGCAGTGACGGTGGCGGTGGCGGCGGTGGCGACATATATATGGACGGGATAAAGGGTACGTTGAAGTTGCCAGTCATCGCAGCGTGTAGAGCTTCCAAACCGTTCCTTTGCTGCATCTCTGCATCACCGTACTGTAAAACAAAAATTATTCAAAATATCTGATTAACCAAAGTCAATCCTATTAAAACTTGTGCGATGAAAAAAAGTTATCAATTAGTTGATTAACATTATAAAGAAAAGACACGCACATATACATATATAAATTCGTTTTTGTCTGTGCGAAACCTTTATTCCACCGTTTGCGAAACTTGAAAATATGAAGTTATGTCTTTTATTAACAAATGTAAAGTCTGACCGGTCAGATGTCAATCTCTCTAATCATTCTCAGTTTAAGAGATATAGTTTTGAAAGCTCTTTGTGTAGTATGCGTGTTGTTGACGTTTCCTAAGAACGAAGAATTCCTTAAAAGATCTTTTAATTTTCACGCTCCAAGTACACATGTATACTCTTATACACGATGTGATCTCTCTCTTTCTTCTTATCGAAATATGATCGTAAAGATATATTTGCGCTCATCCAGTGTCATCCGGTTTAGGCTGTTGCGTAATAAAAAAAAGAAATCTATTGTCACGATGACGCAATGGTAACTCATTTATGACCGTCAACGTCCGCTGTTACGACTATCTCACGATTTTCCACGATTCGTGTTACCCTACTTGGCACTTTTGTAAGTCAACGAACGCTCAAATGTGTCGAGCAACTTTTATGACGAATTATGCAGTTGCTTATCTTTACAAAAAACTGAGCAATGCAAACAATAGGGAACTCGTGACAATAAGATTATTTTTCGAAACATGTACATGCTCTCCCTCTCCCTTTCTCTATTGGCGCCGATAAAGCGTGTATGCTCAGCGAAAGCAAGTGTCGAAAGATTAAATATAACAGGGATAAAAAAGATTGCTCTTCACTAACCTGCATTCTAAGCTTGTTCATAAGATTCGGATGCATGTTCATAAAACTGTTTAATTGCGCTAATGAAGATGCGCCAGTAGCTTGCGCCGCAATGTCCAACGGCGATTGCGAACTGCCTTGAAGCGGTTGCGAAAGTAAGTCTTCGTCGTCCTGTACTTCGTCATCCAGATCGGATTCGTCAATCTCTTCACGATATGACTGAAATCACAAGAGAATACAAACATTAGATCATTCTAAAAAATTATATTTCAATAATTAGATAAATGAACGAGAGTTCTCTTATTATATAACGACACATACGAGTTATATATTATAAAATTAATTATTGAAAATATTTCTTCTACTAATGTTTTTCTTTTTTTTTTTGTATACTGATAATCAGTCGAGTTTTTCGCTTCTCCTTGTTTTCATTTCAAATTTACGCAAATTTCGCGATTATACCTTGAAAAACTTCGATAGTATATGTTTTTTCGGAATGGAATAGGAAACAGCAACATCTATTGATAACGCGATACCAACCGCGCAATCGTAAGCAATGAGGGCATAGATAGCGAGACATTAAACATTAATTAGGAAAATGGCGAATGCGATGAGTTATATACACCGAGATAGCCGCTATCGAGTAACATTATTATGCTACGGGTGTCATAAGTGTTTTACGGCTGTGCCCATTGCGCATCGTTGCCGGCATAAAAATGTACAAAGTCGCATTACCGGGAACGGAAACGACCATCGTAAAAAAAAGGAGATGGACATTGCATATTCTTTTTTCTCACCTGGAATTAACTCAGCCGCTCGATAAATGTCTCGCCCGCGATCCTCTATACATATGCGTCGACTTTTGCGTGTATACTTATTTTTCGCACCCTGATAATCGCACGGAAAATTTTTTGAGAATTTATGTTGCACTTTAATTATGATATAAATTATTAAAAAATGCTCGAAAGAGAGAGAGAGAGAGAGAGAGAGAGAGAGAGAGAGAGTTGCTATAGAATGTCACGAAGGCATTCGAAGAGAGTGAGATTTCAGTATTCTATACGAGGGAATATATGCTTTTTTATATCTGAAAGAAGATGCAAATAGATTCATCGAGACTTCGAGTATATTCGAACGGCGAGAGGCGAGCTTTTACCTGGAAAGGGCGGACTTGAGTAAATATATGCCTATCGGATGCAGGTGGATCTCCAACGGTAAATGCACCAATGCTGGTCGCCCAATCTTAAATGGGACTACGATCGAAGGACAACGCATCCGATCCGGGCGAGGAGCGACAAACGGTTTCTCTCTGTCGGCGTTTTGAGCACGTGTGATAATATTGACCCTTCACGGTGGTGGCCAGAAATGAATGAGCGGCAAGAAATAGAATCCTGATCAAATACGAAACAAGTTCGTTTCTCAGATTTTCAATCGAGTCTCTCGCTCAAACAGCTATAAAACTTGTCGCGCTTAATACAAGAGAAAGAAGAATAAGCTTAATAATGGAATCAAAATTAAAAGTAAAATTGGCTAGGTATTTACAATTGCGGATATGATAAAATCTTAAGCAATGTTTCTATAAAAATATTCGGATATGCGTATTAAAAGATATAAATATTTTTAACAAAATCTATCCAACGTTATCGAATATCAACGATATGCCATTTACATGTGCCAATGCTCGAAGATCTCTCACGCGAAAAGTATCGTAGAAATCGCCGCATCTCGGAAGGTAGGGGAAGGCGTGAAAATAAATTACGGTGGTTAACGCTGTGGCATCGTTATTCTTACCGTGGCGCGCCGGGTTACGAATTATATCATTCAAAAGTGTTTGCGGACGGTACCGTCATTACAATAATCACGGTAGAGCCTCATTCGAGGATGCCATTGTTCTAGTCGTCGAACCGAGCGCTCGCACGCACGTAGGTGTCTATATCTCGTATGGAAAGTGACGAAGGAGATACGATGGTTGGCATCCGCCAAAGAGGATAAAATATCTCGGAACGGATAGACATTTATTAATCGACTTAAATTTATTTGAGCATCCATATACAGGATAGGACCAAACATTCCGGCCAGACTTTAAAATGTTATAGGAAATTTAATTATGAACAAAAGTTTCCTATAAATGCTCCTATATATGTGTCGAAAATTGCTTCCTTAAAAAGTTAGCGCCAAAAAAAATCTGTGAAGCGGTAAACTTTTTCTTCAGAATTATATTTTCTTTAAAATCAGGCCGGAACGTTTTGGTTCACCCTATATAGCGAGCCTTTTCTATTTGTCGAATTTATAAGTATATACATGAATGGAGTCAATATATGAGTGTGCATTATATCTTGATTGTTAGCGCATCGATAACAATTTTATATCTCTAAATGAATATTTATATAGAAATTTCCTCAATATTCACTTTTGTAGAAAGGCAGATAGATTATAGAATGACGTATATCATTCTTTTTGGTTTTTGATAGCAGTCGAGGATGACCGGAATAAATCAACCAAAAGGATAAAACTGTCGGCATGAATAAACAAGTGGGCGGTTTCATCTCTCGAAAAGAGAAAATCGCTCTCTCTCTCTCTCATTTCCCCTCTCCCCCTTTCCAAGAATATCTACACAACGAATGTCTCATTGTCAATATCCGTGCATTATATTGTCTTATTTTATCGATCTCGCTTTTTCTTTATTTAAATGAGACATGTTTGCGTCATAAAAAAAAAAATAAAATAGAAAAATAAAATATATTTTATGTGGAGATGTTATGCTATACCAAATATTATACGGCAAACACAAATACATGACGTTATAATATTACAATGTTTTGTTACACGATCGAGAGAGATTCTCTCTTTCTCCCTTTCCCTTTCCACATGCTTGCAACGAGGCGTAGCGCTGCGGTTTCATGAAGACATTTTAACGAGATTTAATATATCCTAGGCACGACAATAGCTAAATTTACCGAAGGCTAAGCCGCGGCGCGTTACCCCTCGCAGCCACTGCAGATAACTGTGTCCGCCGTGATTTATCACCGCGTACCGCCACCATTCGATCGTTTTATTGTTTATACCTTCATAGTTTCCACCGCTTCGCGAGTGTGTTTGCGCTCTGCAACAAAGACTCGTGGGTGCGTGCCTCGTTGCACGAATGCGTGCACGCGTGCTTTATACATGTGTGTGTGTGTGTGTGTATTATGCCTCGACGCGGCCTGTAAATCATCACCTAAACGCTCCAGGCACTCTGTTGCAGACGGCGCGCTTCTAAATATTCTAATTATTACGGGATTATATCGCGTTTAATTGAGAGAGTTCCGTATTAGATGGATATTCGCCAGTCTTAATCGATACTACTGTCTCCAATTGAATCAATGAAATAGCATTGTTATACTTTTAACTGAAACCGCTACTTATCAGTGACACTACAATCATTCCATTTAAAAGAGTAAAGTCTCGTCGCGATAAGGACGATTTCTTTCCTCTTCACCGTAATATGTATTATTAAAAATATAGTTTTACATCAGCGCCATTAATCACTTAATTAATTTAAATTAATGTAATTTTAAAAAATCATGATATTGTTCTCTGTCTTAATTTCGTTCCAGATATTTATATTTACGATTTTATTTTTATATATCCACTTTTATCAAATGTAATATATTATTATACATATCAAGAAATTCGACCTTAATTAGGTGGTAATTAGCTATATTCTAATGAAAATTATTATGCAACTAATTGTCGCGTCAATACTTTAAATTCTCGTGGAAATAGATTATATTGTATAAAAAAATGATCAAATATGAAACATGACAAGTTTCAAAAAAAAAATTTTCATCATTGAGTAAAGCACAATTTTAATGTTCAAAAAAAAAATTATCGATAAATTTTTAAAAGTCTTTTTAACGCAACTATATTT
Organism: Cataglyphis hispanica; assembly: GCF_021464435.1. Lineage (NCBI taxonomy): Eukaryota > Metazoa > Arthropoda > Insecta > Hymenoptera > Formicidae > Cataglyphis > Cataglyphis hispanica. The sequence continues at coordinate 2,003,315 of NC_065960.1, read as the reverse complement.
AATTAGTTATATGTGAGAGATATACATATATATAATGCACAAAATTATCACAAGATATATTGTACGGAATAATAAAAGCGATTAAAATATGTACATGATTCTTTTATATAGTAATATTTATACTTGCAAGTTATGTATCATATAGATAAATCTTTTTTCACATTAGACAATTTTATTCCTGAGTTTTACGGTTCCTTCAGTTTTACGATTAATGCGAAATATTATTACACGGACGGAGCACAAGTATTTACTTCATTTTTTTATTATTATTTCTGGACCGCGTGGTCTTCTTACAATAAATCTGTAGTATAGCCCCTTTTACGACCGATGTAATTACGGTTATCGTAATTGCAAGGCCAAGGATACCTGACGTCACGAAAAACTGAATTGTATAAATTGTTAAATATACTATAATATTTAGTGATGGATTAAAAATAATTCTCTACAAATGTAAATGTATTCAGCTCGTCTTGATATTACAAAATGATCCATCAAGACTGTCGAGGTATTTGGACTAGATTTTGAACAGCTTATGCTTCGTACATATATATTTTAAATAGAGATTAGAGCGCGAAATGAAAAAGACGTTTGTCTCGCTAATGTATATTATAAAAGTACAATTGCCGGCAAGAATATATCTCTTGAATTATTTCCGTAATCGGATACGTACGACGAGAAGAAAAGCAAAATTTTATTTAAAGAATGAAAAATAAACAATTTAAAGAAGAATAGCATGAGAAATAACAATAGATGCAAATTGTAGAGACCACTGGGATCAGATAAATGTGTAAAGCATATGCGCATATTTCACTATTTTTCCACTACATGTGTTACCATTAGATATTACTAAGAATAAATTGCACGGGCGAAACAAGTATGCAAATCAATGGATAGATAAACCGATGACTTTTGATGACGATCGCCAATACCTCACTATAAACACGCATAACTCTAAACACATTGTTTGGTGAATAAAGACGAAAAAATGCGTGTGTTTTAAAAAGTCATACATACATAAGTCGTCGTGATTTAAAAAAAAAAGAAAAATATATTTAACTTTCTATAATTTTTTTACGTTATTGAATTTTCGTTAGCGCTATCTGCGCGTTTGCGCAAAATCTTTATTACCAAATACCGCGTGACTCACAACGAAGAAGAATAGGGAAATATTCTATATATTATAACGTACATAAATGCAGATAATTTTTGACGCGTTTATAGAACGAAATGTGCCGCGTAATGTGCGAACGCGTGAAATAGGATGGCGTTATCGAGGACTTTATCAAACTCATTTCCTCGGTAACGTCAGGTATGAGTTGTAGCGTATCGCGCCGATATCGAAGGAAATGACTGCGAAATAATTGCTTTACATATTGTAGCGTCGGTGGCATCGGGACATCGTCGTGGTTTTTACCATATTTCACGAATGCGATTCCCGCGCGTTGAAACCGATAAAAGCACAATGAATTCTAAACAAACACAACCGAGAATTCGAAATGTCACGATGATTAATCGCGCGCTAAAAAATTGGGAGGTCAAATAATGCAACGAGAAAAAAAAATATATGCCGAGGATTATCGAGTGATAAAAGAAGAGAAACTCGTAAAAATGCATGCGCAGAAATAAAACTGATTTAGATTATTATTTAAGAGAGATTTCTTTTTTGCGCACAAATAATCTTAGTTAATCCTTCCCTCCATTTCCGACGCGTCATCGTTTTTATCTGCGCGTTTTGCGGATTAAACGATGAATGAAAAAATTGTCGTAGAATCTTGATAAAAAAATGTCCGACATTATCGCAATATTATTGCAGGCAAGACTCGTGGTATCTATCCGTGGAATCGCGCGGTCGATCCGTCATTAATAGATAGAGGCGAGTATACGTTGCAAGAAGAGAGTAACGATTTTAACGAATGGTCCCGGCGTTTATCGATACCCAATAAAAGAATGAAAGCTCGAGTACCTTACACGAGTTCCCGCGGGCCCTCCCGCGGTGCTCCCACGCAGGGATCACGGCTTCATCGTGGCCCATCTTATTCTCGTATGCGCGCGCGCGACGAATACGCGTGTAACTCTATATATACGGTCCACGTAAAATAAATTCATAAGCGCCCGATGATAAACAGCTCGGAAACGGAGCCGTTTTGGCAGATCGATCGATTTAGATTGAGAGATTATAACCCCGGTGTCCACCGCGATGTGGTCGCGGGTGAACGGAAGAGCATCTGATTTATCGACCCCACCGGGATTCTTGTCAGGTATATAAATTCATTGACCATCGGAATCGTCATCGCCGTAATCGCATTTATTTATCAATATCGCCGGGAAAGCACATCGATCAAAGCTGTCTATTTAGGTGAAGCATCCCGCGGAATGCTACGCGGCATCGACGGAGACAATCCTCGCATCGCGTTGTTACGTTTTCATTATTAAAGACAAAAAAGAAATTAAAAAAAAAAACTTTCTTAGTACATCAATTTGATTCCCTTATTCCTGTTCACTCGCTGATCGCCGAGAAATATCGGAACGTGTGCGCCATGTGTGTTTGCAATTGTAGATAGGTATATCGCTGTTTTCTAAAGTTCTATGTGGATGAAGGAGTCTCAAGGAGGAGGAATTTAGGACATTTAGTAGACAAGGGTCGTCGCGCCCATACGTCGTCTCCTCATGTTCTTCCATGTGCTTGCCAGATTCGAGATCGCCCGCGGGTATCATCGGGTATCTTTCATTTCGAGCGCGAATTATTTTTATCGATTCGTTTTTACGTAAACTGCCGCGAGACGCCTCGTGGGAGACATGCCAATCGAGTGCCGGCGATGAAGTGTCGTTGGACAAATTTTACACGTTATCCCTTTATCGAGTCGCAGTTTTCTCACGCAAAGAATTAGATGAATGATTAGAATGATTCTCCTTTTGATAAAAAATAATGTCAACGAAATCGGCTGCGCGACAGTCGACCTGACTTCGAGGGCGGTCCGCGAGATCAAGTTCGGGGAAAAGGGTCGCCTATGGCGAGCACCCATATTTATAACCGTGGCGTATTTCGTGTAAAGTAAATCGGAGACGCGGCGGAAAGACGGACGGACGATGGCTGCTCCGCCAGATTTAATTAATGACCCGCCGAGTTTGATCTGCCGCTACAAAGACCGTAAGACGTGTGCGCTCGCGCGCGCGCGCGCGTCCTCTCTTCTCTCTATCGCGTTCGTATTCTTCCTTCTTTCGTCATCGTTCCTGTGCTCTATCTTCTCCGATGTATGCTCGGTCACGAACGGAACGAAAGGGAGCGAAAGAAAAAGCGACAGCGAAAGAGAGAAAGAGACGAATGTTTATTTCGGTCTTGCAAGAGCAAAAGAGAGGGGGATACTTTCTTGGTACTTTTCGCCTTAAAAATTTACGATATCGATATAAGAAATTAATATATCGAGCTATTGTTTTTGCGAGAGAATGTTTTGTATGTCAAAACAAAATCGACAAAATTAGCATACAAATTTAAATATAGATATGCGATCAAACGTGATTCAAACTCGTATATCGAGATGCGTATAATCGTGACATAATCTCTCGCATTTCGCATAGATTCATCTGACAGGCAAGATCACGACTGTGTCGCGCTGACAAACCACAGACATACTCTACAGCGCATAGTTATTTCAAACTTGACCCACATTCTCTCGACTTCCTACGAGCTTCTCTCTTCTCTCTCGTTCTTCTCCGGGGCGGAGTCTTTGAAAAAGACAGATTGATCAGACGCAGACAGGGTCATCTCAGATAGAGCAGACGATCCTATTTCGCCAACAGTTCAACATCTCGCGTGATCAAATTTATTTCCACGCCGATCGAAATAAAACTGACAAATTACGCAATCGTCCTCAGTCACCTCGGTATCCGAAGGGGGTAAAAACATGTTTCTGATGTCGTAAGCCGATATTCGCCGGGGCGAATATGAGTCGAACGTGAGACAGTAACGGATCGTCTAAATCGAAGAACGGAATTCGGGCATCTGCGGGCGCGCGGCGAGACGCGGAGCGAATGGAAAAGAGAGAGAGAAAGAGATAATATAAAGACGGGGGTGGGATGCGCAAGTGGAGGGAGGTATAGAGCAATATTAATAGCGTGGGTGGTGGCGGAGCGTCGTGGAAGATATTGTTAGAACACGGGGGCTGACTCGTCCGCGCTCCGGTGGGGGAGAGCTCCTTGCTAATGGGGTTTTAATGACGGCCAGCTGTCCGTCCGTCACACACACTTTTAGACAACTATTCGGTATTTCTGTATCGCCATCTCTCGATCCCGATTTCCCGACGACGAGCGTCGTAAGATCGACCTACGTCTCTCCTTTTCTCTCTCTCTCTCTCTCTCTCATTTTGGTGCGCCCGTACGGTGTCCGATGTCCGAGAGAGCAACCTTCGAAGGCTCAAGCTGAGAAAATAATTTAGAGAAATTCAAAGAGACGTCTCGCGCACTGATGGTGCATATGGAACGAATGCGATTCCTCTGTAATACAGGATGTTCCAAGAAGTCGCCTCCCCATTTCTTTTCATTTCTATAAATTCTTTAGTCAATTTAGAGTTTCTCTAATTCTATGTATATTTCTAGGTATATGTCTTCGCTGAATTTTTATTTCAACGATATAAGAATTTTTTCTCTTGCATTTTTATATAAAAGAAATTACTGAGTCGTGAGAAATAATAATTTAAATTGTAATTAATGCAACTAATTGCTTTTGCTGAGGCTCACTGCGAAAAACTAGAACAATTTCAACTACAGCGTAAAAGATATAAAAGTCTTTGCCCGTCACACACACACACACACACACACAGTCTCGTTTCAGGTGCACTCTTATTGCATTTTTTGCGTATCTCTGTAGCCGAGCATGCTTTTAACCTCGATATATTACTCGTCGTACAATTCTTAAATTTCTTTTCACTAAAATGACAATTTTCATTGCCAAGAATGTTGAGGGGTCCGTGCATCATTTCGCCCTATGAGGAAGAACTTTAGAAGAATAGCCGATGCATCGAAACGTTTGTTCTTACCGGCAGGCAACAATTAAGCCGCGCACCGTCAATTCAGGGGGAAGAAACGAGAGGCTTCGGACTTTGAAGTGTGTAACGCGACCAAGTGCACGGAAGGGGTTACAAGAGCTTACAGACGTAGAGTTACAGCGCGATTTTATGACCCATTAACTCATCCAAGCCGGATTGCTCGCGACATAGAAAATCCGCCGCTTAAATTTAATACACGAGGCCTTTTATCGGCCCGTACAAAATTCATAAACAAGGAATAATTCCGTGCGACGAGAATTTATCGTCACGGTGCATTTCGTCGTTTTACGTATTTTATTCGAGCTCGAGATTCTTTGGGATAAAAATCGAGAATTCGCGGAATCGATCGATCAACTGGACCTTTTTTTGGATTTTTTTTAAGACGACCTTTCCACGAACTAGGATAATTTAGAATTTTCCACAGAGACCTTCGTTGACGTAGATTCAACTACCTGAGCCAAAAAAGGACTAATTGCATCCGTCTCGGCATGGTCAGAAAATGAGAACAAAGGATAAGTCACGTTATAAGGGCTATAAGACATCCATTCGTCCATTGGTGGTTATATTCGGTCGAACGCTTATCGCAAGTAATCGCAATCGGAGACTCATTTATTTTAGCGACGTCCATGAGCGAAGAGATATATTAGAAGATGGACGAAGGACGAGATACCAGAATTTTATAGGCATGCACGGAATGTCCATTAGAAACCTCCCTTACTACTGTTTTTGTCTTATCTACAGTTCTGCGTATACCAGAGAATCACCGATTCAAACGATCGATCGTCGAGAATATGGGCAAACAACGGTGTAGAATAAATAAAACAGAATGCTCTAATAGATTGAGAAATAAATAAAACAGAAATCCTGAGTAAGCATCTCGGTGGTTAGATGGTTTGTCCCTTTGTATTTTCTGAATGAAAGAAATATTCAAAAAATCCATTGTTAACCTAGCGACAAACCTAACATCTGTTGGCCACGTGACGAGATTTTTCCCTCCTTTTTCCGTTCCATCTCATCTTATCTTTCCCCTTCGCCCTGTAATCCCAGATTTTCCTTCCGCAAAAATGCCTGACAAAAATCGAACCATAACCGAATAACTATGAACTATGAGCTCAACCGGCTTTCCTGACTATCAGAATTTATTTTAAATGAATATAGTATATATGTATATATTATAATCCCTAAATAAACACTAATATATTGCGATTAATTTTTAAAAATTTTACAGTGATATATATTTTTTTGCAAATTCAAGTTCCTTTTTACGGGTTTCGATATAATGATAAAAGTTTGAAAAGGCAACAATTCCCGTAACCGTATCAAAATCCAAACATTTATCAATGTTATGAAAATAAACTATAAATCCCGATGACGAATAAAAAACAAAGTTGACCGCTGTGTAATTCTCGTAAGACGCTCACGATAACAAACATAACAAATTTAAAAGAATCAAGACCAAATTGTATATTCGTTTGAAAATTTGTAATAAAAAAAATTATTATGCATTTTTGATAAGTCTATTTTATTTATCTATATAAGGATTGTAAAAGATGATTCATGAGAAATGACGAATCGATCAAGTTAGAAAAAAAGGAAAAAAGTTAAATAGCTGACGCGACAAAACGACCGAGTATATCACCAAATACCGTGTTTTTGCTTTCGAGTTATCTATAACACATTTTCAAACGACAGGATAGCCGATAAACACTACTCGATAAACGAGATTTTCTATTTGACCTGCTGAAAAGTGCTTCTAAAGTAGCTAGAAAGGACACAAACCCATAAGATACATTCGTGATCTGGTATTGTCTCATAAAATGCTAAGAAATTCCTGATTAAAATAAATAAAGCCTTTTACAAAAAAAAAAACCAACATTTTCGAGAAAAACAATTAATACTTAAAAATAGAATTTAATAATTTTGTATGATGATGCGTCCGGCAAGTTCGTTCGCGAAAGCTCCGTCAAATGTATGTATATTTTTAATTTTTTTTATATAATTTTTAATTCACAAAAATAATAAAAAATTGATTGTTTCAAATTGTATTTTTAAATGAACAACTCAATCGAATCGTTGCGTTCAATTGCGCGCGATATCGATATATTGCAATATATCGTGTTCTAACCGGTAGTTCTTGCGGTTATGTTTTCAGCACGTCCGGAAACGCGAGCGATATCCTTTTATGCAACAATGCATTCGCGATCAATTTCTTCGGCAGATGGTTGTTTACGATTTTTGGCAGCAATAATAAAGTTGCAAGCAAGAAAAGGGGGATGCAATTTTGTGGTAGGATGTCTAACCGCGAGCTTCACATGTGTTGTCGCGAATAACCGTCGTTGCGCAAAAATCGCGTTGCGATAAAAATACAACTAAATATTGCAAAATACACACATATAATGCAATAAATTTTATTGCAAAATATTTTTAAAAATTTTCTCGATATCTTGTAAAAAAGAGGAAAAAAAAGAGAGAGAGAGAAAACCTCCATTACTTTACAGGACAGAATAAACATCAAGTTATCTATAGAGCTTTATCTCGAGTTAACTTAATTGTGTGTCCAGCGCACGCGTGTAATCATAATAAAAAATTTTTATTATAATAGTTGTTCTCGGGGATACACGCGCTTCCGCGAAACACACGTACGCGTTAATTCGATATATAAAATATCTATGCTGGATCACGATGGCACGAGTTCGAAAACTTGGCGTGATCCAAGGCCGCCGAAGAAGACGACGAAAGAGAGAGAGTCGACGACAAAGACGACGATCGCGTGTCTCGGCGAGAAAACGGGAGCCCACGGTGGCTCTTCTCAACTCCTTGAATGAATAATCGCTTCGAATTTACTCTGCTGGAATAATACGTCGGGGATACGATCTCTACCCGAAATCACGCCCCCATATAACCAATCATTTAACATTAATTTAATGATACACGACCGGACAGAGGAAAGTGTTTCCGTGCGCCGGTCATTTCGCGGAAGAGAGTCCTGGATACGGAAGAATTTTCGGTAGGAACATGTCTCGCGGACGGATCCGCATAACAATCCGCGTCTTGATCAGCAATCGCACGGAATCTTTGAAGATTCGTAATTTTTCTTATCAGATCGCCGGCGTAATCAGATTTGTTTCGACAAAGATGCTATCGGCGAGAAATGTCTATCAACTTTATACCTCTCGTCCTTTCGACGCGTGTTTCGGCGTAATAAATATTCTCTCGAAGATGAGAGACTACTGATACAAGTTGCCGAGAGATCGAGCAACGAGCGTGACGGTCCGCGAAGGGATCGAGCCGGAAAAGAAAAGAAAAACAAGCGGAAAGAAAGAGGTGGAAAGAACTGGACGGCTGGAGTCTTCGGAGGTGAAGGCATTTCGACTAACGCAATAAAGGCGCGCGCGATAATATTGCGAATAATAAATATCGAGATGTAAATCCATTGGCAAAGGTAACGTCGGACATAAATCAACGTTCCTGGAGGCGAAGAGAGAGAAGGAGAGAGAGAGAGAGAGAGAGAGAGACCTACAGAGGCGGGGGAAGCTGGTCGCGAACCATCCGTTCTGTATCCTCGTAGAATCGCGTCGTAAACTCGTCAAACTCGGCTCGCGAAATAGCATTAACTATCGAGATAATACAATCGTCGTTGCCGCACGTGCGTTGACCGATGCTGGAAGGAGATCGTCGTTGCCTTTCGAGACAAGAGTACGAAAAATTGACAAGTAATAGCATCTTGACCTTGGGTTTTCTATGATCAATACTACGATACATACAAAAAATTGTCACGATATCGGTATACATTTATATATTTTTTTCAAGTCTATATTTTTCTTTTTTTTACATATTCAATATCTTCAAATTTAAATTTATACTCTTTTATTTACTGTTGAATTTATAATTTATTTTATATTTATATGTATATAAGGTTTTTATTTGTATTCATATTTATATTAATAAATTAATATTGAATATCTTTAATTTATTAGAAATCTTTCATATATTCACTTTGTAATTCGACAAATCGCTGCCTTAATCATGAAGCAAAATCTGCATTTTTCATAAGCATAAAGCAGGTTTCGTTGCTGCAATGTCAGACGTATTGGTAATATAAAAAAAAAAAAAATATACTACGCGCGATGTATATACCTATGCAACTATATACGAGGATATACACACTTTTCAAGAACAGCCTCGTGAATCAATCGCCGACTTTTATATCGAACGTCCGTTTTGTTCTCTTTACGCTCACAGCGGCACGCCACCGCCGTATATAAGTCCCTTCTTCCCTGCATTAAACTCTTCCTTACCGAGGGCAATTCGAGACAGATTACAGGGCTTTATTCGACAAACGTTAATTAATCTAATTATATCGACCACATTTCAAGCCGTACACGAGAGATCAAAAGACGATCCTCTCTGCTAGTATACATTATTATACTACCTACGGAAATTTTTGGGAACTTTGGCAGTCACGCAATGTTTCGATATATAATTCGTGGAATAAGTTTATACGGAGGGCAAGATATTACACCTCCTCCTCCTCCCCCCCTCCTTCTCTTTCTCGCAAACCTCGCGCTTCTCCCGTGAAAACGATATATCGAATATCAAATATGCCTCAGAGCAAGTATCACGCTATGCATCCCAGCTTAGTGTTAATTATATTAAGGCTGTCTTACAATTATAATAAATGCAATATGTATTCAAATTTATATACGAGAGTTGCGGACGCAAACTCTCGCATATCATTAATATCATTAATGAGCAAATTATTTCGTTCCACGAAATATAATAAAAATAGAAATCTTATAACCGCCGCGCAAATGCTCGAAACTATCGGTTTGCTACTCGTATCGCAATTGCGCGACAAACAGAATCATTAATAATAATGGCAGCAATAATAAAAGATTACCTTACGACCCACTTCCATATGTTTCTATGTTATTGCCGCTTTAACGACAATAGTATATAATTAACGACAATATTACAATTCCGCTCACATATACGAGTACGCTGTAAAAATATGGCATCAGGACAGATAGATAAGGCTGTTTTATATTTTTCACAAATTCATAGCGATACCGGCGCACAACTCGATTCGTTGCAAAAGTGTGTTTTGCCATATGTAATTTTTTAATTTTTTAATTTAACTTAGCTCTTTATACAAATTCATTTATAAGAAATCTTTTTCTTTATTTTACGCAAACATGCTAAAATACATTTATCTTTCCAAGTATGTTTACAAGTCGACAGGGCACAGCCTGTAAACTGCGCTCCGCTATCCCTTTGCGACACACGTGAGAAAAAGACGACCGATGTCAGTGATGGAAATGTAGCGAAGAACACTACGTGATGTCAAGATGAAAGGAAGCGCGCGGGAAAAACGGCCCGCCCATTTAATATAAAGATGCATATACTTTAAATAGTTGTCGAGCCACTAGAAATTAACACGTCGGCAAAAATTATCGACATTCGCGATACGAATCGAATGAATGAATTCGCCCGTTAGCATGCCTCGATGTCGGTCGAAAATTCGATGAGATCGAATATATAAAAAGCGGCCACATAACGGATGCGCGCGCGGTGCATAGGGCGCGAGCGTAAACGAGAAAGAAACGGGATACCCGTAAATACACGGGGCTTCTCACCACAGACTTAAGGTCTGCATGGGGAAGGTGGTTGATGTCAGCACGCGACCTCGCGGACACGCGTCCCGCGACGCGTATCTACGTCCCGTCTCTCGCTGTGATTCCACAAGCACCGCTGACAAATCGGAGCGTGCTTCCTCTTTCAACACCGAATTCAAATTTGTCAGAGAATTTGTCGTCTCTCGAGTCGCGCGGGCTTCGTGACGACGATATTCTGACACAATGCGAGAGAGAGAGAGAGAGAGAGATAAAACGAGAAAGAAAGAGTGTCGATTTCACGTTATAACTTTAATAGCGAAAAGGCGATGAATAAATATAGTCGATATCAGGCGTCATCATTAAAAAAATTTAAGAATCGCGTATACGATAGATTTATCGAGGAAGGCTTGCATGTGAAATTTGAACGAGAGCGTGTCAATCGAAGCGACAACCGCGAACGATGTTTTCTTGAGTTGTCGGGACCCACGCCTCCCCCTCTCGGACATTTTCTCCACCGAGTTAAGGCTGAGTATAATTTATGCCTCGCTTATAACCGATATACAGGTGGGAGAGGAGGGGGAGGAGGGGGGAGGGGGCATCGTCTGCCACGGTCGATCACCAAGAAAAATGTACACGCCGTTCCGTCTCGCTCGACGGAGGTATAGGTAATATCAAACGCGGCGGCCTTATAGGGATTCTGTTACTAATATGTACCCAGTAGCGTAGAGGAACCCCTGCGCTGCATATTATCCGATACCAATAATGCGACTAATCGAGTTAGTTTCACCCCCTTAAGCTGATATGTAGCTTTATACGAATACAACAACGTAACGATCGCGAGGAAGATATGCCTGTGAACATCTCGGGTGGGACGGAGGTAAAGGGAATGTCGTAAATTCGGTAATACATAACCAGCAACGATCGCTCCACTGGTGGCAGGTAATAGTTGCGGGCGATAAGGCGCGCAAGACGAAGGCAAAAATTTTACTTTAGGGCCAAGCTACGGAAGGAAAGAGAGAGAGAGAGAGAGAGAATAAAGAGGGGAAAGAAGAGTCGTTCGTCTCTCCGGAGCGACCAAGAGCTCGGTGTTTTACGATGTAGCCGATCGCAAAAAATCACGATCGCGGAGAAATGGTGAGAGAGAGATGCAGCTGCGCGCATGGTAATTCTCATTGAACGCGTAATTACATTAATTGTCGGCTCTCTCTTTTTCGATCGGACAAATTGCGGCTTTAAAAACCGCGAGTATTGCGCAGCAGTCCGAAAAACATGAACAATTCTCGCGTCGCATTGCGGAAAAGACTAACCGACTTCCTCCTCCCTCCCACCTAAATGAAAGACGGACAGCTGCTCGCGACAGGCTGCTTAAAACGTACCGGCGTGAGTGTTAAACCCTCGCGTATCACGACAGGTGAGAGTGTTGCCTTGATCGTTATTCCTCCTGTCGCAATTCTCTGCAAATATACCGTTCAATCAAAAATAATTGAAGGATCGGATTCTAGCGGAGAGCTCCTCGATCGATATGCATCGTTGAAAAAACTCAATACCGATCATCGCGTGTACGGCGGTGTCTCGCATAGGGAAGCCTGCGCGCGCACGTGGAATTCGGCTATTAAGCCGGAACCCCGAACGACCTATAAAATTCGTCTGGCCTCGCGTTGTCTGCGAGCGTGCATTAAGCGCTTGCGGTTATGGGTCTACGCTCCGCACAGGTGTGTCCGGACCGCCGAAGGACTGTGTGGCGCCGAATATAAAGAATATTCGCGAGAGCATCGCGCGCGCGTACATAACACACAACGCTCCTCTCCCTCCTCCCGAAATAAATAATGCGCCGTGCGAAAAATCGACGCGCTATATAACGTTAATTATGCGCCCGGACGAGATAAAGTTACGCGCGCGTATTTTCGTTTATGCGCGTCGGAGAATTTCGACGAGGGCGAGAGTCTCGGAGCCGCGATTCGTCGCGAGTTATTAAGCGCCGATTATACGGGACGCCATTCCCAAAGGATCGTTCATCCTCGAAGGATCGAACGCGAGAGACCTGCGTGCGTTCTCTTTCGGTCTTTCGGTCGGCGGTGTCTTATATCGAGATTATAGTCAAGGATCGCGAACAATGTTTCCTTCTCCTGAGTCGTCGCGCCTTACACAAGCGGGGGGCTCTTTCTTTCTCCTCAAGTGTAAGCGGCCCTCCTCGACGTTTTACGATCTCTAATTATAACGATTACGTTGATCTTTTATGGTTACGGGACCAACTTTTCATTCCTCTTGGCTCTCGATGTCTCGCTTCATAGAAGAAAACGCAAAAAAAAAAAATAAGGAGCGGAATCGCGAAGGATTATCTTATCGAATGAATCGTTCAATTCAATTGAATACTTAAATCCTGCGGTATCAAAAAAATTCATTTCAGCGCGATTACACACACAGAAAGGATAAATATAGCGTATTTCCATGATATCTTTTTTAACATCATTAACGATCGATTAGACTTATCTGAACGAGAGTGAAATTCGAATGATATCGAACTGTAAATTTAATTAAAACGTAAATATTATATATTAAACTCGATAAAAAATTGTCATATACGATGCATCAAGAGAGATAGCCATCCGGTTTCACCAATTAAGCCGTTTTCTAGAAAGAAATTGAGACGAGAGGCAAAAGACGAGAAAGGAGGCAGAAGGAGAGAGAGAGAAGAATCGGTGGAGAGCGATTTCGCGCCGCGGATTCGTCCAATCGCGTTCACATTCTTAATGCCGGCTGCAGCGAACATTCAGCTGCCGCGTACCCTCGGGCCGTACGATTCCAACGGCTTCGACGATATATTCGAAATGATCTTCCACCTCCTCATCCCCCTCCTCCTTCTTCTCCACCGTTCTGCCTCCTCTATCCCGCCTGTCTCTGTCTCGCTACTCTTTTTTTCTCCTCTCGCGGGGTGAAGCTCTGTCCAATCGCTGGCCACGGAATTTCATATCGACGCCGGGGATGGTGAACGGCCCTCATCGTCGTACATAATAATAGAGCAGAATATAATGTTGGCGGACGAACGACCCGCGGCTAAAATGTATTACGACCCGACAACACAACGAGAGTGTGTGTAGCGCGCACCGTCGCCATCATCTTCGGCATCATCACGATCGACAACTCTCCTCCGCCAATCGTCGAACCGTGGCCGTTCACGTTAACCGACGTTAGATGGTTTTATGGCATCGCGAAATTATATATTACGTAAATATAATGTATGACTCATTGTGGGAAAATATACGATCGATTCACCTATCCGGGCTACGAGCCATTTGTCGACTTTGAGATTCCCCACACGAGATTTAACGGGGTGAAAGATATATTGTCTATTCGACGTAACGTGACGAGAGAACGCACATTTCGGACATGCTCGCGTGTTATTTCTCGCGATGAAAAAAAAGCCAGACTGCCTCGTGTAATGTCAAACTGCATCACTATAGAATCTCCCGCACACAGGTAGTAGTGACACATACCGAGACAAGCGCGTTAAACTATATAAGGAGAGGACAGGGCTCGAGAGCCGGTGTTGATGCGCGCGTACATACATACATATTCCCTCCCGGATCGCATTATGTACCCGAAGAGAGAAGGTGGCGCGGAGTCGGTGGTGGAGACGCGTACAACACGTGATGTACATAAGTCGCAGGGGGAGGATCGAGAGGGAGCAGACCGGGAGGAAAAGAAGGAGGGAGGGGAGGGAGGGAAGGGAGAGATAGACGGTAAATACATAGGATGAGACGTTTATATACCCCCGACGATGTCTATAACGCCTCGAGTTACGAGACGCCTTTACGAGCGAATGCAACTCGCGCCAGACGTCAAGAGGCGAACCCCCGTTTCGAAGTTTGATGGCGCGACACGGGCCTCACGAGCATAACCTCCGAAATATCTCGCTTTTTTTTTTTTTTTCCCTTTCCCTGCGCTTTGCTCTCGGTATTTTGCTCGCCGCAATGCGAGCTCTTTCTCTCTTTTCCCCTCTCTCTCTCTCTCTCTCTCTTCCTTAAGCTCAACGTAGACGATGCGCGATCCTATTTAAACCGTTGACACATATTTTTGCTACTGGGAAATTATTTGTAATTCATAATGGACATCTCGCACGAGCTATTACAGGGAATGTCGGCGCGTGCTACGGAAAAATCCAAGAACACGCGAGATAGAGAAACGGCACACGCGTGTCATCAACAATACAAAGCGATAGAATCGCATATGGAGAATCGTGACTGGCCAGACAATTTCTTCTTTTCTAACGAGCATAGAATTTCCAGTGGCCGTCGCTTCCCGAGTCGTAATACCCCTCCCTCGCCAAGGGAGCAGCGGGTCGACTGGGCCATTAAATTAATAATTTGTGGTCGACAACGGCATTGTGAGATCCGATGCAATCGTTATAATATGCAGGATTTTATTATCGGTCCCGATGGCGTATGCTAATTTACTGCTAATTGTATTCCGCGGGCGACAATGATGCCTCGGTGGCAGAATGCAATCGCTGCCGCAAACGGACGTTGGAATTATTGTCCGCGCGGACGACGCGGCGGCGTCGCGTCGCCCCAAGTCGAGCCGAGCCGAGCCGAGCCGAACCGAGTAGAGTCAAGTGGAGTGGAGTGAAGAGGAGAGGAGAGGAGTGGAGTGGAGTCGAGTGGCGTGGAGAGCCGCGTCTACGTCACATTAAAAAATAACTCCGAAGCGTGATGATTTCCCAGTGACACGCGTGAAAAATTGCCAAGTAAAATCGAGAAACGTTAGGCGCCGACGAGGCTCCCCGCCTCGTATATGCGTAAAGCTATTACAAATAACTCCGAGAGGTGTGGAACTAACGGGCCTGTCTGACGGATTTCTCGATAAGAATCGTTTGCACGGGAAATAATTACGTATATATATATATATCTGTAATTACATTGATCATTATTAGAGATCCGTGTTACGGTTCCCTTATCGTTGCCTACTTTCTAAAATTCACTCAGAGAATGGGAAAAAAAAAGAAAACACTAAACAAAGTCGGATTTAATTCTTTTCATTGTCCAAAAGTTAAAGCATCGATAATAACCCTTCATTGCATCGATAATAACCCTTCATTGTGATTGCACGAGCCATTTTTGTATCGAAGAGGCGGCAAAGTGTTGCGCGCCAGCAAGGATCGTTAAAGCGTGCACCGGCTTTTCAAGCATGCGATCGCTCTGTCGTGCGGAGGCGAACATTGACTCGTCCAAGTCACTGCGATACGTTCGTAGTTTTAAAACCGGTCGTTAACAACGACGAGCTTGTTCCGGCGCGTGATTATAACGTGGTACACCGACAGAACGCCACAATTTTGATATACGCTATAGCACCTATCGTAATGATAATGTTCCAAATCAGCCGCTCAAGTTCTGCGCACATGGCAAAATATCCGTGAATCGAGCGAATAATGTCATCGACGTCACGATATGTCAATATAAGAATCACTCACGCCATTAACTGGAATAATTAATAACGAGCATTAATAATAGCGAGTATAAACACATACGCCGAAATTTTTTTCTCATCTCTCTCGGTCTCAATTCTCAATCCAACATTTACTTTGATATTTGAAGCACACTCTCGGCTCACTCTCTCTTTGAAAATTATAATTATAAATACAATTTATAATTTAGCCGAAAGCTCCTTTTTTAAATCTCTAAACGGTAATTTAAAATCTCTAAACTGTCTATTTGTTCAATTCTTATATAAAGTACATCTATTGGAATTTTCTCGAAAATTCGTACAGATAAGAAAGTTAAGAATGAAAATAAAAGCAAAATTTTGTCTCGAATAAGCTCGATGAGATATATTAAATCGGCAAGTGTACGCGTATTAACTTTTGCAGCGGCGGCGTTTAATCTTACGCACACAGGCGAAATGCGTATCGGCATGAGAGCGGAAATCGAACTTTTTCTAGAAATTTCGAGGACTTGGTATGGTTTTCAGAAACATGCGGTCGGCACGTGCTGCCCATCCCGCTGCCATCCCTTAAAGAGAGAGAAAGAGAGAAACCACAGCGGTTCTCAGTTTCTGTGAATAAAAAAAAATACGATCTCTCTCAAAAGATCTCGTAATCCGATTCCATCATTTTTCGATCTGCAAAGCGGTGAGGCTTATGGTCTACTGCAAAATGGTCGAACCATTTTAGTCGCCATCTTTAAGTTTCTTCATTATGAAAGTTTGTGTCTACAGTTTTATATCAACTTTAAATTAAATAAAAAAAAATTAATAAATAATATACAATTTAAATATTAATAATATTAAATATTAAAAATAAAATATTTAAATAATTAAATATTAAATATTAATAATATTAAGTTTAAAAAAATGTGCAAGAAAATAGAGAGGATGAGAAAGAAAAGATTATACTATCGAAGAATTATCTCAAATACCTTAAAATTCTTGAAAAATCTGCTCATTCGCCTACGTTATAAAATAAATAATTTGATTTTTTTCCTTTTTTATTTTTTTTCTTTTTTTCTTTTGTATTTTTAGACTATATTTTAATTGATAGTATTAACATCTGATAGAGACACACAATATATGAAATATTTCACTGTATTATTTCATATAATATATCAAGAACAAAAATCCTGAAAAAAAAATTCGCCAAAATTTCACTAAAACTATCGTTTTAATAAAGTCTACGTAACAACTAAAAATGTTTCGATGGAGGCAAATAATGCTGACAAAAAGCTACCTAAGGGACCGTTGTGACCAGAGAGGAATCTTAATATGAACCCCTGTTGAGAAGGTTCGCATTGATAATCTTAAAAAGATATAGAGGCTCTTCTGCACAATGACTATCGAGATCGACCTCCGTCTATCTAAGATCTAAGGCCACGATCATGTCGCTAAAAAAATCGTTTCTGATCTTGTCCAATGCTTTCTCATCCTTCCTGTCCACTTATTCTGCGAAAATCCCTTCCGTAGTCGCAGGCTTCGGCGCAGGCTTTGGACTCGTAGTCACATTCGACGCTAATTTTCTCTCGCTCAATCGGATCTTTGAAACTTTAATAGCAGACGCGGCGCCTGAGTTTAAAATCTGCTTGAGTTTAAAATCTTTCTTTGGCGCCGAGGCGGTTTGTAGCTCCACTAATCTGCAGATTTCTAGATCCGCAAATCATCAGCGCCGAGGGAAAATTCTTGTCATTCAAGCATCAAGGTTTTTTACCCAGTATTGAAATTTTCGTTTGAAATTAAACGAGAACCTGCGACGAATGTTATCGGAATTGTGTCATAATTAAATTTACATTTACGTAATTACGATGCGATCGTAATGTAAAATGATGACCTTTCGGTTGCGTCAGGGAGTTAGCGGCGCGCTACTATCTATACTTCTTTGCAATAATTTCACGGTGAAGAATTCTGAAACAATGAGATCGCCGTCGAGGTGTGATACTATGATTTATTGAGACGAAAGTAGGGCGCCGGTAAAACGCACAGTCGAATACGTCTGCGAATCGTCATTCAATGACTATCTTGCGCGAGTGATTGCAAAAGATTATAATATCTCATATCGGCAAAATCAATTGTCATGGTCATAAATATAGGTAATAATATGTAGCATTATATTCTAATACCAGCAGCAGCGTAACGGTATATACCGGGAATATAATTATTACCGAACAGCAATTGCGAGTTGATGCGGCAATAGCGTTTTATTACCGTTTTAGTCGCAACATAGTTGATAATCTTCTCTATGTATTAGACCTTTAGAATTGAGTTTTTTTTTTCTTTTTGTTTAGCGATTAATTTAGGGTGAATTTTTCAAATTCTAAAAAAAGTCGGTATCGTAAAGTGAGTGCAAATTGTTTTTTCATAATACATTTCTCATTTACAAAAAAAGTAAGTTTTACGTATTGTATAACATTGTCTTTATATTTCCAAATTATGCTAGCAGCATGCGATGGTTTCCAAAAATAGCGTTCTGTATAAAACTAATAAAAGAAAGAACATTGCTAAAATTTAGGCTCGGATATTTTTCGGAAGAAAGAAAAGATAAAAACTACCTGCGACCGGAAATCATTATGCGCAAATCCAAATGAAAATTTAACATGCGTTACAAGGAAAAAAAAAGAAGGAAACTTGAAACGCATTCCAATCTGATCCTTCGAAACAATTACAAAATCGTAGAACTTGAAGGACATATGTGCAGGTCTTCACTTTATTTTCAAGAATTCTGAATTTCAAGAAAACCAAATATCCATAATTTTAAAATTTCTTTCCCTTTCTTTTCCCTTTGTCCTTAGAGACTTGATGTATTCTAAGAAAATCAATATTAAAGTCCCTAAGAAATTTGCAGTTTTCATTAAATCGTTAGCCTGTTGAGCACAATTTCAGATGTACATTCGCTCTCTTCGCTATACATTTAGTTATAGACTGACGCACAAACCTGATCTTGACGAGTAATAAACGAGTTATGGATGTTAAATTAAATCTCTACATCGACCGCGAACCGCGAAAAGAGGCTTCGCGTCCGCAATATTGATGAACGTTGAATTCAACGGCGTTAGAAATATCATATCTTCGCTCGCGCTTCGTTTTTTCAGAGAGAAAAAAAAAAAAGGAAAACGATCATGCATTCCCCGGAATCGCAAATAGGTTAGTAACCAACGCGATTTTCGAGCGTATATAATACTCCGCCGGGCATTAATACAGTCACGGAATATAAGCCTCGGCTGGAATCGTAAAAATATAATTGCGCCGATTGCGACAACGTTATCTAGGCACCGGCGCGGATAATGATACGTGAATGGGCGCGTTACGGCATTATTCTACTTGGCCGAGCTACGTCCGTTCCGTAATTTTGCACGTTGCGTGAACGTAAACGCGCGTGAGCCCCCGTACGTAAAGTATCCCCCCCCCCACCTTGCACAAATCATCATTAGCGCGTTAAACGCGGGATCGAAGCGCTAAAGGGAGAGTGTGACGTGCCATTTCGACGATTAATCTTACGGAACTGATCATTTTATGATACTACACAAAACAAGTAAGAGAATCATTTTTTTCTCGCTCAAAATACATCTTCTTAACTGTCTGTCATCTCTCTGTCGGATCTCAACGGTGGAGATTTATGCTTCGATGCGCCAAGAACTGCTCCAAAAATTAAACACGGATATATATAGGGAAAATTAAAAGGACGCGGCTCAAAAGTTTCGAAGCACAAAATCATGTCCCCACTTTGCTTAATCAAATAAGCACAAAATTAAATTTAACCGTCTCTTTTTCCCCTGTTCCACGCGGTTCCACGAAACGGTCAGGTAAGAAGTCGACGACCTGGCCGACCCGAAGGAAGCCGCGAGATTCCGAAGTGCAGAAGAGCGATGGACCTCGGTAAAGCAGGTGGAGAGGTAAGGAAAGAGAAGCAAGTAAGGGAAGAGGAGAGAGGAGGCGAGCAAGAGGCGCGAGTAAAGTCAAAGAGTCAACACGAGAGAGGCCCATGGACCTCAGTGGCCTGTCGAAGCCGCGCGTCTCCCGCTTCGTTGTTTGTACGAGTTCGACGAAGAACCCGTTTCCCTCGAACGAGCGGCCGCCTCGCGGACAGTCCGAGTTTACTTAGGACCGCGAGTGATATACGCGATGGCTCAAATTAAATATTTCAACCGAGAGGGGAGAGGCAGAGTTATACCGAAATACCATAAAATTGCTTTACGTCGCTCGCCGACATAAACGCCCCGTGATTACGTACTCGATTGATATGGAAAAAAAAAAATATACATGAAAAATTAAAATAAATACGCTTACATTAAACAACATCGATAGAGAGCTGTGGTAATTCATAATTCTTTATATTTAAATTGATTTTTTTTTTGCAAGTAGACTGCGCATGATTCTCGCGAGAAAAAAAAATTTAATGTACAATAAAACGGAAAATTGCGATGCGCGACAAACATAACATGGCAGATAGATTCTGCCTGCAGAACATTGGCGCTGGAATTTTTGTGGAAATTCTTGGGTGAAATATATCGACTTAGGTGTGATTAGAAAAGCGGTGCGTCTAGAAACGGTCTAGACTGCGTCTTAACTGAGAATCGGTAGGCTCGTGCCAACAATCTCCCCTCTTGCACGGGGTCCTTTTCAACAGACTGAGAGGGCCCTACACGACCACCTTGCCAGTAGTCGTCCCCTCTATAAGTCTCGCCTAATAGTCGCCGTATACCTTTCCCCGAGGCAAGACGAGGTGAGATAGGCAATTGGGTGCTAACCTTTCAAAGTTCCACTTGACTCGAGGAAGACAACAAACGCGCCCTACAAACACCGGCTCTTCTCGAAATATCTAATCTGACGTGTCGTCTGATGCATCAAATTATCCTAATCTATTCACATTGATCACGCGTGCTTCCGCATCTCTGCTTATCTCAATCGGTTAGAAAACGAGAAGTAAAAAATACTCACGCATTTTCCTTAAAATCTTTCTTTTATTTCACTATCTGTCTAAAATCATATCTCAAAAAGCTGACGGGATTGCACGTGATACAGTATACAGTTTGAAGCTATTTTGAAGTTTTCTATTGTCGTAAATGATAAAGCGCTCTCCGAAATACGTATATAATACTTTATCGGCTAAAAGAGAAAGATAAATTTTGTTTCCTTCGTCCCGCTCTTAAATTTAGATATGTTAAAAAGAAAAAAAAGGAGACATTAATCTCTTCGGGATAAAAGGGATGAATCTCGCAAGTAGCTGCATAGTTGAGAACTCGAAATACGGAATAATTGGCGGTGGCATTTCGCAAGATGCAAGATATAATAAGTCAGATTGGAACAAAAGATACCCAGCGACTGACTTTACAACCTAATAGCGTTTCACATGGACCATTATACGCTTGTTGAAACAGGTAATCTGTGCTCCATAACGCGTACGCGAGAAAAACGGTCAATTTATATCGTGATTTTAATACTAGGTATACTCTATTATGAATGTGCTTCATCGCGGAACATCCGGGATATGAAGAATGAAATAAAAATGAGAATAGAAAGAAGAAATAATTAGCAATTAAAAGACTAACTGATGATGGCATTATAATTTGGATCGAAATTTCTCTTATATTTTCTATCTGAATTTTCTCACCTTTATGAATTATAAAAAATATAAAAAATTTCAATAAGTTTATTAATTTATGTAAAAATTGAATTATTCCTACTTATCAAATTATAAACGAATAGTAAACGAATATCGCACTTTGAAAGAAAAGATTAAATAGAATAATTTCAAAAGAGAAGGTTTCAAATATCAAAGTAAATGTTAGATAAAAATTTTAGGTAAAAAGTAAGAAAAAAATTCTATGTAATAAAAGTATAGACGACTATTTGACAACTTTGTTTTTACAACGTTTAAAGCAACTTTTTATTCGATAACAATACAATATAAATGATGAAAAAAATATAAACTCTGTAGATAAGAAACTCTGTAAATATGTAGATATCGTATTCTTAATAAAATTCGAGATAATGATTCATCCTCTAGGAATAAATTATCAGCCTTAATTTTTTTTTGTTGGATGCGTCATTTACTTTGCACGAATTATATATTATATGTTGGTTTTAATGCGACGAACACACAGAAACGATAAGACGTAGAAAAAAGTTGATTAATCCTAATTATCAATATTAATACCTCCGTTCAAAGTCGAGCAATTTTCATGTTTGAAAAGAATAGTACAGTCATATATTATTAAGTATTATTTACGTTAATAAAAACGAGACACCCGCACATAAGACATATCCTTCATTTTATGCACATTATTTTCTATACGCGCAATATCGATTCAAATATAGCTTTGCGTCATTTTGAACGCGATGCAATAAAAACCTTATATGTATATTCTGATAAATAATTCTTATCAATGACATTCATAGCGTCATTAAATGAGCGACCGCAGCATCTAAATAAAATTTCCATCATTTTACGACGAAATTAAATTTACGGTTATTTCGATCATTTGTTATTCACATTTAAATGTAATAATAATTGTGGGATGTGAAAGATCGTATAAATTTACGTTAGCAAAATCAATATTTTATGTAATAATGAATAAATAGAGATATGCGACAAAAAATAAAATTACTTATCATTATTTTTAGAATTGCACAAGCTTAACATTTTTGCAGTCTACTTAAAGAGATATCGTTAGGAAAGTATACCTTCCTTTGCACATAGACTCGTTCGACATTGACGGAGAGACCCGAGATTGCATTTCTCTTGTTTTCGATAAAATCGGTGTTATTAAACGATCGATAGTCGTTGCCCCGCGAAAGGGCGTGTGGAATAAGCGCACTCACTATGTAATCGTGACGATCGTATCGAGGCTTTTCGCCTTGTCGCTTTCAGACCCCCTTCGTCTTTTCGTTCGCTACATCGAGACGTATCGATAATATCGAACCGAATGACCGATTACTCAAGACTTACAACACGCTACATCCCGACATGTTAAAAAACTTTTACCCCTATAATGATACTTTTCTTTTCGCTCTCGATATATTTTCCGCGCCTTTCTCTCCACGAACGTCAATTCGCCAGATATATTACACGACTACACGACTTATTTTTTTTATAAGTACTATTATATGTATATGATGTAAAAAATATTAAATATTATATAAATTAAAATCACTATTAAATGTTATACATGTACATAAATAATCTCCAGTATTCAACGCGTGACGCGAGTATAGACGGAAGTGACGCTTCTCCTCCGATTTACGATCGATCGCGGCTGATACGAGAGAGAGAGAGAGAGAGAGAGAGAGAGAGGCGGGAGAGGAATATTCCTCTCTTTATATGCAGGGGACATCATCGATTCGTGGTCATCTCGAGAGAGAAAAGCCGGCATAGTGTGCGGCCCGTTTGCGACGTGCGCGGATAAAAGCGAGGCGTGACCGCGAGGCACTCATGGACCAATCGCGATTCAGTCCTCCTCGTGTTTTCTTTTTTTCTTCATTTCATTCAGGGACGCCCCTCTCTTTGCCGCGCGCGCTTCGATGCTCTTGCGCCGTCGTCGTCGCCGCCGCCGCCGCCGCGATCCCCACCATTTCGAACGAGAGACGCGTACAACAGGCTTCTTGGTTCGCGCCTTCGCGTCAGCTGAATCGAGATCACGCGCGGATGCACGCGCCTCCCTGCGAATCGCGTCGAGACGCGCTTCGATGCGTACGAATAATTTGACGCCGCGGGGGGGACGGAAACTCGATCGTTGTCTGCCCGTTGCTTGCGTTTTCGTCTAATTAATAACGTTCCATCAACCTCTCCGAGATGTTGAACGCGCGATGAAATTCGCATGAGATTTATTCACCGATACAAGATATCTCTTTTAATGAATATAAATATGCAGAGAATATATGTATTCTTTATATTATTTTCTAATAATGAATGCGTATCTTTGTAGAGTCGATTTCTCCTAAAGAAAATTATTACTTGCTTTGTTCGATTCGATTTTATGGATGCATCCTTAAAAGAAAAAAAAAAAAAACGAGCGATTGGCCCTTGCAATTTTCTGCCTGACCTCGTGCAAACCGGCCATTCTAGGGTCTGGTCAGAATATTATTTCCAAAATCTAATTATGAGATCTTTATTGGGTCTATCGTAAAACTAAATAATAGAGCAGTTCGTAGCTCCTCATGAATTCGTCAAGGTTACACATTCTGTTTCTCTTTTACCTCGACATAATAGATTTCATTGTATATATCTTTGAAAAACGGAATGTCGAAACATTTGAAAGGGTTTCAGAGAACGCATCGGCAAAATTATTTTCCCATTGCCATTTCTATCTTCCATTAAGAAATCGTCCGATCATTAT
The DNA here is from genome assembly GCF_021464435.1 of Cataglyphis hispanica. NCBI lineage: Eukaryota > Metazoa > Arthropoda > Insecta > Hymenoptera > Formicidae > Cataglyphis > Cataglyphis hispanica. The sequence continues at coordinate 1,978,844 of NC_065960.1, read as the reverse complement.
GGACAAATCATTTGGATGCTCGAAAGTACGTGATTTAAAAATAAATAAATAGTAACAGATTTTTTTTAATATTTTATTAGCCAACAATTAAATAATTGTAATAGCGCAATATGCATCGTGTATATATCGATTAAAAGAGATAAAGATTAGTGAAAATTTATTGAAATCACAATGGCAATTGCTTATTAATTTTTCACATTAAACCAAATCAAAATTTTTCTTTTATTTTTCTCAATCTCATTTTTCAATCTAATATCTACTTTGATATTTGAAACAATTGGAATACTTTGTTTTGAAATTATTTTATCTATAATTTTGCCGAGAGCTCTTTTTTTTAAATCTCAAAATATGGGAAATTATTCTTTATTGCTCATTTGAAATGCAAAGTAAAAATTCAACTCCTCTATAAATTAATCCATTGAAATTTTTAGAGTCCATAAATGAAAAAAAAAAAAAAAAAATGAAATTGAAAATAGGAGAAAATTGGAAAATAATATCCGAGAGAGAAAGATATATCGTAGGAAATGCTCGTGATACAATAACAATTTTAGGCATTAAAATGAAAATTCGAAACGACAAATTTCGCGAACAATCTCCTCGATGAAGGACACGCGGGCGCGATACCCGCCCGTTAGACGACAATGCGGCTTCGGCGCAAACGCCGGGGCCCGTCGTAATGAGACATGACGTCACGACATGGCGTCTGCAGGTGAACGAGCAGCGAGAACCGTAGGTGAGCGCATTCGCTAGTCGATCCGATTGGCCAAAGGGGGAATCCCCGCCCTTGCGTCGTTCGTGCACACCGCGAATTTCCCCCTCCGGGCCCCTACCTTTACCCTTTCGCGATTCCACGCGAGTCTCTATCTTTCTCTCCCTTTCGCCGCTCTTTCCCCTTTATCTCCGTTCCACACTCCTACACACATCCACATACATCCTCCGTTTCTTTTTATTTCGCGACTCGTAGACTGCGTCGACGCGCCACTGATAACGCACATACATAAGTTCATAGAGCCCGTTTACACCTTTACCTATATCTGCACAACAATGTGTGTGTGTGTGTGTGTATATCGCGACACATCTCTCCCGGTGTTACTCTCTCCCGACTTGCACCGAAATTATCAGACGCTTATTTTTTTACGCACGCATACTCTCTCGGGTATTCTCGACTATATGTATATCAATATGATTAGAAAGCAAGTTTCCGAAAATTAACGCGTTCGTGTAAATTCGCGCGAATCAAAATCGCGGAAAACGAGAGAGAGCGCCTCTGTTCTCCATACGATAGATAGATATGAGTCTCGCGCGTGAATTTGAGCTTTATATAAATTTCACTCACGACTGACACGCGAACCGGTAGATAATAATTTACGATGGCAATTATACATTAAATAAAGGAATATAAAACGCGCATAGATAAAGACCAGAAATTTTAATGTCATGAAATTCGAATTAAAGAAATAAAAATACAAAAGTGTTAAATACAATCATTTCGCATAGAGAATTAAAAAGCATCAAATATAGTCACTATTACTAATGACCTAGAAAAATTGAGTATGTTGGATATATAGAAGATATAGGAGCTCTCTGTCATCATCCACATTTACGTAATTGCTTTTGGTTAATTATAGCATACATTTAGAAATTAACCGCGCGTTTCATTTCTGTACTAAATCCGACTAATGCAAAGTTACTAAACACGATATATATATATATATAAGATTGCAACAAATTCACGTCTATAATCCAAGTGATTTTCTGAGCAATTTAACACCGATTTTTCTTTAAAAAAAAGTCGAAAAAATTTTTTTTTCTCGAGTAATAAAATGTTACATTGTAAATTTGATAAAAACAGAAAGCCCGACCCGGTTAATTTTTGAACGCTCGTTAATGTCAGAAAGTATCACGATGAAAATTGTAGTAGATTCACGCTTCTTAAGATTTCAAAGAAATTACCGCTATTAATACAGATTGCAGCAATTATTTACGCTCCGCGTGCATAGAACGCTTAATACTAGGTTTCGCTATTACTCCAATTTCCTTTCGTTCGCGAATTATATGTGAGTAATTTTAAACATAGTTTCGGGCGTAATCGAAAGTTTAAATCTCGTGCTCACGATACGATGCTAACAATAAAATGATTAAACGCGCAAATTGTTGCAGAGAGACACATATATTTATATATTACGAAGGTCAATCTCATTTCGATATCTCTCGCCAGCGATAATGTTGCCAATTTTGCCATGAATAACGTTAATATCTGTTTTCCGATATGTACTTTTTATTTTATTACGTCGCTGTTAAATTTTTCCAATAAGACATAATTTTTTTTTTTTATTTTATTAGTTTTTCTTTTCATATTTCTTTTTTTTTCGATTTTCGATAAAAGTCTTTTTATAAATACATCGGAACGTGAGTTTTACGAGGACGAGAATATAATCAAGGACGTAAAATATATATTTGATCTGAAATATTCCCCGAGCGAGAGAGCGCGGGCGGGTTGGGAGATTGGCGTTGTTTGTAAACTAATATCGTTCCACTGACGCATGATATCGAACCGTTTTAATGTATTTCTATCGACGCGATCACAAGATCGTGGCTACCTAAAATGTATTACTCAACTCGTTGAAAGTCACACGTTGTTTGCGATGCCGGATTTAAAAGCGAAATTTAATCAAGAAATCTATGAACTTGATATACACACATACGATTATATATAAAAATTTATCTAACAAAACTTGACATAAATTTTGCTTTGTTGCTTGTATTATATATATTAATCATATATAAATAAAAATGTTTATAAATATATAAATATATGTATAAATATACGCTTTCATTGTTTAAGGTTATAGACATTGGAAAAAAATTTAAGCATTAAACAATAAGCGAACCGATTTCAGATTCTCGAGAAAACGGATTAGACGAAGAAAAAACAATTATTAAACATTTTGTGGCTTAAAAGTTTTTATGACTCCCGAATTACCTGAGCCAAAATTTTTTTTCTACTTTCAAATTCAATTTTTAATCTAACATTTTTATTTTGATATTTTAAGCCGTCAAATCATTTTTTTGAAATTATTTAAAAACTATAGTTTTGCGGAAAAAACTCTCTTTTCCTCTATCAATAAATAGAAAATTGTATCAATTTGAGATGTATATTAAAGAAGAAAGAGAGCATAATTTTTATATAAATTAGACTTATTAAAATTTTTTAAAATTCATAAAGATGAGAAAATAAAAATAGAATTAAAATTCGGTTAAGCTGCCACATCTGTCCTTAATTAGTGGCACCAAGGTTATTGTAACCCCCAATCGGATTCTCAATATTTTCTAATCCTGAATCCCGTTATTATAAACTGCAGCAATTTTGACCAGTCTTGTAACGTTCGACAGTTTGCCGTTACAACAATAACACAATATATATAGTATGTTAACGTAGTGCTGTTCCATTCCATTTTATGCACCTTTCAAGACATTTTTGATAACAAAAATTCTAAAATTTCTTTGGCAAATTCTTTCGATGATTTTTACGATTCAGAATAAAAGAAGAAAATGGAAAGAAACTGCATTATATGCGCTTGTGGTAAATTAAATACACGATCGTTTTCTAATAAAGGATTTGATCGAATGCACTATATATAATGTCAAATTGTCATATAAAAATTTACGATAGCATATGTAAATGAAACAGTAAGATAAATACTATTGCAAATTCATTATTGTTATATATTTAATAAATATAAAAGTTTAATAAATATAAAAATAATAATTAGCTTAAGTAAATAGTTTTAATGTGCATCAATCCGAACTAGTGTTTCTAACAGAATTCATTATTAGAAATGCGAAAACATGTGAGATGTCCGTTTTTCCTAAAGTAATTTTTAAATGAGCGATTATTAAACAGAAACAATATATAAGAGATATCAAAATAGCAAATACCGTAGCGTTTTGTCAGAACAGTAATGATTGATTTGAACTTCTACGGAATGCGATTGATGTGCGATGATCTTTTTCTTTAATTTTATTAATGATTTTGAATGACAATGACTTTGAATTTGATGTAATCTAGTAATCTTCACGCGTGAAATATAGCACGTTTATACGTATAACAAATGTAAAAAGAAGGGTTAAAAAATCAAATTCTTGCCTTACTTTAAGAGAAACGCATAGACGACAAATTTACGAGATCTCGTAAATGAAGATGAAAAGGGACTTACTAAAGAGCCTTCCGGTGTCGGATGCTGTCCGTTGGCTCCGTTGGCACCGTTGGCTCCGTGGGCTCCGTTGGCTCCGTTAGCACCGCTGCCACCGTTGGCCATCCCTCCGGGATTCTCCACGTCTTGCTCGTCGGCTGAATCCATCACGTAGGATGGCTTCGGATCACTCTTAACCCGAATTTTGGCTGTTTTATTACAACACGGTGTTTCACAAAATAACGAGCGCTTAAAACACGCTGTTAGATATTTAAAATATGCAACGCGGTCGCTATGTGCATGCGGGCACAGATTTCGAATCTAGTGAAGTTTAAGTCGAGTGTCCCGCGCGAGCTAGATGTCGTTTTCCCGCGGCGAATAAGAAGAGCCCGTCGGAAACTTCACGCCGGACTCTTCGCGAGAGAAGGCTATCCGGCGAGAGATATTGCAAATATATTGCCAACAAACGATCGCGCCGAATGAGATCGATGAGTATATATATATATATATATATATATATATGTATATGTATATATATATATATATATATATATATATATATATATATCTGCAAAGTTTCGTCGCACTGCAATCTTCTGTCTCTCTCTTTTTCTCTTTGTCTCTCTCTTTCCCTCTCTCTCTCTCTCTCTCTCTCTCTTCTGTGTTTCTCTCTTCACTCGTTTGCAAACTAAGTATACCGCGCGCGCTACTATCGCGAGATACGCGATGCCGTTGTCCTCGATGAGTCTGATGATTCGCGCACAACACAATTAATTTCAATCAGATGCGAGATTACGAAGTAAAGAGAAAATTAAAGATGTAATTTACGTCTGCGAATATACGAAGATATGAAATGCAGAAGGAGCGTTGGATAGTACGATGCGCACACAACGTATTACCTTAAACAACTAACTTCGGTAAACTGAATCGGAACTATCGGAAGGAAGGCGAGGAAGGACGAGGGAAGAAGGGAAGGGTCGGGAATCGAAATGATCGGCCAAGGTGGGAGAAATCACAAAGCCAATGGACGGAAGGGGGGATGATGGAGCGGGGGGATGAGAGGAAGGAGGGAGGGAGGGGATAAGAGCGATACGCGACGCGCGCCGTTATCGAAAAATTGTCCGATGCGGCGAATTACCCGATCCCCGGCGTTTTTCCGCTCGTAACGCGATCGCGGGCTCGCCGGCCCGACATACGATAAACGTTTCGCGTTAAGGTCAGCGATGAAGGACGACGGGGCGAACGACTTTTGGTGGCGAATCAACTTGCTGCGACTCCCGCGAATATAGAGTTGAATCGGCGCGAATAAGGGCGAGACGACGAGAGACTGCGAGGAACGTGCGCGCGCGCCCTCACGTACTAACGCGATCTGAAGTCGGCCGCGCTGACTCGAGATTCTCGATCCCACCTTGGCGCTCGCGTCTACTTCCCCCACGCGGCGCGCAAAAAAAAGAAACATGAACAGGCACGTATACATAGAGGCGTATGCCGTCGTGTCGATGCTGCGCGTGAGCAACTCGGGGTAGGCGGCAGCGGGATAGTAACCGCCCTCTATATACGACGCCTCCCATACGAATTATCTCTACCTCTCTGCTTTCCGGTGATGTTTCTCTTCTCTTTCTTTTTTCTCTTCTTCCCGCGCTTTTCTCGCGCGATACGCGCTACAATAATGTTCAACTTTTTAACAATCGCAATTAGATGCAGAACTGTTACTTATCGTACGAGAAATGCCGTGGAAAAACTATTCTGTATAATTCCCTAAAGTTCATATATTTACAGTCAATAAACTTATTTATGTATTATAATATATACATGGATTTAAGAGCATATTCTTTGAAATATTTTAAGACAAAAATTATACGAAAATGTCAAAGCTGTAATAGTTTTTAAATTATTGGCGATTAAAGTTTACAAATCACAAAGTTGAAATTTCGCGCGCATGATGAAATGACAAATGTAACCAGGAACTGGACCTCCTTACCGACATCGAAATTATCATACAAATGTGCAATGATATTTTTGTTAAAGAGATTGCTTCTACTTTTATACGGAATGTATTTATACATTACATACGCATAATAAAGATCGGATATCATAAAATATCAATTCAACAGAGATATTACGACCATGTGTCAAATGTCAAAATAAATTTATTACCATATTCATCTTTCTCGTATGGTAAACATTTTTATGATGATAACAAATAAATTATTTTTTATCTTGATATGAAGAAGATTGAATTATTGATAAAGGAGGGCGAAATATGTTAAATATCTAAAGATCTAAAAAGTCTAAAAATATTTAAATAATTGCTTATAAACTTAACTTTTATATTGTTAATTTTTTTCAACGTTTTAATAAAATAATTGTTAAAAAAGTATATGTCAATGATTTGATATGAGTACATTAAAATTAAATAAATGATATGCAATATTATAATTATACATCTATAATGTACAAAAAATAGTTTCCGTATAGAAGCAGAAATTTTTAAAATATCATTGCAAACTTCAAAAGACAACATACATTCAATAAACTAAGAAATATAAAAGCTGACATTTCGATGAATTTTAACGATTGTTCTAGTTAACAAAGGAGTCTGCAGGAAAATTGTGGGATCTTGTTTAACAATTGAGAAAAGGGTCTATTTAAAACAGATTTATAAGGAGGCGTGGTAACGGAAATTCTAAAAGGAATTTTTATAACCTAAAGAAAAACGATTCTTCACGATACATGGAAAAATAAAACAAAAATGCAAGATATGCTTTTTTTTTAAATATACAATATACATGATATTATACATTTTCTATACACTTTAATTTATCATGCATCAAAGTGCCGTGTGTGTAAAATTGTTTATAAAGGCTATGCGGCGTATTTATATTAACTCGCGGATGTGTAGTTAATCATAGGTAAACAATTTTCTATGTTTACTTACTTGCACGCACATCTACCGTATGTTTCCGTTCAAGTGCCAGCGAAAATAACAATTGAAATCCGAGGAATAACGTCCCTTATTTTCGACATAAAATTACGGTACGAGATTACATGTGATTGGAGGTGTACTTTAAGCTGTTGTTAGCTTGGGATACTCGACGATTATTTACAATTTACGCGCTATTGTCGAACATTGTCGGAAGCTCATTCCCGTATTTCTTAACGTGTTATGTTCATATATGTATAAGGTGTAACAAATCTACGAAAAGTTTTTCTTTAAACATACAACCAATTGTATAATGTGTATTTGTAAATTACTCATCAATTTGAGAAAAACTATTTTAAATTTTATTTTTATATTAATTAAAAAATTACTTAGTATTATATCGTTGCGTGACAACTATTAGTAGGCATATAATAATAAAACTAAATTATAAAAATATATAGGATGGGTGCAAACGTTCCGGCCAGACTTTAAGATTTTATTCTTTCATGTTTAATTCTTTCCTTGTCCTACTATTGAAATTAATGACAAAACTTTTCACATTTTTGCTCTAGGGATAAAGTTACATTATATATAAAGCCAGATTTATGTACTAAAGATTATGCGAACAAAGAAGCAAAAAGAAAAAAGATTGAAAGGTAGGCGTGTTTGGTTTTGATAACATTTTTTATGGCCTTCTTAAATCATTACTATTCATTTTTGAATAACCTAAATCCATGGGCCATATATATTATAAAATTCAGAAAAATAATAATAATAATAACCTTTTTATTTATCTCTCAGTGTCATATAAAACGCGGACGATCGATCAAAATGAAAACAAAAAAAAAAAAAAAAGAAGAATACGGCGAGTATACGTTAGCATGTAGTCAGTCAGTCGTTTAAACTTTAACTCTCTCGCCGCTTCGTTCTCTTCACGGAGGCACTTAACACCCTGTACTGTTTGATCCCGCCAGTAATAAGGCCCATCTCGAGCTGTTTCGCGAGATAGCATCCTCTTCGCTTCGCTTTTACTTCTCCGTTTTCCTCTCCTCTTTCCTTTCAACTCCTCATCCTTCTCCGATTCGCAAGGTTTTGTTTTGCCGATTCGATTCTAGTAGTTCATTAATATTGCTACATATTTTCGTCCCGTCTTATCGATACTTCTTACATTGCACATATTTATAATGCATTACGATTTTTCATAGAAAAATTTATAAATCGAATTTTGATCTGATTATAATTATAATAAGGTTAATTAAATCTATATATTTACAAATTGTGTTCTTTTTTTTCTTATTCGCTCTTTTTTCTTTCAGATGCCTTATTCTTTATATTCTCTTGTCTTTTTTGCTTTATTTTCTGATTGCTAACATTCTATTTGTTGTATATATATATATATATATGCTTATGAATGATAAAAGATTCTGCTTGAGCTTCATAATTATAATTTCCGTTTAATCATTAGTCACTTTATAATCGCTATTATTATTTACCTTAAAGTATAAATTTTTATTATCTTGCGCCTTGACTATCATTAGCCTGTTCATTGTTATTTAGTTTTTTATTTCAGAGTCATTTTTTATTTTCGATTGCTTGTTTATTATTAGTTTCATTGTGATGTGAATTGTTATTATTCGCATTTTTTGAGAGATCAATGTAAATTGAAAAAATATATAGAAAGTTATAAAAAAAATATGCAGGTTCTTCAGCAGGGAGCCTTTGTATCTTTTGTACCAAGTTTTAATTTTCTCTTGAATTATGGAGTTAGAATGTGAAGAAATATAAGTTGTTTACGGAATATGTTGAAATAAATTACTTTTTTTTTATAAGCCATCTCATATACACTCCCAAGTTTATAATATAAATTGATAAAATACACATATTGAAAATGGAATTTTAACAATCAATCAAACTTTACCATTATTTATCAATCTACCAAATAGAAAATTTTTCGATCGACTTATACTATCAAACGCATCAAATATACGCGATATATAAAAAAACTAATATTAAAAAAAAATTAAACTCTTTTGAAATTTGACCATTGTGTTACAAGGAAAGTGGATATATCAGAAATGAATGAAAATAACAATGAAAAATATTTTTCATAAAATCGATGAAGAAAAGAGATGATACACCCCCAAAAACAAAAATTTATTGTGTTCAGATATTTATGTTTTGTCATGGAATTATAGGAATGTATGTCAATATATAGGGATATATGACAAAACATCAAAAAAAATATCAAAATTTAGACTGTTTTGCTATTTTTCTAAATATCTGTCCACTCTGAGCATAATTCTCTTAAGAATTTGGAAATTATTTAAATTTAAAATTAGTATTGATTCTTATGGAAAATCATGTAGCACTTATTGACAAATTTGACAAAAAAAATACCAACAAAATAAAAATGTTCACATATATTAAGAAATTTCTAATAATATTTGTGCAAAATTTAATTTAGATTCTCTTATCGTTTAAAAATTATTTACTTTAAAAATTATAGGAAAATATTTTTTTCTCTCTCTCGCTTTCTGCAAATTACTTGTTTTTTTTTTTGTTTCTTACAATTGATGATGTCAGAAAATATTTACGATTAAAAGTTTTTATTATAAATTAGAAAAAATATTAATTATTTTACGAAGACGTTAAAATATTATTTTGTGATATTTTAATTCTTTTCTTCTAATCCAGATTTATTTATTTGATTTTTTAAACAGTATAAACGTAAGAAACATGTTTTCTTTTAATTTTGAGTTATTTGCTATTATTGTACATCCAAAACATCTTTAAGGAAATGTTTGAAATGTAAGAACTACTATTTATCAGCTGCAGAAAGTTATAGAAATGCAGAAAATCATAAATATTTCTTAGATGAGAACCGTGGCGATTTCTCCTTGGCGATGTGCGTGCCAAGAATAATATCCACGTTCGCATCGAAGATACAGTGTTATCGAATTTGAGCAGGACGTGAATAATTTATGCTAATAACGCGCATAATACAAGAACACGTACGACGTGACCATGTGCTTCCTGCTCATCCGCCCGTATATATGTTCGCCCGGCGATCAGAAAATCGGGCACGAGAATGTCGACGAGGGTGCCGACAACTACTTATTCAACGTACGAAATATTATGGAATTTGCACGTGCGTTATCTCCAACGGCCGCTGATATTCACTCAAGGTAATGGTACTAATCGAAGAAATTCAAATTATAGGAAATTTTCTGCGTGAAAGATTCTTTTTTTCTTTCATTTATAATGCTCGAATATTCTCTCAGCAGAGATAAGATGACTTCTTCTGGAATATACGTGTATCCGTAAGAGCTAATACGATAAAGATGTACACATAAATATACTTTGGGACCAAGTACATCAACGCGAATAACTGAGGATGACTATTGTCTATCGAATGTAGATGTTCATTGTGACTCGGCAATGTCCAAATACGTATAATCGGGTACGCTCGTATAATTATACGAGAGAGTCTCTCCGCGGCCACATCCAAGGGAAGGATGTTTGAGAAGCCGCGCCTCGAAACGTCCTCTTATTTCTTTGGCACCTTCGATTGACAATTCTCAGGCTAACCGCGAGCGACACGAGACTGCATTATTTGCTCTATCTTCCTCCACGAGATCTCTCATCGCTTTCTTTTCGCCACGTTTCCCCCTTTCTTTCTCTCCGTCTACTCTCTCTTCCTCCTTGTCTCGATAGTATATATGTACGCGGCCGCATAAGGATGTACTAAGAGAATGTACGTTGACTATTACGGCCCCTCATGCTTTTATAGCCCGTCTGGGTGGCGCGCATACCATCGCCATCTTGTTAGCCGCGATTAAATATTGATGCAAGAACCGATATCCGAAGCCTCGAGCGGTTTTCTCGATGGTTCGCGGAATCGCCTCGCGAGAATCTAGGGCGATAATTTCCAATTACGCTTGCTAACTTCTTCCGCGTCTCTTCAATTCGCGGCGAGATTACGCATTCCAACGATCGTACGATAAGAAAAATGATTCGAGTGAGAACCGTCGCGCGTATGGCATTTATAAATAACGTTACGAGGATATATTAAAGAGGCAAAAAAAAAAATGAAGTCGTGTGTCGAACGCAAAGTAACGCTGGTAAACCGCGATTCCTAACGGCCACGGTGTTAATTTGCTCCTCGCCGATGCGAGGTCCATTATTGTGCAAATCGTCGACGAGGCAGATTGCGCAAACGCCCGACAATGGGGGATTCGCGCGTAGCTGTCCCCACACGGAGGGGGGTTAAACCACCCCATCGTTAGTGTGCCGAATCAACCGGAAATTCCAGCTTTCGTCGCTTCCGTATTCAGTTGTGAGGATGCTACGAGAGATGCGATAAAAAAGGAAGAAGAGAACTAAGTCGTTTCCGAAGGAATTAGCCAAGGCGAGATAATGCGAGCGACGTCTAGCAACCCCCTTCGGGTCGATTGTCATGAAAATATTTATTATCGGAAAAGAGAGAGGAGAAGACAGAGAGAGAGAGAGAGAGAGAGAGAGAGAGAGAGGAAGGACGGGACAACAGGCAGAGCCTCGCTATTTCCAGATAATTAGAGATTGACGTCCGTCAAGATTCTATAAAGATGCTGCGACAGCTGGAAACGACTATGCAAATCTTCAAAGGTTTATCTATTCTTCTACCTACCTTCATCACTTTTTATGTGATCGGATATGTTTTGACAGAAAGCGTTTATAATTTTTTAAATTGAATATTCTAGTTGCATAATTACCTTTGTAATATATGTATATGGTACATTTAACTGAAACGTAGATTGAAATTTTTATTGACAAAGACCCGTACTATGTATTGGAAATTTACAAATAAAATTTTCTCTTTTTTGATTTTCCTTTGTTAGTTGTCTCAAACCATGTGATCTTTACCTTTAGCGTAAAATAGAATTAGTCATGCAGCTTCAAAAAGAATTTCAAAATTGTTTCATGATTCTTTTTATTATTCTCGCTATCTTTTTTTTTTTAACTATTCATGATCGGAAAAGGATTATCCAAATTGGAAAAACCATTTACCGAAGAGAAAGGTTGAGATGAGGGGAGGTAACGAGACTGGAGCGAGACGGGGAAAGATTGCCCCCGAGAGACGAGACAACCGTGAGGAGATCGCTTTCGGGATCATTAATTATCCTAGAAAATGCGAGAACGAGAAAAGGGGGGATGATGGTGGAAAGGAGAGCCGAATGAGCGACGGATAGAAAAGAGAGCGAATGAGACGGCGAATGTCACCGCTGCAAACCGAAATTACTGTGACGAAAGATTAATGATCCTGTATTTTATTGCACGTATTTATAGGTCCGATGCTCAAAATTTCTCGCAAAGTTTTATTTTTGTCTCGATATGGCAATCATCCCGAAATCCAAGGTCTTTCTGATTTCGCCGATCGTACCAATAAAAAATAACCTTTTTTCGTAAATAAAAAGACTAATCGTTTTTTTGTAAGCGTTTCGATATGTAAACAATTCCACATTCAAAAATCCAGAAATGGTTTAACACGATTTGACAAATAAACTCTCTTGTTAAAAGAATTCTTTTCGGAGAAATTTCTATTCATTTTTCAGTAATATATTCACCTAATTTAACAAAACAAATTTTTTTCTATAGAAATTTATAGATTTGTAGAATACTTTCTATGGAAGGCTTTCTATAGAAATTGATAACATAGAAACATTAAAAATAACATTAAAAAAACACAAAAAAAGAATAACTTAATTTTTCTTTTTTTGATTGAATTACGCTTTCGTTTCTTGTTACATTTATTAAAGAATCATATAAAAAATCACATTAAAACAATATATTTTTACAATTCTAACCACTTAAAATTTTTTCAGAATTGTATTGAAGCAATTTAAAAATTTCTTATTCAAACATTCAAGATTTAGAAAAGTACAACATCAATTCCTTGTGATATTATATAAATATTTAAAAAAAGTAAAAACCAAAAAGATTCAAGTATCTTAATCAAAATTTTTTTATTTTTTGATCTTCATCCAACATCAACTTTGACATTTAAGTGAAATCAAATTATTTTTTCTTGAAATTATTATCTATAATTTTTAAAGCTAGTGTCCTTTTAAATTTAAAGTGGAAAATTGTTTGTTTATCGAGGTATAAAGTAAGAGCATTCATTCCTGTGTAAATTAAACTTATCGTTGAAGACATGCAAAAAAAAATTGAAGATAAAAGCAAAATTTCTATTTGGACTTGAGTGCGATGCGATTAATAATAAGAGATTTCGCTAAAAAATCGCGAGAGAGACTGCGTTCGCGGGCGTTCTCTTCGCTGATACATTATCGTACCGTACCCGCATACCGATGGTACTCGTCGCATTAATTAACTCTGGTCCGAGCGTTTGCTCTACGATGTAAAAGACTGGCGGAATGAAAGGAAAAAGAAGAAGAAAAAACGCAACGTGCCTTCTTTAAATAAATCGCCAGGAGTGACGGATACGGGAAGGGGAAGATTAATGAGCACGATGTGTCGTTCGATTCGATACGTCGAATTAACGCGAGACAGAAACGAAGCTTCGCGTATCGGTTATTAATGACTTACGGAGTTCCGCCAATGTAAACGTTAGCCCCGATGCCGCGCTTACTCGCGTCGCGCTGCTTTGAATTCGCTTAGAGACGTTTCTTGAATACATACATCTTACAATTAGACGAGAGCGTATAAAGCGTGAATTGAACCGGCAGTAGTAGGAAACGACGATTAATTGGCCATAATTGGATGTAGCGACGACGTTTTTGTTAACGCGCCTTATTAACTCATACACACGCGCGCTACATAAAAGATTAACGTCGGGAGGTATCGTTCTCGCTCTTTGTAACACGTCTTTTAGAACGTATACATATATATAATACATACATCCCGTTTTCTTGAATACATTTAACGATTTCGCAACGCAGCGAATTTGTTTTCAGCGAACTAAATCGTTATTGCTCGACGGAGGTTAAACGAATTCCAGTCGCGCTCTCGTTGCGCGTATACGCGCGTACAAACACGCGGAGGGCGTGGGGATGAAAAAATCAACCACCGCCCTCCGTTCCCTGAGTGGCAGGTTCACTAATACGTACCCTCGCGTTCGCTTCTCCTGCGAGCAATATCGCCCCGGTTTCTCGTCGATGTACCGAGATAGAGGAAGACAGAAACGGTAGGGTCGGCGGTTAACGATGATAGGGTAACTAGAGAGAGAAAGACAATAAGAACAAGAGAAAAAGAGAGAGAGAGAGAGAGAGAAAAGCTCAAGCCTATAATGTAGAGGGAGGATCCGGTTATCTCGTGCCAATCTTCTTTGCGTTTTCTCGCACGCATATTCTTTATCCCCTTGTTTAAGTACATCGATCCGTTCGATTCTTGACGGAAATACATCTTTCGCCAAATGTCATGTGAATTCATCTCAAAGTCTATGATGTAACTTTTGAAATTACATTCCTCTGCTTTGATTTCTCTCGTAAAATACACTTGTTTTCGCACGCCTCTCTCTTTATCCCTCCGCGAGAGATACCGGATGCTGCTGCAGCGAAGAGAAAAAAAAAAGCGATGCTAAAGGGGAGGGGAGGGCGCGATGAAGGTGGAACGAGGGGATGGAAAAGCAGCGGATTCCCGAGGTAATAGCGCGAAAGTTCCGACATCGTTAATCTTGCAGTTCGTAGGTCGACGGATAGACAGTATGTATGTACGTGTCGGATAGCGTATACTCGTTGCTACGAGTACATCACGAGGTGGCCACACCCCCGCGTGATCGACAGCACGGTGGTTACGAAACTCACCCCAATTGCTTTTCACATTTGTGTAAACATTCACTTTGTTCGTCTCTTTAAATGTTATCAAATCATTATCGGACTCAGAAGATTAATTCTTAATGGATCACGAAGGAATGATTAGAAAAATATATAGATTAAAGTACCCTAAAAAAATTCATATAATTAATATATATATATATATATATATATATATATATATAATATATATATATATATATTAATTATAATATATTAATATAAGAATTAATCTTCTGAGTCCGATAATGATTTGATAACATTCAAAGAGACGAACAAAGTGAATGATATATATATATATATATATATATATATATATATATACTTATAAAAAAATTTATTAAAAAATTTCTGTGTGTGTATAATAAAATATTTACAAAAATATCTATAAATATATAATATAATATAAAATATCTATATATTATATCTAAGAGGAAAACAGCTCTTATTAATTTTTCACTAAAAATGGTGAAAATAGAATGTTATCTCCTTTTTTTAAATTTATCGTACTACTATAATATCGACAACTCATTGTTAAATGGAGAATTATTCATAGATGAAGTGACACGTAAAACAAGCAATTATATATACAAAATGTTCTCCCCATTTGAAATTCCTAGAGAAATATCTGAAAGTTAAATGGACATTCAAAAAAATGACGCAAGAAAATTGTAGAAATTCATTTAGCGTGATCAGCAGAGTATTCTTTTTTTTTATCACTATCCTTATTTTTACCTTTATTTATCTTTATACTATCTTTGTACTATATCTATTCACTTAAATTGTGATAAAATTATTTCTTCAAAGCGATAAATTATGTTAAAAAAAGATTACCATATCTAATTTATTGCTAGATTCGAAGAAAGTTGGATTTATTGGGCAATAAATATTTACATATATAGAAATATTTTATCGATCAAATGATATAAACGCTATGGAAGAAGCGATAAGTGAGGAAACGAGCATCATCGAGCCATCTATTGGTATTTAAAGGAACGCACCATCGTTGGATTTGCACGAGTTCGCATATCTTAATTATCAAAAGGAACAAACAAATAAATAAGATTGCATCACAATGTCTATGCATGTAAAGCAGAATAGAGAGCAATATCGTTTTGCAGGACAAAAAATTTCGTGCACGATTTAAATTTCCGGAAAAAAAAATTCCTATATAATCAAATATAAAGATACATAATTATATATAAAGTATGTCTTCAATTTAATAATTTAATAATTCTTGCAACAAACACGCATCACGCAAGGAATATTAAGTTTGAAAAATGTGTAAGATTTTAAGAACCTTATTATATGTAACCGAACTGAGTGAATATCTATGGAGCGAATGCGGTGTATGGATCATGGGGCCTATGTATAATTGGCAGAGTGGTTGCCAGCTGAGAAGGAAAATTCTTGGGATCTTTTTAAATTTTTTTTAAAATGCCTTCAGTTTAAAGACAGTTATTCAGCACCCTTGGAATCATTGACATATAATATGGACTGCACATATTAGGAAAAAATCGGTTCGCTTCATAGAAAAAGATTGAACGCATGGGCGGTTATACCTGTCTCTTTCTATTCAACACCAGAGTGACCGCACTCACACCCGCTCTCTCACTCTCTCTCTCTCTCTCATTTTTGATAACCATTTGGTTATCCATTGTACATTGTTTACGATTAGATACGCAGTCCACGCTATGCGTCGATGCTTGGAATAACGAGTTCCGGTGGAATTATTTTTTCTCTGCAGGGTGCGTTCGAGAATGTGTATGTCACGTAAACTATAATGTCGGATAAATCCTTGATTCATCCGAATGATGTACTTAAACACAACTCAGTGTGCATACATCTGTCTATGTCAGCTGTAGTTTATGCCGTCTCGTCGGCGAACGACTCTAAAAAGGGATTATTTTCTTCTTCAAAAAATAATTATTTTTTTTGTACGAAAGATCTTTTTTTTTTTACTCAATAGTAACGACAGATTTTGAGGTTTAAATATAGACACATTCAGACAATTTCAGACTTTCAGTTGAGACTAAAGTTGAGGACTAAAGTTTACAAGGTACGATTATAATAAAATGTACCTGCTGTTGTCATTGTTAAACTTCAAAGAATACCATTTTATTCCAAAAAGGATTTCGAATGGATATAACAATATTCAACTATAGAATACCAGAATAAAACAACAGTGTTGGATCATTAGTCAAAGAGATTGACAAGAAATTCCAATCTAGCATTTCTCTTATCGCAGATTCTAAACAACTCACCGTTATATGCTCTCGTTCATGATTGACATATATCTTACAAAATTCAGCCGTTATAATATTTATTGTAATATTAACGGCGACGTGGTGCGAACCACGCTATAATAATAATTAATGTGTTCCCTCCCCCGTTATCGAGAAGTACACGACGGGGCAGCTTCGTCGAGCGACGATAACGCGGTGCGACGTATCGAATTGCTTCGACAAAAAAGTATGTCTTACTCGAGCGAACTGTCACGCTCTCAGGAATATCTGAGTTTTCGTAGCTCTATACCGCTGAGGAAGATTGTCGTCGATGCCGATGGTGCCAAGGTATTATTTCATTAGAGTGATATAAGGTTTAAATACATAAATATAAATAGTTCGATATCTAACTGTTTACTAACATTTATCTTGTTTTGTTTTTATCATTGTTTTGGACATACAGTAAAGATTCAAAGCAACTTTTACTTCAGCCTTGAAGAAAATAACAAAACACTAACTTTATCTTGAAATATAAATTGTTTCAGGGATGGAAGGTGTACGATTCCAATCCAAAAACTATCAAGTGCCCACTTATATGTCTTCCACCAGTTTGTGGTACCGCCGATATCTTTTTTAGGCAATTATTAGGCCTGGCTGCCAAAGGTTATAGAGTTATATCAGTGAGTTGTAATATAAAATCAATGCATTTAATATATATGCAAAGTAGAGTGAAAAATCTCATTTACATCATATTGATGCAAGAGTTGACCTTTAACAGTTGATCCAGGAAGTTCACCTTTATAGGCTGAGCCACCAGTATATTGGAGTATAAAGGAATGGTGCGATGGATTCAGAAAACTATTGGATTATCTGGAACTTGATAAAGTTCATCTTTTTGGTGCTTCGTTAGGTTAGAACGTAGTAGTAAAATATTTACCTTTAAATTTACACATAATTTTACAAATAAAATGCATAATTATAAATTTTATATTTGCAGGTGGCTTCCTGGCACAGAAATTTACAGAAATAAATGCGCATTGTCCTAGAGTAGTATCTTTAGTTCTGTGCAATACTTTTACGGATACATCTGTATTTAGTTACAATGATTCTGCAGCAGTGTAAGTCAGTCATTTCATTACAAAATAATTTATTCAGTTTTATATTGATTCTGTTATTATAGTTCTTATGTTTGCAGTTTTTGGATTTTACCTTCAATGGTACTAAAGAAAATGGTAATGGGAAATTTTGCAACAGAAAAGGTTGATGGAGAAATCATAGAGGCAATAGATTTTATGGTGGAAAGGGTATGAATTTCGATGTTTTCTAGAATTGGTGGAAGACAAAGAAAACAAAATGTTCTATTTGAGAAATTTTTAATCCTGTATACATTTCTCACAATTTTTTATAATTTCTAGCTGGAGAGCTTAACGCAACCTGAATTAGCATCTCGTTTAACAATGAATTGCATAAATTGTTATGTACAACCTCAAAAGATATGTCATTTACCAGTGACGATAATAGATGTTTTTGATGAATATGCTTTATCAAATGCTGTTAGGGAAGAAATGTATAAATGCTATCCAAATGCGAAATTGGCCCACTTGAAAAGTGGTGGAAATTTTCCATACTTGAGTCGATCTGCCGAAGTCAATTTGCATTTGCAGGTAAATTTATAAAGTATAATTGCGATCAAATAGAATTTTTTAATATCGATGATCGATAAAGCATCAGGAGGTGTGTTTTCAGATACATTTAAGACAGTTTGAGGACACCGAATATGCAGCTTCAGAAAAAATTAAAATTTAGCATAATGCGTTTATGTTAGGAAAAATGAAATATTAATTAAATAAAAATGGATTCCACTACTCATAAACAGATATTATAAATAAAGACATCTGTGTCTTTTATATCGAGTAAGATATGATTTTGTTAATGTCTCAATTTAGTTCTTAACAAAATAATTTGTTACAATGTATGTTACAATCCAAATGATATATATGATTTATATACTGTATAGCACTGTTTTGAATCTATTATGTCAAACATATTTAGTTCCTTAAATATAAAAAGCATTTATATTTTATAATATCCTAATTTTCTTTTATCTGTAAAAAAAGATAATATTTATCATCTATTCTTGCAAGCTAAAAATAAATATATCTTTATTAAGTATATTTTATATCAAATTTCTTTTATTATATACAAGTAATTCTAATTAAATCTAATAACAAAATATTTTCTTAAATATCTATTATTACGATCACAATTCATGAATAAATACTTTTATAAAATTTTTTATGATATGAGTCTATTTGGATGTATAATCTATTTTATTTTATCTTTTTCTATACAGTGCTCTTGGGACCTAGTACATATTTTAAAGCAGCACGGTTATGGTGTGCAAAGTAAGAAGTTGACCATAGTTTGTTAGTCGTCGCCTGACCGGGAGACCGTATAAGAACTCGCTTGGTATCGATTCCTTCTTCATGTGTACTCGCTCGTGTTTCTCTTTTGCAATCTCGTATTACAGGGCCTGTTCTGCCAAGTATACATATATGGCATTGGTGTCTCTATTACTTTCCTTTAAATTTTTTTCCGTGTTGATTTTTCAATTTTGAATTTTAATTGGCTATAATTGTATATATAATTTTATAATACAGATATATTAAAGATTTATCTATGATTTTATATGAGTGTAAATTTTTTTTAAAAAAGTGAAACCTGAAGAATTAAAAATTCTATTAATTATACCTGAAATTTCGAAATATTCAAATTACACTAAATTAACACCAAAGAATTCGCCTGTTCAAATTATTAATATTTATTAAATTTATTCATATTCACAAACATTATGAATATTATCTAATATCTTTTGCGTACGGAAAATGAAAAAGTGATTTATTAAAAAGATTAATGGGAGGTTTGATTTATTCAATGTATAAGTAAGATTCACATGCTGATAAGATTATCCTTATCGCACTTGTTGCCGATATTGTCCCATAAGTAATCTTCCTGGCATAATCCCTCTCTTGTAAAGAATGACGTATGTGTATAATGTACGTGTATATTTCAGCTCATCGTCAGTCTCTCACCTGCACGCAACGCAGCCGGTATCCGATCGCAATAATATATCCGACGTGACAATAGAGTGAAATTTTTTAATATCTTTTACGGCACGTTTTAAGATATCGTTCGGATTGATAAATCTCAATTATAAATTGCAATCTGCTTGTTTGTTCGATAAGCTTTAGGAAATTCAGTCGCAAAGTAAGACACTTGTTGGCAAGGCGGTGTATTGTTTGCTTTCAAACATTTTTTGTGTAATTTTTTTTTTTTAATTAAAAAAAAAAGATTCTCGAGTTTTCTTTTTCTCTCTCTTTTTATTATTGACTGTGTGTGACCGATTGCGTCTTCTGTAAGATATTAAATTAATTATTTTTTATAGTTAAAAGTTAAATTTATATTCATTGACATATTTGTACATGTGTGCGTGTATTTTATTTTAATAGTTAATAATTTTTTGCCAGAGTTTTTATTGATTTTTTCTGTAATTATGTTATCCTTAATGAGTCATACGTTGAACAATTGGATGGAAGTGATCACGTTATTATTGTAATAAGACATGCTATTATCGATATACGATCTATATCTAATCCCTCGTGTGATATTACATTGATGCATATGCTTTTCGTAAACTTATCCATAACTATCACGTAACCGTCCTAATGGGAAACTATCCTAAGGGAAAATAACTTGCAGCTAAATCTAATCAAGTGAAAGGAACACTGACCACAGGTTTGCCTTAGAAACAAACAGCGTCATCAACTGATATTTATTTTTTTATCGTGCAAAGTAATAAAATTTTGTACTGTTTAAGTTTCAAATTTGTCCTGAAAATATCTACGCTATATTTTATCAAAAATCTTTCCTTCGCACGCGGAATCCTATTGGATTTTAATTTCCATTTTAATCACATCATGATTGTATGTTCACGCAGATATCATCTTTCGGGAGTACAAACCATGATAATATCATGATGGATTCACCGGAACCGTGAAAATTTTTATCTCTGCATCCTGGAAAATACGAAGTCTTAGAAAAATGAATAACGCCAGCGAGCGGACGCGTCTCGTGGACACCGGGAGGATTGCGACGTCCACGAAACTCGCTTACGCTCTTGGACACGTCTTCAACGATCTGGCGGCTGCCATGTGGTTCTCCTACACTTTAATTTATCTTCAACGAGTGGCATTATTAGAACCCGTCATCGCCGGTGCGCTATTACTTCTAGGTAAGCGGCCAATTATTCATACACGTATGTACAATGTTATCTTAGTCAACGATTGATTAATGTCAAAACGATTTTCATTCAAGGACAAGTCATCGATGCGATTGCGACGCCTGTGTTTGGTTTCCTAGTCGATCGTTACTGCAAAAAGAAGACTTGGCACGTTTTCGGTTCTGTCATAGTCACCCTATCCTTTCCCATAATATTCGGAAATTTCGCTAATTCCGCTACGACGGCTATGTTTTTATACGTAATCAGTATTACAATATTTCAAACGGGTTGGGCAGCCGTACAGATATCTCATTTATCAATGATTCCCTCGTTAACTAATTCTCTCCTGGCTCGAGCCGATTTGACCGCAATAAGGTATGTGAATTGTAACAAGATTCTTTTTCTCTCTCTTTCGCCTTCTCTGTCCGAGTTACATTAGAATAAATTTGATTCTAGATACTCTGCCCAAGTTAGTGCGGCCGTGGTAGTTTTTATAGTTACGTGGATAATTTTACCGACTAGTGGAGATGAGTCTATGGTTCAATTGGATCAGCAGGACGATTATAAATTCAGAGTATGTACAAAGAAACCGCGTGTCAAAAAAAAAAAAATTACAATAAGAGCCAACAAGTGAACTACGTTACAATATCAATTTTATAATTTACAGAATATCGTCCTGATTCTCACGATCCTCGGTCTGACCGCAACCGTTTTTTTTCACATTTTTCTAAAAGCGAACCTCCTGGAACGAGAAACGCCTCAGAAAACGAACATCGAGGAGCCGATTGGATCATTGAACCGACGAATGTCATGGATCGATATCACGATCTTGTTGAGAGTCGCAATGCTCTACGTAGCGAGCAGATTATTTATCACTCTCAGTACAGTGTACTTGCCACTGTATATAGAAGAGACTGAAATTGGCGGTAAGCAGGCGTTGGCCACTGTGCCATTGGTCTCATATATATCCTCGTTTGTGGCCGCTTTATTACTTAAATACATCAACAGAAGTTGCGGCACCAAGGTACGTGTTTGATGATACTCTCTTAAATGGAATCAGTGTATTGTCGTTGACAAACAGTGCTTTCGGTTATAGTACTACAAACAATGAAATCTCATCAAAAATCATCAATCACACACACATACACAGTGATATTCTAAGATGTCATATATTCCCGGGAAAAGTCTATCGAATATATATATATGTAATTAGATATATAGACAATTTTTTCTTCACTTCTTAAAATTTCATATTTTACATATATGAAAGAAATTCGATAGCAATGTATTTCGTTAAAGAAATATCTAAATTTGATCAAGCGTCTTGTTCATTTCTTATTGCACTTGTGACATTTTAAGAGTAAGAAAAATAATATATAATTCTAAATTAGAATATTAGTTGAAAAGTTTGTATGAAATTTTATTGTCGTAATCAGCGAGACATAAGACGAAGAAGTAAAGCGTGAACGTTTTCATCAAAGAGATGAGCGAGTATTTCACTGATCTCATGACTTTGATCAATGACACTTTCACTGATTCAATTTGAGAAAGTAGAGAGAAAGACGAAGAGGAAAATGAAAAAAGGCAAGTGCGTATATTCATATTCTTGTTTCGCCGAATCGAAAATAGGTGTGCTATTTTCTCGGTGCTACAGTAGGATTAGCGGCGGCAGTCGTTACGGAATTTGTCGCGGGTAATACGACGGTCGTGTACGTCATCGCCGTGTTAATTGGCGCGGGAAGTTCCATTACGATGGTCACCGCATTGAGCGTCACCGCCGAATTAATCGGCTCCAGAACGGAACGTAGCGCGCTTGTCTATTCCATCGTCACGTTCCTCGATAAAATCATCACCGGTCTCGTAGTGATATTCATCGAGAAGTGGTGAGTGATAACCGGAATATGCGGAATGAATTTAATTTAATTATACAAGTTGCAATTTTATATACGATATGTATTGATTTGCGCGCGCACCAAGAGAGTCATCGGCATGGATATGTATATTAAATTTATCTTGTGTAGAAAATTTAATTGTAATCACCGTTGGATTGCAAATTGATATCGATTATTTTGTTATTCCTATCGTATATTTTTTTCAACATTCCACTTTTATTTCTTTCAGGAGATGCAATGACAAGGAACTTTGTTTCAATTATAACCGAGATACATTGTCCATCGTGTGCGCTTCCTCGATGACACTGGGACTCATAACTTTGATATCTGTATCGCGTTGCCTAACTTGAGACACAATGACGGATCGATAATGCCTTTCGCATTATGTCTGTATATAGATTATAATTTTATTTATCCTCCCGTTGAAAATACTGCCAAGGGACAAGCGATATAAAAAAAAAATTGTATATTAATGACGATGAATTTTATTTCGTGATATCCCGTCTTATATCAAAATCGCAATAAATCTAAGAAAAATCCATTATCTTTCTTACATTTTTTTTATCTCGTGTTGCCATCTTATATCAAAATTAAAAAAAACAATTTTTTTGAAATCCGTCATCTTTCTAATCTCTCCTTTTCCGAATTTATCGATTCAAGATCCGTCGCTTTATTATCATGCGCTTTCGCGAATGTTAATTTCATTGAACAGTGTTAGATGTCGTGAGGTATGCGATCGTCGTTTCACGCCAAACTTCACGTATCGTAGAAAAGGCGCGTCACCATAGCAGTAATGGCGCGAGAGTACGTTGACCCGTTTGTTCGCACGTTACATACCGTGCTGGCTCCTAGTCGCTGTTGCGTCGTAGTACGTCAAGGCAAGAGAGACATACATTCGCTTTATCGCCCGTATATACAAAGCGTACCGGGAAATAGGAGGGAGATCATAGACGGGGCGGCGAGCCATTGCGCAGACGCTTGGGGTGGTGGGTGGAGGGGAGTGGGAGTCGCGCGGCCGCACGTTCACGAGGCATGGCGTGGTGCGCGTTCTAGTAAACAAGTTGTGTGTGTCGAGTCGCGCGGGGAATCTCGCGCTCCCCGAACGAGCAATCGCGATTACCGTGTGTATTTGTTCGACGAGACGCGACCGTTTCGTCGTGCGCCACGACGCGTCGCGTCGTTATTGTCGTCATTATCGTCGTCGTCGTCGTCGTCGTGCTATGGTGAGAGAAACGATTGAGGATAAATAAATGATAACTTCAACTCGGACATACGAGCCGATTGACTTGACACCATTGCCGCGGACCGTCTCGGTGTGTTACGTGGGTGTATGTGTGTTGTTCCTCTCGTCTCTCGTTTGCGGAGAAAAGTGTTTACAGTGCTCGCCATCCCGGATCTCTGTTTCTTTCAACCGAGGCGAGACGAGGCGACTTTCGATCCGAGGCGAGACGAGGGAGTCGTCGGCGCGACGAAGGTGATGACGCCGAGACACGTTCAACGGAGTTTCCGACTGGACGCCGTGTTTCAGGTAAGTGCCTCTCTTTCTCTTTGCTTTCTCCTTTGCGTCATTTTCGTCTCGTTTCTTTTTTCTCGCCACACGCGCGTCAGACGACACGCGTCTCTTTCGCATGTGACGTATTTGCGAAGCGATTTATCGCGCTAAATATCGTGCGATATTGACTCGCGCTCCTTTTCGCGTCGCAAAATATTCTCTAAATATGTCTTTTTGACTTTTATTTTTGTCTTTCGATCGCGAAGATGTCTTCTCTTTCCCTTCTCTCTCTCTCTCTCTCTCTCTCTCTCTTCCTTTCTCTCTATTTTGTGTCACATAAAGAATTTGCTCCGAATCACCCTTTTCTCATTTCGTCCTCAATCGAAAAGGTTCACGACCAGAGGGAGGATGAGGAGAGGAGGTTAGGGAAAAGGTGCGCGCAGGTAACACGCGAAATTTTTTCCGTGACCGTTGCGTCGTTCCTGGGCGTTGTTTCTCTCGCACCCGGACGCTACATTGTGGAGCTCGTGACGAAAAGGGCTTTTCGCATGAAACACGCATGCTTTTACGCGTGTATCAATGGCCTCCGAACGCGCCGTGTAAATTATTCGCTCGTTCGCGAGAAAAGAGAGAGAGAGAGAGGAGGGGAGGGGAGGGGAGGGGAGAGAAAGAGCGAAGTGAAAAGAAAGGAAGCGAAACGGCTCCACGTAGGAGGTGGCGGTGGCGATTTTTTTTCATGGAAGAAGGGCATGCCTGGAGGCGGTCGTTTTCTTTCGAATCTCAAAGCGCGATGTCGTTTGCTTTTGCTCGGATAAAATCGACGGCGTGTCGATAGGGGACGGCGTGGCGACGACGATTAAATCGTGATATTTTTCTCTTTAGTCACTGACCTCGCGGCTGCTCGGCTAACCTCGTTCGTCGCCGCCGCCGCGCCGTCGCGACGACGTCGATTCGCGTTCGGAAGAGAGAGGAGAGAGGAGGACCGCGTGTCGTGGGTTTCGGCACGGCTCGTCATCTCGCCGCGAGACCCGATTTCAGCTCGCGTCAAAGCATTCTTTACCGAAAGAAAGAGAAAGAGAGAGAGAGAGATTGAGAGTGAGAGAAAGAGCCTGTCCTTGTGCTCTCTTACGTTATCGTAAATATATGTTGTCATTCGTACAAGCCTCCCTAGGGTGTCTATATTATTCTCGATATTTGCGCGATTTATATTTTGCTAGGATAAACAACAATACTACATTTTTTTTTTTCTCTTGTGTCTTTTTCGAAAAATCTTTTTCGAAGGAGAACGCAAAAACGAGATATCAACCTTACGGAAAATCGATCTATCAATATTTACAGATGCTCGTGAAACACGTGTGCTTATATAATTTCCGATTTCTAAAATTATATTAATGATGGTTTTGATTTTTATTCAAGTAATGCATTTTTTCGTTCTTGTAAAAACGTTTCAAATCGAGAAAAGACGCCGCTCGTTGTAAACCCTTTTCTCGTGTAACCGCATCGCCCGAAAATGGAGGCCGTTCCGTGATTATTTCCGAGTTGGCGAACGATGCGACGACACGAGAGTATCGATCGAACGTCCTATTCGTTGATTTCTAGTAAGATATATTTGATTAATAGTAATGACATATCATCGTGCTCTCTGCTAGCTGAATTAAAAATTGAGAGAAATATGTGATCTGTCAGAGAAGAAAAAAAAAAAAAACACATTTGTTACGGAGATAGTTTAATTGAGAGAGAATCGATTCTTTGAATGATAGGGATTTAAGATCGATTAAGATAGCATTCGGAATCGATTCCCACGGCATTATTTCGCGCTTTATCGCTGAATACGCGCCTTATTTAAGCTGGCCGTACAGAAAATAACGCAGAATCGCGCGAGTAACGACGTTTGAGTAGTGACGTTTACGACATCGTAGACATCAGACAGAGGTTGTTGCCTGAAGTATGCCTTAACTGAGGTGAAATAAGTAAAAAGTTTGCTAGACGTTTTGCCTTGGAAATATTCGTAAAAATGTTATTGGATTATTGACGGCTGACATTAACGACAGGTAATAACGTCGAGCCGCAATGCCTCGCTGTTCTGTCATTTTTATAAGCGTTAGCGGTACGTTTATTTTTTGTCTGTCGTTGCAAATCACGAAAAGACGCCAGAGATTTTTGAAACTGTCGGAAAGACGCTTTATTTCTGGCACAAATGAATCTGCGCCGAGATGCATGCTGATCAAAAATTTTACTTTATCAACTTGTATTTACTATCATTTTAATCGAGCGTTCTTATCATTAAAAATCAAATTTAATTTGCAAATTTGAATTATTAGAATTATATTTTTTTATAAAATTGTAATTATATACACATACAATTATATATAATTTATAAAATATATTTTAGTCGATTACGAGAAAATCGGATTTTTTATCTTATATCTATAGTTAAAATCTTGAGAAAGATTTAGGTTCTAAAAATCTAAGGTTTCAAGATTTTTAACTACTTGACCTGATCTGACCTAAGAAACATTTCGTATTTCTGGCCTGAGTTAAACATGTTGTACATAAAGTGAGTCAGCAAACGCAATAGAACGCTAAAAGAGGTGATTTCTTTTTCAGAAATAAATCGAAATTTACACGAGGCTTTGTATTCCAGAAAATTGACTTTGAAATTTAGAAAATTTTTAACATATCAAAGCTTGAATAATTTTTGAAATTATTCTTATGTCATAAATCATTGTATTTTTTTAATAGGCACTGTTAATATATAAATATAAGATAAAAAAAAATATATATAAAATATTTTCATATATTCTTATATAACAAAACACTTTAAAAGACAATTTAAGTTATTAAAAAAAAATCTCTCTTAAGAATTTAAAATATATCAAGACAGGCTTTAATTTTTTTTAATAAAGAGATTATTATTTTATAAATATTTTAATAAATACTGTTCGCGCGCGAAATATGTTCGACTATCAGAAATTATCTCTTTTGAAATTATAGTATGTTTCCCGAGCCATCTTATATGTCTGCATGTCAATTGACAAGACTAAAGTTTATTCGAATGAATGATAAAATGCGAGTTTTTAATTATTTATAACTCGAATATATTACTTGCTCCCTATTGTTTTTGCTTGACAATAATCCGCATAAACGGCGATGACGTCTAACAGCCGACTCCGCTCGCTCTATCGTAATTGGATAGCCTGTGCTTGCTCCCCGAGCGAAAGAATACTATGCCAACGATGGCACGGAATGTCACCGCTGCTGTTGCGCTATTAACACGTACCAAGGGCACATGCGCCCAACCGGACGATTGGCCGGCATTGTTACTCTAAAGAGAACCCGTGATTCTGAATCTGTTGCGTCATCATATTTTTACGAGACGCGAACGTGATTAAAAATTGCGCGAAATTTCCTTGAGTCGAATTCAAGCGTGTAAATATGTCGATATTAAAGTAATCAATAAAATCTTATTATATACTGCGTGAAGTAAACGATTCTTCTCTCGCATCTGATAATTAATTCCTCCAATTAATGGCTTAAAATTTCATTTATCGAGAGACGATTTCTCAAGATCGTCGACGGTGATAATTGCTAAGAGAGCGTGCTTTCGCGGCGCATTCTCGGGCTGTGAGACGCTTATGCATACATTGTTGCACACAATTTTCCACATGCTACTCTTTCTAGAACGTGAAGCCATCATGTCGTCACGCAATTGCGTGCTTCGCTAGTTATACTATCGTAAGTTATACTATTGTAAATAACTATTTTTTTTCTATCATAATTATACGTTTACACGCGTCCTCATTCTTTTTTACGAGCGTTGTAAAAAGATGCTTGAAATTTCAGACGTATCTTTGAATTTTCAAATAGAATATCTGATAAAAATTTCAGATTATCTGTCTTAATTATCAAAGTCATTTCTCTGAAAGTTCAGAAGAGTTGTGTCTAAAAATTTAAACAGTGTGTCTGCAAAAAAAACTTTAGACACTTTATCTGAAGTTTCTTTTAAGGTGAGATTTTTGACTTTTTAATTGAAAAATAAGCACGGATTTTTTTTTTTTTTTTCGACGGGAAAAATTTATTTGTACATCTATGTAGAGGACATATGTTATGTACAGCATGTTAGTTGATTAGAGATTGAATCTCAATTCGCCTGCTAATTTATTAATTGCGTTGTATATTGCTCTAGTTTGTTGTCAATTGTGTCATCTACGACGGTCATGTTCTTAGATTGCTCAAACGCGCACGTCATTTTGCAATAATTAATAATGCATGCACGGCAGCATGAATACGAGGCGATATGCAATCGCAATTAAT
This sequence comes from Cataglyphis hispanica, assembly GCF_021464435.1. NCBI lineage: Eukaryota > Metazoa > Arthropoda > Insecta > Hymenoptera > Formicidae > Cataglyphis > Cataglyphis hispanica. The sequence continues at coordinate 1,949,718 of NC_065960.1, read as the reverse complement.
CGAATATGGCCTTATTTAAACATGAATTATCGCGCTATTAAAACGATATTGCGCGCGCGACGCGAGAAAAAAGTCAGCGAGGTTAAACTTCAAGGGTAGTAACTATGTCTTTCAGAGAATGCCGATTCATTCTACATTTATATTCAAGAAGAATAAAGGTGTACGTGATTTCAATTTTCCTCAAAAGACAAATTATTTCGCGTTTTACAGCGGTCTCTCTTCATACTTGAAGCAACTTTATCGCGACCCTCACGCGACGTCTATTTTTATCGCCGACCGATCTTTTTTTAATTCGTCAGTTTGAATACAATTGACTCATTTACCGTGAACAAAGGGTCGTAATATGCGTTACGTAGATAGAACAATAAACGGCTCTGCTTTTTTTTTTTTTGCCAAAGATAAGTTTATAATATAAATGGTAATTCTGTTAAACCGGCGTTTTCAATGTTGAAGAATCGATTGTGTCGCGCTCGTATCTCGATCGCGAACAGTTTTCTTGTTAGATACTAAAATGTAAATAGAATGTAAATCGTATTCGGCGTAACGCAAGTTACCGGGGAGAATGTATCGCGGGTGAAGGAAGAAGAAGGAAGAGTTTTTCAAACGGTTTGCGTAACGACGACGAAAGGCAAAGCGACCCGGACGTCACCCTTCTTCCATCGAAGTCGTCGTTAAATATGCAGACTTGCACCGGTGCTATGTATACGATTTACATGCGTGTGTATGTGCGTTGTGTACACGTCCCTTCCAGGAACTATATTTCATTTCTGCGCATGTGTGCGCACTTTGAGAGCACCGTATGGTGCCAGAACTATTCGCATGCTTCGAAACGGAAATCCACAACGCAGTTGCCGGCATAGTTGTTCCGTTCTGCGGCATCGATGAAGAAGTTCAATACCTTCTGGATTTGATGTACAACAAACACAGATTTTTTTTTCCATGCGTTTATATAGACATTTCTCTCTCATTGTCGAGTGTCTCTTATTGTCCCTTTTGAAGTTTTGTCTCACCTCAGAATCGATCCGATGGAGCTTGTTTCCGTTTCCTTTCATCTCACCGTCTCTCTCTCTCTTTCTTTCTGCTCTTGTCGTCCTCATTCTTCGTTTTCTTCCACTGCGCTTCCGCTCATAAACGGCGCTCGTGAACGTGCTCTATCTTCCCCTTTAGGCGTATAGATACTTTGTATTCAAGCGAGTTCGTAAGTGTAGTCTGTATCTCTTCGTTACTAAAGTAGCGCATTATCGTCCCTCTTCCTTATTTTACTCCCGTTGTTCGCGATGCTTTCCGCACAAATACCGTTTAAAGATTCTTCGATGACGCGCATTTTCACCGAACAATGTAATCGAATTTCTCGAGTATCTCAGCCGACATTCTCTCGCATCATCATCATCATCATCCATCATTGTGAATAAGTCAACGAAACGTGCGTCAATTTTAACATTCGGCTGCATGGATGTCAGAAACCTGACCATGCGTTTCTTCAAAGGTTTCGTTAGCGATCAACGCGCATCTGTGACAATATCGTGCGTACGAACGATCGGGAAATACGCGCGAAACATGTCTTTATACATTATTAATCTCATACAGCGATATGATGATGCTAATGAATGAGAGGGGGAAGGGTTGTCAAATTCTTCCGTTGGTCATCGTTGATTCCACAATAGAAACGGCTCAGTCGGTTTCCGTGCTCAACCGTTGGATGGCGGTTCCATGGACCTACATCACCGACTCCTCCTTTTCGTCTCGAAAGGGCGAGAGAAATTGCGTCATTTTCCTAAGATTGCCGCGCAAAAAAAATATATACCGACATCAAACAAACTTTTCTTTGATGTCAAACTTGACGCCGTACAAGTTTCTCTTTAAAGAAAATGACACTCTTATCGCACAAGTGACAGTTTTGCCTCCGTGAAATTTCTTTCTAAAAATACAAAAGATGCAGAAAGTAATCGCATCGTGATATATCCGAGCATCATTTATAGAAGAGATTATACAAGGGAAAATGCGCCGCAATGTCGAAGAGCGAAAGGCGGGCGGGGTCGGTCCTTTCCTTACTGCGCACTTTCTTACCCCTCCGCGTTTTAACCCTCGACGACGCCGCGACGTGGCGGCGGCGGCGGCGGCGGCGGCGGCAACGAGGACGACGGACGGCAAGTTTATTAGTTCGCTTCGGGGAAAAGGCGGCGGCGCGCGCTTTCCTGTTATCGTCCGCGACCTCCTTGCTCCGGCTCGATTAAGCGCTTATTAGCGTCGCGTCTGCTACATATATGTATACGCGTGTGTACGCGCACGGTGGAAGACGACGTGTGTGGACGACGACATACTACGCACCGGCGTACTACATAATGTACTACGCATCGCATCGGCGCATGGTTAACGTCCAGCCGACACGAGGCTGCCGCCGCGGTCACTTGGACAGCGACGACGGGGACAGCGACCCTTGTTCGCGTACCTCGAGCGCGACATCCGATAGCTCGCCGCTCGATGTAGGTATATTAGAGATAAGACGCTCTTTTTCTCTCTCTCTCTCTCTCTCTCTCTCTCTCTCTCCTTTTCTTTCTCTCTGACCCTCGCATCGCGATAATCGCGCGACATTTTATAATGAAGTCTCTTTCTCTCTAACGTGGCTGGATATACGATTTCCGCGTGATTTAATCTAACGATGAAATAAGAGAGAGAACGAAGCGTATTTTTGTGATATCAGATTGACAATAATTAAAACGGCATTTTTTTTTATCGACGCAATCAATGTAACACGATATCGCGCTCGTTGGTGCGCGACACGGAGTTATCGAATTGCAAAGTTTCGCGATTGATTTCACACTTGTCTCCCGAAAAATATTGCTTCCATCCGATATACATATACATGGTGAATTGTCGAATCGTTCCCCGATTGTGCGCATCGGGAGAGAATCGTGGTGAGAGATGCTGCGACAGCTCGACGTACTCTCGAAACGACGCTTCCGGCTGTCTTTTACCCGCTCGGAGATTCCAGTTATCGGTAGCGCACACTGCCCACATATATACAATCACACACACACACACATACATACTGCTACGATAGGTTTCCCTCCAGAAGAACGCTCCGTGCTTTAGAATAGATCATCGAAGCCTTGAGCGGTTGCGGTTAGAATAGAATATGCGCGTATTAGAGATGGAAACTCGGAAATCCATTGCATTGTTCAAGTATATCCCGACGATAAATTTTAACTCAAGGATGCGTAGATAAATTGTACGAAGCGCCGTCGACACGGTCGGGGAATATTGCCGTATATTTTTCGAGGCCGACGTAATACGTACCTCTCGTTTCGAGAGTGTGCGATATTTTTCTCGTTATTCGGGATGGCGCAAAATTATAAATACCTCTCCCATTGCCACTTATCTCTCGGTTTCACGCGCCGATACTTATCGAAAACGCACGTTCGCCAGATACGAATCTAGCGCGAGGAACTTTGTTCTCTGTGTACAATAAAATGGGCCCCTTAAACTCGTCGAGCGACATTTCGCACCCCAGGCAGTTGGAGACGTGTAAAGCGTTGCGTCGTATTCCCCGTTAGATCCGCTTTTTAACGGCTTTCCGCGGGTTGACGCAATGTCGCGCGGCGGAATATCATACGCGACCGTTAACTTTACGACCGTCATTCACTTTCATGAATCAATCATGTCGATGACGTAGATTCAATCGTAATCTCTTTACGCGAACAGAGCCCAAGTTACTCGGCAACGTGACGTGAAACAAAACGCCTCGATTATATGTTCGACGGAGTATCGGATAATTTCTCTTTTTCTAATATTCGATCTTTATCCTCTCCCTAAAATTTGATTCGCCGTTAAATGCGATTGGATATCGGCCAAAAAGTTATCTCACCCGATGTAGAACAACTCGCTCACGCCTACGCCGTATAACGTAATTCTCATCACGCGACGATTCGCATTTTCGAGCCTCGAGGGATTGTGAAAATTTTGGCATTGTCTCGCCGTTCTTCGCTTTTATGCGCGTCAAAATGGCACGTCGCCATAGGAGCGGTGAAGGCCGACGAGAGGCCGCTATAAAACGCACATAAAGATCGGTGTGATCGATCGGCTCCGCGATTATCATCGCAAGGATATATTGTATAACGATGAGGGCCTCTCGCCGCCCACTTACGATCTCTCCCCATATCGCGAAATTGTCGTGCATCGTGAATTGCGCGTGTACTACTGTTGGAATCGCTGTCGGAGTTTTATACCTTTAGCGCGCTAGGCATGTGGCAATGTTTTGGCTCGCATCGATCGTCCACCCCTTATACTGCGACGTAGTATCGCACTTCCTTTTGCCCTTCCACTCTACTTTTACTCTCCCACTACGTGCACACGATCCACCTACGCCCTCTCCCCCTTCCCCCTCGTCGATTTCACTCAACTAACCCTTCGGATAGTAGCAGCGATTCTCAATCCTCAGGCACCGATCACTCGTGTTATAATTCGAAGGGTGTTGTTTTTGTTTTTTATACACGGTATCACCGTATATATTCGAAATGATAACCCCGTTCATTTTATCCGGTAAATAAACGCGCCGTCGGTTTTTAAACGGTCGGAAATTATTTGCCGCACTGTATCATTCCGGATTACAATGTTATTTTTATTACGCCGTTGGAAAACGTCCGCTGATACAATTCAATGATATGTACAAGTTGTTTTTTCCCCAGTGTTTATATTTACAAGTAACAAATAAATACGCGAATATATTTTAATTACGATATACGCTGAAGAGAATTTCGATAATTTGTTGTATCTTGTTATTTTCGTTAATCGGACAATTTCGTTGGAAATTACATATTTGCGAACGTGTTTCTCATATGATTTCTCTTATGATTATTACATATTATATAATTATCGGTAAATTAATTGTCGATAATACATGAAAAGTATACCTTCTATGTCAATTATTGCGTTTAAATTATGCAATGATGGAAATATTTATGAAAATGTGCACTTTGTGCGCGCGTGTCGTGCTTATCGCATCGTAATCTAATAATTATACCGATTTCAAGTGTCGTTATAATTGCTATGATTAATCAAGTTTCTCGAATTAATTGTTTATGCGAAAGAGTTTATAATCTTCAAAAGGAGAATAAAACTTCTGTGAAAAATTAAAAACATTTTCTTAATTTTCCAAAAAATGTGGAAGACACGTGGAATTCCGACAGAAATATGTTACGCTCTCTTTTGGCGCATACGTGAAGCGCGTAATTTTGTTTGGACAGTGATAAAGGTAGTGTTTGTCACTTTTCGAGAATGACGTTATATCTCATTGCGTTGGTCTTTATCGATCGTGAAGCACTTAAACAGATTAATACTCGTTACACGACTGCCCGAAAGAGAGAGAGAGAGAAATGTGTTTTTCAAAATATATTTTTATTTTAGAACAATCACGAAAAATATTGTATATACATATAATTATAATTAATCCTGAGAAAAATATTTGAAATGCCATGTTGATAGCTGTGTCACGGTGATAGTAATAGCATTACGACCTTTGGACTGCAAAGAAAGTTTCGAATATCTCGCGATAACACCCTGTTATACAAATATAGTTATCCGTAATCTTACAGTTTTCTGTAATCTTAGTAATTGAAAGTTAAAACTATATTTATCTCTGTCTTTCTCTATCTTTATTAAATCGCAATTAAAAAAAAAAATCAACTTAAGTTCAATTTGTTAAAGTTGATTGATAATTATGGTAATATATTAATATAATTGACATTGCGACTATTTATCCCGCTATCTTTAGAAACTTGCTGACTCTAAATAACAAACGAGAAATAGTCGCGGGACGAAAATAAGCGAATGCGAGCTAATAATATTAATTCTGTATTTCGACGCGCGTTTGATTCGCCGTTAAGAAAGCTATTCGCAATTATTTGTGCCATTTGATGACACAGCATCATGGTATGACAAGCGCCCCAGGGACGCGCATTCCGATTACGTTAAATGACGATATCCCGAGTAATGAATGACAATAGATAGATGATAAATGAACGCAAGTTGAGTCAAAACGACTAAAAGGGATCAATTTTCTTTTCGTTTCGCGCTGTATCGATCGTACGAAAAATACGATAACACAAGATACGAATATAAATTGACGGAGATGTAATTATCACGTGTACGAAAAATCGGAGGGAGGGAATTGAAAGAGAGAAGAGAGGATCGCGTGGGAGCAATCTGTAATATCTGGAGCACAATGACTGCTACAATGGCAGTAAGCTATAACAATGGCGACATCAAACTGGAATACGCGAATAAACAGCGGAGACGGGACCGAAGTAATAGTGGCCAACTCTACGACGTCGTAGATTGGAAGTGAGCGTACGTCGCCGTCCTCGTCTTGGATTGGCCGGAGATAGTAGGAACGACGAGGAAGAAGAGAGAAATTGGACGAGAGAAAGAAAAAGAGAGAGCGCGGCAGGCAATGCTATGTATCGACCATCTCCTTCCATTCAGTTCGCCGCTTCGGTGAAAGAGTGACGAAGAGGAAACCCGGTGACGAAAGACAAAGATAGAGAGGGAGGAGGAGAACAAGGAAGGAAGATGATCAAACTCGGCACGTTGCGAAATGCGCCTCTTTAGCCGGCGCGAAGAAACAGAACTATCATCGTCTCTGACGTAGTTTTTTTTTTCTCTGTCTTCTCGCTAGTTTGTGATGAAGTCAATTTATCGGACCGATACCACGTTTATCGTTTACCTGCGCGCTACAGATGATATCTCGTTCGCTCTAATCTGCCGTGCAACGTATCGTGCGATACTCGATAAAATACGCGCGCGCGGGGCTGCGTATTTTATTGTAACTACGTCTCTAATTTATTGTATATATATATATACATACATCTCTCTCCCTCCTTCTCTCTCTTTCTCTTTCCTAGGTGCATCGATCGATCACGCGTCGAGTTGTAGCTACCGTTGCGCGGATATTACACGATATTACGACATGGTGAAAATCCATTTAATTTATACATATGTCACACGAGCGCGTATCGTTACGTAATCGTGAATGCCTTGTAAAAAACCGCAAAGATAGTCAAAACCACAAAAATTGCGAGTTTGACAGCTCGATCGAGATAATAACTGAATGTCTGTTCTCTGGGAAAATTTTACAAATCTGGATCCTTTGAAAAATCTGTGAATTTTTATAAAATTTTATTTATTAAAATATTCTTCGAAAATTCGTTTTTTTTTGATATTTTTATTTTTGCAAGCAGCAGTTGACCAAATTAACAATCAGATGGCAGCGTACATCCGTCATATGACTTGCGAATTTGCAATCTTAATTATAATTCTTGGTAATGAGAGAAAGAAAATGCGTTATGCAAATGAAAATGCTCACTTCATGAATGTTGTGCAATTCTTTTCAAGACTTTTTCAAATCTAATATTCGAAACTTGAGTGGCTTTTCATTTTTTTTTTTTTTTTCGCGATCGTACAAGATTAATACGCGCGCGCGATAAATGAATACATTAAAAAGTTACGTGTTGCATCTATTAAAGTTTTCTAATTTTATCCAGAATATTTTGAACGTGAACTAAAATGATCGTAATGTTCCTCTAGAAGATTGTTTTGCAAAATTTTTCACTGTAACTTTTCCTTGTAATAAATCGCTGAATTCTCACGGCTACAACGAGCGCCGATGTTACCGATGTTTTTTGCTGACCCGTCCGATTGACAGCAACCAAAGCAGATTACGAAGCGACGCTTGGCAAGCAACGGATAACTCGAGCGCTCGACCGGGTGTCGGCGAACCTGCAAACGCGACAGCACAAATATCTCGTAGTAGAGAACGTGGGGACTGAGCGGGGCTGGCGCGGCGCGTGGCGCTGTGAATGAAGCTCGTTCCGCTCGCCTGTTTCCACTCCCCCCTCCCCATCTGGTGTCTTCGTCGGTACCCCTCCTACCTCTTCTTACCCCCTGCCCACCATTCGCGACTCCTCACCCCTCACTCCTCTGTCGCTTCTTCGTTCCTCTACTACGTCGCTTTCTCGATGTCTTCCTTGTTCCCCGCTCTCGAGAGCGATCGAATTAAGTCAGATCTGCGTTAAATGAACGGACACGAATAATCACAAGCGAATATTAATAACGTTAATCTTTTTTCTTTAATTTTTAATTTTTAATTTATTTCCCTCTGAACCCGACTTTATATGCGTATACTCGCACATCGATGTTGACACGCACACGTACACGTACATAGATGCGAGATACGTGTACAGCACTGTAAATGCACATGATATTCGTCCTATATTTTGACAGCGGAGCCGATCACCGCGTAAAACGATTTCGCGCACTGTCCGCTTCCGAAACACAATTATTTTCAGCGTTTGCCGTATCGGTCGCGGATTATCCTGCTTATGCGTCCATTTAGCAATCTATTTGATGATAAGAACTATTATCCTGGCTTGATGCGATTTTGATAACTGCGTAATAAAGATTAAATTGCGGATTTGTATTATGATGAAATTATATCTAATTTAGCGCATATTCATTGAAATACATTAAAAGATTGAAAAAGGGCATAAAAGTTGCAAGATTCAAAAGCTGAGATATTTCGAGCCGCAATAATTCTCTATCATAGAAGTGATTCTATCGGCGGAGACATGCATACGTTCCTTACGCTAAATTTATCGGATGATGAAATTTTTGCTGGTATTTGAAATTGTAACGTAACATTTTCGAGCCCGCCGTCTGAAATTATTGGTTTTACGATGACGGATGGTATCACGTGCCTCACGCATTCCCGAGGTCCCGTGTTGCCCTCGCTTACTACGAAATAAAACTATGAATAAGACAGCGTAGGTGGTGGGTACCTACGCGCGTTGCGTGACCGACTATTTTCCGCGTGATTGTATGTATATATTTATATATTTCATATCTATAACGCTTTCATCTTTCAACTGTATCGCACACGTAGATATATTGCAATCATGAAATTGTAATGATTATTTTTATAACAGGTTATTGCAATATCTCGCTGCAATCTTGCTAGGATTCTGCAATATTTCTACAAGATTGTAAGATTGATAAGATTGCAATGCTGTTGATTATCGTAGTGTAGTTGGAAGAGATATTGACAGATCGTCTATTAATATGTACATACATTTAAATAAGCATAAATCTGTGTATGTAACGCAGAGAAAGAAAGGAGAGAGAAAAAGGGAGCTGGCTATTTAAAAATGATTGTAAACGTGTTTAATCGTATAAAGCGAAATTTGTTCCTTGAAAAAATTGGTCAGTAATTATTAATAAAAATGTATCAAATTGTAAATTTTAATTGAACATTGATAATTATTATCATATATTTGTATGTGATAATAGTTACTAAATATTTACTAGGTTCAATTATATAAACGAATCTTGTTTATAGGTGAGTCAACTATACACATAATTTAGTAACAATTATTAAATATTTAATATCAGTCATCAAATGTTTGAGGACTGTAATCAAATATTTGATAAGTGTTATTAAATCATTGAATTCAACTTTTATCAGATATTCAATTACTAGATCGTTTATGTTAATTCAATCAACGAAATATTTTGTAACTATTGTCAAATTTTTCCACAATGATATTTCATTATTAGATCGTTTATGTTAATTCAGTCAACAAAATATTTCGTAACTATTGATAAATTTTTCCACAATGAAACAACTTATTTCACTTTCATATGATAGAAAAATGAATCCAAAAATTATTTGAATATAAAAATATGTCAATATATTTTATGAATGATTTAGAAAAAGAGAGAAGTATAATTTTTAGATAATACTTGTCTGATAATATTTATCAGATCTCTAATATTTGCAGTTGAATTAATTAAATATAGGTTATCTATATTAAATTCTTTATTCACCATATCTTTTACTACTTGTTATCGTAACATTCAGTTGGTGTTATTTAATATATCGTTTAATAACTGTTACTAAATTCTGATCATTTAACAGCATTTAATAGCTATTACCCAATCCTGATAATTATTATCAAATCTTTTTCTTAATATATATCTAAAATAATACTTTTGCAACATTGCTACAATCTTTCTACGTTACACGGGATACTTTTGGCCTTTATTCGCACGCGAAACGCAAAGTACGAAGCGCAGATAACGGCCTGACCCTGAAAATGAATTCAACGAATCGTTGGAAAGATGTTTGGCCATCAGGCGGCTCGTCAGGTCACGAACGTAGGGGTACAATCTCTCGCATGCCACAGCGTACACGTCTCGTTACAACGTGACAGCGTGGCCCCCTTTATAACGCAATAAATCAATTACCGTTTATTATTAAGAGAAATCTACGCTTAATCAAATCATGTTACTTAACCCCGGGAGTCACGGCAAGCGAGACGGTATTTATTTACAATGAGGCATGACGTTCCAAATTTTTTTTCTTTCGCAGCCACTTAAACACTCGTGGGATCGCGAAGCCAACTTTACTCCCGTCAAAGCGGAGAGTAATAAATTCTTCGCACATTTTCCAGCGCTTATTAAGAAACCGAGAGATCTCTTATTTAGATAATAGAATTATCAAGCAATTGTTTTTTTTTTTTTTTTTTGTCTTTGACCAATGCAGTTTTGTTTCAAATGTAGGCGTTTCTAAAATTTCAATATCAAATTTTTTTTTTTTACATAGAACTATAGAATCATATATTTTTTCTTATGTAAATTCTGCATATTGTGATATATTACATGTCACATGTCAAAATAAATTATGAAATACAAATTATAAATTTTTTTTATGATTGCATCTTATTATTATACATAGAATGATGAGGATAATCAATTTACGAAAGAAAAAATGTTTGAAAAAAACAAAGATAACCTTAGAAATACGTTCACACCTGCTTATCACAGAATGTTTTCTTCGAAATCAAATAACTTTTATCTGAAATCATTTTACGATAAAATACATATTTCAGGATTTTCCAGGAATGATAATTTTTTTTAATGAGTACAGTACGATAATGCAAAGAGTAAAATATACATGAAATAATTATATGTAAATTATAAATAAAATTAATTTCTAAGGCTAAGATAAAAATACGGGAAATAGCTGTGAATGATAAGTATTTTAATTTCATTTTATTTACATTTTTACATGTAACTTCCCTTTCCATGAAATAACATCACTACAGCATATTGCATGTTTCTCTTTTTCTCTCCCTCTCTTTTCCATCGTGTAGTTTGTTCCTGGCAGGTACACCTAATCCATGTATAGGTATCTCGCTTCTCGCATAATGAAAAACAACGTTAAGTTTGCAAGGATCGCAAACGATGCGAATATTGCCTCTGGGCACATACATAACTGGTTGGCTGTGCGGCTCTTAACGGCTTTACCTTTCTATGATAGGTTTGTATCTACACGGGGAAAATACCGTTCTCTAACGAACGCAGAACACATCCGGGCATCTCTGGCGAACAATTTTATCATACAACATTGTTCGACGTTGTTACGGCGAATGAGTTTCATTCCAAGCACCCTAGGCTTATTCGATAATTTGTAAATCACACGCATGTTTTATCGCTCTGCGCTATAATATTATAAATATGTTTTGAAGACAAAATATTTTTTCTCTCACGCGGAGTATCATGACCCCGGGATCACGCACTCCGGATAAGAGTTATAAACATGTATAGAGCGTCGCGATTCATAAAAAATGTGCATGGAAAATAAATGCGTATGGTACTCGCGAAAAAGTCACTCCCGTATGTAACTAGTATGTAAGATGCATACCAAGTATACTTTGCATAATTCTACGTTAAAAAAAAACGTTGAACATAATTGATTGAGAGATAGGAGTAGCTGCGTACGCGATTTTTACCCGGTATAATTTATCGTAAAAAATAATAACGAAATTCACGATTAAGTGAAATTGATTAATTCCTGTAAAATCCCCGAGGTAAATATCGATGTTCGACAAATATTTTTTTCATGAAATGATGTCTCGTGGGCAAATTTGAAATGGAACTGATGTACAACTCGTGCAACATATTTATTCAGTTATCAGTTAAATTCAATTTGCGTGGAAAACATCATACAGAACTGTGCACTTTTTCTCTCCGTTATTATTTTTATCTCAATTTTATGTATAAATCAAACATAAATGTAAAATTTTAAAAATGAATTCATATGCGATCTCTCGTGTGTTTAAATTTTAAAATCGATGTTGAATATTTTAATCGTTTGAATAAATAAAGCTTTCAATATATTTTTATCCATACATAATATCTATGTAAAATGTAAAAAATATATTCTCTTGCTTATTTATGAGATGAAGTGTATTATCATGCAATAATGTTATCGCATAAGTTGGCGAATTACAGTTTGATAAGATATAGAGCCATCCTCAAATGTGACATTGCGTACAATAACTTTGTTTTTCGGTAAATTTGCATTTTTCGTAGCGTCTCGTATCACGATGTAATTACATTAATCATACTTTTCCAACTGTAATTGTGTGTGTGTGTGTGTGTGTGTGTGTGTATTTTATATAATTTATTCTTGCATGCACACTTCATTCATGAAACATGAATATACACGGTCACGATAATTTATCTTTGCGAGTATTATTTTAATATAATGAATGCGCGAAGCGCGCTCGGTGCCGGTGAACGCATTGTAAATAACTGCTTATTGATGGCCACATAAGCGTCATTCGTGAAAGTACCATCATAATTTTCACGATACGATAGTCAAGACTTATCTCGCGTGTGTACATTTTACAGCGCATTGTCTTATATAACGAGCAAAATTAATGATTCTGTGGTATACAAGGTGTTTCATTTTTTTCTCTAATTAATACGTCCTAATAAGTAGACCTACCAGCGATAAATTTTTAATTGAAAAACGATGTCGGGCGACTCGTTTAGAACTCGGATCTAACTTATACATCTAAATAATCTATGAAGTACGTAATATCGTGCTCTTTTCTGTTGCAGGACGATAGACTGCCTAGATATCGCCGAGGAAGCAAGATTATCAATCGCATTATCGGGACTGTGCATTGATTGCGGTGCCACAGGGTCAGTTTACTAATCACGATTCGGCGCGCACGGCGGCGCGTAACTACTCTCAATGGAATTGTTTAGTGCGGTGACCTGCCGGCGGCGGTGCCGATCTTTGAGCACGGTCGGCTGATAATACGCGCCCGCGCGCGCGCGCGTGCGAGCGCGCTCTGTACGCTTTCTCTTCGCGATACGCCCACGAATCTCTCCCGTGCGTGTCTCTCCCCCCCTCCCCGGTTACGAGAGAGTCAACGAAGCTCGACGCCGATAAACACGCCTCGGGCAACGTCGAGAAAAGATGAGGGACGTCTTTGAGCGACCGTCGTCGAGTCTGTCATCGCATTAACGCTCGAGACCTCCGTGCGTATCATATATACCGTTTGAACACAGAACACGGTACAAGCCCAAAGAGCGGCTTTTGTTTGCTGGTGCGAAATTCCCGTCTCTTCTCGTCGCCGCGTCGACGGTGAAGGGATGCGCGAGCGAAACGCCGCGACGCTTTTCCCCCTGCATTCTGAGAATTCGCGAGAAGAGAGCGCGTAATACTTGACTTTACTTTTCCGACGAGAGAAATATTTCGCATTCTTCCGAAGATGAAGTCTCCAATCTTCGCGTGTCGCAGAATTCGCGGCGCGACGTTCGACGAGGACGAACCGTACGTCTCGGCTTTATTATCTTCTTCGGAAGCACATCTCGTCACCCGTCGTCACTGCCATTGCCCGTCGTCGTCGTCGTCGAATTACGTTTCGTTCGAGGATGCGTCACTCCAGCCGTCGGAGTCGACGTCGACGACGGCTTGCGATCTCTGCGAGCGTCTTCGCGGTCGAACAGACGGATGTTCCGATACGGTGGACGCGATACGGACAGAACAGCACTTCGGCCAGCGCGATCGGCGGCCGATGAGGCAAAAACGCGACCTCGAGAGTGCGAACTCGAGAGCGAAAATCGTGGAAAAGCGCGACAGAACATTGAGATGCGATAGACTCTCGCTCTGTGAATCATCCGCGAAATGTGCTTCGAGCGTCGTGCGATGGAACCACCTGGCCGTCAGATTCCACGGCAAGTCGACGGAGTGGCGGAGGCTCCTCTGGACCGTTTTTCTGGTTTTGCTTGCGTTATCTCCCGATCTCGCAGCGGCGCAAAAGCGCGACAACGCTTCCCGCAAGGCAGCCAGAGGTGAGTACATTATTTTTTTTTTCCATTCGAAGGTTTACGTTATTACGCTGGCTGATTTGCATTTTCTTCTGCGAAACTCGAGACAAATTGACTCTACATCATCGTTAAATAGCCTTGAAGAGACTCTATGTTTGTAAGATACGTTAATGTCGATACGTGTAAATTGATCCGCACAAAGAAGGAATTAAAATCGCATTTGAAATGCGAATCAACGCGTGAATCGCCGCGCTATTGGTCGAACATCCGTATTATATCCGCATAAGAGTTCGCAAGTCTTGAAAAGAACGAGGGAGAATGCGAAGGCATATTGTTGCGATCGTGTATAATGCACAAAGAAGCAGGTCAAGCGAACCACTTCGTCGCTTGGAAATTTACGATTACGATGTACATATATTTACTTGAAAATGTATTCGTTACATATTTCTTGTTTCTGACGACTAGGATGGAGGAAACAATTCCATTGTAATTTTCTAGTAAAAATGAAAAGTAGCGATAGAGAAGCTTACATAAAATTTGTATAAAGCTTGTATAAAACTTCAATTTACATACTCTTCACGCAGCTCTACGCCCAGATACGCTCTGCTATTTTGAGAAGAGGCCAAGAGATTATATTCATCGATACGTAAATTGTCAGTGTTGCAACACTCGGTATATAAAACGGCGAAAAAAAGGCAGCTTTGACGCGATAAATATTGACTTTCCGTATCACATTTATGAACGAAATTAACAAATTAACTACACGATCACGTGTCTCGCGTAAGACACGCGAGAATGAAGAGTTCTGCGGATAAAATATGGATAAAAATGCACGTTAATGATGCAATCAGTTTCTCTAGTCAAACGATATTATGAGCCGTCAGTTAGCTGTTAATTGAATAGAGAGGGAGGAAAAGGATACAAAAGGAAATCTAAATTTGTTCGATCGCATTTAAATGTGAACAACTGACCTTTCGAGAAAAGTGATAAATTCTCTTGAATTGTAAAATCGCGTTATCCGAAAGAAAAAGAAAAAAAAAGATGTACGCATACTTTTATTACACTTTTTACGACCGCGTTAATTGAGAAGTCGACTCGTATGTGTGATACTAAATTTATCGCACAAATCATTTCGATCCGTCTTGAGGAATTTTAACGATATTCACCGATCGTTTAACACGTTGACGCCGGCGCGGATATTCGTTCCTTGCGGCGGCGCTTCAACTAGCGGTTCGCCCCATGCAGACAATGCTATAAGCACTTAGTAAACGTAAAAGGGACTAAGTACGCCGCGAGTAGAGCAACGAAAGTAAAAACATACTGCAATGATTGTGAGGGCAAGCCGGCATTATGTATGGCATGCTTTAAAAAGTTGCACAGAAAAAATTAAATTACATTTAATTATATTCAATTTATAAGTTAAATTATAAGATGTATTTTGTATTGAATGTTTGATTGTAATATTCAAATGTTAATGTATACTGTTGAATAAAATAAAATAACATTTTGTATTACGTACTTTTTGATATAGAAGCGTGGCCCATCGGTGAGTCATGCCGCCCCACGGAACAAACAGGCATGACCCACCGGTGGGTCATGCCGGCGTCAACGTGTTAATGCAAGCAACTGATTTTCGCCGATCATTAAAATTCCATTATTTAATCCGACCGATTCTTTAAATAATGCGACTTTACATAGCGTGATGATATTTCCCCAAAAAACACGTAAAGCAATAGTTGCGATATAATAGCGTTTAATCGCGCTAGATGATGTTCTTATAAGAACTCACATTTGTGACACTTGTTAAAGGAGAATATAAATCTGCGCAAAGAGAAGAGGAATGAATCACGCATATTTTAGAGTGTGCACCCAGGAGAGGTTATCGCGCCTGGTTTTATATTCCCTTCTCCTCGGACTCTCCAATGTTGATTCTTGGAAGTCGTAAGTCGCCTACGCGCAAGCCTGTTTCGCGATACATAAGCAGCGGCGTGTCTCGACTAAGGTGCATGCCCTCATATAATGGCTGTTTCCAGCCACGGGTGATAATTTGCATGTTTGATAATTTGAGACAAGTCGTAGTTACGAATCTTTCAAATCGCTACTTTTCACCAGAGTGACGTATAGATTCGATTCGTGTTTCTTATCAATGATTCTTATTCACGTAGATGGAAACATTCTAGAGTCATATTTATAGGATGACTTGGAGTCAATTTTAATCTGCTATTTTAGCTTTGAGCGCGTAAAACATAAGTTTATTCTTCATTAAATAGGATATATCAATGTTTAAGTAAATTCCTACGTTAATGACAAAGACTCTTTGTGTCTCTCTTTTGTTAAGAGCGATATAAATAAGCGCAAATCTGAGAAAAAAAAAAAAAGAAAAATAACTGGTCTAGATTTGCATTAAATAATTATGTGCATAATAAACGTGAGAATTTATCAATATAAACGTGTTGTCGCGAATATACACGCAGAATACTTATTCATCGGGGATCATGTAGCGAAAATCAAGCGATTCATACTCTGGAATGTCGCTCGGGAATGTTGCTCGAGACTAGTTTAAGACGTCAAAGACCAGCAATGGTTCATAGTCCGCGCCTCCTTAGTTTCAATCACGATAACATCTATCGCGATCGGTTACCATCGACAAATACAATTGATGATTAAAGTTGATCAATACCGGATATATCAATAGGCTTCGATAAGATTATTTAATTATTGATTATTTATTAATTACTTGATTATTTAACAATTTTTTTTTTTTTGCTTCCATAATCTTTTTTTTTTTCAATATTGCTGTAAAATATAAATTTTATTGCTGCTTCCATGTTTAATATCTAAATCGTCGTTTTGCAATCGATTCTTTTGAGATTTCCTCCGTTGAAAAATTACAAATTTATTAATTATAACGCGACGTAAGTTCGAGCGAAATTAATAAGAATGCAAATGCTATAAATAAATTATTTACTCCAGCGAAAATAATGATGGGAAAAATTACGGAGCTACTTGGAAGTATAGTATAAAATTGTTTCAAGACCGATTCATCACCGTCAGATATTCCGCAGACGCACGACGCGATGACGTAAATGCGGCGAATATGTATCTAGTAATAGATGTGCATATATATATATACAATAGTATCTTAAATTATCTTACCAATACGATCGTACGTAAAATTCATGTCACGTGCTTATTGAGCTTGCACGACGACGAATGTTTCTTAAATTGTGCCAATTTCGCGGCGCAACCTTCTAATTTCGTTTCCTCTCCGAATGCGTTGCGCGTTCCGAGGGCAATCAACCGTATAAGCGCTCCTAAAAATTCCCGCTCTCAGCGGCTATGAGGAGAATATTTTCGCACCGCGTTGTTTTTCTCGGTTGAATTTCCGAGAACTGAATCCCTCGACCGCTATCACATGCTGCATGTCGACAAGCTCCGCGATACCGTACCGAGATATCTTCACACCACAATCTCTCAACGGCGAGAATGAAGATGAGTCAGTCGTATGTAGTCAAATTAATGTAGACGAACCAGAAAATTCCTCGTAGATACGAGGAAGGCAAGACTTTAGCCTTGCGCGTCTAAATATAGAAAGAGTCGCACGCTCGTCGGCCTCTTTTCTCTCTCTCTCGCTCTCTCTCTCTCTCTCCCTCTCTCTCAGGTCGCTTCTGGCCAAAAGACGATCTAATTCGAGGTGGGCGCTCCCTCGATTTAGTAAACGCTATGGGCTTTGAAGGATACGCGCGGAGAAAACCAAGGAAAAAAGAAACTGGAAGCGAAAATAGGAGAATATGGGCGGGAGAGGGAGAAAGGGATCGGAGAACAAGATCGGGCGCATATCCCGCTATAAAAAAAACTGATCGCTCTCGTTACGAAAACAACGGAGCCGATAACATTCCTATGATGCGATGCGCTCGGTCGCTCTCCCTTCCTTCTCTCTCCGCTTTCATCCTTTCTCATCCGCCGAATCGGAGTCGACGAAAACATCGTGCAACGTCCCCGTCTGCTCGATATCGCTGCCGTTATTCCGCGAGCATTCGTCGAGTTGATAGCAAGTCGATGAATAGTAAATTATCGTGTCACGTTTCTTTTATATGCTAGCTTTCAGAGCAGTAAAATGAACGAATAACATGTCGTACGTAATTCTCTTTTATATTTTCGATTTCTGGCGTGCTTGCTTTCTTTCGATTTACATCTCGTGCAGAAGTACCGACGGGAACGATCGGGAGAATGAAGAGGGCAGTAGAGAAGGGGGATGGTTAATGGAAGAGAACACAAACAAAAAAAAAAATGGGAATCCCGCTATCGAATCGTGTTAATTCGGCCGTTTCTATGCCGTTTCTATACCTGGATACTGGATGTGTTTGACGTTCGATAATTATAGTTTACGATTCAGAGCGGGGATTATTTAATCGGAAAATTGTTTGAATCTATTATTTGAATCGGGGATTATTTAATCGACGAGCACTCTGTTTGTTTCATCTATGCTTTTCTCCCGAGGCGATATTCGCGACTGTTTTTTAAATAAAAATTTATATATTATATTTATATGTATGCATGTAAATATATGCATATATGTATATAAATAAGCAATCCTTATTCCTGTGGGGATTTATGCAAATATGCCGACCCTAGATTCGCTTGGTCTAACCGACTTAATGGAAAGTACGTTATTGACGATGCGAGGAGAGCCATCGAGGTCGCGAGCAAAAGAGAGAAAGAGAAAGAAGATGACCCAGGGAGACCCGGAATCGAAGGGCCAGGAAGGTTGATGTAATTAAGGTGTGTCAGCTCGAATATTAAGTAGCTCTTTAGCGTGAGCGAAGACATCTCGTGACATTATTTAATGATTTCCGCTCGAAGGAGACTAACCGACTTATAAAGGCTTGAGCGAATGTGTATCTTATTCACAATGCAAGCAAATAATGCATTTATATCTAAAGTCCGATGCAACTACATACTACATACAAGACAAAACGCAATCAAGTGCATTGACGTGTGGAATCTCGTGTATAAACCAAGTTATAAACGTATCTTTATGATCGTATCGGCATAGTTTATATACAATTTTGCGGTTTGAGGGAGACGTTAAATTTTTCAACTCGCGAAGCATCCGGCTACCTGACCTGATAAAATTAGATTTCCCGTCTCGGTGCGTTACGAGGTCGTAGCAGACATTTTGATCGCGACCCGAAGATCGCCTTGAGATTGAAGAAAGAGGGTTGTCTAGACGGTGATTTCCGGCATCGTTCGAAAAAACTTCGTTAGATAGCCTTACACCTGGTTCTGCTGCGGATATTCTCCCGTTAACACTTTTTCTTCCGATTTGCTTGAAGTGCGCGAGCGTGTTAATTATATATATTTTTCCACGGTTACCTGTACCGACGAGTTTAACGAGTTTATCCTCCCGTCGTTATCGAAGAGTGGTTTTCCTTTTAGACCGAGGTCGAAGGAAAGGCGCGAGGCGTCGTTATTTTTAGAGCATCGGCATATCCTATGGGCATATTTTGCCCAGAGGCCGGCCTCGAATCGTCCAAGTTTGGTAGCACAATAGCGCGTATCGCCAGGAGGTCGGTTCGTCGTGTGGCGCCATGCCAATGACTTCCGGCTTTTGATGAAATGTAAGCCGGAGCCGCAAGCACGAGAAAATGATGAGCATTACATTATGGTTGCCTATTTATAAGTTCACGCCGCCCTATATATTTTCACTCTCGTTATTTTTCGCTCTCCCGTTAATATCGTGATTAAAAAAATTATATCGGTAATTAAAAAAAGACGATACGTTTTGCATGTCTGCTTAAATAACACAGATCGCTTTATTAATAAACTACGCGCGATTGATCGTACAATCTTATCGTACATCTTGTCGTAGTTGATATTATTGGCCTTGATATTATATCGCCAATTCTTTTTTCGAGGAAATATCTCGGCGGCACACAAACGAAAATCTTGGCCGAATTATCGATCGCGGAACAATGCGTCTATGTATAGAAGAGAAGCATAGAAAACCGTTTCGTCAGTTTCCATCGATGGACCGGTGCATACTTTCATCATATCGGCGCGATTATGGAAGCTAGAAATTCTACAATGATCCGAATACATTCGATGTCCGATCGTCTAGATTTATACGCACAGCTTTTACCATCCATATGAAATATGATTGAAAATGTTGACTAGTGCTTCGTTCATTCCTTCGGGCATAACTGCACGGTCACTTGCCTTTCGTGCCGCGCGTCCTCTCCGCAGCTGGTTAGTCGAGGACTTTTGCAACAAAGTGCCGATTGCATGAAACGGACAAGTTTTATGTCGTGGAAAGAACGTTTTATAGCCGAGGAAATATAGCCGCGCGAATAGAAACTCTTATCATTTCATTTTTTGTTGATTGTTAAAAGCGATTGTAAAGTCTCTCCGTCTATTTTCTAATCCGTTAATTTAATTCGTATATATTTAAATTTGTTAAAGTTTACTTTAAAATTTACTTTAATTTGATTCAAATTTAATTCCTTACATTTCATTATTTATGATGACACTCTTTATGATGACATGATTCGAGTCATGAATCTTTACCGGTCTTACCGTTTGATTTCACTTCTTCGATCGATTTTTATAGCGTCTCATTTTATATTTTGTACCGGTCATCTCTCTCGGTGTGTGTGTGTGTGTGTGTGTGTGTGTATGTATGTGACGCAGGCATTTTCATTTTTTTTCTTTCTCTTTACAATTGATATCCGTACCGCTCGCCTAGCTCGGAGCCGGTTTCGCTGAGAATACAATGCAGCACTGCCATATGCCATGCGATCTCGTTTTGACGTTTATAATCTCTATGGCTCGTCGCCTCGGGTCATTCGCCGTTTACTGTTGTCTAATTTACGCGTAATTTTCAGTTTGATATACAAAAAGATATACCAAAGAATGACCGGTTAAGAGGAAAATGCTCCATTCAACGGACACTTTACTTTATCCTCATCGCAATTACTGCGCTTGCACATTCAATTTATCTATACAATTTACTTAACCGTGAAAAGGAGCGGGGAGAGAGGTGACAATAGACCTCTCTGCGGTCTTGAAATCTATGCTGTCTCGGTCGAGTATTTAACCGTCCCACGCAGAGTGGCGCGCTCCGTTACGGACTGAGGAAGGGGAGGAGGAAGGAGAGGGTATTGCGCTACTCGAGAGCATCTCGTTATGTCTGGGTTGGCTGGCTTTTATTGGGAATACAAAGTAGCAATCAATCGGAGTCAGGAATTGTCGGCCCGCCACGACTACATCGTCAAGTATCGAGCTAAGAACGGGCCGAGGAATGCCATGAGGTAGCATCTCGCTCACGCGCACACGCACACAGCGAGAGAGAGAGAGAGAGAGAGAGAGAGAGAACACACACACACACACACAAAATGATAGTCAACGGTGTGGAAGCGATTCGGCCTTTAGGTGAATGGTTAGCAACCTTGAGAAGAGCGTTCGGAATGCGCCGCTCACTGCAACTTCTTAAGTAAGCTACATCCAGAAGCAACCTTAAGAAGATTCCCCGGGCACCCTTTGTATCGTATATGTTGGCTTGCGTGTAATTGTGTGCGATGACACATACACTCACTCACACACACACACACACACACACACATATATACGCGTTACCACCTTGCGATTTCCTTGCGCGCATCTTGGCGCGTATAATTCCCCGACTCCCTCCTGGGAGTTTCAGCGAAATATGATCGATACGCTTTTCGCTGATTCGTCAACTTCGTTCAAAAGCCGACATCCGAATGTCAGAGGAAAAAAATTTACATTCGGACACATTATTAATCGCCCCGGCGCGTTTATACTCTCGACGGTCAAATTTCTCTGTAATATTTAAGAGGCATGTCATTTTGCTTACATAATTAATCGTACGGTTCAACGCTCGCGAGGAATCGATGGGTCGTGAAATATCTTGAACGCGAATGCACAATTAGCATTGTTGATGCATTTGATTGCACGATCGTCGTTCTTGGCATCCATATTTGCACACTTGGATCGCGTTTAGTCGCTTCTACCTGCTTGTAAAACAACTGTGTATCTGCCAACTCAACGTAACAATTACGACAAAATTATTCATAATTGATAACTGACTGCGATAACGAGTTATAATTGTTATTTTTTTTTTCTTCCGCTGTGATTTGTAAGGTGACTTTATATATGCGCGAGGTTTACGGAGACAAGATAACGCACGAACTAGAAATGTCGTGCGGAGTTTAAGTCACATATACATATGCATATACATACATACATATATATATATATATATATATATATATATATATATATATATATGGTGACATAGTTTCTTCGCATTCTCTTATCGTAATTTTTTTCGCGAAACCCTTCTCTTTCTCTCTCTTCTCGCCTCACAATCGGTGAATTTGATACAAGGTCGGATCGAGGAGGAATGTACAATGATCTACATTGTCGTTCCGCCACGATGCTTTCCGCATCGCGTCTACGCGTTATTATACGCAGATAGTACGCTCGCCCATACGCGTACACCGCAATTCTCGCGCGTATTTCGTTATGAATGAAGCCTTCGCATCTTACCTCACCTCGTCTTGCCACGCCTCGCTTCGCTTCGCTTGGCCACCGTCGACTTGACTACGTTGTTGATTAGTCCCGACACGGCACGACGGGACGCTACACCTTCTACCTGAATGTTTCGCGACCGAGTAATTATCGCGATTCGTCTAATTAATCATGATCCATTGATATTTGACGCGATAGATGCGAGTCTTGATGGTGGAAGTTGCAAGATTCGTTTGGCCGGTTGTTGGGAATACATCACTTTCATAGCAAGTTTACTCGCTGTAGAAAAGAAGGCTGTAATTAAAGTATATAAAATAACAATTCTAAACATTTCTTTGTTCAATTCTGATTAAAAAAAGAACTACTTACAATGAGATTATTAACGCGGTCTCCATTCACTTCGCGTAAATTGCATACGCTCCATGTTGACTAATAATTTTGCTTATAATATGCCTTATTATTTATAAAATCGTAAAAACGATTAGTCAAGAAAAAAGTGTATAACATTCATTTTGTTCTAAGGAAGAAAATCAAATAAAAACACAAATAATTTATGATTTTCATAAATAGAAAGAAAAAGACTTATGTATAATAACCGTGATAATTCGATAGATATACATATGTAAGTAAATTTTGTATACTCATATATATTTTTTATACTTTATTCTTTTAATAAATAATTATCATATAATGAATAATGAATAAATATCATTGCCCGATTATACATTATCAAAACGATTGTAATCAAATACTTGTAGATTGACGCGACAATAAACGGAACAACAATTAATATTTGAAGCTTGAGACAAAAGAATATCCAATAAACAGATCGTTATATCATTTGATGCGATAACTGCTCTGTACATGACATTCAGGAATCAATTCAGGTCATCAATATATAATTATACAAAATATAGATATTATTATATTTAATAGCGAAAATATCAAATGTCCTAAGCGAAAAGTTCAACATAATGGAATGATGTTAAAGAAGAATGAGAACGGCATTATCAATTGACATGACACTTATATGAAACTTGCACGACGAATGACAAATGTTTATTGGCGATAATATTGTCGCGACAACATCTGTCAACGTTTGCATTTGAATTTCTTTGAATATATTTGTTGTTGTTGCCAACTCACATTGCGAAACACGCATGTCAAATCAGAGTGGAAGTGATGGTTCTACAAGTTTTCGACAAATATACAATATGCAACATTAATAGTCTGTGAAAGAAAATAATTTTGCATAAATTTATACAGAGTGTTTCTAAATAAGTGTGAAAAATTTTAGGAGATGAGTCTTTGTCAAAATTTAAAGGTGATCTTTCATAAATATATATACTCTTATATTCCTCCATAAGGAGTTACATTCCTTCAAAGGAGGGGGTGATAATTAAGTTTTTTTTTTTTAAATTATAATTTTGTGTTAATATATAACATAATCATATTTATCTGTTGTTTTTGTTTCATTTTTTTTTTTTTTTTCAACATTTACTATAATTTTATTTTGTTTGCTTTTTTTATTCTAAAATTCAATTTCTCTTAAATCGAAACCTATGCCATTTAGCACGGTGCTGTGCGTAACAATGTATTTTTTTGTTCCCTGTTATTTGTAAAAATGTATAAAATCGTGATTTCAGAAGTTTTTAACTTTTCAAGCAAGCATTGTTCGACCCATATTTATCGGAAACTTTTTGTTAAGAATTAAATTTCCTATAAAATTTCAGTCTAGCCGGAACGTTCGAGCCCACCTTGTATATAAAATAATTTATTGCGATTCAATTTTGCTAATCGCTACTACTAGTCACCAGAAATAATGTAATAGTAATGCTATTCTTTACATAACATAATTATATAACATATTTTTATGAATAAACTGATGACGTGGACACATTAGGAAAAAGATATCCTCAAATCGTATCGGGAAGCGTGTTCGCGGGA
Organism: Cataglyphis hispanica; assembly: GCF_021464435.1. Classification (NCBI taxonomy): domain Eukaryota; kingdom Metazoa; phylum Arthropoda; class Insecta; order Hymenoptera; family Formicidae; genus Cataglyphis; species Cataglyphis hispanica. The sequence continues at coordinate 1,925,040 of NC_065960.1, read as the reverse complement.
GAAAAGAGGAAAAAGACATCTCGTTTATCATGAGATTATTCCAGAGAGTTTAGAAAACACACTTACGCAGTTAATCCTTTTATGATAAAGCAATCCTTGTTTTAATAAAGCTATCCTAACGCGATGGTTCGCTCGTGCGTATAATGGTCGGCGTGTCTCCCGTTTATTTCAACAGCAGCTGGCGGGTATTTTTAGCGTCTCTCACGTTGAAATTAAACACGTCGTCTCGACAATCTTCGGTTACGCGCGTTTCCAATGCGACGATTAACGAAGACGAGGGACCGCGGTTTAATGCACCGTATGTTGACGGCGATCGCGTGCCAGACGCGGCGTGGATCCGCCTTTCGAGGCATCCGTACATCACTGTTTCTCAATCTCGATTTTTTACACGATTAATCGATACAAAGCAATCTCACATCTATGAGATGCACCGATATAATCATATTTATCTGCAGATTCACAGTTTTCAAGTTTGTGACATCCGCATCTAAAAATGTTGTGTCGCCTTTGACACAGGATACAAATATCTATACAGTTTTATAAATATATAAATAATACACTGAAAGAATGTAATGATATAATAAATATGTAAATTATAAATATGATGAATGTAATAATATAATGAATATGTAAATTATAAATAACCGTCGACGAGAGATTCAATACATCACGTACTTATCAGTTTGTCATTTGCATTAAAAATCATGTGTTTCAAACTAAAGATGTAAATTAGATGTCTTAAAAATGAAACGTATTGGTATCTTTGTTACAAAGCAAACAGTTTTGCAAATGAATAAATGTATAAATAAATATGAGGAAATGTTATGTAATATGTAAGTAATAAATAAACGACCATCTCGAAATAAGAGATGCAATATAAATACGATGTGTTTAAATTGAGTCGGGTCATACATAGTGTATATCTGTTGCGTCATTAACTCCGTCATGATATGATTTCGTCTCTCCTCTGTTGCAGTGTGCCAAAGTATAGACATAAGAAATAGCGTGGAACAATTCTCAAAACTGGATGGATGCCGGGTGGTCGAGGGCTTCGTACAAATTCTCCTGATCGACCGGGCTGAGCAGTCGGCTTATGCCAACATCAGTTTTCCCGATCTCGTCGAAATCACTGGATACCTTATTTTATATAGGTACAGTTTTTTTTTTTTATCGCAACTATTTGAAAGACGAAGGATTGTCTTTTCCTAAGTTAAATCAAATTTACGGACTACTTTCCATCCGCGTAAATTCATCCTTGATCTCGCTCGCTCGTGTTTCCAGAGTAAGCGGATTAAGGAGCGTCGGTCGTCTGTTTCCCAACTTGACGGTCATTCGCGGACATTCTCTTTTCATTAACTATGCCCTCGTGGCATTCGAGATGATGCATCTTCAGGAAATCGGTCTTCACTCTCTGACCAACATCCTACGCGGATCCGTGCGATTTGAGAAGAATCCGACGCTCTGTTACGTCGATACCATCGACTGGGACATCATCGCTAAAGCTGGCAAAGGAGAGCACGTCATATCGGTAAGCTCCTTTTTTTATCTGTGACGTAACGCCTGAACTAGAACATGGAATTCTTTATGTAGGAAATCGACGGTTTAAATGAATCTATTTAAACCCAGGAATAATGCTTCTATTTTTCGCTCAACATGAATCCGATTTTACTCTATATTTTACGCTCTGTATTTGCACGAGTGAACGAGTTGACCGACATTTAGCGAGAGTTTAAATCGCGCGACGCGGTATATGGTCCATGGATGGCCCACCAATCGTCCGTCGTTTAGATTTATTTCGAAAGAATTACGCGCGACTATATTTTTCCACCACGATATTTCGATTCCGCGCGGATGTAATATCTATCGTATGGGCGCGATTCGACACGCTTCGCGGCGCGAAGCGATGCGGCGCGATATCTCTTGTCGGCGAATTGTTGAGAAGCAAGAAATCCGAAACGGAAGCGGATGAGAATTACTTCTTCATTCACTTCTTACAACGTGTTGTGGAAACGCGAGTTAACCAAGTTACGACGCGATGCTTCGCTATGAACATGAATATACAGGGTGTCCCATATAAACAGGATATACTATCGTATCGGTGTTACCGTATTCCTCGTAAAAAATAAGCATTTATTTCCTTTGGAAAAATAATCAGAAATATTTTCGAGATATCTCATTTTTTAATATGTGTATATATATGTATATATGTATAATACAGTGCTCTTGCTGTTTCTCGATTCTTCGTGTAAATAATTCTACGTGCAAAAATTTTTTAGTAATTATGTTATAATTACTAAAAATATGTTATAATTAGATTTGATATATTTACATATTTATAATGTACTTTTAACGAAGAAATTTTATCCGAGTCGACATAAAACAAATTCCCTTAGTGAATGTGGTTTCTGATTCTGATGTAAACAAAATAGTTGCAGTTTTTTATTTCTTCTTATCACATATTCCTGTGCTTAATTATCCTCTGCGAATACTCTGCAAATAATATTTTGAGTTTTGCAATAAGAATGATATGGAAAATGAGATATCTCGAAAACGATATATTTTTGATGAATGTTGACAAAGAAAAATGTATGTAGGTAGAATCCTATCTACATCAGACATCCCGTGTATTTTCCAAAGTGATTAAATCATTATATTGTACTGCAGTAAAGCCATGTAACGAGTGCATATCTACGATCAAATTACATGCAAATAATTTGATAAGAATTTCGATTGTTTCCAAGTTTTTTTTTTTTTTTTCATTTTATTTACCTTGAAATAATTAAGAGTTCGTGCACTTTGATTTTCGATTAGTCTTTGTATACACGTCCAAACATATTATCATAAGAAACGACAGTGGCATGGATAAAATACGAATCTTTCGCAATGTGTTTTTCGACCTCCGTATCGCCGACAGAATCCTGATTTCTCTCTACGCGTACTTAATTCCGTGCACAACAGCGAAGGAATTTTTCAAGCTCTACTTAAAAAAAAAAAAATTAACACATCTTAATTTTTTTCTCGAGAGGGAAACAAAATATTACATTTTTTAATTAGTTTTTATATCATCATTCGAAAAGAATCTTTATAGAGAAAGATGGAGTATGGAAACAATAATGGCACGAAAGTGATTAGATTTCGATAATATGTGTAAAAAAGAAAAAAAGATAATGCATTCTGCGCTGAATATTCCGGGATACTTTTCGAGTTGATGCAAGAATTAAAAACTTTATAGCTTCTATAGTTACGAGCATTCTTGCTTTTACAACATTATTATGTTTGAAAACTTTTCGCAATTGCGTATCGAGTATGCGAGAAATATCGGGAGAGCGTTGGAAATAAATGTTAAAACTAAATCTCGAGGGAAATCACTATGGAAATTACGTGAGAATAGGCGAATAAATTGCTGTCAGTGAACTCGGTGTAATTTGTTTGCAGGGCAACAAGATAACAAATGGTTGTCCAGTGTGCGAGAAAAGTTGCCCATCAAGGCAGACGAAACCCGACGAGACCCTGTGCTGGAATCGACAACACTGCCAACGAGGTAATTTATTATTATATTATAAGTTATTATATTATTATATTATTGCGATTAACAATAAATGATTTTATTTGCAATGTATTTTCGTCGTATATGATCTCTATTGAATCATTGCAATCGAAATTGCAAACATTGCAGAAACAATAAATTTATTTTCATTTCTTTTTATTTGAATTCTGATTAGAATCCTATTTAAATCCGATGTATATATCGATTTTTTTAAAATCTTGTCTATGTTTGATTAGAAAAAAATTTTTCAAAGCCAATAATTCCTTCTTATAATTTAGTATGTAATTAATGAGAGAGAGAAGCGAAATTAGATATAGCAGCTTCTGATTTTTAAAATGTGAAATAATTTATATCCGCAGTATGCGATGCAAAGTGCGGGGACAACGCTTGCGATATCGATACGGGAGAGTGCTGTCATTCGTCGTGTCTGGGTGGATGCACGGGACCGACGGTCAACGATTGTACTGTCTGCAGGAATGTGATGATCGACGGCAAGGGATGCCAGAACCGTTGTCCGAACGGCAGTTATGAGTTCATGAATCGACGTTGCGTCAGCGAGCAGGAATGCCGGCTAATGCCGAAGCCGCGCGAAGCATTGGACACCACCATCAAGTTGAATCCGTACAAGCCGTTTAATGGCACCTGCGTGATGGAATGCCCAGCCGGCTTCATGGAGAGCGAAGAGAACGATAAGAATTTGTCCTGCCGGCAGTGCGAGGGCCCATGTTTGAAGGAATGTTCCGGCGCGAACGTGGATAGCATCGCGTCGGCGCAAAAGTTACGCGGATGCACGCATATCGCGGGTAGCCTCGAGATACAGATACGCGGCGGCAAGAACATTGTAAAGGAGCTCGAGGACAATTTGAGTACAATCGAGGAGATAGACGGCTATCTGAAGGTCATTCGTAGCTTCCCGCTGATATCCCTCAACTTTTTGAAGAATCTGCGCGTGATACGCGGCAATACGCTCGAGAACAATAAGTACAGCCTCGCGGTGCTCGACAATCAGAATCTTCAGGAGCTCTGGGACTGGAGCACGCATCCAAACATCACCATCATGTCCTCGGCAGGCTCTCCTAAAGTCTTTTTTCATTTCAATCCGAAATTGTGCATGTACAAAATCGACATGCTGCGAGATAAGGCGAAATTGGACAATTTCACCGAGCACGATGTGGCGATCAACAGCAATGGAGACAAGGTCGCGTGCAATGTCACCGAGTTGAGGACCAAGGTCACGAAGAAGACATCTAGGGGTGCCATTATCGAGTGGGAACCCTTTTTGCATCACGACTACCGTTCCCTCTTGGGTTACGTTGTTTATTTCATTGAAGCGCCATATCAAAACGTGACGATGTACGACGGCCGTGATGCTTGCGGTGGCGATGGTTGGCGAGTGGAGGACGTCTCCGCCGAGAGCGCAACGTCACAGTCTCATAACGGCACGCAGCAATCGTATTTAGCTCACATACTCACTCTATTGAAACCATATACTCAATACGCTTACTACGTAAAGACTTACACCATAGCCACCGAGGAATCGGGTGCGCAAAGCAAGGTCATGTACTTTACGACACTGCCAGACGCACCTAGCTCACCTAGGGCTCTGTCGATCTGGAGTAATTCAAGCAGCGAATTGGTTATGTCTTGGTTTCCTCCACTTCATAAAAACGGGAATTTGACGCATTATCGGATCGTCGGTCGTTGGGAGCCGGATGATCCGAATTTCATCGATCAGAGAAACTACTGCGACGAACGTAATTCAAAAGCTACTCTATTCGTTTTGATATAGTGATGTAGCGTATGGGAAATCCTATAAAAAAGTCAAATATATTGTACAATGTGTTTTATAGTTAACTGATCAAATTTTATCAATATATTCTATTAAAAGAAACTAAAAAGATACTTTATAAATAGTGGACCGAAAATATTCTATTATGATCAATATCGCATTAAAAAATACATTAAAAAATTTAGTTCAGTGAATGACAAACTAATCTCGATAAATTCTTGTCACGAATTGATTCTTATGATACATTTTTGCTTTTATCGCAGATAAAAAGTTCTTTGCGCTGCATACAAAAAATTATTTTTATTTTTTACAGCTATGTCGTTGCCCGAGAAGAAACCAATGTCTGTCATAGCGGAGGAAGAAAGGAAACGTGCCGAGGAAGAGAAGGAATTGGTGAAATCACCCGAGACTGCTTCGTGTGGCTGTGCAGATCGAGAAACGACGGATCAATCGATGCGTGAAAAGGAAGTTTCCAGTTCGATCGCCTTCGAGAATGCGTTGCACAATCAGGTTTATATAAAACGAATAAATGCGCGTAGAAGACGCGATGTCACGAGCGAAAAGTCGATAGCGGAATTAGCCAAAGATTCTTCTAGTCACGATCAACAGGTAAGATTAACAAAATTTTAAATTTACTTTCAAAATCTTGATTTGAGTTTATTGTTAATTATATAAATAAATATAAAAATATAATGAAATAAATTTTATGCATTAAATTTATATTTGGTAAAAGCATTTTTTGAAAACTATTTATATGATACGAAATATTACTATATCTCATACTATAAACTGATAAAAGTTAATAAAATTTAGTAAAAATAGCAGTAGAAATATCAATAGAAAGTAAATCAGGAAATAATATATAATTGTTTACATTGTACATTTTTGTATGTTTAGGACAAGGAGAATACTAATGATAAAATGGAGAATGGCACGTACATAATATTCGAGCGATTGATACCAAGTACAAATCTTAGTGTTGTGATGAAAAATCTGCGGCACTTCGCCGCGTACAACATCGAGGTTCAAGCTTGCAGAGAACGAGTTGAGAACGAGGATGTATTGAAGAAGAACAATTGCTCAACGAAGAGCATGAAAACTTATCGTACATTAGCTATGGAGAGCGCGGATAATATTCCACCAAACACTTTCAAGCTAAGTATTTCTGGCGGAAATAACAGTCTCACTATGGTTACGTTATATTGGGACGAGCCGCTTCAACCCAATGGCCTAATCGTCACGTACCAGATAGAGTACAAAAGAGTAGATATAAAAAATGTGAGTAACGTATCTTTTAGTTGTTATTATGACCTAAATAAAAATGTTACAAGCGACAAATATATATTGAGAGAGACAGAGAGGAGATAATTTAATTTAAAAGAGTTTCTTTTGTATGAAAATTTCTAATTATAATTTACAAAATGACATATATGTATTCGCATATATGTTGCTGTCATCTAAATCATAATACAATCTTTCTTTCCTGTATTGTACAGATAAAAACAACGGTGGTGTGCATCACAAGACGCGATTTTGCCAACGCAGGTAATTCGTATATCTTGAAAGACCTTCCTGCTGGGAATTACTCTGTGAAAGTTCGAGCTACCAGTTTAGCTGGCTACGGCGCGTACACCGAAGTGAAATATTTTTATATAGAAGAATACGGCGTGCTGAATACATTCTGGATTTTCTTCTCGTTAATACTGGCTCTTGTTGTGCTACCGAGTTCTCTTCTCGTATTTTACATATTTAAAAAGAAATCGTTGCAGAATACATCTAGTATGAAAATTATTGCGACGGTGAACCCAGAATACGTGAGCACAGGTTACGTGCCGGACAAATGGGAAATGCCCCGAAAGAAAATACAGTTAATACGTGAACTAGGGAATGGTTCTTTTGGCATGGTATACGAGGGATTAGCCAAAGATGTCATCAAAGATGAACCGGAAGTTCGATGCGCTGTGAAAACTGTAAACGAAAACGCAACCGATCGTGAACGGATAGAATTTCTTAACGAAGCTTCCGTCATGAAGTAAGAAGGGATTAATTGCTTCCTTAATTGAATGTATTATTATCTTTTTTAACTTACTTGATTTATATCTTTCTCTGTTGAAGGGCTTTCAATACTCACCATGTAGTCAAATTGCTGGGTGTAGTGTCGCAAGGCCAACCTCCGTTGGTAGTTATGGAATTGATGGTGAACGGTGATCTAAAAACATATTTAAGGAGTCACCGACCGGATGTTTGCGAACACTCTAAACAACCACCCACATTGAGAGATATCTTACAAATGGCAGTCGAAATTGCGGATGGCATGTCTTATCTTGCAGCGAAGAAATTTGTTCACAGAGATCTGGCTGCTCGTAATTGCATGGTAGCCGAAGATCTTACTGTGAAGATCGGTGACTTTGGCATGACAAGGGATATATATGAAACTGATTACTATAGAAAAGGATCCAAAGGGCTGTTGCCTGTTAGATGGATGGCGCCAGAAAGTTTAAAAGATGGTGTATTTACCAGTTTCTCCGACGTTTGGAGCTACGGAGTTGTTCTATGGGAAATGGTGACATTAGCTTCGCAACCATATCAAGGCTTATCAAATGATCAGGTGAGTACGAATTCTCTTATCTTAAAATCTTTACTTATTAGATACATTTTTCTAAATTATTATGTTTTAGGTACTGCGTTATGTAATTGAAGGAGGGGTTATGGAACGACCAGAAAATTGTCCCGATTCATTATATAGTTTGATGAGGCGTACCTGGAATCATAGAGCCACAAGAAGACCTACCTTTATAGACATTGAGACGCTGTTATTGCAAGAAGTTCATATAGAAGACTTTGAGAATGTTAGCTTTTACCATAGTCCAGAGGGGATCGAAGCTCGAAATCAAAATATTTCACATTCACCGCAAAATGACCAGTAAGAATAGCTTAATCTTGCAAAATCATTTAACAATTTGCTTTGTTACATATTGAAATATAATTGTAAATATATATATATATATATATATATATATATATATATATATATATAATTTTATTAATTTTTTAAACAGAGATTTAGAAATGGTTGCTCTACAAAACTTGCGGGATGAAGAAATTGAGAGAGGAGAAGATTCGCCATTGCGTCAAGATTTTGGTGACTTTGCAAGTTTTGAACCTTGCAGTATTAAAAATAACTTGAGTCCTCGATATGGAACGGATTCTTACGGTGAAACATCTACTTCCAATTTTCATGATATGAATTCTTCAAAAGTACCTAAAGCTGGGTTCGATGAATTTGTCTCTGGAGATTCGCTCGTATCTAGTAAGGATACATTGAATTCGCCTTTCGTGGAAGGCAGCCTTAAATCAGTCAGAAGCTCGCCTTTTATATATAAGAAAAGTACATCCCGCAGTAACGTAAGTCAAGGTTCCCTAGCAAAGTCTGGGAGTCCGCAAAGTTTAGTCAAGCGAAATTTTCTTGATAGTCCAAATCTGACTAAGTCTCGGGGCGATCCTGACTACGAAAATCGGAGTCCCGAAACCGTGTCAGCTATCGAAAAGAGGGAGATTACTTCATCGCACATAGAATTTCCATTTGTGGATGTTATGAACATTCAGATTAACGGTGGTAAGAAAGAGAGCAAATGCACGAACGAATATGCGAACAAATCGGGAACATTGAATAATGGTTACATCGGTAACACGACTACGTAGCTTCAATAATATCCCTCGACGCTATCAGCATCCGACGCTAAACAAATCACATATGACAAATATGCGCAATTATATCCTTGGTGAGTATTTCAGCAAAAAGGCAGTGTCTGTGCCAAATTTATGAGCGTACTTTTGAAAGAATCGCATTGAGCAGCGTTTTATATACACGAGAAAAAGATGCTAGTATGTTCTAGAATAACGGAAGTTATAAGTCTATATTTTAAATGTTTAGATATGTAACTAAGAACAGGTCCTAAATGCAGATAAGTGGAGTTTTCTTATACGGGTGTTACCATGTCTTAATTCCGTCTCTCTAAATATAATTAATATTGCTACGCATGTACAGCTAATTACATATATACATATATATATATATATATATATATATAATTTGTTACGCTGCAATGCATGTTGGAAATGGGCAGCGAATATATTTATACCAGATACTGTCTTTTTGAAGTTATCGCTGTAGTGTATGTTAATATAAAAAAATTTAGCTTATTAAAGACACCGTTATTATAAAGTTACAGCTGCGATTTAAAAGCCAGAAACCGTCTCTTCTTGAAATTGGGCCATATATTATTGAGAAACACAGATATATGCGGTTATCAACATGATTTGCTAACAAGCATGTGACAGTCTTTCTCTCTCTCTCTCTCTCTCTCTCTCTCTCTCTCTCTCTCTCTCTTTCCTCATTAACTATCTAGCATGTAAATGTATGTTCAAAGAATTAAACAGGATAATTATTTATATTATAGATTTTCTGTTTAATCTTCAAAGTCGCAAAGTATACTATTTCCATTGTAAGTAATATATTTATACATCAGTTTATTTTTCTGAATTTATGAGAATATAAAATATAATATAAACTAAAATGACAAAAATATTTTATTCACAGTAAAGGGATCACATTTTATAAATTTTGTGAATTACGCTTAGACGCCACTTTGCACGATTTTAGGCTTCGAACTCGTATATAGCAATAGATTCGATATTTATTGGAAAGTATATGCATAGAAAAAGTGATTCAGAATAAGAATCGATTTGGCAAATATATATTACATCTCATTCCTCTAATTTATAAATTTCTATTATATTTATGTATTCTACGTTTTAATGTTTTTGACTTTATTGTATCAGTTGATGTAATAATTTTGAATCCATCAATTTCTCTAATTATAGTAGGAGAATTAGAGTAAAGATCTTTCCAAATTGGAAGTAATTTTCAATAGCAAATGTTTAATTGGTTTTGTGATATGATTTGTAAAGAGTTTGTAGTCGATTAGAATTACTTTAATCTGTTACAATTATGGCAAAATTTTAGAGGAAAACAATTAATGCATTTAAGTTTTTGTATATTCGGTATAAATATTATTATATTTAAGTATTTTTTAAAACTGTCATGATGAAATGTTATGCTAATGATATTATTTTTAAGTGAACGACGTTCTCGTTTCTCATTCAGTATATCTAAACAATCTAGCGAATGTAGAAATTCAGAGAAGTATGAAACAAAATGCACTGTACGTTTGAGAAATTTCAGAGTCCATCAAATCACATCGTACTTGACAATGCAAAAGAAATCTATTTATCTATTTCGATGTAACTTTCACCGAATTTAAACCATTTGAATAGCAAGAGGTCAATAAGTACTTTGTCGAAATATCTTTTGTATCGTCATTGTGCTTCATTTTCCAAAATTTTTCCAATGTATCCTGTATATATGACATAGTATATGATTTTGTGTCTATGTGCAAGTACGTGAACTGTTCTATTTCGTGGAGCTGATGCATGAAATTCTCCGCATTGCCTCCGTTTTATCTTCCAAGAAGCGCATTTCATTACCCATATAGATTACTATCTCGATATTCCGTAAAAAGCTTCATCGTGCAATTTTATAGTCATGAGTCTACCAGAGAGTCTCCATATATCTCGTGCAATAGGATCATTTACGCCATTTATGCTCCATAAATAGCATTAGCGGCAAGCACCAACTTACAGAATACCGTTGTTTCTGCGTCGCTCCACGAAATAAACTACGAAATTCCGATGTACACCATACTTTTTAATTAGAGACGAGAGAACATTGACTGTCCTAGTGAGCCCAATGAGAAACAAGATTGATGACGGACGAGAAGATTGAACCCGTGTAATCATTATTGCAATCGCAAGATAAATACTAGCGAACGAATCCTAACATGAATGAGCTAAAAAGAAAGAGTTATTATACGAACAACGCAATGCAATGCAGTTGAGTCTATAGACATAACGAGCCTCTAACACAAGACTGATTAGCTAATCCCATTATTACATCCGTAATCTCTCTTAATAAGTTAAAGGGTGCAAGACAAAATGGTAGAAGTTCCACGTCGTTCCATATCTGCAAACATCTTCCTTTTTGTTGGTTTATTTTGTTTATCATTTTTTTTCATCTACTTTAAAGCGTTTTGAAAATTCACTTCGAGATTTATTAATGCGATCCGCGGTTGTTTCGTTCCTTATAACATCGCGCATTTGGTGCATCATTTGTCGCTTTGATTCGGCGGCTTATCGGAGCATATGCATAAAATAGTATACAGGGTATCTCCGAAGCTATTGCATCATTTTTCGTTATAAATTTCCCAACGAATTTGTATATGTGATTTGGATCAATCTTTTTGATATACTCTAAAACAGAGATTTTTCCTTGGAATTATTTAATTATTGGAATTATTTCCAATATTATTCGCGTTATATTTCTAATAAATCGCAAAACAGATTTCTAATAAATAAGACGAACAAGCCTTTAACATCTGTATTTATTATCTTATTTTCCTAAATTTTATTTTATTATTTAAATTTATTTTCTTTCAAATTTTCATGGAAGTTCATTGTTACAAAAAGATTGAATCCAAACTTGTGAAATTTTAAAGAAACATTGCATTAGTTTCAAGATAGCCTGTATACCAATGTTTCTAAAGTACCAGTGATCTAATAACAAGTACCTAATATAAGTGTAACGTTTTATATAATATCACACATTGGATAAAAGTCACGATGTCGCGCAGAGATTGTACGAGCCCAAGATAATACCGGAAATATTAGAGAAAATTTTGCAAAAGGTGCAAATTTTATAGGATTTGTCGTTGATTCAATTTCTCGTTCTCTTTTTTTGAGAGAGGAGGAAGTATTTCTTTCCGCGTGGTCTTTTTTTTGTCAAACGAAAAATTCTGTTTGTTATTAAAACGTAAGCAGTTAGACATTTGTTTTTATCGCCGTTATTGATGCTCTGATCAAGTATACCGATTATACATCTTAATTTTTGATAAACTAATCAAAAATACATTATCGTGTATCTTGAAGTTTTGCACAACGACGAGCTTTTTTTTATCCCTTCGACGATTTTGTTTGACCAATATAGATATAATCTGTTTCTGTTGTTTATAGAGAGCTGGAATTCTTTTCGAAAGCAAAATGTTTCATGCGAACTTTCAGAACGAAAGATGAGAAATAATCAAGATATATACATACAATTAAACTAAATTCTCCCGAAATTAAGGAACACGATTAATGACACAGATAAGCCGATCGGCCGATGTATCGTAATAATAAGCCTCGCTCGTATTCTGAAGTATTTAGTATAATAACGAAATAAACAAGTTAATGCTTAGACCATGTAATATGTAAGTATCATAAGATCGAAATGTTTCCTATATGGCCGCGAGTCTCCGTATATTGTACGAACTGGCGTGCGATCGCTAATTTTAGGCCTACTATAGCGTGATAGTTCTGTAATATATTAGAGTAATCTCCCTGGGGATTAAGGTAATACATAAGTATCTCTGGAGATTGTGTGTAACTATTATATTAAATGCAGAGAGTAAAGTGTGCCTGTCACCGCATATATTGATCGATTTAATGAATGTGCGAATATATATATATATATATATATATATATATATATATATATATATATAACAAAGATTTAAGAATGTGGCCATGAAAAATAGATTAATGTGCATCTACATCAACGATATAGAAAGAATCGAGAAAAATATCGGGTATAACAGATTATCTAATTTTTCGTTTGTCACAAAAATTAAACGAAGTGCTTGACCGATCGTGAATAAGTAAAAGGTTCTCAACCATTGATCTTAGACTGAACAGTAATTACTCATCCTAAACACCGAGAAGCATAGAATATTCCTCTTATAATGATCCGAGTGCGTTTAATTTATTTTTATTTATCCTGTAAGAAGGTGAACGAATTTGGCGCAGTAACAATTCGAGACATTATTAATTAGTTGATATTTGATGCATTTTTTTGCACTTTAGCAAATATACAAATGACTCAATTCTTTTTGCAATTGATATTGCAATTGATACGCCCGTTATATTTTGAAATCATTACCTACATCTCATGTATATAAAACCTGGGAGATATATCGATCTTATTTAAAAAAATATTTTGAGTTTTTACAACGCGCCCAATATTCCGCTATGCTAATTTTTTTCGTACGGATAAATTATTACCATTTATATTTAATAAAAGAATCTTTCACGTATATAATAAAAAAAAATCGCGAGATTTCTTCTCCCATTATATTGCGACAATAACTATTTTAATTAATATTTCATGTGCCGGTTCTATTTAGAACCTTTCCTATTAATCTTTAATTCTGATTCTGTTCAGAATCTGATTCCTTCTGATTCCTATCGCGCACATTATACTATGTTCACACGCAATTAACGGATAAGATCTCTGATACTATATTATATGCTAATATATTATATAAACTATTTATGTTCCGTTATGTTATATTCAGTCCATTTACTATTTTTCATCTTTTGCAAAATAAATTATTCGATTACATAAACTGCTCAATATTAAATTGCTCAAGTTCTGTAACGATCTAACAGTAAGATATTACCATCTAACGTTGAATCCTGACATAAAATGAATAATTATGGATCATACATTATTATATTGCATAAAAATATAGACAATCGCAGATACTTTTTGTTTCGAATTAATTAACGAAATATTTTGTGCTATTTTACATATTTCATACGATTTTATTTTTATACAACAATAAGCCTTCAGTAAATTTAGACCACGTTGTTAAAATAAAAAGACATTCGAAGCTGATTCCAATTTTTAAAAACTTGAACTGTACTGCGCGTGTCGAGTTAATTAGTATAAAATGCACTTGCTCTTTCGATTGCTGTTTAGATTTTTCAGATTTAATAATCCTCATTTCATAATTTACCTCATTTCTGTGGTCGAGCAAGATACCTTTATTTATAAAATTAGTACACATATTGCTCCTATTTTGTAATTAATTATGCTTTTATAAATTGAAATTTATTCTAAGTTATTTGCAAAATTATTACCGTATTTTTTTTCTGTATATATTCTGAAATTGCGTTAAGACGAGCTTTTTTAATTATATGGAAACATAGAATATATATGAAAAGATGTAATATATTCAAGTTTTATCTATACTTATACTTTTTACGATGTATATTAAGAAAATATTCACAAGAGTGCGAACTTGTTTAATCTGTCAATGTTTCATAAGATTGGATGCTTATATGAAAATTTGTTACTACATAATATGATCGTCAGAAAATTCTTGATATATAAAAAACATAATGTACAGTTTATATATATATATATATATATATATATATATATATATATATATATATATTAGATGTTTAGAATAATTATCATTACGTGTAACATTTCTATGAATTTTTTTTGCGCAGATTTTTGAGTTTAATCATTGATACGTATTATTTTACACCTTGACAGTTTATAATTGTCACAGTGATCAATTTGCAGAGATTTAAAAAAACGAGATATTTTTTATACGCGTTGCCGCAAAATCTTTTCATTTTTCATTAGAATTACGCACACTTTAGCATAGATGTAATAGTGTTCAATCGTTCCTACCAAACATCGATTCTATTTTCTTTTTTTTTTTTAAGACTGTTACACGTGGCAGCTGATATTTGCTGTTAATTATAATATATGTTTTTTGTGCCTATCTGCGTAGCTGCCATTCATAGAATATTTAATTATCTAAATAAATACATATATTTTATCGCTTCACGCATAACACACACGCTATATTATAAAGATTTATTTTCAATAATTAGTATACACAACAGAACGACAAGTTGAAGTTTATTTTGTTTGTGTGGAATGATAATAAACAATTATTACTGCCTTACGTCAGATCGCTATAAAATGTACTATTTGGCGTTGACACTCAATGAAAGCTCAAATGATTAATTTGCGAAAATATAGTGAAAAACGAAGTCTCATCTTGTTAATTTACGATCAGCTGTGATACAGATGTGCAAAGAGGATAAATTGGAAACCTTTCATTTCCGCTAGATGCTTATCGCGCACATTGATTCAACCTCTCGATATTTGTAAATAATAGCGCTTCGTTTAATTTTTTAGCAAAAATGCGTAAATTTTATTCGACATATATATATATATATATATATATTTTTTTTATTTTGGGGCTATGAGACGTGTGTGTGCGTGAATGAGTGTGAGAAATTTTGATGAACAAAAGTGTGTTTATAGTACGTTAAAAATAAGACGCATCGATGCATATTACTCAAGATAAGAGGCGTATGCATTTGTACAGAGCAGAACTTTTCGACAAAGATCGCAAATGTGTAAAATACTTGTCGTCTCGTCGTCTTCATCACAAGATTAATACCGAAGAATATCTTAATGTTGATATATCAAGCTCTGTAGAGCGCCGAATGTGTATGCCGGTTCTTTTTGTCAATGATTATAGTCATTAGACACATATTTATCAGTTCTCGATGCAGCGCGTTAATTAATCGCTCTGCAAAAGGGCGAAAGAGGATACTAGATCAAAGAGAGATTAGCCTAATATTCTCTTTAATAATTGTGCGATGAATACACCACCGCAACGATGTGCGAGCCGTGCGCGCGACGAAATGATGTTACGGTCCAGTTTTGAAATGATGCAAATTTTATAACACGCACGCTAGAGAAAGAATTAATTAATATATTTACAAGTAATATTATTTAATGTAAAGCCAGACATTGAAAGTTTAAAAATCGATTTTTACAGGATGGTTTTCGAAACGCCCGGACTCGCGCATTTCAACATTTTTTTCCAAGTTTTATCGCAAAACGACTCGTACATCTTGGCGATTATTTGACAGATGCATTTAAATATTTCGTGCGCCACAAAACGAGAGGCAAACTATTTTCTTAGAGATTCTTTCGAGTGATGAGCACAAATGTTAGTATATTATCCCTCTTGAGTTTACAAAACAAACAGCCACTGCCGTGATAAAAGAGAATCCTCCGAGAGGAGGTAGAAGAGAAAATAAAAACAAAAAAAAAGATACGCTATGAATAAAAGCACCCTCTTCCACCGCTTCGAGATATCAATATCTCGGAATTGAATCCTCGTGAGATATACGTCATTTTTCGTTATTCTCGCTTCTACGCGACGCAACGCGTATCGCGTAATCACTTGTATAAGTTTGCGCGTCGCCGTCATAGCGTCATTGTCGAGAATAATTTCGCGAGCGATTTTCGCTGTACGGTGCGATAATAGCGTAACGAATTATTATAGCGTTTTTTAGCGAGAGCACTAATGCGATTTTAGCGAGGCATTGTTTCTTTCTAGATTGATTAGAGATAATTTTTATTCGGTCAAATATATATATATATATATATATATATATATATATATATATATATATATCGCCCGAATAAATTATATATATATATATATATAATTTTTATATATATATATATATATATATGGCGCGATAAGATGTGACCTCTGTTCTTATTAAAATAAATTACACCCGCGAGTATGTATATGCGAATGTAAACGATAATAAAGCGCGTGATTAGTTGCAGAACAACATGAATCGAGCACGTATCTCGGAGTGACAAGAGCTGGTCCCAAAGGCACCGCGTGCTGCAGATAATCGTAGTTGTAATTTTTAATTTGTAATTTCGTCATCGAGATATAGGAAAACCCTCGGGCAAGGGTATCGATCCCTGTATATCTTACTCCTCTTCCCTCTCTTCGAAGATATTAACGCGTCTCTTGCCCAGGCGATGCTTGACAAATTTAGACGATATCCGATTATCTCATTAAAAATTGTATTTACTATTATATATATAATTATATGATACACACATGCGCGCTGTATGCAGAGGAAGAAACAGATTTTATTTACCAAATACCAGTTTTTTAATAAAAATCTTTTTGTGAAAGAAATATATCGGACTCATTACTTTACGAAAGAATACCATCATATCTCCTCATCGCACAAATCCGATGAGTTTCTTGTAATAAAATTGATAATTGGATACGTATTAATGGTTTGTCGTATACAAATTTACGATAGCATATGTATGTGTATATATAAATAATTAAAACGGTAAAATAATTAATACTACGAGTTATATATTGTTATTGCGATACAAATAATAACTCGTATTAATTAGTTTACCGTTTTAATTATTTATTTATGCTACTGTAAATTTGCGCATCCAACCAGATTTGCTATTAAAATTGTCTGTTTTTAATTAGAAGGAGCTGCTTCAAGTGAACGGTCATACAAATCGACGATCCATAACATAAGAAGATAACATAATCGCAAATAATCGCATTCGATACGATAATTCGTCCTTCATAGTTTCATGATAATTTGACTCGACATAACTTGGCAAAAGAGGATGACATTTAATTTCTTGATTAACTCCATGTAATCGAGACGTTCCACTTTCACGATGAACTGCAAGTGCTTTTATGCAGTATGAGAAATCGATTATACTATTATATCTCCATTTTTGTCTTGCTCGTGATATTACAACCGATTTCTCACGCGAAGCGCGTCAACGATACTCGCAGGTATTGACAGTACGTGATTTTTTTTAAACCACTTCTGCAGTATTTGTCTTTTTACGCACGATCGTTTGTGGATTCGACGATTTTTTCCCCTTGTTTCTATCATCCTCTTCGCAGATAAAATATTCGATAGATTTTACGTCGCTTAGGAGATTATATCTTTCCAGAGCGAAACGAGAGGCATCCGTTGCTGAAGAAGTGTCACAACCGCGAGAAAACGCCAACTATGAAAGAGAGGTAAACTCGGAGCGCGAGGAAAGGAGTAATGATGATCTTGAAAAGGACGATCAACAAGAGAAATGTAAGATCTCGAAGGAATCCGCGAATTTCAACGTCCAAGAAACAAACGCCGAGAAATCTATCGCCAGTCCTATAGCCAGTCGGCTGAATTTGAACGAAGAATCGGATTATGCGGAGGAAGAGGCGGGTGAAGAGACAGCGAAACAAGAAAGCGATAAAGACGTAGAGACGAGTGATCTGAAGCGTTTAACCCGTGACATCAATGTCGAGAAATATACGGATCAGGATGAGAGATCGAATCTGTACGACGATTACGAGACGAAGGAAGTCGCGAAGCGTGGCGTTCTGGATGGTCCAGCGGATTACGAGGAAGTGGAGGACGATTCACCTGGGACATTGGAAAATACAGTCGCGTTAAAGGAACGAGATGAAGGAGAAAGAGAGACGCGGGAGAATGATTCTCGGGTGAAGAGAGATCAAGCGCTTTCGGAAACGCTTGATAAATCCGAATCGAGCAATTCAGCGAAGCTAGAAGAATCGAAGCTCGCGGAGAGTCCTTTGACGGACAAACTTTCCCATGCCGAATCATCGAAAAACTTTAATCGACGAGCATCGGCGTCCGACGACTCAGCATGCAAGATGAAAGAACCCGCTGGAACGAACGAGATGATTTCAAAATCGAGCAGTTCCACCGAGAACAAGGAACCGGCGAATATAATTACTTCGTTCAACGAAGACGAGTCGAGCGCGGAATATGGGAAGCGGGTGGAGGAGGAGATTCAACGGAAAATCGATTCGATTAAGGAGGAGATCAAACGTGACATCGAGGTGCAGCGACGAATAAAGGATATTGAGAAAAACAACGCCAAGTTCGACGAGTTGCGGGATCAGGAAGAGGACGAGGAGAAACTTGAGGGTGAACCGATCGAAAAGCGCCAGATAAAAAGATCGATACAAGAAATCGTCGCTCCTTCCTCGAAGAGAGACGATAAGAAATGCTGCTTGAAGGGAGAACAACGCGATAAGCTGCAACGTCGGTCCAGCGAGATCGGCAGGCCGGAGACTTTGAAAGAAAGCGAAAAATTGAAAAGACAATCCGCTATTAATCGCGATAAATTTTCCGAAGGACAAGCTCCTTTGAAAGGGCTTTTCAAAAAGAAACGCGAGCGCGTCAGGCAAACTTTCCTAGTAAACAATGATCGGGCAAAGCGAAGAGGTTCGAGAAGTTACACATCGCTATCTGATCGCTCGGCCGCCAGACCGGAAAACGAATTATTGGATATCAATTCTTATCACCATGCGGACGATGGAATGGTAAGGCTCAGCGAAAATCGATAGTAAAACCGAATAATTATTTTCGCGAATCGATTCAGATATACAATAATGCATTATTAAAAGTTAGTATATTAGATTGCACATTTTTTCTTTAAAAATAATCTCAGAATATTTTATACTGGTATAACAAAAAAAAAACGTAACGGTTCTACATAAAAAAAATAAGTCAAAAATTTCATTCTATATTTTCGACTTAAATTTTGTATATAGAATTATATTCATGGGATATACATATATATATATATATATATAAAAAATAAATGACACGAAACTCTATCGCAGCTACAAGCATCTTCGTCCATTGCCGGCGAAGATGAGAGCAACGACGGAGAACAGAGTGCTACAATGGAACGTTCAAATTCCTTGGCGTCTCTCACTGGGAGTTCGCAAGAATTGAGTCCACGTTTAGCGAGAGATTACAAAGAGGCCTTCGGTGGATTGCAGAGTGAGCCTAGCGGTGCTCTCGCTAGATTCAAAAGGATCAAACGCGTACTCGGCGGTCCTGATGCGAAAATTTAAAGTCTCTCATAGGGGATAAAATGAAACGAATCATTCTCTCTTCAGGATATTTCCATGAAATGAAATTATCACGAACAATATAACTTTCCGAATTTTTATCTTCGCGCAGTGAAGAACTAAGTAGGAGTATAAGACATATATAGACTTTTTTTACGAAACGAAATATTTATAGATCTTTACGAGAGAGCAGCATTTGTAATTAGAGAGAGAGAGAGTCTATAGCTTATAATATAGGGTGTAATCACGAGACACTCGGAGAGATTGCGAGTCGATTTAATTAAGTAGCCTAAATGAACGAGATATATATATATATATATATATATATATATATATATATATATATATAAATCCTTGACAAAAGTGGATAACTATGTTATCTACCGCTCTAAATTACTTATAAATTTTTTTCTTTACGCCGGTCGTGTGTATAACACGTCAAAAGATATAAAACGAGTTTTGAATTGCTTCTCTCTTCGGACGCTTCTCTTATACAATCTTAAAATATATTACAAGCTATTTAAAAAACATCTCGCAAAGTAAACAATCTCGCTAACATTGTTTGCGCGCGCGATTGCATACGCTTTGCGTATAACACGCGCGCGCGTATCGTTCCTCCAGTAATTCATTAACTTTATTTCGATAAATTTTAATTTATTAACAGACAATAAAATTCAAATCAATCAATCGATCGTTTCCTTAACTTCCGCGCGCACACAATAGTACATGCTAGAGAAATATTATGTACAATAGTGACTCGTCGATCATCGAAAGGCGTTCGCTTATCAATTATCACCATAGATCAATCTGAGAACCTGAAGAACGCGAGAACACTTTAGAAGCGCAGCGCATATATGTAAGTCGATTGACCAAATAAATATAATAAAAGTTGCGTCAACAAAAAGAAGATATTAATATTTCAGTGTTGTTATAATCGAAAGATTTATTTTGCATGTGACTTTGGAATAGAAAGTTGTCATAAACGTTCGACACACTCTATGAATATTTGTCTCTCTCTTCGCTTTCAAGTCGTATAATAAATTATCATCGATTGTCATAATTCTAAGATGTTAATGCATAACATAATGCAAAGAACGGAGCGATAATATCCATCTTTTTATTTTATAAGAAAAAGTGCGCACATGTAAGCGAATAATCGTCGCGTTCTCCGGGTTCTTTCTTATTGTTAGCGCCAATCGAGATAAAGAGAGAGAGAGAGAGAGGTACCTAGGCAAAAGACACAGACGCTTCGTAGACGTTCAAGATTTAATTAATAAACGTTATTACGATTAAACACGAAGAAGACACATAAATCGTTAATCGTCTTTGTTTTTTTTTTTTCTTGTGCGCTTACATATTATGGACGCCGGAAACAGGGATGTGATGTACGCCAAGTGATGCCCGCACGCCCGTAATATCCCCGAATCATACGCAATCCACCTCTCTTCCGTTCCGTATAATCGTTCTACTTTACAACAATATAAAACAGTTATTTACATCGACGGTTAGGAGGATTCGAAAACGATGAGAATGTCGAGAGAAAACTTAGACGTCTAAAGATTTTGCTCGCCTCAATGAGTGTGCGTGTGGCATGTAAGTGTGAGAATGAGCGTGTACGTCTTTTTCGAGTGGTCTTTTCGCGAGGCATCGTTGCGAACTGAAAGGGAAGAGATGTCCAGGTGACGTGGAAATCGAAACGAGATGGTCCTCGCGAGAGTAAAGTCTACATTTTTCGAACAATCAATGTGTCATCGAATGTATATCGAATGTTATTTGATCACACTTGATTAATTAATCGACTTATATTTAATATCGTGACGTTACTTTATAGAGACGATATTTTTTTTCGAGAGCGCGAATTAACTTTCGTGACGCGCTAAAGGGCATCATGTTTGATTGACCGTTAATTAGATCGGCGTGAGTATCGGTTTTACGACAAAAGGCTCGGGTCGGTGAAACGCTCAGGCACCGATCGACTTTGAGAAAATCTCTTTTTTTTTTACTTGTCAAACTTGTCCGTTGTTATCGAACATTGAAACTTAATTGAGAAATGACGACCGAGATCGAATATATCCACGGAACAAAATCAACGCGCATGAACTTTGATATTTGCAAAAATTTGCTACATCATATGCGCCGAATCAATGTGTATGAAGCGGAAAAATTCCGAGAGATATATTTTTATTGGCGCACATGAACATCGAGATCGCGTAAATACTCTTACGAATGAGACGCGATTGTGAGGTGCAACGTAGATGTTACGCATAACCGACGAGCTACGACAAATAACGTGACGGATTGGCTTGGTATTTAGTGTGTGTCGAAAGAGCTCTTTTCTTTTTTATTTTAAAAAATCGATGTCTGAGAAATGGTGTTCACAATAATATAGTACAACAACGTAACGGTATTACATATAGGTAATATATATATATAATATTTTTATATATTTTATATTTATATAATAATAGGTAAAATTCTTCTTTACCACAATATAACATGGCTATATACAAATATTACAAATTTTTTTCATTTAAAAGCCCTCACGGATCGACGCCGCAGAATCGATCTAGCGCGAGACTTAGGCAGCGATGCTTTTCCAAATTCGCTGCTTACTTTATTTTTTTTAATTGCACGATACAACAGGCTTGTGATTTTGTTAATCTTAAGTCAGTTTCTCCTCCCCTCAATGCGATTAAACAAAGAGAGAAATGAGGAGAGAGAGAGAGAGAGAGAGAGAGAGAGAGAGAGAGAGAGAGAACGTGAGAGAGGGAGAGAAAAAAGTTTTTGTCTTTAGGGTATGTAAAAAAAGAGAATGGATGATATAAGAGAAAAAGGAAGAAGAAACAAAGAAAATTATTGAAAAATTTTAAAAATAAAATTTTAAAGGATGCAGGAAGGGAAACAGAAAGGAGAGACATTATTCCTATTTCACCTTCTAATACGAAATAAGAAATCTATATGAGTATAAATTTACACGTTCATGCAATTGAAGTGCTAGAGGATACTTTGGTCATGCTACATTCTATTATAGTTTTTCATCGATCTTTTTGATTAGATTAAAAAATGCGACTCAATAGATCTCTTCTCATTTTCTATTCTTGAAAAGAAATTCGTCTTTGAAAGATTAATTTGTCAACAAACATAATACAGTCCAAATTGTAAAATATGATAAACACATAAAATATAAAGTCAAATGCGGGATTCGCGTTCCGCCTTCGAATTTCAATTCATCGAAAGATAACTTATATCGATCCGTATTATGCAGATATTAGTTATTTTAATTGCATTTTCTCTCCGACATTCAATATCAAATGTTTGCTGAGAAAACAAAATCAGAATTTATCAGAGGATCTATAAGCGAGAGAAGATGCCTTTCTGAGGGCACTGTGTGCGCGCAGCAATAAGAGAAAGAGAGAGAGAGAGAGAGAGATCATAATGTAAAAATATGTATAGCTCCCTACAATCTCTGAAAGGCCGATAACTCCATATAACTATTACAATTACATTCTCACTCATTAAGATTAATGCGAGCTAAAATGAATGCTGTCGGATCGTATTTGAAAATAATAACTTATCTCATTTCACAATCTCTGATGAAATAATCTGATGAAATACGCAAGTTTAACGCATATAATATGTTTGCGTGATTAGAAAAGCAGCTGTTTTGCCTATCTTTCATTTCGATAAAAAAAATAGTACTTATTTAAATAAACGGGTCACTTAAACTAACTGCGAAATCACATGCAAATGTTGGAAAACCATTTATCTTCATGTTCCTTTTTCTTAATATTGGATTAACACTTCCGAATAATTTTCGTTTGCTTTTTTTCTCACACATTTGATTACATTTTTCACTGAATAAACTCTTCTGAATTTTAATTATGATTTGAATAAAGTCAACTGTAATCGTTCATAACATTTCCTAAAAGTTACAATATCCTTAAACCGAAGAATCAAGTCATAATTAATTTATTTCTAAGCAAATTAAAAAAATAACAATTGTACTAATCGTTTCTACGAAAAAGATATATAAAAGCTGTTAAAAAAAAAATAACTTTTTAAATTCATACAAAAGAAATTTAATATAACAAAACGTGTGCAGAGAAAATTATTTAAAAAATGAAAGAAAAAGATTTTGATATATTTTAATTATTTTCAAATGCACTCGTCGCCTTAATCAAAAATTTTGCAAATCGCGTGATACTAAATTTGCTTAACTGATAGTGCAGCGATTTATCTCATGTGATTCTTTTTCCGTTATGTTTATCGTTGCATACTTTATCCTTTGCTTCTTGAAAGCTTCGAATATCGAAATGCAGTAATGTTTCGCGCGAGATACATATTAAATGTAAGATAATAATAAACCTGTCTTCTCCTTTTCCAGTGATGTCACAAATTAGGATTCTGCGCTTCTCTTTTTTTCTCTGTCGTTTTGATACGATGATAATGACAAATTGACATGAACGATCTTGATTAATATTTAACTTGGTTTAAACCTTACGTTAAACGACCGATAATCATATACATACGTTTATATTGCACGATTATGAGTCAATAGAGCACGATCTTAAAATCTACGACGAATATCTACACGTTTTTGGCACCTCTTGCGTTTGTTTATACGCGGACGAAACTTTGCGAGTAAGAGAGAGAGAGAGAGAGAGAGAGAGAGAGAATTTCAACTACTACGATAAAATTTTTGGATATATCAATGATTTAAAAACTCTCTGGTGGTCACATTAATCACATTTTAAATACGTAAAGATTATCATTAAGTTTCTTTTCCGTCAAGAGAGGTAACACGCTCTTCCCGAACTTTTCCGTTTTGCATAAAAAAGCTCTCGCAGCCACGAAGTGTGCGCTGATAGCGGGAATGTGAGAAAAGAGGGATTCTCTCTCCGTTACACTTCGCTACTTACCAGAACTTTTTTAGCCTCGAAAGAAAATTCCGGACACATTTATCACTCATTGTAGACGGAAGATGATCTATATTTATAAGATATGAATATGTGTGTATACGTGTGTTATTTAGCGATAGCAAATTTACCTATTTCTCATTTTACGTTCGTTCAAATTTCAATCTATTTTTAATGTAAGATGAAATAGATGTGTATATAGAAGTATGCACTCGATTGGCCACCACAGGCTACGCTACTTCTGCATATTCTTGCAGCCAAATCCCGCAATGCTAATTGCCTACATTGTGTCTTTATCTAGAACAAAGAACTTTAAATGTTATCGAGAAAGGTATGATACGCTAATCACATGTACAGACGTAAGAATCGTCTTCTTGATTTCATCGTCGATTATCTTAATCTCGCGTTCGACTAATTATCAAACACACGCGTATAAAGTATAGTATATTACTTTCAAAAAACAATTGACAAAATCGCCGAGGGTACACGCATTATGATATTTCTCTTCCTACTCGTTATATTATCACCGTATTTATTCGCAGCAAATATATTAATAATAGAAATGATAGTTATAAGCGATCTTCAGAAAATGACAAATACAGAAATGATTATCAGTAACAGGATTGTACATCAAGAGAAACATATGGGATAAACCTGTTTCTGAAACTCTTACGCAATCTCCTCGTTGCCTTTGAATTTCTTCGACTTATTGTTAGTCAACTTCAATATCACAGATTCGATATTTATAATTTTCAATGGAAAAAAATGAAGTCTAAAAATCTAAATTAATTCAGTATTGTATCGCGGACACGATATTAAGGGAGAAAGAGGAAAAGTAAAAGGGAAAGAGTTCCCTATAGATAGACTATGTATTGTTAACGTGAATGACGTTTATGATTATAAGCTGTTACTTGTAAAGATGTAATGAGGAAAAGGAAAGAAAAATTTAGATTACTGCTGGCGTATACCGCCAATAGGCATCTCCCTCCTCTCTCACTTCTATGTCTTTATGCATTTTTTTACTTTTTAATACGTTCCTTCGTCGAGGAACATAATTGATCGTAATATTCTCTAAACTTTAAATTGGCCTAAACGGTAGATTACTTCACTATATAATTGCATTATGATAAAAGCATGTATAAATCAGTAAACATTTTCTTTTGTGCTTCTTAGAGACCATACATGATACAATATACAAAGTAGTGTAAAATAAAAAAAGGGTTAATAAAGATTTTTTTTTTTATATTACTTAATCGTCAAGTAACGGTTTATCACGAGTGGGAGACAACTTTTATTGAACACTGACCTGTTTCCAGAAAACATCTCAGATTTTTTTCGTATTGAAATATACTCAAATATATCCATAAAAAAAACAATGCAGATCTTCAAATCTTTATCATGCATAGATCGCGCGATTAAAAAAATGCATGCCATTAAACGAGAAAAAATATTCGTATAAAATCTACATATATATAAATTTATATGGCGTATAAATAAAATTTACTAAAAAATTTATTATTTATACACATATCTTGATACGCTATTGATTCCCTGCAAATTTGTCAGTGCCCAAAAAGTATCCCAATATATGTCAAAGTGTCTTAAGAATTAATCGCGACACCAAGACAGAATTTATTTTATCCTACACAATAGTCGATACGGGAGTATGTATGTATGTATGTGTGTGTGTGTGTGTGTGTGTGTGTGTGTGTGTGTGTGTGTGTGTGTGTGTGTGTGTGTGTGTGTGTGTGTGGTAAATGAGTAAAATCTCTTCCTTTAAAGTCGGTCTAACCTAAAGTGGGCTTCGGCGCTGGAATCCGATATGACCATCGTAGGGTCGGCGAGCATTTGTAGACCGTCCACGTCGATTGGATCGAGGCCCTGCCTGAGGGCGTCGTCCGACGGAAACATTTCCGGGTCAAAATCGCCCATCATCGCCGTACCTAGATCCTTTACGAATTCCGGATTTGTGAGATCGTCTGCACCGGAAAAGTCTGTAACACGGCAGTTATCGAGATGCCACCATCATTTTATCATCGAATTACACACACATTTGAAATTTTTTACGGAATTGACATAAATCGTTATCCTTTCATTTTTTTTTTCGATGAAAGTATAAGCTGCGTTATGTATAAATGTATTAAATATTCTTTACGGATAAAAATCGGCTTTAAAATATTATTGTAAAAAAAAAAAACGCGACGACTTATTCCGAGAATAATGGATAAAAGGAGCAAGATATTTTATGTCTTGTTACGCGGCCGCGTAATTAAAAAACTCATCGCACGTCCACCGCGGGGAATATACCTGTGAGAATGATCGTAGGTGTGTTTGGAGTTTGCGGTGTGAGCTGCTGAGTAGCGGTGGTCGTCGTCGTTACAGGTTGATACGCCATTTGCGGACTCGTGCTGAAGTATCCCGCGTCCCCGCTGCCTAATTCGCCACCGACATTAATCATGTCGTTCTGAAAAGCAAACAACGTGAGAAATTTAATAAATAAATAAAACATGTACGAGCGAAAAAAGAATGCTTTACGGTCTTTTTTTTTCCGAGAGGACATTATAACAGCGATTTTAAGAGACATACCTTGATAGTTTTTCTCACCTGTGCATAATTCGTAGTATGATTTGGTGATCCGATATACGACCCGATCGTGTTCGTCTGCACCGGCGTGTCCATCTGAAGTAGAGAAGAAAAAAGAAAGAAGATTCGTAGATGAGTCTCGTATAATTAAAAAGGTGGAAATTATAGCTGTTACAATCCTAATCTGATTCGTTATTTAACTTTAACGCATTGATTCATCTCGCGTGTACCGTGACGTCCCTTATAAGTGCTTTTTATAGAACGATATCGCGCACGCGGGAGGGAAAATAACGGAAGAGGAATATAAAGGGAGAAATGCAAGTACGATCGAAGCCGGTACGCGCGTTCGCTCCAAGTCTCCGGAAGATCACCGTTATCTTCTTCTCGACTTTGGAATCCATTACGGCATTAGTTACGGATTTCCGGATACTTCGTTTCCGCTTAATAGCCTTTGTCAAATGAAATCCCTTTTTGCTTAGGCGATATCTGGTAAAGAGCTTATTGCTTCGTCCTACATGTATATCCATTACTTCACATTTTCATATGATCGAATTTATTCATATAATATTTATCCCGAGATTTCCGATTCTTCCTTCGAAGAGAGGAAAATGATTTATAAAATTCCGCTGTGATTATACGAAACGATATTATAGATTATAGATAACAATTTCAAACAATCAATAGTTTGTGCGGATAAGGCTGTTTGGCTTCGAACTGATGGTTTTTTTTATGTCTATCGTAAAATATCGGTGTGCTTTTCCTCTATTAAGCCGACGCTATTCGCGTTAATATCAAACGCCACGGTAACGGCCACTTGTGCGTGTAACTGCGTGAGGGAGCGGAAAGAGGGTATCGCGTTAAGGCCCCGCGTCCGTGAAACTGGTCCTTTTAAAGCGCAACACGCACGCGACATATACGCATATTTCGCTATATGTTTATACGTAAGAACGCGTTTCCGGGTCGGTGGGATATCGCGATTATTATTATTATTATTATTAGCCTACAATCTTCTAATGAATATTTTATCAGGAGTCCACGCGATTATAACGCATTTTTCCCGTCCGCGTTACGAACGGCTCATTTAAAATATTCTCTCGACGCGATGTAATGTTTTAAACATCAGAGTATATAATATATGTACATACACGCACGCACATTGAGTATGATATCTCATTGTGATAGTAATATTTTCGCTTAATCCGCGAATATATATTTCATCCTACATCTGATATCTCTCCCTCGTGCAGTGCGACTTTCACGCACGAGAATACATTTGACGCGTGCATATTCAACATCGCTGTATGAAGGCACCGTGAAAGGAACATAGTATTTAAGAATTCGCAATTTTTTTTTATATCGATTAATTAGCGTGTATAAAACAATTAATCATACATTTCTCTTTTTCTCTCTTTTAAGATTTAATAAATAAATTTTAAATGTTAAAAGAGACGATGATTCTCTATGCTCGACCTTTTACATAATTACATGATTACTAATTTTATGACTCGGAGAAGCTTGCTTTTTGCGAGAGCCTTATATAAAAAAAGTATGCAATAATGCCGTGAGTTATTTAGTACTGAACTTGAATAAATAAAAATGTTTCAACTAATGGCGATATTTCACCTCTATCTGCGTGGTCCAGGTGCAACCGAGTTCCATCAGCTGTTGCGCAAATTTCGGCCACTCCTGAATTATGAATGCAGGCAACAGATAAACAGCAAGACTTAAGACATAAGTCTAGAGTCTAGTCTTAATACATAATCAAACATAATTAGCCGTCTTCCTTTTTTCATAATAAAGCTAGTTTCGAGATAAACCTATTCTTAGATACGATACTTTCGGCCGCGATCCTAACTAATTATGATTTATAATTAATGTCATATTATAGATATGTCTCTCTCTCTCTCTCTTTCTCTCCAGTTAATTAAAAAAAAAAAAAAAATGAATCGTAATTTGATGCTTTAAAGAATGGAAGGTTTGGACGGTGTAACTGAGTAGAATATCAAGTGACTCCGAGTAGGAATAATTCATACGAATCTTTCGCTTGGAATAATTCATTGCTTAGCATTAATTATAGCTTTGAAGGTCAAATCGTGGCTGAAGAGGAATAATGTTGGAATTCATGAAACCGATTAGCTTGTAAACGGTGACTCGAAAAACCATAAATTCCGTGAAAAATATTTATTACATTACTGATAAATACATCAGTATTAACTGAAATATGTAAATAAAACATTTATAGTCTTAAATTTAAGATTGTAAAGCCAATGGAACATAATTTTGTAATACCATCTCAAAATTTCAATATTATCAAAATTTATATTTGAATTCGTTTTTTTTTTTCATCCTTGCTATTACGTTAAATAAGTACAAACACCTTAGCGTCAGATACTTACCAGTCCCTTCGACATGCATAAAAAAAGATTGAGCGCCAATTAAGATCGGGTATCCTTTAATTAATCATAATTGATAGATTGTAGTTTTTATAATCATAGTAGTTTTTTATGTAATCAAGATTGCCGCGATAGAATTACAGAGGGGGAATCAGAGAGAATTATATTTTTCAACGTGCTCGTATCTCGTTGCGCGAGCAATCGGAGTGAAAAAAAAAATTCATTACGACAGTCTCCCGATTTGAAAATATCGATTGCCTTTATCAGCAATATGGACACGAAATATGAGTTTTTTTAACGTTACGCTCGTGCGCTCGCGTGTACTTATTACAAGCGTTTATAGCATGCAGAATGCTCTCTCTCCCTCTCTTTGCGGAAGCTTGAATGCAATTATGCGCGCCGCAGCACCGTGTAAAACGTGCAGCACGTGCGTCTTGCATTCCTACCGCGAATATAAGATAGGCGGACAAAGTCTGTAGCTAGTTCTCGTAGACTACACGCGTCGAAAATCTCGGAACGATCGTTTATGAAGACAAGCTGTCTCAGAGAAGACGGGAATTATACGAGTCGGGAAATATAGTACGACCGAAAAAGGGATGATTTTTTTTTTTTTTTCAAAAATAGATCGAAAATATAGACTAAAATTTTATCATACAATGCTTCGTTGTCAAGAAAACTGAAAATTGAAAAATTAAGGGCACACATGTACGCTTTTTTATTTTTGAACGATTTTGTATTATCAAATTTATCTCGAGAGTAGTTATAAAAATATGTAATAAAAAAATAAAATATTCTTTCTATTGAAAAAGTAAAATTTATTTCGTTTATTTTATAGGTATAACTTTTGCAATAACTTGAATTATTTTAAATCATTTTATTAAATGAAAAAATGTATTTTTACATGTATATTTATAATCGAACAATAGGATGTAAAATTTTTAGATATCACATTCAAGCTTAAAAAACGTATTATTAATTTTCCAAATTAATTTTTTCATACAAAAAAATTTTATTCTACATTTTCGATTTATTTTGGTACTTTTCGGTTGTATTACTTGTCCCGATTCATCGAACCTTCCTTATCTATGACAAAGCTTCGATAATAAAGATAATAATGTCGTATGTACAACTGGACCACTGACTGACTATGAATGTCGAATATTCACGATAGTTTAAAAAAGGAAGAAATTCTTCTTTCCTGAATAAGACTGTCAAGCGAGTCAATTTAGATTTTATGAAGCTTAAAAGAGCGCAACTGTCAAATATATACGCTCTATATAAAAATTGAAAAGTTTTCGCGCGGAGATGTTCGTTCACGTGACATCTTTCGCGAACTCAAAGTAGATAAGTCAGTCCCTCTTTAGTCATGCTTAAATAAATAAATCGCTCACATACCATTGTGAATTGTTCGAAATCCTGTTGAAGGGCCGCCGCTTGCGCTTGATTGATGAAATAAGTATTCTGATCGATAGCGTCGGACGTCAAGCTGGGCGGACCCGGATGTCCTGTAGGACTAGGCGGCGCCGATGGATTATTGCTGTAACTTAAAGGACTCCCCTGAAAGGAAATTCACATTGCTCTTAGACTTGTCTCAAAGAACGATACACATTACAACAAGGCTTATCTCGTGAGATTAATGAAATTAAATCATACAGTCTCTTTCATTTATTATTTTTAGAGATTGATGCAATTTATCAATGACTATACTCGAAACTGTTGTTGCAACATGTAATAATCTATCAATAGAGTTTATATGTACGAGATGATCTCTCACTTGAACTGTTAGACTAGGTGACGATTGCGGCGAGGGCCTATTCACCGGCTGCGTAGATCTGTACGATCCCAATGAATTGAGCTGTTGTTGTGATTGTTGCTGCGCCTGTGATGTTTTCTGAATGTCGGGCATTAACAGGAAATGATAAATGATTATTAGCAACAATTACTTCTCAATTTTATTATACGATAATATCAAAAGTAATACGTTATATAACATTTTTCTATACATCTTGAATCGATAATTTTTTTCAAAAAATTAAATAAATAAAAAAATGGAAATAAAAAAACTCAAACTTTTTGACTAACATATAATTACCAGAAAATGTCAAGTATCTAAATATATAAAAAAAAAAACCGTGTATGGAAGATGCGACATATGTATAGATACTGTGTTTAAATACTTTGTAATACAATGCCAAGTATTATTTGCGGATACAAGGAAGGTGGAAATTTTCGAAACGATCGATACTAACTGGACTTTGCGGCGGCACAGGACTGTG
Source organism: Cataglyphis hispanica (assembly GCF_021464435.1). Lineage (NCBI taxonomy): Eukaryota > Metazoa > Arthropoda > Insecta > Hymenoptera > Formicidae > Cataglyphis > Cataglyphis hispanica. The sequence goes on along the minus strand of NC_065960.1, from coordinate 1,892,831 downwards.
CGATTGTTGATAAATGTAGTGGCCGGCAGTCGGGCTGTGAGACGTCGCCGTCGGCGCCGGTTGCTGTGGATAGTTCTGAAGATCCTGTTGCGAAGTACTTGTGCTGTTTTCCAGTGCCACACCCTGCTTCATACCCATCGCTATTAACGATCGATCGTCGCTCTGTCGCCTCTTTCATTTTGCTCTCTCATTCTCTCTCTCTCTCTCTCTCTCTTTCTCTTTTTTTTTCTCGCGCTTTCGCATAACTAGACTCAACTCGGTAGGATGCTACATAGTCGCAGCAGGCTCGCGATAATCGATCTCTACGTCGTTGATTACAGCATCGAACTTGCGGAAGCGGTTCGCCGCGACAAACCGAGTTGTTCTATTAAATTGGTAGCAAACGATTTGGGCACACAATAGTGAATTTCGAAAGGAAGCATTAGATATTCACGAACTCTAGTCGCTTCTGGCGATCCAGGAATGATAACGTTCCGAGCACATACGAGCTGTTTCGAATAACAGAAACTCTAAATGGGGAAAAAGACACGTTCCAAAAAAATATTCTCCGAAAAAGGAATTCGAAAGTCCTCTTTGAGGGAGTTGTTTTCTTAAAGTCTCTATTCTCTCTCGTTCGTCAAAACGTGGCAATATACAGAGCCAATTATGTCGTTATGTTACGACGCAAAAATAAATCATTTACGTAAATGCTACAATGATCTTAGAATTATCTGTGCGCAATGTCTATCTCTTCCTTCTATCAAATTGCAATTATCGCGATACATTATTTTCTGTTTCGCGTTTATTTTAAAACCCGTTGCGTTGGCGAACCGATTATATACGCGTCAGCATACACATGTTTTGATTGTATTTCGATTGTTTATCTGCAAGCTCGGTGCTATAACAAGCAAAAAACAGTAAAAAAACGTCGACAGCTTTTTGAGGGCCGTCGCGCGACTAAGAGGCAGCAACACAAGCGTAATACCATTATATTACATACGTGAGAGCTGGTAAAAACTGGTGTGACTACTAACCTTACACGTGTGAAGAAACCTAGAGTTAACAGGCACTGATAAATGGTTCTGCAAAATAACAAACACAAACAACCACTACAACAAAGGCAAAATAAAAAATAAATAGAAAATTAAGAGAGACGCGCTGATAAAAAAAAAAAAAATTCCACGTGTAAAATTTCGTTCGATTTTCCGATTCTGTCACCGAAATTGTCACGTCCTGATATTAGCGAACGAGAAACGAGCGACAAAATAAAATTCCGTTAAAATTGTCCGATATATTTTGTTTCTCCTCTTTTTCCATTAAAAATCTGTCGCATCTGTAGCGACGTAGTTTCCTCGCGAATTTACTCTGCGATTTACATAATTTCCCGCGTTCGCAGGACGATCGAAATTATCGAGCGGACTCGATAAATGTTGTTAAATTCCGTATTAATAATGTCAGGACGTATTTAGGTCACAAGTGCTTTCCAACAGCGTGCTGTACAAGTTTCATTTCAAACTTAACGCTGCATAACCGCGCGCAACATTATATTCTTGTCATGTTACACGTTAACCATGAGATAATCACATTGAAAAAAAAAAAATCGATACTTAACTACGATAAAATTTGTGTATTCGAACATTGAAAAGGGGCATGCCGCGGATTGCTTTTTCGCGAAAGACACTTGAATCTTTTTGTGCTTAAAAAGCAATGGCAACCTCGAAATAGCGATACTGAAAATAGCATGAAAGCAATCCAATTACATGCGAAAATTATTACTAAAGGAAATTGTTTGTGTTTATGTAATACGCGTGGTTCGCTAAATGTGATGCTCCTCAGGATAGGTAGTTCTTTTAAAATTTTCTCTTTCACTGTACACACGCGCAATCTGTACCATTAATTTCTTGTTAGATACACTTATGTATCTATTTTTTTATTTTTTTATTTTTTTTTTTTTTGAAAGCAGTTGCAACACCTTAAGAGATTCTGTCACTACTCTAATCGAATCATCTAACATTTAAGAAAGCACAGAAAAGCATAAAGAGTGTTCTCATGCAACCATTGCATCTCTCCTAAATCACATTCTCAAATAAACAATATATGTAATTACATGGAATCGAGGTAGTATTCTCTTACTGTGATTATTTCTTTAAGAACTGTATACGTTTCTCAAAAATCTTTATCCGCGTGACTTTGTTCATTTATTTGGAGAGTACACGTTATATGTATATAATTGCAAAAAAGTATATTGTAGCTTTAGATATATTTAGAGCTGCGGAAAAATGCATTCTCCTCGATTCCGTAATCTGTCATTAAATAAATACGAAATATCCGAACAATCGATCATCATTACACAAATTTAATTAAGTCTGATAAGCAACGTATCTTTAAAAAGTTTTTCGAAAGAGATACTAATAATTTTCAGGAAAGCTATAACTATTGAGGATTTCGAAGTAACATGACTTTTCGACTGATGAATTCCGTCGCGTATCCGAGTCAATCCCATTTTGGTTATTAACGAATCTTATTTCGTTCGGAATTGAGTCTCCATTCGATCGCGAGATGCCGGAAACATTCCAATCGTTTCAGATATTAATCGTATTTATAATAAGTTAAGTGACGAAAAAGATCGGATCGGAAACAATTGCCAATAAATAAATAATAGCTCCCCAGATTCGAGTTATTTCGGATATCTCGCATAAGGTACAACATACTATAGCAGCGGTTCTTAATCGAGGTCTACGAGTCCATTCATACGCGAGATGGATATTTAAAAAAAATGATGTGCAAACTTTGGATTCTTTAGAAGAACTAAGTGAATTCTAAAAAAAAAAAGAACCCTCAAATTCGCGTCGCTCGTAATTAAGAAACCACTGCGCTATAACAATATAGGCACAATCTACAGTAATAAGGGGCCGCGAGGATATTTACTTGGACGCTTGACGGATCCTGTGAAAAGGACAGCCTACCAGCTTGTGCCAAGCTGGTCGGCGACAGGTTTGTAGGACTGCTCGTTTGAGGACTCTGGAATATACCAGCGGTTCGACCATTTCAAAAAAAGATTCCCGCATTTTCAAGTTTGATAAATCCTACTTGTCTGTGAGCCTGTTTGTACGAGATTACTTCGCTTCGTATATGCGCGAGAGAATGGAAAAAAAAAGTATATATATATGCATATATGAGACGAACGCGAACGCAAAAAAAAGAGAGAATCGCGGGAAAAAAAGTGATGCGAATGAACAATTACGATATCGACATTTGTCTTTTAAATTTTCTCTAATTGGATATCCTTTCGGCAGTATCAATTGTAGTTTAAGTTAGTTAAACGATCTCGCTCCGTTCAATATAAAAGCAAATTACTTAACATCGATGATATCGCCGTTCTTTCTAAAAATAAAGTTTTTCCGGAAATAAATATATGCTATCAGTTTTAGAGAAAAACTTATCAGATTTCCTACAATCACAGATACAAATAATATCATTATATAATGTATGAAACATATATATATATATATATGTATATTAAAAAAATATGTCTTAGCCTTCAATTTTTGCTGAAACAGAATCTTAATTTATCCAAAAATTCGTGAACCCTGCATAAATCTGAGAAATTCTATACACAAATGTCAAGTTTTTATTCATTAAAATATTATAAATCAAAAGAGATTAAAATCTCAAATTCTGATCTGCATATCTAAAGTTTAACTGATCAAATATCGAGATATTGTATAAAGACTAAATGGATTAAATTATCTGTTAAATACCAACGAGTAACAATGTTTATTTCTAGAATCTATTTGGCGATTGTATATTCACGAGCAATAATCAAAATATTTTCGTGTTTCTTATTTGACACGTGCAAAATCTCTTGGAGGAATATATATATCCATGTGCACGCGCGAGCCGATAATAGATGCGTATTAATAGTATTATTAACACTCGCTCGAACTATCCTATATTATATACGATGTACGCTATCGTTTCAGATGTCGTTTGACAGATACTTTCTCCGAGAGAGTCAAAGATGAATGAAAAAAATAAAAAAAAAAAAAAGAAGAAGAAGAAACGTCGTTGTAAAAGCGATGAAGACTCGTTCAGAAACGTGCAGCCTCGCGTAAAGTACGTATAAGATCGAGCGGAAAGGAAAAGAGAAAATTTTATTATATAGTCGATAGTATGCGATAATCGATGAGATGAACTTACGTTGCTGAACGGCGTACTACTCGAATGATCCTCCTGATCCAGAGGAGTATGAAGAGGTGATGGAAAGTGTACGTTGCTCAAGTCGGGCAACGACCCCGTGTTATTGCCTATCGGTATTTGTTGTCCCGGTGGTTGCGAGCTTGGGTATATACTAAAACGGAAAATTTCACAAAGATCGTTACATTAACGTGAAATAAAAACGAACGCAAGTTTCATCGAATTTAATATCGCGATATCGATGCAAAAATGTAAACATGATTGTGTATTCAATCGAAACACTTTCGCAAAATCTTTGCCGTTCGATAAAAAATAATTTCTTAAATATTTTCAAGGATACGTACTTAATCCCAGGCACTCTAGGTATTTCGCACGAGGATCTTGGTCGTGGGACTTCGATGAAACCGTGATGAGGATCTCTGTTGTCGTTTCCGCTCCCGGTCATAACGTGCTGATCTGTTAATTGCAGAACGCGATTTATAAAGCTTCGTAATCTCGTGATGGGGTATCATTAAAAGCTGCGATATTAATGCGTCACAGAAATCTAGTGCATTTTTCATTCGTGCGTGTTTTCTTCATTTATATATACTCGGATACTATATATTACTACGATATCGAATACAAAACGGTCATTTTGGTACAGCATCTTCCGTTACAGGTGTGCAGTATGCATATGTTTTTCAAACTAGCTATCCAATTTCTACGGAACGTAATACTCCTTTCTAACGTTACTATCGTATAATATTTCACATGCCTCGTCTAGCGTAAAATCATTCTGTTGACTTTCATGATTTGTGTCGAGGTAATTTTGATAGTTTACTAAAAAATGTAATATATTATCACTGCTCTAAAAAATTTGACGTGTCATTGGTAGCAAAAAAAGAACAGAATTTTATCTATAAATAATTTAAATGATATACAAATAATATATTATATACTATAAGTATATCATATTATTATAATTATATCATATTATATATAAATTAATTCTTGTCGACGTGAAGATTAATATTTAAGAGTTAATTCGAAATAATAATTCAATTTTACGAACTTCACATTTGTTCGGCTAACTAGAGGCGCCTGTAATTAGCTTCGCGAATACAGGATGTAAATTAAACCGCAAGAATTTCGGATTTATAGTTTGAAGTTGCAAAAGCGGATTACGCTGTGTGTGCACTTCAAAGGCAAGCTCGCAAGAGGTCTGACAGGTCTTTGCAAAATTCCGTAGGTAGCCGCTTAAGAGAATAGAACAGTGTCACGATATATAACGAGGCAATATGGTAATGGCGGAATTTCCGAGCCGAGCCATTTGCGCATCAAAAAAGAAGCTTCGCGAAGACGATGGTATTTTACATAGATAAGTAACTAAATGGCGCTAAAAAACTATATTATTCTCCTTATACGCAAATATTCGATCATGCTCAAATCCTTAAACGAGAAAATAAATAATTAATTTTTTCTACGCGCCAAATAAATTATACAAACATATATTATATACGACGTATCATTTTACCGGGGTCTTGTACAAAGCTGTATAAATTATAAGCGGTATAAACAACATTTGCGCGACGAGTTTCATGCATTACTTTGATTAATCGCCCTTCTTTTTACAGATAGACTACGAGCGACTGTAAGGAAAATTATGTTCAAAGAAATGTGATATTTTGACAGAATTTAGATAAGGCACATCGGATGTTTCTCCAGCGCGATATATCGGATTGTATGGATCGCGAGACGAAAGGGGAGTGTAAAGAGTTGCGTACGTTTTGATTTACTCGAAGAAAATAGATGTTACAGTCCCGAGACATCAATTTCAAAGATAAGAAAGAATGCTTCGACAAAATAAATATTACGTAAGATCCCGCCATCTCGGCAGATACGCAATCGACGTAAACATATAACAACGCCCGATGGGATTTTCCATAACTTTTCACGCAGCATTCGTGAAAGGAGAGAGGAAGCGCCTGCCTGTCTCTCTCTCTCTCTCTCTCTCTCTCTCTTTCTCTCTCTCGTTTTATATTAAAACAAGTTTTATGCTTTGCAAATAAATGCCAACATGCGTCGCTACCTCGTCGATGAGGTATGGCGGAGGTCGATTGGCAAGCCTCGTTGGCGCTCTGATGTAGAGCCGAGTCAGAGTTTGTTCTACGCCAGGTATCCGGGGGAGGTGGTGACAGGTAAGGCACGCCGCTATATGGCGACGTGTCGTGTCTCTTCTCCATGGGTCGGGATCGCATCGGTCCCACTCCCATGCTTCGGCTTCTGTTGTCGCTACGATACACCATAGAATTGTGCTGCATCTCCTCCAGATTGCTGAGCGCCGTCTGCAAAGATGCACGCAGAATCTTGAGAATTTCGATCGACATCACGGCGGCGCGAGGACGTGCAAAAAAAGTTGCAACACGCACACATATACACGCGTGTATGTGTATAATAGCGACAATGTAAAAACATTTATAATTCGTATAGCAGACAGGTATGTATAATGCATGCGCGTCGTGCATTTTTATTTTATTGCATTTTTATGCAATTGATCTGCATAAATTACTATTATCATATGATACACACGTGTTTCTCACGAAAGATTTCACTGCGTCAAAATAATTTCGCAAATAAATGTTTTATTGTTCGGGAAAGGAGACGATCGCGATTCGATTCGTGAGCTAAATAAAAATGAAGAAAGAAGAATAATTGACTTTATATGATATTACCAGAAGGCAGATTTAATCTCTCCACTCCTCTCGTTATGAATTTCTTAATTTTAGTGTCAAAGCATATGATCGGTGCTCTAATATTAAAATTGAGAAGTTTATAAAAAGTGGCATCGATCAATTTGATCTCCCAGAGGGCTCATAAATATATATATCAAGGCTATAAAAATTAAGATTATTAACAATAATTAATTTAAGCTTGTTAAAGACTATTTCAGCAAGTATAATTTATAAAATCAACTGCCAACGAATTTTCGCCGGATTCACGAAACAGATTCGCGCGCCTTTATACACGCGAGGGGGAGGAAAGGAGTCGAAGGGAAATAATTCACTTCTATCTTCGTGCAAAACCCATTTTCCGAACCCACTCCGGCGCCGTTCGACCGACGGGCGAGGAATTTTCTCGTTTCGCGAATCCCGTCTCATAAAGCATCTCTCATCTGTCTGCTTTACGATCCCGTCGTCTCGCGCGTTGCCGTTTACGGGTGGCGATTAAAACGACGTAAAGAAATTGAATGCAGTCATTTCATGCCGTAGATTCCCATAGAAATCCCACTAAGTATCGGGTATCTCACACCTGAGAAAAATCATTACGCGATGGAGAAGAAATTCGCGTGAGCGAATAAGCTTTATCACTTTATTTCGCCTTTTCCACTGTATGTGGCGAAATTATATATCTCTCCGGAATAATCTATGGAATATATCGCCGTCTCACGCTTTCCGTCACGGCTATTTTGGCCACGCATTTGATTATCAAGTTATACGCAAACATAGTTGAGACCAGTCTCCCTTTACGCCGCTTGCAACGATATATCCGATAAGGGATACTTTTGAGACGTTGTCTCGCGCTGCTTTGTATGCCGAAGAAAGAAGGTAATCTGCAAATTAGACGTCGCTAACTTGAATGATATACCCGCGTATCTTCTCCAAAAAAATCCAGGTAAAAATTATCCGCGCCATATATATCATCCTTTCAAAAACTCAAATTGCTCATCAATATTCTAAGCTTATCTTTGCGTTCTCTCATCTGGCTTTATAAAATTTATACGTAATGCAAGAATAAGTAAAATTAATTGATATAATTTATATAACACAACAGCATTCGAATTAATTTAAATTTCGCGAGATTTGCTCGAAAGGGGAAGAATATTACTAAAAAAGTGACTTTTAAAGCCCGCTATAAAAGAACATAAGCGCCGGATTTTGACGGAGATAAAACGATTTCTTTCTCTTTCTCTTTCTCGTGGGATTTTGAACTTCCTGTCTGCGGCAGGACCGCGAATTTAATAAAGAAATCTCTAGCTGTTCCCCTGTTGGCCGCCATGTGTTGGCCGAACGTGGGTCGCACAGCTATTACTTAATATCAGTTGAATTATGCGATAAACACGAAACGTCTCTCTCATACGATTATGGGCGTTCATGAACGACGTTGGATAAACGCGCATGTCGTCCGCTCATTAATCACACTATCAGTTTCGAAAGGCGTTTCGACTATCACGCCGGAAATAAACGCGCGAGTAAGATGTTAACAAGCTTTTTTACAAAATTTATTAAATCACGCACATGCAATCTTGTTATTATGTAAAAAATTAAATCTTTTTTATTGTGTGTATGGGGGTGTGTGTGTGTGCGTGCGTGCGTGCGTGCGTGTGTGATCTTTTTTTCCATATTCGATCTATATAATCTTTCTTTCGTTTTGTGATTATATCTCCTTTATCAGAAAAAAAATTTTTTTAATCCTCGCTCATCGAAGAGCAATGTTTATATTGCGACGTAACAATCTCCGCGTACTTGGAATCGTGTGGGTGACGTAACAGATCAACTACACGCGATAGATAACTCTCGCGATGTATTTCATCGAAGCGTATTTTGCGAGGAAGCCTAAAAGCGCGACGATGCAAGTCTTAACAAGCGGATACCCCTACTATGTTAGGACACTACATTTGCATAATGTGCAGAATATCATCGTCTGGCATAGTGGCGACGCAAGAATAGTCCCATCGCGACTTTTTTACGTCGCGCACACGAATACACACACACACACACACATAACGCGCGCCGTCTCATCCTGTACAATGGTAAAGTAGCTGTTAACATATTCCGTCGCGTATCGTAGTATACATTTGCGCTTTCCCGGCTTTATATAAAGCCGTTGTTGGGATAAAACGCGTCCAGAAATATAAATAACGATGTTATAAGCAGCCACAAAATACTATTAACTCGGATGATTTATGACGACGATCGCGACGAATAAGTTTCGATAGAGGAAAAGAATTTGAAACGCGTATCGCTATTTTAACGAGACCGAAATGAAGATTCTGTTTTCGTAGAAATCGCGATTTTTCTTCTTTTCTCATCTAGTCTAACAAATTGAAATTATCACTAATTTTCCTACATACATAAAGCGAGAATGCGAGAATGACAGTTTTTCGTAATTATGATCGCGAGATCTGTTTTTTTCTTTAAGCGGATGAACCAGAGGTAATCGAGAGGAGAAACTTTCCGGAAAAGAAGACGAAACTTTACTAATTACATCGGAAATCTGAAAACGTAGTAGTGACTCCGCACACGAGGGTCGACGTCTCCCCCATTCACAACTTTCGCAATGTCAGGGCCGCGGGCGTCGCACGAGACGGCGCGACGCGGCGCATCGACCAAGCCGTGCGGCTCTCGTTGAAGAAACGTATTTTCAATTAACGTCAACCCTAACACAAAAGGCACGTCCGCGTGTCCCCATCGCAAATTCTCCGCATCTATCCGAGAGATCACCTTCGTGCGCGACAGATCGGTTCTGCGTACGTTAATTCGAAAGACAAAGAGAAGAGATACAAAAACAGTCCTATTGTTAGATGCTTTGAACATCGTATATTTTCCTAAAAATCAGTTGTCATCGAAAACGAATGATCCATTTGTGAAGACAATATGACGCAATCAAGGCCGCGTCTATCGTTTAGAATGAGAGCTGACGGTGTTTCAGATATATCTCTTTCGCATATGTTTCTCTCTTAATAAGTTTCAACGGATTAAAGAGATGTGTTACCGTTGGCAGCCCCATCACGTGCCGGCAATCGGGATGGACGCACGCGACAGCGATTCTCTCTCTCTCTCTCTCTTTTTCTCTCTTCTTGAGAGTTTTCCTTCTCATTTGCGTCTCGAGGCGAGACTCATTGTCAGTGTTAGTCTCGCGAGGGTAATCCTGTGACGGACACGCGAGACGTGTCGGAGGAGGACAAAGCCACGATTGATATTACATTACATCGCATCGTCCCCTCCTTCCCCCTCCTCCTTCTGATCTTCCGCGTCTCGCCACGCGAAATTCCTCGCAATTTTCCATTAATCATTTACATTTTTTATATTTTTTTTTAATCGTAGCGAGACTTTCTATTAGCTTCTTTCACAGCTGTACGGAATATATTATCATTCATCAGCTGTCTTGCCTTCCGAATAATATTATGCGACTATAAGAAGAAATATATTTGAAAATGTGTTGTCAATTTTTTAATCCTACTTATTAAATTTTTATACAGAAGTGATTACAAAAATTACTGTTACTCTATGATATACATATGAATATTTTATATTTTAAATAATTGATGAGATAGAGAGTTCATAATTAATTCTTTATATTTTAGCTTCGCTAAAAACATGTGACATGTCTTTAATCAGGAAATTATATATCTGAAAATTATATTCTTTTTTCAGACGATAATCTCTCTTTTAGTTTTCTTTAAAATTACGGTTAAAAAACTATTTTCGAAGGTCGCGCACGCATCAATACGCAGAGTTCACGCCTGAATGATGAAAAAAAAAACACAATGCGAGGTGAAAACTTCTTGGTTCACGTGGCATAATTATTGTCACGGATAAAAGATTAATATTTTATTATGAAATATTACTTTGACGCACCGATATAACTTGAATATCCGCATATATGTATAATTATAAAGCGGCAATATCTATACTTGGCTAAGAAATTGTGCAATGACGTTCAGAAGACGCGGTAGCGTCTTGCTAAGTATATATATATATATATCTATCGTCTTTCTTTTTTTTTTATAACTTATCTGTCTCCTCGTGGCTTGAATGAACTTTAATTTAGTTTTAAGGTCGCGTGATATCGTTATTAAATATTCATCCGGCTTATGTCCTTCGGCTCTCACAGATGATATTCAAGGACACCGCGGCCGATCGAACGCCGATGACACTTTCCAGGTTGTAATTATATCTTCGTTTGACCTCTTATGCAAGTCGACCGTCCGATGTCGGATCGCTAACGGTGCAGTGGAATGAGAAATTATGGGAGGCAGAATCCCTCGCGCGAACCGCGCCGTGTAAGGATTTTCTCAACGAGAAAATTAAAGACCTTCGGCATTATCGGTTAATATTATGTAACACGGGAGATTTTTGTCGGAATTGCGTTGAGAAAATTCCCGCATCAAAATTCTTCTCTTTTAAAAAAGTTACACAAAGCTATTCTTTTAAATCTCCAAGAGAGAAAATTGTTTACTCCCTATACTTGAGGTGTAAAAAATAAATAATTTTTATATAAATAAAACACATTCATCCTTTAGAATCTATAAACGATGAGAAAATTGCAAAATAATTGCAAAATTTTGACTGGGATTGGGATTAATTTTGAAAAATACTTTCTCGCTGAAAATATAGAGAATCGCGAGAATTCCAAAACAAGAAAAGAATAACGCATAATCAAACTTTTACAATTTAACTATCTTAACGGCGACTAGATTTTAATTCCGGACGGCTCCAAATATTTTTGTACAGCCTTATAGAATAAGAATGTGCGGGACACGTAGTGTATGAATGAGGCAAGGAACATTGTTGAAGCACCGATCGTCATCGCTTATTCCTTTCCGCGATCTCGTGCTCACTCGCACAGTTCCCTGCTCCAGCAACCTAGGTCCCCTACCCTTTGCCTCTCGATGACACAACTTTGCTCCACCCCCACGTACATACATGCACACGTCATTGTCGCGACGGCCCGCCGCCGTCTGCCGTCTCCCAACGGCGATGACCTACTTTGGCGAGGATACCCATCCGCCATTCAAGGCTGTTAGCCAGATAAGAAAGAAACAGGAAACCCGTTGCATCTTCAATCGAATCCATTCGTGCAATCTATACGCAAACGTACGATACGCATAGATAACCCGGTCGCTTCCTCTCTCTCCTCGCGACCTTTCGCGATTCATAAATCATCACGAGGGTAAAGCGGCAGTAATAAATCTTATAGAGCGGGGTCTTAAACGGATTGTTTCGTTGGTATATATTGCCGCAGGCGAAATTCCCGGGAATATCGAGTGTGCGAAACAAGCGTTATCTTGGAAAATCGATCAGGGCTGCGATGTCAGGGATGAGAGCGGATCAAGGAACGAAAATCCTGTGTGCTTTCCAAAACAAACGCTCTCGCCGCGGAGAGACGATATATCGATGCTCCTGCAAATTTTCGCGATATATAAAGCGGGTTCTCTCTCGATTTTACAATGACGAACTCAGCAGCGTCAATAATCGAAACTGCAGCGGTGGTTGCGGTCGTCGACAATCGACACGCTGGGAACAAATGAAACTGGTGAACTGCGAGTTACCTGTACGAGCGATCAATATTCCGTATGCGAGTATACACACATACATACTCGTCGCGAAGCACGTGCACGCGGCAGTGTTTGTTTTCTACTATATCGCCGGAGCTTGCACGGTTGCTCGCATCATTGGAGGGATGCTACCCTTTCATGCGAATTTTCCTCTAGACATTCTAAAGGGTGCAGAAACATCCTGTCGGAGAAGGTCTCTTTTTGCGCTTCTTCTCTCGTTTGAAAAGATATTAAGTCTTTAGGTATATTAATAATTCATGAAATTTAAACTTTTTATTATAAAATAATAATTTAAAGATATCTTTTTTCATTCTTTATGTATTAAGTACGTTCAAATAAAACGTAGACTTTTATGAAACAATCTCAGTCCACGTTTCAGTGAAACGTACTTTATATTTCCAGCTAGCTGTAATTTAAATATTCGCGGTCTCAGAAAATTGCGACAATTTTACTGTAGATAGGTACTCGAACGCAAATATTAGACGTAGCTGGAAAAAATGAAAAAAGAGCAAAATGATATCGTTGTATCATTCATCATATCATTTGAGACTGCTATCTATATTTATCTCGAGAATGAAGGCTCGTACGCGCATCGTCTACGGAGTTGCCATTCAATTAGATCGCGCCGAGGCCAGGTCGAGCTCTCGCACGAGGCGTCCGTCGCCGCCGTTGTCGGTATGAACGGCGGGTACCTAGATGCGCCGCGACACGTGCGCAGGAGCAGAAATCCGCCGGAAATTCGATCGATTCGGCGTGAGAGCGCGAGAAAGTTGGACGACAGCGGGAAGACACACCGCGGATGCAATCACGAGCGACGACGAGAGTCGCATCGTCGAATGATCGAACGACGACGAGGGCGAAGAGACAGAGAAAGGGAGAGAGAAAAAGAGACAAGTCTTTTGACCCCCGTTTATATCCGCGGGGGAGTAGGCCCGGATATGAAACGAAACATGTCTCTTTGCGCGATCGAAACTTGGCCTTGGCTGCCTTTGGTAGCAATGCACCCGCGCCCACTAATCGCGAGTGATTCTTTTAGACTAGTATAGTACATATGTACTCGGATTTTCGAGATACGTAGCTAATTCTGTTCAGGATCGACACGAGCGAGCGCGAGACCATTTTGACAGATTAGAGATAGTCACGAGACGAAATTTCGCTTCTATTTTAATCGCAATCATTTTCTCACATTCATGCACTCTAGAGAATTTCGAGACAGGTTTAATTTATATAGGAATTGAGAGAGAACTACTTTGTATCTTAAATGGGCAATAAAACTATAAGTTAACTAAAAAAGAAAATATCTAAATAGAGAGAGAGAGAGAGAGAGAGAGAGATGTGAGATTAAAAGCTGAGATCAAAAGTAGAATAAAAATTTCGAGTCGGATAATCAGATATCAGAAGCACACGTTGGGGAGCAATTTATCGCTTCAATTGGCAATGGAAATTCAACGCAACACGCGGGGGTAAAAAGCGATATATGTATAGGAGACTCGCGCTACCCTCGAACTGCGCGCTTTATCAAGGTCAGAGTGTATTAATAAGCACAACAGAGCTCTCTTCGTGGCATTGCGATGCCAGGAGACTAAACAATGATTTCTTATTGTGCTTTATGATCGATCAGCTTCACGCGAAGCTATAAGACAGCTTAGAAAGTGGTATCACTTATTCAGGAAACACACACAAGGTCTGCCGGGAATGTGACTTTACATTATTCCAAATTATATATGTACAATTTTGTCTAAGGTGAAACGCTAAGAAAGATCGACCGGACAGAATTCGAAGCACGCTTATAAATTTCACGTTATATTTTATTTCATTCCTGAAGAAAAAAAAAAAAAAAAACTTGATAAAATAACTTGATGCTAATACGTTAATATATTGTTTTAAATCGTAATTTTCGCAATTGAAATCGTATTTTTTAATTAATAACAACACGTTATAATCCTTAAACGTGTTTATTTGATTCTATCACGAAATGCGCGACGCAGCAAATCGTGATTAATAAGATTTACGAGTACAACCTAATCCGATTGAATGGTATATATCGAAACGCATCGACATTATCGATCAAATTATTGTTGCACTGCGTAATCTAATTAATTTTCAATTGCAATGGTGGACAGAGAATAGCGTGAAAATACGAACAGTCAATCAGACGAGTTCATCCATTCAGTTTAATTCACGCTTGAACAGCAAACGCTGTTTTTTGTCCTCGCCTCGCAAGAATTTATGTGCAAATGTCAATAATAATAATAATGATAATGATGTTAATGATGGTGCTAATGATCTCGATATTACGTTTCGTTATAGAGTATAATTGGTTCATTATGAATTACGAAGCTCTGTGTTACAAATAAATCGAATACATGACTTCGCTCATTGTTAATTACCTTTGATGGCAGTTACATACTTATACATATATCATAATTTCCGTAAGTAAACAATTATATCTATATTGGCAAATTACACGAATCGTATAATGCGAGGCCTAGCCTATAATTCCAAATCATTAGAGTGATAATAAGATCGGAAGTATATCGAATTAACGTATCACAAACACAAGCATGAAATTCTACAAGATTCATCCTCGTTTTCCTCTTTTTTATCCTCGAATTTAAAACGACAAGTTAGTCAATTTTCAGTTATTACCATACCTGATAATTTCCTCGATAATACATACCGCGATATTGTCGATGATTTTTACAATTTACCCGTAATTTGATAATCATGCGTTATATGTTTACTAGTTACGACATTGTCCTCCGCGAATATCTTCCGCATTATCAGCGGATGTACGTTATTTAGTAAATTATCTTTTATATATTCCATATTATTGAATGTAATATATACTAAAATATAATTTGTACATTTTTTATTCGAATATTATAATTTTATTCGGTGAAAAAAACGAGCATGTACAGTTGAATAAATAATGAAACGCGCTTAAAACTGAGAATATGTAAAAGTATTTATGACAATATAAATATATCGAAATTGAAAACACCATAGGGTCGTGCGTTGAATCAAATAAGCGCCTGTTTCCGGTCTAAAGTCTCAATGTAGTGCCGTTAATTACGTGCATTAAAAACTTCCCGTTATTTAGCAGAAAATAAACATCGCGTAATTTTATAATTCGCGTATAAAAGTTAAATAGAATTTGAAAAAAAAAAAAAAAAAAAACATTTCTGTCAAGATGGAAATAATTTTGGTTTCAGTTACAATTTTTTCTAAAAAGAAAACTACAAAATATCATATTGCTTAAATCATTCAATAAGTTTTTATACATTAAAAGTAAAAGAAAAATATTTTATTAAAATAATCGCGTTGAACGCTATCGTCGCGCGAAAAAACGGGAAAAAGAAAGGAAAATTGTCTCGCTATAATCTTCTTTTTCGATTTAAGTTTAATACGTGGATAATAAAAAAGAAAAAATTCCAAGCCGAGTATGTCTATATCGAGTACATACATTATCGATACGCAGGATATGTCGAAGGTCGTAAACACACGTAATCCCGCACTGCGCGCTTCCGTCAAGAGTCGGAAAATTAGCCGGGGTTTAGACCGGCGACTTTGAACGGCGGAGAGCCTCAATTAGTAAACGAAGGATATAGCATTAACCCTCTGTTAAGCACGCCCACATCCCGTTGTCGCGGCGTTATAAAAACCGCGTGTAACCGACGCGGATAGTACATTCTGTCGTGGAAAAGTGACATATCTCGAGGCGAGCAAACGCGCAAAACGATGCACGTGTCGGTGATTCTTGGCGTGGTGTTGCTACAGGCAATTTACGTGTTCGCCGCGGTAAGCAGCTTACTTTCTGGCTTACTTTCCATTTTCGATATACCGCGGAATAAAGCCCCTCTGTCGTCCCCGATAGGGCTAACGCGATGATAGTGATCATAGCACATAGTGATCCGCTATATCGCGGGCGTTATTTATCGAATGGTGCTAAAGGTTCGAGAACGCGAGAATAAATCTGCGATGCACTTGTAATAAATTCTGTTTTCTGCCTAGCCACCTGACTGGATCCCCCCGGAAATGTTGGAGATGGTTCAAAGCGACAAGGAACGGTGCATGGCCGAGCACGGAACGTCTCAAGGTGAGTCTCGCGACTAAATAGCGTAATCATCACATTCGGCCGATAATCCCGTGCTACAGACGCGCTGGCACTTTGCAAGTTCGTTTTTCGAAGCTCTAAATAACACATTATGTGAAGAAAGATTATTTCTAAAATTACCTTGGCAGATAAAGAAAATTTTACAGTACAAGTTACAATGGAAAAAATACATTAATTCTTACAATATTTATTGTAAAATTGGAATATAATGACATTAGAGTATTTGTTACTATAAAAATTACTATAATAAATTTTTAACACGAGTATACATTCGTTTATGCATCAACATATTTTATTGTAAATTCCACGATTGCAAAACTTATATTATATTTATATTTCTTACTATATTTTCTCGGTATAACGCGGGTTTATAATGGACATTTCAATTTCACGAGGCAGCGCTTATCGACGAGGTTAACGATGGAAAACTTACGGACGATCGGAGTATAACGTGCTATATGCATTGCCTCCTCGACGCATTCAGTTTGGTAATTTCTTTAAGCATTACTTCGTTTATTATCATATATACGTTGAAGCAAACACTTATCGAAATTTCGACGCAGGTCGATGAAGAGGGTGACTTGGAAGTCGATATGCTGCTGAGCGTCATCCCTGAGAACTTTCAAGAAGTAGGTACCCAGATTTTGAACAAATGCGCCAAGCAAGGTGAGTCGAAACGTCTTTAATCGATTATAATTATTACTTTATTGTTGTTTCGCGAATCAATCTCCTCCCGTTCTAACTTTTAATCGATATTTTAGACGGCGCGGATCCATGCGAAAAGATATTCAATGTAGCTAAATGTGTTCAAGCAACAGTACCAGAGGTAAATATGCATGCGTGTGTATATTAAATGATGTTTTTAGTGAAAATTAATTTCGCTCTCTAATCATGTTGCGCGGTTAAATCAATATCGTGGAATATTACCCTATATTTTTCTTTTTAATTAATACGTCTAATCTAAATGTATCATTGCAGCTGTGGTTTATGGTTTAATTCGACGCAAAGGAGGAATTTTGCTTCACAATGTGTGAATCACGCATACGATGTTATAATAGAAACAACTCGCTCGCGGAGGAGAACGAGGAACAAAGAAGTAGCATAGGAATTTGAATTATGTAAATTTAAAAAAAAAAAAATAGTAATTTGTATAATAATAATAAGTAAGTAACGACAAACACATACGGCCTAACATAAATAAAACTGAGATGGAAAATATTGTAAATAATTGGATAAATTATAAATATGAAACAGATCCGAGCACAATTGAACGAATTGAAGGGAGGATCGTGAGATATCGATGCATAATAACGAGATATTTATGAGCCCATGTTTAATTAAATAATTTTTTATGATTTCATACGCCTTTGATTCCAGTACCATTTAACTTTCTCACAATTTGCTCACAGAACTGTATTATTTCATAGAGGGTGAGATGGGGTATATGCAATTAATTAAACAAGATTCGCGTTGTAAAGAACGAATAATAGCTGCAGGAGAAGAAATTTATTAAGAGAAAACTGAAATAATGTGAGAAATGCCGGATAAGATTTATTAAAATTAATTGGCAAGACCTCGACTAAAAATTTGAAAGATTCAGTATGTGTATGTATGTGTGTGTAAGAAAAAGAAAGGAGTAAGAGATAAATTTATAGTTTGTACGAGTCCGTTTAGAAACGATAGAAACGACTTTGTACTTAAAGTTGGCGAATTAAAAGTTTACTTTAGACTTAGCATTGAACCCGTCAATTACGCGCGAGATAAGAATGCCCCAGTTTACCCGATAGTACCGTGATTTCGGCAATCTTATATATATATTGTTATATACATAACAACCTACGCGGTTGTAAAATAATTACTTGTTTACGCGCGCAGCAGTATTTATAATTACAGTTCTTGATCGACAAATCGCAGGTACTTTCTTATACACTCTATGATTTCATGGCATTAGAATCAGTACAATATGCGGGAAAAATATTGCGTAATATTTGGCTCTCTCTATTTAAGATGACATTGCATAATTTTCTCAGTCCATCCGGACACGAGACTTTATTCGGAAAATTTAATTATTACTCCGGACGATGCATAAAGTTATACATTTTATTACTTTAAAATAATATCAGATTCAAATAAAATAATTTAAATTTCCTCACACACACATAACACGCGCAATTTTTATAAAACAAAGAGTAATTTTTTTTATATTATAAATTTTTAATTAGTTTGCTAATAAATCCATTATAAATTATCGGGGATTGTTTGAAACTTGACCGTTAATTTGCATTCGTTAAAACTCTTGGAAACTCCAGGATCGTCGCGATTTCGTGACTTTATCTACGTCACTAAATCCCTCGGGAAGACATATTCGAATTATAATCATTAATAATAAGGATTGATCATCCTTTCATAAAGATATTTTCTACATTCAAGATGTTCTGCACCATCATCTTAAGAAAAAATAACTTCTTACAAAGTTCGATAAATATATACGTGTGATCTCAATCTTTATTAATTCTTTTTAGCATAACACGGAAATAGTGTTTACATTGAGAATATATGCATCGTTCATATCACTTAATCAACTTTTAATATTTTACCCACTATTTTGGCTATTAATGCGCATCTTACTTTAATTATCGCTTAGAATAATCGACTATAGCACTATATGATATCTAGTGTAATCGGAAATCTTTAATTCGTGCTATTACGTACGTGCCATGCAATTGCATTATTGTGCAAAGACATTGCCAAAAAAAGAAAAGGAAAAATAAGAAGATTGCTACAAAAAGAAAATTGTCACGACCGGCACAAGTCTCGATCCAGAGTTCCTACTCGTAAAATACAAAGTACATTTCGTAATCGTACTGGAACCTGGCACGAGACAAAGCGAGTAAAATGTCTGCGATACGGGAAGATCCTTAAAAGCACGGAGAAAAGTCTTTTCGCATATCTCGTACCATCGCAAAAGAAGCTTTCGCTTCGGAAAAGCTTCAAAATGATGCAGCAGAAAATTGTTTCATCGCGAAACACAAAGTTATTACTTTGAGAAATGATATATACTACCGGCGAATTTTCGCAGAGTAACGGAGATCAACTTTATTATTCGAAAGAAAATTTTTCTACAGCTAATAAAAAAACATTGTGTTTGCGACTGAAATAAGTCGGAATGAATTGAGATTGAACATTTTTGTTGCGCTTCTATACATAGCAATTTAAAACTTTCGCAATTTGACTTGACATTTATGTCACTCCAAGAATCATAAAACTTCGGCGGAAAATTAGTAGGAAAAAAAAATTTTGCACGTCTTCAATTATCTTAACTGAAGAGTGGATTGACGAGAAAGCGATTCGGAAGAATTTTTCTCCGTGAAAACGAGAAGGTGGGGTAACAAAATTAAACGTTCGGGAGATAATAAGCCTAACAACAACAAGAACAACACAAGGGTAGCTTCGTTCGAGAGGATCAAGCGGTACAGACCTTAAGGTCGATCGAATGGATCGCGCCGGTGTGCGGCGAGGAGTGCTCTTTCGCGTCGTTGCCGCAATTGACATTGTTGTTAACGTTCGGCAGCGAGCCGCCCGCCCTGAATTGATTTCCCAGGTTAATGTGCAGATGCTTGCCGCTCGACTGCGGTGGACTGGCGCCGGCACTCTTGACGGACAGCGGGGTTTCCGGTACGCCGGATCCCGTGGGACTAGCACCCACCGAGCTGCTCGCCGAGGCCACCTGTACAGGTCCGTCATTGACAACCATTGACAAGCGCGATAATCTCGTAAGCGAGATATTTACGAATTTTCCTTCGCAACGAGTCAATCGGTTCCTCTCTTTCTAATGAATGTAATCTCGGGGAATCCGGTGGGCCAGAAAGGTCAAGGATCTTTCGCGTGACGTATCGCGATTAATTTTCGGAAAAGTAATCTTGTCGTGAAAATTTCGCAAGATACGGCGAAAATTTCGTCATTGATAGATGATATTTACGTCGCGATTTAAACTTGGTGCGTTCAAACTACGATTCACAGTTTTGCTGAGGTTTTCCTGATCAAGTTTTCGCGGCGTAGTGTCGGCCTTTCTATGGACCACGCTCCGATAAACAGGTTCTTATCTACGTAATGAATTCCATTCTCCGATTGCCGATTCGAACGGTACTCTGATCGACGAGTAAATAAATTCGGACGAGAAGCGCATAAAAAACTTTGCCGTGAAACAGAAACTGTGAAATCTGCGACGGAATTCTTTTTATCGGACATTCCGTACGCGATAAATTGATAGACGAGATATTACGAGAGATGCTAATTTAAATGACATTTAAAAAAATGTAACAAATAAAAATTCTAAAAGTTCAATCTACACGTTTTCGTTCTAAATTCTAATTGAATTTGAACATCCACATGTATATGTATGTATACAGCGTATCCAAATATTGGAAAATTTTTACATGTAAAAGACGGAAATCCAATTTCGTTTCATTCAAGCAGATTTTTGCTCAAGAACACTCAGAGATCTCATATCAAATAATCCCACGCGACGTTTTTATCGCTTTTTCGCGCGATTGAAGAACGTTCCCCGGTGCCCCATTTTAACCGCGCGCTCGGAGGTGCACTCGAGGACGCTAAATGCATCGACCCAACCTCGCCGACGCTCCCATTGAAAATACTTCGAGGGCCGCCGGCGCTAGCGAGAGAGAGAGAGAGAGAGAGAGAGAGAGAAAGAAAGCGGAATGTTTACATGCGCATCGAAACGTATCGAACGCACTTTAATCGAACGTCATATTGTTTTAAAAATGTTTTGTTTTTATTGTCTTTTTTCTTCATCGAGTCCAGGAGAAATATCCTCAGCTATCGAGTTTCAGTATAAGAAAAAGAGAAGAAGAAAAAAAAACGCAAAATTATCGAAATATGACAAGGAGAAAAATAAATTCGGACAGAGTTCTCTCTCTATCTCTCTCGCGTTAGCCGAGTAGAATGTAGCACGAACGATCGATTGTTCGCGCATGTTAAAACGTATGAATTTCAAGTGGCACATTGATTAGCGCGCGGGATATCAGGCGAGATTGATTCATCGCGTTTAATCGCGCAGCGCGATAGCTCGCGGGCACTCCGCAACCTACCCGTCGTGGAATGCACCGCAGGTAGGTGCGCGGGGTCGGATCGTCGCGTGCGTCTCGCTCGCGAGAAGCGCGTCGAAAGTTTACGCGATCTACATATATACGTATATATATCGGAGCGCATATATATGCATCGCGGATGATGCACACGCATGCCAATACGCGGCCGCGCGCGATGCACTTGCAGCAGGAGCAGCAGCAGCAGCAGCAGCCGTATATACATAGTTACACACATATATGTACGCATACATAGCAGAGACACGCGCACGGCTCCCTCGCTTAACCCGGTTCACGAATACGCACACGCTCAGATAATATATACACGCAGAAAGAGAAACGACACGCGCGGTAAATGAGAAAAGAGATAGAACGGATTAGAGAGAGAACGAACGGATACGCGGCGTACGGCGTAGAGATAGGGGAGAAGGGGGGCGCCGCGGGAGGCAAGGGGGGAGCGACACACTCGTTGTTTACGTTCTAACATCTGAGCCGAGGGAGAGGTGCACGGACGGGTCACGGTGCCGCGACACGGCATCGACCCTTTCGGCGCGCGCCAAAAGACCTACTGGTATTTCCTTACTCTGCTCGTGACGTCCGAAACCTCCTTCATGATCGCCTCGAACGCCGCCGAGTCCTGCGCCTCCTTCTGGTTCAGCAGCGCGATCTTTTCACTGAATTTCCGTGGGTTCGCCATGATGGCTCGCGGCACTAGTTTTTCGCGGACACTCGCGGAACCCGGAGCACCCACCACCACCGCCACCGCCGCCAACCACCACCACCACCACCGCACACAACCACCACTACGTTACCCGCTAAGCAACACCGACCACCACTCGCGTCGGAGCGCTCCGTTCCTCCTTGTAATTACTCCTATTTTTTTTTTTTTCCACTCGTCGTATCCCGATGCGCACCACCGTTCGCGGAATCTCGCCCGGACGATAATCGCGCTTCGTAACACACGTAAACCGTTACGTGCGCCTTCTCGATGGCACTGGCGAACACTGATACGCAAGATCATGCGGCGCAGCGCGCCACGCGCATCGCGCAGGCGCGAGCGATTTCGCGGGCCGATTGGTCGCGATCGTAATCGCGACCGTGCGACCGCGTCCGCAACGGAGAGTCCTTGTAAATTTTCGCGGCATTAAATTTCCTAGTCGCCGATCTCTTGCATCGCAATTGCGGGTTTAGGGAGAATTAGTAATCTTTTAAAATTGACCAATCGAATAATTGATATATAAAGAATGCCGTACTTGTGCGATATTAGATGCATGATTGGTTGATTCTTCCTGCGCATATGCGTTTACGCAAGTTCGAGATCCTTGTCATCTCATTTATTTATCAATGCACGTGACTTCGTGCATAATATGCCATGCGATGGTCTTCCTTTTATTTTTTACATATCACACACATTCACGTATCTTAAAATAACATATATACATATGCATACATAAAAGATGAAATATATATCTCCAAATATGTGTATCGTATTTTGTAAACTTTGACGAAATATTTTTATATTTTTATATTTTGTCGAAATTCTGTGTGTAAAAAAAAGAGATTAAAATAAATACAATCCAAAATATATAATATGCATATTTTAGTTTTCCTCCTATTATCAAGAACAATGTGTATTGTGCAACAAGTCATACTCTCTCATTTGACAGCTCCAGGAAAATCGCAACGTCAATAAGATTATAATTCAATTCTTTTATTTGTGCAAAAAGAAGAAACAAACCATATCATAACTTAAAGAATGGCGAAAATCGACGAAGATATGTGTTTGGAACATATTCCACTAGCAATATATAACAAATTAGTCAATGAATTAAATAAAAATTCAAATTGGCAAGTGCTGGCAGTTTATGTAGCCGAACAACTCGGATGTCAATGGTAAAGAGAAAACATTTGGATAACGATTTTAAATTGAATATTTATTCTTCATATTCTTTTATATATTTGTATGCAGGAATTCATGGCTGCAATCGTTAGAACAGAATATCAATATGACAAAAACACCAGCAGACAATCTATTGTTTGAACTAAATATAAAAATGTGTACAGTTGGTGTATTGTGTACATTACTTAGAGATTGTGAACTTGGTAATGTTTTGTCAGTTTTACATGATCCAGGTACTTGTAATATATATTTTCCCCAATCATTTCAAAATTCATAATTTTTTTATTTGTAATATAATTTTTAATATATTATTAGAGCCATTAATAATTACCAAACATCCATCTGATGGTATGGAATGCGATTCCTTAGACATATCCTTTGGTCAACATCTTTGTCTTTCTTGCAAAGCTACTGGTATACCACCTCCAAGTTATCAGTGGTGTCATAATAATATGGAGTTGCAGGAACAGCAGAGTCATGAACTTGATATCATTATAAATAGGTAAAAAATATTGCACAAACAAAAGTGTGTAATAATAAATTAATTGATTATTTATTTACAGCTGTGATCAAACTGGAGAATATAACTGTAAAATCTCACAAGTAACTGAAGATGGAAAGACAATAAATTCTGTATTTCTAACAAAATCAGTCTTTGTAAATATATCTCGTATGCCTGTAGTAATACAGCAGCAACCACCCACTTTCTTAGAGATTAAAGAAGGTGAAGATTTTACAATTAAATGTATAGCACATGGTCATCCAAAACCATGTTATCAATGGTTCAGAGATAATACAAAGCTAGAAGGAGAAACATCAAATGTATTATATGTAAGTATATAATATTAATGTTAGAAAGTTGTATCTTTCATAACAAAGAATACTATTCCAGATAAAACAATTTAATTCCAAGTATGAAGGAAAGTATTACTGTTACATAAGTAATGGTGTGAATGAAGTGATTACCCAAAGAAGTCATGTAATGGTAAAAATTATAATTATTCATTATTCTATATTGTAAAAATCCTGTATAAATATTGAATTATATAATATTTTAAAATTGTTAATATATATTCATAGATGGATCTTCCTCG